>NC_082641.1:179821946-181256542 GCF_028023285.1 Balaenoptera ricei
AATTTTTTTCAAGAAAAACAAAGCATGGGCAAATAAAGTTACAAATGAAAAAGCAGGCATAATTAGGGGTGTTCTAGGGATTAAACACGAGAGGAGGGGAATGGTCTAAAAATTTTAAAATCTGAGTACTTCCATACTACTCAGTAGTCGAAAGTAATTTAAAGATAATAAAAGGGTGTTTTCAAACATTCACAAAAAGGAAACAAAAATCCCAAATTGTTTTACAGGCTAGTTTTATTAAATATTAACGAGATCAATAATTCTATGTGCAGAAAACAATTCCTTTTTCAGAGACATGCCAGGAGCAGAAGAGTACAAATGAAAAAAACTATCATTAACAAACACAGGTGCAAAATTCTATTAAAAGTTAGTTCCCTAAATAATGAGTAATGTGCATAATCAAGCACAACCAAGCTTTTTTTTTTTTGCCGAGCCATGGGCATGTGGGATCTTAGTTCCCCGACCAGAGATCGAACCCGTGCCCCCTGCAGTGGAAGCACGGAGTCCTAACCACTGGACCGCCAGGGAAGTCCTACAACCAAGCTCATTTTATTCTAGGAATGCAATAATGTTTAAAAATTAATCCATTTTATAACACCAGGAACTCTACTCAGTGCTCCGTGGTGACCTTAATGGGAAGGAAATCTAAAAAAGAGGGGATATATATACACGTATAACTGATTCACTGTGCTATACAGCAGGAACTAACACAACATTGTAAAGCAACTATACTCCAATAAAAATTAAAAATAAATAGATTTTTTTGTAGTTTTCAGTATACAAAAGTTAATCCATTTTACTATATTAATAGAAATGCAGAAAAATCATAATTCGTTGTCCTCAAATCCAAAACAATGACTAGCATTAATGGACATAAAAATTTAATACATCAGAACTAGAAGGAACACGGCTAACTAGGGAAGATGGTGCATAAAAACACTGCAGTGTTAAATGAAAAATCTGAAATAGTAAAACAGCTCTCTTGTCAAGAAGACAAGACACACAGAGTACCTTATTCTACACTGGACTGGAGGTCCTGGTGAATCATTTAAAAAGAAAAGAAAAAGGTAAAATAACAGGACAAGAAAAAAGCTGAAGTATCATTATTTGCAGGTAAGATTTTGTAAGTAAAGATTCAAAGATTTTACAGATCAATAATTATAATCTATGCTTGCACCTAACAAAGACACTAAGAAAAATGCTCAAAAATGAGTTTACTTCTATGTACCAGGAACAGTATTTTTTGTTTTAAAGATAGCATTTAAATTAGCATCAACATTACATGCAGAACAAGTCTAACAAAGGTTTTGTAAAACATGACGAAAACAGTAAAACATTATTAAAGGAAATTAATGGAGAGACATACCAAGACCGTGGATCGCGAAGTTCAATACTGTAAAGGATGTAGATCCACCCTCGAATTCATCTACAGGTTCAATGTAATTGCAACTCATTCTTTGTACTTGAAATGCTGATTCTAATCCTAGTTTTTTACATGCGAGAAGCTCAATCCCATGGGCACCAGAATCCATCCATTTCATGAAAAATACCTTGAATGTCTAAAGTGCTATACCCTCCCCCCTGTGGTTGCGATAAACGAATGAGAAATTAAAAGATCCCTTCGTTTAAAGCCTCATAGTTTAGAAAGCTTGGTGAGTCAGTAAAGAAAAAGCAGGGGATACAGGGGGACCCCCCCCGGGGACACCCCACCCCCACCCCGCGACCAAGGGCGGGGACTCTGGCCGGGACCCTGGGGGAGGGGCGTGGAGACCCCGGCCTGCGTCAGCTTCCAGCTGGTTCCTGCCGGTTCGAACCAGCCCCTCCCAGTCTCCGAGCCGGTCAGCGCACTCACCATCTCCGCCCCGCTCCGGACTCTGCCGGAAGTCCTTCCCGCGGCCTCGCGATCTGAGCAGCTGAGAGCGATGAGGAAGATTAACCTCGGGCCGCGCGGGGTAGGGGCGCACCAGCACCACTGCCGGCCGAGAACGACCCCGACATGGGCTGGGAGCGTGCCCGCCCCCCGGCCCTGATTGGACGGTGTTCCGGGCCCCGCTCCCGGATTGGATAGAATTGGGATCTCCGCCCTCTGATTGGACGGTTCTCCAGGTACTCCTTCCCCATGGGACTCTGATTGGGTAGTTTCCCGAGGCGCTCACCCTGATTGCACAGCGCTTCGGGCACCTCCTTTGGAGCCTCTGAGGATAGTGCTACAGACCCCGGTGCCCCTGATTGGGCAATTTGAGTGTCTGCACTGACCCTGCTTGGGAGATGGGCGGGGGCAGGGATCACGTGGAAGAGCCGGGTGGAAACGTGGATTCTCAGCTTCTGCCCTGTCCTTGTCCGGCCTTCTACCCTGGACGCGAAACTGCCTGCGCTGGATGTGGCCTCCGAGCGGAACTCGCTCCCGGCTGGTCGGACTTGGCGTCAGCCCGCAGCTCCACGGTCCCTCTTCGTCCTCCTTTCTGGTCTCGGATGTCCTGACTCAGTTTCCACGCGGAGCACCCCGTGTCTGGAGGCGGGACTGGACAGGACGCGGGAGGCTGGTGACTTCCAGGGTCAGGGGTGGACCTGGGGCGTTAGGGACCACGACCTCTAGTATATCAGCACCTACACTGAAAATTGATATCATTGTGTCTGAGTTTTCAGGGAAACCGTATTTTTTCCACTTTGGTCTCAAAATCTGATTTTTTTTTTTTTTTTAATGCACTTAGATCTGATTCTGGTTTGCTTCTATAAGATTTCATTTCTATCATTTTAGCGTTATGATCAGAATTTTTCTTGTCAGTGTTCCCATTTATATTCTTTGTCCTTCCCTCCGTTATTTTCTCTATTTTTTTTCGTTTGGCCGCGCGGCTTGCAGGATCTTAGTTCCTGGACCAGGGATGGAACCCATGTCCCCTGCAGTGGAAGCGCCCTGTCCTAACCACTGGACTGCCAGGGAATTCCCTTCCCTCCGTTATTTTGTTTAAAATCTGTGCGGAGGCACCCCTCCTCCCCCAGCTTCTGTTGCCATAGGTCTGCAGGGGTCCAACACCACCCTCTCTCCATTCTGCAGGTATAATCCATCAATTAAAAAATCAGTGACATTTTCCCTGTAAGAAAACATCCCCTCCTCCCTCTCCCCACAGTCGGGCACCTCGTGTTCTACTCCTTGGTCTCAGTGTAAAAGTCTCTCTCTCACGTGACCTTTTGGGAAGCCCCCCCGGAAGCATTATCTCTCCTTTTGTTAATTGCTCTAATAGGAATCTTGCATTTATACTCCTCATTTTCTGTGAGTTTATTTGGTGCTTATTGTCTGTCTACCCGACGTAATTTCAGCACTATTGGAAAGAAGTCTATGGCCTTATTTCACAATCTTAGCTGCTAGACACACTGCCATTATTATTATTATTATTATTAAATTTTCTCTGATCGATTTTAGGCAATGACTGCCGGGCCAGGCTGCTACTCATTGAAGGTGTTTGAGAGCACTAAGTGAAGAGGAACTGATATCAGTAGGACTTCCGACCTTAAGGAACAACCAAACCAAACAAATATGTCTATTTCCCCCTCAATTATTTATCATTGCTTTAATCTGTTATAAGATCAAGTCAGAATAGACACTGAGCCCTATAAAGTATAAGAATAAATATTGTGATTGGAGGTGATAGCATTGCTTTCTTGAGAAACTAAAGATGAAACAACTATAAAACTGTTAGAACTATTGGCAATTTACTAGTTACTGATAAAATATATACGATTTACATAATAAAATACATTATTGGACTAAAATTGCATTTTCTGGGAAACTCTATATTAGATATTGCAGGATAGGCTTAATGCCATGTGCAGGATCCATATAAGAACATTTTAAAGTGTTTCCTGATGAAGTGACAAAGGTGTCACCTTCATGGATATATAAACAACATTGTTGGATTGAAGACTCCTCAGTTCAAAGATGCAGACCTCTCTAAACCCAGCCATAAAATTTAGAGAAATTTCCAACCAAATTTGCATCAAGAAGTACTGTATGCCTCATAATAAGATAATTGTAAAAGAATTTCTGAAAGTAGTGCAAGGAGTAGGTAGGCAAATGTAAATGAAGAATGAGGAAGAACTTCTGATCAGATCACCAGTTAAAATAACGAATGAGTACAAATAATTGAAATGGCCCTCAGAAACAAGGAATTATCTGACTCAAAATAACAATAGTGCCATTGTTGAGAAATCTTGGAATGAACATATATGCCCTTGAGAGTCTATAAACATACACAAGAATATAATAAAATACTGTATGTGATGATTTATGTCAAGAGATGATTCAATCTCAGCCCTCTTTCTACTACATCCAGATAAATTCCAGATGGGATATAGATTTAAACTTAAAAAAAGAGGGACTTCTCTGGAAGTCCAGTGGTTAAGACTCCACGCTTCCTCTGCAGGGGCACGGGTTCTATCCCTGGTTGGGGAACTAAGATCCCACATGCTGCAGGACATCTAAGCTTCGTGTTCTAAAGCCCATGCGCCGCAACTAGAGAGCTTGTGTGCCGCAAGTACTGAGCCTGCTTGCTCTGGAGCCCACGTGCCACAACTAGAGAGAAGCCCATTCCGCAACAAAGAGCCTGGGCGCTGCAGTGAAAGATCCCACATGCCACAAGGAAGATCCCACGTGCCGCAACAAAGACCCAATGCAGCTAAAAAAAAAAACTAAAAGAAAACATCAGCAAGAGGGAAGAGAAATGGGAACATATTGTATATGTATAACTGATTCACTTTGTTATAAAGCAGAAGCTAACACACTATTGTAAGGCAATTATACTTCAATAAAGATGTTTAAAAATAAAAAAATAAAAATAAAAAAAAAAAAAAGAAAACATCAGTAAGTATTTCTGTATACTTAGGGAGTGAAAGTCACGACATCCAAAGAAAAACTATAAATAGAATGATGACAAGATTTGAAAAAAAAGTACAAACGTCATAAATGATAAGATGAAAGACATACTAACTTGGAAATGTTTTCAATGCTGTCATAGCAAAAAATGCAGTATCATTAATAGTTTTTTTTTTTTTTGTCTGCATTGGGTCTTCGTTGCTGCGCGGGGGGCTCTTTGCAGTTGGGGCGAGTGTGGGCCACTCTTCTTGTGGTGCGCGGGCCTCTCATTGCAGTGGCTTTTGTTGCGGAGCACGGGCTCTAGGCGCACGGGCCTCAGCAGTTGTGGCTGGCGGGCTCTAGAGCGCAGGCTCAGTAGTCGTGGCGCACGGGCTTAGTTGCTCCGCGGCATGTAGGATCCTCCTGGGCCAGGGCTCGAACCCGTGTCCCCTGCATTGGCAGGTGGACTCTTAACCACTGCGCCACCAGGGAAACCCTAATTAATAGTTTTAAAAGCGCTTATAAATCAGAAGCAAAATGTTAAAGTCCAAGAAAAATGTGCAAAGGCTGTACACAGAAACTTACAAAATCATAAATTACAAAATGCCCTGTAAAGATAACGAAAATAGATTAGTTCCTTAGGCCCAGGATGGATTGTAGGAATAGATACACTTACTAACCACTAAAATTACCATTTTGGTTTCCTTGAGGTATATTGTTGGGGAAAGGTCAAAGAGATGCTTCCTAGAGCTGTTCCTTAAGATAGTAAGCCTGAAGCAACACCTGACTCATGGAGGAATTTCAGAAATTAGTATTGCCATCAATATACTGAGAGATGCAGGGACTTTTTTTTTTTAACTACCTTTTCTTTAATTTGAATGGTTGTTATAAAAGCTATGGAGGTTGGGTTTGGAATATCACAATCTTTTTTTTTAAGGTTTTTAATTTTATTGAAGTAGAGTTGATTTACAATGTTATGTTAATTTCTGCTGTACAACAAAGTGATTCAGATATATATATATATATACACACATTCTTTTTCATATTCTTTTCCATTACGGTTCATCACAGGATGCTGAATACAGTTCCCTGTGCTAGACAATAGGACCTTGTTTATTTTATCACTGATACATTATTATTGACCAAAGTCCTTGCAGGCTAGTGCTGGAGTTCCAACCTCAGCCACATGTATTTTAATTGGCAAACAACCTGATAACCCTATGAACCACATACACCCAAATCTGGTCATATGATTTAAAACCTATTTGCAACAGAACCATCTCATCATTCTTCTGGGCAACACCTTGGACTGTTGGGAGCTTCTAGATTCAGCCACCCATAACTGAGGCTTTAATTGTGCCAGTTAAGTCCAGTGATGGCAGTTTCAGAGAGGCTGCCATCACCTTTGCTAGCTGTGCACCTAGCACAGGTATTTGAAAGGTATTTGCAAGTCAAGCTCCCAGGCCCACAGTTGCCATCGAATTCTGCAAGTGGCTCGGCCTCCATGGCTCTACCATAGAGCCACAAAAATTGGATGCACATCAACCCAAATGGGTATCCACTGGGAAAGGACATCCCAGTGCCATATCACCCTGGGCAACGTGGCCCTAGAACCAAGCTCTCAGGAAGCTGCAGGAGTCATCATTTTAAAAGTATGTTTATGGGAATTCTCTGGCGGTCCAGTGGTTAGGGCTCCGTGCTTCCACTGCAGGTGGCACGGGTTTGATCCCTGGTAGGGGAACTAATATCCCACATGCCCCATGACGCGGCCAAAAAAATAAAAGTATGTCTAATAAAAAACTAATCTAGACTTAGATAAAGAGAAACTTTATTCACAAAGATTGTTGCAACAGGGCCGAGGCTCGGATCTCAGCGATGTGTCAGCCTCTCCAGCCACACAGAAAAGGGCTTTTCTCGTCTGTGTGAGGAGGGGAGGAGGGAAGTTGGGCGAGTGAGGGCGGTGCGTGGACTGCGGGTCAGTGTGGCTGGACTGGACAGGGCTCCCTGGGTGGCCTATTCTCTGGAGAAGCTGACCAAGGGCTTGCTCTGAACCTCAGGGTTGCTCAGACGTGGGGAGACCCAACGGTACCCCCCTCTTGTGGGGAGGGAGCCTGATGCTGTGGGGTAAGAAATGGGACACAGAGAACTTGGTCAAGCCCAGATATACGGGCGGGTCAGGAGGGCGGTAGGTGTCAAAGGTCACACGTCAAACCCGGCCGAATCCTGCCTTACAGGCGGACGTTTCTTTCTTCTTAAAGAAAGGGCACAGACCCATGGTGACCTTTGACCCCGGGTCGACCATTGACCCTGGAGGTCACCAGGCTCTCCCGGCCCATCTTGTCCAGTCCCGACTCTGGACAGGGGTCTCTCCGCGGGGAAACTGAGTCAGGACGTCCCGATCCGGGTTCGCCTGCCCGGGAACAAGTCCTGCTGGGAGCCCACGTCCCGGGCTCGAAAACCGCACTTCCGCCCGGCTTAGGGACCTGACCAACGTCCCAGCTTATCACTGAGGCCTTAGGGACTATAACACTGTCCAATCAAGGGAGACGGGGGCGGGGCCCGGGAAATAATCAGAAGCGCTAGGATGGTGCCCGTGAAACTGGGCGGAGGGACGGGGAGGGTCTGAACAACTGTCCAATCAGACCCCGGAAGCTTGTCCGAGCACTATACATTCAGAGTCCTCAATAGGGTGAGTGCCTGGAATATCGCCCAATCAGAGCGCCGGTTCCCGGAGAACAATCCAATCAAGGATTACGGGGGCCGGTTCTGGAGTCCTTTACTAAAGGGCGCCGGGGGCGGGTCACTGAGTAGCGTACACTCAGAAGCCCCGGTGGGGGAGTGCTTGGAGCACCGTCCAATCAGAGGGCGGAGGCCCGGAGCTCTGTCCAATCAGGGTCGGGGTGGGTGCCCTCCCAGCCCTCCCAGCCCTCCCAGCCCTCCCAGCCCTCCCAGCCCTCCCAGCCCTCCCAGCCCGCGCAGGCGTCGCTCTCGGCGGATCTCGGCGCGCCTGCGCACCTGCGGAGCGCGGACCCAATTGTCCAGTCTCTGTGGCTCTCACCGGCCCAGATCGCGGGGCCGCGGGAGGACGCCCTGGACACCCAGGACCTGCGCGGAGATGGTGAGTGCGCGGGCCGGGGCCAGAGACCGGGAGGGGCTGATTAGGACCGGCTGGGAGCTGAGGCAGGCCCGGGTCTTCCGCGCCCGCTCCCCTGGATTCTGACCCGAGTCTCCCTCTCGGCCGCGGGGTGTGGTCCCGGCGTCCTGTCTTTCCCGTCCTCTCGTGGTGGTGCGGGGGAGTCCCGACCTGAGTATGCGTCCCTTGGGGGTCCCAGGGAGGACCGGGTGACCCGGGCAGTGGTCAGGGGCGGAGGTGAGGGAACCCGCCGTGACCTGACAGATAAAGTCAAACCCTTATTGGGTAAGGAGAGACTTTATTCCCATTAAAAAACAAAATTCAACTGAGTACATTTTGAAGCTCTTGCTGGCTGTATTCAACAATTCATGAATCTGGCAGCTTCCCATCCAGCGTATCTATAAGGGCGCTGCCAGGAGGTGCACGGAATGAAAGTCTTCCATAGGCAGAGGGAGCGGGACAAAGAAAGTAGCGAAAGTTGATTGTCTGTGGCCAGGTTACTCTACGGAGCGCAGGGGTCTGTCAGGCAGATCACTTCACTGTGCTGACCAGGTAATTCCTGACTGACTGGTTTCAGATTCCGTTTCTGGGAGAGGCTGAAACTGTAATTAAGTCTCTGGTGATTTGGGACTTAGCATAACCGATTCCGTTTGGGGCTGTGGTCTTGTTTTTAATATTCCAAAGACTTGGAATAGGAACAGGGCTCGGATCCCACAAATGTGCCAGGGTCTCAGACTAAACAGAAAAGGGCTGTGGGTGAGGAGGGTGAGAGCAAGGCTGTTTGACAGAATGGGGCGTTCCTGTGGTCAGCGCATTCTCAGCCCGGGGTCGGGGAGGGGGGCCGGGGGGAGAGTTTGCTCTGCAACTCAGTGCTTCTCAGTGGGGTCGGGGGAAGGGAGTGGTGACCCAAAGTCAGGGGCCTGTGGGTAGACAGGAGCCTAAGTAAAATTTGGGTAAGAAATGGGCAATTGTGAACACTGGGTCAAGCCAGTGTCAAATAAAACTCCAAACTTCCTAAAGGCAGACTTTCATTCAAATGAGTACCTGCAGGGGGAGAAGGGTCTGCTGCATGAGGCACAGGGGGCTCTGCAGGAAGGGGGACATCTGACCCCAAGATCTGCAAGCGTCTCAAGAGTTGGGCAAAGAGAGTTTCTTTTACACAGAGGCTTAAACAACACCAGGAAGGACCAGGTGAGATGCTCAGCTAGCAGATCCCTGAGGCCAGCCTGTCCTTAGGGGTCTGTCAGCTGGCTGCGGTGAGGCCAGGTCAGGGGGAAGGAGAGGAGCTGAACCAAAGTTTGGCCAACAAGCATTTGTTCTGCTTGGTCAGTGGGGGGAACAGTTCCGCTAATCACTGATGAGGTGGAGATGGGGCTTTGGGGGGACTGCGTCTGGCCTTGTCCTGGATAAACAAGGGGCCTCCGTGTGAGTCTTATCTGAGTCAGGTGGGGCACGGGGGCGGTTTCTTGCAGGCTGCTGTTTTCCAGAACACCAAAGGGTGGGGGGTCCTTTCAGCTTCCATCGAAGTTTCCAGGAGCACAGGGCTCAGGGAGGGTTCAGCATTGTCCCCTGACACCTGTGAGCTGCCTCCTCTGGGTCCAGCTCGGCACTAATAGCTTCCCCTAATCCAGCTTCCAGTTTCAGCAAGTGTAAAATTCTGCATTCTTTCTGCCTGGTTTCTTCTCCTTAGTGAGGGTAGTAAGCATCTCAGGTCTTTGCCCTTTCCTGCTGACTTGTATTATTCCAGGCTTTTGGGCCTTAACCAGAGATGCCTCTGGGGAGAAGTGTCTCAGTAAAGAAAATGTTTTCTCTTCCATTAGAATTTCAGGAAATGCAGGCAGTCCCACCCCTTCATGTGAAATGGGTGGAGAGATGGATTAAAAAGATTCAGAGAAATTGTAATGACTCTTCCATGCAGGGTGCAGAGTTCTGACACTGTCTGAATCTGGTCCACTAACTGTTACTACCTGGACAACAGAGATGAATGGAAATTCTGTGCAATGTGACCAGGGCTATTGAGACTTGCTTACTTCTGATTAGACGAGTTACAGCTTGTCATCATGAGGTTATTAGTGAACTGGTGCCTGTCTTCTGAAAGGGATGAGCAGTAACCAGTTGCTCAAACCATAAAAGTGCCCTAGAATTTCCCTCTCCTACGTTATCCATGAACACAGGAGGAAGCAGTGATCCTGCAGGTTCTCATTTACACACTGAGACAGGGGTCTTTGTGTCCTGTAAATGACCCACGGTGCTTGAAGCAGGTGCATCATCTGGGGCGGGGACAAGCTGAGCCTGTGAGGGAGGTGAAGGAAGGTGCTCTGGGCCCTTGCGGCCACCCCTCCCCACACATGTGGCCTCCAGACCGTAGAACCACCACAGAAGGAGGTGTTTATGGCACGAGCATGGGGTAGGGGATCCACCTGCAGAAGGGCTGGGGGTGGTTTGTCAGCTGAGGTTGTGTTGCCCTCACCTGTTTGCTGATCTTTGCTTTTGGCCTCATCCAAGGAGTTGGTGAATTGAGTGTGATGTGTGCACCCTGAGTGAGTCTGTGAAGGTCAGACTTAGGGAAGGCTCCTTGGTCTCAACTGCTGCTGAGAGGGTTGATGAATTGGAGAGCTTCTCTGGGTCAGAACTTCAACTTGAGTGTTTTCTCTTGGGTGAGAATTGAGGTCCACAGGAGGCGGCATTTCCACACTGAGCTCTGGCGCTCGGTCCCTCCCCCTGCCCTGGGGGCACCCAGCCAGGCTGTGTGTCGGCAGGGGGATCCCAGCCCCCCAGCTCGGATGGCTTTGACCTTCTGACTTGGGGTTTCCTTGTGCACCATGGGCAGCAGGCTGCTGATCTGAGCGGCTCACACTTGGCTGCTCTTCCCTTTTGTTTCCTTGATGGAACCTTGTGCCCTGTGACTCAGTGTGTGACTACTGAAGACTTTTGTTCCATTACTTGAAGGTGTAGATTTTTATTCCCTTGGTCGGTTGGTAGCACTTCCCAGTGAGCGACCCCCAGGGTGCCGATCGTCCTGGTCTTTTTGGTATTCTTTGCAGCTTTACACCTGTCCCTCATCACCAAGCAGCGTTTTGATTTTGCTTCTGCTGAATCTGCAATAAGTGAATATGACCCGTACCACACCAGTAATGGCACACAGAATGCTTCTACGTGGTTCTTGGCCCCAGTCTGTTTCACACGTGCTGGTTTCAGAGGAGGGGAGTCACCAGGTGGTATCCTCCATACAGTCCTGTGGGGCTTGGGTTGTCTCATGGTTAGTTTTGATTTATCAGCAGTGCTATTATTTATACTCCTTGATTTTTGTCTCCAAATGCCAATGCAATATAAATTTTTTACATGTGGAAGGAACATTGTAGGATTGTAGATGATGGATATTTTCAAAATACTAGGAAGTGTGGATGGAGGGCTGGAGTCTAGCGTTGATTCTACGCCATTTCCAGCACTTGGAGTATTACTGACCAGGGTTCTTGGACTTGAATCAACAGAAATTGATGAGGCCAGACAAGAAATTCCAATCAAGGCTTTACTGGGGCTCCTGCTGCAGCACTAGGGAGCGAAAACAAGTAACAGGTTTCCTTGCTCACTCTCTGAGGAGCGGGTGGGGGTGAGCTGGGTTCTCTTATATTGGATGTGGGGGGGTCTAGTCCAGCAGTTGGGCCGGAGGGGTGGCTTGGGTGGTGTGCCCACCCGCTTGGTGGTGCTGTGTGCCAGGCGCATGGGCAATACCCTGCTTTTGCTCCGGACTCCTCAGAAGTGGCAGTTGGATTTTTGGTCTTTTTGTATCTTGTTATTCCTAATTTGCCCCAAGCCTGTGTGCAGTTATTTTTAGTCCCTTATAGTTTCTTTGTATTTTGCTGCTGGAGGAGATGGTTGTCCAGTTGCAGGCACTGCAGCAAAGGGTCCCAGGTTCCAGCCTGGCTCAAGAGTATCCAGCTTAATTTTGTCCATCGTAATATGTGAAGTGGGATCTCCTTGTGATTGTATATTGGTTTTTACTGATAACCATTGGGGTTGAGCACTTCTTATAAGTGGTGTTCATCTTCTGTGAAATAGTTTTCAGTCATTTCCTCACCTGTAATTCATTTGTATATTTCCTGATTTATTATACTTTCTTTACATACCCTGGACATTCAACCTTTTTCATTTCTCGGTATGCCAAATATGTTCTCTCAGATTGTGGTTCATCAGTTCTCTCTATTCTATTTGATGGACACATCTTAACTTTAATAGACTTGACATTCTTCATCTTCCTTTGTAGCTTACTCTATTTTTCCTCTATAAGAAAACTCCCCCAATTGTCGAGACATAATGCATTTTCCTGTAACTTCTCAATGTGTTCTACTTTCGTCTCTCATAGTTAAGCCCACAGTGAATTGGTTATTGTACATGCAGTTATAAGGAAAAAGATTTCTTATTCCCCTTTAGATATCCAGTGATCACTGCCCCATCAAAGTGTCATCATCTGGCCCCTGCCCAGCATCAAGTGCTCTGGCGTAGATCCACATGCTGAAAACATGTGGGTCTGTTTCAGTGCGTTGTGGTTTTTTTCCATTGGTGTATTTGTCCATCCCTCTGTTAACACCATCCTGTCCTAATCACTGCAGTTTAAGAAGTTTCAATGTCTGTTAGGGAAAATCCCACCACCTTGTTCTGTAGAAAGTCTTGGCTATTTTAGAAGTTTGTCTTCCATTTCAGTTTTTAAAAGTAGATTTTCTTAAGTTCACACAAAACAGAAACAACCCCCAGAACAAAACCCAAAGCAAACCTTCAATGGAATTGAAGAGTCAATGGAATTTTCTTAAACTCTTGACCTGTTTGGGAGAAGCTGACGTCCTGTGACATCAAGTCTCCTTACTGAGAATGTGACCATCTCTCCATTTATTTCATTTTACTGTGGTGTCGTTTGATAACATTTTGGACTTTATCCACAAATCAGTTTATATCCTTAATTAGACATAATTTAGGACTTAAAGAAAATTAGTTTTTGTAGCAATTAGTTTTAAAGGTCTAATATTTAAATTTTTTACTGTTTTTTTTTGGCTGCACCTTGCAACACGTGGGATCTTAGTTCCCCAACCAGGGATCGAACCCTCATCCCCTGCATTGGAAGCATGGAGTCTTAATCACTGGACTGCCAGGGAAGTCCTGAAAATTTTACTTTTCAATTGCTTGTTTCTAGTGATTCAGAATACACCAAGATTTATTTTTATGAGTTTGTATACTGGAAACTTACTAAAAATCTGATTCTTTGTTTATTTTCGTATTCTTTTGGGGCGTGACGTACACAAACATTTGAGCAATGAATAAAGGTAAATGTTTTCTTCTATTACAATATTTTTTTCCTGGTGAAACTTACTCTATTAGTTTCCCCTATTAACAAGTTTTTTAAATCATGCATCTACTACAGATCAGCATTAGAGAGATTTCTGTGTCTATTATTATTGAGAGATCAGGGTGATAAATACATTTGAATACTTGAAAAGATTCTCTGAAAAGAAACAAAACTTGAAATGTGGTTTTATGACAAACCATTTAGAAAACCTCAGTTATTAAACAACTAAAAACACAGAACACAGATTTCCCTGGTGGTCCAGCAGTTAACACTCCATGCTTCCAATGCTGGGGACGCGGGTTCAATCCCTGGTCGGAGAACTAAGATCCCACATGCCACGCAGTGAAGGCAAAATAAATAAATTAATTAAAAGTTAAAAAAATAATAAAAACACAGAACAGAAGATAAACAGGCATTTACCAACCTTATTGTCTTCAGCACGTGACATGTGACATATTAAGGCATCTTTTGCTCCCATCCTGGTATATGCAGGTTAAGAGACAGGCTTTAAATAGGAACCAGCACTTCTGCTCAAATGCATTGGGCAGATTTGTTTTTTATATTCTCCCATTCCCCACACCCTGAAAGCTCTCATGATGAAGCACATCTTGACCCAGAGCAACCCAGTGGTGTACACAGATATCTGTTTAGTAAAGAGGAGCAGTTCCTTGTTGAACAGTAGGAAGGAATGACAAGAAGATTATGTAAAAAAGTTCCAAGACTGGTATTTCAGTTGCTCTCAAGAAATTTATGCTTCAGTGATAGGGAGATAGATGAGATGAAGACTTGATTGACGATGAGATTCCATTAACATGGATCCTGCAGGGGAAGAATTGTTCATCGGTATTTTGCTCCATTGGGATGAGAGTTTGAAAAGCACTTCATATGCCTTAAAAAAAAAAATCAAATCCACTAGAATAAGATCATTTAACTTAGTACTGATTATTTATTATTTCCCATATTTGTCCATTTTCAAAGCTCAACAGGCTCCATAAAGTACATAGAAGAGTGACCTACTCACGTGCTATTAAGGCAGGTGTGTGAAAATAGTGTACTAGAACTACATCTTTCATGAACTGTCAGCTTGCAACATTTATTTATTTATTTATTTATTTATTTATTTATTTATTTATGGCTGCATTGGATCTTCGTTGCTGCATGCAGGCTTTCTCTAGTTGCGGCGAGCAGGGGCTACTCTTCATTGCAGTGTGTGGGCTTCTCACTGCAGTGGCTTCTCTTGTTGCGGAGCATGGGCTCTAGGCACGTGGGCTTCAGTAGTTGTGGCTCACAGGCTCTAGAGCGCAGGCTCAGTAGTTGTGGCACACGGGCTTAGTTGCTCCGTGGCATGTAGGATCTTCCCGGAGCAGGGCTCAAACCCGTGTCGCCTGCATTGGCAGGTGGATTCTTAAACACTGCGCCACCAGGGAAGTCCCTTGCAACATTTTTTAACCCAAGAAACATACCTAAAATTGTATTTTGCAAAAAGCCCCTCCATACCACAAAAGAGTCATGAAGCATTTTGGGGTTTTTTGTTTTTGTTTTTTTAATAAATAAATTAATTAATTTATTTATTTTTGGCTGCGTTGGGTCTTTGTTGCTGCACGTGGGCTTTCTCTAGTTGCGGCGAGCAGGGGCTACTCTTCGTTGCGGTGTGCGGGCTTCTCATTGCGGTGGCTTCTCTTGTTGTGGAGCACGGGCTCTAGGCGCGCGGGCTTCAGTAGTTGTGGTGCACGGGCTCAGCAGTTGTGACTCGCAGGCTCTAGAGAGCAGGCTCAGTAGTCGTGGAACACGGGCTTAGCTGCTCCACAGCATGTGGGATCTTCCCGGACCAGGGCTTGAACCCATGTCCCCTGCTTTGGCAAGCGGATTCTTAAGCACTGCGCCACCAGGGAAGTCCCTCATGAAGCATTTTGAGCCCAGTTTCCTTGTTTTTTTTTTTTTTAAAGATTTATTTATTACTTATTTAGTTATTTTATTTATTTTTGGCTGCGTCAGGTCTTAGTTGCGGCATGCGGGATCTTTCGTTGCGGCTCTCGGGCTCTTCGTTGTGGTGCTCGGGCTCCTCTCTAGTTGTGACACACAGGCTCTAGGGCGCATGAGCTCTGTAGTTTGTGGCACGTGGGCTCTAGTTGAGGCGCATGAACTTAGTAGTTGTGGCTCGTGGGCTCTAGGACGCAGGCTCAGTAGTTGTGCCGTGTGGGCTTAGTTGCTCGCGGCATGTGGGATCTTAGTTCCCCGCCAGAGATCGAACCCGCGTCCCCTGCATTGTAAGGTGGAGTCTTTATCACTGGACCACCAGGGAAGATCCCCCGTTTCCTTTTGATAGGACACTCTTTCCTTGCTTTCAAGTCTGAGGGCAAATCATCACATTTAGGGCCATTTGTGTTTAAAGACTTAAGAGATGATAGAAGATATATGTTGGTCTCTGCCCCTGGCTCCTGACACCCCTCTAATCTCCTGGGTGATAGAAGTGCCTTTTGTTCTAATGCGGTGACTCTGGGCTCATGGATGCCTCCTGGATGAGGTCAGGTCACTGGAAAGACAAGCCACAATAAGAAGCTTGGAACTGTCAGCCCCACCCCCCATTCTCTTAAGGGGGAAGGGCTGAAAATGGAGTTAATGACCATTCCTGCCTCTGTGATGAAACCTCCACAAAATCCCAGTTGTATGGAGTTCAGAGAGCTTTCGGGTTGGTGACCAGGGGGAGGTGTGGGGAGGGTGACGCCTAGAGAGGGCATGGAAGCTCCGTGCCACTTCCCACATTCCTCACCCTACTCCTCCCTTCATCAGGATGTTCGTCTGTATCCTTTATCGCATCCTTTATTAAACTGGTAAACGTGGGTAAGCGCTTCCCTGAGTTTTGTGAGCCACTCTGGCAAATTAATGGAACCCCAGGGAAGGGGTCGTAGGAACCTGTGATCTATAGCTCGTAGGTCAGAAGAAGCACAGGTGACAGCCTGGTCTTGAGACTGGCGTCTGAAGTGTGTGTGTGTTCGGGGGTTGGGATCAGTCTTGAGGGACTGAGCCCTTAACCTGTGGGATCTCTCCAGGTAGAGTGTGTCAGAACTGAGTGAAAGCATGGGAAACCCAGTTGGAGTCACAGAGAATTGCCTGGTGTGGGGAGAAACCGCCACACACTGGAGACCAGAAGTGTCTGAAGTGAAGTGTTCTCTATGAAGGTAAAGAGACACACAGGGAAGAAACACACAGTAGGGAAAACTGTTTTATTTCCCAGCACAGAAGAAGGAAAAACTAGTTTTCCCTCTACGAGGCTTCACCACATCATCAACCCAGCCCATCCCCGGGGAGGTTCTCCTTGCTGACTCCGTGTATCTGCCAGCTCTCGATTCTGGGCTTTTGAAAGTGGTTCTTTTTGTCTTTTTTCTTACTTGATGGGGCTGTGATAGGAGTTTCAACAAGGATGATAAGGCTTATGGATGGTGCAGGGTAATGGGCAGACTCTTCTCCAGAAACTGTCCTTGGCGGATACAGACAATACCTAGGTAGTGGCGGTTCCTAAATGAGCCTGGCTGACCTGCTCTGCTTTAGGCTGGCACGTGGAGGAGTCTGGGGCCATGTTTCTATTCAGGAAACCTCCAGTATTAAGGTGGCTTTGGGATCACCATTTTCACTCTGTTGTATTGAAAGGAGACCAGGGACTTCCCTGGTTGGCACAGTGGTTAAGAATCCACCTGCCAATGCAGGGGACACGGGTTCGAGCCCTGGTCCGGGAAGATTCCACATACCGTGGAGCAACTAAGCCTGTGGGCCACAACTACTGAGCCTGCGCTCTAGAGCCTGCGAGCCACAGCTGCTGAGCCCACATGCCACAACTACTGAAGCCCACACGCCTAGAACCTGTGCTCCGCAACAAGAGAAGCCACTGCAGTGAGAAGCCCGCGTACCGCAACGAAGAGTAGCCCCCGCTCGCCGCAACTAGAGGAAGCCCACACGCAGCAACGAAGACCCAACGCAGCCAAGAATAAATAAATAAAATAAATAAATTTATTTAAAAAAAAACAAACAGAGTTACAGGTGTAGAAAACAAACTTATGGTTACCAGGAGGTAAGGGGAGGGAGGGATAAATTGGGAGATTGGGATTGACATATACACATTACTATAGATAAAATAGATAACTAATAAAGACCTACTGTATAGCACAGGGAACTCTACTCAATCCTCTGTAATGGCCTATATGGGAAAAGAATCTAAAAAAAGAGTGGATATATATATATGTATAACTGATTCACTTTGCTGTACACCTGAAACTAACACAACAGTGTAAATCAACTATACTCCAATCAAAATTTAAAAAAGAAAAAAAATTTTTTTTCCTTGTGATGAGAACTCTCAGGATTTATTCTCTTAGCTTTCATGTATAACATACAGCAGTGTTAATTATATTAATCATGTTGTACATTACATCCTAGTGCTTATTTAACTTGTAACTGGAAGTTTGTACCTTTTGACCACCTTATCCACTTTCCACTCCCCCAGCCCCTTGCCTCTGGTAACCACAAATCTGATCTCTTTTTCTATGAGTTTCTTTGTTTCTTGAAGTATAATGGACCTACAGCACTTTGTTAGTTCCAGTGCACGAAATAGTGATTCACTATTTCTGTACATTACAAAATGATCACCACTGTAAGTCTAGTTACCAACTGTCACCATGCAAAGATATAATATTATTATTGATTATATTCCCTACACTGTACATTTTATCCCAGTGACTTATTTATTTTATAACTGGAAGTTGTTACCTTTTTAAAATTATATTTATTTATTTATTTATTTTTGGCTGCGTTGTGTCTTCGTTGCTGTGCACGGGCTTTCTCTAGTTGTGGTGAGCAGGGGCTACTCTTCGTTGCGGTGCGCAGGCTTCTCACTGCAGTGGCTTCTCTTGTTGCGGAGCACGAACTCTAGGCTCATGGGCTTCAGTAGTTGTGGCTCGCGGGCTCTAGAGTGCAGGCTCAGTAGTTGTGGCGCATGGGCTTAGTTGCTCCGCGGCATGTGGGATCTTCCCGGACCAGGGCTCAAACCCGTGTCCCTTACATTGGGGCAGATTCTTAACCACTGTGCCACCAGGGAAGCCTGGAAGCTGTTACTTCTTAATCTCCCTCAACTATTTCAGTCATCCTCTCAACCCCTTCCCCTCTGGCAACTGCTATTTGTCTGTGCATCTATGACTCTGTTTTGTTATCTTTGTGCATTTGTTTTGTTTTTTAGATTCCACATATAAGTGAAATCATATGGTTTATGTCACAAATGGCAAGATTTCATTATTTTTTATGGCTGAGTAATATTCCATTATATATATATA
This sequence comes from Balaenoptera ricei, assembly GCF_028023285.1. Taxonomy (NCBI): domain Eukaryota; kingdom Metazoa; phylum Chordata; class Mammalia; order Artiodactyla; family Balaenopteridae; genus Balaenoptera; species Balaenoptera ricei. The sequence goes on from NC_082641.1 coordinate 179,840,588, forward strand.
TATATCCATATCCATTCATCTATCGGTGGACACTTAGGTGGCTTCCATATCTTGGCTATTCTAAATAATGCTTCAGTGAACATAGAGGTACCTGTATCTTTTCCAATTAGTGTTTTTTGTTTTCTTTGGAAAAATACCCAGAAGTGGAATTGCTGGATTGTGAGGTAGTTCTATTTTTAATTAAAAAACATTTTTTTTTATTGGAGTATAGTTGATTTGCAATATTCTGTTAGTTTCAGGTGTACAGCAAAGTGAATCAGTTATACATATACATATGTCCACTTTTTAAAAAAGTTCTTTTCCCATATAGGCCATTACAGAGTATTGAGTAGAGTTCCCTGTGCTATAGAGTATATTTTTAATTTTTTGAGGAAACTCCATACTGTTTTCCATAGCAGCTACATGAATTTACATTCCCACCAATAGTGCACAAGGGTTCCCTTTTCTCCACATCTTCACCAACACTTGTTACTTGTTTTCTTTTTGATAATAGCCATTCTGACAGATGTGAGGTGATATCTCATTGTGGTTTTGTTGAGCATTTCTCTGATGATTAGTGATGTTGAGCACCTTTTCATGTGCCTTTGGGCCTTCTGTGTGTCTTCTTTGGAAAAATGGCTGTTAAGGTCCTCTGCTTATTTTTCAATTGAGTTGTTTGTTGTTGTATGAGTTCTTTATATGTTTTAGATATCAACCCCTTACTAGACATATCATTTGCAAATGATATGTCATTTTTCCAGTCAGTAGGTTGCCTTTTCATTTTATTGGTGGTTTCCTTCACTGTGCAAAAGCTTTTTAGCTTGATGTAGTCCCATTTGTTTATTTTTGCTTTTGTTTCCCTTGCCTGAGGAGACATATCCAAAAAATATTGCTAAGACATGTCCAAGAGCATCCAGCCTATGTTTTCTTCTAGAAGTTTTATGACTTCAGGTCTTATATTTAAGACTTTAGTCCATTTTGAGTTTGCTTTTGTGTATGGTGTGAGAAAGTAGTCTGGTTTTATTTTTTGTTTTTTTTTTTGCATGTAGCTGTCCAGTTTTCTACTTATTAAAGAAGCTATCTTCCCCCCCACCACCCCGTTGTATAGTCTTGCCTCCTTTGTCATATATTAATTGACCAAATAAATGTGTGTTACTTTCTGGGCTTTCTATTCTGTTCCTTTGATGTATGTGTCTGTTTTTGTGCCACTGCCATACTGTTTTGATTCCTGTAGCTTTGTTGTATAGTTTGAAATCAGAGCATATGATACCTCCAGCTTCATTCTTCATTCTGAAAATTGTTTTGGCTATTTGAGGTTTTTTGTGTCCCCATACAAATTTTGGAAGTGTTTGTTCTAGTTCTGTGGAAAATGCCATTTGTATTTTAGTAGGGATTGCCTTGACTCTGTAGATTGCTTTCAGTAGTATGGTCATTTTAACAATATTTATTCTTCTAATCAAAGAGAACAATAAATCTTTCCATTTGTTTGTGTCATCTTCCGTTTCATCAGTGTCTTATAGTTTTCTATGTACTGTTCTTTTACCTCCTCAGATTTATTCCCAGGTATTTTATTTTTTGTTGCAATTGTAAGTGGAATTATTCTTAATTTCTCTTTCTGATAGTTTGTTGTTGGTGTTTAGATACTGAACAGATTTCTGTATACTCATTTTATATCCTGCAACTTTACTGAATTCATTTAATCTAATAGTTTTTTTGTGTGTGTGGCATCTTTAGGATTTTCTTCGTATAGTATCAGGTCACCTGCAAACAGTGACAGTTTTACTTCTTTCTTTCCAATTTGGATTCTGTTTATTTCTTTTTATTGTCTGATCGCTGGGGCTATGACTTCCAATACTATGTTGATTAAAAGTGGTGAGAGTGGGCATCCTTGTCTTGTTCCTGATCTTAGAGGAAATGTTTTCAGCTTTTCACCATTGAATATGATATTGGCTCTAGGTTTGTCATATATACCTTTATTATGTTGAGGTATGTTCCCTCTATACCCACTTTGTTGAGAGTTTTTATCATACACACATGTTGAATTTTGTCAAAAGCTTTTTCTGAATCTACTGAGGTGATCATATGATTTTTATCTTCAGTTTGTTAATGAGTTCTATCACATTGACTGATTTGCAGATATGGAACTATCCTAGCATCTTTGGGATAAACCCCACTTGATCATGGTGAATGATCCCTTTTTTTTTTTTTTTTTTTAAGATGGTGAGTTCCATATTTTTAAATTTATTTATTTATTTTTGGCTGTGTTGGGTCTTCGTTTCTGTGAGGGCTTTCTCTAGTTGTGGCAAGCAGGGGCCACTCTTCGTCGCGGTGCGCGGGCCTCTCACTATCGTGACCTCTCGTTGCAGAGCACAGGCTCCAGACGCGCAGGCTCAGTAGTTGTGGCTCACGGGCCTAGTTGCTCCACGGCATGTGGGATCTTCCCAGACTAGGGCTCGAACCCGTGTCCCCTGCATTAGCAGGCAGATTCTCAACCACTGCACCACCAGGGAAGCCCTGAATGATCCTTTTAACGTATTGTTGATTTTGGTTTGCTAGTGTTTTGTTGAGGATTTTTGTGTCTATGTTATTAGTGATATTGGCATGTAGTTTTCTTTTTGTGTTTAGTGTCTGTCTGATTTTGGTATTAGGGTGATGCTGGCCTCATATAACGATCTGGGAAGCATTCCTTCCTCTTCAATTTGTTGGTATAGTTTGAAAAAGATAGGGATTAACTCTTCTTTAAATGTTTGGTAGAATTCATCTGTGAAGGTATCTGGTCCTGGACTTCTGTTTGTCAGGAGGTTTTTTTTTGTTGGTTTTTGTTTTTAAATTACTGATTCAATTTCATTACTAGTAACTGGTCCACTCATGTCTGATATTTTTTTCTTTCTTTTTTTTAAAAAAAATATTTATTTATTTATTTGGCTGTGCTGGGTCTTAGTTGCAGAATGCAGGATCTTTGTTGTGGCATGTGGGATCTTTAGTTGCGGCATGCAGGGTCTCTAGTTGCAACACGTGGGATCTATTTCCCTGACCAGGGATCGAATCCAGGCCCCCTGCATTGGGAGCACGGAGTCTTAGCCACTGGACCACCAGGGAAGTCCCTCTTTTTTTTTTTTTTTTTTTTTTTTTTTTTAGTTGTTTGTTTTTTTATACTGCAGGTTCTTATTAGGCATCAGTTTTATACACATCAGTGTATACATGTCAATCCCAATCGCCCAATTCAGCACACCACCATCCCCACCTCACCGCAGTTTTCCCCCCTTGGTGTCCATATGTCCATTCTCTACATCTGTGTCTCAACTTCTGCCCTGCAAACTGGCTCATCTGTACCATTTTTCTAGGTTCCGCATACATGCATTAATAGACGATATTTGTTTTTCTCTTTCTGACTTACTTCACTCTGTATGACAGTCTCTAGATCCATCCACGTCTCAACAAATGACTCAATTTCGTTCCTTTTTATGGCTGAGTAATATTCCATTGTATATATGTACCACATCTTCTTTATCCATTCGTCTGTTGATGGGCATTTAGGTTGCTTCCATGACCTGGCTATTGTAAATAGTGCTGCAATGAACATTCGGGTGCATGTGTCTTTTTGAATTACGGTTTTCTCTGGGTATATGCCCAGTAGTGGGATTGCTGGGTCATATGGTAATTCTATTTTTAGTTTTTTAAGGAACCTCCATATTGTTCTCCATAGTGGCTGTATCAATTTACATTCCCACCAACAGTGCAAGAGGGTTCCCTTTTCACCACACCCTCTCCAGCATTTGTTTTTTTTTTTTTTTTTTTTTTTTTTTTTTAAAGACTATTTTTCAAGGGGATGATTTTTTTTTTTTTTTTAATAGCTACTTTATTATTTATTTATTTATTTTTGTTTGTGTTTGGGTCTTCGGTTCGTGCGAGGGCTTTCTCTAGTTGCGGCAAGCGGGGGCCACTCTTCATCGCGGTGCGGGGACCGCTCTTCATTGCGGTGCGCGGGCCTTTTCACTATCGCGGCCCCTCCCGTTGCGGGGCACAGGCTCCAGACGCGCAGGCTCAGTAGTTGTGGCTCACGGGTCCAGCTGCTCCGTGGCATGTGGGATCTTCCCAGACCAGGGCTCGAACCCGTGTCCCCTGCATTAGCAGGCAGATTCTCAACCACTGCGCCACCAGGGAAGCCCTCCAGCATTTGTTGTTTGTAGATTTTCTGATGATGCCCATTCTAACAGGAGTGAGGTGATACCTCATTGTAGTTTTGATTTGCATTTCTCTAATAATTAGTGATGTTGAGCATCTTTTCATGTGCTTCGTGGCCATCTGTATGTCTTCTTTGGAGAAATGTCTATTTAGGTCTTCTGCCCATTTTTGGATTGGGGTGTTTGTTTCTTTGATATTGAGCTGAATGAGCTGTTTATATATTTTGGAGATTAATCCTTTGTCCGTTGATTCATTTGCAAATATTTTCTCCCATTCTGAGGGTTGTCTTTTCGTCTTGTTTATGGTTTCCTTTGCTGTGCAAAAGCTTTGAAGTTTCATTAGGTCCCATTTGTTTATTTTTGTTTTTATTTCCATTACTCTAGGAGGCGGATCAAAAAAGATCTTGCTGTGATTTATGTCAAAGAGTGTTCTTCCTATGTTTTCCTCTAAGAGTTTTATAGTGTCCAGTCTTATATTTAGGTCTCTAATCCATTTTGAGTTTATTTTTGTGTATGGTGTTAGGGAGTATTCTAATTTCATTCTTTTACATGTAGCTGTCCAGTTTTCCCAGCACCACTTATTGAAGAGACTGTCTTTTCTCCATTGTATATCTTTGCCTCCTTTGTCATAGATTAGTTGACCATAGGTGCGTGGGTTAATCTCTGGGCTTTCTATCTTGTTCCATTGATGTATGTTTCTGTTTTTGTGCCAGTACCATATTGTCTTGATTACTGTAGCTTTGTAGTATAGTCTGAAGTCAGGGAGTCTGATTCCTCCAGCTCCATTTTTTTGCCTCAAGACTGCTTTGGCTATTCGGGGTCTTTTGTGTCTCCATACAAATTTTAAGATGATTTGTTCTAGCTCCGTAAAAAATGCCATTGGTAATTTGATAGGGATTGCATTGAATCTGTAGATTGCTTTGGGTAGTATACTCATTTTCACAATGTTGATTCTTCCAATCCAAGAACATGGTATATCTCTCCATCTGTTGGTATCATCTTTAATTTCTTTCATCAGTGTCTTATAGTTTTCTGCATACAGGTCTTTTGTCTCCCTAGGTAGGTTTATTCCTAGGTATTTTATTCTTTTTGTTGCAATGGTAAATGGGAGTGTTTCCATAATTTCTCTTTCAGATTTTTCATCATTAGTGTATAGGAATGCAAGAGATTTCTGTGCATTAATTTTGTATCCTGCAACTTTACCATATTCATTAATTAGCTCTAGCAGTTTTCTGGTGGCAGTTTTAGGATTCTCTATGTATAGTATCATGTCATCCGCAAACAGTGACAGTTTTACTTCTTCTTTTCCAATTTGTATTCCTTTTATTTCTTTTTCTTCTCTGATTGCCGTGGCTAGGACTTCCAAAACTATGTTGAATAATAGTGGTGAGAGTGGACATCCTTGTCTCGTTCCTGATCTTAGAGGAAATGCTTTCAGTTTTTCACCATTGAGAATGATGTTTGCTGTGGGTTTGTCATATATGGCCTTTATTATGTTGAGGTAGGTTCCCTCTATGCCCACTTTCTGGAGAGTTTTTATCAGAAATGGGTGTTGAATTTTGTCAAAAGCTTTTTCTGCATCTATTGAGATGATCATATGGTTTTTATTCCTCAATTTGTTAATATGGTGTATCACATTGATTGATTTGCGTATATTGAAGAATCCTTGCATCCCTGGGATAAATCCCACTTGATCGTGGTGTATGATCCTTTTAATGTGTTGTTGGATTCTGTTTGCTAGTATTTTGTTGAGGATTTTTGCATCTATATTCATCAGTGATATTGGTCTGTAATTTTCTTTTTTTGTAGTGTCTTTGTCTGGTTTTGGTATCAGGGTGATGGTGGCCTCATAGAATGAGTTTGGGAGTGTTCCTTCCTCTGCAATTTTTTGGAAGAGTTTGAGAAGGATGGGTGTTAGCTCTTCTCTAAATGTTTGATAGAATTCACCTGTGAAGCCATCTGGTCCTGGACTTTTGTTTGTTGGAAGATTTTTAATCACAGTTTCAATTTCATTACTTGTGATTGGTCTGTTCATATTTTCTATTTCTTCCTGGTTCAGTCTTGGAAGGTTATACCTTTCTAAGAATTTGTCCATTTCTTCCAGGTTGTCCATTTTATTGGCATAAAGTTGCTTGTAGTAGTCTCTTAGGATGCTTTGTATTTCTGCAGTGTCTCTTGTAACTTCTCCTTTTTCATTTCTGATTTTATTGATTTGAGTCCTCTCCCTCTTTTTCTTGATGAGTCTGGCTAATGGCTTATCAATTTTGTTTATCTTCTCAAAGAACCAACTTTTAGTTTTATTGATCTTTGCTATTGTTTTCTTTGTTTCTATTTCATTTATTTCTGCTCTGATCTTTATGATTTCTTTCCTTCTGCTAACTTTGGGTTTTGTTTGTTCTTCTTTCTCTAGTTTCTTTAAGTGTAAGGTTAGATTGTTTACTTGAGCTTTTTCTTGTTTCTTTAGGTAGGCTTGTATAGCTATAAACTTCCCTCTTAGAACTGCTTTTGCTGCATCCCATAGGTTTTGGGTCGTCGTGTTTTCATTGTCATTTGTCTCTAGGTATTTTTTGATTTCCTCTTTGATTTCTTCAGTGATCTCTTGGTTATTTAGTAACGTATTGTTTAGCCTCCATGTGTTTGTCCTTTTTACGTTTTTTTCCCTGTAATTCATTTCTAATCTCATAGCGTTGTGGTCAGAAAAGATGCTTGATATGATTTCAATTTTCTTAAATTTACTGAGGCTTGATTTGTGATCCAAGATGTGATCTATCTTGGAGAATGTTCCGTGCGCACTTGAGAAGAACGTGTAATCTGCTGTTTTTGGATGGAATGTCCGATATATATCAATTAAATCTATCTGGTCTATTGTGTCATTTAAAGCTTCTGTTTCCTTATTTATTTTCATTTTGGATGATCTGTCCATTGGTGTAAGTGAGGTGTTAAAGTCCCCCACTATTACTGTGTTACTGTCGATTTCCTCTTTTATAGCTGTTAGCAGTTGCCTTATGTATTGAGGTGCTCCTATGTTGGGTGCATATATATTTATAATTGTTATATCTTCTTCTTGGATTGATCCCTGGATCATTATGTAGTGTCCTTCCTTGTCTCTTGTAACATTCTTTAATTTAAAGTCTATTTTATCTGATATGAGTATAGCTACTCCAGCTTTCTTTTGATTTCCATTTGCATGGAATATCTTTTTCCATCCCATCACTTTCAGTCTGTATGTGTCCCTAGGTCTAAAGTGGGTCTCTTGTAGACAGCATATATATGGGTCTTGTTTTTGTATCCATTCAGCCAGTCTATGTCTTTTGGTTGGGGCATTTAATCCATTCACGTTTAAGGTAATTATCGATATGTATGTTCCTATGACCATTTTCTTAATTGTTTTGGGTTTGTTTTTGTAGGTCCTTTTCTTCTCTTGTGTTTCCCACTTAGAGAAGTTCCTTTAGCATTTGTTGTAGAGCTGGTTTGGTGGTGCTGAATTCTCTTAGCTTTTGCTTGTCTGTAAAGCTTTTGATTTCTCCATCAAATCTAAATGAGATCCTTGCCGGGTAGAGTAATCTTGGTTGTAGGTTCTTCCCTTTCATCACTTTAAGTATATCATGCCACTCCCTTCTGGCTTGCAGAGTTTCTGCTGAGAAATCAGCTGTTAACCTTATGGGAGTTCCCTTGTATGTTATTTGTCGTTTTTCCCTTGCTGCTTTCAATAATTTTTCTTTGTCTTTAATTTTTGCCACTTTGATTACTATGTGTCTCGGCGTGTTTCTCCTTGGGTTTATCCTGTATGGGACTCTCTGCGCTTCCTGGACTTGGGTGGCTATTTCCTTTCCCATGTTAGGGAAGTTTTCGACTATAATCTCTTCAAATATTTTCTCTGGTCCTTTCTCTCTCTCTTCTCCTTCTGGGACCCCTATAATGCGAATGTTGTTGCGTTTAATGTTGTCCCAGAGGTCTCTTAGGCTGTCTTCATTTCTTTTCATTCTTTTTTCTTTAGTCTGTTCCGCAGCAGTGAATTCCATCATTCTGTCTTCCAGGTCACTTATCCGTTCTTCTGCCTCAGTTATTCTGCTATTGATTCCTTCTAGTGTAGTTTTCATTTCAGTTATTGTATTGGTCATCTCTGTTTGTTTGTTCTTTAATTCTTCTAGGTCTTTGTTAATCATTTCTTGCATCTTCTCAATCTTTGCCTCCATTCTTATTCCAAGGTCCTGGATCATCTTCACTATCATTATTCTGAATTCTTTTTCTGGAAGGTTGCCTATCTCCACTTCATTTAGTTGTTTTTCTGGGGTTTTTTCTTGTTCCTTCATCTGGTACATAGCCCTCTGCCTTTTCATCTTCTCTATCTTTCTGTAACTGTGGTTTTTGGTCCACAGGCTGCAGGATTATAGTTTTTCTTGCTTCTGTTGTCTGCCCTCTGGTGGTTGAGGCTATCTAAGAGGCTTGATGGGAGGCTCTGGTGGTGGGTAGAGCTGACTGTTGCTGTGGTGGTCAGAGCTCAGTAAAACCTTAATCCACTTGACTGTTGATGGGTGGGGCTGGGTTCCCTCCCTGTTGGCTGTTTCGCCTGAGGCAACCCAACACTGGAGCCTACCCGTGCTCTTTGGTGGGGTTAATGGCAGACTCTGGGAGGGCTCACGCCAAGGAGAACTTCCCAGAACCTCTGCTGCCAGTGTCCTTATCCCCACGGTGAAACAGAGCCACCACTCGCCTCTGCAGGAGACCCCCCAACACCAGCAGGTAGGTCTGGTTCAGTCTCCCCCTGGCTCACTGCTCCTTCCCCTGGGTCCTGATGCACACATTACTTTGTGTGTGCCCTCCAAGAGTGGGGTCTCTGTTTCCCCCAGTCCCGTCAAAGTCCTGCAATCCAATTCCCACTAGGCTTCAAAGTCTGATTCTCTAGGAATTCCTCCTCCCGTTGCCTGACCCCCAGGTTGGGAAGCCTGACGTGGGGCTCAGAACCTTTACTCCAGTGGGTGGACTTCTGTGGTATAAGTGTTCGCCAGTCTGTGAGTCACCCACCCAGCAGTTACGGGGTTTGATTTTACTCTGCTTGCGCCCCTCCTACCGTCTCACTGTGGCTTCTCCTCTGTCCTTGGACGTGGGGTATCCTCCTTGGTGAAGTCCAGGGTCTTCCTGTCAATGATGGTCCAGCAGTCAGTTGTGATTCTGGTGCTCTCGCAAGAGGGAGTGACAGCACGTCCTTCTACTCCGCCATCTTGGTTAAATCGGAAGTCCCTCTTATATTTCTTTCTGATTCAGTCTTGAGAGATTGCACATCTAGGAATTTATCCATTTTTTTTATTAGTGTGTAATTGTTTGTCATAATCTCTTATGATCCTTAGTATTGCTGTAGTTTTGGTTATAACTTTTCCTCTTTCTTTTTCGATTTTATTTATTTGGGCTCTCTTTTTTTTTTCTTAATGAGTGGGCCAAAGGTTCATCAATTTTGTTTATCTTTTAAAAGAAGCAGCTCTTCATTTCATTGATCTTTTTCATTGTTTTTTTTAGTTTCTATTTCATTTATTTCTGCCCTGATCTTTATTACATCTTTCCTTTTACTAACTTTGGGTTTTGCTTGTTATTCTTTTTCTAGTTTCTTTAGGTGTAAGGTTAGATTGTTTATTTGAGGTTTTTCTTGTTTCCTGAGATAGGATGTATCACCATGAACTTCTCTCTTAGAACTGCTTTTGCTGCATCCCATAGATTTTTGGAACATTGTGTTTCTATTTTCACTTATCTCCAGGTATCTTTTTACTTCCTCTTTGATTTTTTCAATAAACCATTAGTTGTTTAATAGCATGTTGTTTAGCCTCCACGTTTTTGTGGGGTTTTTGCTGTTCTTTTCTTATATGTATATATATAAGAATATATTTCTCATACTGTTGTGGTTGAGAAAGATGCTTGATATGATTTCATTCTTCTTAAATATATTGAGACTTGTGGTCTAGCATGTGATGCATCCTGGAGAATGTACCATGTATACTTGAAAAGAATGTGTATTCTGCTGCTCTTGGATGGAATGTTTTATATATAAAAACTATAGTGTGTGTGTGTGTGTGTGTGTGTGTATAATTTAAAGTCCATCTGACCTAATGTGTTGTTTAAAGCTGGTGTTTCAGTACTGATTTTCTGTCTGGATGATCTGTCCATTGATGTATGTGGGGTGTTGAAGTCCCCTGCTATTGTGTTACTGTCAATTTCATTCTTTATGTTTGTTAATATTTGCATCATATATTTAGGTGGTCCTATGTTGGGTGCATATATATTTACAAATGTTATATCTTCTTGTTGGATGAATACTTTTATCATTAAATAATGTCCTTCTTTGTCTCTTGTTACAATCTTTGTTTTAAAGTTTGTTTTGTCTAATTATTGCTATTCCAGCTTTCTTTTTGTTTCCATTTGTGTGGAATCCCTTTTTCCATCTCCTCACTTTTAATCTGTGTATCTTTAGATCTGAAGTGAGTCCCTATGGGCAGCATATATATGGGTCTTGGTTTTGTATCCATTCAGCCACTCTATGTCTTTTCTTTTTTTAATGATTTTTTTCTCTCTAACTGATATTTCTTCATTTAAAAAAATTTTTAAAAATCTCACCAGAATGTGAGTCATTCTTTTTTGTTCATTTTGTTAATTTTTTTAAATTTTATTTTTTATACAGCAGGTTCTTATTAGTTATCTATTTTATACAAATCAGTGTATATATGTCAATCCCAATCTCCCAGTTCATCCCACCATCCCCCCCCACCACTTTCCCCCCTTGGTGTCCATACGTTTGTTCCCTACATCTGTGTCTCTATTTCTGCCTTGCAAACGGGTTCATCTGTACCATTTTTCTAGATTCGACATATATGTGTTAATATACACTATTTGTTTTTCTCTTTCTGACTTACTTCACTCTGTATGACAGTCTCTAGGTCTATCCACGTCTCCACAGATGACTCAATTTCGTTCCTTTTTATGGCTGAATAATATTCCACTGTATATATGTACCATATCTTCTTTATTCATTCGTCTGTCAGTGGGCATTTAAGGTGCTTCCATGACCTGGCTATTGTAAATAGTGCTGCAATGGACATTGTGGTGCATGTATATGCCCAGTAGTGGGATTGCTGTGTCATATGGTAATTCTTTTTTCAGTTTTTTTCAGTTTTTTAAGGAACCTCCATACTGTTCTCCATAGTGGCTGTATCCCACCAACAGTGCAAGAAGGTTCCCTTTTCTCCACACTCTCTCCAGCATTTGTTGTTTGTAGATTTTCTGATGATGTCCATACTAACCGGTGTGAGGTGATACCTCATTGTAGTTTTGATTTGCATTTCTCTAATGATTAGTGATGTTGAGCATCCTTTCATGTGTTTGTTGGCAATCTGTATATCTTCTTTGGAGAAATGTCTATTTAGGTCTTCTACCCATTTTTGGATTGGGTTGTTTGTTCTTTTGATATTGAGCTGCATGATCTGCTTGTATATTTTGGAGATTAATCCTTTGTCAGTTGCTTCATTTACAAATATTTTCTCCCATTCTGAGGGTTGTCTTTTCGTCTTGTTTATGGTTTCCTTTGCTGTGCAAAAGCTTTTAAGTTTCATTAGGTCCCATTTGTTTATTTTTGTTTTTATTTCCATTTCTCTAGGAGGTGGGTCAAAAAGGATCTTGCTGTGATTTATGTCATAGAGTGTTCTTCCTATGTTTTCCTCTAGGAGTTTTACGGTGTCTGGCCTTACATTTAGGTCTCTAATCCCATTTTGAGTTTATTTTTGTGTTTGGAGTTAGGGAGTGTTCTAATTTCATTCTTTTACGTGTAGCTGTTCAGTTTTGCCAGCACCACTTATTGAAGAGGCTGTCTTTTTTCCATTGTATATTTGTGCCTTCTTTATCAAAGATAAGGTTACCATATGTGCATGGGTTTATCTCTGGGCTTTCTATCCTGTTCCATTGATTTGTATTTCTGTTTTTGTGCCAATACCATATTGTCTTGATTACTGTAGCTTTGTAGTATAGTCTGAAGTCAGGGAGTCTGATTCCTCCAGCTCCGTTTTTTCCCTTCAAGTTTGCTTTGTCTATTCGGGGTCTTTTGTGTCTGCATACAAATCTTAAGATTTTTTGTTCCGGTTCTGTAAAATATGCCATTGGTAATTTGATAGGGATTACATTGAATCTGTAGATTGCTTTGAGTCGTATAGTCATTTTCACAATATTGATTCTCCCAATCCAAGAACATGGTATATCTCTCCATCTGTTTGTGTCATCTTTGATTTCTTTCATCAGTGTTTTATAGTTTTCTGAGTACAGGTCTTTTACCTTCTTAGGTAGGTTTATTTCTAGTTATTTTTTCTTTTTGTTGCAGTGGTGAATGGGATTGTTTCCTTAACTTCTCTTTCTGATCTTTCGTTGTTAGCATATAGAAAAGCAAAAGATTTCTGTGCATTAATTTTCCTGCAACTTTACCAAATTCACTGATTAGCTCTGGTAGTTTGCTGGAGGCATCTTTAGGATTTTCTATGTATAGTATCATGTGATCTGTGAACCGTGACACTTGTACTTCTTCTTTTCCAATTTGTATTCCTTTTATTCCTTTTTCTTCTCTCATTGCCATGGCTAGGACTTCCAAAACTGTGTTGAATAATAGTGGTGAGAGTGGGCAAACTTGTCTTGTTCCTGATCTTAGAGGAAATGCTTTCAGTTTTTCACCATTGAGGATGATGTTTGCTGTGGGTTTGTCATATATGGGCTTTATTTTGTTGAGATAGGTTCCCTCTATGCCCATTTTCTGGAGAGTTCTTATCATAAATGGGTGTTGAATTTTGTCAGAAGCTTTTTCTGCATTTATTGAGATGATCATATGGTTTTTCTTCTTCAATTTGTTAATATAAAAAAAATTTGTTAATATAGTGTATCACATTGATTGATTTGCATATATTGAAGAATCCTTGCATCCCTGGGATAAATCCCACTTGATCATGGTGTGTGATTCTTTTAATGTGTTGTTGGACTCTGTTTGCTAGTATTTTGTTGAGGATTTTTGCATCTGTATTCATCAGTGATGTTGGTCTGTAATTTTCTTTTTTTGTAGTATCTCTGCCTGATTTTGGTATCAGGGTGATGGTGGCCTTGTAGAATGAATTTGGGAGTGTTCCTTCCTCTGCAGTTTTTTGGAAGATTTTGAGAACGATGGTGCTGGACTTTTGTTTGTTGGAAGATATTTAATCACAGTTTCAATTTCATTACTTCTGATTGGTCTGTTTATATTTTCTACTTCTTCCTGGTTCAGTCTTGGAAGGTTATATCTTTCTAAGAATTTTTTGCTTTTTTTTTGGCTGTGTTGGGGCTTCGTTGCTGCGCGTGGCCTTTCTCTAGTTGGAGCGAGCAGGGACTACTCTTCGTTGTGGTGCGCGGACTTGTCATTGCAGTGGCTTCTCTCGTGGAGCACAGGCTCTAGGCCCGCGGGCTTCAGTAGTTGTGGCATGCGGGCTCAGTAGTTGTGGCTCACGGGCTCTAGAGCACAGGCTCAGTAGTTGTGGTGCATGGGCTTAGTTGCTCTGCGGCATGTGGGATCTTCCTGGACCGGGGCTCAAACCCGTGTCCCGTGCATTGGCAGGTGGATTCTCAACCACTGCACCACTAAGGAAGCCCCTCTTTCTAAGAATTTGTCCATTTCTTCCAGGTTGTCCATTTTATTGGCATAGAATTGCTTGTAGTAGTCTATTTTGATGCTTTGTGTTTCTGCAGTGTCTGTTGTAACTTGTTTTTCATTTCTAATTTTATTGATATGAGTCCTCTCCCTCTTTTTCTTCATGAGTCTGGCTAAAGGTTTATCAATTTTGTTTATCTTCTCAAAGAACCAGCTTTTAGTTCTGTTGATCTTTGCTATTGTTTTCTTTGTTTCTACTTCATTTATTTCTGCTCTGATCTTTATGATTTCTTTCCTTGTATTCACTTTGTGTTTTGTTTGTTCTTCTTTCTCTAGTTCCTTTAGGTGTAAGGTTAGATTGTTTATTTGAGATTTTTCTTGTTTCTTGAGGTAGGATTGTATTGCTGTAAACTTCCTTCTTAGAATTGCTTTTGCTGCATCCCATAGGTTTTGGATTATCGTTTTTTCATTGTCATTTGACTCTACCTATTTTTTGACTTCCTCTTTGATTTCTTCAGTGATCTCTTGGTTATTTAGTAGTGTATTGTTTAGCTTCCATGTGTTTGTGTTTTTCTACATTTTTTTTCCTGTAATTTATTTCTAATCTCATAGCATCGTCGTCGGAAATGATGCTTGATAACGACTTCAGTTTTCTTAAATTTACCAAGGCGTGATTTGTGGCCCAAGATGTGATCTATCCTGGAGAATATTCCGTGTGCACTTGAGAAGAAAGTGTAATCTGCTGTTTTCAGATGGAATGTCCTATAATATCAATGAAATCTATCTGGTCTGTTGTGTCATTTAAAGCTTGTGTTTCCTTATTAATTTTCTGTCTGCATGATTTGTCCATTGGTGTAAGTGAGGTGTTAACGTCCCCCACTATTTTTATGTTACTGTCGATTTCCTCTTTTATAGCTGTTAGCATTTGCCTTATGTACTGAGGTGCTCCTATGTTGGGTGCATATATGTTTATAATTGTTATATCTTCTTGGATTGATCCCTTGATCATTATGTAGTGTCCTTCCTTGTCTCTTGTAACAGTGTTTATTTTAAAGTCTATATTATCTGCTATGAGTATTGCTACTCCAGCTTTCTTTTGATTTCCATTTGCATGGAATATCTTTTTCCATCCCCTCACTCTCAGTCTGTATGTGTCCCTAGGTCTGAAGTGTGTCTCTTATAGGCAGCATATATATGGGTGTTGTTTTTGTATCTGTTCAGCTAGTCTGTGTCTTTTGGTTGGAGCATTTAATCTATTCACATTTAAGGTACTTATCGATATGTATGTTCCTATTACCATTTTCTTAATTATTTTGGGTTTGTTTTGTAGGTCCTTTTCTTCTCTTGTGTTTCCCACTTAGAGAAGTTCCTTTAGCATTTGTTGTAGAGCTGGTTTGGTGGTGCTGAATTCTATTAGCTTTTGCTTGTCTGTAAAGCTTTTGATTTCTCTGTCAAATCTGAATGAGATCCTTGCCGGGTAGAGTAATCTTGGTTGTAGGTTATTCCCTTTCATCACTTTAAATATGTCATGCCACTCCCTTCTGGCTTGTAGAGTTTCTGCTGAGAAATCAGCTGTTAACCTTACAGGAGTTCCCTTGTATGCTGTTTGTCCTTTTTCCCTTGTTGCTTTTAATAATTTTTCTTTGTCCTTAATTTTTGTCAGTTTGATTACTATGTGTCTCATCGTGTTTCTCCTTGGGTTTATCCTGCCTGGGACTCTCTGTGCTTCCTGGATGTGGGTGGCTATTTCCTTTCCCATGTTAGGGAAGTTCTTGACTATAATCTCTTCAGATATTTTCTTGGGTCCTTTCTCTCTCTCTTTTCCTCCTGGGACCCCTTTAATGCAAATGTTGGTGCATTTAATGTTGTCCTAGAGGTCTCTGGCTTCATTTCTCTTTTCTTTAATTTGTTCCTCAGTAGTGATTCCACCATTCTGTCTTCCAGGTCACTTATCCATTCTTCTGCCTTGGTTATTCTGCTATTGATTCGTTCTAGTGTATTTTTCATTTCAGTTATTGTATTGTTCACCTCTGTTTGTTTGTTCTTTAATTCTTCTAGGTCTTTGTTAAACATTTCTTGCATCTTCTTGATCTTTGCCTCCATTCTTTTTCCGAGGTCCTGGATCATCTTCACTATCATTCTGAATTCTTTTTCTGGAAGGTTGCCTATTTCCACTTCATTTAGTTGTTTTCCTGGGCTTTTATCTTGTTCCTTCATCTGGTACATAGTCCTGAGCCTTTTAATTTTGCCATTCTTTCTGTGAATGTGGTTTTCACTCCAAAGACTGTAGGATTATAGTTCTTCTTGCTTCTGCTGTCTGCCCTGTGGTGGATCCACTCTATGTCTTTTGATTGGAGCATTTAGTCCATTTACTTTAAAGTGATTATGGATAGGTATGTACTTATTGCCATTTTGTTAATTGCTTTCTGGTTGTTTTTATAGCTTTTATTTTTGTCCTTTATTCTTCTTTTGCTCTCTTGTGATTTTATGACTATCTTTACTGTTATGTCTGGATTACTTTCTCTTTTGTGTGTATCTATTATAGATTTTTAGTTTGTGGTTACCATGAGGTTTATACATAGCAACCTCTCTATATACATGATTACCTTAATTTCTAACAGCCCTGCATTTTTAGTCTTCCCCCTTGTGTTTAATTTTTTAAAATTAATTAATTATTTATTTATTTTTGGCTGCGTTGGGTCTTTGTTGCAGTGCACAGGCTTCTCACTGAGATGGTTTCTCTTGTTTCAGAGCACAGGCTCTAGGTGCGCAGGCTTCAGTAGTTGTCACTCGCGGGCTCTAGAGCACAGGCTCAATAGTTGTGGTGCACGGGCTTAGTTGCTCCGTAGCATGTGGGATCTTCCGGTACCAGGGCACGAACCCGTGTCCCCTGCATTGGCAGGCGGATTCTTAACCACTGAGCCCCCATGGAAGTCCTTTAATATTTTTTGTATCATATTTTACATATGTTGTTTTCTGTTTCCCTTAACTACTTATTGTGGATATAGATAAGTTTACTACTTTTGTCTTTTAACTTTCCTACTAGGTTTGTAAGTGGTTGATCTACTACCTTTACTTTATCTTTGACTTTACCAGTGAAACTTTTCCTTTCTGGTTTTTATATTTCTAGTTGTGGTCTTTTCCACTTAGAGGAGAACATCACGAAAAGGTGATGTTCTGACAGATACTTTTCCTGAGTCTATTGAGGTGATCATATGGTTTTTGTTCTTTATTAATAAGGTATATGATACCAATGCTTTGTTTCTTTGAACCAAACTTTTTATTCCTGTGATAAATCCCTCTTGGTGATGGTGTTGAATACTTTTTATATTCCTCTAGATTTGGATTGTGGATATTTTGTTGAGGAATGTTTTTGTCTATATTTATATGGAATACTGCTCTGTAGATTTCTTTACATGTGATGTCTTTTTCTTGTTTTGGTATCAGGATAATACAAGCCTCATAGAAGGGGTTGGGAAATGTCTCTCCACAATTCAATTTTGTATATGGATCACCAATTACTCATGCTATTGAGCATCTTTTCATATGGTTACTGGCCATTTGTATATCTTCTTTGGAGAATTGTCTATTCACATTTATTGCCCCATTATTTAACTGTATTATTTGTCTTTTATATTCTTATCTTTTTTTTATTGTTGTCATATGAGTTCTTAAAATATATTTCTGATACAAGCCTCTCATCAGGTGTGTGATTAGCAAACCCAGTTGCAACCCTAGTTGAAGTAACCTTGCTTTCTCTGTAGCTGATGTTGTGGGGATTTTTTTTTCCTTCAGATTTTGAGACGATATTTTTTGTTTTAAAAAATCTCTCATTTTTAATTTTGTAATTGTCTCTTTATATCATCAGCACAGTGTGGTCCCATATTTCTTTTTTTTTTAAATTTTATTTATTTTTGGCTGTGTTGGGTCTTTGTTGCTGCAGGCGGGCTTTCTCTAGTCGTGGTGAGCAGGGGCTACTCTTTTTTGAGGTGTGTGGACTTCTTATTGTGGTGGCTTCTCATTGCAGAGCATGGGCTCTAGGTGGGCTTCAGTGGTTGTAACATGTAGGCTCATAAATAAGGTTAGGGTTAGTTGCGGCACATGGGCCCTGGAGCACTCAGGCTTCAGCAGCTGAGGCATGTGGGCTCAGTAGTTGTGGCGCAGTAGTTGTGATGCATGGGCTTAGTTGCTCCACAGCATGTGGGATCTTCCAGGACCAGGGCTCAAACCCGTGTGCCCTGCATTGACACTTAGATTCTTAACCACTGCGCCACCTGGGAAGTCCCCAGTATTTCTCCAAAAATAATAATTAGGTTCTTTTTTCTCCCTGTTAAAGTCAACTTGACTCCATTACCATCAGATCCTTCAACAGCTCTTGTTTTGGGGGGCCTCTTCCTTGAATTCTGAGCACTGTGTTATTTATTTGAGAGGCCTTGCTGGCTTGACAGATTCCTGAGGAACCAGGCCTTTTCTTACCGAGTGGATGTGCCAGGCCCTGGGCCCTGGACTGCCTGTATACCCCTAGTGTCCATCTTATCCTGGTAGGGGGTTGTATCTCTGCCTCTGTCGGATATGAGGGGGCTATACCAGACTCCCTGCTGCTGTTGCCTTCAAGTTAAGCGTTATTCAGATCCAGCAGCACTGACGTTCTGTTTCTGGTTCTTGGAGGTGACAAGGTAGTAATAACTTTTGACCAAGCCAGGTATCCATTTCCATGTTATCTGAATGATGATTTCATTTTTCAGTCTTTACCATATCTTAGGATATACTCTTTCAGTAAAAACAATTCTTTCTAATTATGTGTGTGTATTTATCAAGTATTGCTGTTACACTTTGCTTCAGTTTCCAGCACTTACCATCACTGAGTAAAATGCATTTGATTGGCTTGTGTGTATTCATTTCCCACAAGAGTGTAAGCTCAGGAGTCCTAGGAATTGAGTCCAGTTCCCGACTGTCAGCCTCCCCATCCTTCCACACACGGAGGTGAAGAGGGAGCCTTGCTGACATAGAACCTGTGGCTGTTTCAGGACTCAGTGGTCTTTGAGGACGTGGCTGTGAACTTCACCATGGAGGAGTGGGCTTTGCTGGACCCGGCTCAGAGGAAGCTCTACAGAGACGTGATGCTGGAGACCTTCAGGAACCTGGCCTCCGTGGGTGAGGATGGCTTCCTCCTTGCACTTAGTCTTTAGGGAACAAATATTTCTTACAATTGTCCTTTCTTATTAGGGACAAGGATGGGAACATGTTGGAAAAAAGACAGACACAGTCCAACCTTTCATGAAACCTACCTAGGGTCAGGTAGCTTTTCCATGAAAACAAAGTTTACTGTATTGATTGACTTTTTGTTACTCTTGATCAGAATCCTGAGGGTCCCGAATTTTATAAATGTGAGTGTAGTCTGCAGTGTCACCTAGGGCAGTGGGAGCAGCATTATGGTTTTCACCCTGTGAAAGTTACACCGTGATCAGTATACATTTGACGTGATAATTTTGCTGCAATTAAACCCACACTTACCCATTGTCAGTGACTTGAGGACCAGAGAATTGGCCCATCTCATGGATGGTTTGTTGTCCTCCATCCTCCCCATGAGGAGCTTTTCTCCACAAGCAGGAAAGCAGCCACACACCATCCGATCTCCCAGTGGCAGCTGGATCAGTGGAGATAGGCTTCGTCTAGGGCCTCTGTGCCTGTGATCACCAGGAGGGCACACCTCTCAGGAGGAGCAGGTTCTGGATAAGGGGTGATATTTGGACATACCTGTTAGAAACATGACTCTGTCTTTGAGGTGACTTTTGTCATTAACCTGGCTTCCCTGTTGGACTTTTCATCCATCTTTGCCCACTTGGGAAGTCTTTCTGTAGCTCCTCTTACAAAGGGAGCATTTGGGAATGTGCATTTTACCCAGTTCTGTCCTACTTTACTTCTCTGAAAATATTGATCTCGACATCAGTCTCCATTCTTTTTGAAGTATCTCTTAGTGAACAAGCTGCCACTTTGACTCATTTTTCGTACGATGGCCAAAGTTCCAAATAGCCAGGGTCCTCAGAGTTTTTCTTTGTTCCCATGTCCATTTTTCCTTATAAAATTTGTTTACATTTTTGGGTCAGTATATGGAAAGAAATCTGCATATGGTCTCTTTTCTTTCCTTTATTCCACCATTTCGTTCCTGAAGATTTAGTTATGCTACCAACTGTTGCAGGTTCTTGCCCTCAAGTTAAAACCAGTGGATCAAGTCCTCAATGGGATATTTTGGAGAATGAACTATGCAGTGAAAAGAAAATAGTAAGATGCACAAGAAATGATTCCTGTTCTGTTTTTGGAGAAAACTGGATATTTCATAACATCCGAGGTCACCAAACCCAGGAGAGGGATTTCAGGTGAGTGGCACAGCTACAGGGGAAGACGGATTTCTGCAGACTGTTAGACTAACTTGAAACTAAAGAAAAGGTATAAACCTAGCTAAACAATTTTGTACTTAGAAAATTTTCACAAGAGAATACTTTCATAAATGTGAGGTATCTGAAACATAATTCAGTTGGAAACAACGACCAGGAAACCCTGTATGTAAGAAACACAGAACGTTATGCCTCTATCTGAGCCCTCAGCCAGAGCATTAAGCTTGTTACATGTTGTCACAATGCAAATAGTGCCTACAACATACCCATTCCTTGAAAATGGCAAATACATAGTGAAAATAATAATGAAAAACCATCAATAAATCATTAATGAAGAAATCAGTTATAATCATTAATCCCTAATACTGTTCTTCCCATTTTGAACAGAAATGGTTTGGTGGAGAATCTCTGCAAAGGTAATGAAGGTCATCAATGTGGAGAAACCCTGAACCAGATTACACATCTTACTGTGCATAAGGGTTTTCCGACTAGAATTCAGCCCTATAAATGCACTAAGTGTGGAAAAGCCTTCAGGGATCGTTCTTTCCAGAAGAATCATCAAAGATCTCACCCTGGACACAAACATTATACATGTGAAGAATGTGGGGAAGCCTGCAGCTGTGTCTCGTGCCTAAATCCTCCTGGGGAAACAGACATTGTAGAGAAACCCGAAAAACATCAGGATGCTGGGAGAGCATCTAAGAGATATGTGAAGAGTGGCAGTAGTAAACAGTTTTCAGAGTGTAAGAAATCTGGAAAAGCTCTCACTTGTCCCTCATCCTTTAAGGGACGTGAGAGAGGTCACCATGGACAGAAAATCCATGTGTGTAAAGTATGTGGGAAATCCTTTATGTATTATTCCTACCTTGCACGGCATGTGAGAACTCACACTGGAGAGAAGCCCTATGAATGTAAGGAATGTGAGAAAACCTTCCGATATCCTGCATCCCTGGGAGGACATGTGACGATACACACTGGAGAGAAACCTTACATGTGTAAGGAATGCGGGAAAACCTTCAGTTGTCCCAAATACTTCAGAAGACACGTGAAAACACACAGTGGCATGAAACCCTATGAATGTACGGAATGCGGCAAAGCCTACAGTTGCTCTTCATCCCTTCGAGAACACACACGAACACACAGCGAAGAGAAACCCTATGAATGTCAGCACTGTGGGAAAGCCTTCAGGCATCAGCGATATTTTAAAAAGCATGTGAGAATGCACAGCGGAGTGAAACCCTATGAATGTATGGAATGCGGGAAAGCCTACAGTTGTTCCACATCCCTCCGGGAACACGAGAGAACGCACACTGGGGAGAGGCCCTTCGAATGCCAGCACTGCGGGAAAGCCTTCACTCGCCACGCCTCCCTTCGAGGACACATGAGAACGCACAGTGGGGAGAGAGCCTACAGATGTACACAGTGTGGGAAAGCTTTCTGTTGGCCCTCGTCGTTACGAAAGCACGTAAGAATGCACAGTGAGGAGAAGCCCTACGGATGTCAGCAATGTGGGAAAGCCTTCTGGTACCCCGCAAACCTGCGAGGACACATGAGGATACACGCTGGGGAGAAACTCTGAATCCAGGGACCGTGGGAGAGACTTCATTCTCTCTTCAAACTTGTAATGTGAGCAGCACACTGTAGAGGAAACTTATGAAAGGGAAAATGTGGGAAAACCTTCAGCACTTCACTTATTTTGTACATGAAAACTCAGAGCACAACAGAAATCTTTTAACAGAGATAAATATGGTTTTGCCTTGGTAAGTGCCTCATCCTGAATAGGGATCCCAGTGTATTAATTTCTAGCTCATGTTGCTGATCTGAATACTTAAGATAATAACTATCCCTCTATGTTTACTTCATCTGTACTACTTATATTTTTTTTCTCCAACTTTAAATAATCATACAGTCATATAAAGCTTGCCTCATTTCCATTACAGTGTCTTTTTTTTTGGCTGCCCTGCTCGGCTTGCGGGATCTTAGTTCCCTGACCAGGGATCGAACCCATGCCCCCTGTAGTAGAAGCACAGAGTCCTAACCACTGGACTGCCAGGGAATTCCCATTATGATGTCTTTTGAACCCAGGGGTGATAAGTGCTTTTCAGTTTTTGGGTTTTTTCATGTGTAACTTGGTATAATTTTTAGGTGAAAAGTTTTTGATTCTTACTTTGCATTATCTTCCTAGTATGTGATCGTGATATGAGGTCTGTATTGTTGAAATGTCTTTCCTGGTCCACTGTTACAGATACTGGAATTATCTGACTCAATATTTACCCTCCCCTTGCACCTTCATTACTGAAAGGTGTGTCTTCCAAGTTGTTTGTTGCTAGCAGATACCATATTTGTGTTTCTCACAGAAATTAGTAATTGTGGAAGGTCTTGGGAAATAACATTCTCATCTGATTATGTTTGTAATTTGGCCTCTGTTCATGTCCATGATCTTGGCTGGAAATCGGACATGATAATTGAGTTAAGAAGAGCAACTTTCTGGCATGAAGATGAAAGCTCCTGTCCAGACGGTTCTACTGAATTGTGTTGTCAGCTTGGGTAAGGTGAGAAACTGTATATCCAGAGTCCTTCTGTTAGTGGTTCTGAGTTAAAGTTCTTAGGATTAGGAAGAAACATGAGGTCTGGAAAGCAGAAGTGTGGAAACCATGATTCTCAGGTCTTCTGTACCATCAGGAGACAGAGATGCATGGCAACCTGGTGAGCCTGAGTTCCAGCACCGTTTTCTGACTTCTGGCTCTGCGCATGTGAAACAGTCCCAATCAGACACGTTTGATGAACCCAACCCTGTGGATTTCTGATTACAGAATCTGATCCATGAGGGGAGTTTATAGAGGTTACGTGTGGAAGCCAGGACCCCTAGAAAATGGAAGAGAAAATGTTGGCGTCTGGTTTGATAACTTACTTGACTGACCTGGCTGGTGATCACGAGCTCCTACCTGGTTGCCCAACAAGCCCCTGTGCACTGGTCTGTCTGTATATGGTGGTACCAAACCCTGGGAGGAATGATTTCTTCACTGTGCCTTCCAGATCTCATACGAGTTAAGCTGTTGGTGAATTGTAGCCTGGAATCATAAAGACGGGGATCCTGGGAAACATACCTCCCGGCCTTACCCTCAGTGAAACAACAATTCAGCAGAAACATATCTACCTTTAGATTTCATTGACTTTTCACAGTAGTACCAAGAAATGTAGCACAGTGGGGATGAGAGGGATATGGAGATGGAAGTTTCATTCATTCATTCATTCATTCATTCCAGGGAATATTATAGCAGAAGAGTAAACTATTTCAGATAACACTGGAAGTTGATACCTAAATGTATTATTAAAATATATACAAACCCTTAACCCTGCTGGTCCAGTGGTTAAGACTCCACGCTCCCAATGCAAGGACCACGGGCTCGATCCCTGGTCAGGGAACTAAGATCCTGCATGCCACATGGCGCAGCCCCCCCCAAAAAATACATACGTATATACTGACTTCAGTAGTGTGTCCTCCCCTGCCCCACCACCGATTTCATGTCCACCTGGCATCACTGACACAACCTGATTTGGAATAAGGTCTTTGCAGATGTAATCAGGATGTGGTCATATTGGATTGGTGTAGGTCCTAATCCAATGATGTGTATCCTTATAAAAAGAGGGAAATTTGGGCACAGAGACCTTCACAGGAGACAGACACGTCTTCACCATGTAAAGACAGAACAGAGATTGGTGTGATCTCTGTACAAGCCAAGACATGCAAAGGATTGTTGGCAACCTCCAGAAGCTAGAAGATATGCCTAGAACAGGTTCCTCCTCAGAGCCTCCAAAAGTAGCCAGCCCTGCTGACCACTTCATTTCGTACAGCCAGCCTCCTAAACCATGAGAAAGTAAGTTTCTGTTGTTTAAGCCACCATGTCTCCAGTGCTTTGTTAGGACAGCCCAAGCAGACTAATGTAGTTCCTAAAGAGGGAGTGGGCCTTGGATATTTGAAGGACAGCCAGAGACCAGTGTTTCTGGAGCAGAATGAGCTGGTGGCCAGAACAGCAGAGGTGAGAGGAGAGCAATGGCGGTGGGTAGGCACATCATGTCCTGATGCACTGACCTGCCGTGGTGCACTGACATTGGCCATGAGTGACATAGAGCCTAAAAGTGGCCAGATGAGGCAGCTTTACAAAGTCCCTGTGTTACCTTGAGAATAGACTCTAGGATGTTGTCACTTAAGGTAGTGGATCAGATGGGGTTGGTAGCAGTGGCAATGATGTGCCAGGTTGGAGCCCGGATGTAATTTGAAGTTAGAGCCATCAGAATTTCTTGATGGCTTGAAGGTGGGGTGAGAGGAAGAGTCAAGAGTGGCTCTATTATTTTGTGCAGGAAAAACTGGCATGATGGTATTGCCATCAACTGACATGTAGCTCATGAGCAATGGAGAATATTGGTGGAGTGTAAGCAGTTGAACTTGGAGTGTGCTGAGATGAAGATGAGATAAGGGCATACTAAGGCAGAAGATAAACATATGAGAATTTTATTAGATTTTATTACAATTTAAAAAATATTTTAGGGACTTCCCTGGCGGTCCAGTGCTTAAGATTCTGAGCTTCCACTTCAGGGTGTGCAGGTTCGATCCCTGGTCTGGGAACTAAGATCCCACATGCCCCGTGGTGTGACCAAAAAATAAAAATAAAAACAAATTTAAAAAAATAAAAACATATTGTAAGAGAATGTTATTACAAACATTGGTCCCAATGGCAAAAATGTGGGAAAAAAAGCTGCTAACAGTTGAATCGGTACAAGAAAATGGTATAGTCGTACAAGCATAAAAATACATTAATAAAAGTGCATAAATTACCAAGCTGTGGACAGCAAAACATTTTTGAATAAAAGACACTTGATAGGGACTTCCTTGGTGGTCCAGTGGTTAAGAATCCACCTTCCAATGCAGGGGACGCGGGTTCGATCCCTGGTTGGGGAACTAATCCCACATGCTGAGGGGCAGCTAAGCCCGAGTGCCACAACTAGAGAAGCCCACGCGCCGTAACGAAGACCCAGCGCAGCTAAAATAAAAAATAAATAAAATTTAAAAAGTGGACTGTTAAAGCTAATTTTAAAAAAAACATGATATAAAATGATACATACCATTTGATTCTATTTACATACAATATAAAATAGGAAAAATTATTGATGAAACTAAAAGTAAATGAAAGGAAATGATTTTTAAAAGTTTGGGGTATTGGTAACTGTGAGAGGGCGGGATGGGGCTTCTGATGGGGCATAAACCCAAGTGGGATGTGGGGGGTGTGACAGCAGCCTCCCTGTCTTGTATGGATTGTGACATCATATGTTTAAAAAAAGGAGACATCAGGCCCAAAATGTAGTCACTTGTGCTGAATCCCATGTCAGCAAGCCAAAACTTACTACCTAGCCAAATTGCACTTTCAATCTTTCCCAGGAGTGTGACCTTTAACCAGTCAATCTGGGTTTTCCTGCTCAGCACTAGGGAGGTAATCCCCTTGATAGGCCCCCTCCATCCCCCTTAGGAGGGCGGCATTGCCTGAAACCATGCATTCTTTGCTAATAATTTCCTTTCCACTTTTGAAAACCTTTCCTCTTCTAAAGCTCAATGATGCGCCTTTCTACTTGCCAGATGGGACCCTGCCCAGTTCATCAACTGTTCAATAAAGCCAATTTGATCTTTAAATTTACTCAGAGAATTTTTGCTATTTAACAGATTTGGTGGCAGCAGTGGGATCAAAGGACTTTCCAACAGTATTCAGAGATGACCAGAAACAGAGGCATGGGGGACTTCCCTGGCGGTCCAGTGGTTAAGACTCTGCGCTTCCACCGCAGGGGGCGAAGGTTCATCCCTGGTTAGGGAACTGAGATCCCACATGCCGTGTGCCATGTGGCGTGGCCAAAAAATAATTAATTAAAAAAATACACACACACACAGGCGTGGTACCAGCAAACCTTTTTTCTTTTTTTTTTCTTTTTTTTTTGCCATCAAAGTTTATTTTTTAAAGATCAAAATTGACAGGTTAGTTTATTACATAACAATAGACCACAATGCTTCTTTCAGGTATAACATATTCTTTGTATTAAATAGATACAGAGTTAAACAAAATCTGCACGTTCACATGCAAAAATCCTCTATGACCTTAGTCCTCATTATCTGTCCTAGCTTGAGAAGAAAAAATGTCATTTTCCTTCAAGGATTTGTATGTGGATCTTTGGCTCCACTAGCTGGTAGTAATTTAAACGTGAATGAAAGTGAAGTGGGGGGAGGGGGGCGTGGCTAAGGATACAGAAGCATGGAGAAGTGTCCTACCCTAGAATTAAAACCCTCTTTAGGAAGGTTGAATCCATGTGCTTAGGAGAAACTGTGTGTATTGGGAGTTTATAGATCTCCAGTCCTAATCCCCAGTTAGTTCTACGAAGAGCCTAACGCCCTCCAATGTTGTGAGGAAGGATTCCTTAACACCAACAGAATATCCCCCAGACAGTCTCTCTCTGACCCCAGCTTCTCTCAGTGCTCTCTCCTAGCTGTTCCCTATCATATTTTAGGGCCTCCCATGTCATCAGACAGCCTCTAGGTCTTTCTGCTACCCATTAGCTTGTATATCTCTTGGCATCACATCCAGAGACCAGCTCCTGGCAGTCAGGGTCCATTCTGAGCCCTCTAGTGACAGCTAAACTGATCCACAGCTAATCCCCTTCAGAATTTGGGGGGACCCTTTAGAGCTGCATCTGGAAAGAAAGACTGTGGAACATTTGTATCAAACTCAGATGTCCTCCTTGATCCAGAGCCAAAGAGGAGGTGAGGATGGATGTAGCTCTCATCTTCTAGAGAGCACCACTCCTAGGAGAAAATAGAACTAACACTCTCTCAGTTCAAAGTGGGTCTTAACGGTAATAGTTAATGGTTAACGGTAATAGTAATTGTCAGCAAACCTTTTTTCGAGTTCACTGTCTTTCTCACCGTTTCTGAGGGCTGTGGATAAGTTCCTCTCCTTTCTGAGCTCTGCTCTCTGCTGTACTCCCAATCGAATTGACTTTCCAGTCACGGGGTTAGTGGGTCAGCTTGAGCTGGAAGATGGTTCCATCCAGAACCCTAGTCCTTAGTTCAGTCTGCACTCTCCTGCTTGCTTGGAATCCCTTTCGCAAGTTGCACCCTGCATTTCCCCTTTACTGGGGTTGCTGATACAGTCCCTTCCCCAGTTCCAGTCTATTGACCCCATTTGCTGGAATCTCCTTATTTAGTCCATGCTGGGATTTTTTTAATTTGGCCATGCCCTGAGGCATGCTGGATCCTAGTTCCCGACCAGGGATTGGACCTGTGCCCCCTGCAGTGAAAGTGCAGAGTCCTAACCATTGGACTGCCAGGGATGTCCCCCATGCTGGGAATTGCTGGTGGTGTACACAGACTTCTGCAGTAGTGTATCTTGGTTGCTGTTGGTTTGTTTTGGTGAATATGTTTATCTTGTTTTGTGTAGATAAAGGCTACTGCTAACATGGATCTCAGAAACCAAAAAGCCACAAAAATTGGTGGTCACAGATCAAGAATTTAAGAGCTGTTAGAACACTTGCCACCTAACTCAAAGACTCCCATGTTGGGAGAAGTTGGTCACAGAACGGGTTGGAATGGTACAAGGTCCCTTGCCAAACTCAAGAAAATTTCTATGCAGTGTGGTACATTGTAAACTACCACAGTTTCCAACTGAGTGGCCTGTCCCTTTTAGGTATTAGTTTGACTCCAAGTGACCGAAAGTATAAGAAAGAAGTAGAAGGAGGGAGGGAGGGAGGAAAGATACATACATACATACATACATACATACATACATACATACATGAGATCCTTAAATCCACATGGTTAATAAGCATGCCGCCTTCCAGTACACCTGTTAGGAACTGTGGTCCCAGAAGCTATAAATATCTGTAAAAATGGCAAAATCTTACTGACAACGACCTACAAATTTTGTGTCCTGAGAACATGGCTTGGGAGCCCCAAAATATGGCCAAACCGAAATGTATATTAATCTCCATTTGCAGCTAGGGTCCTACCAAACTGCTGCCATTCCTCAGGGAAATTAAAACCTAGCGTTACAATGGCTGTTATAAGGAACATTCCAATTAGATAAGATCATTTAAGAAGTGCACTTAATAAAAAATTTTAAAATAATAAAAATTTTTAAGAATTAAAAAGAAAGTGCACTTAAAAGTGAGGGCTTCCATGTGAAACAAACAGAATGGGATACCTATTTTAATTGGCATGTAGGGGCCTCCAAAAGTCAAAAAAATTTCTTAAAAATTCATTACAAAAGGCTAATAGAAAATTAAAGCTATAAGAGGTACCTAAAACAAAACTCATAAAGACAACATTGAACATAGTGGTTATTTTGACAAAACATAATGTCTACCTTTTAGAATCTCTTATTATCACGAGCAGACCACTAGAAAAAATATTCGTTCTTTTAACAGAAAAACCAATTTTTACTTTTGCACTAACTTGTCATATTAAAACTTGTTCACCTAAATTTATTCCAATTTTAGCCAGTCCTGACGACACAAAATAATCCTTTCTAAAGATTCCTTTTTTTCACAAAACTTTTACAACTTTCTATGTCCATTTTACTTGTCCTTTGTTTTCTTTCCCATTTAGAAATAACTGGCTTTAGGACAAAGTCACTTCGTTTTCCCTTAACAAAATGCATTTCCATTCCTTATACATTTTTCTTTTAATTTTCTTTTTTTTTTATTTTATAAATTTGTTTATTTATTTATTGGCTGCGTTGGGTCTTCGTTGCTGTGCGTGGGCTTACTCTAGTTGCGGCGAGCATGGGCTGCTCTTTGTTGTGGTGCACGGGCTTCTCATTGCGGTGGCTTCTCTTGTTGCAGACCACTGGCTCTAGGCGCGCAGGCTTCAGTAGTTGTGGCGCACGGGCTTAGTTGCTTCACGTTATGTGGGATCTTCCCGGACCAGGGCTCAAACCCATGTCCCCGGCACTGGCAGGCGGATTCTCAACCACTGCGCCACCAGGGAAGTCCCTCTTTTAATTTTTTTGCATACAAGGATGTCTTCCTTATTAATCTTAGTAGTTTTAGAAACCTTAATTTATAGTGAAACTAAGAAGTAAGCAATCGTGAACTGTTTGTTATACCAATATTTCTTTTCCAATGCAGTAAAAAGTATCTTACTAATAGATCCAAATATCTTTTGTTTTCTATAATAAGGCAAAAGTAGGTAAACTTAGACTTGTTTAGTATTGAATAACTAATGTTTCAGTATTTTATCTTACTCAGAAATGACATAGACATTCAATGAATGCCCATCATTCAATTTAACGTAGCAAACTCTAAGGGTGTAAATTACCCCCTCAAAATTGGTAAGCTATTCTAAATAGATCTAGCATAAAACAATTATCACTTAAAACTTCACATAGGGAAGATGGTGGACTAGGAGGACGCGGAATTCGCGTCTCCGCACAACTAGGGCACCTACCAGGCACCAGTGGGGGACCACAGACACCTAAGGGGATGGGAGGAACCCCCAGTGACTGGTTGTTTCAATTATATTTTTATTTCTCCTAATATATTTTTTATCTTTCTAATTTTATTTTTTGTTATTGTACCGCTCCCTTTTTTTTTCTTTTTTCTTTTTTTCTTTTTGCCACACCACGCAGTTTGCGGGGACCTTGGTCCCCAGGCCGGAGGTCGGGCCCGAGCTCCTGTGGTGGGAGCTCCGAGTCCAAACCGCTGGACTAACAGAGAACCTCAGACCCCAGGCAATATTAATCGGAGTGAGGCCTCCCGGAGGTCCTCATCTTAGCACCAACACCTGGCTGTATCCAACTGCCTGCAAACTCCAGTGCTGAACGCCTCAGGCCAAACAACAAGTAAGACAGGAATACAGTCACTAGCAACACAAGAAACAAATAGATAAACTGGACCTTATCAAAAGTAAAATCTTTTGTGCATCCAAGGACACTATCAAGAGAGTTAAAAGACACTCCACAGAATGGGAGAACATATTGGGAATCATATATGTGATAAGGTTTTATTATCCAGAACACATTAAACAGCCATGCATATCAATAATAAAAATGCAAACAACCCAGTTAAAAAATGGGAAAGAAGTTGAATAGACTTTTGTCCAAGAGTGATATACAAATGGCCAATAAACAGATGAAAATTTTCTCCACATCGCTAATCATCAGGGAAATGCACGTCAAAACCACATGAGATAACCACTTTGCACCTGCTAGGATGGCTAGAATCATGGCCAGAAGTGTTGTCAAGGAGAAAAGCAGCGGCGGCGGCTCTAGTGACAGTAGCAGTAGCGCCGGGTCCAGAGAGTGGAGGTGCTCCTAGAGCAGCGGCAGTTCTGACTACAGCGCCGGGACGAGTCCGGTTCGTGTTCGTCCGCGGAGATCTCTCTCATCTCGCTCGGGCGCGGGAAATTGGGCTGAAGCGACTGAGTCCGCGATGGAGAGAGAAAAGGAACAAATCCGTAAACTTTATTGGTGGCCTGAGCTTTGAAACTACAGAAGAAAGTTTGAAGAACTACTGCGAACAATGGGGAAAACTTACAGATTGTGTGGTAATGAGGGATCCTGCAAGCAAAAGATCAAGAGGATTTGGTTTTGTAACTTTTTCGTCCATGGCTGAGACTGATGCTGCCATGACTGCCAGACCTCATTCAACTGATGGGAGAGCGGTTGAGCCAAAACGTGCTGTTTGCAAGAGGGGAATCTGGAAAGCCAGAGGCTCATGTCACTGTGAAGAAGCTGTTTGTAGGTGGAATTAAAGAAGATACTGAGGAACATCATCTTAGAGATTACTTGGAGGCATATGGACAAATTGATACCATTGAGATAATTACTGATAGGCAGTCTGGAAAGAAAAGAGGCTTTGGGTTTGTTACTTTTGATAAGTATGATCCTGTGGGTAAGACTGTGTTGCAAAGAAGTCAGCAACTGCAGTTGCCGCCGTTCTGTCTTCAGCTTCACGATGTTTCCCTTGGCCAAAAACGCACTAAGTCATCTCCGAGTTCGAAGCATTCCGCAAACAATGGCAAGGCAGAGCCACCAGAAGCGGGCACCTAATTTCCATGACAAATATGGTAATGCTGTATTAGCTAGTGGAGCCACTTTCTGTGTTGCTGTATGGGCATATACAGCAACACAAATTGGAATAGAATGGAACCTGTCCCCTGTTGGCAGAGTCACCCCAAAGGAATGGAGAGAACAATGATCATCCCAGCTGGTTTAATACTGAATTGTTTCAAAATCAACTCATAATTGATGCCAAGTAAAAGCATTAAAATATGGCGTGATTGAAGAAATAAAGTACATTTGAAAACCTCAAAAAAAAAAAAAAAAGACTGTGTTGCAGAAATACCATACCATCAATGGTCGCAATGCAGAAGTAAGAAAGGCTTTGTCTAGACAAGAAATGCAGGAAGTCCAAAGTCCTAGAAGTGGAAGTGGAGGCCACTTTGGTTTTGGAGATTCTCGCGGTGCTGGTGGCAATTTTGGACCAGGAAGTAACTTAAGAGGAGGACCTGATGGATATGGAAGTGGTCCTGGATTTAGGGATGGGTATCCTGGGTATGGAGGAAGACCTGGAGGTGGCAATTTTGGAGGTGGCCCAGGTTATGGAGGAGGAGGAGGAGAGTATGGTGGTAGAGGTTCTGGATCTGGCAACCAGGGTGGGAGCTCCTGGGGTGGGTGTGGTATCTATGGAGGAAGAAATTGTGGAAGTGGAAATGGCAATGATTTTGGAAATTATAACCAGCAACCTTCTAACTACGGTCCAATGAAGAGTGGAAACTTTGGTGGTAGCAGGAACATGGGGGGACCATATGGTGGAAGAAACTATGGTCCAGGAAGCAGTGAAGGAAATGGGGGTTATGGAGGGAGAAGCCGATATTGATCTTCTTCCTATTTACCGTGGGCTTCACTGTATAAATACAAGAGGATGAGAGCCCAGAGGTAACAGAACAGCTTCAGGTGATTGAAATAACGATGTTAAGGAAACTCTTATCTCAGTCATGCATAAGTATGCAGTAATATGGCAGAAGACACCAGAGCAGATGCAGAGAGCCATTTTGTGAATGGATTGGATTATTTAATAACATTACTGTGGAGGAAGGATTGTAAAAAAAAAAAAAATGTGCCTTTGAGACAGTTTCTTAGCTTTTTAATTATTGTTTCTTTCTAGCGGTCTTTGTAAGTGTAGAAGCATTCCTTGTTTGATAATGTTAAATTTGTAAGTTTCAGGTGACATGTAAAACCTTTTTTAAGATTTTTCTCAAAGTTTTGAAAAGCTATTAGGCAGGATCATGGTGTAATAAGACATAACATTTTTCCTTTAAAAAAATTCAAGTGCGTCTGTAGAGTTAAGAAGCTGTTGTACATTTATGATTTAATAAAATAATTCTAAAGGAAAAAAAAAAGAAATGTTGTCAAGGATATGGAGAAATTAGAACCCTGTACACTGCTGGTGGGAATGTAAAATGGTGCAGGCACTGTGGGTAAGAGCTTGGTGGTTCCTCAAAAAGTTAAACATGAAATTAACCCTGTGAGCCAACATTTCCACTCCTGCCTATACTGAAACAGATGCTCAAATACGTGTACGTGAATGCTGGTTGCAGCACTATTCACAATAGCCAAAAGGTGGAAATGTCCTGAATGTCCATCAGTGGCTGATGGAAATGTCCCGAATGTCCATCAGTGGCTGAATGGATAAACAAAGTGTAACCTGTACATAGGATGAGAATAATAGTCATAAAAAGTAAGGAAAGCTCTGACACATGCTGCAACATGAATGAAACCTTGAAAATATGCTGAGGAAAAAAGCCAGACACAAAAGACCAATATTGGATGATTTCATTTAGGTATATACAATGTCCAGACTAGGTAAATCCAAACACAGAAAAAAAAATTTTTTTTTAAGAATTTTTTTGGCCATGCCTCGCAGCTTGTGGGATCTTAGTTCCCCCACCAGGGATTGAACCCAGGCCCTCAGCAGTGAAACTGCAGAGTCCTAACCACTGGACTGCCAGGGAATTCCCAGACAGAAAGTATTTTAGTGGTGACCAAGAGGTAGGGTTATCATGGCTATAATGGCCTTATAATTTGTTTTTAAACGAGTGTACAGTTCACATACCATAACGTTCACACTTTTAAGTGTAAAACTCAGTGGCTTTTTGTACATTGCACAGCTGTCCAACCATCACTATACAGTGTGAAAAAGGAAATATAACTTTTACATTTCAAAATTCACAGAGACTGACTAAAAGCTGATCTGACATAAATTTCCCTGCAGTATAAAATGCACACCTGAGAACTGTGACATCTCAGTGGCTGTGCTGAGACCAGTTCTGCAGGGAGACTGGGACCTCAGGGTCTGACTTCCCATGGGGTAAAGCTCCCTGGGCCTTGGGTAGCTGACCTCAAGCCCCAAAGGTGGGAGCTTGGACTAAGGGCAGAGCCTCCTGCTGTTAAAGGTCACACATGGACCAAGCCTGACCCTGCGTAGCACATGGTGGTGTCTTTGAGTCTTTGTTCTTAAAGGGCATGTTTCCACAATGACCTTGCCCTGGGCCACGCCTTGACACTGTAGATGACCAAGCTGATGAAAGAAATTTTCACCTATTGAGGTATGGGGAAGTTATTCGGGCTTATACATGATTTAACTCGAATCTTATGCTAACTAAAATGGCCTGTTTGTGGCCTATCAAACACATTGTCTGCTTTAATTATTTGTTGTTGTTGTTTTTTAATTAATTAATTTATTTATTTATTTTTGGCTGTGTTGGGTCTTCGTTTCTGTGCGAGGGCTTTCTCCAGTTGCGGCGAGCGGGGGCCACTCTTCATCGCGGAGCGCGGGCCTCTCACTGTCGCGGCCTCTCCCGTTGCGGAGCACAGGCTCCAGACGCGCAGGCTCAGTAGTTGTGGCTCACGGGCTTAGTTGCTCCGCGGCATGTGGGATCCTCCCAGACCAGTGCTCTAACCCGTGTCCCCTGCATTGGCAGGCAGATTCCTAACCACTGCGCCACCAGGGAAGCCCTGCTTTAATTATTAAAGGGCGCATTGACCAGAACAAAAGATGTCCGTGTTAAAAATAAAGACTAGATGTCTCCCTTCCTGGGACACCAATGCTGGTCCTCCTTCGATGATGACTCCCTTCCCAGGTGCCAAGGCCATAGCTACGCGTTGCCTCTTGCTGCAGCCTATGTGCTGATCTGTTTGTTTTTTGCCGTTTTTTAAAAAAATATTTACTTATTTGGCCGCACCGGGTCTTAGTTGCAGCACGCGAGATCTTCGTTGTGGCATGCGGGGTCTTTAGTTGCAGCGTGTGGGATCTAGTTCCCTGACCAAGGGTTGAACCCACGCCCCCTGCACTGGGAGCACGAAGTGTTAACCAGTGGACCACCGGGGAAGTCCCTGATCTGTTCGTTTTTGGAAACTTGAAGGAATGTTTCCCTGCCTTGTTTGCTGTTAAGA
This sequence comes from Balaenoptera ricei, assembly GCF_028023285.1. Classification (NCBI taxonomy): domain Eukaryota; kingdom Metazoa; phylum Chordata; class Mammalia; order Artiodactyla; family Balaenopteridae; genus Balaenoptera; species Balaenoptera ricei. Next base: position 179,875,275 of record NC_082641.1, read on the forward strand.
GTTCTGACAAGATAGAAAACGGTGCTAAAAACCATGCTTCTCCTGAGCAGGTCCTCTGAGTTATCTGAGAGGCCGTCTTAAGGGCTCTAGTCTTCAGTTTGGCTCAAAAGACTTTTCTGTTCCTATTATAGATCGTTTATTTTTTATTTCCATCAACAAGGCCCTATGACCCGTATTTTCTCATCCTCATTCCGGATATGGAGCGATCCCCGGGGAAACTGAGTCTGGACTTCCAGGTGCAGGAGGAGGACACAGGGGAGCCACCGACCAGATGCCACAGGGGTGTGCCGCGCCCAGAGCTCGTTCTGCACGGAGCCCAATTCCCAGGCGGGCGGATCAGCCACGCGTGTCCCTGTGGCCTGTCATTCGGAGGCAGGGGCGAGGTCTGGTTGAACTGTCCAATCAGCGGCGACTGGGGTCCGGACAAACAGCAATCAGGATAGAGGGGGACTAGGAGGACTGTCCATCAGGGCAGGGGCGGGGCAAGGATTACTGTCCAATCAGAGCCCGGGCCCCGGAGAGGGCGGGCGGCGCGCGCGTTCCCAGCCCGCGGAAGTTTTTCTGCGCTTGTGCGAACTTGTCCTGCGCGGCTTCAGGTGTCGCGTCCCCGTCGGTCTCACCTGCCCAGGTCGGAGGGTCGCCCCGAGGACGCTTCGGAGAACCCGGAAAGAGGCAGAGATGGTGAGTGCACCGCTCAGGGCCCTAACAGGGAAAAGGCTGGTTCGAACGGTACGGAACTTGCCGAAAGCGACGGACGGGCCAGGGTCTCCCCGTGTCCCACCCACCCCGGAGTCCCGACCCGAGTCTCCCCCTTGGCCGCGGGCTGAGGACCTGCCGTGTTGCTCCGTCACTGCTCGGGGTCCGGGGCGTCCGGACCGAATCTTTGGCCCCGTGGGGGTCGGAGGGAGGACAGGACTACTCTCGACGCGGGCCGTTAGGCGCTGGGGCGTGGGGGACCCGCCCTGGACCTGACAGATAAAGTCAAGCCTGGACTTGTCAAGGAGACTGTATTGCAAATACTGTTGCGATAGCGCCGAGGCTCGGATCTCAGAGATGTGCCAGCGTCTCCAACTGCACAGCAAAGGGCTTTTCTGTGTGAGGAGGGCGAGCGGGAGGGAAGTTGGGCGAGTGAGAGCGGTGCGCGGAGTGCGGGGCCAGCGTGGCTGGACTGGACAGGGCTCCCTCGGTCACCTGTTGTCTGGAGAAGCTGACCAGGGGCTTGTTCGGAACCTCAGTGTTGCTCAGACATGGGGGCGACACCCCGTCCAGGGAGAAGGCTGACGATGTGGGTTAAGAAACAGGACACAGAGAACTTGGTCAAGCCCAAATGTGTGGGCAGGAGGGCCGGATCTCCTCGTGTCAAAGATAAAATGTCAAAGTGGGGCTGGCCCCTGAATACATGCAGGGAGCATCACAGAGTGTCTTTGTACTCTGGGAACAGATTCACAGTGACCTTGCCCCGAGGCCAACCCCTGACTCAGGAGGTCCGCAGGCCCTCCTTTCTCATGTGGAACAGTAATCAGTATTGAGCTTTATTTGGGGTCTTAGGAATTGCAACTTGGGGGACCCAGGTTTGAGTTGATGGAATACAATTTATGGTTTTGAGGCATAAGAAAGAAAATTTAAGCATAACATTACTCTCTGCCCTTATTGGGCCCTCCCTAATGTGCATTGTGCATCTGCATTATACATTAACCAGACCTTCTCAAAGGTAGGAATGTCTGCTCCACCGGAAAGATCAAATTTTTTTCCTCGTTCTGCCACCAGCAATGTAACTCCAAGATAACATACCTTTCCTAATCCTGTCAGGGGTCATGCTGATCTGCTGCAGATCTAGACTATGTATTTTTGGTGAACCTTATGTGAGATGTCATTGTGTCATTTTGATATATGCTCCTTTGTCTCAAAAATGTATATGATGGCCTTAGCCTTCTAGTAAGTGGAACAGCCCTCTGAGTTTTATGAGAGACTGTCTCCTGGGTTATAATCCTCACATAGGCTTAAACAAAATTTTCTATTTTCTCTTTTAGATCGACTATTCATTAATTTTTCATCAACAGCGTAACACTGAAAGTGTTGTAGGGAGGAGAAAGAGTAACAGACTTATTAAAGGAAAAGCCACAGGGTGGTTAAAGTTGCCTGGCATGAGTTATGATAGACTGACACAGGGAATGAAATATTTGTCCTTAAGGAATAGGCTGTCACGAGTTATTTAGGGGAAGGGTCCAATAAGTATCTTGACTTTCTGGGTCATTGGGCAGATGTTCTGGATGCCTGCGTTAAGGCAGTAAGTGGTCAAAAGTTCAGATTCCATCTGGGCTGAGACCTGCATAAGTTCCACTTCCTCAGTGGCCTCCTGGCTCCATTTTAGAGCGCTCTCTTAGCAATACTGACTCCATTTTGATTTTCCCTTCACACCTGTCCCCTGCTGTCCTGGCTCCCGGACTTAGGGGGGCAGCCCTGGACAGGGGGCACTGAGGGGAACTGAGTGGCACTTTTCTGTTCAGGAGAAGGGGACTGCAAGCTGTGGGCTGATGCTGTATCTGTCTGACCAGGAGTATATTCGGCTTAGAGTCCACCAGGGCAGCCAGGTCTGGCGCCCCATAGAAAGCCAGGCAGTAAACGGCTGAAGCCACCCACCCGCACTTCCGCCCTGCTCCGTCACGTGGCCTACAGCCCGCCCTTCTCTCAGAATCCAGGCCTGCACCCGTTGTCAATCAGGGCCCAAAAAGGGGGTGTGCCCAGAGACCCGTCCAATTAAGGTGCGAAGTCTTGGAGCCTCATCCAATCAGAGAAGGGGGCGGGCGCATTGGTGTACGTGGTGACGTCGCTCTTAGCCGACCTGGTGTTCTGTCGCAACTACTTCAGGGGGCCTCAGGTGTCCCGTCGCTGTCGCTCTAACCTGCCGGAGCTGTTGAGCTGCAGGGCCGCGGGGAGGACGACCTGAATGCGCGGAGAGGGGCTGAAATGGTGAGTGCGTGGGGCTGGCGCCGAGACCGTCTGGGGCTGGTTCGAATTGGCCGGAAGCTGCAGCAGGATAGGACTCCGTGACCCCGGTCCGGACCCTAGTTTCCACCCTCGACCGCGTCGTGCGGTCCCAGGGTCCTGTCCAGTCCTCGAGTGGGGTCTCGGATCCCAACTCGGGTGTCTGCCCTCGACCGCAACGTGGGATCCCGTGAGTTCCGACCCAGTCCCTGTCCCGGTGGGTGTTTGAGCGAGGACGGGGCGAGCCCCTGGAGCGGGCGGTCAGGCGCTGGGGTCCCGCCCTGGACCTGACAGATAATGTCAAGTCCAGGGTTGGTCAGGGAGAGTGTTTTGCAATTAATGTTGCGATAGGGCCGAAGCTCGGATCTCAGGGATGTGCCAGCGTCTCCAACCACACAGCAAAGGGCTTTTCTCTTCTGTGAGAGGAGGGTGAGAGGAAGGCGGATTGACAGAACCAGAGGTCCTGTGGTCAGGGCGTCCTCGGCCCAGGTGAGAGGGGATTTGCTCTGCAGCTCAGTGATGCTCAGTTTGGGAGGTGTAGCGGGGAGTGACCCAGAGTCAGGGGCATTTGGGAAGAGAAGCCTGAGTAAAGTTTAGGTAAAAAATGGATGTTGAGCTTAAAAATAAGTTATTTACTAGGAAAAATGGATTTATTTGGGAACAGAAAAAAATTGCAATTCGGGACAGACAAGGTATAGCAAAAGCCATAGGCAAGTCCAACAGACTTATTTATTGGAGAAAAAGGAGGGAGTTGGGAGGGGTTGTATTGATGTAAAGTCCGTGGAGACATGGAGAATTCAGGTTGATGCTGGTTTCTCATTGGCTAGTTGCTGGGGTAGCCAGTTTCTTGAGAAGATGCAATGTATGTACATCTTTTTCTGTTGAGGCCCGTAATTGTTGATTCTTTTGTGTTTTCAATTTTTCTGTTGGGGACTGTAATTGACATTTCTTCCTGTAATTGATGTCAAGTGGTACTGGGTGAGGCGCTTCCTTCTGCACCCACCCACACTTCTTTTTAGTGCGTTTTCTCTTTTTAAATTTTCACATGGGCCGTTGAGAACACTAGGTCAACCCTGTGGCATTAAAAAAATTACAAACTTTCCAACAAGAGACCTTTATTCAAATGAGTTCCTGCAGGGGGAGAAGGGTCTGTTGCACCAGGCACAGGGGGCTCTGCAGGAAGGGAGACATGTGAACCTAAGATCTGCAAGTGTCTCAAGAGTTGGGCAAAGAGAGTTTTTCTCTTATACAGAGGAGTAAACAACACCAGTAGGGACCAGGTGTGATGCTCAGATAGCAGATCCCTGAGGCCAGCCTGTCCTTAGGGGTCTGTCGGCTGGCTGCGGTGAGGCCAGGTCAGGGGGAAGGAGAGGAGCTGAACCAAAGTTTGGCCAACAAGCATTTGTTCTGCTTGGTCAGTGGGGGGAACAGTTCCGCTAATCACTGATGAGGTGGAGATGGGGCTTTCGGGGGACTGTGTCTGGCCTTGTCCTGGGTAAACAAGGGGCCTCCGTGTGAGTCTTATCTGAGTCAGGTGGGGCACAGGGGCGGTTTCTTGCAGCCTGCCGTTTTCCAGAAGACCAAAGGGTGGGGGGTCCTTTCAGCTTCCATCGAAGTTTCCAGGAGCACAGGGCTCAGGGAGGGTTCAGCATTGTCCCCTGACACCTGTGAGCTGCCTCCTCTGGGTCCAGCTCGGCACTAATAGCTTCCCCTAATCCAGCTTCCGGTTTCAGCAAGTGTAAAATTCTGCATTCTTTCTGCCTGGTTTCTTCTCCTTAGTGAGGATAGTAAGCATCTCAGGTCTTTGCCCTTTCCTGCTGACTTGTATTATTCTGGGCCTTTGGGCCTTAACCAGAGATGCCTCTGGGGAGAAGTGTCTCAGTAAAGAAAATGTTTTCTCTTCCATTAGAATTTCAGGAAATGCAGGCAGTCCCACCCCTTCATGTGAAATGGGTGGAGAGATGGATTTAAAAGATTCAGAGAAATTGTAATGACTCTTCCATGCAGGGTGCAGAGTTCTGACACTGTCTGAATCTGGTCCACTAACTGTTACTACCTGGACAACAGAGATGAATGGAAATTCTGTGCAATGTGACCAGGGCTATTGAGACTTGCTTACTTCTGATTAGACGAGTTACAGCTTGTCATCATGAGGTTATTAGTGAACTGATGCCTGTCTTCTGAAAGGGATGAGCAGTAACCAGTTGCTCAAACCATAAAAGTGCCCTAGAATTTCCCTCTCCTACGTTATCCATGAACACAGGAGGAAGCAGTGATCCTGCAGGTTCTCATTTACACACTGAGACAGGGGTCTTTGTGTCCTGTAAATGACCCACGGTGCTTGAAGCAGGTGCATCATCTGGGGCGGGGACAAGCTGAGCCTGTGAGGGAGGTGAAGGAAGGTGCCCTGGGGTCTTGCCCCGCCCCGCCTCCTCCCCACCCCCCCCCCCCATTGCAGGTGGCCTCCAGACCGTAGAACCACCACAGAAGGAGCTGTTGATGGCACGAGCATGGGGCAGGGCATCCAGCTCCAGAAGTGCTGGGGACGGTTTGTCCTCTGAGGTTGTGCTGCCCTCGGCTGTCTCTTGACCTTTGCTTTTGGCCTCATTCAGTGAGTTGGTGGATTGAGTGTGATGTGTGCACCCTGAGTGAGTCTGTGAAGGTCAGATGTGGGGAAGGCTCCTTGGGCTCAACTGCTGTTCAGAGGGTCGATGAATTAGAGAGTTTCTCTGGGTCAGAACTTCAACTTGAACGTTTCCTCCTGGGTGAGAATTGAGGCCCAGAGGAGGGGGCATTTCTACACTGAGGTGGAGCTCAGTCCTTCCCCCTGCCCTGCGGGTACCCATCCAGCTTGGATGGCTTTGACCTTCTGACTTGGGGTTTCCTTGTGCACCGTGGGCAGCACGCTGCTGATCTGAGTGGCTCACACTTGACTGCTCTTCCCTTTCGTTTCCTCCTTGATACAGTGTTCTGCCCTGTGACTCAGTGTGCAAGCATGTAAGACTTTTTTGTTCCATTACTTGAAAGTGTAGGGTTGTTTGGTTTTTATAGATTTCACCAATTTTATATGTATGTGTATGTGTGTGTACAGTTTTATCATGTGTACATGTGTATAGCCATCACCACAATCAAGATACAGCACTATTCTATCACTATAAAGATAGTTCCTGCTATCCCTTTATAGTCACACAAACCCCACTTCGTTCTCCCCCTCACCCCTAACTTCTGACAACCACTTATCTGTTCTTCATTTCTATAATTCTTCTAGTAATTTTTTAAATATTTATTTGGTTGCACTGGGTCTTAGTTGCAGCAGGCAGGCTCCTTAGTTGTGGCATGCAAACTCTTACTTGCAGCATGCATGTGGGATCTAGTTCCCTGACCAGGGATTGAACCCGGGCCCCCTGCATTGGGAGCACGGAGTCCTATCCACTGCACCACCAGGGAAGTCCCTCTTCTAGTAATTTTCTATTGCATACTTTTTTCAACTCTTTCTGGGACTCCAGTGATACTAATGTTTTATCTTTTGTGTTTGTCCCACAGGTCACTAAGGCTCTTTCACTTTTTTTTTGGTCTGTTTTCTCTCTGTTGTTCAGATTGGGTAAATTCTGATGTTCTACCTTCAAGTTGACTGATTCTTTCCTCTGTCTTATTCATTCTGTATTGAAACCATCCAGTTTTTTAGTTCAGTTGTTATATTTTTCAGTTCTAAAATATCCATTTGTTTCTTCTTTATATCTTTTCTTTCTTTGCTGAGACTTTCAATTTTTTATTTGTTTCAGGTGTGTTTGTAATTACTCCCTTAAGTATTTTTCAGTGGCTTTAAAATCCTTGTCAGATAATTCCATGTGTGATTTTGGTGTTGGTGTCTGTTGATTGTCATTTTTTGTTTGTTTTATTATTATTTGGCTGCGTCGGGTCTTAGTTGTGGTACACGGATCTTCGTTGCAGCGCGTGGGCTCTTCCTTGTGGCGCGCAGGCTTATTTGCCCTGCGGCATGTGGGATCTTAGTTCCCCCACCAGGGATCCAACCCGCGTCCCCTGCATTGGAAGCCGGATTCTTTACCACTGGACCACCAGTGAAGTCCCTTGCATTTCAGTTTTTGTTGCACTTAGGAGATACTGCGTTGTTTGCAAATTGAAAGTGTTGTGCAACCCTGCATCTGAGCAAGTCTGTGGGTGCCATTTTCAGAGTGTTTGCTCACTGATGGTCAGCATTTTTTAGCAATAGTGTTTTTTAATGTATGTACAAGGTTTTTTAGATATAAGTCTATTGAACACTTAAAAGACTATGTGACTTTTACCTGTACAGGGAAGCCAAAAAATTTGTGTAATTCACTTTATTGCAATATTTCCTTTATTGTGGTGCTCTGGAATTAAACCCACAGTGTTGCCAAGGCCTGCATGTATTTTTTTCCTGGTAAAACGACGCCATTAGTTTTCTCTATTAATGATTTTAAAACTCAAGCATGTACTGCAGGTCAGCATTAGAGAGATTTCTATGTCTATTATTACCAAGAGATGAGGGTGAGAAATATATTTGGATATTTGAAAAGACTCTCTGAGCAGAAACAAGAGTTGAAAAGTGGTTTTATGATAAACCATTCAGAAGACCTCAGTCATCCAATACTAAAAACACAGAACAGAAGATAAACAGGCCCTAAGCATGTGCCATTGTCTCCAGCACGTGACACGTGCCACGTGACATATTAAGGCATCTTTTGCTCCCATCCTGGTATATGCAGCAGAGAGACAGGCTTTAAATGGGAACCAGCACTTCTGCTCAAATGCATTGGGCAGATTTGTTTTTTATATTCCCCCATTCCATACACCCTGAAAGCTCTCATGATGAAGCACTTCTTGACCCATAGCAGCCCAACGGTGTACACAGATATCTATTTACTAGAGAGGAGCAGTTCCCCGTTGAACAGTAGGAAGGAATTAGAAGAGGGTAATGTATAAAGTCCCAAGACTGGTACATTAGTTGCTCTCAAGAAATTTATGCTTCGGTGATAAGGAGATAGACGAGATGAAGACTTAACTAAAGATGAGATTCCATTATTATGGATCCTGTGGGGGAATAATTGTTCATCGGTATTTTGCTCCATTGGGATAAGAGTTTGAAAAGCACTTCATACGCCTTAAAAAAAATCACGTTTACTAGAGTAAGATCATTTAACTTAATACTAATTATTTATTATTTCCCATATTTGTCCATTTTCAAAGCTCAACAGGCTCCATAAAGTATACTGAAGAGTGACCTGTTCACTTGTTGTTAAGGCAGGTGCGTGGAAATAGTGTACTAGAACTACATCTTTTATGAACTGTCAGCTTGCAACATTTCCCCCTCAAGAAAGGTATCAAAAATTGTGCTTTATGGGAACCTCCCTCCATACTAGGAAAGACTATGAAAGATTTTGAGCCCGGTTCCTTTTTGAAAAGACAGTCTTTCCTCATCTCCAAGACTGAGCATCATTCATCACCTTTAGGGCCAGTCATGTTTAAAGGCTTCACATCCACTCAGCCCATCCTCAGGAGCTGCTTCTTGCCGAGCCGTGTTATCTGCCAGCTCTTCATTCTGGGCTTTTGAAAGTGGTTATTTTTTGTGTTTTTTCTTTCTTGATGGGGCCGTTTTAGGAGTTTCAACAAGGATGATCAGGCTTATGGATGGTGCAGGGTATTGGGAGGACTCTTCTCCAGGAGCTCTCCTTGGTGGGTGGAAACAGTCTGTAGGTGACGGCGGTTCCAAGTTGAACGTGACTGGCCCACTCTGCTTTCAGCTCACACATGGTGGAGTGTGCGACGTTACTTCTCTCCAGGAAATCTCTGTTAAGGCAGTTTGGGGAATCACCGTTTTCAGCCTGTAGTCTTGAAAGAAAACCAGACTGAATTTTCGTCTCCTGTAGAAATAGAACATCATGCGTCAAGTTCCATCTCTGGGCACGTGTTGCATCCTTGACAATTGGTTTGTGATATCTCCTCAACCTGCTGGATCTCTGAAACGTTTGTAATTTTGTTCCTTAGGCAATTCATATTCTTTTATTTGCCGAAGTTCTGGTGCGTTTGAGTAAAACTGCCATTAGATTAAGAAGAACATGTTTTTAGCTAGTCTGAATCTATTTTTTAAACAGTTTTAATTGAGGTATAATTTATGAACCGTGAGGTTTCCTGGTTTAAACTGTAAAATTCAAAAGTGTTAGAATGTTTACTGGATTGTGCAACCATCCTCATATTCTAATTTTAGATATTTTTATCACCCAGAAGAACTTGTACCTGCTGGCAGTCACCACTCATTCCAAGCCTCCGCCCGCCCTTGGTCTAGGCAGGTTATTAATCTAATTTCTGTCTCTATAGATTTGTTCATTCTGTACATTTCACATAAATGATATGATACTGCCTGTGGGCTTTTGTGAATCCTGTTAATGTTTTTAAAGTTCATTGATTTTGTGCCGTGGATTAGTACTTCATTCCTCTTGTTGCAAATAATATTCCGTTTTGAGATTACTGTGTTTGCTTATCCAAATCAGTTGATGACCTTTTGAGTTGTTTCCATTTTTTGGCTGTCATGAATCATGCTGCTGTAAACATCTGTGTATTAGTTTTTGGGGTTTTTAAAATATTTATTTATTTATTTGGCTGCATCAGGTCTTAGTTGCAGCACGTGGGCTCTTCTTCGTTGCAGCGCACGGACTTAGTTGCCCCACGGTGTGTGGGATCTTAGTTCCCCGACCAGGGATCGAGCCTGCGTCCCCTGCATTGGAAGGCGTATTCTTAACCACTGGACCACCAGGGAAGTCCCTGTGTATTAGTTTTTGTGTTGGTGTTTGCTTTCGCCTCTCTTGGGTAGATAGATACCTAGGGTGGAATTGCTGTGTTATATGGTGACACTGTGTTTATCATTTTGAGGATCTGCTGGACTGTCTTCCAAAGTGGCTTCATTTTACCTTCCCACCAGCAGTGTGTAAGGTTCCAACTTTCCCACATCCTCGCCAGCATCTGCTTGTCTGTCTTATAGCCTTCCTAGTGGGTAGGAAGAGGTATCTGCTTGTAGTTTTCATTGCATTTCCCTGATGACTAATGTCTCATATTTTCAGGTGTGTGATTAGCAAACCCCAGTTGCAGCCCCGGGTGAGGTAGCCTTGCCTTCTTTGTAGCTGATGTAGTTGGAATATTTTATCATTTCAATTTTCGGAATATATTTTTAATTAAAATTCTAATTGATAAAGATAGTTTGCTTTATATTTCAAGGGTGTAGAGTCATACCATATTGTCCTAAAAACATTAACTCGGTGATTTTTCTCTGTGTTAAAGTCATCTTTGGCTCTAATGCCATCAGATCCTTCTGTGACTCTTCTTCGTGGGGCATTATTCTTGATTTCTTGCTTATTTATCTGAGAGGCCTTGCTGGCTTGACAGATTCCTCCGGAACCAGGCCTCCTTTTACCCCACAGGTGTCCCAGGCCCTGGGCCCTGGCCTGCGTCTGTGCCCTCGGTGTCCACCTCATCCTGGCAGGGGGTTCGTATCTCTACCTCTGTCGGATATGACGGGACTGGCCCAGGCTTTTACATGCTGTTCAGTCCAGGCGAGAGTTGTTCAGATTCAGCATCCCTGGAAAATCAGTGTTCAAGACCTCCTGACAGTCTGCTCTGGTTCTAGGAGGTTCAAGGAAATAACTTATGAGCAGGCCAAGTGTCCATTTCCATGTCATCTGAATGATGATTTCATTTTCAATATGTGTCATACCTCACAGTCTGCTCTATCTCAGTAAAAACCGTTTTTTTTCATTATGTGTGCATGAGTGTTTATCAGGTATTGCTGTTACACGTTGCTTCAGTTTCCAGCACTTACCATCACTGAGTAAAATGCATTTGACTGGCTTGTGTGTGTTCATTTTCCACAAGAGTGTAAGCTCAGGAGTCCTAGGAATTGAGTCCGGTTCCTGACTGTTGGCCTCCCCATCCTCCCACACACGGGGGTGAAAAGGGAGCCTTGCTGACATGGAACCTGTGGCTGTTTCAGGGCTCGGTGGTCTTTGAGGACGTGGCTGTGAACTTCACCGCAGAGGAGTGGGCTTTGCTGGACCCGCCTCAGAGGAAGCTCTACAGAGACGTGATGCTGGAGACCTTCAGGAACCTGGCCTCTGTGGGTGAGGATGGCTTCCTCCCTGCACTTAGTCTTTAGGGAAGAAATATTTCTTACAATGTTCTTTCTTACTGGAACCAAGGAATAGGAATATGTTGAAAAACAGGCAGACGTGGTCCCCACCTTTATAGAACCTACCTAGAGTCAAATAGCTTTTCCATGACCATAAATATTTCTATATTGAATTGATTTTTATTACTCTTGATCAGAATCCTGAGGCTCCCTAACTGTATAAATGTGAGCGTGGTCTCCAGTGTCACTTTGGGGCAGTGAGAGCGGCGTTATGGTTTTCACCCTGTGAAAGTTACACTGTGATCAGTACACATTTGACCTGATAATCTTGCTGCAGTTAAACCCAAACTCACCCATCCTCAATGACATGAGGACCAGAGAATCGGCCTATCTCCTGGAGGGCTTGTTGTCCTCCATCCTCCCCATGAGGAGCTTTTCTCCACGAGCAGAACAGCAGCCAGGCACCATCCGATCTCCCAGTGGCAGCTGGGTCAGTGGAGATAGGCTTCCTCTAGGGCCTCTGTGCCTGCGATCACCAGGAGGGCACACCTCTCGGGAGGAGCAGGTTCTGGATCAGGGAGAGATATTTGGACATAACTGTTAGAAACATGACTCGGTCTTTGAGAAAGTGATGTTTGTTTGTCATTAACCTGGCTTCCCTGTTGGACTTTTCATCCATCTTTGCCCACTTGGGAAGTCTTTTTGTAGCTCCTCTTACGAAGGGAGCATTTGGGAGTGTGCATTTTGCCCGGTTCCTGCCTACTTTGCTTCTGTGAAGTATCTCTTCTGAAGTATTTCTTAGTGAACAGTCTGCCATTGTGACTCATTTTCCCTATGATGGCTAAAGTTCCAAATAGCTGAGGTCCTCAGAGTTTTTCTTTGTGTGTGTGTTAATTTTGGTTTGGACCCAATTCCAATGTGTGTGTGTGCGCGCGTGCACGTGTGTTAAGGCACCTCACACCAACAAACAATTATTGGACCAGCAGCACATCATAGAATTCAACTCAATCCTGACACCGTCTACCCAGTGATAGCCACAGATTCCACAGCTTAAGGGTTCAGTCCTTCAAGACTTACTCCATATTCCCCCACTTCAGATGCCAATCTCAAGTCCAGGCTTTTACCTGTCCTCCTGACCAACTGGCTATAAATCAGAGGTTCCCATGACCCTCTCCTTGGGTTCAACTAGTTTATTAGTGTAGCTTACAGAACTCAGAGAAACATACTACTTACTAGATCACAGGTTCATTTTAAAAGGATATAATTCAGGAACAACCAGATGTAAGAGATGCATAGGGTAAGATTTTGAAAAGGAGTTTCTGTGCCTCTCCAGGTGCCAGTCTCCCCACATCTCCACGTGTTCATCAACCCAGAAGCTCTCTGAACTTTTTTTTCATGCCTTCATTACATAGGCATGGTTGATGAAATCATTGGCCATTGGCAGTGGATTTGATCTCTAGCCCCTCCCCCATCCCCAGAGGTGTTGGGGTGTCTGGGGGTGTGGGTGGGACTGAAAGTTTCAACCCTTTAATCACATGGTGTCTCCATTGGCAACCAGCCCGCATACTTCAGTTCTTTCCAACAATTTCTTTCATTAATATAAACCCAATTGGGATGGAAAGGGCTTTTTATGAATAACAAGACACCTATTTCACCTTTCTGATCCTGAAGCGTTTTCTGGAAATGAGCACAAGAGACCACATATTATTCCATTGCTTTTACTGCTCAGGAAATTCCAAGGGTTTTAGGATCCCCGAGCAGGAAACTGTGGATAAGGACCCGATTTATCTGAGAAATATATGTTGGTCATCTGAATGACCAAATATATATATATATATACACACACACACACACACACATATATTTCTGATAAATCACAATATCACACATCTTCTTCCTTCCTTTATAAAATTATTTTACATTTTTGAATTAGTCTATGGAAAGAAATCTACATGTGGTCTCTTTTCTTTCCTTTATCCCACCATTTCTTTCCCATGGATTTAATTATGTTACCAATTATTGCAGGTTCTTGCTCTCAAGTTAAAACGAGTAGATCAAGTGCTCATTGGGATATTTTGGAGACTGGACTATGCAGTGAAGAGAAAGTAGTAAGAGTCACAAGAAATGATTCCAGGTCTTTTTTGGGAGAAAACTGGGCATTTCATAACATGCAAGATCAGCATCTAACTCAGGAGAGGCATTTGAGGTGAGTGGCACTCCCACAAGGGGAAGGGGAATCTCGGCAGAGTATTAGACTCACTTGAAATTAAAGAAAAAGTGTAAACTTAGCTAAACAATTGTCTATTCACAGAATTCTTACAAAACTACTTTTATAAATGTGATGTAGATACGGAGCACCTAAAACTTAATTCAGTAGGAAACACTGGTCAGGAAACCTCGTATGTAAAAAACACTGAAAGTTACGGCTCTGCTTGAGCCGTCAGCCGGAGCATTAAACTTGTTGCACTTTGTCACAATGCAGAGAGTGGCTGAAAACATGCCCATTCATTGAAAATGGCAAATGTGTAGTCAAAATAATAATGAATAACCATCAACAAATCACTAATTAATAAATCACTTATAATCATTAATCCGTAATACTGTGCTTCCTATTTTGAACAGAAATAATTTGGTGGAGAGTCTCTGTGAAGGTAAAGAAGGTCATCAATGTCTAGAAACCCAGAACCAGATTATAGATCTTACTGTGCATAAGAGTTACCGGACTGGAATTCAGCCCCATCAATGCATTAAGTGTGGAAAAGCCTTCAGGGATCATTATTTCCAGAAGAATCAGCAAAGATCTCACCCTGGACACAAACATTATCCATGTGAAGAATGTGGGCAAGCCTGCAGCTGTATCTCGTGCCTAAGCCCTCCCAGGGAAACAGACATTGTAGAGAAACCCGAAAAACATCAGGATGCTGGGAGAGCATCTAAGAGATGCGTGAAGAGTGACAATAGTAAACAGTCTTTAGAGTGTAAGAAGTCTGGAAAAGCTCTCACTTGTCCCTCATCTTTTCAGGAACATGAGAGAGGTCACTATGGACAGAAAATCCACATGTGTGAAGTATGTGGGAAATCCTTCAGTTATTATTGCCAACTTGCACGGCATGTGAGAACTCACACTGGAGAGAAACCCTATGAATGTAAAGAATGTGGGAAGGCTTTCACTCGCATCTCACACTTCCGAGAACATGTGAGAATGCACACTGGAGAGAAACCCTATGAATGTAAGCAGTGTGGCAAAGCTTTCAGTTGGTGCACTTACCTTCGAGAACACATGAGAACACACAGTGGAGAAAAACCCTATGAATGCAAGCAGTGCGGCAAAGCCTTCCCCTATCTCAAATCCCTGCAAGGACATGTGAGGATCCACACTGGAGAGAAACCTTACGTGTGTAAGGAATGTGGGAAATCTTACAGTTGTCCCAAATACTTTAGAAAACATGTGAAAACACACAGTGGAGTAAAACCTTATGAATGTACAGAATGTGGGAAAGCATTCATTACTTCCTCATCCCTTCGAGAACATATGAAAACACACAGTGAAGAGAAGCCCTATCAGTGTCAGCAGTGTGGGAAAGCCTTCAGGTATCCCAGATCCCTGCAAGGACACATGCTAACCCACAGTGAAGGGAAGCCATATGAATGTCAGCAGTGTGAAAAAGCCTATAGGTGTCTCATATCCCTGCAAAGACACATGAAGACACACACTGGCGAAAAATTCTGAATATAAAAACTATGGGAAAGCCTTCATTCTCCCTTAAAATCTTATAAATGGAGCAGTCACAGGAGAGAAACATTATGAACGGAAAGAATGTGGGGAAACCTTCAGCACTTCACTTATTTTATACTTGAAAACTCAGAGTAGAGAGAAATTTTTTTAATGGAAATAAATATGATTTTTCCTTTTAAGTGCCTCATCCTGAATAGGAATCCCAGTGTATTAATTTCTAGCTCATGTTAACTGATCTGAACACTTAAGATAATAACCATGCCTCTATGTTCCCATCATCTTTACTACTTATGTTTTGTTATCTTGGACTTTAAATAGTTATACAGTCATATAATACTTGTCTCAATTCCATTACAGTGTCTTTTGAACCCAGAGTGAAAGTCTTTTTGGTTTGTGGTTTTTTTCATGTGCAACATGGTATGAGTTTAGACGAAAAAAACATTTTTTTAATGAACTTATTTATTTTATATATTTTTGGCTGTGTTGGGTCTTCATTGCTGCGCGCAGGCTTTC
Source organism: Balaenoptera ricei (assembly GCF_028023285.1). Classification (NCBI taxonomy): domain Eukaryota; kingdom Metazoa; phylum Chordata; class Mammalia; order Artiodactyla; family Balaenopteridae; genus Balaenoptera; species Balaenoptera ricei. The sequence continues at coordinate 179,890,664 of NC_082641.1, forward strand.
TCTAGTTGCGGCAAGTGGGGGCTACTCTTCGTTGCAGCGCGCGGGCTTCTCGTTGCGGTGGCTTCTCTTATTGCGCAGCACAGGCTCTAGGTGCACGGGCTTCAGTAGTTGTGGCTCATGGGCTCTAGAGTGCAGGCTCAGTAGTTGTGGTACACAGGCTTAGTTGCTCCACGGCATGTAGGATCTTCCCTGACCAGGGCTCGAGCCTGTGTCCCCTGCATTGGCAAGAGAATTCTTAAGCACTATGCCACCAGGGAAGCCCCTAGATGAAAATATTTTTGATTCTTACTTTGCTTTATGTTCCTAATATGTGATCATGATGTGAGACCTGTGTCGTTGAAATGTCTTTTCTGGTTCCTGAACGATACTGGAATTTTCTGATTCAGTATTTATGCTCCCCTTAGTTTATATTACTGAAAGGTGTGTCTTCCATGTTTGTTGCTAGTGGATACCATATCTGTGTTCCTCACAGAAATTAGTAATTGTGGAAGGTCTTGGAAGACCTTCTGTCTTATCTGATTATGTTTATTAATTTGGCCTCTCTTCATTGTCCATGATCTTGGGTGGAAATTGCACATGAAACATTGAGTTAAGAAGAGCGACTTGTTGGTGTGAAGTTGAAAGCTACTATCCAGATGGTTCTACTGAATTTTGTTGTCAGCTTGGGCAAGGTGGGAAGCGATATATCCCAGAGTCCTTTTGTTAGTGGTTCTGAGTTAAAGTGTAGGGAAGAAAAAGATGCGTGAGGTCCAGGGCTTCCCTGGTGGTGCAGTGGTTAAGAATCCGCCTGCCAATGCAGGGAACACGGGTTCAAGCCCTGGTCCAGGAAGAACCCACATGCCGTGGAGCAACTAAGCCCGTGTGCCACAACTACTGAGCCTGCGCTCTAGAGCCCATGAGCCACAACTACTGACCCTGTGTGTCACACCTACTGAAACCCACGCACCTAGAGCCCGTGCTCTGCAACAAGAGAAGCCACTGCAATGAGAAGCCCGCGCGCCGCAAGGAAGAGTAGCCCCCACTCGCCGCAACTAGAGAAAGTCCGCGTGCAGCAACGAAGACCCAACGCAAACAAAAATAAATAAATAAATAAAAAAGATGTGTGAAGTTCAGAAAGCAGAAGTGAGGAAGCCATGATTCTCGCGTCTTCTGTACCATTAGGAGATGGAGATGCATGGCAACCTGGTAGGCCTGAGTTCCAGCACCATTTTCTGACTTCTGGCTCTGCCCATGTGGAACAGCCCCCAACGAGACACATGTTTGGCATTTGGGGACAATGAGAAACACAGGTACGGTACGAGGGAACGCTTTTGAGTTCAATATATTTCTCATTGTCTCTGAGGGCCATGGGTAAGTTCCTCCTGGTTCAGATCTCCACTCTCTTCACATTGAGCTTCCCACTCTACTTGGCTTCTCAGTTTGTAATTTCCAGGTGTTTGGAAAATCCCAACTTTTTTTCTGTCCCGGGATCCACATGGGGACTGTTAGTGGCAGCTTGCAGTTCCCCAACCATGTGGAGCCCTGAGTCCACAGTCCCCATTTGTTGAGGTCTGCTGGGTCAGCCCTTTCCCTAGTCCAAGTTTACACAGAAATTGCTGGTGGTGCACGCAGGGCCTTTTCTTGGGAAGTCTGCAGTAATTTCTAAGCCCCAGCCCTTGGTTCTGTTCCCAGTTTCCTTACTGGGATCTGCTGGTGGTTTAGTGTATAGTTCCCTATGTATTGGAATTTTCCCCCAGAGTCCACATTGGGACCTGCTGATGGCAACTGCAGTTCTCCATTTGTTAGGAATGAGTCCACAGTGCCCATCTGTGAGGTCTGCTGGTTTAATTCTGTCCCTGTCTCTAGTTCTTTGGTTGCTACTGGTGTCCACAGCTCCATTTCCTTGGTTACCATTGGATGCTGTTAATGTGCACATGAGATAAAGACTATTTGCTACATGGGAATTTCAGAAGCCATAGCCACAAAAGTTGGGCAAGGGATGCAAATTTCAATGCTGTTAAAGCACTTGCCACCTAACTCAGACACCCATGTTAGGTTAAGTTGGTTACAAAATGGGTTAGATTGATGCTGGGTCACCCTCAAACCTCAAGAAGATTAATTTTCATGCAATGAGGTACAGCGTAATACATCACACAACTTCCAACCCAGCATTATGTCCCTTTTAGGTATCAGATTGTCTCGAGAGACCCAAAAGCTTAGCTAAAAATATAAAAACAGTAATACAATGGGATCCTTAAAAGCTAAAGAGTCAAGTGTATCCACTTCTGGCACCCTTGCTTTTTTTTAATATCTAAGAACTGTGGTCCCAGAAGCTGTAGGTATTTGTAATAATGGCAAAATCTTGCTAAGCTTGTTTTGTTTCCTGAGAACTTGGCTTGGTAACTGTCATGTTGGGGGCCCCAAAATATGGCCAGACTGAAATGTGGGTTGCACCTAACCTAACAGACTAGGGTCCTACATAACTGCTGTCAACCCCCAGGGGAATTGCAATGCCCATTAGAAGAACCTCTCTAATTGGATAAGATCATTTCAGAGGTGCACTCAAGAGTTCCCAAATGAAACAAACAGAATGGGATACTTACTTTAATTGGCACCCAGAAGCTCCCAAAAGACTTCAAAATTCCAAAAATACCTTCATTAAAAGTTTCCTTGCAAAAAGGTAATGAAAAATTAATGATATAAAAGGCAACATAAAGTCCAACAAGTTAACAGCCTCATATACACCCTCATACCTACCTTGAAAGGAGGATCCCTCCCAGAGTTGATGAGACTCAGAGATTTTCTGGTAAACTGCTGCATTATTCTCTTTAACAGCCTAGGGGAAACTAAAATTAAAATTGATTTAAAACCCTAGACAAGTTCTAGTAAAAATCAGAGCTACGCTCTCCACTTTCTACCCCACTCAGAACCTGCAGATGCGATCCTGGAAAAACTGGCAAAATTGGCTAAGGGTGAAAATTCTTATCATAGTCAGCACTCCCAAATCTCTGTCTGTACTGCCCAGTCAAGAGAGGGAAATAACACTTCACGGCTGTTCCTTTCTAAAATCCATACCAACTGGTTATTGGTCCTTTTTCTCCCAGGGATAGATTTGCTTCCTTGCATGTCTTAGGAACTTGGCTGGGACTTCCCTTGGTGGCACAGTGGTTAAGAATCCGCCTGCCAATGAAGGGGACACGGTTCAAGCCCTGGTCCGGGAAGACCCCACATGTCGCGAAGCAACTAAGCCCGTGCGCCACAACTACTGAGTCTGCGCTCTAGAGCCCACGAGCCACAACTACTGAGCCCACATGCCACAGCTACTGAAGCCCAAGTGCTTAGGGCCCGTGCTCCACAGCAAGAGAAGCCACCATAATGAGAAGCCCACGCACTGCAACGAAGAGTGGCCCCTGCTCACCACAACTAGAGAAAGCCCACGCACAGCAATGAAAACCCAATGCAGCCAAAAGTAAACAAATAGGAAAAAGGAAAAGAACTTGGCTGGGCTTTCTGCTTTCCTGGGACATGCAAGTTGATGGCGCTTTCTTTGGCTCTTTTGTGAGTGACTCTAGATATCGTGAGGATAATATATTTTGTACCTCCTTGGGGACACTTCTTGAATCCAAGACGTTGTTCATATTGCCAGAAATATTCACTGCTTCTCCTGGCTGAAACCTAACACGACATTTGATAGGGCTTAATAACTTTAAACCAGAAATTTGGCCAGATTAGAAGCTGATATGCAGTGCCTGAAAGAAAAAAATTTCGTTAGGCCTTTTACCTTAAGTTAAATGTACCCATAGGGAAAGAAGAACATCCCAGCAAAGGTGGAGAGGTGGAGCAACGCATGATATCATTTACACTACAACCCAATTCTTTGAGGAACTGAGAGCAACTGTACTTACTTTACAAAAAAAAAAAAAAAAAAACACAGCTGTAGAGGCAATCCAATATCTATTTCTTTTTACCAATCCTAAAACCTTCCCTATTTATCTCAAAAAGCTTTTAAGTTATTGGTCTTAGGAAGCCAAAGTCCTTCTTAGAGGAATTTATATCCTTTCCCTGTGCCTTTGAGATAAAAAATGTTAACTCCTAATCTAGGCCATATGTTTAAAGTACAAACTTCAGGGATGTATTTGTAATGAGAAGTAAAAGGAAAGGGGGAAAGGTTATTTTCAACTTAGAAAAACAAGAAACCCTTAAAGTGTCTTCTAAGGTCTCTGGATCTGTGTGTTTGTGTATGTCTTTGAATGTACATTAAAGATACGGTGTTTTTTTACCTCTGGATGGTATTGACAAAATCAATTTATATTCTAAAAGGAGCTCTATTTAATTGCCTTAAAGAAAATAAGCACTTATATAAATTAAATTCCCAGAAGTGTAGTGGAAACTAACCAAAATGCTTTTCAGGTTCACGTCATCTGGGAGAATATTCGCTAGTGAAGCTAATTTGCATTTGTTGGTTTAATTAAAATAGGCATGTCTTTAGAGTTATCTGCATTAAATATAAAAATTTTACTTAGACGCAAGAGGGAGGGGATATGGGGATAAATGTATACGTAAGCTGATTGACTTTGTTATACAACAGCAACTAACACAACAACGTAATGCAATTATACTCCAATAAAGATGTTAAAAAATTTTTTTTTACTTAAGTTTACCGAAAGTCAAATAACTTCACTTTATCTCTTACAAAATTTGTCAGGAAAAAAAATAAATTGATTTAATTAAATTTTCAAAACTAATCGAAACATAATAGTTGAAAACAAATAAATAAATTGCAAGAGAAAAAGGTTTTAGGTGAATTTTCCAAAAGACTCCCCAAGTCTTTTGGTAACCTAGAATCTTAAAGTTTTCCTAAGTTAAATGATGATTTAAGTTAAATACATGGAATATCCAGATCATTTCCAAATAAGAAAAAATATTGAAACATTAGTTACTGAGCATAGGTTTATCCACTTTTTGCTTCCTTCTGTGGAGGAATTAACGATATTCCATTGGTAAAAATGAGAAATTTTCTATGAAACAGCACGTTTCTAGAAAGTATAAAAAGTTCTTGTAAGTCTGACGATTCTCCAAATGCTAAAGACAGTTGCTTACTTCTTAGTTCTAATTGTTAAGAATTCTAATTAATACATAATAATACATGTAATTCAATACATGTAATTAAAACTACTGAAAATAATTAGGGGAATAATTCTATTTTCGAGGAAAGTAAGATATGTTTTTTGTTTAGAAACAGTATGAGGTATGAGGGAAATGAAAGTGATTTTGTCCTAGGGGACTTCATTGGCGGTCCAGTGGTTAAGACTCCCTGCTTCCACTGCAGGGGGCATGAGTTCCATCCGTGGTGGGCGAACTAAGATCCTGCATGCCGTGTGGCACGGCCAAAAAAAAAGAGAAAAACAATTTAAAAAAAAAGAGAAAGTGATTTTCTCCTAAAGTAAAGCTGGTTATTTCCAAGAGAAAGAGAACAAGGGATAAACTAAAATGGACATAGAAAATTACAGAAAGTTTGTAAGAATGGAATCGGGGAAAATTTTTGTGTGTGATCAATAAATAAATATAAGAATTTTTAAAGTTAGCTTTAATATCGATAGTGTACTTACGTAAAACTGGGACTTCATTTAAATAACTAAGTTTGCTCCGAACTGTAATAGAGCGCTGCAGTGCGCAGCCCTTAGCGCTTGGCCGTTGCTATGAGCAGTTACCCCCCCCCCACCCCCGCACGCTGTTACCAGGCAACTGTTACCGGGAGACCATTAACGCGGGAAGGTTAGAGCCTCGTTAGAGGTCATGCTCAGCCATTGGTCGGCACAGTGGGCCCCGCCCCAAGCTAGCAGCTGTCAATGGGCGAACGTTAGAGGGCCCATTCAGCCATTTGTCGGTGCTGCAGCGGGCCCCGCCCCAAGCGAGCAGCTGTCAATGAGCAACCGGTGGAGGGGCATCGAGCCAAGGGTCGCCGGAGTGGTGGTCTTCAGGTGGAGAGTTGGGTAAGAGGCAGATCCTGGCCTTCTCCCCGGGGCCCTCCAGCTCACCTGGCCTTGGGTTGGCGGGTGAGCTGGCGGACCCAGGGAACAGGCTGGGGGTGTGTCCTGCAGGGCTCCAGAGCCCTCACCAGGACCGCCCACTGGCCGGGCCCAGGCCCTGAGGGGGCGGTGAACCTCTCCCCCATCCCCGCCTCTGCGACCTCATGGCAACGGTAGTCTGCGTGGGACACCGTCTGTGGGACCTGGCCCTCACCGTTTGGGTGGCCTGAGGAGCCTGAGGGCCAGTTGGGTCCTGGGTGCCTGGCTCCCTCAGCGATGACAGCTGGGCAGGGTCTGGGGACCTGGCCCTGAGGGAGCCACCAACCGAGATCTGCCTCCTCTTAGCCAGCCTGGACCTCGGAGGGTGAAAGTTGTGTCTTGGGACCTTGCCTTTTCTTGTCAGAACAGAGAGTAACATTTGTTTGGTGGAGGTTTACAGGAATATCGTGACCTGACCTCAAGAACAAAGGATCAGACACCAAGAAGTTTTTAACAACTAACCACACCCCTCCCTCACTTTTCCTATAAAAGGGCTTTGCTGAAAGCTTTCGGGGAGTTTGGGGTTTTTCAGGCATGAGCCACTCATCTCCTTGCATGGCCCTGCAATAAACCTTTCTTTGTTCCAAACTCCAATGTTTTGGTATTGTTTAGCCTCACTGTGCCAAGTTGTGCACACGGACTTGCGTTTCGGTAACAGTTCTCCTTGGGCCTATGAATGCTTGAATGGCTACCGCATAGCGGGCAGTGCCTCTCACATTATCTAGCTGTGCTGCCACCTGTTTACAAACTTACTGAGACACCTTATTGCTCAACTCCCCTAAATTTACATTGTTAATTTAGAAAGGATTTTCCAGGAGGCGTCGATGACTCAGGATTTGCTTCCTTTGGCAGGACCCTACTTCCTGGTGAGGAATAAAGGTGAATGACGCTTGATCAGGAACTGACCCGTAACTTTTGAAAGTATGACAGAATCCACAGCTGCCCAACAAAGAACCTTAGACACTCTAGCCAGAGTTTTTCCTGATAATAGGACAGGCCTCGGTTATCTTACAGCTGAGCAAGGAGGTGTCTGTGCTGTGGCCAACACCACCTGCTACCTGGATTAACACCTGGGAAAGTTGAAACTCAGTTACATGAGCTCACTGAGCAAGCCCCTTGGCTGAAAGAGGTGACTCTTTCGGTGGGGTCTTTCTTTGACTTACTTGATTTTGATTGGTTTGGATCTTGGGGAACATGGCTCTGAAGTGCACTCCGAACATTGGGCATTTTCCTGCTTATAATAATAACAATCATCATAATCATCATCATCTTTCTGGTGCACTCTATTCATTTAAGAGCTTTATTTTATTTTATTTTTTTAAATTTATTTTATTTATTTTTTTCTAGTTGTCTGCAGTGAACATGGATTACTTGTAAAATTAGAAAGAAAACAATAAATGTCATTAAAAACGTAAAAAAACTGGGCATTAACTATCCCGCTATGTCCCCTTCATCCGTACTGCATATATTTTGTTATCTAGGTCTTTAAATAATTGTAGTTATATAAAACTCGTCTCATTTCCATTACAGTGTCTTTTGGCGCGAGGGATGATAAGTCGGTTTTGTTTTGGGGGTTTTTTCTTTTGCAACTTGGTATAGGCTGACGTCCTTTTAGTGCACGTCGCTTTTTTTTTTTCCCCCTCCCACCCCCGCGCCCAAAGTGCACATCGCTTTAAGCCCATTGCAGATACTGGGGTTTTTTTTAATTTTTTTTTTTTTTTACAAATTGGTTTGTTAACACCAAAATAGTTGCTGGCAGTTGAATCAATACATGAAAATGGTATAGTCCTAGAAGGATAATAATAGATTAGTAAAGTGAATGAAGGGCTAAGCGCAGGAAGATTGTAAATATTTTTGAACAAGAGATATTTGATATAAAATGATACATACTCTTTGATTCTATTTACATGCAATATAAAACAGGGAAAATTATTGTATACTTAGCTGATGAAACTAGAGGGAAAAAGGAAATGACCTTTTAAAAGTTTAGGATATTGGTGACTGTGAGCGGGCAGGTGGCTCTCCTGACAGGTCATCATAACCACTGGGATGTGAGGTGTAGCCGCAGCCTCTCTTTCTTGTCCAGTTTGTGATGTCATGATGTTTATTTTGTCATATTTCTGTCGAGTGTACATTTTATGCATTTTTCTGCATTGTGTTTTCAAATATAAAATGCTGTGATATCATCAATATAACTCACCATAATCCCACATTTTTAAAAAGCTATCTCAAATAATCTCAATGCATGGATAAAAAGTGTTTTATACAATTTAACATCCATGACAAATTTCTTACTAATTTAAGAATAGATGAGAACTTTCATAATCTTTTGAAAGGCATCTTCAAAAAATTTTTTCATGATAGAAATTATATATAAGTAGTCAAAGGTCAGTTATTCAATAAAATTACATACTCATCACCCCTTTAGCAGTCTCCTAGATAGCCTAGCTGGTGCCAGGAGAAATAGGTATTTGAATTATAAGGGAAGAAAAAAAGTATCTTGTTGCTGAAACAGTTGTGCATATAGAACCTCAAAACCACATGAGGGTAACCATAAAAACTAAAGTGATTAACAGGTTTTCAGAATGCAAACAATGTAAAAATAAACATCAATACCTTTCTAATCATTACCAAAAAGAAGCTGAGTGTATAACTTAAAAAGTGACATGTCCAAAGGTAAAAATGAAATTATTCAATTATCAAAATAAGTCTAATTAATGAAACATATAGAGAGAACCATATGCAAAACATTTTTAATTATATTGAATGACATCAAAGCAGACTAAAATAAATGGAATGATGGAAAAGGTTCTAGGAAAGGAGAGAGCCATGTCACCACGATGTCAATATTTCACAAAGAGCTGTATGGTTGGTTTTTATATATATATAAATTTATTTTATTTATTTATTTTTGGCTGTGTTGGGTCTTTGTTGCTGTGTGTGGGCTTTCTCTAGTTGCAGCGAGCGTGGGCTACTCTTCGTTGCGGTGCGCAGGCTTCTCATTGTGGTGGCTTCTCTTGTTGCGGAGCACGGGCTCTAGGCGCGCGGGCTTCAGTAGTTGTGGCGCACAGGCTTCAGTAGTTGTGGCTCGCGGGCTCTAGAGCGCAGCCTCAGTAGTTGTGGTGCACGGGCTTAGTTGCTCCGCGGCATGTGGGACCTTCCCGCATCAGGGCTCGAACCCGTGTGCCCTGCATTGGCAAACGGATTCTTATCCACTGCGCCACCAGGGAAGTCCAGGGATAAGGTTTTATTGTCCAGAATACATTGAAAACCTCACACATCAGTAACAAAAATGCAAACAACCCAGTTAAAAAAACAACGAAGGACTTGACCTGCTGGAAGTCAAAGGCACAGTCATATATTTTCAATTTCATGCATCGAAATGACATACTGATATTTTACATGAAGTTCACCAAAGATACACCGTCCAGGTAAGCATGTACAAAGCAACCCCGTAAGTAACCATGACCCCTTACAAAGTTGGGAAAGAATGCTAATCTTCTAAGAAGTTACGTTGCTAGGGTCAGAAGAAAGGAAAAAAAAAAAAAAAAGGATCTTTATGGTTGAGCAGGCATCCCATCTTTGAGGAGGTCTGGTTAATATATAAGGCAGATGCTCACTGCCCACTAAAGGGGAGGGAGGGAGGAGGCCCAAAAGGACAGAGAGAATTTTACATTTAAATTTTATTGTCCTGCCTCAAAATATACATGTATTTCATAAAATGGTTAAAATATAGCCTGTACATAGGATGGAGCAGTATTTAGCCATAAAATGGAAGAAAGCTCTGACATGCTGCAATGTGAATGAACCTTGAAATTATTACGCTGAGGAAAAAAGCCAGACACAAATGGCCAATATTGTATTATTCCATTTAGATATATAAAATGTCCAGAATAGGTAAATCCAGTGAGACAGAAAGTATTTTAGTGGTGATCAGGAGGTAGGGTTATCATGGATATAAAATAGTCTTATAATTTGTTTTTTTAAATGAAGATATATTTCACATACTCTATTTCACATACGCTCACACTTTTAAGTGTAAAACTCAGTGGCTTTTTGTACATCGCACAGCTGTGCAACCATCGCTATACAATCTGAATAAGGAAATATAGACTTCTACATTTCAAAATTCACTTGGACTGACTAAAGCTTGATCGGACACAAATTTCTTTGCAGTGTAAAATGCACACCTGAGAACGGTGACATTTCACACCTGTGTATGTGCTGAGGCTGCAGGGAGGCTGGGGCCTCGGGGTCCGACTTCCCACGGGGGAAAGGTCCCTGGCTCTTGGGTTGCTGATCTCAAGCCCCAGAGGCAGGAAGCGGGGACGAAAAGTGGGACCTCCCCGTGTCAAGGGTCACACTTCAAAACCTAGCCTGACCCTGCCTTGCACGTGTTGACGTCACTGAGAGTTTGGTTCTTAACGGGCACATTCCCCCGGTGACTTCTCCCCGGGCAGTGTCCTGACTCCGGAGTTCACGAAGCCCTATGTCTCGTCTTATCTCATCCTCGCTCCGGATATGGAGCGATCCGCGGGGAAACTGAATCTGGGCTTCCAGGTGCAGGAGGAGGACACAGGGGAGCCGCCCAGCTGCGGGCAGATGCCACAGGGACCTCCTGGCTGGGAGCGGGTTCTGCACGGAGCCCAAGTCCCGGGCTGGGGAATCAGCCACGCGTGTCCCTGTGGCCTGTCACTCGGGGCAGGAGCGGGGCCTGGTTGAACTGTCCAGTCAGCGGCGACTGGGCGGGGTCCCGACAACCAGCCAATCAGGGTAGGAAGGGACCAGGAGGACTGCACATCGGGGCGGGGGCGGGGCAAGGGTTACCGTCCAATCAGGGCGCGGGCCCCGGAGCGCCGTCCAATGAGGGCGGGCGACGGGCGCGTTCCGAGCCCCCGGAAGTTTCTCTCAGCGGTCCGCACGGTGGTGCGAACTTGTCCCGCGCGGCCTCAGGTGTCGCGTCCCCGTCGGTCTTACCTGACCAGGTCGGAGGGTCGCCCGGAGGACTCTTCAGAGAACCCGGAAGGAGGCGGAGATGGTGAGTGCGCGGCCCGGGGTCCGAACAAGGAAAAAGCTGGTTCGAACTGGTCGGACCTGCCGAAAGAGGCAGTCTGGCCAGGGTCTCCCCGCGTCCCACCCACCCCCGTGTCCAGACCCAACTCTCCCCCTCGGCCGCGGGGAGGGGACCCGGCTTCCAGTCCCGGGGTCCCTACTTGACTCTCCCCCTTGGCGGCGGATTGGGGTCCGGGCATCCGGACTGAGCCCTTGGCGGAGTGAGCTTGCGAGGGAGGAAAGGACGGTCAGGAGCTGGGGGCGAGGGAGGTCTTCCCTGGATCTGACGGGTAAAGTCAGGCCCGGACTTGGCAAGGAGACTGAATTGCAAATACTGTTGCGATAGCGCCGAGGCTCGGATCTCAGAGATATGTCAGCCTCTCCAACCGCACAGAAAAAGGCTTTTTCTCTTCTGTGTGAGGAGGGAAGCTGGGCGAGTGAGGGCGGTGCGCGGACTGGGGGTCAGTGTGGCTGGACTGGACAGGGTCCCCTGGGTCTCCTATTCTCTGGAGAAGCTGACCAGGGGCTTGTTCGGAACCTTAGTGCTGCTCAGGTGTGGGGCCGACCCAGAGTTCTCTCCTCCTGTGGGGAGGGAGCCTGATGATGTGCTTAAGAAATGGGACGGGGAAAAGTTGGTGGAGCCCAGATGTGTGAGTAGGTCAGGAGGGCCGGACCTCCTAATGTCAAAGGTCAGAGTCAAACTGGCTCTTGCTTTGTTATAAAGCAGAAACTAACACACCGTTGTAAAGCAATTATACTCTAATAAAGGTGTTAAAAAAAAAAAAACTGGCTTCTGCAGTGCCTGTAGTGGTGTCACAGTGTATTTGTTCTTAAAGGAAGGGCACAGATCCACAGTGACATTGCCCTCCATCCGTCCCCTGACCCAGGAGTTCCCCAGGTCCTCCTCTATCATGTTCAATAATAATCAGTATTGAGGCTGCAAAGAACAAAGCGGTTTATTTGGGGGTCTTAAGAATTTCAATTTGGGGTACACAGGTTCTGGTAAAACCAGAGTGTTCTGGGGAAGAGAAAGAGTCAGGGGTTTATAAAGCACAAGCCACAAGGTTGTTAAAGTTGTCTGGCAGAAATTATGATTGACTCTGACAGACGCGGAGGAAAATTCAATTAACCATCAAATTAAGAAGAAAGGGAATTTTATTCGAGCCAAACTGAGGATTATAACCCAGGAGACAGTCTCTCAGAAGCTCTGAGAACTGTTCCACCAGTTAGAAGTCGAAAACACAGTCATGTACATTTTTGAGATGAAAGATCGTACATCAAAATGACATACTGACATTTCACATAAAGTTCACCGAAGATACATAGTCCAGGTAAGCACGTACAAAAGGAGCAGTAAGACAGAAGTTACATTGCTAGCCTCAAAAGAAAGGGAAAAGTTTGATCTTTACGTTTGAGAAGGCGTTCCTATCTTTGAAGAGGTGTGGTTACCGTGTAATGCATATGCTTAAACACTAAGTGGGGAGGGAGGAGTTCCAAACAGACGGAGAGAGCGTTTTATGTTAAAATTTACTTGTGCTTTCTCAAAGTATAAATTTCATTTCATCACACAGGGAAGGAAATATTTGTCCTTAAGGGATAGGCTGTCACGAGTTATTTAGGGGAAGGGTCCAATAAGTATCTTGACTTTCTGGGTCATTGGGCAGATGTTCTGGATGCCTGCGTTAAGGCAGTAAGTGGTCAAAAGTTCAGATTCCATCTGGGCTGAGACCTGCATAAACCCCACTTCCTCAGTGGCCTCCTGGCTCCATTTTAGAGCGCTCTCTTAGCAATACTGACTCCGTTTTGATTTTCCTTTCACACCTGTCCCCTCGTATCCCAGCCCCCGGACTAAAGGGCAGGGACAGCCCTGGACAGGTGGGGATACTAGGAGGGGAGACTGAGTCAGCACTTTTCTGTTCAGGAGAAAAGGTCTGCAAGCTTTGGGCTGATGCTGTGTGGCCAGGAGCAGATTCTGCTCCTAGCCCAGGATCCTGGCGGCCAGGTGTGGCGTCCCATAGAAAGCCAGGCGGTAAAGGGCTGAAGGCACTTCCGCCCTGCTCCGGCACGTGACCTACAGCTGGCCCTTCTCTCAGAATCAAGCCTGCAACGTTGTCAATCAGGGCCTGAAGGAGGTCCGTCCAATCAGGGCGCGAGGGATGGAGCCTCATCCAATCAGAGCCGGGGGCGGACGCATCCCCTCCTGCGGGGACGTCGCTCTCCGCTTCCTGGGCGTCCAGCGCGCCTCATGGGGTCCAGGTGACCCGTCGCTGTCCCTCTCACCTGCGCGGGCGGTCGGGCCGCAGGGCCGCAGAGAGGACGCCGTGAGAACCGAGAGCGGGACTGAGATGGTGAGTGCGCAGGACATGCGCTATGGCCCGCTGGGGCTCGTTCCAACTGGCCGGAACGGGCCGCGGGCCCCGTCTCCCTGTACTCAGTCCCCACTCTACTCTCTACCCTCACCCACGACGTGGATCAGGTGTCCTGTCCCATCCACGCGCGGGGTCTGAGCGCCCTGATCTGTTCCTGGGCCGGGAGGGCAGGGGGTGGGGTCCGAGGGAGCACCAGCGGAGCGGACGCTCAGGCGCTGGTGGGGAGGGGACCCGCCCTGGACCTGACAGATGAAGTCCAGCCCAGACTTGTCAAGGAAGGAGCCTGTATTGCGAATGCTTTTGCGATAGCGCCGAGGCTGGGATCTCAGAGAGGTGCCAGCGTCTCCAACCACACAGCAAAGGGCTTTTCTCTTCTCTGTAAGGCGGGTGAGAGCAAGGCTGTTTTTCAGGATCGGGCCTCCCAATGGTCAGCGCATTCTCGGCCCAGGTCTGCAAGGGCTTGTTCTGCAGCTCAGTGTTGCTTGGGGTGGGGCTGCGGGGGGGGGGGTTGAGGTGGGGGAGAGACCCAAAATCAGGGGCCTGTGGGTGAGAAGCGTGATCAAAGGTGGGCTAAGAAATAGTCGTTGACCTTAAAAATAAAAGTCAGTTATTTACCAGCAAAAATGGGTTTATTTGGGAACAAAAAAGAATTGCAATTTGGGACAGACAACGAATAGCAAAAGCCATATGCAAGTCAAACGAGCTTATTTATTGGAGAGAAAGGATGGAGTTGAGAGAGGTTATAGTACTGAAGCAACTTCCATTGGAGAAAATGGAGAGTTCAGGGTGATGCTGGTTTCTCGTTGGCTAGTTGCTGGGGTAGCCAGTTTCTTGAGAAGATGCCATGCATGTACATCTTTTCCTATTGTGGCCTGCAATTGGTGATTCTTTCTTGTTTTCAGTTGTTCTGTTGGGGTCTCTAACTGACACTTGTTCCTGTAATTGATGTCAGGTGGTACTGGCTGAGGCTCCCCCTTCTCCCCACCAACATCTTTTTTAGTGAGTTTTCTCTGAATTTTCACATGGCCATTGAGAATACTTGGTCAAGCCTGTAGCATAAAATAATCTAAACTTCAAAACAAGAGACCTTTATCCAAATGAGTCCCTGCAGGGGGAGAAGGGTCTGTTGCACCAGGCACAGGGGCTCTGCAGGAAAGGGGACATCTGACCCTAAGATCTGCAGGCATCTCAAAGAGTTGGGCAAAGAGAGTTTTTCTCTTATACAGAGGAGTAAACAACACCAGGAGGGACCAGGTGTGATGCTTGGATAGCAGATCCCTGAGGCCAGCCTGTCCTTAGGGGTCTGTCTGCTGGTTGCGGTGAGGCCAGGTCAGGGGGAAGGAGAGGAGCTGAACCAAACTTTGGCCAACAAGCATTTGTTCTGCTTGGTCAGTGGGGGGAACAGTTCCGCTAATCACTGATGAGGTGGAGATGGGGCTTTGGGGGGACTGCGTCTGGCCTTGTCCTGGATAAACAAGGGGCCTCCGTGTGAGTCTTATCTGAGTCAGGTGGGGCACGGGGGCGGTTTCTTGCAGGCTGCTGTTTTCCAGAAGACCAAAGGGTGGGGGGTCCTTTCAGCTTCCATCGAAGTTTCCAGGAGCACAGGGCTCAGGGAGGGTTCAGCATTGTCCCCTGACACCTGTGAGCTGCCTCCTCTGGGTCCAGCTCGGCACTAATAGCTTCCCCTAATCCAGCTTCCGGTTTCAGCAAGTGTAAAATTCTGCATTCTTTCTGCCTGGTTTCTTCTCCTTAGTGAGGGTAGTAAGCATCTCAGGTCTTTGCCCTTTCCTGCTGACTTGTATTATTCTGGGCCTTTGGGCCTTAACCAGAGATGCCTCTGGGGAGAAGTGTCTCAGTACAGAAAATGTTTTCTCTTCCATTAGAATTTCAGGAAATGCAGGCAGTCCCATCCCTTCATGTGAAATGTGTGGAGAGATGGATTTAAAAGATTCATAGGAATCGTAGTGACTCTTCCATGCAGGGTGCAGAGTTCTGACACTGTCTGATTCTTGTCTACTTCCTGTTATTAGCTGGTCAATAGAGATGAATGGAAAGTCTGTGGAATGTGACCAGTGCTACTGAGACTTGCTCACTTCTTTTTAGATGAGTTACAGCTTGTCATCATGAGCATATTAGTGAACTGATGCCTGTCTTCTGAAAGGGATGAGCAGTATCCTGTTCCTCAAATCATAAAAGTGCCCCAGAATTTCCCTAGGGGAAGGAAGGTGGCCTTGGGTCCTGCTGTCCACCCTACCCCCCTCCCACGCCGGTGGCCTCCAGACCATAGAACCACCACAGAAGGAGCTGTTTATGGCATGAGCATGGGGGAGGGGATCCACCTGCAGGAATGCTAGGGGTGGTTTGTCCTCTGAGGTTCTGCTGCCCTCAGCTGTTCCCTGACCTTTACTTTTGGCTTCATCCAAGGGAGTTGATGCTCTGAGTGTGATGTGTGCAACCTGAGTGAGTCTGTGAAGGTCAGACGTGGAGAAGGCTCCTTGAGCTCAACTGCTATTGAGAGGGTTGATGAATTGGAGAGTTCCTCTGGGTCAGAACTTCAACTTGAGCATTTCCTCCTGGGTGAGAATTGAGACCCAGAAGGAGGGGGCATTTCCACACTGAGAAGGGCAGCACAGGCGTGTGGAGCTCTGAAGCTCAGTCCCTCCCCCTGCCCTGGGGGTACCCAGCCAGGCTGTGTGTCAGCAGGGGGATCCCAGCCCCCCAGCTCGGATGGCTTTGACCTTGTGACTTGGGGTTTCCTTGTGCACCATGGGCAGCAGGCTGCTGATCTGAGCGGCTCACACTTGGTTGCTCTTCCGTTTTGTTTCTTTGATGGAACCTTGTGTCATGTGACTCAGTGTGAGTACTGAAGACTTTTGTTCCATTACTGGAAGGTGTAGATTTTTATTCCCTTGGTTGGCTGGTAGCACTTCCCAGTGAGCGGCCCCCAGGGTGCCGATCATCCTGGTCTTTTTGTTATTCTTTGCAGCTTTACATCTGTCCTTCATCACCAAGCATCATTTTGTTTGATTTTGCTTCTGCTGAATCTGCAGTAAGTGAACATGACCCGTACCACACCAGTAATGGCACACAGAAGGCTTCTCTGTGGTTGTCAGCCCCAGGCTGTTTCACACGTGCTGGTGTCAGAGGTCACCTGGTTAAATCCTCCATCCAGTCGTGTGAGGCTTGAGTTGTCTCATGTTTAATTTTGATTTGTCAGCACTGCTGTTAAACTCCTTGATTTTGTCTCCAAGTGCCAATGCAATATAAATTTTTTACATGTGGAAGGAAAATTG
This sequence comes from Balaenoptera ricei, assembly GCF_028023285.1. Lineage (NCBI taxonomy): Eukaryota > Metazoa > Chordata > Mammalia > Artiodactyla > Balaenopteridae > Balaenoptera > Balaenoptera ricei. Next base: position 179,907,425 of record NC_082641.1, read on the forward strand.
TAGGATTGTAGATTATGGATATTTTCAAAATACTAGGAAGTGTGGATGGAGGGCTGGAAACGAGTGTTTATTCCACGTCATTTCCAGTACGTGGAGATTTGGGGATTCCAGCTTAATTTTGTTCATCTCACGTGTGTAAAATGGGATCTGCTTGTGATTGTATATTGGTCTTTACTGATAATCATTGAGTCTGAGCATTTCTTGTAAGTGGTGGTTCATCTTCTGTGAAATAGTTTTCAGTTGTTTTCTCACCTTTAATTCATTTGTATATTTATTGATTTTTTATGTGTTATTTACATACACTGGACATTCATCTCTTTTCATTTCTAGGGGTGGCAAAGATGTTCTCCCAAAGTCTGGGTTATCATTTCTTTTTTTAAATATTTATTTATTTATTTATTTGGTTGCACCTGGTCTTAGTTGTGGCAGGCGGGCTCCTTAGTTGTGGCATGCGAACTCTTAGTTGCAGCGTGCATGTGGGAACTAGTTCCCTGACCAGGGATCGAACCCGGACCCCTTGCGTTGGGAGTGCAGAGTCTTAACCACTGCACCACCAGGGAAGTCCCTATCATTTCTTTTTATTCTACACTTCATGGACAATTCTTAACTTTAATAGACTTGAACTGAATTTATCCATCTCTTCCGTTGTAGCTCTTTTTTCTTTTCATGTATAGGAAAACTTCCCCCGACTCTCAAGTCATGAGTGAGTTTGCCTGTAACTTCTCAATGTGTTCTACTTTCTTCTTTCACAGTTAAGTTCACAGTGAATTGGTTATTGCATGTGCAGTTACTAAGGAAAAAGATTTCTTATTCCCCTGTAAATACCCAGTGATCACTGCCCCTCAGGTCAAAGTGTCATCATCTGGCCCCTGCCCAGCAGCTTATGCTCTGGCGTCGATCCACTTGACAAAAACAGGTGGGCCTGTTTCAGTGCGCTGTTTTTCCATTGGTGTATTTGTCCATCCCTCTGTTAACACCATCCTGTCTTAATCACTGCAGTTTAAAACGCTTCAATGTCTGTTACGGAATATCCCACCACCTTGTTCCATAGAAAATTTTGGCTAGTTTTAGAAATTTGTTTTCCATTTCAGTTTTTAGAAGTAGTTTTTCTTTAAGTTCAAACAAAACAGAATCAAACCATCCCCAAAACAAGCCAATTTTAGATTTAATGGAATTTTCTTAAAACTCTTAACCTGTTTGGGAGAAGCTGACATCCTGGTCTCTTTTCTGTGGATATGTGCCATCCCTCCATTCATTTCCTTCTCGGATGGTGTTAGTCAATAATGTTTTGAAATTTTTCCATTAAATTGTTTTATATTTTTTATTAAACATATTTTAGAAAGAAAATTAATTTTAATGACAATTAGTTTTAATTATTTATTTATTTATTTTTGACTGCGCTATGTGTCATCTTAGTTCCCCGACCAGGGATCGAACCCATGCCCTCTGCAGTGGAAGCTCCAGTCTTAACCACTGGACAGCCAGAGAAGTCCCCTAATGACAGTTAGTTTTAAAAGTCTATGCTAAGAAAAGTCTATTTAAACTTTTACATTTCTACTGCTTGTTTCTTTTTTTAAATTAATTTTTAAAACTGAAGTATACTTGATTTACAATGTGTTAATTACTGCTGTATGACAAAGTGATTCAGTTATTTCTTTTTTAAAATATTCTTTTCCATTATTGTATGTCATAGGATATTGAATATAGTTATCTGTGCTATACAGTAGGACCTTGTTGTTTATCCATTCTGTATATAAAAGCTTACATCTGCTCACCCCAACATCCCACCCCATTCTACCCCCAACTCCCTCCCCCTTGGCAACCACCAGTCTGTTCTCGTTGTCCGTGATTCTGTTTCTGTTTCATAGACAGGTTCATTTGTGTAATATTTTAGATTCCACGTATAAGTGATATCATATGGTATTTGTCTTTCTCTGTCTGACTTACTTCACTTAGTATGATAATCTCTAGTTGCATCCATTTTGCTGCAAATGACATTATTTTATTCTTTTTTATGGCTGAGTAATATTCCATTGTGTACACATACCACATTTTCTTTATCCATTCCTCTGTTGATGGACACTTAGGTTGTTTCCATGTCTTGGCTATTGTGAACAGTGCTGCTGTGAACATAGGGGTGCATGTATCTTTTTGAATTATAGTTTTGTCTGGATATATGTCCCAGAGTGGGATTGCTGGATCATATGGCAATTCTATTTTTAGTTTTCTGAGGAATCTTCATACTGTTTTCCACAGTGGCTGTACCAATTTACATTCCCACCAACAGTGTAGGAGGGTTCTCTTTTCTTTTCTCCACACCTACTCTCCAGGGTTTGTTATTTGTAGACTTTTTAATGATGGCCATTGTGACTGGCATGAGGTGGTGCCTCACTGTAGTTTTTATTTCATTTCTCTAATAATTAGTGATGTTGAGCATCTTTTCATGTGCCTGTTGGCCATCTGTATTTCTTCTTTGGAGAAATGTCTATTTAGGTCTTCTGCCCATTTTGGATTGGGTTGTTTTTGTAGTTGTTGTTGAGTTGTATGAGATGTTTGTATATTTTGGAAATTAAGCCCTTGGTCGCATCGTTTGCAAATATTTTCTCCTGTTGTGTCGGTTGTCTTCACTTTCCTCTATTAATGATTTTAAAAACCAAACATGTACGGCAGATCAGCATTAGAGAGATTTCTGTGTCTATTATTACCAAGAGCTCAGAGTGAGAAATATGTTTGCATACTTGAAAAGACTCTGAGCAGAAACAAGACTTGAAGTGTGGTTTTATGATAAACCACTCAGAAAACCTCAGTCATCCAATACTAAAAACACAGAAGATAAACAGGCATTTACTAAACTCATTGTCTCCAGCACTGCCTTTGGTCTAGGCAGTTTATTAATCTACTTTCTTTTACTTTTTTTTTTTAAAGGGAACTTTATTTTTATTTTTTTATTTTTGGCTGCGTTGGGTCTTCGTTGCTGCGCGAGCTTTTCTCTAGTTGTGGCAAGCGGGGGCTACTCTTCGTTGCCGTGCGCAGGCTTCTCATTGCAGTGGATTATCTTGTTGCGGAGCATGGACTTTAGGTGTGCGGTCTTCAGAAGTTGTGGCACATGGGCTCAGTAGTTGCGGCACACAGGCTTAGTTGTTCCGCAGCATGTGGGATCTTCCCGGACCAGGGCTCGAACTCGTGTCCCCCTGCATTGGCAGGCGGATTCTTAACCCCTGCACCACCAGGGAAGCCCTATTAATCTACTTTCTATCTCTATAGATTTGCTCATTCTGTGCCTTTCATATAAGTGTTATGTGGAGTCTTAATGTTCTTTAAGTTTATTGGTTTTGTGCCACCGATCAGCACAACATTCCTCTTCTGGCAAATAATATTCCATTTTGAGATTATATTGTGTTTGCTTATCCAAATCACTTGATGATCTTTTGAGTTTCCACTTTTTGGCTGTCATAAGTCATGCTGCTGTGAATATCTGAGTATTAGTTTTTGTGTTGGTGTTCGCTTTCACCTCCTCTCTTGGGTAGATAGATACCTAGGGTGGAATCGCTGTGTTATATGGTGACACTGTGTTCATCATTTTGAGGATCTGCTGGACTGTCTCCCAAAGTGGCTTCACCATTTTACCTTCCCATCAGCAGTGTGTGAGGTTCCAACTTCCCCACATCCTCGCCTGCCCTGCCTTGCCTTGTTTGTCCATCTTATATCCATCCTGGTGGGTGTGAAATATCTGCCTGTAGCTTTGGCATTTCCCTGGTGAGTAACGTCCAGCATCTTTTCATGGGCTTATTGGCCACTTGTATTTATTCTTTGGAGAAATGTCTGCTCACATTATTTGCCCATTATTTATGCATTATTTGTTTTTCTCTTGTTGCCCTTTATTTTTTATTGTTGTCCTATTAGTTTTTTAAAATGTATTTAGAATACAAGTTTCTTATCAGGTGTGTGATTAGCAAACCCTAGTCGCAGCCTCAGGCGAGGCAGCCTTGCCTTCTTTGTAGCTGATGTATTTAGAATTTTTTTATAATTTAGATTGTCAGAATATATTTTGGATTAAAATTCTAATTTATAAAAATAATTGCTTGCTTTGTATTTCAGGGGTCTGGTGTCATCCATACTGTCCTAAAGATAATAATTAGGTGCTTTTTATTCTCTGTGTTAAAGTTACCTTTGGCCCTGTTGCTGTCAGATCGTTCTGCGACTCTTCTTTGTGGATCATTTTCCTTGATTTCTGGGCACATGATTATTTATCTGAAAGGCCCTGCTGGCTTGACAGATCCTTCAGGAACCAGGGCTCCTCTTACCCCACAGGTGTCCCAGGCCCTGGGCCCTGGCCTGCGTCTGTGCCCTCGGTGTCCACCTCATCCTGGCAGGGGGTCGTGTCTCTGCCTCTGTCGGATATGAGGGGAGTGGCCCAGGATTTTACATGCTGTTCAGTCCAGGCGAGAGTTCTTCAGATGCAGCGGCCCTGGAAAATCAGTGTTCACGACCTCCTGACAGTCTGCTCCTGTTCTTGGAGTTTCAAGGAAATAACTTTTGACCAAACCAAGTATTTCCTTCTTATCTGAATGATGATTTTATTTTCAGTCTTTACCATCTCAGGTTCTGCTCTCTCACTAAAAACAATTTTTTAAAAAATTGAAGTATAGTTGATTTACAATGTTATGTTAGGGGACTTCCCTGGTGGTCCAGCAGTTAAGACTCCGAGCTTCCACTTCAGGGAGCGCAGGTTCGATCCCTGGTCGGGGAACTAAGATCCCACATGCTGGATGGTGCAGCCAAAAAGTTAAAAAAGAAAATTGTGTGTTAGTTTCAAGTGTACAGCAAAGTGATTCCCTTACACACACACACACACACACACACACGTATGTATATATCTATAGTCTTTTTTTCCAATTCTTTTCCATTATAGGTTATTACAGTATATTGAATATAGTTCCCTGTGTAAATCCTTATTGTTTATCTATTTTATATTTGGTAAAAAACAGTTCTTTTTAATCATGTGTCTATAAGTCTACATCTATTGTTGCTGTTACACGTTGCTTCAGTTTCCAGCACTTACCATCACTGAATAACCTGCATTTGATTGGCTTGTGTGTGTTCATTTCCCACAAGAGTGTAAGCTCAGGAGTCCTAGGAATTGAGTCCGGTTCCTGACTGTCGGCCTCCCCATCCTCCCACACACGGGGGTGAAGAGGGAGCCTTGCTGACATGGAACCTGTGGCTGTTTCAGGACTCGGTGGTCTTTGAGGACGTGGCTGTGAACTTCACTGCGGAGGAGTGGGCTTTGCTGGACCCGGCTCAGAGGAAGCTCTACAGAGACGTGATGCTGGAGACCTTCAGGAACCTGGCCTCCGTGGGTGAGGACGGCTTCCTCCCTGCACTTAGTCTTTAGGGAAGAAATATTTCTTACAATGTTCTTTCTTACTGGAACCAAGGAATAGGAATATGTTGAAAAACAGGCAGACGTGGTCCCCACCTTTATAGAACCTACCTAGAGTCAAATAGCTTTTTCATGACAGTAAATATTTCTATATTTTTTTAAAGTTTTTTCCTTTGTGATGAGAACTCTTTTCTTTAAAATTAATTAATTAATTTATTTATTTATTTATGGCTGTGTTGGGTCTTCGTTTCTGTGCGAGGGCTTTCTCTAGTTGTGGCAAGTGGGGGCCACTCTTCATCGCGGTGCGCGGGCCTCTCACTATCGCAGGCTCTCCTGTTGCGGAGCACAGGCTGCAGACACGCAGGCTCAGTAATTGTGGCTCACGGGCCCAGCTGTTCCGCGGCATGTGGGATCCTCCCAGACCAGGGCTCGAACCCGCGTCCCCCGCACCGGCAGGCAGACTCCCAACCACTGCACCACCAGGAAAGCCCAATATTTCTATATTGAATTGATTTTTATTACTCTTGATCAGAATCCTGAGGCTCCCTAATTGTATAAATGTGAGCGTGGTCTCCAGTGTCACTTTGGGGCAGTGAGAGCAGCGTTACAGTTTCACCCTGTGAAAGTTACACTGTGACCAGTACACATTTGACCTGATAATCTTGCTGCAGTTAAACCCCAACTCACCCATCCTCAATGACATGAGGACCAGAGAATCGGCCCATCTCATGGAGGGCTTGTTGTCCTCCATCCTCCCCATGAGGAGCTTTTCTCCACGAGCAGGACAGCAGCCACGCACCATCTGATCTCCCAGTGGCAGCTGGGTCAGTGGAGATAGGCTTCCTCTAGGGCCTCTGTGCCTGCGATCACCAGGAGGGCAGACCTCTCGGGAGGAGCAGGTTCTGGATCAGGGAGAGATATTTGGACATACCTGTTAGAAACGTTAGAAACATGACTCAGTCTTTGAGAAAGTGATGTTTGTCATTAACCTGGCTTCCCTGTTGGACTTTTCATCCATCCTTGCCCACTTGAGAAGTCTTTCTGTAGCTCCTTTTATAAAGGGAGCATTTGGGAATGTGCATTTTGCCCAGTTTCTTCCTGCTTTGCTTCTCTGGTAATATTGATCTCTACATCAGTCTCCATTCTTTTTTGAGGTATTTCTTAATGGACAGGCTGCCATTTTGACTTATTTTCCCTACCATTGCCAAAGTTCCAAATAGATGAGGTCTTCAGAGTTTTTCTTTGCTTGAGTGTTAAATTAGGTTCTGGACCCATTTCCGTCATGTGTGATCTGTGTGTTTGTGTGTTTAGGCTCCTCACAACTGGTCAACTCAATTCTGACAGCATCTACCCAGTGGTAGCCTCAGATTCCACAGCTTAAGGGTTCGGTCCTACAAGACTCACCCCTGGTCTTCACCCGCCCTCATCTGATGCCAGTTTCAAGCTCAGGTTGTTACCAGTCCTTGTGACCAACTGGCTATAAATGAGTGACCCCCGTGACCCCCTCCTCAGGTTCAATTAATTTGCTAGTACACTCACAGGACTCAGAGAAACATTCACTTACTTCATCACCAGTTTATTATAAAAGGATATAACTCAGGAACAGTCACATGGAAGAGATGCATAGGGCAGTATATGTCAGAAGGGCTCGGAGCTTCCATGCTGTCTCCAGGTGTCAGTCTTCCCATTATCTCCATGTTTTCACCAACATAGATGCTCTCTGAACTTCTTTTTGCTGGGGTGGAGGAGGTTATGGAGGCTTTATTACATATGCATGATTGATTAAATCATTGGCCATTGGCAAGTGATTGAAACTCTGGCTCCTCTCCCCTCCCCAGAGGTGCTGGGGTGTCCGGGGGTGTGGGTGGGACTGAAAGTTCCACCCTTTAATCACATGGTGTCTCCATTTGCAACCAGCCCCCATCCTGGGCTGCTTTCCAACAGTCACCTTCATGAATATAAACCCAATTGTGACAGAAAGGGCTTGTTATGAATAACAGAACACTCATTTCACCCTTCTGACCCTGAAGCATTTTCTGGAACTGAGGACAGGAGATCAAATATTATTCCATTGCTTTTATCACTCAGGAAATTCCAAAGGTTTTGGGAGCTGTGAGCAGGGAACTGTGGATGAGGACCTGATTTATGTGAGAAGTGTATGTTGGTCATCTGAATGACCAAATATATATGTATATATTTCTTATAAATCACAATATCACACATATCCTTCCTTCCTTTATAAAAGTATTTTACATTTTTGAATCAGCGTATGGAAAAAAAGTACAAATGGCCTCTTTCCTTTATCCCACCATTTCTTTCCCAAGGATTTAGTTATGTTACCAATTGTTACAGGTTCTTGCCCTCAAGTTAAAACCACTAGATCAAGTGCTCACTGGGATATTTTGGAGACTGGACTATGCAGTGAAGAGAAAATAGTAAGATTCACAAGAAATGATTCCTGCTCTTTTTTGGGAGAAAATTGGGCATTTCATAACATGAGAGATCAGCGTGTAACCCAGGAGAGGCATTTGAGGTGAGTGGCACTCCCACAAGGAGAAGGGGGATCTCGGCAGAGTGTTAGACTCACTTGAAATTAAAGAAAAGGTATAAACCTAGCTAAACAATTGTGTACTCACAGAGTTTTTATAACACATTACTTTTATAAATGTGATATAGACATTGAGCATCTGAAACTTAGTTCAGTAGGAAATTTCAATGATCAGGAAACCCAATATGTAAAAAACACTGAAAGTTATGGCTCTATTTGAGCCCTCAGCTGGAGCATTAAACTTGTTCAACTTTTGTCACAATGCAGAGAGTGCCAGAAACATGCCAATTCAGTGCAAATGGCAAATACATAGTCAAAATAATCATTAACATCCATCAATAAATTATTAATAAAGAAATCATTATTATTAATCCCTAATACTGTGCTTCCTACTTTGAACAGAAATCATTTGGTGGAGAGTCTCTGTGAAGGTAAAGAAGGCCATCAATGTCTAGAAACCCAGAACCAGAGTACACATCTTACTGTGCATAAGGGTTATCTGACTGGAATTCAGCCCTGTAAATGCACTAAGTGTGGAAAAGCCTTCAGGGATTGTTCTTTCCAGAGGAATCAGCAAAGATCTCACACCGGCCACAAACCTTATCCATGTGAAGGATGTGGGCAAACCTGCAGCTGTGTCTCATACCTAAATCCTCCTGGTGGAACAGACATTGTAGAGAAAACTGATAAATGTCCGGATGATGGGAGAGCATCTAAGAGATATGTGAAAAGTCATAGTAGCAAACAGTCTTTAGAGTATAAGAAATCTAAAAAATCATTCACTTGCCCGTCATCTGTTCAGCGACATGTAAGAGGTCATTATGGACAGAAAATCCATGTGTGTGAAGTATGTGGGAAATCCTTCAGTTATTATTCCCAGATTGCACGGCATGTGAGAACTCACACTGGAGAGAAACCCTATGAATGTAAAGAATGTGGGAAAGCTTTCACTCGCATCTCACACTTCCGAGAACATGTGAGAATGCACACTGGAGAGAAACCCTATGAATGTAAGCAGTGTGGCAAAGCTTTCAGTTGGTGCACTTACCTTCGAGAACACATGAGAACACACAGTGGAGAAAAACCCTATGAATGTAAGCAGTGCGGCAAAGCCTTCCCCTATCTCAAATCCCTGCAAGGTCATGTGAGGATCCACACTGGAGAGAAACCTTATGTGTGTAAGGAATGTGGGAAATCCTACAGTTGTCCCAAATACTTTAGAAAACATGTGAAAACACACAGTGGAGTAAAACCCTATGAATGTACAGAATGTGGGAAAACGTTTATTACTTCCTCATCCCTTCGACAACATATAAAAACACACAGCGAAGAGAAGCCCTATCAGTGTCAGCAGTGTGGGAAAGCCTTCAGGTATCTGATATCCCTGCAAAGACACATGAAGACACACACTGGTGAAAATTCTGAATACAAAACTGGGGGGAAGCCTTCCTTCTCCCTTAAAACCTCATTGTAAATGGAAGCAATCACATGGAGTGAAATCTTATGAATGGAAAGAATGTGGAAAAACCTTCAGCACTTCACTTATTTTGTAAATGAAAACTCAGGGCACTACAGAAATCTTTTGCTATAAACATGGTTTTTCCTTTGTAAGTGCCTCATCCTGAATAGGGATCCCAGTGTATTAATTTCTAGTTCATGTGGCTGATCTGAACACTTAAGATAATTAACTATCCCTCCATGTCCCTTCATCTATACCTCATATAAAACTTGTCTCGTTTCCATTACAGTGTCTTTTGAACCCAGGGATGTTAAGTGGTTTTTGGTTTTGGGGTTTTTTTCATGTGCAACTTGGTATAATTTTAGATGAAAAAATTTTTGATTCTTACGTCCCATTGTTTTCCTAGTATGTGATCATGAGACCTGTATTGTTGAAATGTCTTTCCTGGTCTACTGTTACAGATACTGGAATTTTCTGGCTCAGTGTTTACCCTCCCCTGGAGTATTAAACTGAAAGGTGTGTCTTTTCCATGTTTCCTTGTTGCATATATGTCCTCACAGAAATTAGTAATTGTGCAAGGTCTTGGAGGACCTTCTGTCTCATCTGATTATGTTCATAATTTGACCGCTGTTCATGTCCGTGATCTTGGTTGGAAATTGGACATGATGCATGGAGTTAAGAAGAGTGACTTGCTGGCATGAAGATGAAAGCTCCTGTCCAGACAGTTCTACTGAATTGTGTTGTCAGTTTGGGTAAGGTGGGAAATTGTATATCCAGAGTCCTTCTGTTAGTGGTTCTGAGGTAAAGTTCATGGGAAGAAGATGCATGAGGTCTGGAAAGCAGAAGTGGGGAAGCCATGATTCTTGGGTCTTCTGTACCATCAGGAGACAGAGATGCATGGCAACCTGGTGAGCCTGAGTTCCAGCACCGTTTTCTGACTTCTGGCTCTGCCCATGTGGAACAGCCCCCAACCAGACATGTGTTTGACGTTAGTTCCCTGTTGGGCAGCAGATTCCACATTTGTCCACAAGCTCCCTCATTATGGATCTTCTTTGGTTTTCGAGTGCGCACAGATCCTTGCATGTTCCTATGGCTCTTTGGTGTCCATCAGCCTACTTCTTCAGGCTTCAGAAGATCACCTAGTGATTTACTCATATCCTGTGACCCCCCCCCCTTCATGTCTGATGATTCTCATAATTATGTGATTTCTATAAGAAGCATCTTGTTCCTTTAGTAGAAAGGCTGTTTCCTTCCCACCCAAATGCAGGAAACTTACTTCCCTGGTTGCATTGTTGAAGCTGCACTGACCCTACATTTGTTGTTTCTGGATACTTCTGTGATTGCAGTAAGCACTTTTGAATGTATTTGGCCTATTGTGAGCGTTTTCTCTCTCTCTCTCTCTCTTTTTTTGACTGTGTTGGGTCTTCGTTGCTGCGCATGGGCTTTCTCTAGTTGAGGCAAGTGGGGACTGCTCTTCTTGCTGTGCACAGGCTTCTCGCTGTCGTGGCTTCTCTTGTTGCAGAGCATGGGCTCTAGAGCACAGGCTCAGTAGTTGTGGCAATCGGGCTTAGTTGCTCCGTGGCATGTGGGATCTTCCCGGACCAGGGATCAAACCCGTGTCCCCTGCATTGGCAGGCGGATTCTTAATCACTGCACCACCAAGAAAGCCCATGTTTTCTCTTATAGCTGACTGCTCCCTAAGCCATAAACTTTCTATATTTACTTACCTTGCATATATATATATGTGATTACCCAGTGTTTAATTATTTCATTTTTTAAATGTTTTGTTTGTGTTCATACTTGATAGACCAGAGTTGTCAATAATTATACAATAATCAGAAAAACAAGCTGCAAGTTGGTGTCCAACAATCCCCTATGCATTGGTCCGTCTGTCTGCATGATGGCTCATAGTACTGAGAGAAATAGCTTCTTCACCTGTACCTTCCAAATCTCTTGCAAATTAGGCTATTGGTGAATTATAACCCGAAATTATAAAGACGATTCTGGGAAGTATACATCCCAGCCTTACCCACAATGAAATAACACAATGCAATAGAACCATATCTACCTTTCATTGACCTTTCATAAGTAGCACAGTAGCGGCTAGAGAGATATGAAGATGGAGATCGTATATATATATATGTATAAAATATAAAATATTTCTGATTCCGGGAAACAGTATAAGCAGAACAGTAAAATAACTATTTCAGATAACACTGGAAGTTGATACTTAAATGGATTATAAAATATATAAAAGTATACATATACCGAGTTCAGTAGTGTCCCCCCAAATTTTATGTCCATCTGGAACCTCAGAATATGATCTCTTTTGTAAATAAAATCTGATTAATGGGAGACAGTAGGTCCAAAATGGAGTCACTTGTGTTAGGCAGCCAACAAAGACTTAATAACGAACCAAACTGCAGCTTCAACTTTTCCCAGGAATGTGGCCTTTAACCAGTGAACCTGGCATTTCCTGATCTACAGTAGGAGGTATTCCACTGATAGACTGCCCACGCTTCTGTTCCCCTCAGAAGGGTGACCTTGCCTGAAACAATGCACTCTTTGCTAATAACTTTCCTTTTTCTGTCCCTTCTCTGTTTTTAAAAAACCATTATTTCTGCAGGTCTTTGGACGTCCTTTCTGCTTGCTAGCTGAAATGCTGCCTGATTCATGAGTCGTTTAATAAAGCCTATTAGATGTTTAAAAGTTACTCTGTTGAATTTTTGTTATTTAGCAGATTTGGTGGCAGTGATAGGATCTGAGGTGAACTTCTGATGGCATTTGGGGACAATGAGAAACACAGATGTGGTACAAGGGAACCCTTTGAGTTCACTGTCTTTCTCATTATCTCTGAGGGCTATGGGTAAGTTCCTCTTGGTTCTGATCTCTACTCTCTTTCCCTTGAGCTCTCACTCTAGTTGGCTTTTTAGTTTGCAATTTCCAGGTGTTTGAGTGGAAAACCCCAACCCTTTTTTCTGTCCCAAGATCCACATGGGGACTGTTAGTGGCAGCTTGCAGTTCCCCAACCATGTGGAGCCCCCATTCCACAGTCCCCATTTATTGAGGTTTGCTGGATCAACCCTTTCCCTACTCCACAATTCCACAGAAATTGCTGGTGGTGCACACAGGGCCTTCTCTTGGGAAGTCTGCAGTAATTAGGGTTGGCTGTGACCAACACAACCTGCTGCACCTGGATCAACATTTCTGGGAAAGTTGAAACTCAGTTACGTGAGCTCACTGAGTAAGCCCCTTGGCTGAAAGAGGTGACTCTTTTGGTGGGGTCTTTCTTTGACTTATTTGATTTTGATTGGTTTGGGCCATGGGGAACGTGGCTCTAAAGTGTACTCTGAACATTGGGCATTATCTTCTTTCCACTAATAATAATACGTTTTCTGGTGCACTGTATCCCCTTAAGAGTCTTTAATATGTGTTCATAGCTGCGAACCACCAAGCAAATGATCTAAGACTGGAATGTCAGAAAAGAAACAAGAGAATGACCAAATTTAAAATGGAAACCTAAAGCTGTGACCTGTGAATATCACAAGGATTAAGCAAAAAGTGTCATGACATATGGATACCACACAAAGGATCAACAAAATTCACAAAGCTGTGAGAACTACAGGGTAGCAGCTGAGTGGTGCTAATGCCTTAAATTTTGAACACATTTCTCAGTAAAGCTGAGACTGGTCAGAAGAGGGAAATGTTTAAAAAAGGAAACTACAGGCCCCAAATGGAGTCACTTGTGTTAGGCCCCAGCCCCACTGCAGCAAACCAAGTCTTAATACCTAACTGAATAGCAGTGTCAACTTTTCCCAGGAATGTAACCTCTAGCCAGCCAACCTGGCATTTCTTGGTCAACTGTAAGAGGTACTCCACTGGTAGACCCCTTCGGTTTCCCTTAGGAAGGTGACTTTGCCTGAAACAATGCATTCTTCGACGATAATTTCTTTTTTTCCACCTCATTCTTTCATTTTCTGTAGCTCTTTGGAGCTCCTTTCTACTTGCTAGATGAGATGTTGTCTAATTCATGAATCATTTAATAAAGACCATTAAATCTTTTAAATATGATCAATTGAATTTTTGTTTAACAGTTCTTTTCAGATATACTCAACACAAGTTCATAACAGATTGGAGTAGGTCCGGTCCAACGATGGACGTCCTTTTAGAAAGAGGGAACTTTGGACACAGAGACCTGCACAGAAGATAGATATGTCCTCACCACATGAAGTAAGAAGGAGCAAATTGGCATGATCTGTCCACAATCCAAGGAATGCAAAGGGTTTTTGGCAACCACCAGAAGCTAGGAGAGAGGCCTGGAACATTCTCCCTCACAGCATCCAGAAGGAGCCAGTGCTGCCAACAGCTTGATTTCGGAATGTCAGACTCCAATGCTTTGTTAGGGGATCCTGAGTAGACTAATATAGTTCTTAAGGCAGCAGTAGGCCTTAGGTATTTGTAGGATAGCCAGAGGCTGGTGCACCTGGAGCAGAGTGAAATGATGGAAGAATAGCAGAGGTGAGAGGAGAGTGTGAGGGTGGTAGGCACATCATGTATTGATGCACTGGCCTGCCCTGGTGCACTGACATTGGCTGTGAGTGACATGGAGCCTAAAATTGACCAGATGAGGCAGCTTCACAAGACCCTTCTGTTTCCTTGAGAACAGGCACTAGGATGATGTTGTCAATCAAGGTAGTATGTCAGACTGGGTCGGTAGCAGTGGCAGTGTTGTATGGGGTTAGAGCCCAGACATAATTTGAAATTCGGGCTATTAGAATTTCTTGATGGCTGGAAGTTTGGGTGAGAGGAAGAGTCAGTGGTTCCATTATTTTGCACAGAAAAAACAACAACGACAGCATGATTGAGGTGCTATAACTGAGATGCAGGTTGTCATCCATGGAGAATAGTGCTGGAGTGTGATGAGTCCAACTCTAAGTGTGTCGGAATGGAGATGAGATCAGGACAAGCTGAAGCAGAACATAAACCAATAAGACTTATTAGGTTTACTACAATTTAAATTTTTTTCAAAAATGTCGCTAGAAACATTGGTCCAAAGAGTGAAAGTAACTGCTAACAGTTGAATCAATACGTGAAAATGGTATTGTCCTACAAGGGTATGGATGACTAACCATTTTCAAAAGAAAGATATTTGATATAAAATTGTATATACTATTTATGTTTTCAAAGAACCAGCTGTGAATTTCATATATCTGTTCTATTGGTTTTTTTTTTTTAAAGTTATTTTATTTATGTATTATTTATCTATTCATGGCTGTGTTGGGTCTTCGTTTCTGTGCGAGGGCTTTCTCTAGTTGCGGCAAGCGGGGGCCACTCTTCATCGCGGTGCGCGGGCCTCTCACTATCGCGGCCTCTCTTGTTGCGGAGCACAGGCTCCAGACGCGCAGGCTCAGCAATTGTGGCTCACGGGCCCAGCCGCTCCGCGGCATGTGGGATCTTCCCAGACCAGGGCTCGAACCCGCGTCCCCTGCATTGGCAGGCAGACTCTCAACCACTGCGCCACCAGGGAAGTCCCGGTTTTTTTTTTTTTAAGTCTCTATTTATTTCTGCTCCAATCTTTGATTTCTTTCATTTGGCTAACTTTGGGTTTTGTTTGTTCTCCTTTTTCTAGTTCCTTTAGGTGTAAGGTTAGATTGTTTACTTGAGATTTGTTTTGTTTCCTGAGGTAGGCTTGTATCACTGTGAACTTCCCTGTTAGAACTGCTTTTGTTACATCCCATAGATTTTGGAATGTTGTGTTTCCATTTTCATATGTCTCCAGTTATTTTTTTATTTGCTCTTTGCTTTCTTCAGTCACTCATTGGTTATTTAGTAGCATATTATTTAGCCATCACATATTTTTGGGTTTTGCCTTTTTTTTTTCCTTGTAGTTGATTTCTAGTCTCCTACTGTTGAGGTCAGGAACGATACTTAATATGATTTCAATCTTCTTAAATTTATTGAGACTTATTTTGTTACCTAGCATGTGGTCTATCCTGGAGAATGTTCCATGTGCACTTGAAAAGAATGTGTATTCTGCGTTTGGGGGTGAAATGTTTGTATATATATACACACACACACATATATATATATATGTATATATATGTATATATATATGTGTATATATATATATACACACACATATATATATACATATATATATAGAGAGAGAGAGAGAGAGAGAGTCCATGTGATCTAATATGTCATTTAAGGGCAGTGTTTCCTTATTGATTTTCTGTCTGGATGATCTGCCCATTGATGCAAGTGGGGTGTTAAAGTTCCCTACTATTATTGGTTTACTGTCATTTCCTATCTTTTTGTTTGCTAATATTTATTTTATGTATTTAGGTGCTCCTATATTGGGTGCTCCAATATTTACAACTAGTATTGCTTCTTTTTTGTTTGATCCCTTGATCATTATGTTATGTCCTACTTTGTCTCCTGTTAGAGTCTTTGTTAAAGTCATTTTGTTTGATATAAGTATTCCTACCCCAGCTTTCTTTTCATTTCCATTTGCATGGAATACCTTTTTTTATCCCCTCACTTTCAGTCTGTGTGTGTTTTTAGATCTGAATTGAGTCACCTGTAGGCAGCATATATATGGGTCTTGGTTTTTTTGATCCATTCAGGCCTTCTTTTGATTGGGGCATTTACATTGAAAGTAAGTATTGATTGGTGTGTATTTATTGTCACTTTGTTTATTGTTTTCTGGTTGTTTTGTAGTTCTTTTTTGTTCCTTCTTTTTCTTTCTTCCCTTGTGATTTGATGACTATCTTCAGTGTTATGTTTGGATTCCTTTCTCATTTCTATGTGTATATCTGTTATAGATTATGGTTTATGCTACCATGAGATTTTGTGTAACACTCTATATATATGTGATTATTTTAAGTTCATATCTTAAGTTCAGATGCTTTCTAGGAACCCTGGATCTTTACCACCACTACCCTCCCCTCAACATTTAATGTTTTTTTTTTTCTTTCTCTTTCTCTCTTTTTTTTTTTTTTTTTTTTTGCTGTGCCACATGGCACATGGGATCTTAGTTCCCCAACCAGGAATCAAACCCGTGCTCCCTGCAGTGGAAGCGCCATGTCCTAACCACTGAACCACCAGGGAATTCCCACATGTAATGTTTTGACATCATATTTTGCATCTTTTATTTTGTGTGTATTCTTAAACTACTTATTGAGGATGTAGATGATTTTACTACTTTTGACTTTTAAACTTCCTACTAGCTTTATAAGTGGTTGATCTACTACCTTTACTGTATGTTGCCTTTACCAAAGAAATATTTCCTTTCCTAATTTTCACATTTCTAGTTGTGATAGTTTCTTTTCCACTTAGAGAAGTCCCTTTAATATTTCTGGTAAAGCTGGTTTAGTGGTGCTGAACTCTTTTAGCTTTTGCATGTCTCAAAAACTCTATCTCTCCTTCAAATCTGAATAATAGTTTGCTGGGTGGAGTATTCTTGGCTATGTGCTTTTCCCTTTCATAAGTTTTTATTCATTTATTTATTTTATGTTTGGCTGTGAGTCTGTTTCATAGACAGGTTCATTTGTGTCATATTTTAGATTCCACATATAAGTAATATCATATGGTATTTGTCTTTGTCTGACTTACTTCACTCAGTATGATAATCTGTACTTGCATCCATGTTGCTGCAAATGCCATTATTTCATTCTTTTTTATGGCTGAGTAGTATTCCATTGTATATGTGTACCACATCTTTATCCATTCATCTGTCAATGGACATTTAGGTGGTTTCCATGTCTTGGCTATTGTGAATAGTGCTGCTATGAACATAGAGGTGCATGTATCATTTTGAATTACAGTTTTGTCCAGGTATATGCCCAGGAGTGGGATTGCTGGATCATATGGTAATTCTGTTTTTAGTTTTCTGAGGAACCTCCATACTGTTCTCCATAGTGGCTGCACCAATTTACATTCCCACCAACAGTGTAGGAGGGTTCCCTTTTCTCCACACCCTCTCCAGCATTTGTTATTTCCTACTAGTGTATTTTTTATATAAATTCGTTTAATTTTATTTATTTTTGGCTGCCTTGCTTCTTCATTGCTGCACGCGGGCTTTCTCTAGTTGAGGCAAGCGGGGGCTACTCTTCATTGCGGTGCGCGGGCTTCTCATTGTGGTGGCTTCTCTTGTTGCAGAGCACGGGCTGTAGAGTGCAGGCTCAGTAGTTGTGGCACACAGGCTTAGTTGCTCCGCGGCATGTGGGATCCTCTTGGACCAGGGCTCGAACCCATGTCTCCTGCATTGGCAGACGGATTCTTAACCACTGCGCCACCACAGAAGCTCCCTACTACTGTATTTTAAATTTCATTTATTGTATTCTTCAGCTCTGATTGGTTCTTCTTTATATTTTCTAACTCTTCATAAACGTCCTTGCTGTGTTCGTCATTCTTCTCCCAAGTTTGTTGAACATCTTTTTTTTTTTTTAACATCTTTATTGAAGTATAATTGCTTTACAATGGTGTGTTAGTTTCTTTTGGGAGGTCTGACGTCTTCTGCCAGCGTTCAGTAGGTGTTCTGTAGGAGCAGTTCCACGTGTAGATGTGTTTCTACTGTATCTGTGGGAAGGAAGGTGATCTCCGCGTCTTACTCTTCCGCCATCTTGCCCCTCCCCCTGTTGGATTCCTGAACATCTTTATGGTCATTACCTTGAATTCTTTATTCATTTGATTGCTTATCTCCACTTCACTTAGTTCTTCTTCTGGGGTTTTGTCTTGTTCCTTCATTTGGAACATATTCCTTCTTCTCCTCATTTTGTCTAATTCTCTGTGTCTATATCTATGTATTAGGTAGGTCAGTTTCATTTCCCAATCTTGTAGATGTGACCTTAATGTACGAGACAACCTATGGTGCCCAGACACAAACTCCCTTCTGGACATCTGAGTTATATGCTCTGGGGGTGCTCCCTAGGTGGGCTTATGGGTCCTTCTGTTGTGGTGAATCTGACCACTGTGGATTCACTCATAGGTGGGACTGTTCCCTGGCCTGTTTGGCTCTCAGGCTTTGCTGACCCACTGGTGGTCTGGGGCCGGGTCCTGGAGTGACTGGTTGCTCATCCCATGGGGGACTCAGGACAGGTGCCGGCCTGCTGGTGGGCTAGTAAGCCCCCAGAGCTTATAGGCTAGATGGAGGACCCCAAAATGGTGCTTTTCAGCAATGATGTCCTTGTGGTAAAACAAACTCCCCAAAATGACTGTTGCCAGCCAGCATCGGTGTCCTGAAAGGGAATCCCAGATGCCTCCTGCCTCTCTGAGATGTTCTCCAAGATCAGCAAGTGGGACTGAACCAGTCCTGCAGGGAGGCTAGGGCCTCATGGTCCGGCTTCCCATGGTGGAGCCTTGGGTTGCTGACCTCAAGCCCCAGATGTGAGGGCGGGGATGAAGGGCGAGGTCACCCCATGTCAAAGGTCACACGTCTGACAGAGCCTGGCCCTGCCTTGAACGTGGTGACGTCACTGTCTTTGTTCTTAAACAAAGGGCATAGACCCAGGGCGACCTTAAATTGGGCAGACCACTGGCCCAGGATGTCACCAGACCCCCATACCATCCTGTCCAGTCCTGGTTCCCTGGGGAAACTGAATCAAGACACACACATTGTTAAAAAAAAAAAAAAGACACACATTTGGCTCCAGGAGGGCATGCCCATTCGGGACCAGGTTCAGCTCAGAGCCCAGGTGGGGGGTGGGCTGGTCAGCCACAGGTGTCCTGTTGACCTGTCACTGAAGAGGCAGGGGGCGGATCTTGGGAAATTGTCCAATCAGAGCCCTCCATGAGAGGGCGAGCCCAGAGCACCCTCCAATCAGAGCTGGGGGCAGGCCCGCTGGCACCCTGCGTGGACCTCGCTCTCGCCCAGCTGCTGTGCTCACCTGCCACATGTGGTCCCGGGTGTACCGTCCCCATCGTTCTCACCTGCCCGGGCCGCGGGCCGCAAGGAGAATGCCCCTGAGAGGCAGGAGGGCTGGAAGCAGCCATGGACCCGGTCCTACCCCAGGGCTCACAATCCAAGTCTCCACCCTGCGCCGCAGGGTCAGGTACCGGCGTCCTGTCCGGACCTTACGTGGGGGTCCCGCCCCAGTCCTTTGCTGGGTAGTGGTCGGAGGGAGGATGGGACGACCACTGGTTGCAGGGTGGGGGTGGGGTGCGGTTCGTGTGGCTGCAGGGGACCCGCCCTGGACCTGACGGTTCTGCGTTCACTCTGATCACAGGTTTCAGCAAAGGTAGAATAATGGATCTTTTCCCAATTTCCTTCCACTTAGTGAAAACAAGTGTTTCATTTCTGTTCTTTGCCTCCTGGTGGGGACGCTGTTGTTTTGACTTGTGCTGTTCTGGGGCTTAGTCTGGGAATGCGGCTGGGGAAGGAGTCACACCCGGCACAGGCAGAAAGTCCTGCCAGCACCCAGGAGAAAGGGGCCAGGTGGCGGGAGGACAGGCGGGGTGGAAGCCATGCTCAGCCTGGGCAAGGCTCCCCGTGCTGGGAGCTGTCCCTCCCCACCCCCAGTGTGAGTCAGGCCCTTGAGAACCTCAGACACACGGAGATCACATCAGGCCGTGCCTGGCACCTAACAGCCCCTTCCTAGCACAGGCAGCTAACCTGCAACGTGCTGACAGGGCCCTGGCCTCCTCCAGGCCTGCGGGGACAGGAGGGAAGAGGCTCAGGACTGGAGATGCACTCCTGAGGTGTGGGGCCCCCCTGATACCCTGGGGATTCCACTTCAGGTCCCACCCCCTCTGCCCCCAGCCCTCCAGGGCTCCCACCTCCCTTGGGGGGGGGAAGCCCAAGTCCTCCCCTGTGGCCCGCTAGGCCCTGCATGACCTGCCCTGTCCCCTCCCTGCCCTCACCCCCCCCTCCCCCTTTCCCCTGCCTTGCAAGGAGGGGCAGCCCTGCTCCAAGCTCCTGGTCACTCATTCACCTGCTTGTGATGTTCCTGGAGCCCCTGCCGGATCTCCTGGAACTGCAAAGGAACAACAGCGATCACACTGGGAGGTGGTCGATGGAGGTGGGCAGGAGTGCAGACTGAATGCTGTGTGTGCTTCTCCCCAGCTGTGTGACCCCGGGCAAATCATGCTACCTCTCTGGTCCCTGCTCTCATCAAATGGGATACTACCTACCATACTCAAGAGTGGGAGGTAATTAGGGAGACCCCTGGTTTTCATTCTAGGTATGAAGTGGAGGTCAAAGAGGGGCACAACCTGCCCCGGTCCCCTCCCTGCCCTCCCCTCCTCCCTCTCTCCCCCTCGCTCACTCTGCTCCAGACACACGGGCCTCCTCACTATTCCTCCAACACACCAGGCCCGGTCCTGCCCCAGGACCTTTGCACATGCTGTGCCCTCTTCCTGAAACAGCCTTCCCTGTTCTCTCTAGGGTGGCAGGAACTCCTTATCTTCCATGTCTCACTGTGAACGTCACTTCCTCCGAGAAGCCCTTCCTGACTACCTTAGCTCAAAATCTTGGCTCACTTTCACCCGTTCACCTTCTATTTTCTTTTAAGCACTTACATTTTGTGAATCTTGTTTCTCTATTTACTTATTTGTCTCTCTCCTTCCCTTAGAGCTGCCGGGTCCTGTGAGGTAACCACTAGTCAAATGTGGCTCTTTAACCTTCAATCAGTTAAAATTCAGCTCCTTACTGGAGCTCAGTAGCCACATATGGCTGGCGGGTGCCATATTGGACCCTGTTGATAGAGAACATCCGTATCATTGAGTCAGATCCTGTCTTTCCCCTGCTCAAACACCCCCCAGGGCTCTCAGTCTCCCAGAGTCAAAGCCGAAGTCCTCAGGTGGGTTTTGAAGGCCCCACGGCATCTTTAGCACCCCTCTGACTTCAGTCCCTTTATTCCAGCCACACAGGCCTCCCTGCTAGTCCTTGAACACTACCTCAGGTCCTTTGCTCAGGCTGATTCTTGCCTGAAACAATCTTTGCTGGGACAGTTGCAAAATGATCGTTTGAGCCCTGGAGAACTCCCCCAGCCTTGCCCGTGGGGCCCTTGGCTTTCGTCTCCTTAATTGTTTTAATGGTCCCATTGTCCCAGATTTGGCCAGTAGGAGCCCCTTCCAACTGGCTTCTGGGCTGTAGTGACAAGCCCACATCATTTTGTGAGCACTGCCTGGCTTTCAGGCGTAACTAGATGCTCCAGGATTACTGTCCCAGCCCTGGGATCATCTTTGTTAACATGCAGATTTCTGAGCTCAAGCCTGGTGCTTCTAGTTAGGGGATTCCTAGGAGAATGAGTAACTTTTTAACATTTTCTTTTTTTTTTTTTAAGTACATATTTTTTTAAATTAATTAATTAATTTATTTATTTTTGGCTGTGTTGGGTCTTCGCTTCTGGGCGAGAGCTTTCTCTAGTTGTGGCAAGTGGGGGCCACTCTTCATCGCGGTGCGCGGGCCTCTCACCATCGCAGCCTCTCTTGTTGCAGAGCACAGGCTCCAGACGCGCAGGCTCAGTAGTTGTGGCTCACGGGCCCAGTTGCTCCGCGGCATGTGGGATCTTCCCAGACCAGGGCTCGAACCCGTGTTCCCTGCATTGGCAGGCGGATTCTCAACCACTGCGCCACCAGGGAAGCCCTAACTTTTTAAATTAAAAAAAAAAAAAAAAACCTTCCTGGTGGGTTAGGGTGGCAGGAAAACTAGGAGGGAGGTGGGTGCGATTATAAGGGCAACACAGGAGACCCTTGTGGTGATGAACATACTCTGTATCTTGACTGTGGATAAATGAACCCACCCAGGTGTTATAATTGTATAGAACTTAATACACACACACACACACACACACACCCCTGAATAAAATAGATTGTATCAATGTTAAGATCCTGGTTGTGACATTGTACTATAGTTTTGCAAAATGTTACTACTGGGGAAAACTTGGAAAAATGTAGAAGAGATCTCTCTGAATTATTTCTTACAACTGCATGTGAATCTACAGTTCTCTCAATAAAAATTTTCAATTAAAAAAGAGACATACTGGGAATTCCCTGGCGGTCCAGTGGTTAGGGCTCTGCCCAGTCACTGCTGAGGGCGCGGGTTCGATCTCTGGTCGGGGAACTAAGATTCCCAGAAGCCGCGCAGCGTGGTAAGAAAAAAAAAAAAAGAGACATACTAACAGAAACGTAAGAAAATGGTTTCATGATGGGGATGCCAATAATATGAGAGGCCATGAAAAAAAAAAAAATAATAATACATGGGCTGCGGCTTCCAAGCAATGATCGTGTCGAGGTAAATGAATGAATTTCCCCTGTCACTGTCCAATCTGCTTTTCAGAAATAAATGTGAGATTAAAATTCAGGATGAAAAACAAAAAGAAAAAGTGTGACACAAAGAAGCAGCTTCATTTGGGACCCATTGTTTTCAACCACAAATACGCTATTATAAAATTCCTTAAAGGGATGATCTTACCAGTTATATTCGTGGAAAACACAGCAATAAAACCAGAGATACAAGAAAACAAATGAAACCAAATGGTCACAGACAATTAAAATCGATCACTGATTTCTTTGATCACTGGTTGGCTATCTATATGCTTTCTAGTACAAACTAGGAAACTATTTGCGGGGGGACCTTTTTATTTTGATATAATTTCAAGCTTACAGAAAAGTTGCAAGATCAGTACAAAGAACTCCTGAATATTCCCTTCACCCAGTTTTCCCAACATTCATAGCTGGTCCCTTTTGCTTTTTGATTTTCTCTCTGTGTATATATACATACGTATATGTAAATTATTCATATTTCCCCCCTTAACTCTGGATGTAAATTGCATTCTGTGCCCCTGTAACCAAGCAGGACCCTATGGGGACTTTGCAGGACAAACCGCCCCCCCATGTCCTCCACCTTCCTCTTGTCTGTAAAAAAACCTTCAGCTTCCTAGGCCTTCCTTGAGTTCCTAAGAATAAATTCAATCAGAGAAGGGAGAAAATGCAGAAAGAAAGTAAAACAGCCAAGCAAGACGAAATAACAATGATTTAGCCATTAAAGTCAAGGACCTTCCGTTCCTCCTCAAGGGCTATAGATAATATTCTGAGTCATGTCCTTTGAGTTGTTTTGCAGATACTGAAACCCCCACTAGGTGGATGGAGTTAACTGCACGATGCCCACAAGCAGGTAGACCCCCAGACCAATTGGAACCAGAAGGTTTATGATGTTGATGCCTGATTACCTCACCACCAACCAATCAGAAGAACGTCCACCAGCTGATCACGCACACACAACCCCCTCTCTCACCCCATCTTTAAAACCTTTTCCCTGAAAACTACTGGGGAGTGAGTCTGGGGCTTTTGAGCACTAGCTGCCTGGACTCCTGGCTTGGCGCCTGCAATAAACATTCCCCTTTCCTTCACCACAACCCGGGTCAGTAAACTGGCTTTACTGGCCGCACGTGAGCAGACCCAGTTTGGTTCGGTAACATCCCCTTTATCCTGCAATACTTCAGTGGCTGCTCCCAAACAGCCAACTAGGAGGTTTTGCTAGTGAAAGGGCGCCCTCTTGTGGTCACTATTTTTCTCCACTGAACGCTTTCTTTGTATATTGTGGATACAATTACTTTGTCAGTGTCTGTTTCACAAATATCTTCTTGTGGCTTGCCTGCTTGCTTTCTTCACAGTGCCTTTCAATGAGCAAATGTTTAAAAATTTAATGACCTACTTGATCTTTCCTTTGTGTGTATTTGCCACATTTTGTATCCTAGCTAAGAAATCTTTGCCTAACCCAAGGTCACAAAGATTGTTTTTAAATATTTATTTATTTATTTGGTTGTGCTGGGTCTTAGTTGCGGCACATGGGCTCCTTAGTTGTGGCATGCATGTGGGATCTAGTTCCCCGACCAGGAATGGAACCCGGGCCCCCTGCACTGGGAGCGCAGAGTCCCAACCACTGCGCCACCAGGGAAGTCCCAAGATTTTTCTCCTGTGTTTCTTCCAGATGTTTTAGAGTTTTATCTCTTACATTCAGTTCCATGATTCACTCTGAACTGACTTGTGTATACTATATTATGATGAAGTTATCGTTTCTGAATCGACAGACATGCCCTTAAAAAGAAGACCTATAAGAATTTTCAATTCTCCCAAAATTGAGCCTGTTAATTTAATGCAAATAAGCCAGCTGCAGCCCATCCTGGACACCATCCACTGCACATCTGAGCTTCTCCAAGTGCCTGAGATGACAGTTCACAGCCAGGAACTGCTCGCAGAGCCCCCAGGCCTGCCCCAGCCTCACCTCAGTCACCCTGGCAGCCCTCCCTGTACTAGAAGCATCCTGCCTAGAACCTGGAAAAAGGCTGGGGATGGGTCCCTAAAAGGGGAGAGGGGGCGGTTAGGGCAGGGCAGAGGCTTCTCTGTGTGTGATTGGAACCAAACAGCTGTACAGGGCCCTGGGGAGGCAGCAGAAGCAGCAGGTACTCACAGCCTCTCCCCTGTCCACATTGGGATACATTATATTTATTATATATGCTCTTTATATGGTTAATTTTTGTCCCTCCCCACTGGAATCTAAGAAGGATGAGGGCAAGGATTTTTGTGTTCGTTTACTGCTGTCTTCCCCCGTGCAGACAATAGAGTCTGGAATACAGAGATGCTTAATGAGCATTTTTTTTGAGGAATCCCCATGCATTTTTCCCGGGTACACTCAATACAAATACATACATAGGTACAAAAGTGAAAACATGAGCTAGGTCGCCATCCAGTGGCCACCATAGGATATCACAAGGCATATATTAGTAACAAAAGCAACACGTAGAGAAATGAATAAAATATGACCCCATTTCCCCAAGAAATAAGAGACTTTCAGGGGAGAAACATTCCAACAATGGGAATATCTTTTTATATGGGTGTGTTAGCATGAGGAACATGTTTGGAGAGATAAGCATTTATTGCTTATGTGAGCGGCCATTGCTTATCAGAGTAAACTGGGCGCTCAGGGATTAGCGGGAGGCCACGCCCCCAGCAGCATCCCTGGGCTCCTTAGCCGATAACCACGCCCACGTAGGCGGATCCCTCCTTAACCGCGCCCAGGAATTTCGGTTTCTGGAATGACCTAGAGGGGAGAGGCTGGACCTTGGGCCCAATCGCGTCCCGCGGGGGAGGGGAATCGCCTTTCTCTGCTCGGCTATTGGAGGATGTTGTTGGCCCGCCCCTCCTCGGGGCTCCACCAGTCCCAAGCCGAGGGCTTGCCTCCTTTTCCGCTCCCGACAGTCCTGGAGCCGGAAGCAGAAGCGGCGGTCGGGGAGTGGTCGCCGGGGACTGCGGTTTCCCTTCCGCGCCAGCCTATTTCTCGGGAGGTAGGTTTTTCCTGTGTCCACCGGAGGTCCTGGCCCCGCGTCTGCTCGTCGGCCGAGGCTGGAGGAGTGGCGGGCGGCGGTGGGAATGGGTCAGAGGGCGGGGCACAGTTCCAAGAGTAGGGGGCGGGGTCATTAAAAGCGCGAATTCCCGGGTCCCGCCCGGGTGGAGGCCGGTGGGATGGGACTGAGCCCCGGGGGTTTTGGTTGGCGCGGGACCTTCTGACCCCCTGGGCCTTAGGACCCGGATCGCACTCACTGTAGGATTTTGGGGAAGGATGGGTGTAGGTGAGATGTAAGTGCAGCCTGGTTTCCATTGGCTCAGAGCAAAACTGAGCTCCGTGCAGAGAGGTCAGCGTTGGGTCTGGACGGCGACGTGGACCCAGGCCCTGTTTCCTTGGGAACCGCAAAGATAAGGTGCCTGTGGATTGTATGTCCGGAAACTCCTTATCTGAGCCCTGCACCTGGGTGGAGATGGAGACGGATTCTTGGTATCCAAGGGAATTATGTCTGACAGGCAGGAGACGGACGTTGTCTTCCTTCTGATAGGACTTCGGTCAGAAGGTGTGCTTTTAATGGACAGAGTATTCAGCGAGGTAGACGGCAATGGCTCAAAAGGGAGCTGTTTTGACACTTTACAGCTGTAGCGTGTTCTTGGAGGATACGTTTCCTGCTAATTTTGCTGGCTTCATCCGCCCTCCCAGCATGATGAATGACAGGGCCGGTACTTTCTCAGCTGATTTTTACTCTCTCGTATCCCGTGAGACGTTCTGCTCAGCCGGGCGCCAGTCGTGAGAGCCTCAGTCAGCTCTCCGGTGATAGTAGGCAGGTTGCTAAGCCTCTCAGAGCCTCAGTTTACACATCTCTAAATTGAATGCAGGTGCGTAACAGTACCTGCATTTAGCAAGTGATGAGTGTGATGTAAATCATCTGTCTAGAGCAGTGATTTTTCAACCCTGGGGCAGTTCCCCCCCCCCCGCCCCCGGGGACTCTTGACAATATCCAGAGACATTTTTATACCACCTGGGGGGTGAAGGTGGGGTGCTACTGGCATCTAGTGGGTGGAAGCCAGGGATGCTTCTCAACACCCTGCACTGAATGGGGCCGCACTTACAACTAAAGTTATTTAATAGTGCAGATATGAAGAAACCCTGTTTAGAGTGAGTGATGCATGATGTGGAGTAGACAGTCATTAGATACCATGATATCGTTATTATTCTATTGGTAAATTTTCACAGAGAAATGATTGTCTTCCAGATCCAAAGTAATTCCTTAATCTTAACAAAACACCATTTCTATATTTGCTTTTTTTTTTTTTTTTTAACTTTGGGTTTATTTATTTATTTATTTTTATGGCTGTGTTGGGTCTTCGTTTCTGTGTGAGGGCTTTCTCTAGTTGCGGCAAGTGGGGGCCACTCTTCATCGCGGTGCGCGGGCCTCTCACCATCGCGGCCTCTCTTGTTGCGGAGCACAGGCTCCAGACGCGCAGGCTCAGTAGTTGTGGCTCACGGGCCCAGTTGCTCCGCGGCATGTGGGATCTTCCCAGACCAGGGCTCGAACCCGTATCCTCTGCATTGGCAGGCAGATTCTCAACCACTGCGCCACCAGGGAAGCCCCTATATTTGCTTTTTAATGAAATAATTCAATGAAGTGTACACAAGCAATATACAGATTTTAACACTTAGCCATATTTGCTGCACACATTTGTAAAACAGTATGGATATTTCTCCCCCTCCCTCCCCAGAGGTAGCCATTTCTAATTTGACATGTAGCCTTGTAGTTTATGTGTATATAGGCTTTTTAAAAACGTGTGTGCCCTTAAACAACACATGGTAATTTTTGTGTGTTTTTAAAAACTGCCATAACAGCATCCTACTGTTAGGATTCATCGCCAGCTTTTTTTCTTTTCCTTCAACGTTATTTTTGAGATTTAGTTTTTATACACCAGGGTTTCTGAAATTCAGCACCGCTGACGTTCAGGACCAGATCATTACTTTTTAGGCGTCTTTTCTGTGCACTGTAGGGTGTGGACCAGCATCCCTGGTCTCCTTGCACCAGATGCCAGTAGCAGCCCCTCCGCAGTCAGTCGTGAGGTTCAAAACTGTCTCCAGACACTGCCGGGGGTCCCCCCAGGGAGCAAAATTGCCCTTAGTGGAGAACAAGTTTATACAAAATGATGTAATTAGTTCCTTACATCTGCCTTGTATATACCATGACTTACTTAACCATTTTCTTGTTGATGGTGTTTTGGTCTATTTTCTCAATGTTTCACTTTTGTTACCCACTCAGGTCCTTGGAGTCTGTAGTCAATAGAAATTGATAAGAGACCAGAGGAGAAATTCAGGAAAGGCTTCTTTGGGACTCGCTGTGAGGGAGTGAAAACAAGCAACAGGTGCCCTTGCTCGCTCTCCGAGGGGGTTGGATGGTTCCGTAAATGGGGTGAGGCGGGGGCAGACCTGGGTCGGGCCGGAGGGGTGGCTGGGGTGGTCTGTCCCCCACTGCCGGTGGTGCTGTGTGCGGGGATCGTGCACAGGACCCTGCTTTTCCTCCGGCACCTCAGAAATGGCAGTTGTGTTTTGGCCTTTTCCTATCTTATGTTCTTAATTGTCCCCGCTTGGCATGTTTGCAGTTATTTTTAGTCCCTTAGAGTGAGTTTGTATCCTGTTTCAGGAGAAGATGTTTGTCCAAGGGCAAGTGCAAGCACTGCAGTAAAGGGTCCCAGCCTACCTCACTTTCACACACACCACCCATCCTTGCCCTTAAATCCTGTATGCAGCTGTGACAGTGGTCCAGAGAGGCGGTGCACAATCACAAGATCATTAACAGTTTGGTGACACAATTTTTATCGAGCCCCATGTTTAAAAATCACGACTTACATGGAACACTTGTGTGATTTGTGTCGCTAAGTGAACAAATTCTGCGTGTGAAAAATTGGGCAAAGTATGGTACCAAACGGTATACTGTGAAAAGAGGTCCCATGCCAGTCCCCATGTCACTTGGTTGGGCCCATTGAAAGCCATCAAAATTTCCAGGTGCTCGTGGGGTTTTCAGATCTCTGCCTGTATCAACGTGTGATCTTCTGTAAGCCCAAACAACCATTGACGTGTACATTTTAAATTGTAATAGAAACTGCCAGATTGTCGTTGGAATGGCTCCCAGGGTCTGAGAAGGGCTGTTTCTCGCCCATTCTGGCCAATAGCTCTGAAGTTCATGGTCACATGGAAGGGTTGAGTCAGCCCTCAGTTGTGTTAGCTGGGTTCACCTTACTCACCGAAGCTAGCTTTGCATCTTTTTGAAGTTTCCTTCTATGGCAAGATTCCCTGGCCAGGTTTTGCAGAGCTCACTTTTGCTAAGAAGATTCGATTCTTCTGTCAATTTTAGTCCACAGTTCTTTTTTTCCTACCATGTCTGACTTCTCAGAGTGAATTCTGGAAATTTTCAGTGTCCTGCACGCTGTGGTTTTTCTGTTGTTTTTCTTTCACGGAGGCACGTGCTCTCCAATATGATAGCCAGTAGCCACATATCTTGTTTTTATTTAAAGAGTTTAGTGTGTATTTTTTAAAAAACAGCTTTATTGAACTATAACTCACATACCATACAATTCACCATTTAAAGTGTACACTTTAGTGGCTTTTCGTATTCACAGAGTTGGACAACCGTCATCACAGACATTTTTAGACTATCTTCACTACCTCAAAAAGAAACCCTATACCTTTTACCTATCACCCCCTCTCTCCCCAACCCCTACCCCAGCCCTAAGCAACCACTAATCTACCTTCTTTCTCTATAGATTTCCTTCTTTGGGGTATTTCATATGAATAGAATCATATAGAATGTGGTCTTTTACGATTGGCTTCTTTCATAATGTTTTCATGGTTCATCCATGTTGTAGCCTGTGTCAGAATTTCCTTCCTTTTTAAGGCTGAATAATATTCCCGTGTAAGGATGGACCCCGTGTTTATCCATTCATCTGCTGATGGACACTTGGGTGGCTAACACCTTTTGGCCATTGTGAACATTTGTGTACAAGTATGTGTTTGAAGCTGTTCTCAACTCTTTTGCTAGATCCCTAGGAGTGGAATTGCTGGGTCATGTGGTAACTGTATGTTTACTCACTTGAGGAACTGCCAGACCTTCTTCCACAGCAGCTACACCATTTTACATTCCCACTAGCAGTGAATGAGGATTCTGATTTCTCCACATGTCACCAAGCCTCGTTGTTATTTGACTTTTTGATTCCAGCTGCCCTAGTGGGTGTGAGTGATAACCTCGTCGTGGTTTGGGTTTGCATTTCCCTGGTGGCTCATGGTGTTGAGCAGCTTTTCATGTGTTTATTGGCTCCCTGTGTATCTTTCTTGGAGAAATGTCTCCTTAGCTCCTTTGCCCACTTTTATTGGATAACTTATCTTTTTATTCTTGAGTTGTAGGAGTCTTTAAAAATCCATTCTAGATACAATTCCCTTATCAGATATATGATTTCCAATTATTTCCTCCTATTCTGTGGATTGGCTTTTCACTTTCTAGATCATGTAAACACATCCCCAGCCTTGCCCCAACCCCTGTTCAGTCACCCTGGGTGAGCCCTTCAGCACCAGAAGCATTCCTTGTAGAACCTGGAAAAGGTTGGGGCTGGCTCTCTGGGGAGGTGGGGGTCAGGGCAGAGCGGAGGCCTCCCTGTGTGTGATGGGAATCAAACAGCTGAGCTGGGCCTGGGAGAGGCAGCAGAGGGACAGGTGCTCACAGACACTCCCCTGTTCCTTACCTGTGTACTGCGCCCTTGACGTGTGCCCCCATACTGGGATATATTATATTTATTATATGTGCTATTTGTTAATATGGTTATTTCCTGTCCCTCCTCACTGGAATCTAAGAAGGGTAAAGGATTTTTGCGGTCATTTACTACCATACTGTCCAGTTCGGAGAACAGTCTGGGACATAGGAGATGCTTAACAAGTATTTATTAGAGGAATACACCGCATTTTTCTTTGTGCGCACACAAAAAGTCTCTGTAAGATTATACAAAATGCTGGTGACGGTGTTTGTCTTGAGGGAGGGCTCTTGGGGGATGCGGTATTTGGATTGAGAGGATCTTTTTATTGACAGTGAACTGCCACAAAAAGTCCTTAACCTTCAAAGAGTTAGACCCTGTGCTTTGGTTTGGGCCGATTATCATATTTATTATTTAGTAAAAGAAAAAGATATAGTTGCACAAAAGTGTGTATTAAATGATCCCACTTTTGGAAAAAATTAGAAACATCATAAGAAGAAAATCCTAAATATGGGTGTATCGTTTGACAGCCTTATAAGCATGAAGAAAAGTAAACAGGATTTCTCTGTTCTGGACGTTTCACGTAAATGGAGTCACACACTATGTGTCCTTTTGTGTCTGGCTTCTCTCGTTGAGCATCTGTTTTCAAGTTCTGTCCACATACCACGTGTCAATGCTTCATTCCTTTTCAAGACAGAATAATATTCTACTGTGTTGATGGCTCACATTGGGTTTATCCACCCATCTCTTGATGGACACTTGAGTTGTTTCCACCTTTCAGTTGTGAATAATACTGCAGTGAACACTGATACACCAGTATCTGTTTGAGTACTTGTTTTCAATTCCTTTGGATATATTCTGTTGACCTAAAACAATAAAACAGCAAAATGGGTTTATTTGGGAACAGCAAAATTGCAATCCCGGACTTGTAATTTATGGTGAGCCACAGGCAAGTCTGGAGGACAGAAGAGAGCAGGATTCTTCTATAAAGGAGAAGGGGGAGTTGGGAGGGGCCGTTATAAACAGAGTCCATTGGAGGAAACTGGGGGTTCAGAGTGCAGTGGTTTTTCCTTGGCTGAGTGCTGACGGTCTCTCATTGGCTGGGCTGTTGCCAGGCAAGGAGAAATTCTTCCTCCCCCTGCTGAGTAGTAAAGTAGTAACCTTCCTGCTAGAGATGCAAAGATATTTCTCTTCCTATTGAGTTAGAAAGGCTTAAGAGCTCCCCCTGTCTGGCCTCCCGAAATTTTAAGTGAGGATTTTGTTTATTTCCACAATACCTAGGAGTGGAATTAATGGATCATATGCTAATTCTCTGTTTAACTTTTTGAGGAACCACCAAACATTTCCACAGCACCTGCCCCATCTTACACTCTCACCAGACGTGTACAGGGGTTCCAATTTCTCCACCTCCTCACCAATGCATTACTCAAGGCTTTTTTTATTTTCTGTGTCCTGATGTTCTGACAGCTGGGGCCTCACTGACCCTAGAGGGATCTGCCCCTCCCAGGGGTGGCCAATCCCTAGACAGTAAACAGCTCACCCGTGAGTTCACCTTTCACACACAAACCAGCCAGTGCAGAGCTGCATCCCAACCCCTCCTCTACGGGGCTCCCACTCTCGGGGCCACTGTCCCCCTGTCCTAGTCACCCCAGCAGCCCCTCCTCCCCAGAGCCCTGGAATCATGCAAACTAGCTGATCCTGAGCCTGCTCACCCTGCCTGCCGGCTCCTTCCCCAGGGAACCGCAGTAAAGCTTCTTGCCCACATTCTCCCTTCATCCCCCTGCCTCCTGAGCACGCCTGGTGCTTCCCCGTCTGGCCCTGTGTGCCCCCTCCCCTGGGGGAGGTCTGTGAGAACACATTATCTTTTCAGTGGCACTCACCTCCTAGACTGCTGGCCTCGCCATAGCTGAATAATAATAATCCCTGCATCTCAAAACAGCCAAGACTTGTTCTGTTCCATTTTTTAAATGATAGCTTAATGAAATCTATTTTATCTTTTTTTTTTTTCTTTTGTAGCTCATGCTTTCTGGGTTCTATCTAATAATTCTTTGTTCCAAGAACTCAAGGATAGACCCTAATGTTTCCTTCTCAAAGGTTTGCATTTCACAGATGGGCCAACAGGCACATGAAACGATGCTCAACATCACTAATTATTAGAGAAATGAAAATCAAAAATACAATGAGGTATCACCCCACACCAGTCAGAATGGCCATCATCAAAAAATCTACAAACAATAAATGCTGGAGAGGGTGTGGAGAAAAGGGAACCCTCCTACACTGTTGGTGGGAATGTAAATTAGTACAGCCACTATGGAGAACAGTATGGAGGGTCCTTTATTATTTTTTAAAATATTTATTTATTTGTTTTTATTTTGCTGCACCAGGTCTTAGTTTCGGCACAAGGGATCTTTGTTGCGGCATGCGGGATCTTTAGTTGTGGCATGCAGACTCTTAGTTGCGGTATGCATTCGGGATCTAGTTCCCTGACAGGGGATGGAACCCGGGCCCCCTGCATTGGGAGCACGGAGTCTTAACCGCTGGACCACCAGGGAAGTCCCTGGAGGTTCCTTTAAAAATGAAAAATAGAGTTACCATATGATCCAGCAATCCCACTCCTGGGCGTATAACTGGAAAAGACAAAAAAACTCTAATTTGAAAAGATACATGCACCCCATTGTTCACAGGAGCATTATTTACAATAGCTGAGACATGGAAGCAACCAAAGTGTCCATTGACAGATGAATGGATAAAGAAGATGTGAGATTTTATATATATATATATATATATATATATATATATGATGTGGTGTGTATATATATACACACACACACACATATACATATACACCTTCACAGTGGAATACTCCTCAGCCATAAAAAAAGAATGAGATAATGCCATTTGCAGCAACATGGATGGACCTAGAGATTATCATACTAAGTGAAGTAAGCCAGACAGAGAAAGACAAATACCATATGATATCACTTGTATGTTGAATCTTAAAAAATGATATAAATGAACTTATTTACAAAACAGAAATAGCCTCACAGACATAGAAAACAAACTTATGGTTACCAAAGGGGAAAGGTGGTATAAATTAGGAGTTTGGAATTAACAGATACTACTATATATGAAATAGATAAACAACAAGGTCCTGCTCTATAGCACAGGGAATTTTATACTCAATAAATTTGTAATAACCTATAAGGAAAAAGAATCTGAAAAAGAATATAGATAGATATGTATAACTGAATCACTTTGTTGTACACCAGAAACTAAAACTATTTACAACTGTAGTTGTAAATCAACCGTACTTCAATAAATAAAAAGCTTTGTACTTTAGCTTTTACATTTAGATCTATAATCCATCTCAAAATAATTTTTGTTTATAGTGTGAAATTGGGATTAGAGTTTATTTTTATATGGATTTCCAGGTGTTCCAGAACCATTTCTACCTTGAATTGCCTTTTGGCAGAATTAATTGAGCATATATGTAGGGTCTACCACTGGATTTTTAAATTCCATTCCATTGATTGATTCAACTGTCCTTATGGCAATACAACACTGCCTTGATTACTAGATGTATTAATTTGCTTGGGCTGCCATAGCAAAATACCACAGACTGGGTGGCTTAAACAACAGAAGTTCATTTTTCTTCCAATTCTAGAGGCTTAGAAGTTCAGACTTCTAAGGTCCAGGTGTCAGCAGTGTTGGTTATTTCCGAGGCCTCTCCTTGGCTTGTAGTTGGCTGTATTCTCCCCTTCTCCCCGTGTCCTCACGTGGTTGTCCTTCTGTGTGTGTGTGTGTGTGTGTGTGTGTGTGTGTGTGTGTGTGTAACCTAATCTCTTCTTATGAGGACACCAGTCAGATTGGAGTAGTGTTGGAGTAAAATGAGGATTAGGGGAATTCCCTGGCGGTCCAGCGGTTAGGACTCAGCACTTTCACTGCCCAGGCCCCAAGTTCAATACCCAGTCGGGGAACTAAGATCCCAAATGCCTCGGGGCATGGCCAGAAAAAAAAAAAAAAAGGTTGGGAAAAGAATAAAATGAGGATTAGGATCTCATTTTAACCTAATCACCTTTTTAAAGATCCCCGTCTCCAAATATAGTCACATTCTGAGATGTTGGGGGGTCAGGGCTTTAACAAATGAATTGGGGGGCGCACAATTCAGCTCTGCTGACACTAAACACTATCCTTATACTAAAATTCATAGAACTGCACACTGAAAGAATTAAATCAATTTTACTGTTTAATACTCTAAAAATAAAAAAAAGAAGATGCAACAAACGGTTTGTGTTGGATCTTGGTTAGGACAACCAGCTATAGAGAACACTTGGGGATAATTAAAGGAAATGAAGATACAGGCTATTGTCAACTAAAAATGCACAACCTAAAAGTTGAGAGTTATATTTTATTTGGCGGACATTCGTAGGACTTCAGGCCCGGGAGACAGCATCTCAAATAACTCTGAGAGACTGCTCTGAAGAGGAAGGGGGGAAGCCAGGATATATAGGAGTTTTTAAAACAAAAGCAGGTAGAACAGAAAATGAAACAGAAAATGAATTTTTCTAATTATAAGTAAAATGGTCAACGGTATAGAAGTTTATAGTTTTTTACTTCAACTCAAGTTGGAGGGTTTTTTTTTTTAATTTCTGTGAACTTTATTGACCCTCGCATGATACAGACCCTGTGCTTAAGAACACACCTTGCAGCACTCCCCAGTTATTGCTGTATTTTATAGCAGAAATACACAAGCCATGTTTAAGGAAGAAAATATAAAAATGCTTATAAATAGACCTATGTTTTGCCGAAGGAAAGGTACAAAATGCCACATTCAAACTAAATGCTTCAAATGACCAATTGAAGGGGTTCCCTGGTGGCGCAGTGGTTAAGAATCCGCCTGCCAATGCAGAGGACACGGATTCGATCCCTGGTCTGGGAAGATCCCACATGCCGCAGAGCAACTAAGCCCATGTGCCACAACTATTAACCCTGCGCTCTAGAGCCTGCGAGCCACAACTACTGAGCCCACGTGCTGCAACTACTGAAGCCCGCGCACCTAGAGCCCGTGCTCTGCAACTAGAGAAGCCACCGCAATGAGAAGCCCCGCGCACTGCAACGAAGAGTAGCCCCCGCTCGCCGCAACTAGAGAAAGCCCGTGGGCAACCAAAAATAAATAAATAAATTTTTTAAAAAAATCAGCTGATTTTCTTTGTCTACAGAAAGTAACAAACCAGGAGAGATTGTAGGGGGAGGTGACCCACTTTCAAAAGCCTGTCAAAGCACATCTTCCCCCAGAAGCTTCATCAACAGAAGACGTTTCCAATAAACTCAAAAGAGTAATTTGCCGCTTTACCTGGGAGACAGCGCTGTGTTGTTACCGTCCAGTGACTGCAGGGCATCTACTAACTATTCACACCACCTCACTTAGCTGGGATCCCACCTACCAATGAGCGTAACCATCACTCATATTAGACTCTGGCGTCAGCGTCAAGTCTTGAAACCACTGTCCATTTGCAAATCTGAAGAACTCTAGATCAGAAAGCTGCTGTCTACTCTGGCACTCTCAAGATCAGACAAGCAGCACGCCTTGGGGAACACTGCTCCATTTCGTTGATTCTTTCTCCAGCAGTGGACAAAACTGATCTTTGGCTTATGCCTCACATAGGGAAACAAACAGCTCCCTCATACAGAATACTCTCCGAAACACAAAATGAAATATTCTCAATTTTTATTGTTCAAGTTAAACTTGCACACTAGCAATTCGGTTCTATTTCCCCTAACAAAAATGTACCCCTTATAGAAATTAATAACAACCCAAATCTACTTTTCATTAAAAAAATCACGACAATTTTAAGAGTTTAAAAACTAGCTCCATTCCATTAACAAACCAAAACAATAACCACCCCTCAGACGTCTCTAGCTCAGGCCTCTGTCCTCTCCCTGTAACTCCCAGGCCAGTAGGCCAGCAGATAACTGACCTTCCATCCTCAAGTTTACCCAGTAACTTTGCTTCCAAAAAGTCTTTGTATTCCACCTCAAGAACTGCTACTCCAACAAGAGATGACAACGATTCGTATCAACAAATAAAAAAAAGTCACACGTAGTCAAATCAGTCAAGAATCGCTGCAAGAACTATTTCCCATTCCAGAAACCCAGAGGTTATTAACCACCTTGGCAAGCAAGACCCTGCCACAAGCCAAGAAGAATACAGACACCTGGCTGACAAACTGGCGGACACCAGCTCCTTTAAGAAAACCAAACAACCTTCCCTCGAGGTCCCCGGGAAGACAACAGTTTTACCAATCAGCAATATTCATGAAGGGTATTTTCTGAAATGAGCAGTCATATGAAATGCTATTAAGTGTTTTGGCCTAATGTAATCAGAATATTAAGAGTTTTCAGGTCCAGTGAAAACTTATTTAAGCTTTTCTTGCTTTTTCTTATGTCAGTTAAAATAGTTCAGTTGCTTTAGGGATATCACATTTTTTGTATTTCAGAATTTTCCAGCGACACACTAAAAAACGGATCTAAAAAACATTTCCTTGCAGTGTAAAATGCACACCTGAGAATTGTGGCATCTCACAACTGTGGATGTGCTGAGACGAGTTCTGCACGCCCGTTGGGGCCTCGGGGTCCGACTTCCCACGGGGGAAAGGTCCCTGGCCCTTGGGTTGCTGATCTCAAGCCCCAGAGGCGGGGGAGGGGACGAAGCGAGGGGCTTTCCCGTGTCAAAGGTGAACCTGCTTTGCACGTGGTGATGTTAACTGCGAGTCTTTGTTTTTAAAGGGAACATTTCCACAGTGACCTCGGCCCTTGCAGTGTCCCGCCTTTTCTCATCCTCACTCCGGATATGGAGCGATCCGCGGGAAAACTGAGTCTGGACTTCCAGGTGCAGGAGAACACAAGGGAGCCGCCCAGCTGTGGGCAGATGCCACAGGGTCTGCCAAGCAGGGAGCCCAAGTCCCAGGCGAGCGGATCAGCTGTGCGCGTCCCTGTGGCCTGTCACTCAGGAGTAGGGGCGGGGTCTGGTTGAAATGTCCAATCAGCGGCGACTGGGCGGGGTCAGGCCAACCAGCAATCAGAGTAGGATGGGGCGAGGAGGATTGAGCGTGGGGGCGGGGCAAGGATTACCGTCCAATCAGGGCCGGGGGCGGGCGCAATTTCGGCTCCTAGGGAGAGGCTGTCCGCCCTCTGCTGCGCTTGTGCGCACGCCGAGCTCGTGCGCGCCTGCCCCACGCAGCCGCAGGTGTACGTTCCCCATCGCTCTCACCTGCCCAAGTCTCGGGGCCGCTTGCAGGACGCCGGGCAGAGCTCAGAGCGAGGCGGAGATGGTGAGTGCCCGAGCCGGGGCTGGAGACCAGGAGGGGCTGGTTCGAACCGGCAAGGAGCCCACTGGAAGCTGACGGGGTCCCAGGTCTCCCTCCCCACTCCCCCTGCTAGTCTCCACCTCAATAAGCCCTCCGCCCCGGGGTGAGGTCTTGGCGTCTTGTACCGTCCCCACGCGAGGGTCCCTCCCCGAGTCCTTTGCTGGGTGGGGTCGGAGGGAGGACAGGACTTGGGGAGGGCGGTTGGGGTGGCTGTAGGGGACCTGCCCTGGACCTGACGGTTCTGCTTTCACTCTGGCCTCAGTTTTCAGTAAAGGTAAAATAACGGATCCTTTCCCCCTCTCCTTCCACTTAGATAGTAAGTTCCTCAGGTCTGTTCTTGGTCTCCTGGCGCGGAGCGTGTTTTCGACTCGTGTTGTTCTGGGAAGGGTCTCAGGAATGTCCTGTCTTCCACTGCAGTTGTGGGGAAAATGCAGAAAGTTCTCTGGAATTAAT
The DNA here is from genome assembly GCF_028023285.1 of Balaenoptera ricei. Lineage (NCBI taxonomy): Eukaryota > Metazoa > Chordata > Mammalia > Artiodactyla > Balaenopteridae > Balaenoptera > Balaenoptera ricei. The sequence continues at coordinate 179,945,686 of NC_082641.1, forward strand.
TGAAGAAACCTCAGCTAAAGTTGGAGTGGAAATGGGCCTATAGGGAGAGCTCTCGGCGTCCCCTTCCCTCTCCCCAAGCTTCATCAATTACTCCAAACAGGTAGAGACCGCCCTCTACATCTCCAACCGGAAGGCGCATCTTACTACCCAGCAGAAAGAAGAAAACCTCTCTGGGCCAGGACAGCCCAGCCACTGAGAAGCCCCCATATTTTGGACGCCCAGCTCCTCCAATGGACTCCTCGGTTATTACAGCCCCTCCAAACTACTCCTTCTCCCTTAATAGTAAGCGCCCCTTCATTATTCTCTGGATTTGCCGGTGGTCCGTCATAGATTGCAATTACTCCCTCTATTCCTGAACTCACTTTTGCTGGTAAGATAAATGGCTATTACGTTGTTAAACTTGACAGTACACTGAAATAAGGTCGACAAAGAGGCGGATTCATGTCTTTATAAAAATAATAGTGACTCTTCCATACAGGGTACAGAGTTCCTGACGCTCTGGTCCTGTTCCATTTCCTGTTAACGCATGGCATTCAGATTAATGAAAATTCTGTAAAATGTGACCTGTAAAAGCAACTAGTGTTCAATTCTGATTAATTTACAAACGGTGTGTTACCGTGAGGGTATTAGCTGATAACTGTTACCAACCTGGGTTCTTGGAGCCCTTAATCAGTAGAAATTGATCAGGCCAGGTGAGGAGTTTAGTCAAGGCTTTATTGAGGTTCCTGCTACAGCACGAGGGAGCGAGAACAAGTAACTGGTGTCTTTGCTGGATCCAGGAGGAGGGGCGGGCTGGTCCCTTAAACCGGGTGAGGGTGAGGGTGAGGGTAGGTGGGTGGGTCGGGCCGGAGGGGTGGCTTAGATGGTCTGGCCACCCCCTTGGTGGTGCCGTGTGCGGGGGTCATGCACAGGACCCTGCTTTTGCTCCCGTACCTCGGAAGTGGCAGTTGGGTTTTGGCCTTTTTGTATCTTGTTCTTAATTTGCCCCCAATGCGCATGCGTGCAGTTATTTTTAAGTCCCTTAGAGTTTTTTTGCATCTGTTGCTGGAGGAGATGGTTGTCCAGGTGCAAGCACTGCAGCAAAGGGTCCCAGTTCCCAGCCTGTCTCAATACCTGTCTTCTGAAAGGAATAAGCAGGATCCAGTTATTAAAACCGTAAAAGTGCCCTAGAATTTCCCTCCTCTACGTTATCCGTGAACACAGGTGGAAGCAGGGATCCTGCAGGCTCCCATTCACACTCTGGGGGGAGGGTCTTTGTCTCCTGTAAATGACCCACGGAGCTTGAAGCAGGGGCATCACCTGGGGTGGGGGACAAGCTGAGTGCAAAGCTGAGCCTTCGAGGGAGGTGAAGGGAGGTGCCCTGGGGTCTTGCTGCCCCCCTCACCCCATGCAGGTGGCCTCCAGACCATGAACTACCACAGGAGGAGCTGTCGATGCCATGATCACGAGGGGAGGGGATCCAGTAGTGCTGGGGGTAGTGTGTCCTCTCTGAGGTGTCCTGTGCTTGCCGTGGGGCTGTTCTTAAATCGTGTGACTTTTGCATTAAGTTAATGATGCCAAAATAATCTTGGCTCTCTGTGTACCGATGCGGAACAGAAATATGGAGACAGAGTTTTAAGGAAAAGAAAGAATAGCTTGATTCTTTGCCAGGCAAAGGGGGGAACACAGTAGGCTAGCGCCTCAAGAACTGTGCCCCCCTCGAGAGGGTAGAGAGAAGTTTTTTATACTCAGGACTCTCGGTCTGGGGTAGGTGATAAGGATCAAAGTTGTGAAGGTCTTGCATTTTTTTCTTGCATTATTTCAAAATGGTCACAGCTGGCGTTAGGCAGCCTGGCAACCGGGTCTGGTATCCCTGCAGTTATAGGCCTGTGACCTTCTTTCTGAAATAAAGAGCTCTACAAGGGAGTGTAGGGGGAGAAGAGTGCCAGGTGCAGAGTGTAATTCATGTGGATTCCTAGAGTAATCAGCTTTGTGAAGGACAAGTCTAGCTACAAGTGTTTGTTAGTAGTAACAGCTGAAAAATAACCAAGGTTGCTTATCTCTTTCATGCCCGTTTGGCTGGTCTGTGCCTAAGCCCGTTTGCTTGTTTCTGTTTTGCTGCAACATTAATAATAACAATATAAACACCTGTGGACTCAGGTGTACACGTAGGCCCTGGTACCTGTTGGCATCTCCGCATCTCCTGTGCTTCTCCCACATCTTCTCTCCCTCCTGTTGGCAAGGTGACCTCTGTCTTGATTCTTTGTTATTATTCATACCTTTACCATCTCTTATCACCAAGCAGTGTGTCGTCTGATTTTGCCCCTTCAGTTTCCAAGAAGTGAACGTTAGTTCGTAAATCACCAGTAATGTCACACAGAAGTTTCTCTGGGGTTTCTCAGCCCCAGTCTGTTTCACACGTGCTGGTGTCTGAGGCTCAGCTCTCCCCATTGACTCATGTGTTCCAGTGCCTTTGCGGCCTGGGTTCTTCGAGGTGTATTTTTTTCATTTTGGCTGCACCGTGGCTTGTGGGATCTTAGTTCCTGGGCCCCCTGCAGTAGAAGCGCAGAGCCCTAACCTCTGGATTGCCAGGGAATTCCCCAAGTGCATTTTTTGATTAGTTAGCAATGCTGCGACAGTCATTCTTGTTTTTATCTCCAAGTGCGAGATGTGACTTGAGTTTCTGCGCTTCAGAGAAAAAAGCGTGGCTTCGTAGCTTATGGATAAGTTTAAATTTACTAAGAAAATGCTGTTCGTGTCTGGAGTGTATTCTTGCCCGCCTGTTTATTTCTTCCTTGTGGTCCCCATCGCTGAGTGACCTCGATAAATGTTTGTCCACCTCAAGTGGGAGCCAGGGTCTCTTCGTGGTTACGTAGGGTTCTTACCGGACGAGGGTGTGGGGGTTCATCTTCTGTGTGATGTGTGTATTTGTATGTTTATTGATTTCTTCAGTTTTCTTTAGATGCTCTGGGCATGAATCCTTTTTCGTTTGCAGGCACTGCCAATATTGTCTCCCCGTGTGTGGTTTATCTTTTCATCCCCTTTATTCTGTGCTGGTGAATGGACTCAAGGTTAACAGAAATGAATTGGTCAATCTCCTCCTTTGTAGCTTCTTTTCTATTTTCCTTATATAAGAAAAATCTGTATACAGAAGTGATGGGACACTTGCCTTTAACTTCTTCTGAAAGTACTTCCCTGGCGGTCCAGTGGTTAAGACTCCGCGCTTCCACTGCAGGGGGTGCGGGTTCGATCTCTGGTCAGGAAACTAGGATCCCTCATGCCTCGGGGCTTGGCCAAAAAACCCCCCAAAAATCTGCATTAAATAGATTATTATACATGACATTGACAATGTTACCCACCCTCCTACCCCACCCGCCCGTGCTTTGATGTGTTTTAGGGAAAGTTCTTCCACCTTGTTCTGTAGGAAACTTGGCTATTCTTAGACATTTGGCTCTCATTTCAGTTTTTAGAAGTAGTTTTTCATAAACAAACCAAAAAACCCGACCTGGTGTTGGATGTAATGGAATTTTGTGAACACTCTGCATCTGTTTGGGAGAGTTGCTATCATGATGGCATTGCGTCTCTTTTCCGAGAACACGCGCTCTCTCTTTCTTTCTACTTTGATGTTGTTCGGTAACACTTTATAATTTTCCCATTAAGATCGTTTCAGAGACTTCCCTGGCGGTCCAGCGGTTAAGACTCTGAGCTTCCACTGCAGGGGGCCCGGGTTTGATCTCTGGTTGGGGAACTAAGATCCCTCAAGCCAAGTGGTGCGGCCGAAAAGAAAAAAAAGGTCATTTTATGTCCTTCATTAGAGATTGCCTTGAAACAAACTACAGCTCTCCGCACTGTGTCTGTCTGTTTTACTTTCACACAGAACATTTCACTTCTGCTACTTCTGGTCACCAGAGCTATAGGGGTTTCCCAGACCCAGCAGTTCTGTGACACCAACCAGGTGTCCTACAACCCAACTCAGTTCTGACACCGTCCACCTGGAGACAGTGTCAGACCCCACAGGTTAAGGGCTCAGTCCCTAAGGACCGTCCCCCCACTTCAGATGCTAATCTAAAGTAGTTGGTCCCTAGGTTGCCCACAACTTCTGTCTGACTTGGCTACAGATCAGAGTTTCCCATAACCCCCTTCTCAGGTTCAGTTAATTTGCCAGAGTGGCTCTCAGAACTCAGGGAAACATTTGCTTATGTTTACCAGTTTAGTGAAGGATATGATAAAAGATACACACGGATTTCCAGATGAAGAGATACACAGGGCGAGGTCTGGGAGGGTCCCGAGTGCAGGAGCTTCTGTGCCCGCGGACTTGGCGTGTGTCACGCTCCTGGTGTGGATGTGTTCACCTTGAAGCTCTCAGAACCCCCTGCTATTGGGATTTTATGGAGGCTTCTTCACACAGGCGTGATCACTTATTCACTCCGTTTCCAGCCCCTGGCCCCTCTCTGGAGGTTGGGGGGTGGGGCTGAAAAGCCCAAGCTTCCAATCATGGCGCGGTCTTTCTGGTGACCAGCCCCATCCAGGAGCCCACCCAGTTGCCTCCACAGAACAAAAGACGCTCCTGGTGCTCTTATCGCTTAGGAATTTGCAAGGGTTTTAAGAGCTCTGTGCTAGGAACCAGGGGTAGAGATCAATATATAAATTTTGTATTATTTCGCAGGCATACTTTAGGACTTAGAGTTTCTAACAAATTGAAAAAGTGCCATTAAAGTTAGTTTTAATAGTCTAGGTTATCTTCTAAAAATGTCTTTTAGCTGCTGTTACTAGTGATTCACAGTGCACAAGATCTGTTTTTGTGTTGCATTTCTGGAAACTTACCAAAAACCCTATACTCTGATTATAAGCTTATTCTCTGATTCAACTTCTTTGTAGATCTTCCATGTGTAATACTTTGAGTTATTTCATGTTGGACTGTATTTGATTTACAATGTGATAGTTTCAGATGTACAGCAAAGTGATTCAGTTATACATATACATATATCTATTCTTTTTCAATTTCTTTTCCCATTTAGGTTATTATGGATTATATATATATATTTTTTAATAAATTTATTTGTTTTTATTTTTGGCTGTGTTGGGTCTTCGTTGCTGTGCGTGGGCTTTCTCTAGGTGCAGCGAGCGGGGGCTCCTCTTCATTGTGGTGTGTGGCCTTCTCATTGCGGTGGCTTCTCTTGTTGCAGAGCACGGGCTTTAGGCGCGTGGGCTTCAGTAGTTGTGGCTCACAGGCTCTAGAGCACAGGCTCAGTAGTTGTGGCACACGGGCTTAGTTGCTCTGCGGCATGTGGGATCTTCCCGGGCAGGGATCGAACCCGTGTCCCCTGCATTGGCAGGCGGATTCTTAACCACTGCGCCACCAGGGAAGCCCTGGATTATATATTTTAAAATTTTATTTATTTATTTTTGGCTGCGTTGGGTCTTCATTGCTCCGCGGCATGTGGGATCTTCCTGGAGCAGGGCTCGAACCCGTGTCCCCTGCATTGGCAAGTGAATTCTTAACCACTGCACCACCAGGGAAGCCCTATTATGGAATATTGAGTAGAGTTCCCAGTGGTCTTGTTCGTTCTTGTTTGTTATATATTTTATATATAGTAGTGTGTGTATTTTTTTAAATTAATTAATTTTTATTGGAGTATACTTGCTTTACATTGTTGTGTTAGAGTACTGTGTGTATGTTAGTCCCAAGCTCCTAATTTATCCCACCCCCCAGGTTTACCCTTTGGTAACCTTAAGTTTGTTTTTGAAATCTGTGAGTCTGTTTCTGTTTTGTAAATAAGTTCATCTGTATCATTTTTTCAAATAAGATCCAACATATGAGTGTTATCATATATTTGTCTTTCTCTGTCTGACTTACTTCACTTAGTATGACAATCTCTAGATCCATCCATGTTGCTGCAAATGGCATTATTTCATTCTTTTTAATGGTTGAAAAATTCCATTGTATATAGGTACCACATCTTTATCCATGCATCTGTTGACGGACATTTAGGTTGCTTGCATGTCCTGGCTATTGTAAACAGCACTGCAGTGAACACTGGGGTGATGTCTTCTTTCAAAGCACGGTTTTCTCCAGATACATGCCCAAGAGTAGGACTGCTGGGTCATATGGTAGCTCTATTTTAAGTTTTTTAAGGAACCTCCATACTGTTCTCCATAGTGGCTGTACAAATTTACATTAATACCAACAGGGTAGGAGGGTTCCCTTTTTTCCACACCCTCTCCAGCATTTATTATTTGTAGACTTTTTGATGATGGCTCTTCTGACTGGTGTGAGGTGGTATCTTTGCATTTCTCTAATAATTAGCAGTGTTGAGCATCTTTTCATGTGCCTCTTGGCCATCTGTAAGTCTTCTTTGGAGAAATGTCTATTTAGGTCTTCTATTTTTTTTTTTAAGATTTTTTTTTTTGATGTGATCCATTTTTAAAGTCTTTATTGAATTTGTTACAATATTGCTTCTGTCTTGTGCCTTGGTTTTTTTGGCCACGAGGCCTGTGGGATCTTAGCTCCCCGACCAGGGATCGAACCCACCCCCCTGCATTGGAAGGCAAGGTTTTAACCACTGGACTGCCAGGGAAGTCCCTTTCTGCCTATTTTTTGATTGGGTGTTTGTTTTTTTGATATTGAGCTGCATGAGCTGTCTGTAAATATTGGAGATTAATCCCTTGTTGGTTGCATCGCTTCTAAATATTTTCTCCCATTCTGTGGGTTGTCTTTTTGTTTTGTTTATGGTTTCCTTTGCTGTGCAAAAGCTTTTGAGTTTAATGAGGTCCCATTTGTTTATTTTTGTCTTTATTTTCATTACTGTAGGAGATGGATCAAAAAAGATACTGCTGCGATTTATGTCAAAGAGTGTTCTGCCTATGTCTTCCTCTAAGAATTTTATAGTGTCCGGTCTTACATTTAGGTCTTTAATCCATTTTGAGTTTATTTTTGTGTATGTTGTTAAAGAATGTTCTAATTTCATTCTTTTACATGCAGCTGTCCAGTTTTCCCAGCACCACTTACTGAAGAGACTGTTTTCTCCATTAAACTTCCTTCTTAGAACTGTTTTTGATGCGTCCTGTAGGTTTTGAATCGTGTTTTCGTTTTCATTTGTCTCTAGGTAGTTTTGATTTCTGCTTTGATTTCTTCAGTGATCCATTGGTTGTTTAGTAGCATATTGTTTAGCCTGTATGTGTTTGTGTTTTTTACAGTTTTTCCTTGTTGAATTAAAATCTCATAGCATTGTGATCAGAAAAGATGCTTGATATGATTTCAGTTTCATAAATTTACCGAGGCTTGCTTTGTGGCTCAGCATGTGTTCTATTTTGGAGAATGTTCCATGTGCACTTGAGAAGAATGTGTATTCTGCTGCTTCTGGTTGGAATGCTCTATAAATATCAATTAAGTCCATCTGATCTAGGGACTTCCATGGTGGTGCAGTGGTTAAGAATCTGCCTGCCAATGCAGGGGACACGGGTTTGAGCCCTGATCTGGGAATATCCCACATGCTGCGGAGCAACTAAGCCCATGCGCCACAACTACTGAGCATGTGCTCTAGAGCCTGTGAGCCACAACTACTGAGCCCGCGTGCCACAACTACTGAAGCCCCCACGCCTACAGCCCATGCTCCACAGCAAGAGAAGCCACTGCAGTGAGAAGCCTGTGCACCACAATCAAGAGTAACCCCCGCTTGCTGCAACTGAAGAAAGCCCACGCACAGCAATGAAGACCCATTGCAGCGAAAAATAAATAAATAAGCATTAAAAAGACTCAATGTATAAATAAATAAAAAATAAGTCCATCTGGTCTCATATGTCATTTAAGGCCTATGTTTCCATATTGGTTTTCTGTCTGGATGATCTGTCCATTGATGAAAGTGGAGTGTTAAAGTTCCCCACTATTATTGAGTTACTGTTAATTTCTCCTTTGATGGCTGTTAGCATTTGCCTTATATATTGAGGTGCTCCTCTGTTGTATGCATATATATTTACAATTGTTATATCTTCTTGTTAGATTGATCCCTTGATTAAGTAGTGTCCATTTTTGTCTCTTGTAACAGCCTTTATTTTAATGTCTGTTCTGTCCGATACGAGTATTGCTACTCCAGCTTTCATTTGATTTCCATTTGTGTGGAATACCTTTTTCCATTCCTTCACTTTCAGTCTGTATGTGTCCCTAGATATGAAGTGGGTGTTTTGTAGACAGCATATGTATGGGTCTTGTTTTTGTATCCATTAAGCCAGTCTATGTCTTTTGGTTAGAGTATTTAATCCATTTACGTTTAAGGTAATTATCGATTTGTATGTTCTTATTGCCATTTTCTTAATTGTTTTGGATTTGTTTTTGTAGGATTTTTTTCTCTTGTGATTTGATGACTAACTTTAGTGTTCTGTTTGGATTTCTTATTCTTTTGTGTGTGTATATCTATTGTAGATTTTTTGTTTGAGGTTACCATGGAGTTTTGATATAGCAGTCTATATACATACAAGATTGTTTTCAGTTGCTGGTCTTTTAATTTCAAATGCATTTTCAGTATCCTGTAGTTGTACTTTCCTTTTCTCACGATTGCTGGTTTTGATATTATATTTGTATGTGGATGATTTCCTACCTCTGCTGTATGTTTGCCTTTAGTGGTGAGCTTTCCCATTTGTAATTTTCTTGTTTGTAGTTTTGGCCTTTTCTTTTCCACCTAGAGAATTTCCTTTAGCATTTGTCGTAAAGCTGGTTTGGTGGTGCTGAATTCTCTTAGCTTTTGCTTGTTTGCAAAGCTTTTGATTTCTCCGTTGAATCTGAATGAGAGTCTTGCTGAGTAGAGTATTCTTGGTTGTAGGTTTTTCCCTTTCATAACTTTAAATATATTTTGCCACTTTCTTTGGGCCTGTAGTGTTTCTGCTGGAAAATCACCCTATCACCTTCTGCAGATTCCCTTGTATGTTATTTGTTGCTTTTCCCTTGTTGCTTTTAATATTTTCTTTTTGTCTTTAATTTTTGTAAGTTAAAAAAAAATTATTTATTTGGCTCTGCTGGGTCTTATTTGTGGCACGCAGGACCTTTGATCTTTGTTGCGGCATGTGGAATCTTGAGTTGCAGCATGCAGGATCTTTAGTTGCGGCATACGAACTCTTAGTTGTGGCATGCAAACCCTTACTGCGGCATGTGAACTCTGAGTTGTGGCATGTGGGATCTAGTTCCCCGACGAGGGATCAAACTTGGGCCCCCTGCATTGGGAGCGTGGAGTCTTAGCCATTGGACCACCAGGGAAGTCCCAGTTTTTGTAAATTTGATTAATATGTGCCTTGGCCTGTTCCTCCTTGGGTTTATCCTGCCTGGGACTCTCTGTGCTTCCTTTCCTGTGATAAGGAAGTTTTCAGCTATTATTTCTTCAAATATTTCCTCAGGTCCTTTCTCTCTTATCCTTCTGGGACCCCTATAATGCGAACGAATTTTGGTGTTTAATGTTGTTCTAGAGGGTCTCTTAGACTGTCATTATTTCTTTTCATTCTTTTTTCTTTATTCCGTTCCAGGGTAGTGATTTCCATTATTCTGTCTTCCAGCTCACTTATCTGTTTTTCTGCCTCATTTATTCTGCTATTGTTTCCTTCTAGTGTATTTTTCATTTCAGTTATTGTATTGTTCATCTCTGTTTGTTTGTTCTTTAGATCTTCTAGGTCTTTGTTAAACATTTCTTGTATCTTCTTGGTCTGTGCCTCCATTCTTTTCCCCAGATCGTGGATCATCTTTACTGTCATCACTCTGAATTCTTTTTTGGGTAAATTGCTTATCTCCATTTCACTTAGTTCTTCTGGGCTTTTATCTTGTTCCTTCGTCTGGGACCTATTCCTCTGCTGTCTCATTTTGTCTAACTTTCTGTGATTGTGGTTTCCGTTCCACAGGCTGCAGGATTGTAGTTCTTTTTTAAAATTAATTAATTAATTTTATTTTTGGCTGCGTTGAGTCTTTGTTGCTGCACGTGGGTTTTCTCTAGTTGTGGCGAGCGGGGGCTACTCTTCGTTGTGGTGCGTGGGCTTCTCATAGCGGTGGCTCCTCTTGTTGTGGAGCATGGGCTCTAGGTGCGCGAGCTTCAGTAGTTGTGGCACTCGGGCTCAGTAGGCTTGCAGGCTCTAGAGCGCAGGCTCAGCAGTTGTGGCACACGGGCTTAGTTGCTCCACGGCATGTGGGATCTTCCCGGACCAGGGCTCCAACCTGTGTCCCCTGCATTGGCAGGCGGACTCTTAACCAGTGCGCCACCAGGGAAGCCCGGGATTGTAGTTCTTGATTCAGGTGTCTGCCCCCTGGTGGGTGAGGCTGGCGAAGGGCTTGTCCTGGCTTCCTAGTAGGAGGGACCGGTTCCTGCCCACTGGTGGGTATAACTGGGTCTTGTCCCTCTGGTGGGTAGGGCCGTGTCAAGGGGTGTGTTTAGTGGGAAGCTGTAGGCTCAGGAAGATGTTAGGCAGCCTGTCTTCCGACGGGCAGGGCTGTGTTCCCACCCTGTTGGTTTTTTGGCCTGAGGCATCCCAGCACTGGAGCCTACAGCCTGTTGGGGGGGCCGTGTCTTGGTGAGAAAATCTCGGCCTCCAGGCAGGCTCACGCCAATGAGCACTCCCCAGAACTTACACTGCCAGTGTCTCTGTCCCCACAGTGAGCCACAGCCACCCCCCGCCTCCACGGGAGATCCTCCAACATCAGCAGGTAGGTCTGGCCAGGCCCTTACGAGGTCACTGCTTTTTCCCCCGGGTCCTGGTGTGCTCAAGACCTTGTGTGCATCCTCCAAGAGTAGAGCTTCTGTTTCCCCCAGTCGTCTGGAATTTTGGTGATCAAACCCCAGTGGCCTTCAAGCCCAGCTGGTTTGGGCACTCACCCTCCCGATGCCAGACTCCCAGGCTGGGGAGACGGATGTGGGGCTCAGAACTTTCACTCCTGTGTGCGAACCTTTCCAGTGTAAATATTTTCTAGTTTGTGGGTCGCCCAGCCGGTGGGTATGGAATTTGATTTTATCGTGATTGCACCCCTCCTACTGTCTCTTTGTGGCTTCTTCTTTGTCTTTAGATGTAGGGTAACTTTTTTGGTAGGTGCCGGTGGTTTTTGGTCAATGGTTGTTCAGCAGTTAGTTGTGATTTTGGTATTTTCATGAGGGGGGCGAGCTCACGTCCTACTCTGCCATCTTGTCTCCAAGCCCCGACTTCATAGAATTTAATTGTAAAATATAGTGTTTGTAGAAAATGCATAAGCCATTGCAGGACCCACCTAAACTTACGAAAGTGGACATCCACGGAAGGACGGCCAGGCCAAGACCTGGATGAATTCATCACACCAGCCCCCGCTCCACATGACTCCCAGACAGGCCTCCCCTGTCGGGTGAGTGACAAGTGTGTGCCTCCCTGGGTCACTGTGTTTTAATTCTGTGTGCTTTCTTTGCAGTGCAAACGGCATTCTGTCAGTTGTCCGTTACTCAGTGCTGTTAGCTGCCCATGGGATGGCAGTCTGGTCATCTTTGCTAGTCTGTAGGGCCCTGTGATGGGGCTGCACCCTGTTCATTTCTTGATTCTACTGCTAGTAGCCACTTGGGTGGCCTCGAGGGTTTTCTGTTATGACATGTGCTTCTGAAAACTTTGGAAATCTTATACACTTAGATGTCTTGGCCTCATCTTCTCCAAATCGCCCATACTAGACCCCTGTTTCTCAGCCCCCAAACATTTCCTCTTCTGTTTTATGGTTGCCCTTTAGGAGGATCAACCCTGCCCCCCACCCAAGATGGGCTTGGTTGTCAAGATGATGCCACTTGCACCAAGAGGATCAGAAGATAGTTGGTAATCTGGGGAGATGGACGCAAGTGTACGCTCTTGCAGGTGGCCAGAGGAAGAGCTGGTGGGGCCTCCGTCATGGCTGGGCATTTGTGAGGTTTGATCTTCCCACCCACAGGACGCATGGCACTCGTGGGCCTCCTTATCCATTCGCATAGACTGGGCCAGGCAGGGAAGAGGGTGGGGCTCTGAAAGCTCTTCCTAGTCAGACCACAGATTAAATCACGAGTGGATCCAGCCTCTTTATTGTAATTCACCTCCGATGTTTGGTTCATGACTGACACACCTCATCTCATCTAATCGAATATGAACTTGTCTGAGTGTGAAGTTTAGAAGCCTAGTGCCCAAGCAGTGTATTTTAGTTAAGACAAGCAGACGTTGGAAGAGCATTGGAATCCGCTTAATCCCAGGGCATTGGAGAGGGGCGGGAGACACAGTGGGGGATTCCGGGCTCTGTTCAACTATTTCTGCCATGTTTTTGTGCAGCCTTGCCAGGGCTGTCTACCCACATGCAATGAAAGGCCCCTTCAGGGAAACTGCCCCTTCCCTGGCTGGTCAACGAATAGTCCTCAGCCAAGCGGTCAGCAGCTCCATGGAAAGCATCTAAGTACAAGCCATCTGCTGCATGTGGCAAGAGTATTTGGGGTATTTCCTGAGTGCCATGTGTGTTGTGGGTCCACAAGACCATCATCACGTGGGAGGTGCCAGGGGCACTGGTTCACCTCTGTTCTGCCAGCACCAGTTCATTTCAGGAAGGAAGCCTCTGGAGGGGTGAGCCTGTGTGGTGCTGCATGCACAACCCAAGGCATCAGGGCAGCTGGGTGCCCGCAGCCCGGGCTCAGGGACTGGGAGGGCCTCGGCTCCAGCAGGGTCCAGGGAGTGGCCGTCGTGGCGCGCTACTGCTCTGGAGCGCTAGGAGGGCTACCAGATGCCCGTGGGCAGTTAACGGCGCATGGTAAATTGAGCCTGCCGGCCTACAGACCCCTGGACGTATGAGATGGTGGTGTGTTTGTTCCAACGGATGAACCTACACTGACATGTCGTAATCACGCACAGTCCGCAGTTGACTTTGCATGTATGTTCTGTGGGTTTAGACAAAGATGCATCCACCTTTATAGTATCCTACGAAACATGTTCACTGCCCTAAAATATCCCCTGGGCTCCTCCTACTCACCCCTACCCCAGCCCCAATCCCCGGCAACCACTGGTCCTTTTACTACCATCTCCATAGTTTTGCCTTTTCAAATAGATTTAGAAAAATCTTTTGATATGCTGTGATTTTTCTTCTTTAGACAGCTGAAGTGATTTTTAAAAAGTATTTATTATTATTTTTGGCTGTGTTGGGTATTAGTTGCTGCACGTGGGATCTTCGTTGTGACATGTGGGATCTTTCGTTGCAGAGCATGGGCTTCTCTCTAGTTGTGGCCCGCGGGCTCTCTAGTTGTGGTGCACGGGCTCCAGAGCACATGGGCTCTGTTGTTTGCAGCATGCTGGCTCTCTAGTTGAGGCGCACGGGCTCAGTAGTTGTGGCGCGTTGTCTTAGTTGCCCTGTGGCATGTGGGATCTTAGTTCCCTAACGAGGGATCAAACCCACGTCCCCTGAATTGGAAGGTGGATTCTTAACCACTGGACCACCAGGGAAGTCCTCTGAAGTGATTTTTGAATGTTGAGCCAGCCTTGCATACCTGGGATAAATACCAGTTGGTTATGGTGTATAATTCTTCTATATTGTTGGATTCCGTTAATATTTTTTTAAAATATTTATTTATTTATTTATTTAGACTGCGCTGGGTCTTAGTTGTGGCTTGCGGGATCTTCCTTGAGGCATGCAGGCTTCTTAGTTGCAGCATCCAAACTCTTAGTTGCGGCATGTGGGATCTAGTTCCCTGACCAGGGATCAAACCTGGGCCCCCTACATTGGGAGCATGGAGTCTTAACCTCTGGACTCCAGGGAAGTCCCCAGTTTGGTAATATTTTGTTTGGGAATTTTACATCACTGTTCATGAGAGAGATTGACCTATAGTTTCCTTGTAATGTCTGTGTCTGGTTTTGTTATTAGGGAAATGCTTACCTCATAGAATGAGTTAGTGCACATTCCCTCTGCCTCTGTCCTCTGAAACTAATTGTAGAGAATTAATTTCTTCCTTAAACGTTTGGTAGAATTCACCAGTGAACCCATCTGGATCTGGTGTTTTCTGTTTTGGAAGGTTAGTAATTATATTATTTTTTACTTTACTTTTTTATTGAAGTATAGTTGATTTACAATAGTGTGTTAGTTTCAGGTGTACAGCACAGCAGTTCAGTTTTATACACACACACGCACACATACATATCTTTTTCGGATTCTTTACTCTTATAGGTTATTACAAAATATTGAGTATAGTTCCCTGTGCTATACAGTAGGTCCTTGTTGGTTATCTATTTTATATATAGTAGTGTGTATATGTTAATCCCAACTTCCTAATATAACCCTCTGTACACGCCCCTTTCCCCTTTGGTAACCATAAGTTTGTTTCCTATGTCTGTGAGTCTCTTTCTATTTTGGAAATAAGTTCATTTGTATATTTTATTTTCTTTTACTTATTTATTGTTTTAGATTCTACATATAAGCGATATATATTTGTCTTTCTCTGTCTGGTTTACTTCACTTAGTATGACTATCTCTAGGTCCATCCATGTTGCTGCAAATGGCATTATTTCATTCTTTTTTATGGCTAAGTAATATTCCATTGTATATGTACCACATCTTTTTTATCCACTCATCTGTCAATGGAAATTTAGGTTGCTTCCATGTCTTGGCTATTGTAAATAGTGCTGCTGTGAACATTGGGATGTATGTATCTTTTTGAATTACAGTTTTGTCCAGATATATGCCCAGTAGTGGGATTGCTGGATCATATGGTAATTCCGTTTTTAGTGTTTTAAGGACCCTCCATACTGTTTTCCATAGTGGCTGCACCAATTTACATTCCCACCAACAGTGTAGCAAGGTTCCTGAAAGGTTACTGATTGTTCATTCAGTTTCTTTCATAGATATAGGACTATTCAGATTATCTATTTCTTCTTGTGTGAGTTCTTGCAGGCTATGTCTTTCAAGGAATAGGGCCATTCCATCAAGGTTATTAAATTTGTGGGTATAGTTATTCATAGTATTCCATTATTACCCTTTCAACATCCATAAGACGTGTAATGATACCCCCTAGTTCTTTGCTGATAGTAATAATTTCTGTCTTCTCTATTTTTTTCCTAGTTAGCGTATGATTTTATTGATCTTTTCAGAGAGCCAGCTTTTGGTTTAGTTGATGTTCTCTACCAATTTCCTGTTTTAAATTTTATTGATTTCTGCTCAAAATTTTAGTATTTTTTTCTTATGATTACTTTAGATTTAATTTGCCCTTTTTCTGGTTTCTTAAGGTAGAGGTTTAGATTATTGATTTTTGATCTTGCTTCTTTTTATTTTATTTTATTTTTTTTTTAGAAAGTTGTTTTTTGTTTTTTTTTTGGTTTTTTTGTTTTTTTAAGTTTTTATTTATTTATGGCTGTGTTGGGTCTTCGTTTCTGTGCTAGGGCTTTCTCTAGTTGCGGCAAGCGGGGGCCACTCTTCATCGCGGTGCGCGGGCCTCTCACTATCGCGGCCTCTCTTGTTGCGGAGCACAGGCTCCAGACGCGCAGGCTCAGTAATTGTGGCTCACAGGCCCAGTTGCTCCGCGGCATGTGGGATCCTCCCAGACCAGGGCTCGAACCCGTGTCCCCTGCATTGGCAGGCAGACTCTCAACCACTGCGCCACCAGGGAAGCCCGATCTTGCTTCTTTTTTAATACATCTTTTCAGCGCTTTCTCCCTCTAAGCATTGCTTTCACTGCATCCCTCGCATTTTTTTTAAAATTTATTTTATTTATTTTATTTTTGGCTGCATTGGGTCTTCGTTGCTTCGTGCGGGCTTTCCTCTAGTTGTGGCGAGCAGGGGCTACTCTTTGTTGCGGTGCACAGGCTTCTCATTGTGGTGGCTTCTCTTGTTGCAGAGCACGGGCTCTAGGCATGCGGGCTTCAGTAGTTGTGGCTCGCAGGCTCATTAGTTGTGGCGCATGGGCTTAGTTGCTCCATGGCTCATGGGATCTTCTTGTACCAGGGCTTGAACCCGTGTCCCCTGCATTGCCAGGCAGATTCTTAACCACTGGGCAGGCGGTTCTTAACCACTGTGCCACCAGGGAAGCCCCGCATCCTCAAATTTTGATAAGTGTTATTTTCATTTTCATTAAGTTCAAAATATTTTTTATTTCTCTGGAGATTTCTTCTTTGATCCATTTGTTATTTGGAAGTTTGTTCTTTACAAGTACCTGGGGGACTTTCCAGCTACCTTTATGTTATTTCCAATTTAATTCCACTGTGGCCTAAGAGCATCCATTGTGATTTCTATTCTTTTAAATTCATTAAGGTTTGTTTTATGGCCCAAGATACGGTCTTTGTTGGTGACGGTCCCATGTGCACTTGAGAGGAATCTGTGTGCTGCTGTCTTTGGATGGTGTCGTCCATAGTTGTGAATTATATCCAGTTATGGATGGTGCTGTTGAGTTCATTTATGTTCTTACTCACTTTTTGCCTCTAGGATCTGTCATTTCTGATAGAGATATATTGAAGTCTCTAACTTTAATAGTGGATTCATCCATTTTTCCTTGCACTCGTATCAGTTTTTGTCTCTAGCATGTGGACTCTGTTGTTAGGCGCACACGCACTAAGGTTGTTATGTCTTCTTGGAGAATCGATGCCTTTATCATCATATCATGCCTGTCTTTATCTCTGAGAATTTTCCTTCCTCTGAAATGTGCTCTGTGTGAAATACAGCTACTCAAGTTTTGTGTTTTTTTGTTTTTCTTTTTTGGCTGCGTTGGGTCTTCATTGCTGTGTGCGGGCTTTCTCTAGTTGCGGCGAGCAGGGCCTGCTCTTTGTTGTGGTGCACGGGCTTCTTATTGCGGTGGCTTCTCTTGTAGTGGAGCACGGGCTCTAGGCATGTGGGCTTCAGTAGTTGTGGCATGCGGGCTCTAGAGCGCAGGCTCAGTAGTTGTGGCGCACAGGCTTAGCTGCTCCATGGCATGTGGGATCTTCCCGAACCAGGGCTCAAACCCGTGTCCCCTGCATTGGCAGGAGGATTCTTAACCACTGGGCCACCAGGGAAGTCCCTCCAGTTTTCTTTTTTTTTTTTTTTTTTTTTCCAGTTTTCTTTTGATTGGTGTTCGCATGGTATGTCTTTCTCCATCTATTTTCTGTTATTTGCATCTTTATATTTAAAGTGAGTTTCTTGTAGACAACCTATGGTTGGGTCTTGTTTCCTTGATCCACTCTGACAGTCTCTGTGGTAAGCTCCACAGGGGTCTTATGTAAGGGGTGCACAAGGGGAAGCAGGGGAGACTGTTGATCACAAGGGCTGCTGGTGAAGTCATATGAGGAACTTATGTTTGTTCATGACTCTGGGGGCTGCCGTCTAGGGCATGCACTCATGCAAGGGGCTAGTGTCAATTCAAGGACGCTGAAGCCTGCTTGGCCCAACAGAATAGATGCCAAAGCAGCGGTACCACGGAGCAGCTTAGCTAAACCCTCGATGATCCATCGTGTGATGCCTTGGCATCAGGAATAGCAATCCTCTGAGTAGCAGATATGTCCAAGGACATAGATACTGAGGCCACTGTAGCACACATTTAACCAGGGCAACAATGATGAAGCCTGTGATGAAGACTCCATAGAGTCTGAAACCCTTTTCTCAGCCACTGCCTTGAGTTGTTAGGGTTCCTACAGCAAGAGGTGCCCTGCAAGGAACAGACTCACTTGGTTAATCATCACTGTTTGTGCTAGTGAGTCATGCTGTTGCTGCATCAGACTCTGAGCACGGTGGAGCGTCTGCATGTGGTTGTTTAGGGTGGTTGGTCATTGCTGGGTGGCTTTTTTTTAATTAATTTATTTTTGGCTGCGTTGGGTCTTCGTTGCTGCACGCGGGCTCTTTCTAGTTGCAGCGAGCGGGGGCTCCTCTTCGTTGCGGTGCACGGGCTTCTCACTGCGGTGGCTTCTCTTGTTGAGGAGCATGGTCTCTAGGCACACGGGCTTCAGTAGTTGTGGCACAGAGGCTCAATAGTTGTGGCTGACGGGCTCTAGAGCGCAGGCTCGGTAGTTGTGGTGCACGGGCTTAGTTGCTCCACAGCATGTGGGATCTTCTGGGACCAGGGCTCGAACCCATGTCCCCTGCATTGGCAGGTGGATTCCCAACCACTGCGCCACCAGGGAATTCCCTGCTGGGTGGCTTTTAACATTTGATGTTGTTCCTACGCCCCCGAGTCCCCCTGGTGATGGCCAGTCCCAGCAGGACAGGGACAGGAATGGCCCTCTCTGTATGTGAGCAGGACAGCTCTAGTGGAAAAGTGTCAGAAGAGTGAAGGGTGCCGGGATCTTAAAAGTAACACTGTTGTAACCATAGGGGTTATCTCTGTGGATATGCTGCAGACTGGGCAGGGTCCAGCGGGCTTGCTCCTGACTGCTCGAGTCAGGTCCAGAGTAGAATCTGAATGAGGTGTCAGTTATCATTTGGGGGCAGTGAGTGTACAGGGTGAGGGGCAGTGTCTGTGCTTGCATGTAGTTAGTAGCCTTTAGAAAGTACCACCACGAGCGGGGGTGGTTAGTTATGCTGGTTATCCTGATGCTTACCCTCAGGTTGTCCCGTATGGGGTCCTGATTAGGGGTTTTGTTTAGCCCAAGTGAGGTTCAAGGTATTTTGGAGGGAATTAGCACATAGCTGATCACTGCAGGTGATGACTGCAGGTTAGTGACCTGGGGATGTAGGTCTGGCCCCGCGTAGAGACAGAGACAGCGTTGTTTTTGCTTGTAAGGCCGAGGCTGCTGTCAGAGGTTTGCACAAATACATTTGTCCTGGCAGGTGTGGCCTACTTGGTCGTGGTGTTGGAGGGGATTCTGGCGTGTAGCGGGGAGCGGCTTGTGCCTACGATGTGGGTACAAAGGAGGGCAGCAGCTTTGAGTACGGAAGGTGGTGGTGGGAATAACGAGGGAGTCGGATCTGTTGTGGGTACATCGGGTGGGGAGCAAACGCTGTCATCAGCGCATCAGCTGGCACACGGCAGCAAGAGGTCCCTGATTATAGGCTCTAGGTAGGTCAAGGTAGGAGCGCTGTGAGGAGGTGCCCCCAGTGGCTGATGGGGGTTAGAATACACGGCTTGACTTGTCATGAAGGCAAAATGACGTTACTGGTGCCATGCAGTTGGTAGGGGACCTACTGTTTTTTGGGGGGGTTTTTTGCTATTTTTTCTTATTGGGGTAGAGTTTTACAGTGTTGTGTTAGTTTCTACTGTAAAGTGGAGTTCCCTGTGCTGTACAGCAGGTTATCAGTTACCTATATAGTAGTGCCTAGTAAGTATTGTGATAGCGGCAAGAAATTAGCGATTTCACAAAAACAGTCTTCCAGAGGGCCCTCAGCGTCCATCACCTGGAGGCACTGGTGCAGCTCGACCTTGAGGTTGACCATCACCAGTCTCTTCCCTGCTGATGTGAAGGTAGTCTGGGAGGGGAAGTTCCCACTGTCCCACGAGCTTGGGGAGCATGATTTCCCTCGTAATTCTCTTGGGTTGAGACGTCACCCACTGAGACACTGGTGTGCTTGGGGTGGCCTTCCCAGGGGGAGACCCGTGAAGGGCAGAGTGGCTAAGAGGTGTTAAGTTCTGAGCAGATCTGCTGGCGGCCTGTGCAGGGCACAACTACAAGCGCAGGCTCTGCTGGTGGTTGAGCGGATCGGTAAGCTCCATCAGAGCAGTAGGGGTGCATCTTGGGAAGGGCATGGCCGTGTCCAAGACCGAGCCTTGTGGGGACCCCATCCGTGATGCACACAGATTCCGGGCACGTTGATGGGCTAATTGTAGGCACACCTTGTGGCCTACAGCTTCAGAATCCAGAGTTCACCCTGTTAAACCATGGTAGGATCACGACAGCCCAAAACTGCCAGCCATCTGGGTCTGATTCAGTTAACACTGGGAAGGCCGTTTTGCCTGGGATATAACTTGAGGTTTTGTAAGAGGAGGGAGCAGCTTGTTTCAGCATCGTTTCTGCTGGCACCACTTAACGTGGAGAGAGGTGAGCTCTGGTTAGAATCTACACCGTCGTGTGCCAGCCGAAGCTCTTCTCACAGGGCCTGCTGCCCTGGCACTCAGCCACCCCGTGGTGCAGTCATGCACGTGGCTCGTGTGTTCCCGCACAGCTCCTGGGGCAGCACCAGGCTCCAGGGGTCCGCTAGCAACCCTGCCATCCAGGCTGTACACATTAAGGGCCACAACCAAGGAGAGTCAGATGTGCACTTGGCTTGCTGGGGCCTCCTTCGAGTTGAGAAGTGTGGATACTGTGTGTAGCTGCTTTGGGGCAAGAGTCCGTTTGTCTCTTTGTCTAAAGTCGGGTAGGGACCTGGCCCATGTCTGCTGATAGTGACGCTGGATTCCGGGCTTCCCTTGTGGATTTCATTTCCTAACGACACCATCATCCACTAGGTGGGGAGCCTCTTGTCTTTTCTCTGAGATCCACGCAAGTTGCACTAGTGGGTCCTGGAGCTATAACTTCAATCTCCTGCAAAACTTTTGATGAATATGGTTTAATAAACCAGCTGTTCAGAAGTGAGGCGAAGCCAGTGGCCTTAAGATTTGCGGCTAGTCCTGGGCCATCATGTGGGCCAATAAAATCTGTCTAATCATGATCTCTAAGCAGTTGGGTAGGGGCTTGTCCCCTTGGGGGCTCTCTCTCTGTATCACGTTGCACAACCAGCCCTTGATCGACCTGATCAGGTGTGCGGTAGACAGTGAGATGATGGGCAAGGGGAGCATTCATCTGCTGAGCAGATGTGAACGATGCCTGACGTCAGAGGGCTGAGGGTTCCCTTTACGTGCTCCCGGAGGAGTCCGTGGAGAAGACTGGCAGCTGGTGCGTGTATGGCGGGGTGTGGAGATCTGAGGGCCGGGGGTTAGGCAGTGTTAGAGCTTGTGGTAATGTCTTTTTGTCCATTTTGGAGACCACCTTTGTTTAAAAGCTTGGGGGAGCCTGCCTTTGAGTAGACCATGGTATCTCTCTTTAAGTTTAGCCACTGAGGGCTGTTAAGTTAGTTGGAAATTTTACAAGAGTCCATGTGCCAGAGCCCATGACTGAACAGACTGGGAGGTGAAATGGGTACCTTGGTCTGAATCCATGATGCCTGGTTGGCCGAAAGGGACGGGCACATACCTGGTCAAGAAGGAGATCACAGCATTTCTGGAGGGAGTGGCCAGCAGAAGTCCAGGGGAGGAATCAATGAGGTTGAATACCCACTACCTCCAGCAGAGGGCAGCAGTGGCCTGATAAAGTCAATTTCTCACCGGAAGTAGGGTCTGTCAGCCCGGGGTGTATATGCATGTGCCTACCTGGGAGGCTTCCAGAGCTTTGTTTGAGAGCAGAGGGGGCAACTATCTACCACCACTTAGGCTGGAGCCAAGGCAAGGGGCCTGTATACCCCACCAGTGAGCACTGTCACTTCCCCGTGCCCCACCAGTGAGCACTGTCACTTCCCCGTGGACCCACTGTGTTAGCAGGTGTGCATCTCTGGAGGAATAGCTGTGTCTGGACCTGTGTCATACTGTGAGAGGTGGCTTACGTCGGGCTCTGGAACAGCTGAGTATCTCCTTCTGGTGTTGGCACGTGTATGCAGAGCCACAAGTATCCATAATCGGTGTGTGTGTTGCCATTTCTTTCCAAGTGGAGGTGCCCCAAGGAGGTCACTGTCCAGACCAGACTGTGAGCCCATTGGCTACTGCTCGGGAGTCAGAGAAAATCTGTGTCCTTGGGAGTCTCATTCTGGTGGCCAGTGGTAGAGCCAGGCACACCACCATCAACTCTGCCAGTCGGGCTGAGCCAGGCAAGCCCTCCTAGACGGGGGATATGCCACTGGCAGGAAAGCACGGCACGGCTGTCCAGCGGGCGGCCCTGTGTACAGTGGTGGTGGTCCTGTCAGTGAAGAACACCAGCTCCCTTTCCACGTCAGACAGTTGGTCCCAAGGGGCTTCGCAACTGTTAGGCCGACACTAACTGTATCTTCATGTCAGAGGGCAAGGGGCTGAGCATGGGGGAAGCCACATCCTCCTGTATTCTGGAAAGGCCCCTGACATCAGGTATAGCCCTTTCCTGAAGGTGTAATTTCCATTTCAACAGTGAGGCCTGCTGACAAAAAATCAAATAACAATCAAGCTAAGAAAAAAGAAAAGAGAATTTTATTCGAGTCAAACTGAGGATTATAACCCAGGAAACATCCTCAGAAAGTCTGAAAACTGCTCCATTGATCAGGAGTCAGAGATGCAGTTTTATACATTTTTGAGACGAATTATGTCTCATATTGACAGATTAGCACTGTGTACATAGTTCAATCAACAAGTTGTGGGTTTTTTCCCCCTTAATATTGCATGTACAGACAAGCCTTTGGTCAGTGCGACCCCCTGTACCCTTGTATGAGATGAAAAAGAAATATATTAGTCATAGAATTACAATATTGAAATGCTGGCGTCTAAAGAAAGGGTCATCTTTTTCTCAAAGGTTGACTTCATCCTGCTGCTTTGAGGAGGTCTGGTTAATGTATCATATAGATATGCACATGGAACACCGGGAAAAGCTTGCCACAAAGGGAGCATGTCACTTGTTTTTTTGTTTTCTTTCTTAGTTTGATTGTCCTGCCATAGAATATTTATGATTTCCCTCATCATCTTCCCCCTTTTGATCATAAATCTTTTGATAGAAAGCATTAGATGATCAACTATTTGGTCCCTTGGTGCCGAGGTGGTTGCTTACCTGCCTCCGATTCATCATGTCCCTCCATGCTGGGTCTTGACAGCCCGGTCCTTTTTTTTTCTTTTGTGGGGGGGGGGATGCACTAGTAGGGTGCTTGGCAAGGACTGGTAGCCAATTCTAAGGTGTCCAATAGGACTTATGCCAGTTGTACTTTATGTGCATTGCATATGTCCATTACCTTATACAGAATTATAGAAATGACCAGCAGTTTCAATTTGTTTAAGCATCATTATATATTTTATCATAGTAATTTAATGCAGTAATCATAGAAATACATTGATGAAGGCAAGTTTTATAGACTACACATTTGATCAGTCATCTCAGTTTGTTGTACGATCACTGTACGTGTGCTTTTGGCCGTAGACTTAGAACAAGCAGTGATACATGTCATGAGTAATTTGATAGCCAGGAAAAGAATGGTAGTGCATATAATGAAAATAACAATTGTCTGTAAAGCAAAGCGGAAAATGTTGCCTAGTCCCGAGGGTAGCCGACTAAAACGGTCACTTAAAGCAGGGGTCCCCAACCCTTGGGACGCAGACCACTACCAGTCCTCGGCGTGTTAGGAACCAGGCCACACAGCAGGAGGTGAGCGGCGGGCAGGCGAGCGAAGCTTCATCTGTGGCTCCGCATCGCTCACATCACTGCCTGAACCATACCTCCCTGCCCCCGCCCCGGTCCACGGAAAAACTGTCTTCCATTAAACCGGTCCCTGGTGCCAAAAAGATTGGGGACCGCTGACTTAAAGGATCACTCTTCCTTACATCTTGTAACCATTTTGCTCTTCGGAAAATTTTTTTCGGGCGTGTCTCAACCTCTCCGGACGTGTTAACATAAGTGTAACACGTGTGACCAATAGCACAAACACCTCCTTGTTTGGGCAGTAGGAGATCTAAGGCAATTCTGTTATCTAACACAACTTGGGCTAAGGAATCTAAGGATTTCTGCTGTGCTGCAGTGCTTTTTGCAGTTTCTTCAACCATTTGACCAATGGTGGCTGATAGGTTTCTAAGCGTATCCCTGTTTACATATACTCCTGCGCTAGGAACCAAGATTCCAAAAAGTCTGTGCCACCAGGTTTCTTTGGTATCCTGCTCGCATGGATCTCCTGACTCTGTAATGGGGAGAAAAAGGAGGTCCATCTGTCTCTTTTTTGGATAGACAATGGGGTAACATAACATCCCGATAAAATAAACCTTCTACTTGCCAGCTCTTCAGACATTTATGTGAATACCCTTGGGAAGGTGGGTCAGTTCCAATACCATATACGAAGACAAAACCTGGGGGAGCACAAGTGACTCCTCCCAGAGAGCTTTTGTTGATGGCTTCGTTAACTGGAAGTTCTCTTAATATTAAACGATGGGCCATTTCTTTTGCAGGCTTTCCAAAAGCTATCCGTATGATATTGGAGGTGGGGGAGTTGCTGGCATACGTGACTCGTATTTTTCTCTTTAAGACATCTGTTAATTAAGTCGGGACATGGGGACCTCCCCGGCGGTCCAGTGGTTACGACTCCACGCTTCCACCGCAGGGGGCTCGGGTCTGATCCCTGGTCAGGGAACTAAGATCCCGCATGCCGTGCGGCACAGCCCAAAAAAAGTAAGGGACAGAGTGAGGGGGGCCTAGGGTAAGTTGTGTGCCATCTCTAAGAACCGAAGATAATGTCAGTCAAGGGGTGGACATATTAGTGTTTTGGAGAATTTGAACCTGAAAAGTTAGGCCAGAGGGAGGTGTGTCTGAGTAAGTGGTAACATTAGGAACATCTGAAAAGTCAGTGACAGGAATTACAAGGGGTTTAATCGGCCTTGTACTGACGGAGGAATCTGATGACAAACCGACAATCAGTTAACCTCCCCCAGTATACCTATACTTCGTGATAGTTTTTACTAAAAGAGTTTTCTTTCCACCCTAAACATTGGCCTAAGAACATAGCCAGAAATAGAACAATAACTTTCAATTTCTTTTTCTATTTTTTTGGCTGTGCCACGCGGCATGCGGGATCTTAGTTCCCTGATCAGGGATGGAACCCGTGCCCCCCTGCAGGGAAAGTGGGGTGTCTTAACCACTGGACCGCCAGGGAAGTCCCATAACTTTCAATTTTGATAGAGAGGAAGACGTTTTGATGGAGAGAGGCAGTTTCTTACAGGTCTGGTCTGGACTCTTGGGTTAGCTGTCTACCACTGTTGTCGTGTTCTTCTCATCCTGGTTTGATGGAGCCTCTCTTAGCGGAAGTGGGGTGTCAGAAATAGGAGTTGCAGTGGATTCAGGAGGGGAGGCCCTCTTGAGGTGAGAGATGTGAGTCCTAGAGATTAGTCCTTTAAGTTTTGCCCCACAGGGATTTGTTAAGAGTAGCTGGTATGGTCCTTTCCAACGTGGTTGTAAGGAGTCCTTTTTTTGCAGTCTTTTCCAATAGACGACATCTCCAGGCTGTAACCCTGGATCCTTAGTAAGGTCTTTGTCTCCCAGGAGCTCACTGTGGAAGGAATCAGTTAATTTTTCATTTTCTTTAAGCACTTTGATGAGTCCCTGACAGTAATGTAGAATGTGACCTTTAAGCAGCGCTGGTTCATACGTACCTTCATCTAAAGGCACAGGTCGCCGCCCAGTAATTATTTCAAAAAGAGACAACTGATGTTTACCAGAGCGGGTAGAACTAAGGTTGAGGAGTTACCAAGGGAAGAGCTTTTGGCCGTGGAAGATGAAAAGCCTCTGAAAATTTAGCCAATTGTGTTTTAATAGTGCTCTTGGTCCTTTCTACTACCACTGAGGATTGAGGTGATAGGTGCGGTGAAAATATTGCATTAGCGGCCAAATCTTACCAGTGGAGTTAATAATCTGTCCAGTAAAATGGGTTCCCTGGTCGCTATGCAACTCAGAAGGAATTCCCCAAAGTGGAATTATTTTTTTTCCAATAGTAAAATTGCCTACTATTAAGGCTACTGGCCTTCTGCAAGGAAATGCTTCCACCCAGTGTGAAAACATGCAGACCACGACCAGGATGCACTTATAGCCTTCAGAGGAAGGCAGGTGGATGAAGTCCAGTTGCCAAACCTACAAGGGTTCCTCAGGGAGGGGGAAGTGGCCTTGCGAGCCATGAAGGGGTTTACCAGGATTATATTTAGGACAGATAGAACATAGGTCATAAACCTTATGAGCTATAGTGGGAGAAGGTTTCCAGATACATTGTTTTCCCTATCATACCATTTTCTCGGGTGCCCGTGGGCCAGGGAATGTCCTTGCTGGAGTAAAGGCAACCAAGAATAACTAAATTAAAAAAAAAACCACCCAGCAATGACCAGCCACGCCTAAACAACCACATGCAGATACTCCATATTTGTGAGATGAGATCCAAGTAGCCCCCCTTTTTTTCTTCCAGGCCTGCTCTTCATTTTCTGAAGCCAGTTCCTGAGCCTGCAAAAGAAATTTCTTACGTTTCGTCAGAGTTATGATCAAGCAGAGGAGAGCCCTGAAATTGGGCAGGGACAAGACTTCAGGCAGATTGTTTAGCTGCAGCATCAGCCGATCGATGTCCTTTGGCTTCTGTTGAGACAGATTTGGAATGCCCAGGTATCTTCATGAGCACAAGCTGTCTGGGCAATTGAGTGGAGTCTAATAGTTGTGAGATGAGGTGTCCATTCTTTACAGGCTGACCAGAAGAGGTGAGAAATCCTGTTTCCACAGCACTGTAAAATCACGAGCCACTCCAAAGGCATGGCACCTATCAGTATAGACATTGTTTATTTGACCTTTGGCTAATTGACAAGCCCTAGTCATGCAATCAGTTCACCTTGTTGGGCCGATTTGGTGTCTGGTAAGAACTTTCACTTATTTCTACTGTTGAAGTTATTGCAAACCCAGCTCAATAATGTCCTTTTAAGTAGGATCCACCTGTAAACCAAATTAAATCAGAATTATCAATGGGAACTTCTTGCAAATCAGTCCTTGGAGTTAGAAGATAGTCAGTATAATGCAGTCATCTTGAGATGCTGGAAACAGAGTTGCAGGGTTAAGACTGTTACACCAGCAAGCGGAAGTAATACTGGGTGATGAGAGTAACAATACTTCGTAAGAGGCCAAGCGACTCACAGAATAGTGTTGAGTATTATGGGAACTTAAGAGAGATTCAGCTGAGTGAGGAACACAGACAGCCAGAGGAGACCCCATGACAAGTTCTTCAGTAGCTTTGCATAAAGAGGGCAGTCGCCGAAATAGCTCTCATACAGGGTGGGAGCCCTTCTGCCACCAAATCTAACTGGTGACTATAACATCCTGTGGTCACAGTGCCTCTGAGTGAATGCACCCAGGGCGTGTCCTCTGTCTTCAGGCACAAAGAGGGAAAATGGTAGTTTATAGTTAGGATGACCCGAAGCTGGAGCCCGGGCTAGTGTAGATTCCAGGGCATTTATAGCTTTCTCTCCTTCTGTTCGTCCATTCAATTGGGTCTGGCTGATCAGATTTTTTTTTTAAGTATTTTTTAAATTAATTAATTGTTTTGGCCATGCCGCGCAGCATGTGGGATCTTAGTTCCCGGACTAGGGATCAAATCCATGCCCCCTGCAGTGGAAGCGTGGAGTCTTAAGCACCGGACC
Source organism: Balaenoptera ricei (assembly GCF_028023285.1). Classification (NCBI taxonomy): domain Eukaryota; kingdom Metazoa; phylum Chordata; class Mammalia; order Artiodactyla; family Balaenopteridae; genus Balaenoptera; species Balaenoptera ricei. The sequence goes on from NC_082641.1 coordinate 179,972,886, forward strand.
ACCAGGGAAGTCCCTCTGGCTGATGAGACTTGAGTAACGCATAGAGGTTAGGCCACGAGGGAGAAACTCGGTACCCAATTCCTGCAATACCCAGTTAGACCTAGAAATCCTCTCAGCTGTTTCTTTGTCTGGGGGAGTGAGAAAGCTAGGATTCCCTTAATCCTTTCAGAATCAATCAACAATCCTTCCTTAGATATTTAAATGACCTAATTATCGCACAGTTGGTGAGCAGAATTGTAGTTTGTCTTCGGACACTTTATGCCTCTCTGACACTAATTGTTGCAGGAAGTGGACAGTGTCTCCTGGCAATCCTGCCCGGTTCTAGAACACAAAGGTAAATTATCTACGTACTGAATCAGAGCAGAGTCATTAGGAAAGTGTACATCCGCCAAGTCAGCTTTAAGTATTTGAGAAAAATAAGTTGGGCTTTCAGTATAGCCTTGTGGCAGAACTGTCCCAAGTTAGACTGGTGATCTTCCCATGTAAAGGTGAAGAGGTACTGACTTTCTTTTTCTACTGGAATACTCAAGAATGTGCTCCGCAAGTCAACTACTGGGAAATAACAGGTGTCTGATGGGATGGCTGAGAGCAGTGTGGGAGGATTAGGAACCACAGGGTGGTGGGGAATCACAAGAGCACTTAGAGCTCTCAGTCCTGAACCAACCTCCGGGCCTTTCCATTTGGTTTCTTACTGGTAAAATGGGAATATTGCAGGGACTGGTGCAAGGGATTATAAGTCTTTTCTTAAGGAATTCCTGAATAATAGGTCTTATTCCTTTTAATGCCTCCGGTCTGCGTGGCTATTGTCGGATATTAGGTAGAGGCTTGGAATTATCCATAGTTACTTTAATAGGAGTAGCCATTTAAATTTTCCCAATATCTGAGGATAGATGATGACCATAATTCCTTAGGCACTTGTAACAGCAAATCATTTTATTTTTTTACTGAAGCATAGTTGTGTGCCAGTCTCTGCTGTACAGCAAAGTGACTCAGTTTTACACGTACAGACATTCTTTTTAAACTATTCTTTTTCCATTATGGTTTATCCCAGGAGATTGGATATGGTTCCCTGTGCTCTACAGTAAAACCTTGTCGTTTATCCATTCTAAAATGTAATTGTTTGCACCTACCAACCCTTAATTCCCATTCCATCCCTCTCCCTTCTCCCCCCACCGCTTGGCAACCACCAGTCTGTTCTCCATGTCTGTGAGTCTGTTTCTGTTTTGTAGATACGTTCATGTGTGCCATATTTAATTTCCACACTTAGGGTATTTGTCTTTCTCTCTCTGACTTACTCCACTTAGTATGATAATCTCTAGTTGCATCCATGTTGCTGCAAATGGCATTATTTCGTTCTTTTTTATGGCTAATATTCCATTGTATATATGTACCACATCTTCTTTATCCATTCCTCTGTCCGTGGACATTTAGGTTGTTTCCATGTCTTGGCTGTTGTGAATAGTGCTACTATGAACATTGGGGTGCATGTATCTTTTTGAATTATAATTTTGTCTGGATATATGCCCAGGACTGGGATTGCTGGATAATATGGTAACTCTATTTTTAGTTTTCTGAGGAATCTCCATACTGTTCTCCATACTGGCTGCACCAACTTACATTCCCACCAACAGTGTAGGAGGGTTCCCTTTTGTCCACACCCTCTCCAGCATTTGTTATTTGTAGACTTTTTAATGATGGCCATTCTGACTGGTGTGAGGTGGTTACCTCATTGTAGTTGTGATTTGCACTTTTCTAATAACTAGTGATGTTGAGCATCTTTTCTCGTGCCTATTGGCCATTTGTGTCTTCTTTGGAGAAACGTCTATTTAGGTCTTCTGCCCATTTTTCGATTGGGTTTGTTGTTGAGTTGTATGAGCTGTTTGTATTGGGTTGGCCAATAAGATATTATGGAAAAACCCAAACTTTTTGGCCCGCCCAATATATTTTGGAAATTAAGCCCTTGTCAGTCACATCATTTGCAGGTATTTTCTCCTATTCCGTAGGTTGTCTTTTAGGTTTTTTTTGTTTATGGTTTCCTTTGCTGTGCAAAAAGCTTGTAAGTTTGATTAGGTCCCATTTGTTTATTTTTGTTTTCGTTTCTATTGCCTTGGGAGACTGACTTAAGGGAACATTGGTACAGTTTATGTCAGAATGTTTTGCCTATGCTCTCTTCTAGGAGTTTCATGGTGTCATGTCTTATGTTTAAGTCTTTAAGCCATTGTGAGGTTATTTACGTGCATGGTGTGAGGGTTTGTTCTAACTCCATTGATTTACATGCAGCTGTCCTGTAACAACAAATCATTAATTTCCTCTTGATTTGTCTGAATTTTGATTTTCAAAACCATTCACTTTTCAGTAATTATGTTCTGATCAGCATCTACAGCTTCTAAATCTAAAATCATTTCACCTATAGGTGAAAAGGCAATACGGGCATTATATGCCTCTAAAAGGTCTCATCCAATCAGATGAATTGGAGCACATTTCACCACAAGGAATACATGTCTTCCTGTGACAGTTCCTAGCTGAACAATTATTGTTTCTGATTTAAAAACCTGCACAGGAAAGTTTGAAACCCCTACCATTAGAATCGATTGTTTACCCCGAGCGAGAGGGCAGTGAATAAGGGTTGGGTTAAGGACAGAGAATGTAGCCCCCGTGTCCACAGGGCCTTAGAAGTTTCCCCTCTGATAGTTATTTCAGTCTCCCCTAAGGTATTCGTGAGGAGGAGGGGAAAATGCCCTCTCGTAACCCTCAGAGCACCCCTCTTCCTTTTAATTTTACCTTGTTCCAAGTCTTGCTTGAATTTGTGGCAATCCCTTTTAAAATGTACATGTTTTTTTGCAATACAAGCAGGTGTGGTCCTTTCAAGCCTGGCTGGAATTTGGGCAGGTGAGTTTTGGAGGGCTGCCAAACTGCTGTAGCTGCACAGTCATAATCTCGGCAGCTTTTTCCTTCTCTCCTTTCCATAAGGTTTTAGAAAGCTTATCAGCAGTAGTGACAAGGGCATTAGTATGCATAGTAGCCCAATCAAGTTCATGCCTTTTAACCAGGCGTACCAATTCTTCATCTAATCCTTCGAGAAAAATAGAATGTAATACTGAATCATTCTTGATGGTTTACAAAACTCTCTGGATCCATGCCAGAGTGTTGTTTGAATGTTTTTTCAAATCTTTCAAAATAATCAAATAGTTTCTCCTGGCCTCTATTTACACTGATGGATCTTTGCCCAATCTGTTTTCTTTTCTCTTTTATTTTTAAAAAATACTTGTTTTATTTATTTATTTGGCTGCGTTGGGTCTTCGTTGTGGCATGCAGGATCTTTCAGTTGCGGCATGTGGGATCTAGTTCCCTGAACAGGGGTCGAACCCGGGCCCCCTGCATTGGGAGCGTGGTGTCTTAGCCACTGGACTGCCAGGGAAGTCCCATGCCCAATCTGTTTACTGTGGGAAGATTTTTGGAATAGCCTGATAAAAGTTGTGGGCAACTTCTCTACATTTCTGGCGATCTGTAGCCTCACACTTAATGAAAATCCTCCATAGGTGCTTTCCAATTTATGTCTTAGAGCCATTCTTTTGCTTTACTTTCAGAGACTAGTCAATGGACGAGCTGGTACAAGTCTGAATATCCAGGTTCGTAAGTTCTTATTGTAAGATCAAATTCCTTAGCAAAAGCTAAAGGGTCTTTGTAAGGGATCTGGAAAATCCTTAGTCAAGTTCCTAAGTTCTGCCCTAGTCCAAGGGCAAGGGCTGTAGATAGAGCAGGTTCCCCTCTGCTCATGGGCTTCTCCTTAAACTTGGTGTTGCTTTTCATTTTCTATCTCGCATTCAATATATTTTTCTTTTGGTGTTGGAGGAGGGAGAGCAGGAAGGGCAGGGCAGCTCAGAAAGAAGAGAACATAAAGAAGCTGGAGACGGAGGTTGAGGCTTTCTCTAATTCAGCCACCACCGTTTCTAATCATTTTTGGTTTGTTTCTTACAATGAAGCCATTTTATTATTTCCTCATTTGTGAGGCTTCCAGGTCCCAATTAAAATATGCCTCCCTGTATACACTACCGAATGTAAAATAGCTAGCTAGTGGGAACCAGCCGCATAGCACAGGGAGATCGGCTCGGTGCTTTGTGACCACCTAGAGGGGTGGGATAGGGAGGGTGGGAGGGAGACGCAAGAGGGAGGGGATATGGGGACACGTGCATGCATATGGCGGATTCGCTTTGGTGTACAACAGAATAGAATTAAAATATGCCTCCCATTCTGGTTGATTTTGTAGCTGCTTTTTCTAATTAAACATGCAAATTAAACCAATGTAGGTAAATCAAAAGTACCCCATTTTGGCCATTTCAGGGAAAAGTTATCTTTGGTCAGGTTTTCCCATTTGGTTAAATACTTGCAAGTATCAGTTCCATGGGTATCATACATAAACTCAGCTGGTGTTACCGTAGGTGGCTGTCTGTCCAGGAGCTGTTCAGCCTTCAAGGCACGGTTTCCCATTGTTAATTTGCTAGCCTGATTCAGATACGAGACATGATCTGAACAGTTTTCTAAGGGCATGTGACAGGATCAGATGTGTGCGGCTTCTGAGTCTAGCTCGTCAGGGAGCAGCCCTTGGGTCGGTTTGACTCTGTTAAGTGCCTCGGTTTCTCCTTCCGACAGCCCAAAACTGCTGTGGGTGCTCAGGGCATCGGGGGATCAGCCTTTATTATGCCCCCCGTGGCGAGCAGAACTGACTTAATGGTTGCAGTGGGATCCCCTGTGGGACCGCAACACATCACGAGGATCGATCCTCAGACAGACAATAAAAAAATTAAATTAAAAAAAAAAAAGTGGAGGCAAGTTGAGGTTGTGAGTCTTCAATCATTGGGGCCAAGTAAAACCTGTTGGCCGGATCCTGGACAGCTAAATAGGAGCCTTGAGCCTTTGAGATTATCAGTATCATCTCTGTAATACTGGGGATGGGAACCGTTGTGGCAGGAGCTGTGCGTCTCAGTTTCAGCAGCACTGGCACAGGGGAGATGTGCTGATGACCTCTCTCTGATGATGGGCTGAAGGCCCCCTGCACGTTGCTCCAGGTGATACAGATACCAATTCACGTTGCATTTCCTGGTGGCACCGCAGGTGGTGCTTGGCCTGGTTCCTATTCCCTGAGGTCAGCTGCAAGCATGACTCCATCCATCCTGTTCGTGATGCCAGTTGTTTTTTTTTTCTTTGTTGTTTATTTACTTAGTTATTTAATTTTTAAAAATTAATTTATTTCGGCTGCATTGGGTCTTCGTTGCTGTGCGTGGCTTTCTCTAGTTGCGGCAAGCGGGGGCCACTCTTCGTTGTGGTACACGGGCTTCCCATTGCGGTGGCTTCTCTTCATATTCATAACTTTGAATGTGTTATCCCATTACCTGTAACCTCCCTGGTTTCGGCTGAGAAGCCAGCTCGTGGTCTTACAGTGGTTCCCTTTTAGGGGACAAGGTGTTTTTCTTGCTGCTTTCAAGCTTTTCTCCTTGTCTTTGACTTTCACCATTTTCACTGTGACATATCTGTGTGTGGATCACTTTGCAAGTTTATTCTTCAGAGTCCATTGGACATCTGTATGTGTAGTTTGGTGATTTTCAATAAATTTAGCACGTTTTCAGCCAGTACTTCTTTGAGTATTTGTCCTGCTTCTTTCTCTCCTGCTGCCATCACCCAGGTATTGGTGCACTAAACGCTGCCCCACATTTCTCTGAGGCTCTTCCACCTTCATTCATTATTCTGTGTCCTTCAGATTGTACCATCTGTCAGTCAGTGTTCAAGTTCACTAATCCTCTGCCAGTTTCAACTGACTGTGAAGCCCCTCTAGTGAATTACTTATCATATTGTGGGGTGTCAGGGGTGTCCAAGACCAGCCCCAGGTCTGGGGATTCACTACAGAGCTCACAGGAGGACCTGTTTCAGAAAAGCAGTTATACACAGTTTATATTACAGGGAAAGGACACGTATTTAAATTAGTGAATTAGTACTTAGGGCAGAATCCAGGAGAAACTAGGCTCAGAGTTTGTTATCCTCTCTCAGTGGAGTTGCATGGGCAGAGCTTAATTTGCGACAACAGGTATGAAATATTACTAACAGGAGAGCTCACCCTAGCCTTGGAGTCAACGAGCCTGGGTTGTTTTCTGTTTTTCTTTTTGTTTTTATTATTTTTGGCTGTGTTGGATCTTTGTTGCTGTGCACAGGCTTTCTCTAGTTGCGGAGAGCGGGAGGTACTCTTTGTTGTGGTGCTTGGGCTTCTCATCGCAGTGGCTTCTCTCGTTGCGGAGCACAGGCTCTAGGCACGCAAGCTTCAGTAGTTGTGGCACGTGGGCTCAGTAGTTGTGGTGCTCGGGCTTAGTTGCTTCACAGCATGTGGGATGTTCCCAGACCAGGGCTCGAACCCATGTCCCCTGCATTGGCAGGCGGTTTCTTAACCACTGTGCCAACAGGGAAGTCACCCACTCTCACCACTTTTATTCAACATAGTTTTGGAAGTCCTAGCTATGGCAATCAGAGAATAAAAAGAAATAATAGGAATCCAACTTGGAAAAGAAGAAGTAAAACTCACTGTTTGCAGATGACATGATACTATATGTAGAAAATTGTAAAGATGCTACCAGAAAACTACTAGAGCTCATCAGTGAATCTGGTAAAGTTGCAGGATACAAAATTAATACAGAGAAATCTGTTGCATGTCTATATACTAACAACGAAAGATTAGAAAGAGAAATTAAGGAATCCCATTTACTACTGCATCAAAATAAAATACCTAGGAATAAACTTACCTAAGGAGGCAAAAGACCCGTACTCCGAAAACTATAAGACACTGATGAAAGAAATCAAAGATGACACAAACAGACAGAAAGGTATACCATGTTTTTGGACTGAAAGAATCAATATTTCCAAAATGACTATAACTACCCCAGGCAATCTATAGATTCAATGCAATCCCTATCAAATCACCAATGTCATTCACAGAACAAAAAAATTTTTAATTCGGATGGAGACACAAAAGACCCCAAATAGACAAAGCAATTTTGAGAAAGAAAATCAGAGCTGGAGGAATCAGGCTCCCTGACTTCAGACTATACTACAAAGCTGCAGTCATCAAAACAGTATGGAACTGGCACAAAAAACAGAAATATAGATCAATGGAACAGGATAGAAAGCCCAGAAGTAAACCCATGCACTTATGGCCAAGTAATATAAGAAAAGGATGCAAGAATATACAATGGAGAAAAGACAGTCTCTTCAACAAGTGGTGCTGGGAAAACTGGACTTCTACACATAACACCATATACAAAATAAACTCAAAATGGATTAAAGACCTGAACACAGGAAGAATACTCTTTCACATAAATTGCAGCAATATCTTTTTTGATGTCTCCTAGAGTAATGGAAATAAAAACAAAATTAAACAAATGGAACCTTAATTAAACTCAAAAGCTTTTGCACAGCAAAGGAAACCATAAAGAAATAAAAAGACAACCCACAGAATGGGAGAAAATATTTGCAAATGATGCTAGAGACAAGGGATTAATCCCCAAAATCTACAAACAGCTCATGCAACTGAATATCAAAAAAACAAACAACCCAATCAAAAAATGGGCAGAAGACCTAAAAAGACATTTCTCCAAAGAAGACATACAGATGGCCAAGAGGCACATGAAAAGATGCTCAACATCGCCAATTATTAGAGAAATGCAAATCAAAACTGCAAAGAGATACCACCTCACACCAGTCAGAATGGCCATCATCAAAAAGTCTACACATAATAAATGCTGGAGGGGGTGTGGAGAAAAGGGAACCCTCCTACACTGTTGGTATGACTGTAAATTTGTACAGCCACTATGGAGAACAGTATGGAGGTTCCTTAAAAAACTTAAAATAGAGCTACCATACGATCCGGCAATCCCACTCCTGGGTATATATCTGGAGAAAACCATGGTTTGAAAGGATACATGCACCCCAATGTTCACTGCAGCACTGTTTCACTGTTTATGATAGCCAAGACATGAAAGCAACCTAAATGTCTGTCAACAGAGGAATGGATAAAGAAGATGTGGTGCATATATACAATGGAGTGTTACTCGGCCATTAAAAAGAAATAATGCCATTTGCAGCAACATGGATGGACCTGGAGATTATCATACTAAGTGAAGTAAGTCGGAGAAAGACAGATGTCATATGATATCACTTACATGAGGAATCTTTAAAAAAATGATACCAGTGAACTTATTTACAAAACAGAAATACACAGACTTAGAAAACAAACGTATGGTTACCAAAAGGGAAAGATGTGGGGGGAGGGATATATTGGCAGTTTGGGATTGACATATACACACTACTATATTTAAAATAGGACCTACTGTATAGCACAGGACACTCTGCTCAATATTCTGTAATAACCTAAATGGGAAAATAATTTGAAAAAGAATAGATACGTGTATAACTGAATCACTTTACTGTACACCTGAAAGTAACACAATATTGTTAATCAACTATATACCCCCATATAAAATAATTTTTTAAAAATCAATGAATTTTTTGCAGAAGGAGAAACCCATCATAAAATTCAAATCAGAATCTCAAGGGGTCTTGAAAAGCCGAAACAATATTGATAAAGAAGAATAAAACTGGACAACTCCTGTATCCTGATTTCAAAAATTATTATGGAGCTATAGTACTCAAAACAGTGTGGTACTGGTATAAAGACAGATATATAGACCAAGGGAATAGAATAGGGAGCCCAGAAACAAACCGTTTCCTATACAATCAAGTGATTTTTTACCAAGAGTGAAAAGACCATCCAATGGGGAAAGGACGGCATTTTCAACAGACAATGCTGGGAAATGCGATATCCACATGGAAAAGAATGAAGGTGGACCCTTACCTAACATGATATACAAAAATTAACTCTGAATAGCTCAAGGACCTAAATGTAAGACCTACAACAATAAAACTCTTAGAAGAAAACAGGACAAAAGTTTCGTAACAATGGATTTGGCAATAATTTCCTGGATATGACACCTGGATATGATACCAAAAGCCCAGGTAACAAAACAAAACAGTAAGGACAAATTGGACTGCTTGAGATTAAATTTGTGCATCTAAAGACATTATCATCAGAGTAAAAAGGCAACACATAGAATGTGAGAAAACATTTGCAAATCATATATCTGATAAGGGATTAATATCCAGAATATATAGAGAACTCCTAAAACTCAACAACAAAAAACACAAACCACCAAATCCAAAATGGGCAATGAACGTGAATAGACATTTCTCCAAAGAAACACAAGAGAGAAAGCAGTGGGCGGGGCCGGTAGGGCGGTAAGCAATGCCTGCACCAAATGCCACCAGCGCTTCCCCTTCGAGGCGCTGTCTCAGGGGCAGCAGCTGTGCAAGGAATGTCGGATTGTACACCCTGTTGTGAAGTGCACCTGCTGTAGGACTGAGTACCAGCAGGAGAGTAAAACCAATACAGTATGCAAGAAATGTGCTCAGACTGTGCAGTTGTATGGAACACCCAGACCTCATCAGCACTGCAACGTAACTGCAGCATTTATTGGCAACAAATGCCAGCGCTGCACAAATTCAGAGAAGTATGGACCACCATGTTCTTGTGAACAGTGCAAGCAGCAGTGTGCATTTGACAGGAAAGATGATAGAAAAAAGGTAGACGGGAAATTGTTATGCTGGCTGTGCACACTTTCATACAAACGGGTCCTTCAGAAGACCAAAGAGCAGAGGAAGCACCTGAGCAGTTGTTCCCGTGTCGGCCACCAGGAGAAGGAGCAGTGCAGTGGACTGAGTGGTGGCAGCCATTATAACAGTCAGAAAATTCAAAATGAAATCCCAAAAGAAGAAAAATCCAGGTTTGAGTTGATCACAACCAATGGCGATAGCCTGTCCTCAGACCTGGCTCTGGACTCACCAGGCACGGACCACTCTGTCATCATTGCCCAACTGAAGGAAGAAGTAGCCACTCAGAAGAAGATGCTGCATCAAAAGGATGAAATGATTTTAGAGAAAGAGAAGAAGGTCACGGAGTTGAAGGCTGATTTTCAATACCAAGAATCTCAGATGAGAGCCAAAATGAACCAGATGGAGAAAACCCACAAAGAAGTTACAAAACAACCGCAGGCCAAAAACCAAGAGCTCCTGAAGCAAGCAGCTGCCTTGTCCAAGAACAAGAAGTCAGAGAAGTCAGGAGCTATAACCTCTCCATGAGAGACCACGAGGACGCTCCTGACAATAGCAACGGATTCCTGGGTTAGGGTGGCAACGTAGCTGTTCTCTGGGAATTGCAAGCTTTAAATCTCTATTTCACTATAGTTATCCTTTTTATGACTGCAGTGGGCTGAATGGAAACACCTGGTTTGTGCTGTATTGAATGTTTGGGGTTTCAGGCTCTCTCTTTCTCTCTCATACTCTCCCTCACTCCCCTCTATCCCAAACCCTTCTCTCAGTACTACTGTCTCTCTTTTGTTACTTGTGTGTGTGTGTGTGCTGGTCACTGCTCAGTGTTATGTGCAGAATGGTTTTTTGGTTTTATTGGTCCATCATTGCATCCTGCCATACCCAGGAGCAAATAGTTTGGCATTGATTACATATCACTGCCACCCTCTGAACTTTAAAAACTGCCACCTTAAGACTTGGTATAGTGGAAGAGACTTATTCTCTCCAATAAACCTTTTCTTCAGGGTATACTCTTGGGTTTTTTTCCAGGTATATTATGTATGCACTTTGTACTACGTATAGCCAGAGTTTTATTTACTTTTTTAAAAAAGAAACTTTTTCTTGATAAAGGAATAATGGTAGCCTAGCTCATTCTTCCTGTAACAGTGATGCCTCTTAAAAAAAAGTCCTACTCTCTAGCGTTTAGTAAAAGAATCAGATCTTTTCTTTCTTGTTACCTTGGAGTCTTAAAAACTAATTGCTGGGCTTCCCTGGTGGCACAGTGGTTGAGAATCTGCCTGCCAATGCATGGGACACGGGTTCGCGCCCTGGTCTGGGAAGATCCCGCATGCCGCAGAGTAACTGGGCCCGTGAGCCACAATTACTGAGCCTGCGCGTCTGGAGCCTGTGCTCCGCAACAAGAGAGGCCGCGATAGTGAGAGGCCCGCGCACCGCGATGAAGAGTGGCCCCCGCTTGCCGCAACTAGAGAAAGGCCTTGCACAGAAACGAAGACCCAACACAGCCATAAATAAATAAATAAAATAAATTTATAAAAAAAAAAAACTGATTGCTAAGGTGAAACAATTCAATATATAAGTGTGGAGTTAAGTATCTTCTTACATGCTCTTCCAAGAAATCCTCCAAAAGGCACTTAAGGGCAGAAGGAAAGGCTGTCCAGGTTGTACTGGACACGTCTCTCCCCTGCCCCTTTCTTGATTGTTTTATGTGACTGATTTTAAATTCTCACACTGCCACCTCTTTTTTAAAAAATACCTTTTACTTATATCCGCTGTCATACTGGGCCAAATTCAGGTAACTTTTTTTTTTTTTTACCTGATTCAAAATGGGATAATATTTGGACTCCAGAGCATTTTGGAGGTTAGTATGAGCTGCTGTAGTAGTGGCTGTAAGTCTGACTGGGGCAGTGATATCACTCTACCTCTTACCCCCTCCTCCTCACCCACCCCAGCCTGTACACTCCCTGCTTTTAATGGAAATGTGTTGAAAACAGGTGCTTCTCTCTCAAAAGCAGCTTGGCCCCAGCCTGAATTTTGTCCTGTTTTCCCTTCAGGCACATGGATTTCCTTTTCCAGGTGAGAGGACAGACTGGCATTTCTAGCCATTGTCTCAGGTCCTCTATATGATGTTTGTGAAAGGAACTAGAGATGTGTAGTGTGCCATGAAACAGTAAAACCAGCTACCTTGGAATCATTAATGCAGGGGGCGGTACTAGAGTTAGAGGTAATCATAAGGGCAGGTGACATTTGTACCTCAGTCTTAACCAAAAGTGTAGCAGCAGTAAGTTTAACTTGCTAGGCATTTCCTAGGAGCAAATGCTTCTAACTGGTGAGCATTCTCACAAGGGGAGCCGTGCACATAATTGGACAGAGATGTGGAAATGAGCGACTTCCTTCTGGTAAGAGGAACAATGGACCATGTTACTTATATATCACTCTAGTAGAGGATGTAATTTTCCCTTCAAAGCAAGGGAAATGGCAGTGCTAAATAGTTTGGTAACTTTCTGAATGAGAAACTTTTAGGAGGTAAAGATAAACTGTGTGAAAAAAGTTAAGTCATTTTTTTTTTTTTATATTTTAAAGACTTGAGAAATTCTGCTACATGAAGTGACAATGTAAAAATACATTTAGTTTTATACTAAATCTTTTTTTAAGGTCTTGGCATTTAATATAAAGCAAATCCACACATTTTCTAACTTTCTACAAGTTCCAAAAAGGGAAGGAAGAAACCTCAGTCTTGAAATTTTGGTTCTTAAAAATCATGACACTGTTTTACCATGAAATTGTGTAGCTAACTTTTGGTAACACCTTTTGTTTATTTGTAAGTTTGTAATAATGGACTTTTTAAAACACAGGAATGTTTTGCTTTGTACAGACTTTGAAAAATGTGTGTTAATAAAAATTCATACTGACTCAAGTATAAAAAAAAGAAACAAAAAAGAAACATACGAGTGGCCAATAAGCACATGAAAATATGCTCAAAATCACTAATCATTAGGGAAATGCAAATCAAAACTACAATGAAATACCACCCCACACACATCAGGACAGCTATTATCAAAAAAAAAAAAAAAAACCCCAGAAAGCAAGTATGGACAAGGATGTGGAAAAACTGGAATCCTTGTGCACTGTTGGTAGGGATGTAAGATGTAAAGCAGTTGTGGAAACAGTATGGTAGTTCCTCAGAGAACTGAAAGAATTACCATATTCTCCCGCAATTCTACTTCTGGGTATATACGCTAAAGTACTGAAAGTAGGGTCTCAAAGAGATGCTTGTTTACCCACGTTCATGGTAGCATGATTCACAATTGTTAAAATATGCAAAGCAACGTAAGTGTTCATCAAAGAATGAATGGATACACAAAGTGTGGTCCATCCATACACTGGAATAAAAGGAAGGAAATTCTTTAATACGCTACAACATGCATGAACCTTGAGGGCATTATGTTCATTGGAATCAGCTAATCACGAATGACAAATACTGTATGATTCTACTTATAGGAGGTATGGAGTCAAATCTCATAAAGACAAAGCAGGATGGCGGTTGCCAGGGGCTGGGGGGAGGAAGTATGAGGAGTTATGTTTTTATTGTTTCCGTTTTACAAGATGAAAAGAGTTATGGGCTTGGGTTATGGTGATGGTTGCACAACAATGTGAATGTAATACCACTTAAAATGGTTAAGATGGTAAATTTTATGTTATGTGTATCTAACCACGATTTTAAAAAATGGTTTTTAGGGCGTCCCTGGTGGCGCAGTGGTTGAGAATCTGCCTGCCGATGCAGGGGACACGGGTTCGAGCCCTGGTCTGGGAAGATCCCACATGCCGTGGAGCTACTAGGCCTGTGAGCCACAACTACTGACCCTGCGCGTCTGGAGCCTGTGCTCTGCAACGGGAGAGGCCGCGATAGTGAGAGGCCCGCGCACCGCGATGAAGAGTGGCCCCCGCTCGCCGCAACTAGAGAAAGCCCTCGCACAGAAACGAAGACCCAACACAGCCAAAAATAAATTAATTAATTAAAAAATTAATTTTTTTTAAAAATGGTTTTTAGAGGGATATGAAAAGACACAATAAAACTGTATATATCCATTACTTTCCTATAACACTTTTCAATTTTTATTTCTACTCCACTCATTTCTCCACATAATTTTGAAGAAACTCTCAGATATACCATTTAATCCATGAATATTTTGGAATATATGTTTTTTTTTAAAAACATAATCCAAAGTCCATTATCACACCTAAAAATAAACAACTTGCGTTTACCATATTCAAATAAACACGAGCAGCAGTCAGCTTCCCTAATGATCACCACAGGGGTATAACAAGATCCATACATTGCATTTTGTTCAAATGTCCTTTATCTGATAAGGGTTTAGTACCCAGAATATAAAGAACTCTTTCAGCAAGGCAACCTAGTTTTTAAAAATGGGCAATAGACTTGAACAGACATTTCTCTAATGAAGATACAGAGTCAGCAAATACACGAGTAGAAGTTCAACATCATTGGTCACTTAGGATATCACGGCACACCCACTATGGGAACTATAATTTTTAAAAAATAAAACACAGGTTTTCCCAAAAGATGTGGAGAAATAGGAGACCTTGTACACTGCTGATGGGAATGTAAATGGTGCAGGTGCAGCCACTATGGAAAACAGTTTGGCAGTCCCTCAAAAAGTCAAAGAATCACCACATGACCCAGCAACTCCACTCACGGGTATCCGCCTAACAGAGATGAATACTCAGGTGCACACAGAAGCTTGTACACGGATGCTCAGAGCAGCAGGGGTTTTTTTCCACAACCGAAAGGTGGAAACAACCCCAATGTCTATCGACATACGAATGGATAGGCAAACTGTGGTGTACACACACACAGTGGAACCACACTCTGCCATGAAAAGGAAAGAGGTTCTGCACATGCTGCAACGTGGATGATCCGCAAAAACATTATGCTGAGTGAACACTAGACCCAAATGATCACATGTTGTGCGACTGTTTTTTTGGGGGGGGGCGTGGCCACGCAGCGTGGCATGTGGGAGGAACCAACCTGCCCCCCCTGCAGGGAGAGTCTTAACCACTGGACCACCAGGGAAGTCCCCCTGTGACTGCTTTTATATGAAATCACCAGAATGGGCAAATCCATACAGGCAGAAAGTAGACGAGCGCTTGCCGGGAAGGGTACAGGGGAAATAGGGAGCCACTGCTTAAAGGGCACGGGGTGTCCTGGCGTGAGGAAGAGGCTTTCACATTAGAGATGGTTGCACAACACAGTGTACGGACCAAATTGTATATTATTAAATGGTTAGCTGTAGGTGTTGTGAATTTCATCTCGATTTTTTTACAAAGCCACGCAGATCTTTGCAAAAGACCATCTAGATTTGGGGATATTTCCATTGACTGTGTTTGGTAACCTAGGACCCTGTCTTCGGGGAAAAAACATTTTTATTTCTAGTAAATTTCTGTGTTACAGTTGCCCTACTCTCTTTAGAGGTTTAAATGCCACTGCAGGGACTTCCCTGGTGGTCCAGTGGTTAAGACTCCACACTCCCAATGCAGGGGGCCCGGGTTCGATCCCTGGTCAGGGAACTAGGTCCCGCATGCCGCAACTAAGAGCCCACATGCCGCAACTAAAGATCCCGTGTGCCGCAACTAAGACCCAGTGCAGCCAAATAAATAAATATTTTAGAAAAATAAATGCAACTGCACAACCATGGTCGCATCAGAGGATTCATCTGATCATTTTGCATCAAAAAAAAAAAAAAAAAGAAAGGCAGGCGAGACTTATCCTATTCCAAGTACAGCCATTCTCTGGAAAACATCCAGATTACAAAATCTGTAATAAAGATCCGGGTACCATACAGCAGGGTCTTGAAGCTGGACTCCATCCGCTTGTGGACAAGAGAAGGGGCTGACAAAAGACAGCTGCCCGACAGCCCAGCAGCTGGCCTGGCACGAACTGCTGGCACTCACAGAATGGTCGGCGGGTTCTGCTAAACAATCCGTGGAGCATAAAACCACACCGTCGCTCTGATGGGGATGGAGAACACCCATAAGGCCACTGTACAGTCATGTCTAGAAACACAAAAGTATTGTCCAAACCAAAAACAAGACCAGCTCTCAAACCTATTCTATCAATAGTTGGAGGAACTTTTTCCACGTTCCCCAATTACAAGTTAGCGCCACTCCATTTTTCCAGCTCTGTAGGTAAGAATTACTAAAATTCTTTCCATATGCTACCCCATGAGTACATCCAATCCACAAATCCTGCTTCCCTGCTCCTTCCACAAACCTGGCGAACACGAGGCGAGACCTCCTGATAAGGTCTCTCACTCCATCCTCCTGAGCTAACACATGGTTCCTCGTGAACTCACTGCAGTCAGTAAGCGGATGTTATTCAACCATAATCGTGTTGCTGGGCGTGAGGAATGAATAAAGGCTCTCCCACATCTCACACTTACAAGGTGAGTGCTTTTATGTCGTGTAATGACGACGAAAGCCTTTCCCACATTCCATATATTCCCAAGACTTTATTCCATTATGAGTAGTCCCGGTTCTTCTAAGGGCAGAGCAATAAACAAGAACCTTGCCATGTTCTTTCCCTTCATAGGTTTTCTGCTCGCTTGTGACCACTCCCATGTCTGAAAAGATGAGTGACGATAGAGTTCCGCCACATTCCTCACGTGGCATTTACCAGGGAGACATGTTTCTGAAGAAGGGAGAAAAGGAAAGGCCGTCCCACATTCCTGACACGGATAGGTTTTGCCTACAGTGTGAGATCTCACATCAACGCTTAGATATGAGACCCGTCTGCCCAGCCTCACACTGAAGGCTGGGGTCTAGACGTGGGTTTCCACGGAAGCCTCCCCGCACTCGGTACATCTGTAGGATTCGACTCCAGCAGGGTGTCTTTGTTTCACAGTAAGACTGTAGTCTCGCTTTAGGTTTCTCCTCACTTATCTTCTTCACGGTTGTTTCACATATGGACGAAGTACATTAACGATTCATAATCGGGCTTCCCTGGTGGCGCAGGGGTTAAGCATCCGCCTGCCAATGCAGGGGACACGGGTTCCAGCCCTAGTCTGGGAAGATCCCACATGCCACGGAGCAACTGAGCCTGTGCGCCACAACTACTGAACCTGCGCTCTAGAGCCCGTGAGCCACAACTACTGAGCCCACAAGCCACAACTACTGAAGCCCACGCGCCTAGAGTCCATGCTCCACAACAAGAGAAGCCACTGCAATGAGAAGCCCGCGCACCACAACAAAGATCCAATGCAGCCAAAAATAAATAAATAAACAAATAATATTAAAAAAAATTCGTAATCATTAATGATGTAAGGACTGATAGTTTTTCACGATTATTATAACTACACATTTCCCAATATTGGTGACTGTTTATGCTTTTGATGCTGCAGTGTGTTTTAAGCATAGTATTCCTCGGATAAGGGTGCCCCAACCCAACATTTGAAAACTATGCTCGCTTACCAGTTTAAGGAGCCTCAAGAGAGAAATAAAAGTCAGCTTAGGGGGCTTCCCTGGTGGCGCAGTGGTTGAGAATCTGCCTGCCAATGCAGGGGACACGGGTTCGAGCCCTGGTCTGGGAAGATCCCACATGCCGCGGAGCAACTAGGCCCGTGAGCCACAACTACTGAGACTGCGTGTCTGGAGCCTGTGCTCCGCAACGGGAGAGGCCGCGACAGTGAGAGGCCCGCGCACCGCGATGAAGAGTAGCCCCCGCTTGCCGCAACTAGAGAAAGCCCTCGCACAGAAACTAAGACCCAACACAGCCAAAAATAAATAAATTAATTTTAAAAAAAAAAGCCTTTAAAAAAAAAAAGTCAGCTTAGGGACTTCCCTGGTGGTCCAGTGGTTAAGGCTCCATGCTCCCAATGCAGGGGGGGCCTGGGTTCGATCCCTGGTGGGGGAACTAGATAACCACATGCTGCAAGGAAAATTTCGCACGTGGCAATGAAGATCCCGCGTGCCGCAACTAAGACCCAGTGCAGCCAAATAAATATTTTTTTAAAAAGTCAGCTTAAAATATCTTAAAAGATGTTTAAGCAGATCTTTGTTTTCAAAGTAAAGCTGTTCATTAGTCTCAAGACTCCATGAGGCCTCTGACCACGTCTGTGTGTTTGCTAACGTGTGCCCGTTTCTCAGCCCAAATCTTGGAACGAGGTCAACAGAGTAAGATAGGTTGTTCTCTAAAAGGACAAGTGAAGGAGTGATGCCGCCCCCACCTGCTGAGGCCAAGCTCCCGAAGGTTCGAAGCACCACATCTCTGTAGAGTTCCTCTGAACAGGACTTAGCAAAGCCCACTCTGCCCAGGTGAAGCCCGTAGCCGCATCCTCAAAGACCACTGAGTCCCGAAACATAACACATATTTTAGAGCAACAAACCCACGTCCTCCAGTACGAGCAGGAAGGCTGGTGCAGCTCACAGCCCAGGGGAACTGGACTCAATCATACTATGTTCGCCCAAGGCTCTGTCGTCCTCCAGCTTCAAATCTAAGCCTTAGGAGTCAGACCTTTCCACTCTATCCAGAGTCCTCTTGTTCACTGATCTCATCACATCCCATACATCTAACAGCACCTGTGACATCTTTTTTTTTTTGCCAAGCAATGGCAGCATGCAAGATCCTAGTTCCCCGACCACAGATTGAACCCACGCCCCCTAAAGCGGAAGCATGGAGTCTTAAGCACTGGACCGCCAGGGAATTCCCCAAGCACCTCTGACATCTTGAACTTATTTCCCCAGCAGTTAGACTTTGACCATTCCTGGTTTATTTCGTTCCCATGTGCAGTATGAAGAAATGACAGAAATGCTCTAGAAATGAACCATGTCTGCATCAAGATCACCCATTTCAAATGACAACAACTATTTTATCTCCCTTTTCCTTGCCCAACACAGCTACCAGTACATGAAACAAGCATCAGATCTGCAGAGGTGGTTAACAATGGGAAAACACTGAAGGAACGGGGAGGTGGTATTCTTTTTAATGCACCTTCCAAACTGTCAGAAACCCAGAGGGAAATTAGAACGGCCACCACCAGTCTTGAATGGCCATCTTTCTGGAAGAACACTAGGCCATTAAGAGAACACAGGCCTACCGTGAACCGCAACAAAGAGTAGCCCCCGCTCGCCACAACTAGAGAAAACCTGCGCACAGCGACAAAGACTCAACGCAGCCAAAAATAAATAAAAAATAATAAATTAAAAAATAAAACAGAACACAGGCCTATTTTTCCAATCGGAATACTACTTTGGAGAATTTTTAGTTTGGACTTAAGTGTGAAGTTTTGTGCAAATTAACTGTGAGGGAGAAGTGCAAAGCTCTTGACACTGAACCCAAGGCCCAAAAGAAGTAAACAACAGGATTCTACGAATTGAAGTCCATCAAATATTGATAGGAATATGAAAATACCAAACACCTGTCAAGGCAAAGTTCATAATCTCTGGCATCTGATCAAATATAAGGCATTCGAAAAACTTGAAATGTAGGGACTTCCCTGGCGGTCCAGTGGTTAAGACTCCGCGCTTCTACTGCAGGGGGCATGGTTTCCATCCCTCATCGGGAAACTAAGATCTCACGTGCCTCGAGGTGTGGCCAAAAAGTAAATAAAATTTTTTAAAAGGTTGAAATGCAAGACTCATGATGATCAGAGAAATCAATCTACTGAAACACCCCAGCACTGACACCATGTTAAAATTAGAGAAGGTACTCTTATAATTGTTTTCTATATCAGTGATCCCCAACCTTTTTGGCACCAGGGACCGGTTTTGTGGAAGACAATTTTTCCACGGATGTGGGAGGGGGGAGGGTTCAGGCGGTGATGTGAGCAATGGGGACGGGCAGATGACGCTTCGTGTGCTTGCCCACCGCTCGCCTCCTGCTGTGCGGCCTGGTTCCTAACAGGCCCGGGGGTTGGGGACCCCTGTTCTATATGACAAAAACCTTATATAGAGAAATGGAGATATTATTTTAAAAGACCCAAATCAAACTTCAGGACACGGAAACTACAACATCATAGATGAAAAATATACTGAATGGAGGGACTTCCCTGGTGGTGCAGTGGTTAAGAATCCGCCTGCCAATGCAGGGGACCGGGTTCGAGCCCTGGTCCGGGAAGATCCCACATGCCGCAGAGCAACTAAGCCCGTGCGCCACAACTACTGAGCCCGCACGCCTAGAGCCTGTGCTCTACAACAAGAGAAGCCACCGCAATGAGAAGCCTGCGCACCGCGACGAAGAGTAGCCCCCGCTCGCCACAACTAGAGAAAGCCCGCGTGCAGCAACAAAGACCTAACGCAACCAAAATAACTAAATAAATAAAATAAATTAAAACTATACACACACACACACACACACACACACACACACACTGCATGGCATTAAAAGCAGATAAAATATTGCAGAAAAAAGAGATGTGAACGTAAGGATGGGTCTTTACTGCAAAGATGTGAACTTTGCAATAAAGTATCAAAAAATGTAAAGAGCATCTGTGAGCTGTGAAAGGATCCCTAACAACCAACTACACATGTAACTGGATTCCCAAATGAGAGAAGGAAGCTAGAAGAAAATCTTCTAGCTATAATGATCAAAATTATTGCTGAGAATTTTTCAAAGTGAATGAAAAATATAAAGCCTATATCTAAGAAGGTTGACAATCACCAAGCACAGGAAACAAAGAAATCTACACCAAGGCTTGTCATAATTATATTTCTCAAAACCAGAGATGAGGGAATTCCCCAGCTGTACAGCGGTTAGGACTCCACGCTTTCACTGCCCAGGGCCTGGGTTCCATCCCTGGTCAGGGAACTAAGATCCCACGAGCCATGCAGTGAGGCAAAACAAAACAAAAACCAGAGATGAAGAGAATACCTTCAAAGCACCCATAGAAAAACAACACATAATACACAGATAAACAAACATAAGGTTGACACATGAGTTCTCACTGGAAATAATGCCAGTGCAAATACATTGCAGTAACATATTTAAAATGCTCAGAGCAAAATTGTGTGTCACAGAAAATGTCTATACTAAGAGGAAACACCTTTCTACACTATGGAAACTGAGTCAGACACACAAATGCTGAAAGAATCCATCCCCAGCAAACTGGCACTACCAGAAAAGGGAAAGGAAGTCTTTCAGGCAGAAGAGACAGGACGTCAGCTAGAATTGGAGATCTGTACAAAAGCTTGGAAGGTTCTCGATGTGTGGCTACATGGACATAGATATAAGATGGGGGACTTCCCTGGTGGTGCAGTGGTTAAGAATCTTCCTTCCAATGCAGGGGACGCAGGTTTGATCCCTGGTCAGGGAACTAGGATCCCGGATGCCGCAGGGCAACTAAGCCCGTGCACCACAACTACTGAGCCTAAGCTCTAGAGCCCGCGAGCCACAACTACTGAGCCCACGAGCCACAACTACTGAAGCCTGTGTGCCTAGAGCCCGTGCTCTGCGACAAGAGAAGCCACCACAGTGAGAAGCCTGCGCACGGCAACAAAAAGTAGCCCCTGCTCGCCACAACTAAAGAAAGGTCACGCGCAGCTATGAAGACCCAACGCAGCCAAAAAAAAAAAAAAAAAAAGATTAGATGGTTTTCCTTTTTTTTTGTCATTTCAGTCTTAAGAAATACTTGATTATTTCAACAAAACACCAATTTATTAGAGGGCTAGTATATATCTAGAAGTAAAACACATGACGACCGTTGCAGGAAGACCAAGAGAGTGGAAATGACGTCTTTTCTGTAACGTTAGTTTTTTTCACTTCCTTTCCCGGTGGTTTACTTCCTTTTAAAGTTAGAACCGGTAATATCCTTTTTCCTCGTTTTCTCTAGTGCTGTTCATTTGCTGTGAAGCCAGGTTAAGTGGCCCCTCATCTTGGAGAATGTCAGCATGGGTGAGGGTCAGTCCTTTGACCCCAGGCTTCTGGCCCCAATGTCAAGGCCAACAGGTAGGAGCACCACATCTCTGCCATGAAGGTCAAGCTCAATTCGGGTGTCTACTCCCCAGGTGGCACTGCCACAGTGTGAAATCCTTGAGGGACCTGTAGAGGCATAATGTACAATGCACCGATTTCTCTCCAATGTGAAGAAAATTTCTCATGTATTTGCAGTTAAGGAAAGAAACAATTGGGACTTCCCTGGTGGTCCAGTGGTTAAGATTCCACGCTTCCACTGCAGGGGGCCCGGGTTTGATCCCCGGTCGGGGAACTAAGATCCCACAAGCTGCGCAGCACAGCCAAAAAAAAAAAAGGATAAAAACAAGACTGCAGTTGCACTGTTGAACACACACACACTCTTGAAACAACAGAGGCCCCAAGAGCAAATGGATGAGTTAATCAGATGACTTACAGGTTCAGATACCAGCTTGTGTGGAACAGACTGGGCTAAGACAGAAAACATTTTCAATATAATATCAATAGTGTATTACTGGGAATACCCATTGATTAAAAGTTCGAAAGAAGCAAAATTAAACCAAACACTCTTTGGTGATAAATATGAGAGGGCAGGGGCTTCCCTGGTGGCACAGTGGTTAAGAATCCACCTGCCAATGCAGGGGACACGGGTTCGAGCCCTGGTCCGGGAAGATCCCACATGCCACGGAGCAACTAAGCCCATGCGCCACAACTACTGAGCCTGCACTCTAGAGCCCATGAGCCACAACTACTGAGCCCAGGTGCCACAACTACCGAGCCTGCGCTCTAGAGCCTGTGTGCCACAATTATTGAGGCTGCATGCCACAACTACTGAAGCCCACGTGCCTAGAGCCCATGCTCCACAACAAGAGAAGCCACCACAATGAGAAGCCTGCGCATAGCAATGAAGACCCAACGCAGCCAAAAATAAATTAATTAAAAGAAAAAAAAGCCACCCAGCAATGACCAACCACCCTAAACAACCACATGCAGACGCTCCACCGTGCTCAGAGCCTGATGCAGCAACAGCATGACTCACTAGCACAAACAGGGATGATTAACCAAGTGAGTCTGTTCCTTGCAGGGCACCTCTTGCTGCAGGAACCCTAACAACTCAAGGCAGCATAGGCCAACCTCCAGAAGACATCTTAAGATACACAGGCCATGTAGAATAGAACTAAAATATTGCAGCTTCACACTCCGTGAGGTCCCTGATGTGTTCTCGTGGGTCTTGCCAGCCACTGGAGGAGTAGAGGCTGAGAAAAGGGTTTCAAACTCTATGGAGTCTTCATCACAGCCTTCATCACTGTTGCCCTGGTTAAGTGTGTGCTACAGTGGCCTCAGTATCTATGTCCTTGGACATATCTGCTACTCAGAGGATTGCTATTCCTGATGCCGAGGCATCACAGAACGGATCATCGAGGGTTTAGCTAAGCTGCTCCGTGGTACCGCTGCTTTGGCATCCGTTCTGTTGGGCCAAGCAGCCTTCAGGGTCCTTGAATTCTGTTGGGCCAAGCAGCCTTCAGCGTCCTTGAACTGACACTAGCCCCTTGCATGAGTGCATGCCCTAGACGGCAGCCCCCAGAGTCATGAACAAACATAAGTTCCTCGTATGACTTCCCCAGCAGCCCTTGTGATCAACAGTGTCCCCTGCTTCCTCTTGTGCACCCCTTACATAAGACCCCTGTGGAGCTTACCACAGAGATTGTCAGAGTGGATCAAGGGAACAAGACCCAAACATAGGGTGTCTACAAGAAACTCACTTTAAAGATGCAAATAACAGAAAATGGATGGAGAAAGACATACCATGCTAACACCAATCAAAAGAAAACTGGAGGGACTTCCCTGGTGGCACAGTGGTTAAGAATCCTCCTGCCAATACAGGGGCCATGGGTTCGCGCCCTGGACCGGGAAGATCCCACATGCTGTGGAGCAGCTAAGCCTGTGCGCCACAACTACTGAACCTGTGCTCTAGAGCCCGCATGCCACAACTACTGAAGCCCACATGCCTAGAGCCCATGCTCCGCTACAAGAGAAGCCACCGCAATGAGAAGCCCGCGCACCACAACAAAGAGCAGCCCCCGCTCGCCGCAACTAGAGAAAGCCCGCGCACAACAACAATGACCTAACGCAGCCAAAAAAGAAAAAAAAAAGCGAAAAACAAAAAAAAACACAAAACTTGAGTAGCTGTATTTCACACAGAGCAGATTTCAGAGGAAGGAAAATTCTCAGAGATAAAGAGAGGCATGACATGATGATAAAGGCATCGATTCTCCAAGAAGACATAACAACCCTTAGTGCGTGTGTGCCTAACAACAGAGTCCACATGCTAGAGACAAAAACTGATACGACTGCAAGGAAACATGGATGAATCCACTATTAAAGTTAGAGACTTCAATATGTCTCTATCGGAAATGACAGATCCTGGAGGCAAAAAGTGAGTAAGAACATAAATGAACTCAACAGCACCATCCATAACTGGATATAATTCACAACTACGGACGATGTCATCCAAAGACAGCAGCACACAGATTCCTCTCAAGTGCACATGGGACCGTCACCAACAAAGACCATATCTTGGGCCATAAAACAAACCTTAATGAATTTAAAAGAATAGAAATCGGGCTTCCCTGGTGGTGCAGTGGTTAGGAATCTGCCTGCCAATGCAGGGGACATGGGTTCGAGCCCTGGTCTGGGAAGATCCCACATGCCGCGGAGCGACTACGCCCGTGCGCCATAACTACTGAGCCTGCGCGTCTGGAGCCTGTGCTCCGCAACAAGAGAGGCCGCGACAGTGAGAGACCCGCGCACCGCGATGAGGAGTGGCCCCCGCTCGCCGCAACTAGAGAAAGCCCTCGCACAGAAACGAAGACCCAACGCAGCCAAAAAATAAATATAAATAAATAAATAAATTTATATTTTTAAAAAAAAGAGTTGGGGGTTCTAATTTAAATAAGTAATTAAAGCTACTAAAAAAAAAAAAAAAAAAAAAAGGAATAGAAATCACAATGGATGCTCTTAGGCCACAGTGGAATTAAATTGGAAATAACATAAAGGTAGCTGGAAAGTCCCCCAAGTACTTCCAAATAACAAATGGATCAAAGAAGAAATCTCCAGAGAAATAAAAAATATTTTGAACTTAATGAAAACAAAAATAACACTTATCAAAATGTGAGGGATGCAGGGCTTGACTGGTGGCACAGTGGTTAAGAACCGCCTGCCCAGTGGTTAAGAATCTGCCTGGCAATGCAGGGGACACGGGTTCAAGCCCTGGTACAGGAAGATCCCACGAGCCATGGAGCAACTAAGCCCATGCGCCACAACTAATGAGCCTGCGAGCCACAACTACTGAAGCCCGCATGCCTAGAGCCCATGCTCTGCAACAAGAGAAGCCTCCGCAATGAGAAGCCCGTGCACCGCAACGAAGAGTAGCCCCTGCTCGCCACAACTAGAGAAAAGCCCACACGAAGCAACGAAGACCCGACACAACCAAAAATAAAATAAATAAATAAATTTTTTTAAAAATGCAAAGGATGCAGTGAAAACAATGCTTAGAGGGAGAAAGCGCTGAAAAGATATATTAAAAAAGAAGCAAGATCAAAAATCAATAATCTAAACCTCTACCTTAAGAAACTAGAAAAAGGGCAAATTAAATCTAAAGTAATCAGAAGAAAAAAATACTAAAATTTGGAGCAGAAATCAATAAAATTTAAAACAGGAAATTGGTAGAGAACATCAACTAAACCAAAAGCTGGCTCTCTGAAAAGATCAATAAAATCATACGCTAACTAGGAAAAAAATACAGAAGACAGAAATTATTACTATCAGCAAAGAACTAGGGGATATCATTACACGTCTTATGGATGTTGAAAGGGTAATAATGGAATACTATGAATAACTATACCCACAAATTTAATAATCTCGATGGAATGGCCCTATTCCTTGAAAGACATAGCCTGCAAGAACTCACACAAGAAGAAATAGATCATCTGAATAGTCCTGTATCTATGAAAGAAACTGAATGAACAATCAGTAACCTTCCAGGAACCTTGCTACACTGTTGGTGGGAATGTAAATTGGTGCAGCCACTATGGAAAACAGTATGGAGGGTCCTTAAAACACTAAAAACAGAATTACCATATGATCCAGCAATCCCACTACTGGGCATATATCTGGACAAAACTGTAATTCAAAAAGATACATACATCCCAATGTTTACACCAGCACTATTTACAATAGCCAAGACATGGAAGCAACTTAAATTTCCATCGACAGATGAGTGGATAAAGAAGATGTGGTACATATACAATGGGATATTACTTAGCCATAAAAAAGAATGAAATAATGCCATTTGCAGCAACATGGATGGACCTAGAGACATTCACACTAAGTGAAGTAAACCAGACAGAGAAAGACAAATATATCGCTTATATGTAGAATCTAAAACAATAAATAAGTAAAAGAAAATAAAATATACAAATGAACTCATTTCCAAAATAGAAAGAGACTCACAGACATAGGAAACAAACTTATGGTTACCAAAGGGGAAAGGGGCGTGGACAGAGGAATATATTAGGAAGTTGGGATTAACATATACACACTACTATATATAAAATAGATAACCAACAAGGACCTACTGTATAGCATACTCAATATTTTGTAATAACCTGTAAGAGTAAAGAATCCGAAAAAGATATGTATGTGTGCGTGTGTGTGTATAAAACTGAATCGCTGTGCTGTACACCTGAAACTAACACACTATTGTAAATCAACTATACTTCAATAAAAAAGTAAAGTAAAAAATAATATAATTACTAACCTTCCAAAACAGAAAACACCAGATCCAGATGGGTTCACTGGTGAATTCTACCAAACATTTAAGGAAGAAATTAATTCTCTACAATTAGTTTCAGAGGATAGAGGCAGAGGGAATGTACACTAACTCATTCTATGAGGTAAGCGTTACCCTAATAACAAAACCAGACACAGACATTACAAGGAAACTATACATCAGTCTCTCTCGTGAACAGTGATGTAAAAATCCCAAACAAAATATTAACAAACTGGGGACTTCCCTGGTAGTCCGGTGGGTAAGACTCCATGCTCCCAATGTAGGGCCCAGGTTTGATCCCTGGTCGGGGAACTAGATCCCACATGCCACAACTAAGAGTTTGCATGCCGCAACTAAGAAGCCAACATGCCTCAAGGAGGATCCCGCAAGCCACAACTAAGACCCAGTGCAATCAAAATAAATAAATAAATAAATATTCTTAAAAAATATTAACAAACGGAATCCAATAATATAGAAGAATTATACACCATAACCAAGCGGTATTTATCCCAGGTATGCAAGGTTGGCTCAACATTCAAAAATCACTTCAGGGGACTTCCATGGTGGTCCAGTGGTTAAAAATCCACCTTCCAATGCAGGGGACGTGGGTTTGATCCCTGGTCAGGGAACTAAGATCCCACATGCCACAGGGCAACTAAGCCCATGCGCCACAACTACTGAGCCCGCGCGCCTCAACTAGAGAGCCAGCATGCTGCAAACAACAGAGCCCATGTGCTCTGGAGCCCGTGCACCACAACTAGAGAGCCCGTGGGCCACAACTAGAGAGCCCGCGGGCCACTAGAGAGAAGCCCATGCTCTGCAATGAAAGATCCCACATGTCACAACGAAGATCCCACGTGCAGCAACTAATACCCAACACAGCCAAAAATAATAATAAATACTTTTTAAAAATCACTTCAGCTGTCTAAAGAAGAAAAATCACAGCATATCAAAAGATTTTTCTAAATCTATTTGAAAAGGCAAAACTATGGAGATGGTAGTAAAAGGACCAGTGGTTGCCGGGGATTGGGGCTGGGGTAGGGGTGAGTAGGAGGAGCCCAGGGGATATTTTAGGGCAGTGAACATGTTTCGTAGGATACTATAAAGGTGGATGCATCTTTGTCTAAACCCACAGAACATACATGCAAAGTCAACTGCGGACTGTGCGTGATTACAACATGTCAGTGTAGGTTCATCCACTGGAACAAACACACCACCATCTCATACGTCCAGGGGTCTATAGACCGGCAGGCCCAATTTACCATGCACCGTTAACTGCCCACGGGCATCTGGTAGCCCTCCTAGCGCTCCAGAGCAGTAGCGCACCACGACGGCCACTCCCTGGGCCCTGCTGGAGCTGAGGCCTTCCCAGGCCCTGAGCCCGTGCTGCGGGCACCCAGCTGCCCTGACGCCTTGGGTTGTGCATGCAGCACCACACAGGCTCACCCTTCCAGAGGCCTCCTTCCTGAAATGAACTGGTGCTGGCAGGACAGAGGTGAACCAGTGCCCCTGGCACCTCTCATGTGACGATGGTCTTGCGGACCCACAACACACATGGCACTCAGGAAATACCCCAAATACTCTTGCCACATGCAGCTGATGGCTTGTACTTAGATGCTTTCCATGGAGCTGCTGACCGCCTGGCTGAGGACTATTCGTTGACCAGCCAGGGAAGGGGCAGTTTCCCTGAAGGGGCCTTTCATTGCATGTGGGTAGACAGCCCTGGCAAGGCGGCACAAAAGCATGGCAGAAATAGTTGAACAGAGCCCGGAATCCCCCAGTGTGTCTCCCGCCCCTCTCCAATGCCCTGGGATTAAGCAGATTCCAATGCTCTTCCAACGTCTGCTTGTCTTAACTAAAATACACTGCTTGGGCACTAGGCTTCTAAACTTCACACTCAGACAAGTTCATATTCGATTAGATGAGATGAGGTGTGTCAGTCATGAACCAAACATCGGAGGTGAATTACAATGAAGAGGCTGGATCCATTCGTGCCTTGACCTGTGGTCTGACTAGCAAGAGCTTTCAGAGCCCCACCCTCTTCCCTGGCTGGCTCAATCTATGCGAATGGATAAGGAGGCCCACGAGTGCCATGCGTCCTGTGGGTGGGAAGATCAAACCTCACAAACGTGCAGCCACGACGGAGGCCCCACCAGCTCTTCCTCTGGCCACCTGCAAGAGCGTACATCTGCGTCCATCTCCCCAGATTGCCAACTGTCTTCTGATCCTCTTGGTGCAAGTGGCATCATCTTGACAACCAAGCCCATCTTGGGTGCGGGGCAGGGTTGATCCCCCTCCTAAAGGGCAACCATAAAACAGAAGAGGAAATGTTTGGGGGCTGAGAAACAGGGGTCTAGTATGGGCAATTTGGAGAAGATGAGGCCGAGACATCCAAGTGTATAAGAATTCCAAAGTTTTCAGAAGCACATGTCATAACAGAAAACCCTCCAGGCCACCCAAGTGGCTACTAGCAGTAGAATCAAGAAATGAACAGGGTGCAGCCCCATCACAGGGCCCTACAGACTAGCAAAGGTGACCAGACTGCCATCCCATGGGCAGCTAACAGCACTGAGTAACGGGAAGCTGACAGAATGCCGTTTGCACTCCAAAGAAAGCACACAGAATTAAAACACAGTGACCCAGGGAGGCACACACTTGTCACTCACCCGACAGGGGAGGCCTGTCTGGGAGTCATGTGGAGCGGGGGCTGGTGTGACGGATTCATCCAGGTCTTGGCCTGGCCGTCCTTCCGTGCATGTCCACTTTAGTAGGTTTAGGTGGGTGCTGCAATGGCTTATGCATTTTCTACAGACACTATATTTTACAATTAAATCCTATGAAGTGGGGGCTTGGAGACAAGATGGCAGAGTAGAAGGACGTGAGCTCGCCCCCCTCATGAAAATACCAAAATCACAACTAACTGCTGAACAACCATTGACCAAAAAACGCCGGAACCTACCAGAAAAGTTACCCTACATCTAAAGACAAAGAAGAAGCCACAAAGAGACAGTAGGAGGGGCGCAATCACGATAAAATCAAATTCCATACCCACCGGCCAGGCAACCCACAAACTAGAAAATATTTACATTGGAAAGGTCCGCACACAGGAGTGAAAGTTCTGAGCCCCACATCCGTCTCCCCAGCCTGGGAGTCTGGCATTGGGAGGGTGAGTTCCCAAACCAGCTGGGCTTGAAGGCCACTGGGGTTTGATCACCGAAATTCCACACGACTGGGGGAAACAGAAGCTCTACTCTTGGAGGATGCACACAAGGTCTCGAGCACACCAGGACCCGGGGGGAATAGCAGTGACCTCATAAGGGCCTGGGCCAGACCTACCTGCTGATGTTGGAGGATCTCCCGTGGAGGCGGGGGGTGGCTGTGGCTCACTGTGGGGACAGAGACACTGGCAGTATAAGTTCTGGGGAGTGCTCATTGGCACGAGCCCACCTGGAGACGGAGATTTTCTCACCAAGACGCAGCCCCACCCAACAGCCTGTAGACTCCAGTGCTGGGATGCCTCAGGCCAAAAAACCAACAGGGCAGGAACACAGCCCTGCCCATCGGAAGACAGGCTGCCTAACATCTTCCTGAGCCTACAGCTTCCCACTAAACACATCCCTTGACACGGCCCTGCCCACCAGAGACACAAGACCCAGCTATACCCACCAGAGGGCAGGAACCAGTCCCTCCTACCAGGAAGCCAGCACAAGCCTTTCGCCAGCCTCACCCACCAGGGGGCAGAAACCTGAATCAAGAACTACAATCCCGGGCTTCCCTGGTGGCGCAGTGGTTGAGAATCCAACTGCCAGTGCAGGGGACACAGGTTGGAGCCCTGGTCCGGGAAGATCCCACATGCCGTGGAGCAACTAAGCCCGTGTGCCACAACTGCTGAGCCTGCGCTCTAGAGCCTGCAAGCCTACTGAGCCCGAGTGCCACAACTACTGAAGCTCGCGCACCTAGAGCCCATGCTCCGCAACAAGAGGAGCCACCGCTATAAGAAGCCCACGCACCACAACGAAGAGTAGCCCCCGCTCGCCACAACTAGAGAAAACCCACGTGCAGCAACAAAGACTCAACGCAGCCAAAAATAAAATTAATTAATTAATTTTAAAAAAGAACTACAATCCTGCAGCCTGTGGAACGGAAACCACAATCACAGAAAGTTAGACAAAATGAGACAGCAGAGGAATAGGTCCCAGACGAAGGAACAAGATAAAAGCCCAGAAGAACTAAGTGAAATGGAGATAAGCAATTTACCCAAAAAAGAATTCAGAGTGATGACAGTAAAGATGATCCACGATCTGGGGAAAAGAATGGAGGCACAGACCAAGAAGATACAAGAAATGTTTAACAAAGACCTAGAAGATCTAAAGAACAAACAAACAGAGATGAACAATACAATAACTGAAATGAAAAATACACTAGAAGGAAACAATAGCAGAATAAATGAGGCAGAAAAACAGATAAGTGAGCTGGAAGACAGAATAATGGAAATCACTACCCTGGAACGGAATAAAGAAAAAAGAATGAAAAGAAATAATGACAGTCTAAGAGACCCTCTAGAACAACATTAAACACCAAAATTCGTTCGCATTATAGGGGTCCCAGAAGGATAAGAGAGAAAGGACCTGAGGAAATATTTGAAGAAATAATAGCTGAAAAGTTCCTTATCACAGGAAAGGAAGCAAAGAGAGTCCCAGGCAGGATAAACCCAAGGAGGAACAGGCCAAGGCACATATTAATCAAATTTACAAAAACTGGGACTTCCCTGGTGGTCCAATGACTAAGACTCCACGCTCCCAATGCAGGGGGCCCAAGTTCGATCCCTCGTCGGGGAACTAGATCCCACATGCCACAACTGAGAGTTCACATGCCGCACTAAGGGTTTGCACGCCACAACTAAGAGTTCGTATGCCGCAACTAAAGATCCTGCATGCTGCAACTCAAGATTCCACATGCCGCAACAAAGATCAAAGGTCCTGCGTGCCACAAATAAGACCCAGCAGAGCCAAATAAATAAATTTTTTTTAACTTACAAAAATTAAAAACAAAAAGAAAATACTAAAAGCAACAAGGGAAAAGCAACAAATAACATAAAAGGGAATCTGCAGAAGTTGATAGGGTGATTTTCCAGCAGAAACACTACAGGCCCAAAGAAAGTGGCAAAATATATTTAAAGTTATGAAAAGGAAAAACCTACAACCAAGAATACTCTACTCAGCAAGGCTCTCATTCAGATTCAACGGAGAAATCAAAAGCTTTGCAAACAAGCAAAAGCTAAGAGAATTCAGCATCACCAAACCAGCTTTACAACAAATGCTAAAGGAAATTCTCTAGGTGGAAAAGAAAAGGCCAAAACTACAAACAAGAAAATTACAAATGGGAAAGCTCACCACTAAAGGCAAACATACAGCAGAGGTAGGAAATCATCCACATACAAATATAATATCAAAACCAGCAATCGGGGCTTCCCTGGTGGCGCAGTGGTTGAGAGTCTGCCTGCCAATGCAGGGGACACGGGTTCGAGCCCTGGTCTGGGAGGATCCCACATGCCGCGGAGCAACCAGGCCCATGAGCCACAACTACTGAGCTTGTGCGTCTGGAGCCTGTGCTCCGCAACAAGAGAGGCCGCGACGGTGAGAGGCCCGCGCACCGCGATGAAGAGTGGCCCCCGCTCGCCACAACTGGAGAAAGCCCTCGCGCAGAAACGAAGACCCAACATACCCAAAAATAAATAAGTAAATAAATACATTAAAAAAAAAAAACCAGCAATCGTGAGAAAAGGAAAGTACAACTACAGGATACTGAAAATGCATTTGAAATTAAAAGACCAGCAACTGAAAACAATCTTGTATGTATATAGACTGCTATATCAAAACTCCATGGTAACCTCAAACAAAAAATCTACAATAGATATACACACACAAAAGAATAAGAAATCCAAACAGAACACTAAAGTTAGTCATCAAATCACAAGAGAAAAAAATCTTACAAAAACAAATCCAAAACAATTAACAAAATGGCAATAAGAACATACAAATCGATAACTACCTTAAACGTATATGGATTAAATACTCTAACCAAAAGACAGAGACTGGCTGAATGGATACAAAAACAAGACCCGTACATATGCTGTCTACAAGAGACCCACTTCATATCTAGGGACACATACAGACTGAAAGTGAAGGGATGGAAAAAGGTATTCCACACAAATGGAAATCAAATGAAAGCTGGAGTAGCAATACTCGTATCGGATGGAACAGACATTAAAATAAAGTCTGTTACAAGAGACAAAAAAGTACACTACATAATCAAGGGATCACTCTAAGAAGATATAACAATTGTAAATATATATGCATACAACAGAGGAGCACCTCAATATATAAGGCAAATGCTAACAGCCATCAAAGGAGAAATTAACAGTAACTGAATAATAGTGGGGAACTTTAACACCCCACTTTCATCAATGGACAGATCATCCAGACAGAAAACCAATATGGAAACATAGGCCTTAAATGACATATTAGACCAGATGGACTTATTTATTTTTTATTTATTTATACATTGAGTCTCTTTAATGCTTATTTATTTATTTATTTTTGGCTGCAATGGGTCTTCATTGCTGTGCGTGGGCTTTCTTTAGTTGCGGCGAGCGGGGGTTACTCTCGACTGTGGTGCACAGGCTTCTCACTGCAGTGGCTTCTCTTGTTGTGGAGCATGGGCTCTAGGCACAGGGGCTTCAGTAGTTGTGGCACGTGGGCTCAGTAGTTGTGGCTCACAGCCTCTAGAGCACAGGCTCAGCAGTTGTGGCGCATGGGCTTAGTTGCTCCACAGCATGTGGGATCTTCCCAGACTAGGGCTCAAACCTGTGTCCCCTGCATTGGCAGGTGGATTCTTAACCACTGCGCCACCATGGAAGTCCCTAGATCAGATGGACTTAATTGATATTTATAGAGCATTCCAACCAGAAGGAGCAGAATACACATTCTTCTCAAGTGCACATGGAACATTCTCCAAAATAGAACACATGCTGAGCCACAAAGCAAGCCTCGGTAAATTTATGAAACTGAAATCATATCAAGCATCTTTTCCGATCACAATGCTATGAGATTTTAATTCAACAAGAAAAAACTGTAAAAAGCACAAACGCATACAGGCTAAACAATATGCTACTAAACAACCAATGGATCACTAAAGAAATCAAAGCAGAAATCAAAACTACCTAGAGACAAATGAAAACGAAAACACGATTCAAAACCTACAGGACGCAGCAAAAACAGTTCTAAGAAGGAAGTTTACAGCAATACAGTTGTACCTCAGGAAACAAGAAAAATATCAAATAAACAACCTAACCTTACACCTAAAGCAACTAGAGAAAGAAGAACAAACAAAACCCAAAGTTAGTAGAAGGAAAGAAATCATCAAGATCAGAGCAAAATGAATGAAATTAGAGACAAAGAAAGTAATAGAAAAGATCAATGAAACTAAAAGCTGATTCTTTCAAAAGATAAACAACAAAACTGATAAACCTTTAGCCAGACTCATCCAGAAAAAAATGGAGAGGGCTCAAATCAAAAAAATTAGAAATGAAAATGGAGAAGTTACAACAGACACCACAGAAATACAAAGGATCATAAGAGACTACTACAAGCAACTATATGCCAATAAAATGGACAACCTAGAAGAAATGGACAAATTCTTAGAAAAGTACAATCTCCCAAGACTGAACTAGGAAGAAATAGAAAATATGAACAGGAAAATCACAAGTACTGAAATTGAAACTGTGATTTAAAAATTCCCAACAAACAAAAGTCCAGGACAAGATTGTTTCACAGGTGAATTCTATCAAACATTTAGAGAAGAGTTAATGCCTACGCTTCTGTAACTATTCCAAAACACTGCAAAGGAAGGAACACTCCCAAACTCATTTTATGAGGCCACCATCACTCTGATACCAAAACCAGACAAAGATACCACAACAAAAAGAAAATTGCAGGCCAATATCACTGGTGAACACACACGCAAAAATCCTCAACAAAATACTAGCAAACCATGGGAATTCCCTGGCGGTCCAGGTGTTAGGACTCCATGCTCTCACTGCTGAGGGTCTGGGTTCGATCTCTGGTCAGGGAACTAAAACCCCATAAGCCACGCAGCATGACCAAAAAAAAAAAAAAAAAAAAAGGCAAACCAAATCCAACAATACATTAAAAGGATCATACACCATGATCAAGTGGGATTTACCCCGGGGATATAAGGATTCTTCAATATCTGCAGATCAATCACTGTGATACACCACTTTAACCATCTGATCATCTCAATAGATACAGAAAAGGTTTTTGACAAAATTCAAAACCGATTTATGATAAAAACTCTCCAGAGAGTGGGCACAGAGGGAACATACCTCAACATAATGAAGTCCATATATGACAAATCCACAACTAACATCACACTCAATGGTGAAAAGCTGAAAACATTTCCTCTAAAATCAGGAACAAGACAAGGATGTCCACTCTTGCCACTTTTATTCAGCATAGTTTTGGAAGTTCTGGCCATGGCAATCAGAGAAGAAAAAGAAGTAAAAGGAAAAAAAGAAGTAAAACTGTCACTCTTTGCAGATGACATGATACTATACATAGAAAACCATAAAGATGGTACAGAAAACTACTAGAGCTCACGAAGGAATTCCGTAAAGTTGCAGGATACAAAATTAATACACAGAAACCTGTTGCATTTCTATACACTAAACAAAAGATCAGAAAGAGAAATTAAGGAAACAATTCCATTTACCATCGCATCAAAAAGAATAAAATACCTAGGAATAAACCCACCTAAGGAGGCAAAGACCTGTATTCTGAAAACTATAAGATGCTGATGAAAGAAACTGAACATGACACAAACAGATGGAAAGATATACCATTTTCTTGGATTGACAGAATCAATATTGTCAAAATGACTATACTACCCAAGGCAATCTACAGATTCAATGCAATCCCTATCAAATTACCAATGGCATTTTTCACAGAACTAGAACAAAATTTTTTTTAATTTGTATGGAAACACAAAACACCCCAAATAGCCAAAGCAATCTTTGGGTCAACAAAAAATGGGGCTGGAGGAATCAGGCTCCCTAACTTCAGACTATACTACGGAGCTACTGTGATCAAGACGGTGTGGTACTGACGCAAAAACAGAAATATAGATCAATGGAACGGGATAGAAAGCCCAGAGATAAACCCACGCACTTACGGTCAATTAATGTACAACAAAGGAGGCAAGAATATATAATGGAGAAAACAGTCTCTTCAGTAAGTGGTGCTGGGAAAACTGGACAGCTGCATGTAAAAGAATGAAATTAGAACATTCTTTAACAACATACACAAAAATAAACTCAAAATGGATTAAAGACCTAAATGTAAGACCGGACACTATAAAATTCTTAGAGGAAGACATAGGCAGAACACTCTCTGACATAAATCGCAGCAGTATCTTTTTTGATCCATCTCCTACAGTAATGAAAATAAAGACAAAAATAAACAAATGGGACCTCATTAAACTCAAAAGCTTTTGCACAGCAAAGGAAACCATAAACAAAACAAAAAAGACAACCCACAGAATGGGAGAAAATATTTAGAAATGATGCAACCAACAAGGGATTAATCTCCAATATTTACAAACAGCTCATGCAGCTCAATATCAAAAAAACAAACAACCAATCAAAAAATAGGCAGAAAGGGACTTCCCTGGCAGTCCAGTGGTTAAGACCTCGCCTTCCAGTGCAGGGGGGTGGGTTCGATCCCTGGTCGGGAAGCTAAGATCCCACAAGCCTCGTGGCCAAAAAAACCAAGGCACAAAACAGAAGCAATATTGTAACAAATTCAATAAAGACTTTAAAAATGGTTCACATCAAAAAAAAAAAAAAAAAAATCTTAAAAAAAAAAAAATAGGCAGAAGACCTAAATAGACATTTCTCCAAAGAAGACACACAGATGGCCAAGAGGCACATGAAAAGATGCTCAACACTGCTAATTATTAGAGAAATGCAAAGATACCACCTCACACCAGTCAGAAGAGCCATCATCAAAAAGTCTACAAATAATAAATGCTGGAGAGGGTGTGGAAAAAAGGGAACCCTCCTACCCTGTTGGTATTAATGTAAATTTGTACAGCTACTATGGAGGACAGTATGGAGGTTCCTTAAAAAACTTAAAATAGAGCTACCATATGACCCAGCAGTCCTCCTCTTGGGCATGTATCTGGAGAAAACCGTGCTTTGAAAGAAGACATCAGCCCAGTGTTCACTGCAGTGCTGTTTACAATAGCCAGGACATGCAAGCAACCTAAATGTCCGTCAACAGATGCATGGATAAAGATGTGGTACCTATATACAATGGAATTTTCCAGCCATTAAAAAGAATGAAATAATGCCATTTGCAGCAACATGGATGGACCTAGAGATCGTCATACTAAGTGAAGTAAGTCAGACAGAGAAAGACAAATATATGATAACACTCATATGTTGGATCTTATTTGAAAAAATGATACACATGAACTTATTTACAAAGCAGAAACAGACTCACAGATTTCGAAAACAAACTTAAGGTTACCAAAGGGTAAACCTGGGGGATGGGATAAATTAGGAGCTTGGGATTAACATACACATAGTACTCTCACACAACAATGTAAAGCAACTATACTCCAACAAAAATTAATTAATTTTAAAAAATACACACACTAGTATATATAAAATAGATAACCAACAAGAACGAACAAGACCACTGGGAACTCTACTCAATATTCCATAATAGGGCTTCCCTGGTGGTGCAGTGGTTAAGAATCCACTTGCCAATGCAGGGGACACGGGTTCGAGCGCTGCTCTGGGAAGATCCCACATGCCGCGGAGCAACGAAGACCCAACGCAGCCAAAAATAAATAAAATATAAAAATATATATTCCATAATAACCTAAATGGGAAAACAAATTGAAAAAGAATAGATATATGTATTTGTATAACTGAATCACTTTGTTGTACATCTGAAACTATCACATTGTAAATCAAATACAGTCCAACATGAAATAACTCTAAGTATTACATATGGAAGATCCACAAAGAAGTTGAATCAGAGAATAAGCTTATAATCAGAGTGCAGGGTTTTTGGTAAGTTTCCAGAAATGCAACACAAAAACAGATCTTGGTGCATTGTGAATCACTAGTAACAGCGGCTAAAAGACATTTTTAGAAGATAACCTAGACTATTAAAACTAACTTTAATGGCACCTTTTCAATTTGTTAGAAACTTTAAGTCCTAAAGTATGCCTGCGAAATAATACAAAATTTATATATTGATCTCTACCCCTGGTTCCTGGCACAGAGCTCTTAAAACCCTTGCAAATTCCTAAGCGATAAGAGGACCAGGAGCATCTTTTGTTCTGTGGAGGCAACTGGGTGGGCTCCTGGATGGGGCTGGTCACCAGAAAGACCGCGCCATGATTGGAAGCTTGGGCTTTTCAGCCCCACCCCCCAACCTCCAGAGAGGGGCGAGGGGCTGGGAACGGAGTGAATAAGTGATCATGCCTGTGTGAAGAAGCCTCCATAAAATCCCAATAGCAGGGGGTTCTGAGAGCTTCAAGATGAACACATCCACACCAGGAGGGTGACACACCCCAAGTCCGCGGGCACAGAAGCTCCTGCACTCGGGACCCTCCCAGACCTCGCCCTGTGTATCTCTTCATCTGGACGTCCGTGTGTATCTTTTATCATATCCTTCACTAAACTGGTAAACATAAGCAAATGTTTCCCTGAGTTCTGAGAGCCACTCTAGCAAATTAACTGAACCTGAGAAGGGGGTTATGGGAAACTCTGATCTGTAACCAAGTCAGACAAAAGTTGTGGGCAACCTAGGGACCAACTACTTTCGATTAGCATCTAAAGGGGGGGGGGGGGGGGCGGTCCTTAGGGACTGAGCCCTTAAGCTGTGGGGTCTGACACTGTCTCCAAGTGGACGGTGTCAGAACTGAGTTGGGTTGTAGGACACCTGGTTGGTGTCACAGAACTGCTGGGTCTGGGAAACCCCTATAGCTCTGGTGACCAGAAGTAGCAGAAGTGAAATCTTCTGTGTGAAAGTAAAACAGACAGACACAGTGCGGAGAGCTGTAGTTTGTTCCAAGGCAATCTCTAATGAAGGACGTAAAATGATCTTTTTTTTCTTTTCGGCTGCACCACTTGGCTTGCGGGATCTTCGTTCCCCGACCAGAGATCAAACCCTGGCCCCCTGCAGTGGAAGCTAGGAGTCTTAACCGCTGGACCGCCAGGGAAGTCCCTGAAGCGATCTTAATGGGAAAATTATAGTGTTACCGAACGACATCAAAGTAGAAAGAAAGAGAGCGTGTGTTTTCGGAAAAGAGACGCAATGCCATCATGATAGCAACTCTCCCAAACAGATGCAGAGTGTTCACAAAATTCCATTACATCCAACACCAGGTCGGGTTTTTTGGTTTGTTTATGAAAAACTACTTCTAAAAACTGAAATGAGAGCCAAATGTCGAAGAATAGCCAAGTTTCCTACAGAACAAGGTGGAAAAACTTTCCCTAAAACACATCAAAGCATTTAAGTCCGGACAGTAGTTGGGGCCACACAGCATTAGCAGGAGGAGGGACTCACAGACCTGGGGAAAGAATGGACATGGGGCAGGAATCTCCTCCAGGGCAGGCACTGGCCCAAGGGCGATGAAAAATGGCTGTCTACGGGCGGGTGGGGTAGGGGGGTGGGTAACACTGTCAATGTCATGTATAATAATCCATTTAATGCAGATTTTGGGGGGTTTTTTTGGCCGAGCCCCGAGGCATGAGGGATCCTAGTTTCCTGACGAGGGATCGAACCCACACCCCCTGCAGTGGAAGCACAGAGTCTTAACCACTGGACCGACAGGGAAGTACTTTCAGAAGAAGTTAAAGGCAAGTGTCCCACGACTTCTGTATACAGATTTTTCTTATATAAGGAAAATAAAAAAGAAGCTACAAAGGAGGAGATTGACCAATTCATTTCTGTTAACCTTGAGTCCATTCACCAGCACAGAATAAAGGGGATGAAAAGATAAACCACACATGGGGAGACAATATTGGCAGTGCCTGCAAACGAAAAAGGATTCATGCCCAGAGCATCTAAAGAAAACTGAAGAAATCAAGAAACATACAAATACACACATCACAGAAGATGAACCACCACACCCTCGTCTGGTAAGAACCGTACATAACCACGAAGAGACCCTGGCTCCCACTCGAGGTGGACAAGCATTTATCGAGGTCACTCAGCGATGGGGACCACAAGGAAGAAATAAACAGGCGGGCAAGAATACACTCCAGACACGACCAGCATTTTCTGAGTAAATTTAAACTTATCCATAAGGTACAAAGCCACGCTTTTTTCTCTGAAGTGCAGAAACTCAAGTCACATCTCGCACTTGGAGATAAAAACAAGAATGACTGTCGCAGCATTGCTAACTAATCAAAAAATGCACTTGGGGAATTCCCTGGCAATCCAGAGGTTAGGGCTCTGCGCTTCTACTGCAGGGGCCCGGGAACTAAGATCCCACAAGCCATGGTGCAGCCAAAATAAAAACCAAAACATTTGGAAGAACCCAGGCAGCAAAGGCACTGGAACACATGAGTCAATGGGGAAAGGTGAGCCTCAGACACCAGCACGTGTGAAACAGACTGGGGCTGAGAAACCCCAGAGAAACTTCTGTGTGACATTACTGGTGATTTACGAACTAACGTTCACTTCTTGGAAACTGAAGGGGCAAAATCAGACGACACACTGCTTAGTGATAAGAGATGGTAAAGGTATGAATAATAACAAAGAATCAGGACAGAGGTCACCTTGGCAACAGGAGGGAGAGAAGACGTGGGAGAAGCACAGGAGATGCGGAGATGCCAACAGGTACCAGGGCCTACCTGTACACCTGAGTCCACAGGTGTTTATATTGTTATTATTAATGTTGCAGCAAAACAGAAACAAGCAAATGGGCTTAGGCACAGACCAGCCAAATGGGCCTGAAAGAGATAAGCAACCTTGGTTATTCTTCAGCTGTTACTACTAACAAACACTTGTAGCTAGACTTGTCCTTCACAAAGCTGATTACTCTAGGAATCCACATGAATTACACTCTGCACCTGGCACTCTTCTCCCCCTACACTCCCTTGTAGAGCTCTTTATTTCAGAAAGAAGGTCACAGGCCTATAACTTCAGGGATACCAGACCCGGTTGCCAGGCTGCCTAATGCCAGCTGAGACCATTTTGAAATAATGCAAGGAAAAAATGCAAGACCTTCACAGCTTTGATCCTTATCACCTACCCCAGACCGAGAGTCCTGAGTATAAAAAACTTCTCTCTATCCTCTCGAAGGGGGCACAGTTCTTGAGGCGCTAGCCTACTGTGTTCCCCACTTTGCCTGGCAAAGAATCAAGCTATTCTTTCTTTTCCTAAAAACTCTTTGTCTCCATATTTCTGTTCCGCATCGGTGCACAGGAAGCCAAGATTATTTTGGCATCATTAACTTAATGCAAAAGTCACACGATTTAAGAACAGCCCCACGGCAAGCACAGGACACCTCAGAGAGGACACACTACCCCCAGCACTACTGGAAGCGGATCCCCTCCCCTCGTGATCGTGGCATCGACAGCTCCTCCTGTGGTAGTTCCATGGTCTGGAGGCCACCTGCATGGGGTGAGGGGGGCAGCAAGACCCCAGGGCACCTCCCTTCACCTCCCTCGAAGGCTCAGCTTTGCACTCAGCTTGTCCCCCACCCCAGGTGATGCCCCTGCTTCAAGCTCCATGGGTCATTTACAGGAGACAAAGACCCTCCCCCCAGAGTGTGAATGGGAGCCTGCAGGATCCCTGCTTCCACCTGTGTTCACGGATAACGTAAAGGAGGGAAATTCTAGGGCACTTTTACGGCTTTAATAACTGGATTCTGCTTATTCCTTTCAGAAGACAGGTATTGAGACAGGCTGGGACCTGGGACCCTTTGCTGCAGTGCTTGCACCTGGACAACCATCTCCTCCAGCAACAGATGCAAAGAAACTCTAAGGGACTAAAAATAACTGCACGCATGCGCAGTGGGGGCAAATTAAGACCAACAAGATACAAAAAGGCCAAAACCCAACTGCCACTTCCGAGGTACGGGAGCAAAAGCAGCGTCCTGTGCATGATCCCCGCACACGGCACCACCAAGGGGGTGGCCAGACCATCTAAGCCACCCCTCCGGCCCGACCCACCCACCTACCCTCACCCTCACCCCGTTTACCAGCCCGCCCCTCCTCCTGGATCCAGCAAAGGCACCAGTTACTTGTTCTCGCTCTCTCGTGCTGTAGCAGGAACCTCAATAAAGCCTTGCCTGAACTCCTCACCTGGCCTGATCAATTTCTACTGATTAAGGGCTCCAAGAACCCAGGTTGGTAACAGTTATCAGCTAATAACCTCATGGTAACACACCGTTTGTAAATTAATCAGAATTGAACACTAGTTGCTTTTACAGGTCACATTTTACAGAATTTTCATTAATCTGAACGCCACATGTGTTAACAGGAAATGGAACAGGACCAGAGCGTCAGGAACTCTGTACCTTGTATGGAAGAGTCACTATTATTTTTATAAAGACATGAATCCGCCTCTTTGTCGACCTTATTTCAGTGTACTGTCAAGTTTAACAATGTAATAGCCATTTATCTTACCAGCAAAAGTGAGTTCAGGAATAGAGGGAGTAATTGCAATCTATGACGGACCACCGGCAAATCCAGAGAATAATGAAGGGGCGCTTACTATTACAGGAAAAAGGAGTAGTCTGGAGCGGCTGTAATAACCGAGGAGTCCATTGGAGGAGCTGGGCGTCCAAAATATGGAGGCTTCTCAGTGGCTGGGTTGTCCTGGCCCAGAGAGGTTTTCTTCTTTCTGCTGGGTAGTAAGATGCGCCTTCCGGTTGGCGATGTAGAGGGCGGTCTCCACCTGTTTGGAGTAATTGATGAAGCTTGGGGAGAGGGAGGGGGACGCCGAGAGCTCTCCCTATAGGCCCATTTCCACTCCAACTTTAGCTGAGGTTTCTTCAATTAATTCCAGAGAACTTTCTGCATTTTCCCCACAACTGCAGTGGAAGACAGGACATTCCTGAGACCCTTCCCAGAACAACACGAGTCGAAACAACACGCTCCGTGCCAGGAGACCAAGAACAGACCTGAGGAACTTACTACTCTAAGTGGAAGGAGAGGGGGAAGGGATCCGTTATTTTACCTTTACTGAAAACTGAGGCCAGAGTGAAAGCAGAACCGTCAGGTCCAGGGCGGGTCCCCTGCAGCCACCCCAACCGCCCTCCCCAAGTCCTGTCCTCCCTCCGACCCCACCCAGCAAAGGACTCGGGGAGGGACCCCCGCGTGGGGACGGTACAGGACGCCAAGACCGCACCCCAGAGCGGAGAGCTTATTGGGGTGGAGACTAGCAGGGGAAGCGGGGAGGGAGACCCGGGACCCCGTCAGCTTCCAGCGGGTTCCTTGCCGGTTCGAACCAGCCCCTCCTGGTCTCCGGCCCCGGCTCGGGCACTCACCATCTCCGCCTCGCTCTGAGCTCTCCCCGGCGTCCTGCAAGCGGCCCCGAGACTTGTGCAGGTGAGAGCGATGGGGAGCGTACACCTGAGACTGCGTGGTTCAGGCGCGCACGAGCTCGGCGTGCGCACGAACGCGGCGTGCGCACCAGCGCAGCAGAGGTACAAGAGCCCCGACAACGCGGGCCGAAATTGCGCCCGCCCCCGACCCTAATTGGACGGTGCTCTTGGGACCCGCGCCCTGATTGGACGGAGTTCCGGGACTCCACGCCCTGATTGGCGGGTTTCCAAATTCTCCCCTGACCCTTGATTGGGCAGCTCTCCAGCCCCTACTTTCAGATGAGAGGTTAGTCCTCCAGGCGCCGCCCCCGCCATCCCTAATTGGACAGCATCACGGACTCCCTGGGAACCGGAGCAAAAGGCCGGCTGAGGTCACGTGTTGTCGACCTCAGCCCGTACCTACATGGCCTCCTTCCCGGGACCTAGAATCGCCAGACCGGGACGTGTCTCCGAGTGGAAACCCCTCCCAGCAAGGCGGACTCGCCGTCCGCCCGCCACTCGGCGGCCCCTCGTCGTCCTCCTGCTGGACCTGGATGTCCTAAGTTTCCTTGCGGAGCGCCCCATGTCCGGAGCGGAGACTGGAAGGACGAGAATGGGATAGGGCAGGGGGTGCTGTTCTGGTGACCCTCGGGGTCAGGGGTCGGCCCGATGCGAGGTCATCCTGGGTCTGTGCCCTTTGTTTAAGAACAAAAACTCAGTGACGTCACCGCGTGCAACGAAGGGTCAGGCTCCGTCCCACAGGTGACCTTTGACACGGGGAGGGCCCACCTTCCATCCTCTTCCCCATCTCTTGGGCTGGAGGTCAGCAGCCCTCAGCCAGGGTCCTTTGCCCCGTGGGAATTCGGACCCCCAGGCCCCAGACTCCGTGCAGGACTGGTCTCAGCACAGCCACAGGTGTGAGAGGCCACAGACCTCAGGTGTGCATTTTACACTACAAGGAAATTTATGTCAGATCAGGCTTTAATCAGTCCATGTGAAATGTGAAACGTTAAAAGCTATTATTTCCTTTTTCAGATTATAGAGTGATGGTTGCACAGGTGAGCAACATACAAAAAACAGTGAGTTTTACACTTAAAAGAGTGAACGTTACGGTATGTGAGTTATATCGCCATTGAAAAAGAATTAAAAGCAGTATTAGCCATGATAACTCTACCACCTGGTCACCACTAAAATGTTTTCTGACTCTAGATTTGCCTATTCTGGATCTTATATATGTATATAAATCATACAATATTGGCCTTTTCTGCCTGATTTTTTCCTCAGCATGTTTTCAAGGTTCATCCACGTTGCAGCATGTATCAGAGCTTCCTTCCTTTTTGTGACTATTATTCTCATCTTATGTACAGGTTACACTTTATCCATTCATCCACTGAGAGACATTTGGAATGTTTCACCCTTTAGCTATTTTAAGTAGTACTGCAACCAGCATTCATGTACACGTATTTGAGCATCTGTTTCAGTAAAGGCAGGAGTGTAATAGTTGGGTCATAGGCTAATTCTATGTTTAACTTTCTGAGGAACTACCAACATCTTACCTGCAGTGGCTGCACCATTTTACATTCCCACCAGCAGTGTACAGGGTTCTAATTTCTCCATATCCTTGACATTTCTGATTTTTTGATTCTACCCATCCTGGTGGTTGCAAAGTGGTTATCTCATTGTGGTTTTGACTTGCATTTCCCTGATGATTAGTGATGAATAT
This sequence comes from Balaenoptera ricei, assembly GCF_028023285.1. Taxonomy (NCBI): domain Eukaryota; kingdom Metazoa; phylum Chordata; class Mammalia; order Artiodactyla; family Balaenopteridae; genus Balaenoptera; species Balaenoptera ricei. The sequence goes on from NC_082641.1 coordinate 180,017,694, forward strand.
TTTCATGTCTTTATTGGCTATTAGTATGTTATCCTTGGATAAATGTCTGTTTAACTCCTTGGCCCGTTTTTTAATTGAGTTGTTTGCATTTTTGTGATTGACATGTTAGGCTTTTTAATGTGCTCTGGACAATAAAACCTTATCACATTTATGTTTTGCAAATATGTTCTTCTATTCTGTAGGGATGTCTTTCCAGTATCCTTTGATGCACAAGAGATTTTAATTTTGATGATGTCCAATTTATTTTTTCTTGTGTTGCTTGTGCCTTTGGTGTCATATTAAGAAATCATTATGAAATCCAAGTTCATAGATTTATCCCTGTGTTTCCTTCATTCACTGGGTTACCCAGGATAGCCCGCGGGCTGGGGATGGGATTCTCATCAGACACTTTCAACTCCTAGAACTGGAAAGAAGCTCCTGGTAAAGCAGGTGTCCCTAGGTAAATTTTTAATGCAAAAGCCCATGAAGTTTAAGGTATATCACTCTTTTAAATGGTAGTCATCGATTCCTATGGGAACATACTTTCATATTTTCATAATTAAGCTACCAACATAAGTTTTTAATCCTTGATCATTTTAATTAACCACCCCCCAACGTTGTTTAGAAAAACACTGCTACTACTAAACATTTGTTCTTATTTGTAAAGCTTAGAAGTGAGATTTGTGAAGTTCTAAGAAACACTGATTGTAGAAAAAAGGGATTTTATGAAGACACTATAGCCATTTGTGAAGAATTGACATCACGGTGATACTGCTCTCTCCTTTCTTAGAACATGCTTTACCTTTCCATTTATTTAGTTTGATGTCATTCAATATAATCCTACATTTTTTACATTAGGTTCAATCTTTCATTAAACTTATTTTGACACGAGTGTCATTTCTACTTTTGGACACATTATCTTTTAAATTAAATCCTCAACCTCTTTTCCATAGTGATTAGAAATGTAATGACATTTTTTTTGTTGTTTTTGTCTGTGTTGGGTCTTCGTTGCTGCGCGGGCTTTCTCTAGTTGCGGTGAGCGGGGGCTACTCTTCGTTGTGGTGCGCGGGCTTCTCATTGCAGTGGCTTCTTTTGTTGCAGAGCACGGGCTCTAGGCACGTGGGCTTCAGTAGTTGTGGCACGTGGGCTCAGTAGTTGTGGCTCACGTGCTCTAGAGCTCAGGCTCAGTAATTGTGGTGCACGGGCTTAGTTGCTCCGTGGCATGTGGTATCTTCCCGGGCCAGGGCTTGAACCCGTGTCCCTTGCATCGGCAGGCAGATTCTTAACCACTGCACCACCAGGGAAGCCCATGATGTTTATTTTTATATTGAGTTTGCATCCAGAAAACCTGTTAATCGTCTTTTTTCCTATGGTTCCCTTATATACTTTTGAGGTTCTATATACACAATTGTTTCAGCTATGAAACAAGATAAGTTACTTTTTTTTGCTTTATAATTCTTGTACCTATTTCTTATGGCACCGGCTAGGATATCCAGTAGACTGCTGATGGGGGCAGGACTATGGGTTTTCTTGGTTTGTGTGTAATTTTATTAGACAAGTGACCTTTTGCCAACTGGCAGTTCTCATCTATTCCTTACTAACCAATATTTCAGAAACAGAGGCCTGATTAAAATACAGAGGCATTGATTTGGGATTTGTTAGGACTGCAGCCTGGGAGATGCAGATTCAAGAAGCGCTTGAGGGACTTCCCTGGTGGCGCAGTGGTTAAGCATCCACCTGCCAATGCAGGGGACATGGATTCGAGCCCTAGTCCGGGAAGATCCTACATGCCGCAGAGCAACTAAGCCTGTGTGCCACAACTACTGAGCCTGCGCTCTAGAGCCCACAAGCTACTACTACTGAGCCCGCGTGCCACAACTACTGAAGCCCGTGTACCTAGAGGCCGTGCTCCACAAGCCACCGCAATGAGAAGCCCGCGCACCGCAACGAAGAGTAGCCCCTGCTCGCCGCAACTAGAGAAAGCCCACACGTAGCAATGAAGACCCAACGCAGCCATAAATAAATAAATAAATAAATAAACAAACACACATTTGTTTATTTTTTTAACAAAAGCCTCTGCACTCCCAGTGCTGGGGGCTCGGGTTTGATCCCTGGTCAGGGAACTAGATGCCACATGCATGCCACAACTAAGGACCCAGTGAGCTGCAACTAAGACCCAGCACACCCAAATAAATAAATAAATATTAAAAAAAAAAAAAGAAGCACTTGGATTGGATTTTGCCTGACTACAAAATGGAGGAAGCTTATAAAGGCAAAACTGCAAGGCCACACTTAGTTACATAAGTTGTTTGTCAAAAATTAGAATTAGATCCGGCAAGAAGTAAGGGTGCTTCTTGTCTGAAATTGTTACATAGTTCCAAAGGGGGACCTTGAGAACATAAGGTCTCAGATTGGTGGATTGTGTTCTGAATAAAACTGGTCGTGTTCTTGGGTCTGGTCATGTTCAAAGAAAGTTCAAGTTAACAGTGGAGCAGAGACCTATCTAAGACCAGATTCTCGATGGCTGCCTGACCCCATTTTTGTATGCCTGAACTAAGACTATTTCCCTATAATTACAACTTGCCTTCATCATAAATTATTAAGAAATTAGTCATTCATAAATGTTGACTAGTATAAAATGTTTTTCCACATCTATTGAGAAAACTTGAGAGAGTGGGTTTTTTTTATATGGGTTATGATGCTACTGTGGTGAGTTATATTAATTGACATCATAGTATTTTACTAAAACACACATGAATAAAAATGCAAAAAGTATACATTTGGGGTTTCCCTGGTGGCGCAGTGGTTGGGAATCTGCCTGCCAATGCAGGGGACACGGGTTCGAGCCCTGGTCTGGGAAGATCCCACATGCCGCGGAGCAACTAGGCCCGTGAGCCACAATTACTGAGCCTGCGCGTCTGGAGCCTGTGCTCCGCAACAAGAGAGGCCGCGATAGTGAGAGGCCCGCGCACCGCGATGAAGAGTGGCCCCCACTTGCCGCAACTAGAGAAAGCCCTCGCACAGAAACGAAGACCCAACACAGCCATAAATAAATAAATAAATAAATAAATAAAACTTTTAAAAAAAGTATACATTTGACAGAAATATTATAAGCATCCATGACATCACAAACCAGACAATGTACATGTGACATCCCACTTGGGTTGGCGCCCTGTCAGAAGCCCCACCCTGCTCACAGCCACCAATACCACACTTTTTAAAAAAAAACTGCATTAATTAGTTCAGGGAAGAAATCTTCACTCTTTTTTTTTTTTTTCCGTGACCCGCACCACATAGCTTGCAGGATCTTAGTTCCCCAACTAGGGGTAGAACCCAGGCCCTCAGCAGTGAAAGTGTGGAGTCCTGACCACTGGACTGCCAGGGAATTCCCACCATACAATATGACTGACTCTATAAATGCTGTATATTACATCCCTGTGACTGACTGACTTTAAAAGGACTGGAAGTTTGTTTCATCTCCCTCACCTATTTCACTCATTCTCCTTACTACCCTCCGTTCTGACGACCACTTGTTTCTCTGTATCTGTGAGTCTATTTCTGTTTTGTTATGACTCTCCATGTTTTGTTTTCTTCATTCCACATGAGTGAAACCACATAGTCTTTGCCTTTCTCTGCCTGAGTTATTTCACTTAGAATACCCTCTAGTTCCATATATGTTGTCCCAAATGCTAAAATTTCATTCTTTTCTATGGCTGAGTACTATTCCATTGTACATACATGCACCGTCTTCTTTATCCACGCTTCTGTTGAGAGACATTGAGGTTGCCTCTGTACCTTGGCCATTGTAAATAATGCTGCAATGAACATAGGGGTGCATATGTATTTTTGAATTACTGTTTTTGTTTTCTTCAAAAAATGCCCAGAAGTGGGATTGCTGGATCGTACAGTAGTTCTATTTTTAAGAAACTCCATGTTGTTTTCCATAATGGCTGCAGCAATTGATATTCCCAGCAACAGTGCACTAGGTTACACTTTTCTCCAAATGCTTCAGAACACTTGTTATTGGTGGTCTTTTTGATAATAGCCATTCTGACAGGTGTCATTGACAGGTGTTATCTCACGGTGGTTATGATGTGCATCTCCCTGATTAGTGATGTTGAGCAGCTTTTCATGTGTCTGTTGGCCATCTGTATGTCTTCTTTGGAAAAATGTCTATTTAGGTCTTGTGCACATTTTTTAAGTGGGTTTTTTTTGTTCATATTGAGTTGTACAAAGTCTTTACATATATATGTGTGTGTGCATATGTATGTATGTGTGTGTGTGTATATATATATATATGTGTGTGTATATATATATATATATATATATATATATATATATATATGGCGTGAGAAAAAAGTCCAGTTTGATTCTCTTACATGTAGGTGCCAGTTTTCCCAACACTATTTATTGAAGAGGCTGTCTTTTCCCCATTGTATATTCTTTTGCCTTTTTTCCTACATTAATTGACCGTACATTGTATTTATTCCTGAGCTCTCTATTCTGTTCCATTTATGTATGTGTCTGTTTTTCTGCCAGTATGGTTATTGACCTGGGTCCTTGGACTCTCTAATCAATAGAAATTGAAACGAGGCCAGACGAGAAATTCAGGCAAGGCTTTATGGGGACTCACACTGCTCATCAAATATATGTGTAATTGGAGCTCTTCCCTATGGGCAGAGCCAGAAGTCAGAAAACTGTGCTAGAACTCAGGGCCAGTAGGCTGCCATGCATCTCTGTCTCCTGATGGTACAGAAGACCCAAGAATCATGGTTTCCTTGGGGACTTCCCTGGTGGTCCAGTGGTTAAGACTCCATGCTTCCACTGAAGGGGGCGAGGGTTCAATCCCTGGTCAGGGAACTAAGATCCTGCATGCCAAGTGGTGCAGCCAAAAAAAAAATAATAATGATATTGGTTTGGCCAAAAAGTTCATTCAGTTAGTGAATACATTGTTCAATGAAATTCTTGGTGAAAATGAAAAATGTGATACTTTCTATTTTCACTTAAAACAGAATGAACTTTTTGGCCAATACAATAAAATTTTAAAAAAGAATCATGGCTTCCTCACTTCTGCTTTCCAGACCTCATGCATCTTCCTCTTCTCAAGAACTTTAACTCAGAACCACTAACAGAAGGACTCTGGATATAGTTTCCCACCTTACCCAAGATGACAACACAGTTCAGTAGAACAATCTGGACAGGAGCTTTCATCTTCACACCACCAGGTCGCTCTTATTTTTTTTTTACTTTTTTTTTTGTCGGGGGGTGGTGGCCACACAGCATGTGGGATCCTAGTTCCCCGACCAGGGACCGAACCCGCATCCCCTGCATTGGAAGCTCGGAGTCTTAACCACTGGACCGCCAGGGAAGTCCCTCAGGTCGCTCTTCTTAACTCGATGTATTGTGTTCAATTTGCAACCAAGATCATGGACATGAACAGAGGTCAGATTAGGAACATAATCAGATAAGCCTGTCATCTTCCATGACCTTCCACAATTACTAATTTCTGGGAGGAACACATATACGGTATCTGCTAGCAACAAACAACTTGGAAGACACACCTTTCAGTAATGAAGACTCAAGGAGAGGGTAAATATTGATTCAGGAGATTCCAGTATCTCTTAACAGTGGACAAGGAAAGACATTTAATTAATGCCAGCCTCATATCATGATCACATATTAGGAACATAATGGAACATAATGGAAAGTAAGAATCAAAAATCTGTTCATCAAAAATGAAAGAAATCACAAGTTTCACATGAAAAAAATCACAAACCAAAAGCCACTTAGCACCCCCGGTATCAAAGACATTCTAATGGAAATGAGACAAGTTTTATATGATTGTACAATGATATAAACTCAGAGATAACAAAATGTAAGTGGTAGAGACGAACATGGAGGGATACTTAGTACGTGTTCAGATCAGCAACATGAAGTACAAATTAATATACTGAGATCAGTATTGAGGATAAGGTACTTACAAAGGAAAAAAATTTTTCCAACATTTTTTCCATTCATAAGATTGCTCAGCAATTCCCTGGTGGTCCAGTGCTTAGGACTCCATGCTTCCACTGCAGGGGGCCTGGGTTCAATCCCTGGTTGAGGAACTAAGATCCCACAAGCCATGTGGTGCAAAAAAACAAATTCTTGACACTGTTTTGCTCCCACTTCTAAGTTTTAAGAAAGAATTATGGCTTTCCCACTATTCTTGGATTCAAGTTTTCCCACAGTGTGTGTCTTCATGTGTCTTTGCTGGGATATGAAATAACAGTAGGCTTTTTCACACTGCTGACATTCACACGGTTTCTTTTTACTGTGTGTTTTCATGTGTCCTTTCAGAGATATGGTATATTTGAAGGCTTTCCCACACTGCTGACACTGATGGGGTTTCTCATCACTGTGAGTAATCATGTGTCCTTGCAGAGATCTCTGAAGCCTGAAGACTTTTCCACAATGCTGACACTGATAGGGCTACTGTGTGCTCTCATATGTTCTCGAAGGGATGAGGGAGTAATGAACGCTTTCCCACATTCTGTACATTCATAGGGTTTTATTCCACTGTGTCTTTTTATGTGCCTTCTAATGTACCTGGGACAATGGAAGGCTTTTCCACATTCATTACACACATGAGAAGGCTTCTCTCTAGTGTGCATTCCCATGTGTCCTTGCAGGGGTTTGCAATATGGGAAGGCTTTCCCACACTGCTTACGTTCATAGGGTTTCTCTCCAGTGTGCATTCTCACATGTTCTCGAAACTGTGTGCTGCAAGCGAAAGCTTCCCCACATTCTTTACATTCATAGGGTTTCTCTCCAGTGTGAGTTCTCACATGCCGTGCAATCTGGGAATAATAACTGAAGGATTTCCCACATACTTCACACACGTGGATTTCCGTCCATAATGACCTCTCTTACGTCGCTGAACAGATGGCAGGCAAGTGAGAGCTTTTCCAGATTTCTTACGCTCTAAAGACTGTTTACTACTGTCACTCTTCATGTACCTCTTAGATGCTCTCCCAGCATCCTGATGTTTATCACATTTCTCTACAATGTCTGTTTCCCCAGGAGGATTTAGGCACGAGACAGAGCTGCAGGCTTGCCCACATCCTTCACATGGCTAAGGTTTGTGTCCAGGGTGAGATCTTTGCTGATTCCTCTGGAAAGAATGATCCCTGAAGGTTTTTCCACACTTAGTGCATTTATAGAGCTGAACTGCAGTGGGATAACCCTTATGCACAGTAAGATTTGTAATCTGGTTCAGGGTTTCTCCACATTGGTGATCTTCTTTACCTTCACAGAGACTCTCCACCAAATGATTTCTGTTCAAAATGGGAAGCACACTATTAGGAATTAATACTTATCAGTAATTTACTAATTAATGATTTACCGATGATTGTTAGTATTTGTGTTGACTAAGTGTTTGCCATTGGCATGTTTCCAGCATGCTCTTCAACTGTTACAAGGTGCAACAAATTTAATACTCTGGCTGAAGGCTCAAATAGAACCGTAACTTTCAGTGTTTTCCAGATGAGGTTTCCTGACCATTGTTTCCTACTGAATTATGTTTCAGATGCTTAATATCGACATCACATTTATGAAAGTACTGTCTTGTGAAAATACTCTGAATACACAATTGTTTAACTAGGTTTCTATTCAATTTCAAGTGAGTCTAACACTCTGATGACACCCGCCCCACCACCACCCCCGTGGGAGTGCCACTCACCTCAAACGCCTCTCCTGGGTTACATGCTGATCACACATGTTATGAAATGCCCAGTTTTCTCCAAAAACAGACTAGGAATCATTTCTTCTGAATCTTACTATTTTCTCTTCACTGCATAGTTCATTCTCCGAAATATCCCACTGAAGACTTGATCCACTGGTTTTAACTTGAGGGCAAGACCCTGCAACAATTAGTAGCATAACTAAATCCTTGGGGAAGAAATGGTGGGGAAAAGGAAAGAAAAGAGACCATATGTAGATGTCTTTCCACAGACTGATTCAAAAATGTAAAACTAACTTTATAAGGAAGGATGGTCATGTGCAACATTGTGGTTTATAAGAAATACATACATATATTTTTGGTCATTCCAATGAATGACATATATTTCTCAGATAGATCAGGTCCTCATCCACAGTTTCCTGCTCAAGCGTCCCAAAACTCTTGGAATTTCCTGAGCAATAAAAGCAGTGGAATAATATTTGGTCTCCTGTCCTCAGTTCCTGAAAATGCTTCAGGGTCAGAAGGGTGAAATGAGTGTTTTGTTACTCATAACAAGCCCTTTCCATCACAATTGTATTTATATTCATGAAGGTGACTGTTGGAAAGCACCACAGGATGGGGGCTGGTTGCAAATGGAGACACCATGTGATTAAAGGGTGGAACTTTCAGTCCCACTCACACCCCTGGACACAGCACCAGCAATGGGGAAGGGAGAGAGGCTGTAGGTTGAATCACTTGCCAATGGACAGTGATTCCATCAATCATGCCTAGGGAATGAAGCCTCCACACAATAAAAGGGGGGTTCAGAGAGCTTCTGGGTTGGAGAACACAGGGAGATGTGGGGAGAGTGGCACCTGGACAGGGCGTGGAAACTCCGTGCCCTCCTGACATAGCTTCCCCTATGAATCTCTTCTATCCAGCTATTCTTCAGTAATATCTGTTTATATTAAACTGGCAGTGAAGTAAGTAAAATGTTCCCCTGAGTCCTGTGAGTGTGGTAGCAAAATAACTGGACCTGAGGAGGGGGCGATGGAAAGCTCTCATTCACAGCCAGTCGGTCAGAAGTCAAGGTTAACAACCTGGGCTTACAAATGGAGTCTGACGTCTAAAAGGAGGTCACTGGAATCTCCAATGTTAACTGGTTGGTCAGAAGCACTGGCAACAGCCTGGCCTTGTGATCCACATGTGACGTGGGGCGTGAAGATGGGTGGGGGGGTGAGTCTTGTAGGACTGAATCTTTCAGCCATGTAATCTGTGGCTACTGCTGGATAGATAATCTGAGCATTGAGCTGAATTCTATGATGCCCTGCTGGTGTCCAAAAATTGTTTGTTGGTGTGTGGTGCCTTAACACATGCCCACAACACGTTGGAACTGGGTCCACACCTAATTAAACACTCAAGCCAAGAAAACCTTATGAGGACCTTGGCTATTTGGAACTTCCACCATGGTAGGGAAACTGAGTCAAAGTGGCAGCCTGATCATTAAGAAATACTTCAAAAGAGATGGAGATTGAGGAATTCCCTGCCGGTCCAGTGGTTAAGACTCCACTTCTATTGCAGGGGGCACAGGTTTGATCTCTGGTCGGCGAACTAAGATCCCGTATGCTGCAATGCGCAGCCAAAAGAATTAAAAAATAATACAATGTTGCTTCTTTGAAAAAAAAAAAAAAGAGAGAGAAAGATGGAGACTGATATTGAGATCAATATTATCAGAGAAGTAAAGTAGGAAGGAACTGGGTAAAATGCACATTCCCAAATGCTCCCTTTGTAAGAGGAGCTACAGAAAGACTTCCCAAGTGGGCAAGGATGGATGAAAACTCCAAGAGGGAAGCCAGGTTAATGGCAAACGTCACCTTCTCAAAGACCGAGTCATGTTTCTAACAGGTATGTCCAAATATCTCTCCCTGATCCAGAACCTGTTCCTCCCGAGAGGTATGCCCTCCTGGTGATCGCAGGCACAGAGGCCCTAGAAGAAGCCTATCTCCACTGACCCAGCTGCCACTGGGAGATCAGATGGTGCGTGGCTGCTGTCCTGCTTGTGGAGAAAAGCTCCTCAGGGGGAGGATGGAGGACCACAAGCCGTCCATCAGATGGGCCGCTTCTCTGGTCCTCAAGTCACTGAGGATGGGTGAGTGTGAGTTTAACTACAGCAAGATTATCATGTCAAATGTGTACTGATCACAGTGTAACGTTCACAGGGTGAAAACCGTAACGCCGCTCTCACTGCCCCAAAGTGACATTGGAGACCATGCTCACATTTATACAATTAGGGAGACTCAGGATTCTGATCAAGAGTAACAAAGAGTCAATCAATACAGTAAACTTCGTTTTCATGGAAAAGCTACCTGACCCTAAGTAGGTATCATGAAAGCTTGGACTGTGTCTGTCTTTTCTCCAACATATTCCCATCCTTGTCTCTAATAAGAAAGGACAATTGTTAAGAAATATTTGTTCCCTAAAGACCAAGTACAGGGAGGAAGCCATCCTCACCCACGGACGCCAGGTTCCTGAAGGTCTCCAGCATCACGTCTCTGTAGAGCTTCCTCTGAACCGGGCCCAGCAAAGCCCACTCCTCTGCGGTGAAGTTCACAGCCACGTCCTCAAAGACCACCGAGTCCTGAAACAGCCACAGGTTCCATGTCAGCAAGGCTCCCTCTTCACCCCCGTGTGTGGGAGGATGGGGAGGCCGACAGTCAGGAACCGGACTCAAGTCCTAGGACTCCTGAGCTTACACTCTTGTGGGAAATGAACACACACAAGCCAATCAAATGCATTTTACTCAGTGATGGTAAGTGCTGGAAACTGAAGCAAAGTGTAAGAGCAATATTTGATAAACACTCATGCACACATAATGAAAAAGAACTGTTTTTTTTACCAAATATAAAATAGATAAACAGGGACTTCCCTGGCGGTCCAGTGGTTAAGACTCCATGCTTCCACTGCAGGGGGCATGGGTTTGATCCCTGGTCGGGGAACTAAGTTCCCACGTGCCATGCAGCATGGCCGCACAAAAAATAAATAAATTTTAAAAATTAAATGTGTTTTAAAAAATAGATAAACAAGGATTTACTATATACCACAGGGAACTATATTCAAATCTTTTAATAATCTATAATGAAAAAAACCTGAAAAAAAGAATATATATATATATACACACACACACACACACACACACACACACACACACATGCATGACCAAATCACTTTGCTGTATACCTAAAAGTAACACAATATTGTAAATCAACTATACTTCAATTTTTTTAAAAAATTGTTTTTAGTGAGAGAGCAGAACCTGAGGTGGTAAAGACTGAAAATAAAATCATCATTCAGATAAGAAGGAAATGAATACTTGGTTTGGTCAAAAGTTATTTCCTTGAAACTCCAAGAACAGGAGCAGACTGTCAGGAGGTCGTGAACACTGATTTTCCAGGGCCGCTGCATCTGAAGAACTCTCGCCTGGACTGAACAGCATGTAAAATCCTGGGCCAGTCCCCTCATATCCGACAGAGGCAGAGACACGACCCCCTGCCAGGATGAGGTGGACACCGAGGGCACAGACGCAGGCCAGGGCCCAGGGCCTGGGACACCTGTGGGGTAAGAGGAGCCCTGGTTCCTGAGGGATCTGTCAAGCCAGCAGGGCCTCTCAGATAAATAACCATGTGCCCAGAAATCAAGGAAAATGATCCACAAAGAAGAATCGCAGAACGATCTGACAGCAACAGGGCCAAAGGTAACTTTAACACAGAGAAAAAAAAACACCTAATTATTATCTTTAGGACAATATGGATGACAACAGACCCCTGAAATACAAAGCAAGCAATTATTTTTATAAATTAGAATTTTAATCCAAAATATATTCTGACAATCTAAATTATAAAAAATTCCAAATACATTAGCTACAAAGAAGGCAAGGCTGCCTCACCCGAGGCTGCAACTGGGGTTTGCTAATCACACACCTGATAAGAAACTTGTATTTTAAATACATTTTTAGGTACTTCTCTAGTGGCGAAGTGGTTAAGAATCCACCTGCCAATGCAGGGGACACAGGTTCGATCCCTGGTCCGGGATGATCCCACATGCTTTGGAGCAACTAAGCCCGTGCACCACAACTACTGAGCCTGTGCTCTAGAGCCCGTGAGCCACAACTACCAAGCCCACGTGCCTAGAGCCCGTGCTCCGAAACAAGAGAAGCCACTGCAATGAAAAGCCCGTGCACCACAATGATGAGTAGCCCCCGCTCGCCACAACTAGAGAAAGACCGCACGCAGCAACGAAGACCCAACGCAGCCAAAAATAAATAAATAAAATAAATATATTTATTTAAAAAAAATTTTTTTTTAATTAAAAAAAAAGAATGAATACAACTGGCCAATAAGCTCATGAAAAGATGCTGGACATTACTCATCAGGGAAATGCCAATCAAAGCTACAAGCAGACATGTCTTCACACCCACCAAGAGGGATATAAAGACAGAGAAACAAGTGCTGGCGAGGACATGAGGAACTTGGAACCCTCACCCACTGCTGGAGGGAAGGTAAGATGGTGAAGCCACTTCGGAAGACAGTCTGGTAGTTCCTCAAAATGATGAACACTGAGTCACCAATTTCACCCTAGGTATCTATCTACTTGAGAGAAGCGAAAGCAAACACCAACATGAAAGCTAATAGACAGGGGTTTCCCTGGTGGCGCCGTGGTTAAGAATCCGCCTGCCAAGGCAAGGGACACGGGTCCGATCCCTGGTCCATGAAGATTCCACATGCCGTGGAGCAACTAAGCCCGTGAGCCACAACTACTGAGCCTGCGCTCTAGAGCCCGTGAACCACAACTACTGAGCCCACATGACACAACTGCTGAAGCTGCTGCAATGAGAAGCCCACGCACCGCAACAAAGAGTAGCCCCCACTGGCCGCAACTTGCGAAAGCCTGCGCGCAGCAACGAAGACCCAACACAGCCAAGAATAAATAAAATAAATAAATTTATAAGAAAAAAATTTTTAAAAAGGGTGCATAGATGTATACGTATAACTGATTCACTTCGCTGTACACCTGAAACTAATGTAACATTGTAATCAACTATACTCCAACAAAGATTTTTTTAAAAATTAAAGATAATGAGCAGAATAAAAACAAACAAAGAAACAAAAACAATAGAACTTGGGCAAATAAAAGACAATGTGAATTGCATAAGGAGCAAAATTACAGATGTTTCAGAAATCCAGCAGGTTAAGGAGATACTGACAAACCAATTATTTAGGATGCGCATGTCCCCACAAGGCAAAACTGCTTGCCAGCAACTGAAATACCAGTCTTGGGAATCTATATATCATCTGCTTTGTAGTTCCTTCCTATTATTCAACAGGGAACTGCTCCTCTTTAGTGAATAGGTATCTGTGTACACCGCTGGGCTGCTTTGGGTCAAGATGTGATTGACCATGAGAGCTTTCAGGGTATGCAGAACTGGAAAATATATTTTTAAAAATCTGCCCAATGCATTTGAGCAGAAGTGCTGGTTTCTATTTAAAACCTGTTTTTCTGCTGTATATACCGGGATGGGAGCAAAAGATGCCTTAATACGTGTCACGTGCTGGAGACAAGGAGCTTGGTAAATGGATGTTTATCTTCTGTGTTTTTAGTATTGGGTGACTGAGGTTTTCTGAGTGGTTTATCATAAAACCACACTTCAAGTCTTGTTTCTGCTCACAGTCTTTTCAAATATCCAAATGTATTTCTCATCCTGAGCTCTTGGTAATAATAGATATAGAAAGCTCTCTAATGGTGATCAGTAGTACATGTTTGATTTTTTAAAATCATTAATAGAAGATCAATGATGTGGTTTTACCAGGAAAAAAATACAGGCAGACCTCAGAGACATCAGTTTTTACTCCAGACCACCCAGATAAAGTGAATATCGAAATTAAGAGTTACACAAATTTTTTTGTTTCCTGGTGCATAAAGTCATGTTCACACTATACAGTAGTCTACTAAGTGTGCAAGAGCATTGTGACTAAAACCTTGTACGTACCTTAATTTTTTAAAAGAGTTTATTGCTAAACCATTAGTTTAGCCATTAGTAAGCAAATGCTCTTGGGAAAAAATGTCACCCAAAGACTCGCTGGATGCAGGGTTGCCACATACCTGCAATCTGTAAAAATCAAAGTATTTGCAAAGTGCAATAGTCATAACAGGATAAAACATGTGCCTTTATTCATAGCTCAAATGACTGTCTATGTCTACCCAAAAAGAATATTAAGATAATCACAGATGGGAGGGAGACGCAAGAGGGAAGAGATATGGGGATATATGTATATGTATAGCTGATTCACTTTGTTATAAAGCAGAAACTAAAACACCATTGTAAAGCAATTATACTCCAATAAAGATGTTAAAAAAAAAAAACATAGGGCTTCCCTGGTGGCGCAGTGGTTGAGAATCTGCTTGCCAATGCAGGGGACACGGGTTCGAGCCCTGGTCTGGGAAGATCCCACATGCCACGGAGCAACTGGGCCCATGAGCCACAACTACTGAGCCTGCGCATCTGGAGCCTGTGCTCCGCAACAAGAGAGGCCACAATAGTGAGAGGCCCGCGCACCGCGATGAAGAGTGGCTCCCGCTCGCCGCAACTAGAACTTTTTTTAGAAAAAAAAAATTACTTATAAAAAAAAAAAAAGATAATCACAGAATCAGATTTTTAGTACATTTCCAGAATGCAAACTCATAAATATAAATCTCAGTGTACTCTGATCGTTAGAAACAAGCAGTTGAAAAGTAAATTTTTTTTTATAAGCAAAGACTTTTAAAACTACTTGGGGGAATTCCCTGATGGTCCAGTGATTAGGACTCTGTGCTTCCACTGCAGGGGGCACAGCTTGGACCCCCGGTCAAGGAACTAAGATCCCGCAAGCCGCATAGCTCAGCCAAAAAAAAACCTACTTGGTATTAAAACTAATTTTCTTTCAAGATGCTCAACATTGCTAATTATTAGAGAAATGCAAATCAAAACTACAATGAGGTACCACCTCACGCTGGTCAGAATGGCCATCGTTAAAAAGTCTACAAATAGGGTTTCCCTGGTGGCGCAGTCAGTGGTTGAGAGTCTGCCTGCCAATGCAGGGGACACGGGTTCGAGCCCTGGTCTGGGAAGAGCCCACATGCCGCGGAGCAACTAGGCCCGTGAGCCACAACTACTGAGCCTGCACATCTGGAGCCTGGGCCCCGCAACAAGAGAGGCCGCGATAGTGAAAGGTCCGCGCACCGCGATGAAGAGTGGCCCCCGCTTGCCGCAACTAGAGAAAGCCCTCGCACGAAACGAAGACCCAACACAGCCTAAATAAATAAATAAATAAAATCCATGATTGTCTGCTTTCATGCTCTTGACCATCTCTCCATTAAAAAAAAAAAGAGATGTTTTAAAAAAAAAAAGTCTACAAATAACAAATGCTGGAGAGGGTTTGGACAAAAGGGAACCCTCCTACACTGTTGGTGGGAATGTAAATTGGTGCAGTCACTATGGAGAATAGTATGGAGGTTCCTTAAAAAACTGAAAGTAGAGCTACCGTTATGATCCAGCAATCCAACTCCTGGGCATATATCTGGAGAAAACCATAATTTAAAAAGATACATGCACCCCAATGTTCATTGCAACACTATTTAGGATAGCCAGGACATGGAACCAACCTAAATGTCCATTGACAGATGAATGCATAAAAAGATACACACACACACACACACACACACACACACACACACACAAAAGAATATTACTCAGCCATAAAAAAGAATGAAATAATACAATTTGCAGCAACACGAATGGACTTAGAGATTATCATACTACGTGAAGTAAGTCAGACAGACTAATATCATATGATATCACTTATATGTGGAAACTAAAAAAATGATACAAATGAACTTATTTACAAAACAGAAACAGATTCACAGACTTAGAAAACAAATTTATGGTTACCAAGGGGGAAAGGTGGGGGGAGGGATAAATTAGGAGTTTGGGATTAACAGATACACACTACCGTATATAAAACAGATAATCAACAAGGACCTACTGTATAGCACAGGGAACTCTACTCAATATTCTGTAATAACCTAAATGAGAAAAGAATCTGAAAAAAAAATATATATATATATATGTATAACTGAATCACTTTGCTGTACACCTGAAATTAATACAACATTGTAAATCAACTATACTCCAATATAAAATGAAAATTTAAAAAAAGAAATGCTGAACACCAATGGGTTATCAGTAAAAACCAATATACCATCACAAGGAGATCCCGTTTCAGACACTTGAGATGGACAAAATTAAGGTGGATTCTCCACGTGCTGGAAATGGCATGGAATAAACACTCGACTCCAGCCCAACGTCCACACTTCCTAGTATTTTTAAAACATCCATAATCTACAACCTGGCAATTTTTGCCCACGAGTAAAAAATTTGTGATACATTTGACCCAGGAGACAAAAAGGAGTGTAACAGCATTGGTGACAGACCAAAAATTAACATGAGACAGGACTTCCCAGGTGGCGCAGGGGTTAAGAATCCGCCTTCCAATGCAGGGGACGAGGGTTTGATCCCTGGTGGGGGAACTAAGATCCCAAACTAAGATCCCACATGCCTGGGGGCAATTAAGCCTGCGCACCACAACTAGAGAAGCCTGCGTGCCGCATCGAAGAGCCTCGCAGGCCAAAACAAAAAATTTCTGAATTTAGGGGCTTCCCTGGTGGCGCAGTGGTTGAGAATCTGCCTGCCAATGCAGGGGACACGGGTTCAAGCCCTGGTCTGGGAAGATCCCACATGCCGCGGAGCAACTAGGCCCGTGAGCCACAATTACTGAGCCTGCGCGTCTGGAGCCTGTGCTCCGAAACAAGAGAGGCCGCGATAGTGAGAGGCCCGCGCACCGCGATGAAGAGTGGCCCCCACTTGTCGCAACTAGAGAAAGCCCTCGCACAGAAACGAAGACCCAACACAGCCATAAATAAATAAATAAATAAATAAATAAATAAATAAAAATTGTATAACTTAAAAAAAAAAAAACCCAAAAAAAAAAAAAAAAAAAAAAATTTCTGAATTTAAAAAATAATAAATAAATAAATTAACATGAGACAACCATGAGCAAAATCCACAAGGGCTGGATGGAGGAGTTAACCGGGGGACCCCCTTCCTCTGACTGCAGCACGTGTGAAACAGACTGCGACTGAGAGCCACACAGAAGCCTTCCATGTGATGTCACTGGTGTAGCACTGCTCATATTCACTTATCGCAAATTCAGCAGAAGCAAAATCAAATAAAACACTGCTCGGTGATGAAGGACAGAGATAAAGCTGCAAAGAACACCAAAAAGACCAGGACAGCTGTCACCCCGGGGGCTGCCCACTGGGAGATAAATAAGTTTATTGGACTTGTCTGTGGCTTTTGCTATACCTTGTCTATCTGAGTTACAATTCTTTGCCGTTCGCCAAAGAAAAGAAAATTTTTTTTGCTGGTAAATAACTGACTCATTTTTAAGGTCAACAGCCATTTCTTACCCAAACTTTGCTCAGCCTTCTCCCCCGGAGGCCCCTGACTTTGCGCCCCTCCTCAGCCCCCCGCACCCCGACCCTGAGCAACACTGAGCTGCAGAACAAGCCCCTGCAGACCTGGGTCCAGAATGCACTGACCACAGGGGGCCCGGACCCGACAAACAGCCTTGCTCTCAAGTCCTCACAAAGAAGAGATAAGCCCTTGGCAGTGGGTTAGAGGTGGTGGCACGTTTTTGCACAAACATGTCTCCCAAATTGCGATTCTTAAGACCCCAAACAAAGTTCTTTGTTCTTTGCAGCCTAAATACAGATTTTCTACATGCGACAGGAGGGCCTGGGGACCTCTTGAGTCAGGGGTCAGTCCAGTGGGCAAGGTCACTGTGGATCGGTGCCTGTTTTTTTTTTTTTGGCGGTGGGGCATGCCAGATTGAGATCCCCGAGCAGGGATAGAACCCATTCCCCTGCAGTGGAAGCGCAGTCTTAACCAATTGACGGCCAGAGAAGTCCCTGGGTCGGTGCCCTTTGTTTAAGCACAAAGACACTCTGCGATGTCACTGCGTGCAAGGAAGGGGCGGGCCTCGTGGGTTCTCCCTTGATACCCTCCCCCCATATCTGGCCTTGCCAGCTTCTCCGCATCCCATTTCTTCCCCCACATCATCAGGCTCACCCCCGCAAGCCCCTGAACTTTGGGTAGCACCCAGGGAACAATGAGGTTCAGAACAAGCCCCTGGTCAGCTTCTCAAGAGAATGGGCCCACCCAGGGGACCCTGTCCAGTCCAGCCTCGCTGGTCCCGCAGTCCGTGCACCGCCCTCACTCGCCCAACTTTCCTCCTCACACAGAAAAGCCCTTTTCTGTGCGGTTGGAGACGCTGGCACATCTCTGGGATCTGAACCTCGGCCCTATCGCAACAGTATCTGCAGTATTTGCAGTCTCCTTCACCATCTCTGGACTTGACTTGATGTGTCAGATCCAGGGCGGATATCCCACAGAGCCTGACCATCCTTTCCCGCCTCGGACCCCCACTCAGCCGAGGACTCAGTCAAGACGGCTGGACCACAACCAGCGGCTGAGGGCTGAAACTTAAGTCCGGACCTGAGGACAACACGCCGGGTCCCCACCCCGCGGCCGAGGGGGAGACTCGGGTCTCGACACGGGACAGGACGCCGGGTCCCCACCCCGAGGCCGAGGGGGAGACTCGGGTCGGGACCCCGGGATGGGTGGGACGTGGGGAGATGCTGGCCCGCCGCCGCTTTCGATAGGTTCTGGTCTATTCTACGCAGCCTCTTCCAAGTTCGGGCCCCGGGCCGCGCACTCACCATCTCACCGACTCCTTCCGGCTTCTCCGAAGCGTCCTCACCGCGGCCCTGCGACCTGGGCAGGTGAGAGCGATGGGAACGGAACACCTGAGGCCGCGCGGGTTCGCACAAGAGGCGGGGCTGCTGAGAGAAACTTCCGCGGGCTGGGAACGCGCCCGCCGCGCGTCCTCATTGGACGGCTCTCCGGTGCCCGGGCTCTGATTGGATAGTAATCCGTGCCCCGCCCCTGCCCTAACGGACAGCCCTCCTGGTCCCATTCGGCCCAGATTGCTGTTTGTCCGGACCCCGCCCAGTCGCCGCTGATTGGACAGTTCAACCAGACCCCGCCCCTGCTCCTAAGTGACAGGCCACAGGCACACGCGTGTCTGATCCGCCCGCCTGGGACTTGGGCTCCGTGCAGAACGGGCTCTGGGTGCGGCGCACCCTGTGGCATCTGCCCACAGCTGGGCGGCTCCCCTGTGTCCTCCTTCTGCACCTGGAAGTCCAGACTAAGTTTCCCCGCGGATCGCTCCATATCCGGAGTGAAGATGAGAAAAGGCGGGACACGGCAAGGGCCGAGGTCACCGTGGAAATGTTCCCTTTAAGAACAGACTCGCAGTTACATCACCACATGCAAGGCAGGTTCACTTTAGGTTTTGAAGTGTTACCTTTGACACGGGAAAGCCCCGCCCTTCGTCCCCTCCCCCGCCTCTGGGGCTTGAGATCAGCAACTCAAGCGATCTGCCAAGTGACTTTCCCCCCGTGGGAAGTCGGACCCTGAGGCCCCAGCCACCGAACAGGACTGGTCTCAGCACATCCACAGGTGTGAGACGCCACAGTTCTCAGGTGTACATTTTACACTGCAAGGAAATGTTTTTTAGATCTGTTTTTGAGTGTTGCTAGAAAATTTTGAAATATGAAAAGGCTGTGATATCCCTAAAACAATTGAACTCCTATTTTAACTGATTGAAAAAAAAAAGCAATAAAAGCTTAATTAAGTTTGCGTTGGACCTGAAAATTCTTAAGGTTCTGATTAAATTAGCCCAAAACAATCCCACATGCCGCGGGGCAACTAAGCCCATGCGCCACAACTACTGAGCTCGCATGCCTCAAGAGAGAGCCCGCCTGCAGCAAACTACTGAGCCCACGTGCCACAGTTACTGAAGCCCGCGCGCCTAGAGCCTGTGCTCTGCAACAAGAGAAGCCTGCGCACCGCAACGAAGAGTAGCCCCCCCCCCATTCACAACTAGAGAAAGCCCGCGGGCAGCAACGAAGACCCAACGCAGCCAAAATAAATAAATTAATTAAAATAATAATAATAATGAATGCTGTTTCGAAAAACTTAGCCTGAGATTTAGAAATCTAAGAGTTATGGAGGAAGAATGTCAGCTGCCATATCAGTAAACAAAGGAAGTTGCCGCCATTAAGTCAGCTTCCACTGCAGCCGCCCTCAGCGGTGCACCCCAGGGGATTCAGGATGGAGAAAAGCAGGATACTGGCCCTAGATACTTAAGGTGCCTATCAAAGGAATGATTTCGATCAGCCCAGACTCTTGCATCTTCCCATACCTAGAAAAGCACTAAATTCATTAACTTGAGATGTCTGGTTTTCTTTAATTAACAGTAATCTTTCGATGTTCCTACTACCTGATTTTTTGTTGCAAAATTCCTATCCATCCTGGTTCCTCCCTTACCTCTTCAGAGAGGTCCCTCAGGGCGATCTGAGAAGCCGTCTTCTGACTTTCAATCCTCAGAAAGTCTGCCAAGTATAACATAATTCTCCACTTTTAGGTTGTGCATTTTTTTTTCAGTCCACAATTGTGAATCGCTATGTTGTACACCTGAAAATTCTATAATATTATACATCAACTATACCTCAATTTTTAAAAAATTAAATAAAAATGATTTTAGAATTTTAACTTTTTTAAAATTCTTAAAACAAAAATAATGCGGTTGGGAAAATGATGCTGAGAAATAAAATACTGTCTGCCATATCAGTAAACAAAGGATGTCACAGTCATCAGCGATTGCACCCACCTCCTACAGTGAGCCAGTGAGCCCTGAAGGAACTCAGGAAGGAAATAAAGAATACCTGCCATCTAGCAGCCATCAGACTGCAGCCATTCCCTGCAGTGAGCCCTGAGGAAACTCAGGATGTTTCAGGATACTGGCCCCAGAGAGCTGAAGTGCATATCAAAGGAATGATTTCAGTGAGCCAAGACTCTTGCAACTTCCCATACATAGAAAAGTGCCAAATTCCTTAACTCAAGATATCTGGTTTTCTTTAATTAACAATAATCTTTGGACGACTACCTGCCCTTTATTGCAAAACTTCTATATAAGCTGGCTTCTCGCCTCGCCTCGCCTCCTTGGAGCAGTTTCTCAGAGTTATCTGTAATGCTGTCTCCCGGGCTGCAGTCCTCATTGTGCCCCAAATAAAACTTAACTCGCAGCTCTCATGTTGTGCATATATTTCTTTTAAGTCAACACGAGGTTCGGCTGCTCACTGCTCATATGCCAATAATTCAAGAGGCAAGTGTCGGTAGGAAAGAAAGGGGCTTTAATCAGAAAAGCTGGCAATCTGGGGAGAAGGTGGACTTGTGTCCAGAGACCAACTCCAAAGATTCTGCTTAGCCATGACAGTTTTTAAAGGGGGAAAAGGGGGGTGGGAGAGAATCTCAGTGAATCATGGAGGCAGGAGGTTGAGTTCTGCATCCTTCTCCATTGCGAGCAGACTGGCTGACTCTCTTCAGATGTTATCTTGCCTGTGTGATCTGCCTGCAGGATTGCTAAGGGGGCTGTTGGGGATAGAGAGCTAGTCATTTTTTACCTGCTTTATTCTTCATTCTTCCTTTCCATCTAGGAAAAGAACCACCAGGTTAGACAAGCCATGGTGTACATTCAGGAGAACATAAGTCAGGAGTTAGTATCAACTGCTTAGTGATCTCATTCCTATAATTAGGTCTTTTAAGGTTAGTGGGGGACAGAAATGGGTAACAGGAAAGGGGCAGAAGAGCTGCTTTCAATCCCTATTATATGCACCTCAGCTATCTAGAGCCAGTTTCCTGTGCTTTCTCATCCTGAGTCTCCTCAGGGTGCACCTCGGGAGCAGCTGTAATGTGATGGCTTGACGGCTGCAACATCCTTTGTTTACTGATATGGCAGGCAACATTTTTCATTCAGAGTGTTTCTCATTGGTCGTAAATCCCACCAATGTTTGGGAGATATCTCATGACCAATTTTGTCCCATGGTGCTAGGAAAGCTCATTCCTAGATCAGGTAAAGATTCTGTTGATATGCCAATTTTTGGATTAGGCCTTGTTTTTTAAAAAAAATATTTATTTATTTATTTATGGCTGCATTGGGTCTTCATTGCTGTGCGCAGGCTTTCTCTAGTTGCAGCAAGCGGGGGCTACTCTTTGTTGCAGTGCACGGGCTTCTCATTTCGGTGGCTTCTCTTGTTGTGGAGCACAGGCTCTAGGCGCATGGGCTTCAGTAGTTGTGGCACGCAGGCTCAGTAGTTGTGGCGCACGGACTTAGTTGCTCCGTGGCATGTGGGATCTTCCTGGACCAGGGATCAAACCTGTGTCCCCTGCATTGGCAGGCGAATTCTTAACCACTGTGCCACCAGGGAAGTCCCGGATGGGGCCCTGTTGATAATTTAAAATTCTCTGGATCACCTGTCCTACTAGTTTACTATGATCCAGGAAATGTTTTCCCCTGTTGCTTTTTCCCATACCTAGAATTACACTATTACAATTGTTCTGTCTAGAGTTATAAACGAGATCTATTTCCTGAAGATGTTTAGCCATCATCAATTTTGTTGGAGGCCTGGTTACATACTGGGTAATGTAAGAGACAACAATCTTATAAAATAGACAGGATATAAGTAATATACCTAGTAACATTAATGAAGTCAAAAGTAGGGATTTAAGCCATAAGCTTCCAGAACAAAACCAGCTTCCCAAAAGATCACCAAGGCTAGGAAGTAGGTCATCTAAGGCAGCAATCTGATTTTTCAGGTAGCTTATTAAATGTATTATGTTGGAGTATTCATCTTGTATGAAAACACAGGATTCAGTTTGAATTATGGCACAGGTGCCTCCTTGAGATGCTGTAAGGATATCAAGGACCATATGATTTTGTAACACAGATTTCCTCATCATAGAGACCTCAGAATTCAGTAGACTAATAGCCTGGTTACTATCATTTAAGGCCTTATGGTGAATTCTGTTAAGGCTTCACTGTGGGAAATTACATCTTCCAGTCCTACTGAAGGCACAATATAGCTGCTAAGTGATCCTACCAGTGAAACACAGATCTTTTGGTCCATCGGGCTCATATTGATGGTAAATTTGCTGGGGTTGCGTCTAAGGGAATCCTAAAATACATCTTCCTATCCATCCTGGTAGAAGTCAGGGCCATAGGTTGAACCCACAAAGCCATCGAGTCTCATTAGGTGCGACCCATTATATTCCTGGTCACCTGACCCAAAATGTTCCATACCAATCACTATGTTTTTTTTTTTTTTTGGCCACAGCAAACGGCTTGTGGGATCTTAGTTCCCCGACCAGGGATCGAACCCGCACACTCAGCAGTGAAAGCACAGAGTCCTAACCACCGGACCAACAGGGAATTCCCCAGTCACTATCTTGAAGGGAAATGAAATGACATATTGGCATTTTTTATAAGGTACCCAGCCTAATTTCCTAGTGTTGTTAGGCTGATTATCTTTAGTATGATTTAATTGTTCACAACACATGGCGGGGGCCTTTAAACTTAGACGACCATCGCCTGGTGTTAGCCAAATAAGTCCATCCCATAACTGAGGGAAGGTCCCTCCTAGTAATCAAGAGGTGACTTTTTTTTATTTTATTTTATTTATTTATTTTTGGCTGTGTTAGGTCTTCATTGCTGCGCGTGGGCTTTCTCTAGTTGCGGCGAGCGGGGGCTACTCTTCGTTGCGGTGCGCGGGCTTCTCATTGCAGTGGCTTCTCTTGTTGCGGAGCACGGGCTCTGGGCGTGCAAGCTTCAGTAGTTGCAGCACGGGGGCTCAGTACTTGTGGCTCATGGACTCTAGAGTGCAGTCTCAGTAGTTGTGGCGCTTGGGCTTAGTTGCTATGCGGCATGTGGGATCTTCCTGGGCCAGGGATTGAACTCGTGTCCATTCCCTGCATTGGCAGGTGGATTCTTAACCATGCGCCACCAGGGAAGTCCCAAGAGGTGACATTTTTTAATTGAAATTTAGCTCATTGTTCTGACTGAGCTTCAGTAACCTTAAGGGAAAACTCATATTTATGGCCAGGGTCAGAATAAATATGTTGGATTGCCCAAGTCCAATCTGGTAATATCAGGAGTGGCCCGGACAGAACTATAGCTTCTTTCTTTTAAAATAAATTTTTTAAGGCCCATCCAATAAGAGCCTTGGAGAGGAGAAACCCACCAAGGTAAAAGAGAAGTACTGGATGCAGGTAATTGACCACAAACCCAACAACTGGATTGATTTCTAAAATTCACATAGGATCAAGCCCATGATAGAAAAACATTTGATTTGTGGGCAAAAGCCCAAGAAATCAAGAAGAAAACATTATAAATAATCTTATGGGTCAGGTCCAGCCTCTTGGGATAGCTGTCTACTTCTGATGTTGCCTCTTCTGGTCCTGGCATTGGTGTTTCTTTCTTTTTAGAGCATCATTAGAGTATCACTTTAAGGTGAGTTTGAGGTCAGCAGTTCTCTCTATAGACAAGTCCAGTGCAAGGGCCCTTTTTAGGTGGGAAATGTAAATCCAAGAGTCAATTCCTTTCAGTGCGGTTTTATTTTTAATATTTATTTATTTATTTATTTATTTATTTAGGCTGCGCCGGGTCTTCGTTGCGGCACGCGGGATCTTCATTGCGGCACGTGGGATCTTCATTGCGGCACGTGGGATCTTTTAGTTGCAGCATGCGGACTTCTTTAGTTGCAGTATGTGTACTCTTGGTTGTGGCATGCATACAGGATCTAGTTCCCCAACCAGGGATCAAACCTGGGCCCCCTGCATTGGGAGCACGGAGTCTTACCCATTGGGCCACCAGGGAAGTCCCAATTCCTTTCAGTTTTAATGCACTTGAGTTAGTTAAAAGAACCTGATAAGGGCCCTTCCATCTAAGGTTGGAGGGAGGCTTTTAAATGATGGCTTTTCCATTATACATAATCTCCTGTTTGTAAGTCATGGGGCATCTGATCTTCATCTGAGGATCAATTACTGTGATAAGCTTCAGATACAAGATTAGAATGTCCTGTTAAAGTATGAAGGTTCCTTAAAAAACTAAAAATAGAGCTACCATATGATCCTGCAATCCCACTCCTGCGTACATATCTGGAGAAAACCATAATTCGAAAACATACATGCGCCCCAATGTTCACAGCAGCACTATTCACAATAGCCAAGACATGGAAACAACCTAAATGTCCATCAACAGATGAATGGATAAAGAAGATGTGGTACGTATGTATAATATAATAAAATATTATTCAGCCATAAAAAAGAATGAAATAATACCATTTGCAGCAACACGAACGGACCTAGAGATTATCATACTAAGTGAAGTAAGACAGAGAAATATCATATGATATCATTTATATGCGGATCTAAAAAACAAAAAAGATACAAATGAACTTATATACAAAACAGAAACAGACCCACAGACATATAAAACAAGACTTATGGTTACCAAAGGGGAAATGGGGTAGAGGAGGGATAAATTAGGAGTTTGGGATTAACATATACAGACTACTATATATAAAATAGATAACCAACAAGGACCTACTGTATAGCACAGGGAAATATACTCAAAATTTTGTAATAACCTCTAAGGGAAAAGAATCTGAATCACTTTCCTGTACACATGAAACTAACACGACATTATAAATCTACTATGCTTCAATAAAAAAAAAGAATGTCCTGTTGATAATTCCATTAAGCCTTTGCAATAATGTAATATATCTCCCTTCAATAATCTAGGTTCATATAATCCTTCATCCAATCTCATTGGTCTCCCCATGATAATCTCAAAGGGAGACAAATGATGTTTGCCAAAAGGGGTGGATCTGAGGTTGAGGAGAACCAATGAAAGGGCCTTAGGCCAGGGTGAGGAATAAGCATTCATAATGTTAGCCAATTGAGGGTTTTAAAAAATATTTATTTATTTATTCATTTATTTATTTAGGCTCCACCAGGTCTTAGCTGCAGCATGCGGACTCTTAGTTAGTTGTGGTATGCAGATTTCTTTAGTTGGGGGATGCATGCAGGATCTAGCTCCCCACCAGGGATCGAACCCAGGCCCCCTAGCCAACTGAGTTTTAATTGTTCCGTGTGTCTTTCTACAAACCCAGAAGACTGGGGTTGATTGGCACAATGGAACTCTTGCATAATCAGCCAAATCTTACAAATTTCTTTAACAATTTGTCCCATAAAATGAGTTCCTCTATCGTGATGTAGTTCTGTGGGGATTCCACAAGTGGGAATCACTCTTTCTAAAATCAGTTTCCTGGGACTTCCCTGGTGGTCCAGTGGGTAAGACCCCACTCTCCCAATGCAGGGGGTCTGGGTTTGATCCCTGTTCGGGGAACTAGATCCTGCATGCGTGCCACAACTAAGAGTTCGCATGCTGCAACTGAAGATCCCGTGTGCCTCAACTAAAGATCCCGTGTGCCACAACTGAAGATCCTGCATGCTGCAACTAAGATCCGGCGCAGCCAAAATAAATAAATTAAAATAATAAATAAATAAATAAATAAATATTCAAATCAATTTCCCTACTGATTGTGCTGTGGCACATCTACATGGGAATGCCTCAGCCCAGTGTGAAAACGTACAAATCATAACAAGAACATATTGATAACCATGGGAAGGAGGCATCTGTATAAAACCAATCTGGCATACTTCAAAAGGACCCACAGGTAATGGAAAATGTCCTTGAGAACAATGGATTGGCTTCCATGGGTTATATTTGGGACAAGGACTCTATCCTGAATAGACCTTTGGAGCTATAGTAAAAGAAGGCTTCCAAAAATATTGTTTACCACATAACACCATCTTATCTGGGTTCCAACGGGTTAAATCATGAGTATATTGTAAAATAGGATATTGAGCTCCAAACAGAAGGACAGGCTTCCCTTTTGGGCCTATCCACAGCTCTGTGTTGGAGTTTAATCTTCCTGCATTCTGTGTCCAGGTGTCTTTTTCTTTGTCTGGTACCATTCTCTGAAACTTGAACAATATGTCAGTAAGGTTACTGGGAGGCTGAAAGGGAAAGGCAGTGGTTGGTTGGTCCTTGTTGGTTTGTAAAGCTTCTGCTTGGGAGCGTTATCCACTAGAGAATTTCCTTTTGCTTTTGCAGTGTCAGCCTTAGAATGACCTGATGCCTTAACAATGGCAAGTGCCCTTGATAGCAGAATTGCATCTAGGGACTTCCCTGGTGGTGCAGTGGTTAAGAATCCGCCTGCCAATGCAGGCAACACAGGTTTGAGCCCTGGTCCGGGAAGATCCCACATGCCGCGGAGCAACTAAGCCCGTGCGCCACAACTACTGAGCTTGTGCTCTAGAGCCCACAAGCCACAACTACCGAGCCCACGTGCCACAACTACTGAAGCCGGCGCACCTAGAGCCCGTGCTCCGCAACAAGAGAAGCCACCGTAATGAGAAGCCTGCCCACCGCGACGAAGAGTAGCCCCTGCTCGCCACAACTAGAGAAAGCCCGTGGGCTGCAACAAAGATGCAATGCAGCCAGAATAAATAAATTAAAAAAAAAAAAAAAGAATTGCATCTAGTAACTCCACTACTTATTTCCCATTTTTTAAAATTTAAGTATAGTTGATTTTCAATGTTGCATCACTTTCTACTGTCCAGCAAAATGATTCAGTTATGCATATATATATATACATTCTTTTTTATACATATATTCTTTTCCAATATGGTTTATCACAGGATATTGAATATGGTTCCCTGTGCAATACAGTAGGACCTTGTTGTCTATCCATTCTATATATAATAGTTTGCATCTGCTAACCCCAAACTCCCAACCCATCCCTCCTCCACCACCCCCTCTGCCTTGGCATCCACAAGTCTATTCTCTATGTCTGTGAGTTTGTTTCTGTTTTGTAGATAGGTTCATTTGTGTCTGTTTCCCATTTCTGATACACTGTCCTGAGGATGTTAAAAAGTCCTCTTTGAACTTCCCTGGCTGTCCAGTGGTTAAGACTCTGTACTTCCAATACAGGGGATGCAGGTTTGATCCCTGGTTGGGGAACTAAGATCCCACAGGCAGCGAGGCCCAAAAAAAAAAAAAAAAAAAAAAAAAAAGTCCTCTTGTTTCCAAAGCGTACCAAAATCATATGCCACTCCAAAAGCATACTAGCTGTGTAAATATTAGCAAATTTTCCTTTTGCCAACCAACAGGCTCTTATTAGTGTTATTAATTCAGCCTGCTGAGCGGAAGAGATATAAGGCAAGGGACCATTTTCAAAGACAGACACTGGAGAAACAATGGCATAGCCAGCCTGGTACCTTCCATGAGGTCCTTGTAGATATGAACCATCAGTGAGTAATATAAAATCAGAATTATCCATTGGGCTTTCTCGAAGGTCAATCCTGGGAGATAAAAGATTGTCAGTTAATAAAAATAGAGTTACCATATAAGCCAGCAATCCCACTCGTGGGCATATATCTAGACAAAACTATAATTCAAAAAGATACACACACCCCTATGTTCATAGCAGCACTATTTACAATAGCCAAGGCATGGAAACAACCTAAATGTCTATCGACAGATGACTAGATAAAGAAGATGTGGTATATACATACAATGGAATATTACTCAGCCATAAAAAAGAATGAAATAATGCCATCTGCAGCAACATGGATGGCCCTAGAGATTATCATACTAAGTGAAGTAAGTCAGAAAGAGAAAGACAAATACCATATGATATCACTTATATGTGGAATCTAAAATACGACACAGGGAATTCCCTGGCGCTCCAGTGGTTAGGATTCCATGCTCTCACTGCTGAGGGCCCGGGTTCAATCCCTGGTCAGGGAACTAAGATCCCACAAGCCTCGCGGTGCAGCCAAAAATAAAAAAATAAAATAAAGTAAAATACAACACAAATGAACTTATCTACGAAACAGAAACAGACTCACAGACATAGAGAACAGACCTGTGGTTGCCAAGGGAAGGGGGTGGAGGTGGGAAGGAGTAGGAGTTTGGGGTTAGCAGATGCAAACTATTATATATAGGATGCATAAACAAGGTCCTACTGTCTAGCACAGGGAACTATATTCAATATCCTGTGATAAACCATAATGGAAGAGAATATGAAGAAGGGTATATATATACTTATAACCGAATCACTTTGCTGTACAGCAGAAATTAACAACTCTACTTCAATAAAATAATAATAATAATAATAATAAAATAGAGTAGCCAATTCACCATCTATGGCTTCTAAAAAGGCAGAGTTAAGTAGAGGATCATTTTGGTGGTTAGAGAATGAGTCAGGTGTCACGCCTGAATATTGTTTCGAAGTTTTCTCGAAGCCCTCAAAGTAATCCGGGATTGATTCCTCTGGTCTTTGCCTACATTGCTGAATCTTTGACCAGTCTAAGGCTTTGGGGAAAAGCCCTGGGATAAGTCTGAGTAATTTACCAGACAAATGCCTGCATTCAGCTCCAGTCTTCGGGCTACGTGGATGGAAATTCTCTAAGGGCATCTTTCAGCCTGCTTTCTCTATCCACTCCTGTGCTTCACTTTCAGAAACTAACAGCTATATTAATTGATACAGATCTGCAAAGCTGGGCTCATAGGTTCGGATGGTTAACTCAGACTCCTTAGCAAATCCCGGTGGATCTTGACTAGGTTTGGGAAATTCCTTAGCTAAAGCTCTAAG
Organism: Balaenoptera ricei; assembly: GCF_028023285.1. Classification (NCBI taxonomy): domain Eukaryota; kingdom Metazoa; phylum Chordata; class Mammalia; order Artiodactyla; family Balaenopteridae; genus Balaenoptera; species Balaenoptera ricei. The sequence goes on from NC_082641.1 coordinate 180,047,146, forward strand.
TTCTGCTCTGGTCCAAGGGTGTGCACCTAAGCACCAAGGACAGTTCACCTCTCCCTGTAACAGGTTTCTCCATAAAGGGAGCTATGATTGCTTCTGATTTTCTGTCTTCCTTTGCTGGGAAAGGGGAAGCAGCAGGAGGCGAGGCTGATGGGAGGAAGAGAGAGAGAGAGAGAGAGATAGCCTCGGGATCAGGCATTTCAGATAAAAGAGGGAGAGACAGAGTTAAGGCTAGTGGCTTTTTAAATTCCAATATACACCTCAGCTATCTGGGGCCAGTATCCTGGGCTTTCTCATCCTGAGTCTCCTCAGGGTGCATCATTGGAGGTGGGGGGGTGGCTGCAGAGGCTGACAGCTTGATGGGGGACATCCTGTCTCCACCTTGTGTTCCCTCGGGGCTCACCTTCGGGGGTGGCTGTCACGTGATGGCTGCAACATCCTTTGTTTACTGATAGGGCAGGCAGCATTTTTTTTTTTTTTTTTTTTTTTTTTTTGCTGCCTCGTGGGGCTTTGGGATCTTAGTTCCCCGACCAGGGATTGAACCCGGGCCCCACAGCAGTGAAACCACTGAGTCCTAACCACTGGACCACCAGGGAATTCCCAGCAGGTAGCATTTTTAATTCACAAAGAGTTGAAAACAAGACCTCCTGCCAACCCAGAAAACCTCTCGCAAACATAGAAAAGAAAGAAAACAGATATAGAGTCATAGGTGTAGAAAACAAACTTATGGTTACCAGGGGGAGAAAGGGGGGAGGGATAAATTGGGAGATTGGGATTGATGTACATACACTATTATATATAAAATAGATAACTAATAAGGACCTACTGTATAGCACAAGGAACTCTGCTCAATATTATGTAATGACCTATATGGAAAATGAATCTAAAAAAGAGTGGATATATGTATAACTTATTTGCTGTACAGCAGAAACTAACACAGCATTGTGAATCAACTATACTCCAATAAAAATTAAAAAAAAGAAAAGAAAACTTTTATTCTTGACAGCACTAAGCCAAAATGTGAGGCACATCGCAGGCAATCCGCTAAGAGGTTGCAAAAACAGAAAAACATTTCGTCCCCGTTTGGAGCCAGATGGATGCAACTCATGAATACCTGTTCTCAAGATAAGCCATAACCAGTCCTCAGGTGAGAGACCCCGACAGCATCGGTCACACTTAGTTCAAATTCACTCCTCCTGGTAATTGGGTGACCGTCTGTGTTAGTTAACTGACTTTATTCAAAGGCAAAACCCACTTTTACCTTTAGGACAGGAGGGAGTTTTGCACAGAGGAGCACGGGCTCCCCTGACAACTGCACTTCAGGGAGAAGGCTCTCAGGTCCTCCCGAAAGACTCCCGGGTGGTAAAGCTGGCAAGAGCCTTATTTAGTTTTTAAAAAGGTTTATTTACATTTCAAAGGACAGAGAAAGAATTTATCCCACCACACGTTCTCTAAAGAAAATGCTCTACAAAAAGGAGGAGGGATAAATCTCTTTCCTTATTTTCAACAGGGAGAGTTAGGGCTCTTGTTCTCGTTTGATTTGCCCTTATATCTGTTAAAAAAAAAAAAAAAAAAAAAAAAAAAACCATGGTTAAGTTTCAAGGGACCGGAATGAAAGATTTTAGAAGCTCTTCCAAACCAAGATTGGAATCAAAACTGGGAGGGGGTGACCTAATATGGTGAAGAAAATATTGGAAAACTGGATATTGTTTCATGCTTAAAATCGCCTTTGAAATATTATGGAGAAGTCCAATACGTGGCACTCAGAAAAGAATGCACTAAATGTTGTACGCTACGTTTAATCATTTTAAGTTAAAAAAATCGTGTTCAGATTGTGAATGAAAAATGTTGCCTGCCATATCAGCAGACAAAGGGTGCTGTGGCCATAAAGCCATCAGCCACTACCAGCCCTACCCCGCCGCCCCCTAGTCCCGACAGTGAGCCAGGAGGGAACTCAGGATGGAGACAAAGGAGCTGCTGCCTGCCAAGCCCTCGGTCACTGCAGCCACCCCCCAAAACGGTGCACCCTGGGGGCGGTGGCGGGGGAGGGGGGACTCAGGATGAGAAAGAACAAGATACTGGTCCTAGATAGTCAAGGTGCACAGCAAAGAAATGATTTCAATGAGCCCAGACTCTTGCATCTTCACGTACCCAGAAAAGTGCTAAATTCATTAACTTGAGATGTCTGGATTTCTTTTTTTTTTTTTTCCTTTTATTTTTTTGTATTTTGGCCACACCAAGTGGCATGTGGGATGCTTCCCGGACCAGGAATCAAACCCATGCCTCTGCAGTGAAAGGTCCAAATCCTAACCACTAGGCCACCAGGGAATTCCCTGGTTTTCTTTAGTTAACAGTAATCCTTTTGCTGTTCCAACTACCTGGGTTTTGTTGCAAAACTTCTCTGTACCCTGCTTCCTCCCTTACCTCTTTGGAGCGGTCCCTCAGAGCGATCTGAGAAGCTGTCTTCTGGGCTTGAGTCCTCAGAACATCTGCCAAATAAAACATAATTTTCAACATTTAGGTTGTACATTTTTTTTCCGTCGCCAAGCTTAAGGAATAAATAATAAACGGGCACCGTAGACTGGGCACCCACACTTATGAACAGACTGAGGCAGCTCCTGGTCTTTTGAGGGTGCCCCACTCTGACTGCTACTCCCCCAGCCCCCGGCTGTCACCACCATCCTGAATTTTGTGGTAATTCTTCATAACTTGTATCATCTATTATTTATTACTAAGCAGGGCTGGGTGTAATTCTGTCTCCTTTGAAATTTCAGAAACTATTCCTGGAATTACCCTGAAAAGCCTTTCCTGTGGTGTGTGTGTGTCTATGTGTTATTACCAGGCTCTGTTCAACCAAGTGTGTGCAGTTTCTTTTCTTTTTTAAAAATAATTAATTAATTAATTTTATTTTTGGCCGCGTTGGGTCTTCATTGCTGCGCGCGGGCTTTCTCTAGTTGCAGCGAGCGGTGGGCTACTCTTCCTTGTGGTGCGCGGGCTTCTCATTGCGGTGGCTTCTCTTGTTGCGGAGCACGGGCTCTAGACGCGCGGGCTTCACTAGTTGTGGCGCGCGGGCTTCTGTAGTTGTGGCGCACAGGCTTAGCTGCTCCACGTCATGGGGGATCTTCCCGGACCAGGTCTCAAACCCGTGTCCCCTGCATTGGCAGGCGGAGTCTCAACCACTGCGCTACCAGGGAAGTCCCTGTGTATAGTTTCTTAAGCTCACCTAGCGTTTGCCTTAGAGAAAACTGCACCCAAACAAATGTGAAATTCATGTTATGCTCAATTCGCTCCCTTATATGGAAGTCATCTTGTACCCCATCTGTGCTCAAAACGCAGGTGTTCAGGCAGCCCTGACAGTGCCTGTCCTGGACTAAGAATGGTGCCTGCCCCATCAGTAAACAAAGGATGCTGGGGCTGGCCAACCAGCAGCCCCTACAGCCGCCCTCAGCGGTGCACCCTGGGGCGATTCAGGATGGAGAAAAGCAGGATACTGGCGCTAGATGGTTAAGGTGCATAGCAAAGGAATGATTTCAATCAGCCCAGACTAAAACGGAATAGAGGGACTTCCCTGGTGGTCCAGTGGGTAAGACTCCGCGCTCCCAAGGCAGGGGGCCCGGGTTCGAGCCCTGGTCTGGGAAGATCCCAAATACCGCGGAGCAACTAGGCCCGTGAGCCACAACTACTGGGCCTGCGCGTCTGGAGCCTGTGCTCCGCAACAGGAGAGGCCGCGACAGTGAGGGGCCCGCGCACCGCGATGAAGAGTGGCCCCCGCTCGCCGCAACTAGAGAAGGCCCTCGCGCAGAAACGAAGACCCAACACAGCCTTAAATAAAGAAAGAAAGAAAGAAAGAAAGAAGCTTTCATTTTAAAAAACAAAAAAAGAAGACTCATACAGGGACTTCCCTGGTGGCTCAGTGGTTAAGAATCTGCCTGCCAATGCAGGGGACACAGGTTCGATCCCTGGTCCAGGAAGATCCCACAGGCCGCGGAGCAACTAAGCCCATGTGCCAAAACTACTGAGCCTGTGCTCTAGAGCCCACGAGCCGCAATTACTGAAGTCCGTGCGCCTAGAGCCTGTGCTCAGCAACAACAGAAGCCACCTCAATAAGAAGCCTGCACACCGCAACGAAGAGTAGCCCCTGCTCGCTGTAACCAGAGAAAGCCCACACGCAGCAACGAAGACCCAACGCAGCCAAAACTAACTAAATAAATAAATTTATTAAAAAAAAAAAAAGAAGACTCATACAGGGGGCTTCCCTGGCGGTCCAGTGGTTAAGACTCCATGCTTCCACTACAGGGGGCGCGGATTTGATCCCATGCTGCACGGCATGGCCAAAAACAAAAACTCATACAAAAGAGTGTTGGCGAAGATGTGGAGAAAGTGGACCTCATGCACTGCTGGTGGGAATGTTAAACTGTGCAGCCACTGTGGAAAAGTCTGGCAGTTCCCCAAGAAGTTAAACATGGAGTTACAAGAGAAATGAAAACAGATGTCCATACAAAAACTTGTACCCAAATGTTCACAGCAGCATGATTCACAACAGCCAAAAAGTAGAAACAACCCAAATGTCCATCAATTGGTGAACAGATAAACACTATGTGTCCATCCATACAATGGAATATTACTCAGCCATGAAAAGGAGAGAAGCACTGACACTCACTACAACATGGATGGACCCTGAGAACACGATGCTCAGTGAGAGAAGCCAGACACAGAAGGACACACAGTGTGTGATTCCATTGATGTAAAACATCCAGAGCAGACTTCCCTAGTGGCGCAGTGGTTAAGATTCTGCCTGCCAATGCAGGGGACACGGGTTTGATCCCTGGTCCGGGAAGATCCCACATGCCGTGGAGCAACTAAGCCCATGTGCCACAACTACTGAGCCCACACGCCGCAACTACTGAGGCTGCATGCTGCAACTACTGAGGCTGCATGCTGCAACTACTGCAGCCCGCGCACCTAGCGCCTGTGCGCCACAACGAGAAGCCACTGCAATGAGCAGCCCACGCACCGCAACGAAGAGTAGCCCCTGCTTGCCACAACTAGGGAAAGCCCATGCGCAGCAACGAAGACCCAATGCAACCAAAAATAATAATAATAAAATAAAATAAAAATAATTTTTAAAAATTAAAAAAAAAAAACCATCCAGAACAGGCAAATCTACAGAGAGTGCATCTGTGGTTGTCAGGGGCTGGGGAAGGAGGGTGGGGACTGACTACTAATGGGCAGGGGGTCTTGTTTTGGGGGTGATGAGAATGTTCTGGAACTAGAACAGCGGTGATGGCTGCACAACCCTGTGAATATACTATAAACAAGTGAATTGGACACTTTAAAATGGTGACTTTTATCATATGTGAATTATATCTCAACTTTAAAATGTTAGAAAGAAAGAAAGAAACGGCTGGACAAAGGTGAGTAAAACCAGGCAAACCCCATAGAGATATCTTACAACATGGGCCCCAAAATGTGAAGGGAAATGTGGGGAAGCAGCATCCACCACTGGGTAGAGAACAGGGCTGGTGTTGACCTCCGAGGGGTCTGCTGATGTTGGCAACAAAGGGTAGAAACGGCAAATACTTTTTTTTTTTTTTAATTTAGTTTTTTTAATTTAGTTTTTTCTCCAGGTGCCCTGGAGAATTTTTCCATCCAGAGTCCCTGACTCTTCTTGGTCCCACTGGGAGATCCTGGGAGGTCTGTGGGGCTTCCTGATCGCACAGGAAGATGCGGGATGGATGGTGTAGGAGGACGCAGCCCCAAACTACAAATCCTTCCCGCAGACTGGAGCCGATACTGCCGTCACCAGGGCTCCGAGGATTGGCAAATGTGACTCTAGACCTGCCAACGGGGACCCAAACTTCTCTGGACACAAGTGATGGTTTTCACGGGACCAAATCCCCCAGCCGCCCTCACCCTGCCCGCCAAGGGGATCAGGAAACAGGAGGTCGAGTCACCGCTGGGGAAATGTGGCCGCCTGGGGAGGGCTCTTCACTGAGGGCAGGTCCCGGTGCTGTTGCCACGGCTCCCGAATCCGGGGGGGGGACGGGGGGGGGGGGGAAAGACTCCAGCAAGAGCAGAGGCCAAATAAACACACCTTGCCTTAAGGTGTGAACCTGCCTGTTCTCACCCAGGTGAGCTTGCCCCTGGACACGGGGACATGTCTGGCGACCTCTGGGATTGTTACCACTGGGGGGCTCCCGGCATCGAGGGGGCGGGGCCAGGGATGCCACTCCGAACCCCGCAGCGCCCAGGACGGCCCCCATGTCAGCAGTGCCGGGGAGCCCTGGCCCAGGGAACGTGGAGGAGTGGACGGTGTTACCAAGCAAGGCCCGGTCTCCAGCATTATTCCTCCGTGGGCATTCCTTTGGGAAGGATTCGGCAACACCCACCCCTCGGGGTGAAGTCCACGGCCACATCCTCAAACACTCCTGAGTCCTACGCCACCCCACACGCCTACGGGGCTGGCTGAGGAGGGGAACCAGCACATGCAGCGTTGTTCTGAGTTCGCCCTCCAACCTGTCCGGCACTGTGGGCGCCTGACGGTGATCGCCTACCAGCTGGAGGTTCCAGAATCTCTCTGATGCAGGTCTGGAGGCTGAACGTGGCTCTCTGCTGTCAGACCGGCTCGTCCCACCTCACCCGGACCTGTCCCGGGTCCACACAGGCCCAGGCCCACTGAGGGCACGGAGGGAACACCCAGGGAACAAGTCAACATTCCCCCACGGAGACCGCGAGTTCTTGGGACGTTGGGGCCTCACAGCTCCTTCTGTGTCCCCACAGGACCTCAGGACATGCAGCAACTAGTCGGCTAAAAAGAGGTGTGAGAGAGACCCCGTGTGTCAGGGCAGCCCCTCCAGCCCCTAAGAGGCCCAGGGACTTGAGGGAAACCGGAGCCCGGCCTTGGCTGGCTGCCGACTCCAGCCCGGGGAGGAGAGGCGTCCACCCTTGAGAAAATGGAAAGTCCTGGGACTTCCCTGGCGGTCCAGTGGTTAAGACTGTGCCTTCCAGTGCAGGGGGTGTGGGTTCGATACCTGGTCGGGGAGCTAAGATCCCACATGCCTCGCGGCCAAAAAACCAAAACATAAAAACAGAAGCAACACTGTAACAAATTCAATAAAGACTTTAAAAGTGGTCCACATGAAAAAAATCTTTAAAAAAAGAAAATGGAAAGTCCTTCTGAAGGAGGAGGGATTTTCCACTCATTCACTTACAACCAACTCATCAGAAGCCCAGCAAACATCCCATCTTCTACTGGGTTCCCCTCATGCAGAGGACAAGATCCTGAGCAGGCAGGGCTGGAGGGAGTTGGGGAGACAGAGGCCAGGTGACCCCACACATCCCCAAGTCCTCCAGGCCACCACACTCCTACCCCCAGAGACCTGTGGCCTCATCACACCCAGGGCCCACCCACACAGCCCATGGAAGGGGTGACAATATCCCCGGCGTGCACGGGAGGAGACCAGCTCAGAGAGATCGGTTGTTTAAGGGGGCAAATGAACTTTCGAGTGGGGTTCTGGAGTTGCACCCTCAGAAAATGCCCTCCCCAACTCAGACATCAGCCAGCTGGGTGCCTGGGCCTCCATCTGGCCAGCCTCTGGCAGGACCATGCAGCATCCCCACCGAGGGAAGGTGCCCACACCAAGACCAGGGACTCACCTCACTTGGGGTGCCAGTCAGCAGCTGCCATCTGGTGAGAACATCCGTACCACTGTTGCTGGGCTCAGCAGCAGCAATGCCAGAATGTTCCCCTTCATGGCCCTGTGGCCTCTCAGGGAATGGTGGTTTCTGGGCCCTGTCTGAGCCATCAGTCACTAACGCCAGCCCCGAACAGGTCCCCATCCCAGGGGAAGAGGCTTAACATGAAAACCACCCCAAGTTTAAGATAGGGCACAGTCTTATTAATAATAAAAGACGCCACCCCTGCGCAATGATGACACACCAGATGGGCTGGGAACTTGGCACAGGTGAGTTCAGTAAATTTCATAATAATCCAGTGCCTGCTCAGGCTGCCATAACAGAATCCACAGACTGGGCACTAATCCCATCATGGGGCCCCACCCTCATGACTAATGACCTCCCAAAGGCCCCATCTCCCAACACCATCCCACGGAAGGCAGGGAGTAGGAGTCAGCATGAACTTGAGGGGACACATTCAGTCTACAGCAGATACTAAGCGTGGATATAAAAGGATGATAAAAGCAACAGAGTTCAAAGTGGCCAAATACCGCACTGAAGTGTCAGAGATTAGAATGAACTTTATCAGGACCGTGCAAGGGAACTATGCAGTGGTGCAAACAGGTGAGACTCCATATGGACATGGAAATTTGGCCACGTGGGAGAACAAAGGGAAGAGAGAGGGTGAACGTTCCCAGAACTGAAAGAACTCTGGACAGAGTGCTCCCTCGGGCCCCACTCCTGGCTGCCACTGCACAGCCTCTTCTGTCTTAGGTCCTAAGTCTCTCTTTGCAATCAGGACAATGACTGCTACCCCTGGTGAGCAGGACAGTTTGTCCATACCCAAAGGCTCTTCCGCCTATTTCTGCTACCCACACTGCCCCCCCCAAGTCATCCTCTCCCCATCGCCATCATCAACTTCCTCTCCGGTCTCTGTCACGTCCCCCTCCCCTGTTCACTCCCCTTCTCCCTCTGGTGCTACCTAGCACCCTAGGATCGGCATCATTCAGGGTCCCAAAGTCCCCAACAAGGACACTCCCAGTGCTCTGTCCTCCACACCCTGGACTCCTCACCGCCTAACCCTCCCCCCAACTCCCATGGCCTCTGCTCCTGCCTTGTCATCACCCGCCAGGGTCCCCCCTCTGCTGCAGGTCAAATTGTGTCCTCCAAAAAGAAATATTCAAAGCCCAACCCCTGGCACCTGAGAAGTGGGCTTTATTGGGAAACAAGTCATGGCAGATTTCATTAGTTGAGATGAAGTCATACTGGAGTAGGGTGGGCCTTTATCTAATGACTGGTGACCTTATAAGAGGGAAACCCGACATAGACACACAAGGAAACGGCCATATGAAGGGACTTCCCTGGTGGTCCAATGGATAAGACTCTGCGCTCCCAACGCAGGGGGCCCGGCTTTGATCCCTGGTCAGGAACTAGATCCCACATGCTGCAACTAAGACCCGGTGCAGCCTAAATAAAAAAATAAATATTAAAAAAAAAGGCCACATGAAGGTGCTGGCAGAGACTGGCATGATGGTCTACAAGCCAAGGAGCACCAAGGGATTGCCGGCCACCAGAAGCTGGAGGAGACAGGAAGCATCCTCTTTCAGAGCCTTCAGACACCTGCTGACACCTTAATAAGCTCCTCTTGTTTGATGCCATCTGAGTTGGTGGTCCTTTGTTACGGCAGCCCCAGCCTAGGGGCCCTTCCTCTCAGCGCTCACCCACGCTCAGATCATTTTGATTTCAAACGAAAACTTTCAGCTGACTCCCTCTTCCCTCCTGCTATGTCTCTCTTCCGGCACCCACAGGCCACCTGAAAGGCCCTGGCGCCAGCCGAGCTCTCCCAGATGTGATCTGTACCCACCTGTGCAACTGAGACACAGCACTTCCACCTGCAACCTCAACATCCCCACAATCCATGAAAGAAAGGATTGATAGGGATTTCCCTGGTGGTGCAGTGGTTAAGACGCCACGCTCCCAATGCAGGGGGCCCGGGTTCAATCCCTGGTCAAGGAACTAGATCCCACATGCATGTCACAACTAAGAGTTCGCATGCCACAACTAAGGAGCCGGCGAGCCGCAACTAAGGAGCCCACGTGCCACAACTAAGACCCAGCACAACCAAATAAATACATAAACATTTTTTTAAAAAAAGGTTTGACAAGCTGGACTTCCTGCCCTGTGACAGGTGCTGCTAAGAGAATGAGAAGACAAGCCACAGACTGGGAGAAAAAAAATCTGCAAAACACACATCTGATACAGGACTTGTGTTGAAAATATACAAAGCATGCTTCAAACGCAACAATAAGGAAACAAATGACCAAATCTAAAAATGGGCAGAAGACCTAAACAGACACCTCAGCAAAGAAGATACCAATGAGCATATGAAAAGATGTTCCACATCCTGTGTCATCAGGGAAATGCAAATTAAAATGAGAAACCACTACACATCTATAAGCATGGCCAAAACCCAGAATACTGACACCACGAAGTGCTGACAAGGATGTGGAGCTACAGGAACTCTCATCCATTGCTGGTGGGAATGCAATGTGGTCCAGCCACTCTGGAAGGTTGGCGATTTCACAGGTTGGTGATTTCTTACAAAACTTAACATACTCTCACCATATGATCCAGCAATGGCACTCCCTGGTATTTATCCAAAGGAGCTGAAAACGTATATCCACACAAAAACTTGCACATGGATGTTTACAGCAGCCTTATTTGTAACTGACCAAAACTGGGAGCAACAAAGATATCCTTCATTAGGTAAATGGATAAAGTATGGTACATCCAGACAATGGAACGTTATTCAGTGATAAAGAGAAATGAGCCATCAAGCCACAAAAAGACACGGAGAAACCTCAAATGCATATTACTAAGTTAAAGAAGTCTATCTCAAAAGGCTACACACTATGATTCCAACTCTAGGACATTCTGAAAAAGGCAAAACTATGGAGACAATAAAAAGATCAGTGGTTGGACTTTCCTGGTGGTGCAGTGGTTAAGAATCCGCCTGCCAATGCAGGGGACATGGGTTCAAGCCCTGGTCCAGGAAGATTCCACATGCCGCGGAGCAACTAAGCCCATGCGCCACAACTACGGAGCCTGCGCTCTAGAACCTGTGAACCACAACTACTGAGCCCACGTGCCACAACTACTGAAGCCTGCATGACTAGAGCCCGTGCTCAACAACAAGAGAAGCCACCTCAATGAGAAGCCTGCACCCTGCAATGAAAAGTAGTCCCCGCTCGCCACAACTAGAGAAAGCCCATGCGCAGCATCGAAGACCCAATGCAGCCAAAAATTAAGAAAAAAAAAAACTTAAAAAAAAAATCAGTGGTTGCCAGGGGTTGGGGGAGGGAGGGATGAAGAGGTGGAGCACAGGGGATTTTTAGGGCAGTGACCCTATTCTGTATAATACAATAATGATGGACATGTGCCATTATACATGTGTCGAAAACCACTGAACTGTACAAAGCCAAGGGTGAAACCTAATGTCAACTAAGAACTTTAGTTAATAATAACGTATCTGGATAAACAACAAGGTCCTACTGTATAGCACAGGGAACTATAATTAATATCCTGTGATAAAACATAATGGAAAAGAATATTAAAAGAAAGAATGTCTATACGTGTATAACTGAGTCACTTTGCTGTACAGCAGAGACTGGCACAACATTGTAAATCAACTATACTTCAATAAAAAAATGTTAAAAATAATAATGTATCAATATCAGCTCATCAATTGTAACAAATGTACCACATGAATGCAAGGCAGGGAAACTGTGTGTGTGTGTGTGCGTGCGTGTGTGCGTGTGTGTGTGTGTGTGTGTGGTGGGCAAAGGGTATGTGGGAACTTTCTGTACCTTCTGCTCAAACTTTCTACAAACCTAAAACTGCTCTAAAAGATAAGGTTCGTTAATTTTAAAAAATTTTAACCAATTAAGATTATATATATATCACAAAAAAAGAAAACTACAGGCCAGTATCATTGATGAAAAATAGATGCAAGAATCCTCAACAAAATACTAGCAAACCGACTCCAACAATACATCAAAAGGATCATACACCATGATCAAGTAGGATTTATCCCAGGGATGCAAAGATTCTTCAATATCCACAAATCAATCAATGTGATACACCACATTAACAAACTGAAGAATAAAAACCATATGATCACCTCAAGAGGTGCAGAAAAAGCTCTTCATAAAATTCAACATCCATTTATGATAAAAACTCTCCAGAAAGTGGGCATAGAGAGACTATATCTCAATATAATAAAGGCCATATATGACAAACCCATAGCTAACATCATACTCAATGGTGAAAAGCATTTCCTCTAAATCAGGAACAAGACAAGGATGCCCACTCTCGCCACTTTTATTCGACATAGTTTTGGAATTCCTAGCCACAGCAATCAGAGAAGACAAAGTAATAAAAGTAGTACAAATTAGAAAAGAAGAAGTAGAAGTAAAACTGTCACTGTTTGCAGACGACATGATACTATATGTACAAAATCCTAAAGATGCCACCAGAGAATTACTAGAACTCATTAATGAATTAGGTAAAGTTGTGGGATACAAAATTAATACACAGAAATTTCACTTCTATACACTAACAATGAAATAGCAGAAAGAGAAATTAAGGAAACAATCCCATTTACCACTGCATCGAAAAGAATAAAATACCTAGGAATAAACCTACCTAAGGAAGCAAAAGACTTGTACTCTGAAAACTATAAGATACTGATGAAAGAAGTCAAAGAGGACAGAAACAGATGGAGAGATATACCATGTTCTTGGATGGGAAGAATTAATATTGTTAAAATGACCATACTACCCAAGGCAATCTATAGATTCAATGCAATCTCTATCAAATTACCAATGGCATTTTTCACAGAACTAGAACAAAACTTTTAAAATTTGTATGGAAACACAAAAGATCCAAAAAAACCAAAGCAATCTTGAGAAAGAAAAACAGAGCTGGAGGAATCAGGCTCCCTGACTTCAGACCATACTACAAAGCTACAGTCATCAAAACAGTATGGTAAGGGCACAAAGACAGAAACATTAAATCAATGGAACAGGATAGAAAGCCCAGAAATAAACCCATGCACTTATGGTCAATTAATCTATGACAAAGGAGGCAAGAATATACAATGGAGAAAAGACAGTCCCTTCAACAAGTGGTGCTGGAAAAACTGGACATCTACACATAAAAGAATCGAATTAGAACATTCTCTAACACCATGTACAAAATAAACTCTAAATGGATTAAAGATCTAAATGTAAGACCGGATACTATAAAACTCCTAGAGGAAAACAGGCAGAACACTCTTTGACATAAATCGCAACAATATTTTTTTGGATCTCTGTCCTAGAGTAATAGAAATAAAAATAAACAAATGGGACCTAATTAAACTTAAAAGCTTTTGCTCAGCAAAGGAAATCATGAACAAAATGAAAAGACAACCTACAGAATGGGAGAAAATATTTGCAAATGATGTGACCCAGAAGGGATTAATTTCCAAAATATCCAAATGGCTCATACAGCTCTATATATAAAAAAAATAAAAATAAAAAAATAGGCAGAAGATCTAAATAGACATTTCTCCAAAGAAGATGTACAGATGGCCAAAAAGCACATGAAAAGATGCTCAACATCACTAATTATTAGAGAAATGCAAATCAAAACTACAATGAGATATCACTTCACACCAGTCAGAATGGCCATCATCAAAAAGTCTACCAATAATAAATGCTAGAGAGGGTGTGGAGAAAAGGGAACCCTCCTACGTTGTTGGTAGGAATATAAATTGGTGCAGCCACTATGGAAAACAGTATGGAGGGTCCTTTAAAAAGTAAAAATAGAGTTACCATGTGATCCAGCAATCCTGCTCCTGGGTATATATCCAGACAAAACCATAATTTGAAAAGATACACATACCCCATGTTCATAGCAATAGCCAAGACATGGAAGCAACCTAAGTGTCCCTCTACACATGAATGGATAAAGAAGATGCAGTACATATATACAATGGAATACTACTCAGCCATAAAAAAAGAATAAAATATTGGCATTTGCAGCAACATGGATGGACCTAGAGATTATCATGCTAAGTGAAGGAAGTCAGACAGAGAAAGATAAATATCATATGATATTGCTTATATGTGGTATCTAAAAAAAAAAAAGAGATACAAGTGAACTTACTTACAGAACAGAAACAGACTCACAGACATAGAAAACAAACTTATGGTTACCAAAGGGGAAGGTGGGGAGGAATAAATTAGGAGTTTGTGATTAAAATATATATACTACTGTATATAAAATAGATAACCAATAAGGTCCTACTGTAGAGCACAGGGAACTATACTCAATATCTTGTAATAATCTATAATGGAAAATAATCTTAAAAATAATAGATATATATGTATATGTATAACTGAATCACTTTGCCATACACCTGAAACTACACAACATTGTAAATAAACTATATTTCAACAAAAATTTTTTAAAATTATATGATACATACTGCTTTGTAACATTTTCATTTAATAATATATATTGAACACTTTCCTCTGTCATCAGATAATCTAAAATACAATTTTAATGACTGGTTCATAGTCTTTCAAAAACGATAGCTATGTGAAATACAATACCATTTACATTTATATAAACTTTCAAAGCCACAGAAGAATTCCACACACTGCTCAAGGATGCTCACTCAGGTAGTAAAAGTGTAACAACATAAACAGAAAGACTCACAGACGCTAAACCCTGCTTACCTCTGGGGAGAGTGGAAGGGGTTTCAAAGGGAGCTTCAAATACATGTTTTATATTTTTATGCAGCCAAAATGCCACACTGTTCAATTTTATTAAACCTGGGTGGCAAATATGCGAGGGATTTGTTTTATTGGTCTCTGAACTTTCCTTTGTTTGAACTATCTCACACTCAACAAGAAATAAAATGCAGATGGAAGGAAACGGTTTAAATGCCCGAACACAAGATTCAAAAATTAAATTGGCTTTTGAAAGTAATTTGTGATGAAACTGAATAGTAATGAGGATGTGCTGTTTGTCAGAAATTGGTCTGCACCCTTTTGCACGTGCGATGGATGATGATAAAAATCTCAGCTGCACTAATACAATACTTGCCAGGTGCCGACACTGCCGGAAACGCTGCTGTGTTAGCCCATCAGGGCCTCCCCAGGCAAAGACCACCAGGCACATGCCTGTGGTTGAACAGAGTGGGTTTATTACTCCCTGCAGCCAGGAAGAACACATAGCATAAGGAATCATGGCGTTGCTCTAAGAGGGTGCTAGAAAAGACTTACAGTGATTTGGCTTAGGTGCAGTGATACTGAGGGAATTCCCTGGCAGCCAGTGGTTAGGACCTGGTGCTTTCACTGCTGGGGGCACAGGTTCCATCCCTGGTTGGGGAACTAAGATCTCGCAAGCGGAGGTGGGGGCAAAAAAAAGAAAAAGAAAAATAAAGAAAGAAACTAGGTTTGGTGATATTGAGGAAGGCTTAAAGAGAGCCAGGCTTGGGCTTCCCTGGTGGCACGGTAGTTAAGAATCCGCCTGCCAATGCAGGGGACCCGGGTTCGAGCCCTGGTCCGGGAAGATCCCACATGCTGAGGAGCAACTAAGCCCATGTGCCACAACTACTGAGCCTGCGCTCTAGAGCCCACGAGCCACAACTACTGAAGCCCGCGCGCCTAGAGCCCGTGCTCCGCAACAAGAGAAGCCACCGCAAGAAGCCCACGCACTGCAAAGAAGAGTAACCCCTGCTCTCCACAACTAGAGAAAGCCGGAGTGCAGCAACGAAGACCCAGCACAGCCAAAAATAAATTAATTAATTAAATTTTTAAAAAAATAAGAGAGAGAGAGAGAGAGAGCCGGGCTTTGCTCTACATTGGATGCTGTCAGGAGACTGGGGTAATCTGATTGGGAATATCATCTCCAGGAGAAGGAAATTGAAGCTGTGTTTGGCAAAGAAGCAGTTTTCACTCCTACTAGCCAAGAAAGGGGATGGGATGATCCTTTTTGTGATATGGGCGATGTTTTTGATGAGTCTGTGTTCCAAGAATTACAGAATGTTCTACGTTTCTCCATCAGAGTCATGGGGTGGCCTTGCCTGACGTCCACGTCCCGTTAAAAACAGGAGAAATCTCTGCCCCGCTGTGCTAGGGCTGGCTCCCCACTGTCGCGAGCTGCTTTTCTCCTTCATTTAATCATCAAGACAACCTAACAGTCAGATACTATTGTTGTGAAGCCCACTTTACAGTTGAAACAGGGACAAAGAAGTTAAGTAGTCGGCTCTAAGTTAAGTAGCCGACTACTAAAGCTAAAAAGCGGTAGCGGGCAGGGATTGATTCCCGCGAATCTGGTTCCAAAATCCACATCCTTACCCACCCCACAGCCTGCCCATACCTCAGCACTACAAGCCCTTGGTTATGACCAAGTGTTCACAGCTGCCCATTTCTTAACCTCTGGTTTGTCTTGACCAAAACTTTAGGTAGGCTTCTCTCCTTCCCAGAGGACCCTGGATCTGTGCCCAAGCCTGAACAAGCAATGAAAAAGTGGCCCGTGCCCCCCCCCCCTTATCAGCTCCTCCTGGGGACCCGCTGACCACACCCAGACTACTCTTCTGCAGACATCTCTGGTCATTTCCCCTTAAAGGATTCTGGTTATCTCTGCTTGCCCTTTCTTACCCTATTTTTTAAAGGCTTCTGTTTGATTTTGAGACTCTTCCAGATTTCTGAGATCGGAGCGTTCTACCAACTGCGAGTTTTTCTTCTACATAAAGTCTCTCCCTCTCTAAGTCTGGACAGGTAAATAATGACAACAGCAGTACTAATAGATTAACAACGCCGGCACTTAACAGCACGACGTGCAGGGAACACGTCTGGGGTCTCTCTTAGATTAATTCCCCTATTTTTAAAGAGGGAAACTGGGACTTCCCTGGTGGTGCAGTGGTTAAGAATCCGCCTGCCACTGTAGGGGACACGGGTTCAAGCCCTGGTCCGGGAAGATCCCACATGCCATGGAGCAACTAAGCCCGTGCGCCACAACTACTGAGCCTGCGTGCCACAACTACTGAAGCCCACACGCCTAGAGCCCGTGCTCCGCAACAAAGAGAAGCCACGGCAATGAGAAGCCCGCGCACCACAACGAAGAGTAGCCCCCGCTCACCGCAACTAGAGAAAGCCCACGTACAACAATGAAAACCCAACGCAGCCAAAAATCAAATAAATAAATAGGGAAACTGAGGCACTGGGAGGGGGCGCAACTCGCCCACCATGGCAGTGGGACCCCAGACCGGCGCCGGCAGAGGAGTCTGGCGGCGGGACCATCGGGGCTCTCGGACTCCCGGGATGAAAACATCGGGAGCCCCTACCTAGGTCCCCGAGGTCTACCGGCCTTCGGAGCTACCTCCACGGGTCAGGAGACGGCGTCAAAACGACCCTACCCGCTGCCCTTAGAGCTCCGCCCCGGCCTGTGACCACCCCACCCCTCGCCGAGCCCCGCTGGCCTCGGAGAGCTGGGGCCGCGCCCAGCGGTGGCGGGAGCTACCACCACCACTCCGATGCCAGAAGAGCTGGGACGTTCCCGGAATTGGCAGAACCTCTGGGGTGGGAGGGGCGAGCAGCATCCTCCGATCATGGGCGGAAGCACTGGAGTTGCCCACTGCAACGCGATTGGGCTCTAGGACAGAATCCGTGCACCTAGGGCGTGTTTTGAGGCTGAGACCGCCCCATGGGCGTGGCTGTATCTGCCCCCGCCCTTCTGGGGGCGTACCTAACAGATGACGCTCCCTCAGGGGTGTGGTTTCTATTTGTCTCCACCTCTGCGTCGTGGTTTTTGGTTTTTTCCCACCCCCCCCCACCCCCGCGTGCTCGAGGAAGTTTTACTTTTCTGCATGTTTATAAGGCTATCAAACGATATGCCCATATTCAGGATTTTCTCTTAATTGTTTTACAAAAATGGGATCGTTTCATACACATTACTATGCAACTAGCTTTAAAAAAAAAAAAAACAACAACTAAATAATACAATGATAATCTGCCCAAACCAAAGCATAGGGTCTCTCTGAAGGCTAAGGACTTTTTGTGGCAATCCATTGTCAATAAAAAGATCCTCTCAGTCCCAACACCCTGTCCCCCAGCGCTCTCCCCAAAGAAAAACATTGTCACCAGCGTTTTATGTAACGTTTCAAAGACTTTCTGTGTGTGCACAAACAAAAATGCGGCTGATTCCTCTAATAAATACTCATTAAGCATCTACTATGTCCCGGACCGTTCTCTGCACTGGACAGTATGGTGGTAAATGACCGCAAAAATCCCTTATCCTTCTTAGATTCCAGTGAGGAGGGACAAGAAATAACCATATTGGGAATTCCCTGGCCGTCCAGTAGTTAGGACTCCATGCTTCCACTGCCAGGCGCCCGGGTTCAATCTCTGGGGGGGGGCGGGGAACTAAGATTGCACAAGCCTCTGGGCAAGGCCAAAAAAATAAAAAAATAAACAATGGATGCAACTAGAGATTATCATACTAAGTGAAGTAAGTCAGAAAGAGAAAGACAAATACCAAATAATATCACTTATATGTGGAATCTAAAAATATGGCATAAGTGAACCCATCTACAAAACAGAAACAGACTGACAGACATAGAGATCAGACCTGTGGTTACCAAGGGGGAGGGGGGTGGGGGGAGGGATGGACTGGGAGTTTGGGGTTAGTAGATGCAAACTATTACATTTAGAATGGATAAGCAACAAGGTCCTAATGTATAGCACAGGGAACTATATTCAATATCCTGATAAACCATAATGGAAAAGAATTATTAAAAAAAGAATGTACATATATGTGTACGTATTTGTGTAACTGAGTCACTCTGCTATACAGCAGAGACTGGCACAATACTGTAAATCAACTATACTTCAATTAAAAATAAAGAAATAACCATATTAACAAATAGCACATATAATAAATATATCCCAGTATGGGGGCACACGTCAAGGGCGCAGTACACAGGTAAGGAACAGGGGAGTGTCTGTGAGCACCTGTCCCTCTGCTGCCTCTCCCAGGCCCAGCACAGCTGTTTGATTCCCATCACACACAGGGAGGCCTCCGCTCTGCCCTGACCCCCACCTCCCCAGAGAGCCAGCCCCAACCTTTTCCAGGTTCTAGAAGGAATGCTTCTGGTGCGGGAGGGCTCACCCAGGGTGACTGAACAGGGGTTGGGGCAAGGCTGGGGATGTGTTTACATGATCTAGAAAGTGAAAAGCCAATCCACAGAATAGGAGGAAATAATTGGAAATCATATATCTGATAAGGGAATTGTACCTAGAATGGATTTTTAAACACTCCTAAAACTCAAGAATAAAAAGATAAGTTATCCAATAAAAGTGGGCAAAGGAGCTAAAGAGACATTTCTCCAAGAAAGATACACAGGGAGCCAATAAACACATGAAAAGCTGCTCAACGCCATGAGCCACCAGGGAAGTGCAAACCCAAACCACGACGAGGTATCACTCACACCCACTAGGGCAGCTGGAATCAAAAAGTCAAATAACAACGAGTCTTGGTGACATGTGGAGAAATCAGAATCCTCATTCACTGCTAGTGGGAATGTAAAATGGTGTAGCTGCTGTGGAAAAAGTTCTGGCAGTTCCTCAAGTGAGTAAACATACAGTTACCACATGACCCAGCAATTCCACTCCTAGGGATCTAGCAAAAGAGTTGAGAACAGCTTCAAACACATACTTGTACACAAATGTTCACAACAGCCAAAAGGTGTTAGCCGCCCAAGTGTCCATCAGCAGATGAATGGATAAACATGGGGTCCATCCTTACACTGGAATATTATTCAGCCTTAAAAAGGAAATTCTGACATATGCTACAACATGGATGAGCCATGAAAACATTATAAATGAAGCCAATCACAGAAGACCACATACTGTATGATTCTATTTATATGAAATATCCCAAAGAGGGAAATCTAATAAGACAGAAGTAGATAGGTGGTTGCTTAGGGCTGGGGTAGGGGTTGGGGAGATAGGGGGTGACAGGTAAAGGGTACAGGGTTTCTTTTTGAGGTAGTGAAGATATTCTTAAAATGACTGTGACTGGAGTTCCCTGGTGGTGCAGTGGTTAAGAATCCGCCCACCAATGCAGGGGACACGGGTTCGATCCCTGGTCCGGAATATCCCACATGCCACGGAGCAACTAAGCCCGTGCGCCACAACTACTGAGCCTGTGCTCTAGAGCCCGCGAGCCACAACTACTGAGCCCACGTGCCACAACTGCTGAGCCCACGCACCTAGAGCTCATGTTCTGCAACGAGAAGCCACCATAATGAGAAGCCCGAGCTCGCCACAACTAGAGAAAGCCCACACCCAGGAACGAAGACCCAATGCAGCTAAAAATAAATATAAATAAATAAATTTATTTTTAAAAATGACTGTGATGATGGTTGTCCAACTCTGTGAATACAAAAAGCCATTAAAGTGTACACTTCAAATGGTGAATGGTATGGTACGTGAGTTGTATTTCAATGAAGCTTTTTGAAAAAAAATACACACTAAGCTCTTTAAATAAAAACAAGATTTGTGGCTACTGGCTATCGTATTGGTCAGCACATGCCTCCGTGAAAGAAAAACACCAGAAAAATCAGAGCTTGCAGGACACCGAAAACTGCAAGTATTCACTCTGAGAAATCAGACATGGTAGAGAAAAAAAAACTGTGGATTGAAATTGACAGAAGAATCAAATCTTCTTAGCAAAAGTGAGCTCTGCAAAACCTGGCCAGGGAATCTTGCCATAGAAGGAAACTTCAAAAAGATGCAAAGCTAGCTTAGGTAAGGTGAACCCAGCCACACAAGCGAGGGCTGACTCAACCCTTTCACCTCACCATGAACTTGAGGGCTGTGTGCTTTCAAGTACTGGCCAGAATTCGTGGGGAAAGCTCGTTTCACACCCCGGGGAGCCACTCCGAGGACAATGTGGCATTTTCTATTACAATCGAAAATGTATCCATCAGTTGTCTTCTTGGGCTTTAAGAACACACGTTGGTACATGCAGAGATCTAAAAACTCACAAAAGCAACTGGAAATTTTGATGGCTTTCAAGGGGCTCAACCAAGTGACATGAGGACTGGCGTGCGAGACCTCTTTTTCACAGTATACCATTTGGTACCATACGTTGCCCAGTTTTTCACAAGGAGAATTTGTTCACTTAACTACACAAATTGAGATAGGCTGGGACCTGGGACCCTTTGCTGCAGTGCTTGCACCTGGACAAACATCTCCTGGAGCACCAGAATCTCTGCAACAGAATACAAAGAAACTATAAGGGACTAAAAATAACTGCATCCAAGCACAGTTGTGGCGAATTCTGAACAAGATACAAAATGACCAAACACCCAGTTGCTACTTCTGAGGTGCTGGGGGAAAAGCAGGGTCCTGAGCATGATACCTGCACACAGAACCACCAAGGGCGTGAGGCCACCTACGCCACCCGTCTGGGGGGACCCATGGACCTGCCCCCCCCATCCCATTTAAAGGACCAGCTCCCCCGCCTCAGGGAGCGAGCAAGGGCCCCTGATACTTGTTTTCTCTCCCTCCCAGCACGAGTCCCAGTAAAGCCCTGCCTGAATTCCTCATCTAGCTTCCTATCAATTTCTATTGATTAAAGAGTCCAAGGAGCCAAGCGGGTAACAAAAGTAAAACACTGAGAAAAAAAATACCACATAAAAAGGAGATGTCAGGAACTAATTACATCTTAACATATATACTGGTTCTCTATCAAGGGCAATTTTGCTCCCTGGGGGGGGGACCTTGGCAGTGTCTGGAGACAGTTTTGAACGTCAGGACTGATTGGGGAGGGGCTGTCACTGGCGTCTGGTGAGTGGAGGCCAGAGATGCTGCTCAACATCCTACAGCGCACAGGACGGCCCCCCAAAATAACTATCTGGTACTGAATGTCAACAGTGTTAAATGTGAGAAACCCTGGGGTATAAAAACTAAACCCCCAAAATAATGTTGAAGGAAGGGGTGGGGGGAAAGCAGGCGATGACTATGCACAGTAGTATTCCGTTGTGGCAGTTTCTAAAAACACACACACACAAAAACAACCAACCAAACAAACAAAAAACCTACATACACATACTAGAAAGTGACATGTCAAATTACAGATGGCTACCTCTGGGGAGGGAGGGGGAGAAATATCTGTACTGTTTTACCAGTGTGTGCAGCAAATACGGCTAAATGTTAAAATTTGTATATTACTTCTGTACATTTCTTTGAATTACTTCATTAAAAAGCAAATATGGAAATGGTGTTTCGTTGAGATTAAGGAATTACTTTGGATCTGGAAGAAAATCATTTCTCTGTGAAAACTCACCACCAATAATAATAACGATATCATGGTAGCTAATGAATGTCTACTCCACATCATGCATCACTCACTCTAAACAGGGTTTCTCCATATCTGCACTATTAAATAATTTTAGTTGTAAGTGCGGCCCCATTCAGGGCAGGGTGTTGAGAAGCATTCCTGGCTTCCACCCACTAGATGCCAGTAGCACCCCACCTCCACCACCCCCCAGGTGGTACAAAAATGTCTCCAGATATTGTCAAGTGTCCCTGGGGGTAAAACTGTCCCAGGGTTGAAAAATCACCGCTCTAGACCGTTCATTTGATACTAGAGTCTTTTCTCCCAAGTCCAAGGTCGTAAGTGCTGTCATTCTGCCGCCTGCGTTTCAGGGGTCTAAGACTTTAATATGAGGATGACGACCACAATGATGAGCTGACACTAACAATAATCAACACTTTTTTTTTTTTTTTTTTTTTTGGCCAAACCTCTTAGCATGCGGGATCTTAGTTCCCCGACAGGTATTGAACCCGGGCCCTCGTCGGTGAAAGCTCAGAGTCCTAACCACTGGACCGCCAGAGAATTCCAATAATAATCCACACTTTACATCCCACACATCACTTGCTAAATGCATGTACTGTTATGTATGTTCGATTTACAGGCTGGAAACAGGCTCTGCGGCTTAGCAACTTGCCTACTACCACCGGAGAGCTGATTAAGGCTTGGGGCCACGACTGGCGCCCAAGACTGGCGCCCAGCTGAGCAGAAGGTCTGATGGGACACGAGTGAGATAGTAAAAATCAGCTGAGAAAGTACCGGCCCTGTCATTCATCATGCTGGGAGGGCGGATGAAGCCAGCTGCAAAATTAGCAGGAAACGTATCCTCCAAAAACACGCTACAGCTGTAAAGTGTCAAAACAACTCCCTTTTGAGCCATTGCCGTCTACCTCGCTGAATACTCTGTCCATTAAAAGCACAGCTTCTGACCGAAGTCCTATCAGAAGGAAGACAACGTCCCTCTCCTGCCTGTCAGACCTGATTCTCTTGGATACCAAGAATCTGTCTCCATCTCCATCCCGGTGCAGGGCTCAGATAAGGGGTTTCCGGACATACAATCCACAGGCATCTTATCTTTGCGGTTCCCAAGGAAACAGGGCCTGGGTCCACGTCGCCGTCCAGACCCAACGCTGACCCCTCTGCACTGAGCTCAGTTTTGCTCTGAGCCAATGGAAACCAGGCTGCACTTACATCTCACCTACACCCATCCTTCCCCAAAATCCTACAGTGAGTGCGATCCGGGTCCTAAGGCCCAGGGGGTGAGAAGATCCCGCGCCAACCAAAACCCCCAGGGCTCAGCCCCGTCCCACCGGCCTCCACCCGGGCGGGACCCGGGAATTCGCGCTTTTAATGACCCCGCCCCCTACTCTTGGAACTGTGCCCCGCCCTCTGACCCATTTCCACCGCCGCCCGCCACTCCTCCAGCCTCGGCCGACGAGCAGACGCGGGGCCAGGACCTGCGGTGGACAAAGGAAAAACCTCCCTCGGGAGAAGCAGGCTAGCCCGTCAAAGCCCCGGCGCCCGCTCCCCGACCGCCGCTTCCGCTTCCGGCTCCAGGGCTGCTGGGAGCGGAAAAGGGGGCAAGCCCTCGGCTTGGGACTCGTGGAGCCCCGAGGATGGGCGGGCCAACAGCATCCCCCAATCGCCGAGCAGAGAAAGGCGATTTCCCCCGCCCCACCGCGGGACGCGATTGGGCCCAACGTCCGGCCTCTCCCCTCTAGGTCATTCCTGAAACCGAAGTTAAGTTGTGGGCGCGGTTAAGGAAGGATCCGCCTACGTGGGCGTGGTTATCGCCTAACGAGGCCCAGGGATGCTGCTGGGGGCGTGGCCTTCCGCTAATCCCTGAGCGCCCAGGTTACTCTGATAAGCAATGGCCGCTCGCATAAGCAATAAATGCTTATTTCTCCGAACATGTTCCTCATGCTAACACACCCGTAAAAAAAGACATTCCCATTGTTGGAATGTTTCTCCCCTGAAAGTCTTTTATTTCTTGGGGAAATGGGGTCATATTTTATTCATTTCTCTACGTGTTGCTTTTGTTACTAATATATGCCTTCTGATATCCTATAGTGGCCACTGGATGGCGATGTAGCTCATGTTTTCACTTTTGTACCTATGTATGTATTTGTATTGGGTGTACCCGGGAAAAATGCATGGAGACTTCTCCAAAAAAATGCTCTTTAAGCATCTCTGTGTTCCAGACTCTATTGTCTGGGGAAGACAGCAGTAAACGAACACAAAAATCCTTGCCCTCATCCTTCTTAGATTCCAGTGAGGAAGGACAAAAATTAAGCATATAAAGAGCATATATAATAAATATAATGTATCCCAATGAGGACAGGGGAGAGGCTGTGAGCACCTGCTGCTTCTGCTGCCTCCCCAGGACCCTGCACAGCTGTTTGGTTCCAATCACACACAGAGAAGCCTCTACCCTGCCCTAACCGCCCCCTCTCCCCTTTTAGGGACCCATCCCCAGCCTTTTTCCAGGTTCTAGGCGGGATGCTTCTGGTACAGGAGGTCTGCCAGGGTGACTGAGGTGAGGCTGGGGCAGGCCTAGGGGCTCTGCGAGCAGTTCCTGGCTGTGAACTGCCATCTCAGGCGTTTGGAGAAGCTCAGATGTGCAGTGGATGGTGTCCAGGATGGCCTGCAGCTGGTTTATTTGCATTAAATTAACAGGCTCAATTTTGGGAGAATTGAAAATTCTTATAGGTCTCCTTTTTTAAGGGCATGTCTGTCGATTCAGAAACGATAACTTCATCATAATATAGTGTACACAAGTCATTTCAGAGTGAATCATGGAACTGAATGTAAGAGATAAAACTCTAAAACATCTGGAAGAAACAGAGGAGAAAAATCTTGGGACTTCCCTGGTGGTGCAGTGGTTGGGACTCAGCACTCCCAATGCAGGGGGCCCGGGTTCCATTCCTGGTCGGGGAACTAGATCCCACATGCATGCCACAACTAAGGAGCCCACCTGCCGCAACTACGGAGCCAATGTGCCGCAACTAAGACCCAGCGCAACCAAATAAATAAATAAATATTTTAAAAAAATCTTTGTGACCTTGGGTTAGGCAAAGATTTCTTAGCTAGGATACAAAATGTGGCAAATACACACAAAGGAAAGATCAAGTAGGTCATTAAATTTTTAAACATTTGCTCATTGAAAGGCACTATGAAGAAAGCAAGCAGGCAAGCCACAACAAGGAGAAGATATTTGTGCAACAGACACTGACCAAGTAATTGTATCCACAATATACAAAGAAAGCGTTCAGTGGAGAAAAATAGTGACCACAAGAGGGCGCCCTTTCACTAGCAAAACCTCCTAGTTGGCTGTTTGGGAGCAGTCACTGAAGTATTGCAGGATAAAGGGGATGTTACCGAACCAAACTGGGTCTGCTCACCTGCGGGCAATAAAGCCAGTTTACTGACCTGGGTTGTGGTGAAGGAAAGGGCAGTGTTGATCGCAGGCGCCAAGCCAGGAGTCCAGGCAGCTAGTGCTCAAAAGCCCCAGACTCACTCCCCAATAGTTTTCAGGGAAAAGGTTTTAAAGACGGGGTGAGGGAGGGGGTGGTGTGTGTGCGTGATCAGCTGGTGGACGTTCTTCTGATTGGTTGATGGTGAGGTAATCAGGAGTCAACATCATAAACCTTCTGGTTCCAATTGGTCTGGGGTCTACGTGCTTGTGGGCATCATGCAGTTTACTTCTTCCACCTAGTGGGGTCTCAGTATCTGTAAAACAGCTCAAAGGACACGGCTCAGAATATTATCTACAGCCCTTGAGGACGAACTAAAGGTCCTTGACTTTGTTTAATGGCTAAATCATTATTATGCTTGACTGTTTTCCTTTCTTTCTGCATTTTCTCACTTCTCTGATTGAATTTATTCTTTGGAACTCGAGGAAGGCCTAGGAGGCTAAAGGTTTTTTTACAGACAAGACGAAGGTGGAGGACATGGTGGGCGGGTTTGTCCTGCAAAGGCCCCATAGGGTCCTGCTTGGTTACACAGGCACAGAATGCAATTTACATCCAGAGTTAAGGGGGGAAATGTGAATAATTTACATATACGTATGTATATATACACAGAGAGAAAATGAAAAAGCAAAAGGGACAAGATATTAACATTGGGGAAAGTGGATGAATGGTATATTCAGGAGTTCTTGCTCTGATCTTGCAATTTTTCTGTAAGCTTGAAATTATATCAAAATAAAAAGTTCCCCCCGCAAATAGTTTCCTAGTTTGTACTAGAAAGCATATAGATAGCCAACCAGTGATCAAAGAAATCAGTGATCGATTTTAATTGTCTGTGACCATTTGGTTTCATTTGTTTTCCTGTATCTCTGGTTTTATTGCTGTGTTTTCCACGAATATAACTGGTAAGATCGTCCCTTTAAGGAATTTTATAATAGTTTATTTGTGGTTGAAAACAGTGGGTCCCAAACGAAGCTGCTTCCCTCAGTCACATGGAAGCTTTTTCTTTTTGGTTTTTCATGACGAATTTTATTCTCACATGTATTTCCTTAAATAATAAACTAGACACACAGATTGGGACAGTAACAGGAGAAATTGTCCATCATCACGTGGAATCGTCATGTCCAGCACTGCAAATCCAGGGAGAGCACAGGTTCTCACACTGGGATGGCCAGACCAACTGCATTAGCCACCCACTCCCCCCACCCCCAGCCTGGCTAGAAATGCAAATTCTCAAGCTCCCCCCACCCACCAGTAGGGGTTCTTATTCACACACAAGTTTAAGAACCATTGACTCAAAAATAGGAAGGTAAGTAATCTAAGAAAAGTAACAAACAGCAGACTCCAAGGCACCCCACCGAGGACACAGCAGGGGATGCTCATTTGTCATTTGAGATCTTTGGGTTCCATTTGCTTCATTTTATTTTGTGTTTATATTTTTAAAATCGAAATCTAGTTGCTTTACAATATATTAGCGTCAGGTGTACAGCATTGTGATTCAGTATTATTACAGATTACACTCTATTAAAAGTTATTACCAAAGAATGGATTTATTTCATGTTTAGAAGCAACGTGTCAGTGTACTTCTTTGGTGGAATGTTATTTTAAAGTATCCTAGATGCTAAATAATAGAAAGATGGATAAACAGAGGAACTGAAGGGTCAGGGCTCCACCCACCACAACGACCCAGATCCATTTGACTCTGTGATTCTGGCGGCCCATCTCAGAGGATGGGCAGAAATGAGCCTCTAAATCAGGACTGGAGCTGGACAGCCTAGAGGCTGATGCGGGCAAGCTGGCATCTGGCTACCAGGAGATCCCGTCTGAGAAGGAAGAAGTTCCTACCACCGTGAATCCCCTAATGTGAAAGTTTTCCCACTGGGAGGATGTGGAGCAACTGGGCCCTCAGGCACTGATGGTGGGAAAGGAAGATGGGGCAGCTACCTTGGAACAGCCTGGCAGCTTCTGAAAAGGTTAAGCAGACACCTGATCAGACCATACCTACCTCGTAGGCATCCACCTGAGAGAGATGAAAGCAAATTTCAATGCACAGACCTGTACACGGATATTCATAACAGCTCTACACATGATCACCCCAAACTGGAAACAAACCAAATGTCCATCAGCAGGTGATAGAATAGTACTAGGCCATAAAAAGGAAGCAAGTATGGATACATGCAAAAACATAGATGAACCTCAAGAAGATATGCTCAGTGAAAGAAGCCAGACACAAAAGATTACAATCTTATGACTCCATTTACATGACGTTTCTAGAAAAGGAGAGACAGAAAGCTATGGATGGGAGGGAAGGAGGGATCCACTCAAAACGAACAAAAGGGACATTTCTGAGGTGATGGAAATTTGCTCAAATTGGATTGTGGTGATGGTTGTACAACTAGACAAATTTACTAAAAATCATGGAACCCTGTGCTTAAACAGGTCAACTCACATTTTGTACACTCAATGAGGCTGTAATAAAAAGTTTCCCCAGAAGAGGGCGCCAGAGACCACAAATTCAACTCAGAACATACCTTGGGGATGAGGTCTACGGCCACCTTCCCCTCTTTGCACCTCATAAAGGGAGTGAGCTGGACCCCCAGGAAGGTGTTCTGCAGCCTCTCCACACCGTGGGGGTCTCGCTGGGCTAAAGCCACCACCTTCTTTTAGATGATGTCATTGGAGTGAACAGCTGGCCAACTGGGAGTTTGCTCGTAAGCCCTCAGCAGCCTAAAATGCCTGGTTTAACCAACCCTAGTCCCGCTGAGCCCTAAATGTACACCAGGGGGCTGGATGGGCAAGTCAGTTAAGCACGTGACAGGGAGGGGTGATGTTGGAACATCACCTGGGTCACATCCCTTCACCAAGTCCCAGCGGAGGGGTCTTCACAGGGCAAAGTATGAATTGGGATGAACTGACAATATTGGATGTAACAAGGGGGCCAGGGCTTGGCCATCAAAAGACAACCTCAGGGGACTTCTCTGGTGGTCCAGTGGTTAAGACTCTGCGTTCCCAGTGCAGGGGGCCAGGGTTCCATCCCTGGTCAGGGAACTAGATCCCTCATGCCGCAACTAAGACCCAGCGCAGCCAAATTAAAAAAAGAAAGAAAGAAAGAAAAAAAGACAACCTCAGTACCACCACCCTGCCCAGCCCCGGTAGGGAAGAGTCAGAGGACGCAGAGCTTCCTGGGGTGGGGGCCATCTTGGACCCCCACCCGAGACCCAGCCATCTGGGGGAAATAAACCCCCAAAAAATGCACTTGGATGAACACAAGAGTAATCCACCCAGCCACCCTTTCAGCCACACATGGACAGGATGGAGAAGAAAGAATTAAATAGGGACTTCCCTGGTGGTCCAGTGGTTAAGAATCCGCCTTCCAATGCAGGGGACGTGGGTTCGATCCCTGGTCAGGGAACTAAGATCCCACATGCCATGAAGCAACTAAGCCCGCGCGCTGCAACTACTGAGCCTGCGTGCCACAACTAAAGAGAAGCCTGTGTGCCGCGACAAAGAGCCTGCAAACCGCAACAAAATATCCCAGTGCCACAACTAAGACCCGACGCAGCCAAAAATAAAATAAATTTAAAAATAAAAATTAAATAAAACCAAAAAAGTCACAGAGTGGTGAGTAGGATTAGTGGAGCAAGAGAGAGAAAGTGATGGAGCCTCACTGGGAAGAGATTTTAAATTGAGTTCTGGATGGCAGAAGATGATCCCTGTAAAAAAGGAAACAAGAAAGGCTGAAACATGGATAAATGTTCACCAGTGACCCAGCATTGAACCAGTGAAGCCACCTCCAGATTCCTGACCACTAGAACCTGTGTGAGGTGATGTTTCTTATTTCAAGGCACTAAGCTAGGGGGCACTTTGTTATGCAGCAGTAGCTAACTAATACATCTGGATTTCTTCAGAAGTTCCAGGTCCCAGAGACCAAAAATCCACTTCTGGGATGGACATACCTTCCTCTAAGCTTAGGTCCATGGGATGGCCCAACCTATCGCTACATGGACAGTTCAAATGTGGGGCTTCCAGCAATCCCACTCCTGGGCATATATCCTGAGAAAACCGTAATTAGAAAAGACACATGCACTCCAATGTTCATTGCAGCACTATTTACAATAGCCAAAACGTGGAAGCAACCTAAACGTCCGTCAACAGAGGAATGGATAAAGAAGTTGTGGTACATATATTCAATGGACTATTACTCAGCCATAAAAAAGAATGAAATAATGCCATTTGCAGCAACATGGGTGGACCAAGAGATTGTCATACTAAGTGAAGTAAGTCAGACAGAGAAAAACAAATATCATATGATATCACTCATATTTGGAATCTAATTTTTAAAAATGATACAAATGAACTTATTTACAAAACAGAAACAGACTTACGGATATCGGAAACAAACTTATGGTTACCAAAGGCGAAACATGGTGAGGGTGAGGGATAAATCAGGAGCTTGGGAATAACATATACACACTACTATATATTAGATAACCAACGAGGACCTACTGTATAGCACAGGGAACTCTACTCAATATTCTGTGATAACCTATATAAGAATCTGAAAAAATGAATATATGTATATGTATAACTGAATCACTTTGCTGTACACCTGAAACTAACACAGAATTGTAAATCAACTCTACTACAATAAAAAAAAAAAATTTTTGTTTTTGGCTGCACCACGTGGCTTGTGGAATCTTAGTTCCCCAACCAGGGATCGAACCCAAGCCCTCAGCAGTGAGAGCATGGACCCCTAACCACTGGACTTCCAGGGCAGTCCCAACTATACTCCAATAAAATTTTTTAAAAAACTGAACCATTTCAGCAAGTCCTGAAATAAAGGAAAATTAATTTCATTTCGCAAAAAAAAACCGTGGGAGTTTAATTTAGATCTGGGCATTAGGGCATAAGGGTTATGCATGTACATCATGGGGTCAAATCCCAGCTTAGCCACTTAGTAACGGCACGACCCGGGGCAGGTCAGTTAACCTCTCTGAGCTTCATTTTCCTCCTCTGTAAAAGGGGGATGTCAGGATTCATGGAGGATAGAGTGGGTTGCTATAGTTACTTAATTTTTCTTTTGAGCCTTGTAGAGCGTAGAATTGTATCCCCTAAAAACATACATTTAAATCCTAACCCGCGTTAGCTGGGAATGGGACCTTTTTTGGAAATAGGGTCTTTGCAGATGTAACTAGTTAAGATGAGGTCATACTGGAGTGGAGTGGCCCCAAATCCAGCGACTGGTGTCCTTGTAAGAAAAGGGACATTTGGACACAGACATACACACACACAGAGACACCGTGTGAAGACAGAGGCAGAGCTTAGGGTGATGCTTCTACAAACCAAGGACGCCGAGGATGGTCAGCAACGCCAGAAGCTGGAAGAGGCAGGAAGGATCCTCCCCTGGAGACTTCAGAGGGAGCAGGGCCCTGCCTGCCAAAGCCTTGATTTTGGACTTCCCGTCTCCAGAACGTGAGAGAAGAAATTTCTGTTGTTTTAAGCCACCCAGTTTGTGGTTATTTGTGACAGCGGCGCCAGGAAAGGAATACAAACCTCTTTCCACCAGGTGGCAGAAAGCAAACCTCAATCAATTCTGAGTAATTTGATAAATTCACTTTTCCTGGGGCCAGGCTAAGTTCAAGGGGACTCATGTGGTGGCTGAGTGGGGACAGCTGGGGGCATTGGGCCCTTGAGCAGCTCCCAGCCTGGCCAGTGTCTCTGGAGGGTCCGGGTCCTGCTGCTTCTTGGTCATTCATCTGTTGCCTGGACACGAGGGCCGTTTACCTACAGGCTTCTGCAGCTTTCCCCTCACTCCTGTCACTTGGCTATGGTCTCTGGGCCACGAGGCCCACTGGGAGGTTCTGGGGATGGGGGAGAGAAGTTGGGGGGTTGAAACCTGTCAATACCTCCCAGCTGTCACCACCTCCCAGCTGTCACCTCCCTGCGGTCACTCCACAGGCCCCTCTCCACCCTGGGCTCTCTCCTGAGCCCTCTGCCTGGTCTACACCCAACCCAGGTGACCCTGTGGCCTCTGGGTATCCAGGTCTGAGGTCTCTGAGGCTGAGCCCAGGGAGTTCCAAAGCTTTGGAAATGCAAACTGTTTTTCTCTCGAACTTTCATCCAGACCTTGGATTTCCAAAGTAAACCACAGCAACTTGAGAGCCAAGAAGTAAATCTTTGCTTCCTTCTCTCCTAGCTGCTGTGTCATCCATCCCCTTCCTGAGGGCTCAAGGAGGCTGCTTCTCTACCCGCCAGGCTGGAGCAAGCGGGGGACGGTAAAAGGGAGAAGCAGGGGCGAGCCCACACCAGCCAAAGGGCCAACTATCACCCCAGCCCCAAGTGCGGGGGGCTTTCCACGAGTGAGGATGAAATGGCTGCTATAAAACGGCTCCGATTTCTACAAGGACCTAGGTATTTCTCCTTTTTAAGAACCTCAGATCTATGAAACTAATACAACATTGTAAATCAATTATACTCCAATATAAAAGAAAAATTAAAAGAAAAAAAAAAAAGACCCTCAGATCTGCACTGACCAGCAGAACTTTCTAAGATGGTGGGAATGTTCTAGATCTGCAGTGCGGACAGTCAGGTGTGGCTACTAAGCAACTGACATTCATTTGGTCAGTGGCCCCCAGGAACTGAGTTTTAAATTTAATTGTAATTCATTTTAATTTAAATAACCACAGGTACCCAGTGGATACAGTAGAAGACAAGATAGCCTCAGATAAACTGGTGTGTCCAGCTGACTGTCTACAACCAGGGAGAGGGGGGAGCACACAGAAGGAGGCAATTAGCAGTCTGGACCATAAATAAAATACACTTCCATTAAGGGCCAGTGGAGGGATTGTGGGCGAAAACCTTTATTTGCGGCTCGTACGTGGCAGCCCTCACTTTGTCCTCCATAGACAAGCCACAAAACCCAATTTGTGTGTTTACATCATAACCTCTGGGGGCTACGCATCCAAAGATCTGAACCCTCAGTCACCTGTTTCCGTCCATCCTCCCCCCGTGACAAAGCACAGACTTGGGTGGGGGGAAAGAGGGAGTGCTCTGGTTTGCGTGGATCCCGAGCCAGCATACCCACCCAGGTGCCTGTGACCAGGTGCAAGCAAGTGGGAGAATCCCGTCAGCATTCGGTGAATTTTGAACACAGCAGGGTATAGGGCCATGGAGATTACAAAATTAGCTCCAATAGAAACCAGATTTGGAGAAAAATAAGGGGGGATGGAGGCCTCCCTGAGCTGGTAACCTCTGAGCCAGAGCCGAAGGTGAGGGATTCATCCAGTGGCAGTCAGGGGACAGACTCTCCCTGGCCCAGGAAGGAACAGCCAGCGCAAATGTTCTGGGGTAGGTACAAAGTTGACCTCTCACCCCCAGACTCTGGACTGACCACTTCCCATCTCAAGCAGGCATTTCACACCAAAACAGGACTCCTGAATCCCTCCACATACACCCCACCACTTATCTCTGAGGTCACCCCAAGCCTAGAGTAGGCACTATGCTTCCCTCCTTGGCCTTGAACCTGGAAAAACTGTACCAGCCTCAAGGCTTTGCAGTTCCGGCTTTTTGTTCTCAGATTTCTCAGAGTCTCGGTCCCTGGGCTTGAAGGGTAGCTGGGAAAATTCGCTGATAAGATGCACAGCCCCGGGCTTGGCTCCTAGGAAGCCTGGATAAAAAGGAGCCAAGGAGCCGTTGAGTTTTCCCCAAGAAAGGGGACTGGAGCTCCGTTTGCATTGCACGTTATTTAAAATTGAGGAAAAGGTTCTTAGTCCAGATCTAAGGATTGGAGTGAGAGTGCAGAAGACTCCCCCCATCCCCACCCCCAGCCATGAGCCACTCCTGGGCAAGAAGAAAAATTGACAGGGCTTCTCACCAAACAAGGCAAATACACACCGCCCAGTCCCTCCTCAAGTTGCACCCTCTGACTCCAAGCCCCTTGCCCTTCTAAATATCCTCATCCCTGCCTGGATCCCAACCTGCCTGCGACTCTGCACGCTGCCCTTCCCCGCAGCGGGACCGCAAGGGTTAAGCGGCGGCGCCCCGCGCGCTGATTGACAGCCCGGCCAGAGGCTGGGGAGAGCCGACCAATCACCGACGGCGACCGCGGCCCACGTGGGCAAGCGGCCTCGCGATTGGTCGGCACCGCCAGCGGCCGCCCGCGGAGCCCGAGCCCACGTGCAGCTGCTGCTAGTTCACTGACAAGCTTCGCGTTGCAGGTGGCGGCGGGGCGGGGCCGGGGCGGGGCCGGGGCGGGGCCCGATGGGTCAATTGGCCCCCGGGGATGGGGGGACGTGCTTCCTGTCGGCCTGAACTTGGCTGACCCCGCGGCTTCCTCCTCGTTCCTCCTGGGCCACCATCCTAAGGGAGGCGGGTAGGCCTGCTAGTCTCCTGGAGGACCCCATGGTCCCTGGGCTGGGGAGGAGCCTAGAGGGGAGCTGAGGGGCAGAAGCGAAGTAAAGAAGGGGCTTGGTGCCGCAGGAATGATTGGGGGTAGAGAGACGTCTCTTTCCTCCTGTCTGAGAAATTTCTCCTAATTCTCCTGGTCAACTCTTCTTCATCCTTCAAAACCCCTTTCCAAATGATGTTCTCCCGTGCTTTAGGAAATTGTCTCAAAACTAAGGTTGAGCTTTGATATCTTTCTCTGGGGTACCTCCAGCCCTGACTGCTCCTGTCAGGGAGTATGTTTGGCACCATACGGTGCCCCCCACCTCATAGGGTGAGGCCCCAGGGGGTCCCCACCACTAATAAGAACACCTGGAAACACCAGAGAGTGATGAATGAAAGAACAGAGAATGTAGGGAATGCAGTGGGGTGCTGGCAGTCAGGGAGGGGTTTGGGGGCCCGGGACTGAGTCCTGGAGGAGTGAAGACCAAGGTGGGTGGTGCTGGAGGCCGAGGGTGTGTTGGGGCTAGTTCTGTCCTCTGCCACTGCCCAGCCTTCTGCGCTCATGATCTGCCATCTCCTCTTTACTTTTAGAGTCCCTGGCTAAAGTCCTTGTGACTCCAGCCTGAAGACTGACTTCTTGGGGCCATCTCAGCCCGCACGGGCACCCTCAAAGGATGGTGAGGCATTAGCCCCTGGGGGAGGGGGCAAGAGGCTCAAATCTTGTTCTCCTGCTCCTGAGGGACGGACATGGGCCGGCTGGCCAGGCCTTCAGCTGGCGACAGTAACCCATCATACTTTAAGGCACTTTCTTTTTAAACTTATTATTACCCAGGTGATAAAACATAGGGCTACATCACCTACTCAGTTAATATTTTACAAGCAAAAGTCCCTCTCTGTGCCTCCCCACCCGCCATTACTTCCCAGGGAAAACCATTTCTAACAGTTTAGGCCAGGGGCGGGCAAGCTTCTGTAAAGGGCCAGAAAGTAAATATTTTCAACTTTAGGCCAAAAATCAAGAAGGAAGATACCCTGCGGGTACTTAAGTAATAAGAGAGAAAGCAAATTACCTTCAGGTCTCAGGAGGCCCTACCTCACCCTCTTTGGGGCTGATGACCTAACGGCAGGGATACGGGGAGGCTGTGGGTTTTCTTCATGCCTCCTTCGACCTCTCCAGGCTCATCCTGAGGCCGGCCTTCCAGCCCAGAACTATCAGGACGCCCTGGATCAGCTCAAGCAGCACTTCCCCAGGTGAGGGCGATTCTCGGGGGCTGGAGGCCCCGCTGGGGCCCTAAGTCCCACCGAGGGAAAGAATCCCATCCTTGTCTCCATGGCCCAAAAGACACGACCAGTGCTGATGGGGGGCGGGGAGGGGGGGAGGAGCCATATTGAGGGCTGAAGCAAAAGGAAAGGAAAACCAGTAATACCAATCCTGGCTTTCATTTAAATTTTTGATTTTGTTGTTGTTCAGTGTGAATTTGCTTGCATTCAATTATGTTTTTAAAAATACCGCATTAAAATCATATTCGTCTTGGCGCCTTCTTCAATGTGGCACCTGGAAGGGACTAGCTCACTTGCTGGAACTGCCCTGCTGGGGGGGGCTGGGGGCAGGGCTCATTCTGGGGAAGGGTCTTGAGGCCTCCTCTTGCAGCGGGTTTGTCTTCCCTGGCAGGTTCCCCACTCACTTGACGACACAGATGGACAGCGCTTACTACTTGGTGAGCCCCGGCCCGGGAAGCCCCGCCCTCTCTGGGAAGCCCCGCCCCGCCCCGCCCCGCCCCGCCCCTACTCTCCCCACCACCACCAGGTAGCCCCTCAGGAGCCTCCTGGAAAGGCTGTTGAGTTTGGCCTCAGGATCCGGGTTTGGGGGCACCCTCTCCTCTACTTTGCTTATTTTAGGCAAGTGAGTTAACCCAGTGAGCACCAACTTCATGTGAGTTTTTCTTAATTAATAAAAACCTTGCTGTGAAAACAAGTAATTCTGTATTTAAATTAAGGAGAAGATTCTTCAGCCCACAGTTGATGAGTTAGGGGTACAGCACGTGATGGGAGTCCCTGCCCTTCAGGAATGTATGTTCTAGTGTGTGCTGTCTTCTGGAACTTTCCATAAAGATAGGAATGTTCTCTATCAACAGGGTCCAATATGGCACCCACCAGCCACATGTGGCTACTGAGCTCCTGTAAGGAGCTGAATTTTAATTGACTGAAAGTTAAAGAGCCACATTTGACTAGTGGCTACCCCATAGGACCCGGCAGCTCTAAGTGAAGGAGAGAGACAAATAAGTAAATAGAGAAACAAGATTCACAAAATGTAAGTGCTTAAAAGAAAATAAAAGGTGAAGCGGTGAAAGTGAGTCAAGATTTTGAGCTAAGGTAGTCAGGAAGGGCTTCTTGAACGTGAGACACAGTGACACCATGTCTCACTGTGTCTCACGTTCACAGTGAGACATGGAAGATAAGGAGTTCCTGCCACCCTAGAGAGAACAGGGAAGGCTGTTTCAGGCAGAGGGCACAGCCCATGCAAAGGTCCTGGGGCAGGATCGGGCCTGGTGTGTTGGAGGAACAGCGAGGAAGCCTGTGTGTCTGGAGCAGAGTGAGCGAGGGAGAGAGAGGGAGGAGGGGAGGGCAGGGAGGGAGCAAGGGCAGGTTGTGCCCCTCTTTGACCTCCACTTCATACCTAGAATGAAAACCAGGGGTCTCCCTAATTACTTCCTACTCTGAGTATGGTAGGCAGTATCCCATTTGATGAGAGCAGGGACCAGAGAGGTAGCATGACCTGCCCAGGGTCACACAGCTGGGGAGAAACATGCACAGCATTCAGTTCTGCACTCCTGCCCACTTCCATTGACCACCTCCCAGTGTGATCGCTGTTGTTCCTTTGCAGTTGCAGGAGATCCGGCAGGGGCTCCAGGAACATCGCAAGCAGGTGAATGAGTGACCAGGAGCTTGGAGCAGGGCTGCCCCTCCTTGCAAGGCAGGGGAAAGGGGGAGAGAGGGGGGTGGTGAGGACAGGGAGGGGACAGGGCAGGTCTACTGGGCCTTGTGCGCCATGGAGGTGGACTTGAGCTTTTCCCCCTGAGAGAGGTGGGAGCCCTGGAGGGCTGGGGGCAGAGGGGGCGGGGCCCATAGTAGAATCCCCAGGGTGTCCGTGGGTCCCCCACATCTCAGGAGTGCATCTCTGGTCCTGAGCCTCTTCCCTCCGGTCCTGCTCGCTGGTCCCTGCGTGCCTGGAGGAGGCCAGGGGCCTGTCAGCACATCGCAGGTTCGTTGCCTGTGCTAGGAAGGGGCTGTTATGTGCCAGGCATGGCCGGATGCGGTCTCCATGTGTCTGAGGTTCCCAAGGGCCTGGCTCACACTCGGGGGTGGGGGGAGGGACAGGCCTGCACTGGGGGCCCAGCTCCCAGCACGGGGAGCCTTGCCCAGGCTGAGCATGGCTTCCACCCCGCCTGTCCTCCCGCCACCTGGCCCCTTTCTCCTGGGTGCTGGCAGGACTTTCTGCCTGTGCCAGATGTGACTGGCAGAGGGCCAGGGCCATGTCTGCGACTTAGCGGGGCCTGGGGTGGGTAGCTCAGGGAACAGGGAAAGACAGATCCAGAGGCGGGGGTGGGGTGGGGCAGGAAGCAACCAGAACACGGTTATTCATTCAACAGATATTTATCCATCACCTCCTTGCCAAGTGCAGTTGTAGGCGCCAGGGAAATAGCAAAGGAGAACACAGACAAACCGCTGCCCTTGGGGTGAGAGGAGCTTGGTAAACAGAAGTGTCAGATGGTGAGGGCTGGGCAAGGCAGGAGTGGAATTGAGCAGCCCCAAGGCGACGTGGGGGGAACCAAGGTGGAAATGGGTTACAATTCAGGGTGGTCAGGGAAGGCTCGCTGAGAAGGTGACATTTGGGCAAACTCTTGAAGGAGATCAGAGAGGGAGTGTAGATGTCTGGAAGGAGGAGTAGACCAGGCAGAGGACACAGCCCGTGCAAAGGCCCTGGGGCAGGACCAGGCCTGGTTCATTGGAGGAACAGCAAGGAGACCCGTGTGTCTGGAGCAGAGTGAGTGAGGGGGAGAGAGGGAGGAGGGGAGGGCAGGGAGAGGACGGGGCAGGTTGTGCAGGGCCTTGTGGGCCGCAGGGAGTACTCCGGCTTTTACCCCCAGGGAGGTGGGACCCTGGAGGGTTGTGGGCAGAGGAGGGGCGGGGCCTGACTCAGGTGCTCACGCGCGCCCTCTGGTGCTGCTTTGGGGAGGATGGATATTTGGGGGCCAGGATAGGAGTTGGGGTCCAGTTGGACCATCCAGGTGTGGGAGGCTGGTCACTGAGCCGGTTTGGTGGTGAGAAGCAGTCAGAGTGTGGATGTGTCAGGAAACTGACAGCATGTGCTGAGTATCGAGACGTAAGGGGAGGAATTCCGTGGTGGTCCAGTGGTTAGGACTCCGTACTTCCACTGCAAGGGACACAGGTTCGATATCTGGTCGGGGGAGTTCTGCATGCCGTGGGGTGCTACCGAAAAAAAAAAAATAAATAAGACGTAAGGGGATGAGGAGGACCCAGGAGGGTCGCCCGTAAGCACCCTCCTCCCCCAACAGAAGGCCCCAGGTGATGATCCCTAGCTGACTTGTGGTTTCGCAGGGACCACCTCCCCCTCCCCTGTTTCCTGTTCCTCGTCTCCCAGCCTCCTTGCTGTGTATTTAAAATCCTGAGCAGCAGCAGCAGTGGCAACGCCCCCGGCTCCCCAGCCCGCCTGCACACAGCTCTCCCCAGGGAGGAGCAGCAGGCAGGCAGAAGGGAGCAGCACTTTTCATGCTGAGTGCATTAAAGTGCCAGTAAATTGCACATTAACGAGCCGGGGAGAATTGGGGAAGGCTCCCCTGGGCCTCGTGCTGCTGGGAGGCCCAGCTGGGGAATCCATCGCCGGCTACCCTAGGAGGCAGCCACCTGGAGCGCCCAGAGCTCAGGGAGGGGGTCCTGCTCGCCGCCACCCCCCCCCCCGCAACCAGCGAGGGGCGTGGGGTGGGACCAGGCTGCCAGTGGAGGCAGGTAAACACTGCTGGGCCCCAGGTGTCCTGACTTTAGGAAATTGACTTTGATGCTCTGAGCCTCAGTTTTCTCATCTGCAGAATGGGAACGCCAGTGGTGCCTGTTCAAAAGAACTGACAGCCACAGGGCTTATGCCACGTTCCTTAGCAATTATTTCTTTCTGTGAACCACAATATTTCCCCAGGATTTTGGAATTCGCTCTGGGCCAGACAGCTTCTTGGCATCCACCATGGAGGGGCATGTACATTCGGAAGGCCCACGGCACTGCCTCCAAAGCCAGAGGCCAAAGACTAAATCCATGTCACCCTCTACGGTAGCCACGGGACACACGTGGCTATTTACACTTTAATTGGCAGTCAAGTGGCACCGTCCACATTTCAAGTATTCAACCTTAGCTGGCGGGTCTAGAACATTCCTAATATCACTGTATTTAGTCCATCTGGACTAAATATAGCTGCACATTCCCGTAGAGCCCCTTATCGGGCCGAGAAGGTGGGTCTCCCCACAGCGAATTCCTGGCAGTACTGGCAGTTCGTGTCTTGCGTGGTCTGTGTCCTCAGCTGGCTGCCAGGCACATTCTAGGTTCGTGCCTCGCCGTCTACTCTGGCAGCCCCCAGCCCCACGTGGCTGTTGAGCACTTGAAATGTGGCCCGTGGGACAGGAGGGATTGCATTTTTAATTAAACTTAACTTTATATTTAAATAGTGACCTGCAGCCAGTAGCCACTGTGCAGGGAGGTACAGTCTTGAGGAAGGAGAGGTTAAAAACAAATCTGGTACCTGGGCCGGATAAATGCTCTTGAGAAAAGCAGTAGGACGTGCCATAGGAGGGAGCCTGTCCTAAAGGAACAGATGGGCAGCCTGCTGGGAGGGAGAAAAAGAAAATTTAGGGTGCCTTCCATGACCACAGAAACCGTTCACTTAAATCTGGAATCGGTAGTAGCCACATGGCTTGACTTTAAATATAAAATAATATAAGTGACCCTCCCACCAGGGCCCCTGACTTCCCCATCGCCAGCCCTGCTCCCCAAGAGGTAACCATCGGTGTCTTAGGATCTTTGCAATGTTTCAGCAGATTCAGATGTCGTCCCCATAAGGGGGACATGCGTACACACGGCTTTGCTTCCTGAAGCCATTTTAAGCAAGGGGGTGGCATTCAGGCTTTTGTTTCCAAACATCCCAAGAAAAGCAGCTGGATGGGAACCCCGATCTGACTTGACTTGCGACCATATTATAGTGGTGACTGGTCATTAGGGCTCAATTTTGTCACCTGCAGCCAAGGGTGGCCTCTGGGTACCGAGAGCTTGCTTTTTGCTAAGTGATTGTGAATCCACCCAAAAACGTTCAAGGGAGGCGGTGTAGCCTCACTTTGTGAACAGGGAAACTGGCTTGTAGGAAGGTATTCGCACCCAGGGCTGTCCTTTAATGAAGCTTTAGCTGGGATGATGTTCCCCTTCCAGGCAGAAAACTTCCTACAGATAGTGGAGACCTGCGGCCAATCCCTGGGCTTCCAGCTGCAGGAGGTAGGTTCCTGGGTCCTTGAGTAGGGTGGGGATAGGCTTGGGGCAAAGGGTGCATCCTCGTGTCCCTCACGACCCTGTGCTTACAGCACCAGGGAAACCAGGCGTTCCCCAGTGAGCAGCCCAACCAGGACCCCCAGCACCCAGAGGCCAAGACCGCACAGCCCTCCAGTCTCCAGGGGCCAGACTTCGAAGACATCATGGCCACGAGGTCATCCGACTGGCTCCAGCAGACCCCCGGAGTGGACGACGACGCAGGCCACCAGCTAGACATGCGGCCGTCCTGGGACTCGGAGCCCCGGTTTTGGCAGGATGTTCTGACAGAGCAGCTCTGGCAGATTTTTGCTGGGACCCAGGACCAGGGGGAGCGCCCGAGACGCAGGAGTGAGTCTCCCTGAGGGTGAGGGGAAGTGGGCAATCAGGCCGCGTGGAGGGGCAGCACCGGTTGAACTGGCTTCTCCCCCTCATCCCCTTCTGTCGTCATAGCGACAGAGCAGGCGCCAGGCCAGGTAAGTAACTGGAATCCTGGGTACCCGGAAGGGTGGGCTTTGTCCTGGCTGGGCCCCCTGGCTTTGACCTCTGGATGCCTGTGGGATTGGCATGCCTCCCCCACCCTCAGCCCTTGGGTACCCTCAGAGGACCTGAGCCTGTCTGCAGCTCCGCCTGGACGGGACTTCAGGCAGCTGGAGCGTCCTGTCCACACTGCCTGGGCCCGCCTACCGTGTTCCAGTTCTCAGACCGACCCTGGGCAGGTCCTTTGGTCTGAACTGATCTCCCCAATTCCCGTGGGCAGGAAAGCCAGGAGCCAGCACCACGACACTTGGGAGTGAAACTGCTCCCCAAGGACACTTTGGGTAATCCTGGTGGGAGGAGGGCAGCCCGCCCGGGTTGGGGGGGTGGGGAGGGGAGCCATGCCTGCCACTGATCCACTCTTGTCTCTGCCCAGTTCTCAGCCCAGCTACGCCCTCCCCCAGCTCCTCTGAGGGCTCCCGAAAGGGAAGCACAGGACTGGGCACTGTAGGAGAGGGGGTGTTCTCCCGCGTGGCCCAGGTGAGACCCCTGCACCCCACACAAAGGCTGGGGGGGGGCTGGGGCGGGAGGAGGATGTGGCTCAGCTGTGACCTCGTCCACCCGCAGGAGCTTGCCGTAAAATCCTATCAATTTCTGAAGCCCATGTAAGTATGTCCCAACCTTGTGGTCTGAGGCTAAGGGAGCCCAGATGTGGGGGTGAGAAGGCTTCCTGGAGGAAGGGACATAAGGGTTAGGACCTTGAAGGATGAGTAGGAGTTTGCTGGGATAGGGCAAAACATGTCAGGCAGAAGGGAGCAGTGTTTGGTCGCAGGAGAAGGAGACTACTTGGAGGGGTGTGGGTAGAACCTGGGGGGATATAGAGTGCCGTGGAGAAATGAGGCCTGAGAGAACCCCAAATCTGAAAAAGAACGAAGCCCCTCTGGGGCTTGATAGGTGCCCTGATCTGGGCAGAGAGGCTCACAGGCAGGCTAGTGACCCTGAGGCCTCCTCTCCCAAGATGCTGGGACCCTGAGGACTTTGAAAACACGTGGAATGGGCCTGATGCCTTGCCCTGGCAGTCCAAGAAGCTGGCCGTGCCACACAGAGTGGAGAAGATGCGGAGGCTAGAACATGGGGAACCCGTGCTGGCCACGGCCGTCAGCAGCTTCACGCGGCACGCCTTCACCTGCGGCAGGGGTGGCGTCAAGGTGTGGAGCCTGGTCGGCCAGGTGGTGGAGGCCAAGTTTCCCGAGAGCTACCTGCGCGTACAGGTGAGGGTAGGGCTGGCTCTGGGGCGGGGCTTGTGGGAGCAGGGGGAGCCCCCCCACCCTGCAGGGGAAGAAGCTCACCCCAGGCTCTGCCCACCCCAGACCCAGGGGGCCTACCTGCGCACCTGCTTGCTGTTCTCAAACAGCACGGCCCTGCTGACGGGCGGCCACAACCTGACCAGCGTGAGCCTGTGGGACCTGACGGCACCTTCCCTGTACGTGAGAGTGGAGCTGCCCTGTGCAGGCCTCACCTGCCAGGCCCTGGCCGCCAGCCCTGAGGACAACCTGGCCTTTGCCGGCTTCACCAATGGCAGCGTCAGGATCTGGGACCTGCGGAACCAGAGCGTGGTCAGGTGTGGCCCAGGGGTGGGCGGGGTCACCCTGAGAGCCCCTTCCCACCTGGACCCCTGAGTAGGGACCCAGCAGTCTCAAGGCCAAAGCCCCTTTCCTTAAGGAACTCTTGCATTTGAGAGTTGAAGACCCAGGTTCAAACCTTGGCTGGGTCCTTGAAGCCCAGTTGTGGTACTTTTTGCCTTCCTCAGTTTCCCCATCTGTCACCCGGGTGTGATTGGACGAGGGGTGTCCTCGGGGGCCCAAAGCTTAGAGTTTCAGCCCCGACCTCCCTTCCGATGCCTCTCCTGGCCAGGGACCTGCCGGGTCACCTGAACGGTGCCAAGAGCATCGCTGTCAAAGACCAGCACATCTGGACGGGGGGTCTGGACGCCTGCCTGCGGTGCTGGGACCTGAGGACCACTGGGGAGCCCCAGGAATACCAGTTCGAGTCTCAGGTGTGCAGCTGGGATGGGGCCTGCTTGGCCAGGTAGCAGCTGGGCTGTGGACTGAAGGAGGTGGACGCTGGCGGGAAGGGCAGGGGTTAGTGGTACCTCAAGTCTCAGTGGTGCTCTGAAGAGAGGGGTCCTTAGCTACATCCTCCCCAGTTGCCCAGATAACACTGGATGCTTTCGTACTCTGTATCAGGGGTTCCTATTTTCATTGAGTCTCTGTGATAATCCCATGAAGTAGAGAGGACCACACCCATTTTGCAGATGAGCCAGCCAAGGCCGGATATGTGAAGTTGCTTTTTGGGGGTCTCACAACCAGGAAGCGGGCAGGCAGTCGGCCCCCGGGATGGGTCCCTGTGCTCCTGCCACCTCTCGGGCCCCGCTGGGACCTGGACAGTGTTTCCCTGCTGCCTTCTCCCCAGATAATGAGCCTGTCCCCCAGCCCCTGGGAGGACTGGGTGCTGGTGGGCACAGCCAACGGCCAGCAGTGGCTGCAGCCCAGCCTCGGGGGCCAGAAGCACATGGTGGGGTGTAAGGACGGCACCATCCTCGGTCTCAAGTTCTCCCCGCTGGGTGAGTGGCCAGGATCGCGGCGGGG
Source organism: Balaenoptera ricei (assembly GCF_028023285.1). NCBI lineage: Eukaryota > Metazoa > Chordata > Mammalia > Artiodactyla > Balaenopteridae > Balaenoptera > Balaenoptera ricei. The sequence goes on from NC_082641.1 coordinate 180,090,804, forward strand.
CGTCCGCCGTGGTCCCCAGCCTCCCACAGGGCCCTGCCTCACTAAGACTGACTCCACCTAGCCCTCTCTGACCCTTCCTGACCCCCCCAAGCCCTTCATCAGCAGGAACCGCCCTGAGTGATGCTCTCCACAGGGGTGTGAGGGAGGTGGGGGGCTCCCTGTTTCCCAGATCCCCAGGGGTCCAGCCCTCAGCTGCCAGCTTTCCCCATGACCGGGCCCCCCTCTGCCTTCTCCCAGGCCAGTGGTGGGTGAGCGTGGGGACGGACAACCTGGTCAGCGTCTTCAGCATGCCCATGGGGACCACGGTGGTCCAGGTACGGGGGTGGGGCAGGTGGGCGGCATTCATTGGGCTGAGCCCAGGGGTCCAAATGCAGAGACCCCCCCCCCACACCCAGGGACCACGTTTGAATCGATGGGCAGATGTTAAGGGCAAGGATGGGTGAACCCCCTCGCCCTGCTCCCCGACTCTCCCAGGTACCCGAGACGTCCTCCATCATGTGCTGCGACGTGTCCCCCAGCAACCACCTGATCGTCACGGGGTCCAGGGACCACGCCTCAGTGTACCAGATCACGTACTGAAGGCTCGCCAGCGTGAGTGGGGCGAGCACAGCTGGACCTATGATCTTTGTCACGTGTAATAAAAGCATTTGGAAAAAGCACGGATACAGTGCTGCATCCTGTCTCCTGGCCGTCTCGTGGAGATTTGGAAGGACTTTGTCCAGCCTGGGTCTCTGAGCCTTTTGAGTCCACATTCCCTGAGAATCGGATCAGAGCCACTGACCCCTGCCGTCGGGGGAACTGGACGTAGAGCCCTTCTTTTTTTTTTTTTTTCTTTTTTGTTTTTGGCCACGCCACGCAGCACGTGGGATCTTAGTTCCCCAACCTGGGATGGAACCCGGGCCACGGCAGTGAAAGCATGAAGTCCTAACCACTGGACCGCCAGGGAATTGCCTGGAGCCCTTCCTTCTGCTCCACTGAGCTCATCTGATCTCATGGAGAGATGTTTCCCAGCCCTGCCTGCACAGTCCCAGGGATGGGGTCCTTGGTCCTTCCCAAGTTACCTGTGTCCCGTTAGATCAGTGCTTCTCACCTGGGGGGCTGAGTCTAACCCCCAGGGGACACTGGGCCATGTCTGGGGACAAATGTGGTTTGTCACGACTGGGAGTGCTCCTGGCCTTGAGGGGTTGGGGGCCAGGGACGCTGCCTAGCACCCCACAATGCCTGGGACGGCCCCACAACCAAGAATTATGCAGCCAATGTCAGCTGTGCCGAGGGGGAGAGACTAGTTTACGGGGTGGCTCTTGCTGGCCAGCACTTTTCCACCGTCTCAGTGGGGCTCTGAAATCACCATTTGCTCACCCCGTCCTTCTGGGATGAGCAGTATCCCAGGTGGCGTCAACGGGTCTGGTCTGCCTAGCTGGAGAATTATCCTATCTATCTCCATCCCATGCCTTCAGAAAGCCCCTGGGCATGACTGTTTCCAGCAGCGACCCTGCCACCCTGCCATCTCCCTCCAGAAGTTTCCCAGCAGCAGCCCTGCTTTGCCCCCCAGCCCCCTCTAACCCATGGTCCTCGTGGCAGCCCCCGTGAACTTGCAGAACCCAGCTCTGATGGCTTCACCACCCCCACCGGCCTCTCCCAAAATCTGGCTCACATTTCCATGGGCTTTCTCTGCTTAAGCCTGATCCGGAGCTGAGAAGGAAACCCCACCCCCCTCCTCTCCTGACTTCCACAACGGCCAAGCTCTTTACCTCTGAGCCTTCGCACATGCTGTTCCCTCTGTTCCCAGCACATCCTTCCATCACTCTTCCAAATGGCTGTTTCTTCTCCTTCAGCTCTTCTCTTTGCTGTCACCTCCTCTGGGACTGTGACCCCCACTCAGCACCTGACCGTGGGCTGGGCATTGTGTGCCAGGCTCTTAGGAATTATCACTGAGTCACAAAGGAAACATGACTGCACCCCAAATACCTTCGTGCTCCACCATATTCCCTAACGCTTTGTAGATGGGCAGAGTCTTGGGGTGAGTCTGTCCCACGGGCTGGAAGTAGAGCAGATAGGTGAAGCTTTGGGGCCAAGGATGTAAAAGCATCCCCCCTGCTACGTTGGCCTCAAAAGCTACACATTGAGGTGGTAAAACCTCCACCTGGAGCCCTGAGTGTCTGCTTGGAGTCGAGCCCCACCTGCTACAGGGGCATGGGTGAGAAATAAACATCTATTGTTTCAACCAACTGAGATCTGGGGGCTGTTTGTTACATGGCACAATGGAAGCCACACGGCCCAAGACAACACCCATTTCTTGTGGTCGACCCCTCAGCATTTCATGCGGAATGAATTCCTTCAGTGTCCAGGTGAGGAAAAAGAGGCTGACACAGCTAGCAAGTGGCCTTCCCTCCGGAACAGTGCCCGGAAAGAGCAAAGGTTCCTGGCTCCTCGGCCCAAGACAGAAAGGCAGTTGTGATAAATACATTTATTTATTTCCCCAAAGTCCCCCTGCACATCTGGTCCCACATCCAGCAGGGGAGGACGTAAGGGGGTCAGCCAGAGAGCAGATGAGACTTAGTGCTCAGAGTAGGACTGGAGAGGGGGTCCTGGTTGCCCCTCCCTCAGGAGTTGGGCCAGGGGTGCAGGAAGAGTGGTGTCTCAGTAGACCACCTCGTACACGGTGGCCTTCTTGTCCCCAGAGCCTGTCACGATGTACTTGTTATTCCCAGAGATGTCACAGCTCAGCACGGAGGATGACTCCTTGGACTGTCGACAGGGAGGGGAAGGGGGAGAGAGAAGGGAGAGTGAGGCACGGCCAAGGCCAGCACGGTCTGGTTCGTGCTCCTGACCACCTGCAAGTTCAGAGCAAAGAGGCAAGGAGACTGCCCGCAAGGGTGAGTCTGTGGTCCAGGCTGGGCCCAAGACAGGACTCACGGGAGCCCAGCGTGGGGAGCCTAGCAGCGGGGAGGGAAGGAGGGTGACACATTTTCCAGAGAAAGGTCCTTTGGAGCTGAGCATCTGGACAGGTGACAATGCTCCTGGGAAGAGCGAGACCTCGGTTCTCTGGAACAGGAGAACTGCCCTTTCCTGGGAAGCTCAGAGAGGGTATGCACCAGGCATGAGGCCACACAGCACAGCAGAGGGCTAAGGCTCACAGCAGGATGACCTACACCAGCGCTCTGCAAACTTTTTCTGTAAAGGGGCCAATAGTAAATTTTTAGGCTTTGACCTGAAAGCTCACTTAAGTCCAAATGCGCTCTGGCCATACGTCCAGAGACCAAATCAGTCTGTGTTACATCATCTCCTTTTTCTTTTACAACCCTTTTAAAAATGCAAAAACCACTCCACATCCAGCAGGATGGCTATAAGAAAGACAACAGAACAAGTGTTGTTGAGGATTGGGAGAAATCGGAACTCTCACACACTGCTAGTGGGAATAGAAAATTTGGAAAATAGTCTGGCAGTTCTTCCGAAGATTAAACAATTATCAGCAATTCCACTCCAAGATATCTGCCCAGGAGAAATGAAAACATGCATGCACACGAGAACTTGTACATGAATGTTCACAGCAGCCAAAAAGTGGAAACCACCATAGTGTCCGTCGACGGGTGATGGATAAACACAATGTGGTCCATCCATACAGTGGAATATTAGCCTTAAAAGGGAAGGAGATTCTGACACCTGCTACAACGTTCATGGACCTTGGGGACATGATGCTCAGTGAGAGAAGCCAGACACAAAAGGATAAATCTTGTGTGATCCCACTCATATGAGTCATCAAATCCACAGAGACAGGAAGTAGATGGTGGGGGCCAGGGTCTGGGGGACGGGATGGAGAGTCAGTATTTGATGGGGTCAGAGTTTCAGTTTGGGAAGATGAGAAAGTTGTGGGGATGGATGGTGGGGACGCCTGCGCGACAGTGTGAATGTGCTTAATGCCATTGAGCTGTGCGCTTACAAATGGTTAAAATGGCAACTTTTATATACATTTTATCGCAATTAAAAACAAAAACAGGCTGTGCACAGATGTGGCCCTCGGGCTGACCGCTCTGCTTTAGTAGCTCGTGGCTGGTGGGGACGCTTCCCTGTTCAATCCCCACTGGGTCCCCAGGCACCTGGTGTCCTGCGGGGATGGGGACCTCAGACACGAAGTACCTGGAAGATGCTGGCTCCGTATGGCGTCCTCCAGGCATTGAGCAGGTTGTCCTTCCCGGTGCTCACGAACCACCGCCCTGGGGGAAGGAGGGCAGGGAGTTCAGGAGCGGGGCAGACCTGAGGAAGCCAGGGCTGGGGGCTGTGGGCAGAGGCCGGGCAGCCTGGTCTGGCCTCTCTTCTCGCTCCCTTTCTCACACCTCTGCCCGTCTCTGGGGGACAGGAGGCCCCTTAGCTGATGCTCGAGCTTCCCCCCCACATTCCAGATACTGAAGCCAAGACCCCAAAGGGCTCCAACTGGCCTTCAAGAAGGGGGAGCCCCAGGAGAATGTTGTCAGATAATAAGAGGGTGCCCAGTTACATTTGATTCCGAGATCAATCACACATCATTTTTAGTACCAGTGGGTCCCATATAGTACATTCTCTGTTTGTTCGGCTTTTTTTTTTTAAGTATATGTAAGTTCCATGAAATACTTGGGACATATCTATATACTAAAACAAACAAAAAAAAATTTTAGTGTAAGTATAGCCCATGCACTATTTGAGATATACCTGCACTAACACATTAGTTGCTTTTTAGTATAAGTATGTCCCACGTATTTGGGGGACATACTTATGCTAATAAATTATGTGTTGTTTAGTGTAAGTATGTCCCACAAAATACTTGGGATATACTTACTTATGCTAACAAATTCTTTGTCCTTTAGAGTATGTCCCACGCAATACTTAGAATGGGACAAGGAATGATTGTTTACCTAAGATTCAAATTAAACCAGGGACCCCCTTTTTCTGTCGTGGGTTTTTTTTGGTTGTGGTTGTGTTTTGGCAACCCTGCCCCAGCTCCCCGGAGTCCCCACCCCAGACCGGCAGACACACACCACAGGAGGCAAATTTGAGGGAGAGCACACAGCTCTCGTGAAGATGCAGCTGGTATTTCTCGGGCTTTCGGACGTGCAGGATCTCCACGTTGCTGCTCTCCATGCCGACCGCCAGCCAGTCCTGGTTGGGGCAGTGGCCCAGGGAAAAAATCTGGGGGTGAAGAGGGAAGAGACGAGATGAAAAACCCCTTGGGATGTGGGGGGGGATGCCCAGAGCTGGGGGGCCAGGGCGGGGAGGGGAGATGTCCAACACTCTCCCGCTGCAGCTCCCGCGTGGAGAAGCAGCTGGCCCTGGGCCTGGAGCGCAGCAGGCAACTGCGTGTTGAATCATTAATATTAATCAGAATTACACGGAACCCTGGGGCCTCATATCCATTATCTGCTCTGAACGCACAACAGCTCTGGGAGGGAGGGAGGGAGGGAGGGGGCAACGCCAGCAAGGACAGTAGCTCCCCTTCAGCAGATGGTGGAAGGGAAGCTGAGGCCACATCCAGCTCAAGGTCACATGGCAAGTCCATCAAAGACCAGGCCTTCTGACTCCCAACTTGGAACTTTCCCCACTTGCCAACACCAATTTTTACTTTGATTTGAAAGTACGCAGTGGCTTCATCAGTCTGTGCCCCATGCCCAGCACCGCACAGAAAGGTGTAAGGCCCTCACCCATCCTAAGCCTCTCAAAGTCTTACTGACAAATGAGACATGTGTGGAAAGAACCATAAATTCACAGCAAAGCCTGGAAGGTTTCACATGTTCCTGGCCATACAGAAGTGTTCCTGTATAAAGAAGGGCCCGGTGGGATGCGAGATATTCACCATGGGATCACCAGATACGTATGCCACCCATCTAAATTTTGGGGACACGGGATGGACAACTATACCCACCTGCACCCCTGATTTCCCTATCAAAGGAAGCTTCAAGCTAAAGAGAAGGTAAAAAAAGAAAGAGTTTGGGGGCTAGTGCCCACCAGATTTCAAGGAGGGGGCAAATTGGAGATGGGTTTTGAAGGATGTGTAGGAGTTTACCAATGGGAGAAAGGAAAGGAAAGGCATGTCAGCCAGAGGGAACAGTAAGTGGGGAGGTCCAGAGGTATCACAGGGCATGGTGTGTGTGAGACTAGAGCACAGAGGTCTTAAAGAACAGGCCAAGGAGCTCACAACCTGCCCCCAAGGCAATGGGAGACAGGATCTGGGTCCAGGGTATCTGAGACCTGTCCTTGACTCTTTGCTCAGCCCTGGGGAGCCCCATGATTCTGTCCAACCCCTTCACCACATCCTTCAATCTGGCCTTCCACAGCACCCCCAATAGAGACCTCTCTGTGTCCGGCTCCTATCTGTCCCCTGGGGTCAGCAGCTCCCCCACGATGAGTCCTGGTGGGGAGCGGTGGTCAGGAGCTCTCAGTAGGGTCAAGGGGTTGAAGGCTGGGAGGAGAAACCAGCTACACAAGAGACAAAGGAACAGAGGAATGGCTTGGCAAGAGCATCTGGGAAGATGATCTGAGGGTCTTAGTAGCCCCACAGCTTGATACGAATCAGCTCCTTTGTGCTTCCCTGTACTGTCTTTGAAGAATTAAAGAGGAAGGTCTGTGGATTTGTCTCAAGGACAAGAAAGATGGACACAGAGAGCAGGTAGTTGGTCCTGCCCGGCATCTGGAAGTGGGTGCCTCAGGGGGAGAGGAAGGGAGGCCAGATTCCTAGAGCTTGTGTCCCCCTTCTGCCAGATCCCATGCAGCACCTGGGAGCTGAAGTCATGCTGCTGCAGCTGGCGGCCCTCCCGCAGGTCCCAGCAGCGCACGGTGTTGTCCAGGCCCCCTGTCCAGAGCCGAGTGCCATAATCAGAAATGTCGATGCAGCTGGCCCCATCCGTGTGGCCCTGGAATTGCCTGGAGGAAGGAGGGCCCAGGTGTCCATCCTGGAGGTGGTGCTGTTTCAGCATCCTCCCAGGTCGCTCCCACAGCACAAAGGGGAGACGGCAGGGGCTTGCCCGAGGTCACAGGTCACCGGCCACCCACCTGACCATGGTCTGGTTCTGCAGGTCCCAGACCACGATGTTGCCGTCGCTGCAGCAGGAAAAGCAGACCTTGGCGTCGGGGCTGACGGCCAGGGCGTAGCAGGCGGGCGCCGAGGAGGTCAGCTCCGCCTTGATGCGAGGGGTGGGGGCCGCCAGGTCCCAGATGGACAAGGTGCTGGCCTCACCACCCACTATCAGACTCCGGCCGTCCGGCAGCAGCTTGCAGGAACGAATGTAGTTGTCCCGGTTCTGGGAGGGGAGAGAAGCAAGGGCGTGGGGTAGGACCCTCAGCCATGCCTGCCGGAGCCCAGCTGAAGAAGCCACCCCAGCTGGCCTGTAAGCTCTGCCCCTGGTTGGCCTATAAACTCCACCCTATTGGCCTTAATCTCCAATCCTGTTGGACTGTAAGTTCCACCCTCATTAGCCTATAAATCCTGCCCCTGGTTGGCCCATAAGCTCCACCCCATTGGCCCATAAGCCCCAACCCTGTTGGGCTATAATCTCCACCTGTGGGTGCCCTAAGAGCTCTGCCCCAAATTGGCCAACAAGCCCCACCCTGGTTGGCCTATAAACTCCACCCATTGGCCTATAGCCCCACCCCTAGGTGGCCTGTAAGGTCCACCCGGGTCGGCCTATAAGCCCCGCCCCGCTGGCCTGCAAGCTCCGCCCCGCCCTCACCAGGCAGTCCAGCTGGGCCACTGGCGTCTTGGCGCCCGGCTGGCCCACGTCCCACACCTTCACACAGCCCTTGCCGCCCGTGTACACATGCTGCGTGGAGCCGCTGATGGTGACCGCGCAGACCACCTCGCCGTGCGCCAGCGTGTGCAGCTGCCGCACGTGCCGCGGGATGCCGGCGCCCACCAGCGCGTCAGAAGGGAAGGGCACCGGCTGCATCTGCCCGTCCGCAGACACATGGAAGGAGTACGCCCTGGACGGGAGGTGGGGCATGACGCACGGGGAGCCGGGACCGTCCCCACCCTCACCCCCCTGCCTGTGCCCCCCTGCGTTTAGGGACGGGGCCCCAGGATCAAAGGTCAGCGTGATACTGAAGAGGAAGGGGTCCGGCCGTGGCCTGGTGCATGGTAAGCAAGCACTTAGTGAATCTCCCTGGAACAGAGGATCCAGGAAGATGCCTTGTGAGCTCCAGAGAACGCAGTCCAATAGCAGCCACCAGCCACAGGGCCAGTTAAATTGAAAGAAATTTAAAATTTCAGTTCCTCAGTCACAGTGACCACATTTCAAGTGCTCAAAAGCCACAGATGGCTGATGGCAATCAGATTGGACAGCTGTAAGTGTAGAACATTCCCGTCAAGGCAGAAAGTTCTACTGATCTTGGGGCCAGGTCATTCTCTAGGGTGGGGCAGTCCTGTGCATTGAAGGGTGTTGAGTAGCATTCCTGGCCCCCACCCACTACAGGCTTGAAGCACTTGGGTGTGACAACCAAAAATATCACCAGACATCACTTAATGTCCTGGGGTTGGGGGGTGCGGTAAGGAAGCACAAAATCTACCCCCTGCTGAGAACCACTAGTGTAGGCTTTGCTTGTTACATAACCCTCTATCCAGAGAGCAACTCCAGGAGCCCCGATTATCTTACAGAAGAGACTTTCTGGAAAGGCAGAAGGGAAGCCCAACACCCACCCCACAATGTAAGCACCTGAGAGGAGGCAGGGAGCCCCACCCTGGTACTCACGGCTTTCCCCCAGGGATGGTGGGCAGGGAGGAAGAGATGGACGACCCTCGGAGATGTGGATGAGACTCAAATGCCATCTGCCAAAACGCCAACCGGGTGTCATGGGCGGATGACTCAAACCCACAACTGCCCTCTCCCATGCTCATTTGCCATATTCCTCTCTGTTTATCAGAGAACACCCCCCCAATTTGTTTATCAGCCCCTCCCCAAGAAAGGGGAGATGCCCTTTCCTTTACCCATCCTACAGATGGGAAAGTGGAGGCTTTCACATGAGGGAACCCCAAGGTCTCTGGCTGGGGAATCCTATGGCGCCAGAGGTGGAAGGATCCTGATGAATCTTCTGTCCAGTGCACAGAACAGGGGTCAGCAAACTCTGGCCCCCTGCTTGTTTTTGTAAATAAAGTTTTATTGGCACACAGCCACACCCATTCCTGTATATGTTGTCTATGGTGGCTTTTGAGCTATGAAAGCAGAGTTGAGTAGTTGTGATAAGGATCAACTGGTCTGCAAGGCCAAAAATACTTACCATCTGGCCCTTTACAGAAAACATTGCTGACCCCTGTTCTACAACTCCCCGTGCAAGTGCCCACCCAGCCTCAGGCCTTGAATAACTCCAATGACAGGCATTTTGTTCCCTCTGGAGGCATCTACACCCACTTCAGGATGGCTCACTCTAGCAAGCATTGGTCCCAGTACTGCCCTCTGGGGCCCACGCAGACCCTGTCTCCTCCCCCTGCCCCAGCTCAGGAGTCTCATGCCTCTCCTTCAACTCTTCCCCATGGTACATCACTTCCAGTCCTCTCCCTGGGGTAGTCCTTCCTCTACAATCTACCAGAATCACAAAAGTCCCTTAAAAATCAGGGCAAACAACTGTACACCAGGCTGAAGGGGACCCTCACATCCCATGGCTGAGGTTCTCTGGTTCTCTTAATGCAACATAATCACAGTTGCTCTTCCCACAGTCACAGGTGCTTATTTGTATTAAGCTTGTGGGGCTACTGAGACCCTCAGATCGTCTTCCCACATGCACTTGCCAAGCCAGGACTTTCCTCCCTTTCCCCATTCCCTGGTCTCTCTGTGTGTACCTGGTTTCTCCTCCCAGCTCCCAGCCCCTGGGCCCTGCTCACACCTCCTGGCATCTTCCACCCTGAGGACTCACCATGGGGGAGCGTCCATACATCACAGAGCCGCTGACCTGGGGGGACAGGTGGAGGCTGACGTAGGAGCTGGGCACAGAGAGGTCCCCATTAAGGGCGCTGTGGGAGCCCAGGCTGAAGGATGTGGTGAAGGGACTGGACAGGGTCAGGGGACTCCTCAGGGCTGAGAGAGAAGAGACAAAGACAGATCTTCAGACACGTTGGATCCAAATCCTGCCTTCCACTGCCTTGGGGGAGCTCCAAGGCTCTCATGCTCTGGCCCAGCATCCATCATACCCTGTCCTATCTCCAGACATTTACAGATGCTGTTCCCTCTGGCCAACAAGCCTTTCCTTTTCCTTTTTCAGTTGTTGAACTCTTACTCATCCTTCAAAACCCAGACTCAATGTCCAGCAACATCTCAGGAACATCCTTGAGCCTCCCCACTCCACCCCTTGCCTCCAACCTGGCCCATCTTGGGTCCCTTCCTCTACCCCAGCCCTGATCACAGAGAGCTGGGAATTTTGGGGTCTGGGTCTTCTCCCCCACCACCTGGGAGCTCCTTGAAGCAAGTTCCAGGGCTAGTTTCTTTCTGGGACTCCAGAACCAGCCAGAGCCCGGCCACAAGACAGAAAAGAGGAGCACTGTCATCCCCACGTTAATGATGGGGAAAGTGAGGCTCAGAGAGGTTGATCACTTGCCCGAGGTCACACAGCCGGTGAGTGTCCAAAGCTGGCCTGAAACCCAAGCCTGTCTAACTCCAAAGCTTGTCTCTCCAGCACTGGGCTGAAGCCCCCGAGCAAGTCACTTCCCCTCTCTGGGCCTCAGTTTCCCCACCCATCAAGCCAAGACAATGAAGAAACGGAGGCCCAGAGTGAGGCAGTGTCTAGTTCTGAGTCATGGAAAGGGCAAGGCAATGCCCCAGCTGGAATCCACACGTCCTGCCTCCCCCACCCCCCACCATTTTTTAGAACTCCCCGAAAGGAGGCCTGTCCTGGCAGGCACCAGCAGGTGCTCACCAATACTGTCCGTGGAAGGTGCTGGCTTGGCCGCGAGCTGGCGGAGGTGACTGGTGGAGCTGGGCCCAGGGGTGGACGCGTCCTGGGGCGGGGAGGAGTCACAGGACTTGGAGGCAGGGGTGCCGGCAGGAAGATCATTCTGGGGGAGAAAGGGCAGGGCTGAACACCCCCAGGCACCTGGTGCCTTGCAGCCCAAGGATCTGGGCAGAAGGTGAGTGGGAGGAGGGAGTACACCTGGAGCAGGCCAGGGCTCATGCAGGGACACACACACCAGGGGAGCGGGCCCCATAGCCGACCTCCTGAGCATGGGGCCCGTGTGAGCATCTGCACACATCGGAACACCAGGCAGATGCCTGAGCGTCCACCCCACGGGGTGCACACACGTGCGTGCCCACGGGAACCCAGGCAATCTTGGGAGAACTGCGCATGCGTGTGATAAGGTACACAGGGCAACCACAGGTTAAGGGATATGGTGACTATTCCTACATCTGGGGCATGGTGGGCGCACAGGGATCACGAGAGAAGGCGATGCACAAAGTTAGAGGCTGTCGCATCCTTTAGGGCCAAGGAACAAACTCTAGGATGGGCTCTCGAAGCAGGAGACCACAGTATGCTCCCAGATGCAAGACCCTCACCCAGTATAGCTGGGCACCCCCTTGCTCCCCACGAGGAGCTCCCCCACCGCTGTCCCTCCCCATGGGGACCCTGGAGGAGAGGGGAAGCCGGACCTCCTTCACAGAGGAACAAGCTCTGTCTCGGCTTTCTGCCATCGCTTCCTTTGCCTTTCAAGAAACTTCACATCCTCGTCTTGTGTGGGTTGCACCCTATCTTTCCTTTACAAGGTCACACATTTTGTGATAGCCACACTCACACACCCACGACAGGGAGTGGATGGTGCCAACGTGGGGACCAGGGGGGCCTTCTCCATTAGAATAGCACTGCCCCTCCCCCTCTTTGTCTCCTTGGAGTGGGAGGAGGGCACAAGAGATGCGATGGGAGCCCCAACCTTGGCAGTTGCCATAGCAACCTGCTGGGAGGGGAGGCCTAGAAACCGACAGTCTCCCTGGTAAGGGCAGGGCAGGGGTCTGGGGAAGATTTGGGGGCAGGGACAAACGGAGCTGAATTGAGAATGCCCGGCGGAGTGCTTTTAGGTGGTCCATACGGCTGGCATTAAACATCAGGAGGCCCAAGGACAGAGTTGTTCTGATATGGGTCATCTTTTCTTACAGGGACCACATCTCAGGTTGGGGCTGGTGTGTCCCCAAGGCCTTAACACTCCCAGGGCTGGAATCAGCCTGGCCAAGCCAGCAATTCTATAATTTCACTGTGTTTATTTTCACCGGATTTCCTATTTATTGCAAGAGATACTTGGTTTCCACATAAGATGGTGAGCTGCCTTTTAATATTATTTACAAAGTTGCCTTTTCAGATTTACTGAGGTTCGGTAGAGTGAGTCCACTTGGGAAAAATTACTGGACTAATGTAGAGGTGGTTTTTAGGAAGGCAGCAAAATAATCAGGAAGGGAATCCTGGACCACAACAGCCTGCTTCATTTCTCAACACCCCACATCTAATGTGGTAGAATCTGTTTCCAGGTCCCCAGGATGAATAAAATGAGTTTCAAGGCTTCCCCTACTCCTTACCAAGACGAGCTCCTTGGCTCTGGGGAGCGGTGAGCCAAGGCTGGAGGCCAAGGAGGCTGGACTGTCCACCAGGTCCCGACGGGCAGGGATGCAGATGGGTGCCTTTCCACATGGGGTGGTTGCTGGGCTGGGGGGCTCGGAGGGTTGGTCCTGGGTTGGAGGTGATGATGGGGGGGGGTGGGGTGAAGTGGCAGGGGAAGGAGAGGCCCTCTCTATACCCTGCCCATGTCCCACGCCAACCTCTAGACTGGGCACTTAGGACCCACCTTGGGAGGATTATGAAAACTCCCTGAGCCTCAGTGGACTCATCCGTAAAATGGGTTAAATGACATAAGCACAAATAGCAAGGACTATATATGGGCTTGGTTTTGTTTTCCCCCATTGAACAGATGGGGAAAAGTGAGGCCGGGGAAGGGGGTGTCACTCCCCCAAAGTGAGACCGTGAGCCAGGGCTTGAAGCCGCTTCCGTTGCCCACATCCAGGGTTCTCTGGGTCTCAGTTTCCCCACCTGTGCTATGGAGAGGAGGTCAGCCTGGGGTGCCCCAGTTTCTCCTACTTCCCCTGGCCCCATGCCATCCCCATCCCAGCCATCCCATAGAAAGGGGAACACCAGGACCCCTACTCCCTCTGGGTCCCCCAACTCCCCAGATAACCCACTGCCTGCTCTGTGCCCAGACCTCCTAGTCCTGAGGTCAGAGTGGGAGGAGGTTGGACCCCGACTCACCTCGTCCACCACCAGGTTGTAATCGCTCTTGTCCTCATCACTCTCCTGGGGGGACATGGGGGAGAGAGCTCACCCTGGCCATGCTCCTGCCTCCACGCCCCCTTACATCTCTTCAGGAGGGTTTGACTGGGGTTCTGGAGCTTGGTTCATTTGCTCAAGTACAAGGGAGGCCGGGGGGAGGGGGGAATCCTTCAATGGAGGAGGATGGAGGAGATGGAGCTGAGTGTCCAAGAGGTGCTGTGTGGCCTCACTTTACTCCTCTGTGCAGTGGGGGAAGAGCCAGAGACCAGGAGCCATCCTTACCTCCTTCCCAGCTCTCGACCCACAGGGGCAATCAATCTCTCAGGCTGGTCCGCCTCCCACACTGTCTGCCCACCCATGTGTGCCCCCCACTCACATAAGGTCCCGACAGATCCTTCTCCTCGGCTCTCTGCTTCCCATTGCCACCCGGGCCGCTGGGTCGCTCCTCTTCCGCCACACTCTCTGGGGGTGAGGGGGATGCACTCTGCAGAGACACAGGGCCCCAGACTGCGTCCTGGTCCAGCCAAAACCAAGGATCCCCTTCACTGTTATTAGGATCTGTGCCTCAAGCTTCCCATCTGGGAAAAGGGACCTTCCAAGGGCAGACTCAGTGGGGTCATGACAACCACAAATGTCCCCAGACATCGCCCAGGGTCCCCTGTGGGGGGCACTAGTGCGAACTGAGATGAGCTCTAAGTGCAAAATGCATTCGGATCTTGGAGACGTAGTACAATAAAAAGAACGGAAAAGATCCCACTAAAACTGTTTCAGGTTGGGAGTTTGGGTTTTGTGGGGGGCATGAGCCAACCTTGCAGGTCTCCTTGCATGGCCCTGCAATAAACCTTTCTCTGCTCCAAAAAAAGCAACAAAAAACAAAAAAACAGACTGTTTTATGTTGATTACAGGTTGAAATATTTTAGATGCATTGTGTTAAATAAAATTTACTATTGAAATTCATTTCACCTGATTAACTTTTTTAATGTGCCTACTAGAAAATTTACAGTGGTTTACACAAAGCTAAACGTGTGACTGAAACTGCATAAACACACACACACACACACACACACACACACACACACGAGTGCATGTAAAACCGTGAAGTGGGAATAAGCCCTGTGGGTTGCACCCATGTCTGTTTCCTGGCTTTGATATGGTATTTTAGTTGTGTAAGATGTTATCATTGTGTGAGGGGTGCATGGGACCTCCTTGTACATTTCTTTGCAACCTCCTGGGCATCTGTAATGATTTCAAAATTAAACAAGTTTAAAAAAATTACCTACAGGGCTCACATGATATTTCTATTGGTCAGCACTCTTGTATATGATAAAATGGAGTGGATGAGGGATAAATTAATGACGGAGGGATGGCTGGAATGCTACCCGGGCACGCATTTATTTATTCAATTGCAAAAAATCGCTAGAGATGGAAAATTTTAAGTAAATAAAACTCTAGTCTTATGGGCATCCCCCCCCACCACCAAAACAAAAGGCTACACAGTGAGGAAGCAGGACGCGGTCTCCTTCTGAGCCCCTATCAACTCAGAACAAGCAACTTCAGCCGCATGTGAAGACAAAGCAAATGTTAGACAAGAGGGCAAATCCCCCATGCCCCTCAACTTACCCTGCTCGGGGCTCTCTCCACTGGCAGGCGGGGGCATGGTGAAGAGAGAGAAGGAAAAAGAATGAGGGGTCTGTATCCCACCGTGCCAGAGCGCAGAGCCCTCCACAGTGTATAAAGCCCCCTTCCCAGCTCAGAACCCCCCTTCTCCTTCCAACACCCTTGCAAGGGGTGGACAATCCTTTCCCTGCAC
This sequence comes from Balaenoptera ricei, assembly GCF_028023285.1. NCBI lineage: Eukaryota > Metazoa > Chordata > Mammalia > Artiodactyla > Balaenopteridae > Balaenoptera > Balaenoptera ricei. Next base: position 180,105,868 of record NC_082641.1, read on the forward strand.
CATTCAGATAGATGCCCAGAGAGGGACAGAACTTGCCTAAGGACACACAGCCCACTGGGAATAGAGTTGAACCCGCGACCCTGCAGGCCCTTTCATGAGTTTGATGGTCCTGCTATCCTCTCCTTGGGCCCTTGCGTGCCCCCAGCCCGCGGCATCTGGTGATGTCCACTCACCTCTGGACCCCTCGGCCTCCACGCCTGCCCGGTCCTCCTTGGCGACCGCGGCCAGCTGAGCCTGGGCGGCCAGGGCTCCCGACAGGGCCAGCAGCCCCGTGGCACTGCCGCCCACCAGCCCAGCCGGGCGAGGGGTGAGGGGCACAGGGGGGGCGTGGTGGGATAGCGGCTGGAGCTGCTGCTGCTGGAGAGGAGGGGGGTGGGCCAGGGGCGGGCGGGGCCCCGACCGTGCCCTCCCCCCGCCCCCCCGCCGCCCCCCCCCGCAAGAGGCTACGGAGAGAGAGCCCGGACAGGCAGGGTCCAGGCAGAAGCGCACCCTTGGGGTCTCCAGGGGGGCCAGAGCCCAGGCCAGCTGCCCACCCGGCACCCCCAGCTTCACCACCCACGGCAGGGTGGGGCGGGGGCCGGAAGACTCACGCCGATGAGGCTGTTCAGCTCCCCCACGGTCACCTGCTTGGCCCGCTCCACGGCCTGCAGGACCTGCTGTTGGTGCTGGGGGTGGCGGGGGGGAGGCGCTCAGGAGAGCCCCCCATCTGCTCGGCAACCCCACCTCCCAGGCCATGCCCTCCGGGGCCCCTCTTCTTCTCTCACTTTTTTTTTTTTTTTTTTTTGGCGTCGGGATCTTAGTTCCCTGACCAGGGATCGAACCCGTGCCCCCTGCCATGGGAGCGTGGAGTCCTAACCACTGGACCGCCAGGGAAGCCCCTTTTCTCGCTTGCTCTTTGTAGTTTCTTTCTCTCCCTCTCTCCCTTTCCTTTCAAAATCATGAAACAGACAGACAAAGAAACAAAGCATTTAAGTGCAGTTCAAACTAATAATTAGAAATCGGGGTTTATACATCAGGGTCCCTCCCTCGGCACTGCTTACGTGGGGGCTGGGTCACCCTCTGTGGGCGTTCGTCCCAGGCACTGTGGGGTGTGGAGCAGCATCCTCGGCCCCCACTCACTCGATGCCAGGAGCACCCCCAGGGGTGATGACCACAGATGTCCCCAACATCACCCAGTGTCCCCTGGGGGCAGAGTCACCCCCAGTAAAGAACCACTGTACACATCAGTACCCGAGTACCAACCACCCAGGTCACAAAATACAAACTGGCAGCCTCTAGAGGCCCCGTGCACCCCACCCTCATCCCACCCTCCCTCCTTCCTCTCCCCACCTTCCTGCAGTGATAAAATGTCCTCAATCTGCACTGTTGGATACGGAAGCCACATGTGGCCATGGGCACTTGATATGTGGCTGGTGCAACTGGGAACGGAATGCATCCTTTAATTTAATTTAATAGAAATTTACATGTAAGTTTAATGTAATACGTTTTAAAAGAAATATAAATTAATACAAATGTAAATGGCCACACATGGCTGGTTGCTCCTGTGTGTGTTCTAAGGCCACCTGTGCACCTGCAACTACCCAGGATGGGGATTTGGGCTGTGTGACACCACTAAGGAGGTGTCAGGGTGCTAACCAGGCGCTCCTGTACAGGTCATGCCTGTGAGTGTGTGTCCAGGCCAGGGATTAGTACATTTTGACTGTAAAGGGCCAGAGAGTCAATATTTTCAGTTTTGCAGGCCAGAGGGTCTCTGTGGAAACTCCTCAACTCTGCCATTTTATGGGGAAAGCTGCCATAGACAATAAGGCCATGAGTGGGAGTGGCTGTGTGCCAATAAAACTTTATTTACAAAACAAGTGAAGGGCCGGTAACTTGGCCCTCGGGCTATACTTTGCTGACTCCTAGTCTAGAAGCATGGAATTTGCTGGGGCACACATGTGTGTCTTAATTCACTCCTTCCTAAAGTCTTTTTACCCTGTTTCCTGTGGTTCTGGCCTTTCTCACTCTGGGCCACCTTGTCCCCATCCTGGGCTTTCAGACACCATCTCTAAGTCTGAGACCAGACAGAATCTCACTCCATCCCAAGAGCCCAGAAACCTCAGATTCAATGAGGTCCAAACCAAGAGGAGCACCTTTCCCTTTTTTTGGTCCCCAACACAGTGAGGGCCCCCCTGTATCCACCCTGTGTCAGAATCCGTCCTCTTGTCTCTCTGGAGACAGGATGCTCCAGATGGAAGCAGGAACAGGGGATGCAAAGGTCCTGAAGAACTTGGGGCATTTGCACAAGGGCTAACTTCATTTTTTTAAGTTTCAATGAAGTGCTCATACTCTATTGTTTTATCTGCCCTGTTCCACCTTTTTGTACTATTGTGGTTACAAATAGGTAAGAGTTACCCTTTTAACCACCTTTAAGTGCACAGCTAAGTGACATTAAGTACATTCACATTGTCCTGCGACCGGCCCCACCATCCATCTCCAGAACTTTCTCATCTTCTCAAAAGGAAACTCTGTCCCCAGGAAACACTGACTCCCCACCCCCTCCCCCAGCCCCTGGCCCCCACCATCTACTTCCTGTCTCTATGGATGTGTTGACTCTAGCTAGGGACCTCAGGTGAGAGGAATCAGACAGTATTTGTCCTTTTGTGACTGGCTGATTTCACTCAACATAGGGACAAAGTACTAAGGACTAATTTTTATTGGGTGTTTACTAAGCACTCAGCATCATCTTCACCACCTTGTATGTATCAACTGTTCTAAATTTCATGACAGAGGCACAGAGAGGGCAAGCCACTAGCCCAAGGCCACACAGCCAGGACTTGGACCGAGGCAGCCTGGCTGTAGGCTTGAGCCCCCCTCCTCCCCCTCAGCCAACACCCCCCCCTCCATCCCTAAGGCCCCAGCCCAGCCAGTGCCCAGGCCCCCAGGCCACCCAGCAGAACCAGTGCCTGTGGCATCCAGCCAGACCCCCTCCCCCACCCTTCTTCCAGCTCCGCTCCCCATCCCCCCACCAAACCCACTCACCTCCTGCGTCAGGAAGGGGATAATCTGAGCACAGATACCACTGAGGCGCTTCACAATCTCAGCCTGGCAGGAAGCAATGGGGAGGAGGCTTGGAGGGGAGGCTGTCAATCCAGAACCTCCACTCCAGGGCATAACAAGCCTTTGTAAAGCTTGGGGTGAGGGGCCTGTCACCCGCAGGTGCAAGTGTGGGGCACGGGCTCCGGGATAGACTGAGAGCCTGGCGAGGACACCGTCCACCTGATGTCCAGGCAGCATTGAGCCGGAAGACAGAACAGACAGATACACCACCCGCCAGACCCACTCAACAGAGATTTCCAGAAAGCAGTTGCACAGCCGCCCAGCGCAGACTGGGACCCCGAGGAGCTTTGAGTTTGAGCCCTGGCTGGGCCCAGGTCTCTCTTGGGCATGGCCCCTCTCTGGGTCGTGCCTGCGCCCTGGGGCTGCAGTCAGGGGCGACCCCAGAGCACCACACTCAGGGGTGTGACGCTGTGATATAAGAAATATACATTTGGGGGAAAAGAATTTGAAAAAGAATAGATACATGCATATTGTATAACTGAATCACTTTGTTGTACACCTGAAATGAACACAACATTGTTAATCAACTATAGTCCAATATAAAATAAAAAGTTAAAAAAAAAAGAAAGAAAGAAAGATACATTTGCTCTTTGCGCCAGTTCCTGGCACAGAGCTCCTAAACCCCTAGAGATTTCAGAGTAGTAGACGCAAGAGGAGCATCTTTTGTTATTCACAATAAGCCTGTTTGATCTGCACATGAGTTTATTAAGAGGGATGGAACTTTCAATCCCAGCCCCAACCCCTGACCTCCGTTTCACCTGCACGTGAGTTTATTAAGAGGGATGGAACTTTCAATCCCATCCCCAACCCCTGACCTCCCGGGAGGCAAGAGGAGCTGGAGGTTGAGTCAATCACCAATGGCCAGTGGTGAAATCAATCGTGCCTAGGTAATGAAGCCTCCCTAAAAACCCCTAACTGAAGTGGTTTCCAGAGCTTCCGGTAGGTGGACACATGGAGGTGCTGCGAGGGGGCGCTTGGAGCGGGCACGGAAGCTCCATGCCCTTCTCCATACCTTGCCCTGTGTATCTCTTCCATCTGGCTGTTCCTGAGTTATATCCTTCATCATGAAAGGGTGATAGTAAGAGCTTTCTCAAGTTCTGTGAGCCATTATAGCAAATTATCAGACCGAGGAGTGGGTCACGGGAACCTTGATGTATAGCTGGTGGGTCAGAAGCCCAGGAGGTCTGGACTTGCAATAGGCATCTGAAGTGGGGGCAGTCCTGGGGGGCTGATCCCTGAACCTGTGGGGTCTACACTGTCTCTGGGTAGTGTGTTAGGATTGAGCTGATGTGTAGGACACCCAGCTGGTGTCAGAGTTGGAGAACTGGTTGGTGCAGCAAAAACGAAATATTTGGTGTCAGAGGATAGAAATAGGATACAAAGAGTGTGGTTTTACTTGTAGGTTTCATCTGGGACCGGGGCTGGGCAGGGGATGCCCCATAGAGGCTGAACAGAGTGGAAGCATGTAGGTGGGTAAGGGGGTGTTTCGTCAGCCTGTGCTTTGCCTCTGCCTCAGTTACAGGAGTGCTGGGTGCTGTGTGTATCTGGGTGAGGTTTGTGTCTTCCATCTGCTACCAGGAGGGTGGAACGAAGGCTCCTAGGGCGGGGACCCTATCCCTTACCCTCCATCCTGTAAGGAGGTCTATTTCATGCACCCATGGGACCACACCATGCTCCAGGCAGACAAGCCGCCCGCCACCTACACCAGACGCAGCAGAGCCCCCAGAGACCCAGAAAAGCACGCAAAGGCAGGTGCCCCCAGGCTCTCCCAGCATACCCCTACTTCTTCCCACCCACCAGAAAGACCCTAGGTTCTGCCCGTTTATTCTAATATTTGGATGGACAAAATCCAAGATTCCTTCAACCTCAGAATCTCGGGGTTCCTTTCATCCCCTTAGAAAACATCAGGGTGCATGGGTGGTAGAATCCTCGCCTGCCCTTAGAAACCATCAGAAAATCTCGAGCTCAGTCTCAGGATCTGGGGGTTAAACTTGGGCAACTGAAGTCCATTGCAGAACCTTCAGGTCTAACTCAGAACCTTGAGATCACACTCAGAAGCTGAGGACAATCTCAGAACCTCAGATCATTAGGGTTAATCTCAGAACATTCAAAACAGCGACAGAACCTTGGGGTCCGTTTCAGACCCTCAGGATCCATCTCCAAATGTCAGACATGCTGATCTGAAAGGGACCTCTAAGACTGTCCATTTGTCCCCCTCCTGGGACAGAAGTCCCTCCCCAGCCTGGCTGACCTGGCTGCTGGCTTCTGCTATGAGCCTTCCTTGACAGGGACGCCTGGCCCCTGTCCACTGCCCGACTCTCTCGTAGACAGGGTCTCCAGAAGTTCATTTTCCTTTCATGAGGCTGAAACCTGGCCCCCTGATCCCAGAGATTTCAGGATAAGACCTCTGTTCCCTGGAGCAGAGGGAGCGCTGGGTCCCTCTCACAACTTCCAGACCGCCGCCCCCTCCCACTGGACACCCTTACCCCCAACACACAGTTACCTGCTTATGCATTTCAATGTTGAGCCCGTAGGACATTTCGTAGTACTGCAAAGGAAAAGCTGTCTGGCAACGTCCACCGTACCCATGGATGTCCAGCTGCTCTGGGTGATGCTGGGTCTTCCAACGGCCCCCAGACTCGGGGGGATCACAGCAGGACCCAGAGCCTCCCAGCTCCTTGGGGGCCCAGAGGGAGAGCCCAGAGAAGAAAGCAGGAACCCCCTCCATTCTCCCCAGGGGAGTGGGGGAGGGGGGCAGTACCCAGATACCCTAGCCCCTCAGAGATGCCCATGAGGAGAGTGGGCATACTTGCCTTATTGTTCTTAAGAGCTGGGAGGGCCCTGAGGGACAGTCTAGAATCCCAAGCAGCCCACTTTACAGATGAGGGAAAATGAGGCCCAGAGCAGGCAGAGGACTTGCCCCAGAGTGGTACTAGAGTCGGGGTTCACACCCCACGTGTTTCCACTCACAGCCAAGCCCTCTTCCCCACTCTCCCCCCCTCCCCGCCCCGTTTTGACAACCCGCCTTACCATGACATAATGTCGCTGCATTTCTGTCTTCTCACTGGCCAACTTCTCACACTCCAGCTTGAGGCTGGGAAGGAGACGGGGCATCGGGATCCCACTCTCCTTGCCCCCCCAGCAGGGACACCCACGGACCCCTTCTGGGCCAGTTTCCAAAGCGATGGGATTGGCTCTCCCCCGCCCCACTTCCTCACACACACACCCCACCTCCCGCCCCCAGGCCCACCCCATCCCTTCCCAGGCTCAAAATGTCCCAGCACTGGACCATCCGTCCTCCTCACCTGCGATTCTACCTGGAAGCCCTCCCTCCCCACGCCCCTGGGGCCCCTCCCTCCTCCCTGCACGCTGGAGGCCCCGCCCCTTCACCCCAGCGGGCCCCGCCCTTCGCCCCCAGGTGAGCCCCCGGGTGAGATCCCGGGGCCCCTGGGGCGGGACGCCCCCGCCCCCCCTCACCTGTGGTACTGAGCCTGAAGAAACTGGAATTCTTCTTTGATGCGGTCGCAGATCTCCAAGATTGAGAACTTGAAGGGCTGGCCGGACTGAAGCGGGGTCTGGGGGTGGGAAGCCGGGGTCTGAGTTCCCGGACGCGCGACCCCCCCTACCCCCCGCAGCCCGGCCCCCCACTCACCGGGTGCCTTCCCTGGGGGTACATCCTGTCGATTCGGGAGGCCCCCCCTCCCACGCCGCCTGAGCTTGACGATATGGGGACGGGGGCGGAGAGGGGGCGGAGAGGCAGCGGCGGGATGGGGGAGAGGCTGGGGTGGGGGGCTGCCCGAGAAAGAAGGGGGCAGCGGCGTGGGGCAGGGGACCCCGGAGTCCCCCGCCCCCCGAGCGAGCGCGCGGGGTCGCGGGGACCGAGGGGCGCCGAGGCCCCTGCCGGGCGGGGGGCGCGAGGCCGGCGCAGAAGGTCGGGCGAGCGGCGGCCGGTTTCAGAGGCGCGGGCGACGGGCCCCGCGCAGAGCCGCCTCCCTCCGGCGGGGCTCGGCCGGGAGCCGCGGGCAGAGCCGCCTTAAGGTGGCGCCGCCGCCCCCCTGCCCACCCGCCCCGTGCAGCCCCGCGACCGCGGCCGCGGCCTTGGGACCACCCCCTCGCTTCCACCAGGGACCAGCGGGGAAACTGAGGCTCGCGTCCAGCCCCGCAAACGTCGCCCCCTCGCCCTCCCTGAGGGCCCATGAGAGAAAAGCCCAATAAATATCTAGTGGCTCACTGTAGGAGTAGCTTGGTGGGGAGGGGGGCAGTTGGGGACCAGAAATGGCCTTTCTGAGGAAGTGGGCTAAGACAAGGGTCGGGAGGAAGCAGCCTGCCGAGTGCTGGCTGGGAAACCTGCCTGCACAGAAAGGGACCAGGTGAGGGACGGGGCTGCGGGACAGAGCTAGGCCCTCGCCCTTTCCTGGCCTCAGTCTTCGCATCTGTAAAATGGCAGAGGCAGGGGCTATTTTTAAAGGACACGGCACATGAACAGCCCTCAGTCTGGCCTGGCACAGAGTAGACTCCCAGAGCTGGGAGTTGGGTTCCGGTGGCCACTACCAGCAGACTGGGCTGTCTCCCCTCTCAGATGATGGGCTCCTAGAAAGCAGAGGTCCCAAGGAGGATGAAAACGAATCTCTGCCATCAGACTGAGGTCTCTCTGAGGGCAGGGGCTCCATCTCCCATCGCAGACCACAGATATCCAGTGAGGTAGGAGGTGGGACATTCTTATTCCCATCGTGCTTCTGAGAAACTTCAGGGTTGTTTGTTAAGTCAATCAACAAACACGTGTTGACAGCCTGCTGTGGACCAGACACTGTTCTAGGCACTGGAGCTCAGCAGGGAAGCAGACAGAGAAAATCCCTGGCCTCGTGTTAATAGCTGCCCCTGTGTCATTAAGTGAGTAAGCAGAAGCGTACAAAAGCCCTATCAAATTTATTGAGCATTTATGGCATGCCAGGCACCAGGGTGGATGGAGAACAGATTCCTGCCTTCTCTGAGTTCAGGGGATAAGGCAAGATCACAGCTTGGAAATTATGGAATTCTGTGTGCATACCAAGAGGAGTTTAGGGGGCAGTTATAGAGATAGCAGAGGGAATCTACTTATCTGGGGTGTCTGGGAGAGACCTCTTGGAGGAGGTAATGTTGGAGATGAGACCTGGAGGATAAAGATGTGCAGCCATGGAAAGGGAGGGGAAGAGAGATCCTGAGGATAAAGATATGAGTGTGTATGTGTGTTAGAGAGAGTGAGTATTTGATGGCTCCCTATTGCCATCAAGATAAAATCCAAACTCCTCCCTCTTCCCACAAGGCCCTACACAAACCCCCTCCCCACCCTCCCTTCCCTGACCCCAACTCCCTTCACTTTCACCCTCATTCACTCTGCTCCAGCTGCACAGCCTCCTCCTCGATGCGCCTCCTGCTCACCTGGTACAGTCCTGCCCCAGGGCCTTTGCACTTCCTGCTCCCTTTACCTGGAATGCTGTTCCCTTGCTTCTCATCATTCAGGTCTCAGCTCAGATGTCATCTCCTCAGAAAGGCCCTTCCCGGCCACCCATCTAAGCAGTGCTCACCCACTCCACCCTGTAATTCTCAAACACTGCATCCTATTCTCTCTCTTTCTAGGTCCTATCAGAGTTTGTTTCGTTTGTGTTTTGTTTTGACATGATTGTGTTTCTTCTTGGGTTGTTGTACTCATTATTTGTTTCCCTCTCTAGGTTGTGTAGGGACAGAGCCCGTCTTGGTGCCTGCAGAGACTGGCACACAATAAATGCTCAGTAAATGAACAGGCACTGGCGTGAGAAGAAGAAACAGCAGATTCAGCTAAAGCCAGAAATCACTGGCCACACTCCTGCTGGGGAATTCTAAGAAACAGGGGGTTCCACAATTCCATGATGCCGAAAGTTCATCATTCCAAGTTTTGGGGCATCTGTGAAGTCCTAATTCCAAAACCTTTCCAGGAGGTGCCTTACCTCCCCTGGGAAGACAACAGCTCCCCTCTGGGCCACTAGTCCAAGCAGTGGTACCCTTTCCTCATCCTCTTCTCCTTCACAGCCTCTGTCTTCTCCTGGGACTTCTCTTGACAAAAGCCCTCCACCTGGGGCTTCCCTGGTGGCGCGGCGGTTAAGAATCCTCCTGCCAATGCAGGGGACACGGGTTCGAGCCCTGGTCTGGGAAGATCCCACATGCTGTGGAGCATCCCACAAGCCCGTGTGCCACAACTACTGAGCCTGCGCTCTAGAGCCCACAAGCCACAACTACTGAGCCCACGCGCCACAACTACTGAAGCCTGCGTGCCTCGAGCCCATGCTCTGCAACAAGAGAAGCCACCGCAATAAGCCCGCGCACTGTAACGAAGAGTAGCCCCTGCTCGCCACAACTAGAGAAAGCCCGCACGCAGCAACAAAGACCCAATGAAGCCAAAAAAAAAAAGCCCTCCACCTCTTCAAGTTCAACAGCTCCTTCTTGACCCTCATCTCACAGCTCTGCCCAGAGCAGCCTTTCCTCTCCCTGCCCCCATGCCCTCCTGACCTGTTGGCCCTCCTTCCTCTCTGAGGACTGGTCTCTTTCCTCCTAGCCTAGTCACCTGAATGTCACCTTTGCCCACACCTCTGGTTGCCCAGGCTCTGAGCCACCATGTTCTCTTGGAGGCTTCAGGCATCACCTTCATGAAGATGGCTCCAAGCTCTGGCTCCCCTCCTGGTCCCTACCCTGAGACCCAGCCCTGTGAGTAGAGCCACCAACTAATGGATGTCCCCTTGGATGTTCCCCAGGCCACTAGATGCAGCACCTTCACCCAGACCTGTCCCTCACCCTGTCAGGGCCCAGTCCACCCTGATCCCCAAAAAAAGAGCATCAGCCTAGCCTCTTTTCTCCCCTTCTCCTGCCATGAAACCCGGCTCCCCATCCACACAGCCCCCTGCCTGCACCAGCCCTTCAGCCTCTCCCATCTGGACCTCAAGCCACCTTCTCACTCTGAGCAGCTTTCACTATTGTCACCTTCTGTTTGAGTCTGGCCCTCCCTCACTTAAAACCCTCCCAGGCTTCCTATGGTCCTTGGGACAAAGTTCCAGATCTTTAGGCTAGCATCAGATGCCCTGCACCACCTGGCCCAGCCCAGCTTCACTTCCCTCCACCAGTTCAGACACTCTCTGTTCTGGCCACATCAGCCAGGTTACCTAATCTGTGTTCCTCCCCACCTCTGGGTCTTTGTTTATGTTGTTATCTCTTTCTAGAATTCCCTCCCTCTCCTTTTCTGCCTGGAGAAAATCCATTCTGTCAAGGCCCAACCCAAAAGGCACCTCCTCCAGGCAGCTCCTCCAAAAGGCATCTCCCCCTCCACACACAGACTGTTTAAAGTTGGCAGGTACATGGGTATTTATTCTATAACCACCTCTTCATGGGGAAGATGATGGGGCCCTAGAAAGGACCAGCCCCAGGCCTAGCCTGGGAGGCTCCCAGGGTGGGTGGGACAGAGCTGAGGACACAGGCCCACCTAATCAGTGCCAGGACAAGGGAGCGCCCAGGGCCTAAAGGACCCAGAGGAGGAACAGGAGCTCTGCCTGGTGAGTTCAGAGAAGGCTTCCTGGAAGAGGGGACTTTTACCCATCAGTTTTTAGATCCCTCAGCCAGGCACACTCCACAGGGGAGGGTAAATACAGATTTGTGGATTGCCTGAGAAGCCGCAAACACACACACACACACACACACACACACACACACACACACCTCTTAGTGTGTGTAATCTGCCAGGAAGGAGGAGATGACTTGCTCTGAGCAGCAGCAACCCCAGTTTTGGGAGCAGCTTTGAGAATTTGGGGAGGCTCAGCAGTCTGAGATGGGGGTGAAACAGGAGGGGAGGGGGCAGGGCACAACCTTTGAATGACATAGCCTGAGGACATGACATAAACTGATTACAACCAAATGGGTCCAAAATGGCAGATAAGTCGGACAAGTCAACTTCCAGTAGACCTTGAGCCTCAGTATATGCTCACTGTAACACATCAACAAGCTGAATGACACACCCACAGGCGCCATGACAATTCCAAGATCAAAAAGTGGGCAGTGGCCCAATTCCTGGAAATCCCCGCGTCTTCCTAAAATAGCTGGAATACTCCTCCCCCTCATTAGCCTATGAAATTACCCACCCCTATAAAAACTGAAAACCCCGTAGCCTCGTGCCTTTCTCACCTTCTGAGATGGCCCACAGTCTGTGGAGTGTTTCTCTCTAAATAAATCCACTTCTTACCTATCACTTTGTCTCTCACTGAATTCTTTATGCGATGAGACATCAAAAACCTGAGCTTCGGGGCTTCCCTGGTGGCACAGTGGTTAGGAATCTGCCTGCCAGTGCAGGGGACACGGGTTCGAGCCCTGGTCCGGGAAGATCCCACATGCCGTGAGCAACTAAGCCCGTGCGCCACAGCTACCGAGCCTGCACTCTAGAGCCCGCGAGCCACAACTACTGAGCCCGTGCGCCTAGAGCCCGTGCTCCACAAGAGAAGCCACTGCAGTGAGAAGCCCGTGCACCACAATGAAGAGTAGCCCCCGCTCGCTGCAACTGGAGAAAGCCCGCGGGCAGCAACGAAGACCCAACGCAGCCAAAAATAATAAACAAATAAAATAAATAAATAAAATAAAAATAAAACTTAAAAAAAAAAAGAACCTGAGCTTCATTAAGTTCTGAAACCAGGTGTGTGATCTCAGTTGGAAGACTGTGGGTTTTGGCCGGGTTTGAGTCCCAGCCACGTGGGTTCAAGTCCCAATCTGAGGTGCACAGTTTCAGGGGGACCCCTAGGCAGCACTTACTTGATAACTCACTGAAACGCCACATCCGGCCAGAGCAGGAGGCAGGGAAAGGACTGCCAGGCATGAGTTACAGCCTGGGCAGTCTAGCACAACCTTCTCATTTCTCCGGGAAGGCTTTCCCCAGCTAACTCATTTGCCATCCAGGGCTTCAAGCCGCACTCCTCTGGGGTCTCAGTTTCCCCATCTGCAAAACCCAGGGGGAAGGTGCAAAACTGGGGATAGGGGCTTAGCTTTTGATCTCTCCCCTCCCACTGTACAGAAAGACTCAGCCCCGGTTCCTGGCTGGGTTTTTATGATGTGGATGTTTTTTGCTTTTTTTTTTTTTTTTTTTTAAAGGAAAAAGCTGAGAAGCAGCCCTGGGACACAGGATTGCTCAGACCACCTTAAATCAGCCTCACCGCCCCAGCTACTGTGGAAATTCCTTTCTCCGCGGTGGTTGGCTGGGCGCACCAGCCAATCAGCCCGCGGCGCTCCCACATGGGTCCGTGACGTCACAATGAGCGCTGGCCAATGGGGATCAAGGAACCGGCAACCAATGGCAGAAGGCGCTAGGATCGGCTGGGCCAATCGGAAGGCGGCGAGGCGCTCCCAGCGGGGTACGGAGAGTGTGGCTCCCCCTCCCTCAGAGAAGCTGAGACCCTCGTGGACTCCTGATCCTGGAGGGTTTGGGGCGGGGTCGGGGGGGAATTCTGGCTCGGTTAGTCTCCAAAAAACAGGGAGAAGCGATCCACCACCTAAGCCTGGCGGGTCTTCCCTTAAAAACAAGAGTCTCTCGTCCAACATACTACCTTGCAAAAGCCTGGCCAGCAGGCTGGACCGACTAGCGTCTTTCGCCCTATTTCACAGATACGTAAACTGAGGTAGAGACGTTAAGTCACTGCGGACGCTCGGGGAAGAACTGAGACTCTCACTCGAGCCCGGAGGCTCCCAGCATTGTTCAGTTTCTGTCTTCAGGTCGGATGGGGAGGAATGGGCCCAGGGGTAGGCGAGGAGAGGGGGTTGCTGGTCCCCACGCCTCAGTTTGCCCGGGCGCGAGCGGTAGAGTAGACTGGAGCAGGGGTTCTAGGAAAGACTACGAGCCCCAGAAGCTCCCGCGCGGCGCTCGCCCGGGCTGTCAATCAAAGTAACGTGGGTCCCTCTCCGACCCGCGCTCCCCCGCCCGCCGCCTCTCTCCTGCCAGCGCCCGCTCCCTCCCCGCCGGCTCAGGGCCCGGCGCGGTATAATTACAGCCCATTGATCCGACCCGGGCCGGGAAAGCGGCTCCCTCGGGGAGGCCAAGCCTTTGGCTTCCGACTTCGCCAACCTCTGCCTACCGCCCCCCAGCCGAGCTGCTGGGCCACCAGCCAGGCCTGTCCCCTCCTGCTGGCCAGGGCTCGCAGGTGACCTCTGAGCCTCGGTTACCTTGGCGGTGAGCCCCCCTCAGAAAAATTACACACAGGTTTCCTTCCACCCAAGAACTTGGGGCGCCCTCCTGCCCTGTTCTAGCGCCCCCCCACCTCCTCATGTGACCTAGAGGCTCTTGAGGGCCTCTCCCTGGGCCACAGTTTTCCCACCTGTACAGTGAGATGGTTGCACAAGACTTATTCATGAAACCAATGCTTTCTGCTGGCCCCAAGCGAGCAGCCAGGGCTAGGCCATGCAGGAGGGGTTCCTGAGTTTGGGGAAGTAGGGGGAAACCAAGCACATAGCTCTCAGACCCCTGAGAGTGGTCAGGGCTGGGGAAAAGGGACGCAGTGGGGTGGAGATGGGGGTGGAGGCAGAGCCAGGAGTGAGGTGTCTGCTTGGGAAGATGGAAAGGCTTCCTAGATGTCAGGTGGGGGTGTTTAAGCTGGGGTTCTGCAGAATGTATAGGAGTTGCCTCATTTGAGCTGTGCCTTTATATAACCCTAGACCAACATGGAAGAGGAAAGATGGGGCAACTTTAAACCCTGCCCTGGAATTGAGGAGCCTTGAGCTCTGACCCCTTGCCTTGCTGAGTGGACCTCTGAACATTCCCTGGCTGTGAAGTGGGGAGTGGACACACCCATGGGTGTAATACCCCTCTGCCTACTTTCACAAGGGTCCATAAAGTTCCAGTAGGCTCTGGCCAGTGGGAGATGAGAAACTGCAGCCAATGGTTAGAGGCACTCGCATTGGCTGCAGGCTCCAAACTCCAGCCTCCCCCTGGGCAAGAACTGGACAGCTCAGGGGAAAAAAAGAAAGGGCTTTTGGAAGTCCAGGGTGGACCTGGGCTCAGTGGGTAACCTTATCTGGAATACGAGGTTGATAATAGAATCTTCAAATAACTTCAGGCCTATAAAGTACTTAAAATAATTCATAGTAAATGCTCAGAACGGAGTAGCCATTTGCACTCCCTTTATGCTCCAAAGGGCCCTTCTCTCCCAGCCTCACTTCACACCCCACAGCTGGGCTATGCACTCACTCTCCACTCCTCCCATATTTTTGATCACCCAAATGTGAATCAGATCTCATTCTTCCCTCTGCTCAAGAATCTTCCATAGCTCCCCATCACCCTCAGAGTAAAATCCAAACTCCTCACCTCTGTCTACATGATCTGACCCCCATCAATTTCCCACTCTCACCCCTCCCTCTCTCCTCGTCACTCACTCCCTTCCAGCCACACCGGCCTCCTTGCTGTTCCTCCAACACACCAGACAAGGTCCTGCCTCAGGGCCTTCGCACAAGCTGTTTCCTTTGCCTAGACCACAGCTGGCTCAAAACATCAGCATCTGGGGAGGCCTGGCCTGGTCAGCCTGGCTGCAGTAGCCCCCAACCTCCCTCCCTGGTCAGCCTCTAGCATTTCACTTCCTTCAGAAGCCTCATCACTCTCTGAACACTTACAGTTTATTTGCTTATGTGTTTATGGTCTGTCCAGGCCCAACACAATGCCTGCTCCACATATTTGCTGGGAAGATAAAGGGATGAGCTTAGAGAGGGTCAGAGCCTCTCCCAGGTCACCCAACATGCGGGGCAGGGCCCCAGAGCCCCTGACAACCTGCCCAGTGCTAACCCAACCTGCAGGGGTCCCCTGCAACCTGAAGGCCTGGGTTCAAATCCTACCTTAGCTGCTGTGTTGCTGTGATCCTGTAAAATGGGGGCAATGACAGAAATTTCTTCATCCTGTGTCATAGGGCTCCCGGCATGGCATGCAGAACTTCCCAGACCAGGGATTGAACCCCCGTCCCTGCAGTGGAAGCGCGGAGTCTTAACCACTGGACTGCCAGGGAAGTCTGAGGCATGCCCTATTTTTAAACTCCTGGGGTCTCCTGGTCAATGTAGCTATCCCAGACCCCACATCACCCAAGCCCCCTCCATCCCAAGCCCTGACCTCACCCTCTGGACCCTCCCATCTGGCATCTCTGTGAGCTGTGCCTCCATCCCTCCCCTGGGGCCAGGGGTGGGGGGGGTGCGGGGCGGGGGGTTGCTCCTTGCTGGACCGCAGACTCACCCAGCCCCCAGGCACTGCAGAGGTGTGGGTGGAACCCTGTGGCTTCAAATGAATCTTCCCCAGCTTCTGGTTTGCAGGGAGACATTTTATCCTCTCTGGGCTTCAGTTTACTCATCTGGAAAAGGGGGCTGCCCTTGGTAATGGTACCCAGGGCAGTTATTACTCTGGGCTAGCTGCTTTATTCAGCTGACCTTGTGTCTGATGCTCATAACTGCGCTGCAAAGTAGGGGATGAGAACCTGCAGTGGACCAGGCAGAACTGCCTCCAGGCTTCTGTCCTGGGCTCCCTCTGCCTGGAACACCTCCCTGCCCCTAGCCATCTCCCTGAGGCAGGCTCCTTCTGTGATACAGGTCTCGGCTCAAATGTCACCTCCTCAGAGAGGCCTCCTCCCATCTCCTGGCTCAAGTAGCCCCCTGTCATTCTCTGTCTCCTGCCCCTGCTGGATTTTTCTTCCTAGCACTTGACTGTTCTTGGAAATTATCTTATTCGCTGGTTTATTTGTTGTCTGTCTTCCCTACACGCTGTGGGTTCCACTAGGGGTAA
Source organism: Balaenoptera ricei (assembly GCF_028023285.1). Lineage (NCBI taxonomy): Eukaryota > Metazoa > Chordata > Mammalia > Artiodactyla > Balaenopteridae > Balaenoptera > Balaenoptera ricei. The sequence goes on from NC_082641.1 coordinate 180,121,757, forward strand.
GAGGGGCCCTGTCCTGGGTCCACAGAGCCTGGCACACAGCAGGCGCCCAATAAATTCCGGTTGCCAGTCGGTCTGGCTTGGGAGTGGGGGGAGGGGAGGCGGCCAGGGCCAGAGACGCCTAGGAATCTATCCAAGGTCACAGAGAGCCGCGCTCCGGGTGGGCGCTCGGTGGCTGGCGTCCTGGGGTCACCCCTCCCCGCAGTTCAGGCCGAGGGGGCCGCGTTCCAGGTGGTCGTCCCCTCGTTCCCCGAGTCGCCGCAGCTGGAGAACACACCGGTAACCACGTGGGCCGGGCCAGCGCGTCAACCCAACTGGCCGGGACAGGCCCAGCGGGGCACGGGGAGCGCGGGCACCGCCCCTTCCCCGCCCGGGAGGCCGAGGAGGGGGAGGAGGAAACGGAGGGGACAAAGGGGGAGGAGGCGGAGTGGCGGGGGGAGGGGCAGAGGGCGAAGGGGGCGGAGGAGGAAGGGACTGAGGGGCGGAGAGGGGGAGGAGGACGCGAGGGGGCGGAGGGTCAAGGGCGGGAGGAGCGGGCTTCCTGGCCTGGCCATCGCGCAGCAACCCGGCCCGGGGGGCCTGGGTGGGTGGGAGAGGTTTGCGGGGGAGGGTGTGGGGGGAGCACTAGCGAGGTCGGCTGAGAGGCGGGGATGGCGGGGAGGGAGCACAGTAGGAGGGAGAGATCAAGGGGGAGGAGAGAGAGATAGAGAAGGACCTTGAAGGACAGAAACAAAGCTGGAGAGACAGAGACCCAGAGGCTCCCGGAAGCAGTGGGGGTGAAGAGATAGAGAGGGGCAGATCCCAGGAGAGACCCTCAGAGCAGGATGCTTGGCTGTAGGACGGGGGCTTGGGGTGCATGCAGCTCCCTCTTGCAGCTCCTAAAGTCAGAAAACATCTAAATACTACGCGGGCTTCCTCCTGGGGCCCTGCCTCTGTCTCCCTTCCAGCCGGGCCCCTCTGCGACCCCAGAAGATCTTGCTCATCGTGCATCTGGCTGCGCCCCTCCTCCGCTCAAACACCTTCCATGGCTCCCTGCAGCTGGCTCTCCCACTGAGCAGGCATCGTCCTGCAGGGCTGGCCCAGGCCCACCCATTTCACTGGCTCCTTTGCCATTTTCTCACTTTCTCCCTAGATCTTCCATGAACACCTATTGTGTGCCAGGCAGGAGTCTAAGCCCTGGGGATTCAGGAGTGACCAAAACAGACCCAATTCCTATTGTCCTGAAACTCATCTCAGAGTGGGGAAAAGCAGAGGACAGGGAATATTTGTTGACTTAAGTTGTTCACAGCGATCAATGCTGTGAAGATAAAGCGAGCAGGAGAGAGGGGGTGGTGATGGCGGGGAGTGCGCTGACTGTGGGGACAGCGTGTTCCACGCAGAGGGTCAGGCCCAGAGGTGGCACCGTGCTTGGTCACCCTCAGACACGGAAAAGAGGCCAATTAGAATGAAGACCCTGAGCAAGGGGATCGGCCATAGCTCTGCCCACCTGCACTGGATCCAGGCTAAGATCTGGACCCGGCAGCTTGCATCTTCCCACATCAGAATCCTGGTTCCGTGGCTGTGTGCCCGGGGCGAGTCACTTTATATCTCAAGCCTCAGTTTCTTTATCTGTAAAATGGTCCTTCCTTCACCAGGCATTTTCAAGAATTGATTGAGAGCTGTAGCTGAAGCCCTGAGCCGAAGCTAGAGCATGGTAGATGTTCAGCAGATTGCAGCCGTCTATGATTTTTGTTATCCTTAGGATTTGCATTGCTTTCCTGATTATTTTTTAAATATGTATTTATTTATTTATTTGGTCGTACCGGGTCTTAGTTGCAGCAGGTGGGCTCCTTAGTTGTGGTATGCGAACTCTTAGTTGTGACATGCATGTGGGATCTAGTCCCCTGACCAGGGATGGAACCCGAGCCCCCTGCACTGGGAGTGCGGAGTCTTAACCACTGCACCACCAGGGAAGTCCACTGATTATTTCTGTTTGTGCCTAGCGGGGCTGAGAGATCCGCCAGCCAGCAGAGGGCAGGAGACCGGCTGTGGCCCTGCCTTGTTTTGTGACTTTGACAACTTCCTACCTTTCCTCCGGCCTCAGTTTTCCTGTCTGCACAATGGGGAGAGCATGTGGTCATTCCAAGATCTCTGATTCCACGTCACTGCAGCTTCTTTTTGTTTCTCCTCCAAGTCCAAGTTCAAGGCGCAAACACACAGACTCTGGAAGGAGGAAGGCCACGTAAATATTTCAGGCAGTAGATGTACCTGGCCCGCCTGGCCTGTGACTGTTTAATGTGTCACATCCTAGTGTTCGCTGGCCTTCACAGGATGTTCTTCTCCCCAGCTGGGGAATCTGTTAGTCCTTGACCCCTCCTGAGCCCTGGAGGCCAAACCAGGAGGAGGAGGTGGGCCTGGCTCTGGGGGGGGCTGGGGTGTAGGAGGGGTGTGTGGGGACGGGGCTGGGTCAGTCTCATGCCACTCTGGGGCCTGTGGGACGCTCCAACGCTGTGGACATCATTGTGTGCGCGGTGAAGTCAAGGCTCAGAGAGAGTCAGGGAGCCTCACACCCCGGTGCACACAGATCCCTCCCTGGAAAGACCCCTAGAAAGGGGGAGGGGGCTGGAAGAGGGGACTCCCAGAAGGGCCTGGGGTCTAGGTGGGGGGCGGGGAGTCAGAAGGGATGGGTTCACCCAGTCCTGTGCCCCAGGAGCTGGGAGCGTAGCTCTGGCTCCTCCTCCTCCTTTCTGCCCCTCCCCCTCGCCGCCCTCCCCCCCCCATTGCTCCTTCATTCTCTCTCATCCCTCCTCCCCATCCCCCTCAGTCCCCCTCTCTTCTTTGCTTCTCTCCCTCCTCCCTCCTTTCCCTCACCCCCCCTCCTCCCTTTCGCCCTCCCTCCCTCTCTCCCTTCTCTCCCCCTCCCCCCTCCCTTATCTCCATCCTCCCTCTTCCCCTCCTCCTCCCGCCCGCCTTCCCCCTCCTCCCCTTCCTCCCGCCTCATTAGGCGTGCCCGCGGCGCGGGGCCCATTAGCGGATCAATTAGCCGAGGTCGCCGGCAGCCCGGTCGTTAAGCGCGGGAGGCCGCACCTCCGCCCGCGCCGGCTTCCCGGCCGGGATCGCGTACCCCCAGGACCCTCTGGTCTCGCTCCCCACTGCGGACTCCTGGGCCCGCCCTATACCCTCCCCAGCCCCACGGGCGGGATGAGGGGCTTCGAGGCCCACAGGGAGACCCCAGGTCACAGATGTGTCCATGGCTAGGCAGGACCCCTTCTGCTTCGAAGACCCCAGGGGGGGACTGTCGGGTTTGCCCCCCTCCCCAACGCCCTTCATCTGCCAGCAACATCAGTAATAATAATATCAGCTGACGGCTGGTGAGCCCTTGCAGGCTTTCTGCTAATCCTCGGAACCCGCTTCCCAGAAACAGATCAGACAAGTGATTTCACTTGCCTCACTCCCCATAGCTCCTCTGCCTGCTGACACCTGCTGACACATTTTGTATTTTCCTACCACTGGCCACAGGGCGGGGACTTAAGTGTCCTGTTTCCTGCTGTGTCCCCAGGGCTCAGAGTAGGGGTGCAATAAATGAATGAATGAAAAAGATGAATGAATGAATGGGTGAGGGTCTGCTAAAGCACTTTCCACGGAGTCAGTAATAGGATCTTCATGACAACCGTGGGTTCTGTGATTATACCCATTTTACAGATAGGGAGGGAAAACCAAGAACCAGAGTGGTGAAGCCACTTGCTTGGATCACCCTGCTGTGAGAGGAAGAGCCAGGATTTAAACCCACGCTGGAGACCCCATGCCCAGAACCAGTATGTGACAATAACAACCACTGTTCCCTTCCAGGGGTGGGGGTGTCCCAGAGCCTTGCTTTGGGGGGAGGGTCGGGGGTGGCCTTCAGAAAAGTGACTTCTGGGTGTCCTGGGGGATTAGAACAGGGGACGTGGAGGGGGAAAAAAAAAAGAACACTGTTCCAGGCAGAAGGAACAGCATGTGCAAAGGCCGCTAGGCAAGGAACAGCCAGATGTTTCAACCTGGCTGCAGCCTGCTGGGAAAGAATGATTAGAGGGCTGGGTAGCAGGCCCTTGGGGTCTCCTGGGCCTAGAATTTATTCCAAGGACCATGGAGGCCAAAGATTATCTATTCTTTAAATCCTTTTTTTAAAAACTGTGAAATAGAACACATAGAAGAGTGCCCTGATTGTAAGCAAACAATTCGATGAATTATCACGAAGTGAACACACTCGTGTAATCAACTCCCAAATTACCATCACCCTTAGAAGTCTCCTTTGGTAACTCCACGACATCTGGTGCTATAGGTCCCTTGGGCCCGTCTTTGTTCCTTATATAAGTGGAGTCACACACACAGCATTGACTTTTTCATACCCGGCTTCTTCAGTGTTCTGTGTGCGAGATGTATGGTGTCAAGTGCAGTGAGGTCTGGTTCTTTTTCTGGCTGCGTAGTGTTCCACGGGCAGCTCATGTCACAACTTACCCTTCTGCCCCTTGATGGCCAGCTGGTGGTTTCCAGTTTGGGGCAATGAGGACTAATTACAGCTGCTCTAAACATCTTTGTGGCATGTGTGTTGGGTGGATCCAGCATTCAAATCCAGGGGTATCACTGGGTGCTATAAGCAGCCTTCTGAGGCAGATGTAATGATTTACACTCCCCAAGCGAGGGGCAGAGATGAGTTCTGGTTTTCAGCACAAGGATATACCTTAAGCAGGGAGTGATCCCATCTCACTGGCATTTTTGGAGGTGATTTGGCTGTAGTGGGGGAGGGGAGGGGCCCAGCAGGAGGGTCCCCCTGTCCCCTGCCTCCTCTTTCTCTCCTTAGGGACAGGAGACATTTACCCTGAGGTTGGCTGTCCATCATCACCCCTCTGTCTCTCCCTCCTTCCCTTCCTGTGCCCTTGGCCCCCATGCGAACCCACTGGATTGGGCAGACAGGTGAGAATTCCTTGGATCCCTCATGCTCCCAGCTCCTTGAGGGTGGGATTTCTGTGGCATGAAGCCTTTGTGAAGATCTTACAAAGTCCAGATGACTGTCCCCACTCTCCACCCCCCTCCCCGCCACCAGGCCCATATCCTGGGTGGGGAGCCTGAAGTTCTCTTAGTTTTTTTTATTATGATTATTAAATTTTTTGGCCGCAGCATGGAGCATGTGGGATCTTAGTTCCCCGACCAGGGATCGAACCCACACCCCCTGCATTGGGAGCGCAGAGTCTTAACCACTGGACCGCCAGGGAAGTCCCTGAAGTTCTTTTGACTGAAATGCCAAGTGTGCTGGGAATCACCTTTCCTGCTGGCTCCCCCTCCTGGGGTGGTCCAGCTTGGATGCAGGGGGGCGAGGGTGGGCTCCAAGTGGTCCTTGGAGAGTTGAGGTCCACCTGGGGGTCTGTGTTCTCTGATCTGGAAAAAAGCATTTGTGTGTGCAGTGTGACTGTCCAGTCTCAGCGGCTGTCTTTAAGGGTAAAGACTGTCATTTAGGAGCCCTCTGGCCTGGGACTCAGAAACCAGTGACCCCTTAGCTTTTCTGAGTCCCTCTGCCTACCTGTCAAAACAGCTGGCTAGACCTCAAGCACCTAGGCTGTGCTGTGTGACCTAGAGCCTCCAGCTGGCCCTCTCTGGGCTAGGTGCCAAGTTCAGGAGCTAGACTACATTTACAAGCCGGACTCAGCTAGGACTCTCAATATCCAGTCCTGTAACAGACAAGGGGGACTCAGACTCAAAGGAAGCCCTCTCCTCCCCCGGGAAGGGGGGCACCACGGGCAACTCGCAACACAGAGGCAGGAACACAGCAACCAACCTTCTCACATCTTTATTTGAAAGGCACAGCTAAGCCCACCCTCGATACAGCATTTTCACTTCTCTCCGTAGAGATCAAACGACTGAACACAACAAAGGCTGACAGTCTAAAAGTCTATATACAGACACAGGTGTGGGTGTTGCTTTTTTTTTTTTTTTTAACATTTTTCTGTCTTTTTCTTTTTTTTAATATCCCTTTTCTTAAAAGACAAGCTAGTATACTGGAAAAAGGAAAAATAAAAAATAAAAACCAAGACAACTTGAGTACCCTCATCTTTATTTGGGAAGGGGAGACAGGGAATTCTGGGTCGCCCACCCCACCCTGTTCCCCGGGCGAAGCTTGCTGTCCGTGGCCCCTCTTTCTTTCATGGGTGAGGGGACAGGACTAGGTGGGTGTGGGCGGTGGGAACTAGCAGAGGGTGAGTGAGTGGGAGGAAGAGACGCGGGGCGCCCAGGGCAGGGAGGGGCAGCTAGCATTGTGTTTGCATGCAGTGCCAGGGTGTGAGGCCAGGGTGTGCCCCGGGGAAGGTGGGGGTGGGGGGACCAGCGGGCAGACTGTCAGTTACAGGTGTGCGAATTGGGGAAGTGCAGGGGGTGTTGGACCTCTTGAGGTCTTGCTCCCTTCTGACCTGGCCTCCCACTTGTGCCTCCAGGCCTCAGCTTGCCTCATCTGTGGTATGAGCGGGTATTGACCCATTCAGGCTGCAGGGGAGGAGGAGGGAGGCTGGGAGTCGGGGGTAGGAGCCAAGTCAGGGGGTGGCACACAAGCAGGGCGAGGGCCCCAGCAGGCGGCTACCATAAATACTACCAGAGTTGAGCCAATCCCGAGCTATACTGTGTCTTACGCTGAATCTTCCTCTCTCTCTGTGTCTGTCTCCCCACCCCCATCCCAGCCGCCCACTAATCCGATTTCTCGCCATCATCCTCCTGGTGGGTGTCACCGTCATGCCCGTTCTTGTCTTCCTTGGAGAGGTGGGCCTGGGAGCCCAGCGCCGACAGCGAGAGGAGGCCGGTGCCTGCACTGACTGCCGGCAGAGAAGGGGGCTGCAGCCCCACAGGCAGTGGGGTCAGAGGCAGGGCCAGAGCCTGCAGCTGGGACAGCTGGTGGGCTTGGAGCTGCTGCTGCAGGGCAGAGGAAGGGGAGCGTTAGCCCCCTTGGGCCCACCTGTCCTTCTCCCACCCGCTGCTGCCCCCAAAGACCCCAAACATACTCGGATGATGGAGTTCAGCTCAGGAGCAGTGACCTGCTTAGCCCTCTCGATGGCTCCCAAGACTTGCTGCTGGTGCTGGATGGGGACAGGGTGAAGAGAAATCAACTGATTCCCCCTGATCTTGTTAGGGCTCGTGGCTCAGAGTCCAGAAGAAGCCTCGCTCCCATCTGGGCTATTAGAGCCCTCCCTCTCCACAGCTTCCCACCCCTCCCGAAACCCCCCTCTCTCCAGCTGATTCCTTTCATCCAGCCTCAGTCTCTTCATCTGGAAAATGGGATACACAGAGATGCAGAGAAGACCCAAAGGGCTTGGTACCAAAATCTTAGGAAAAAGCTTTTGGGTGAGTCTGAGAAAGCCTGAACCACGACCAATGCCATGTGCAAAGAAGCAGAAGTGCAGTGCACAACCTGGCCAACGGTACAGGGAAGTCCTGGTTCTAAGAGCTCAGACCAGGACTGCTGGTCCAAGAGATCTGAGATCTGCTAACCCAAGCTCCTCTTCCTCCACAGCCTGGGCAGGCCCAGTGAATTCTGGCAGGGCTGGGGCGTGAGTCTGGGTTCAGGGCAATCCCCCACCCTGTACCCCAGCCCTCCCTGAACGTCTGTCTCTCCGGCCATCAGATGCTAGAATCTGCCAAGCTCCTTTGCCTTGGCTACCAGGGAGCCCCTGTTGTGAACGGAAACCACAAGGCTAGGTCTTCAGGGTCCTAAGAATCCCCTTCTTTGGGGCTTTCATGGTGTCCTCCTGGAATTGTTCCTGGGCATCACCTGAGGGACCCCAAGATATGGGCAGGGGTTAAAGAGAAAATGATGTAAATCTGGCAGAGAGCAGATGGGCCTTACATGACCCAGACATGTGTGTGTTTGTGTGTGTACAGAGTGGGCCTCACACCAAGAGTCTTAGAACCCCAGGAAACAAAAAAGGAAGAGTTGGGTACCTGGTTCCTCTGTGTGTCCCTGTGCATCTCTGTGTGTCTGTGTGCCGTGTGTTTATGTGTCGCATCTGTGCGTATCTGTGGCTGTTTGTATGTCTGCCTATGTGTGCTGAGAGCCCCCCTGTCCACACAGCGGCCAGCAGGGCCCCGCAGATGAACCTCAGGGGGTGAAAGACAGAAGCAAGACAGGGAAACAGAATTCTTGGTGTAGTCTTCGGCGTAGCTGACATTTTCACAGTGCAATGACTCACTGAGGCTGGGAATTCCACAGCAGGGTGAGGCCCCTCGCTCCACCGCCCTGCACCCCTGGGGTTTCTCCAACCTGGGGATTCTTCTGCACAGACTGGCTGGTGGCTGGGAGGTCCAGAGAGGGAAGGCGTGTGCCCTGGGGCACCCAGCGCGCTGCTGCCCCAGATGGCCGCAGTAGGGAGGGCCTGGGGAAAGTTCACAGTCCGTCTACCGCCTCCTCCCCGCAGCCCCGGGAGGCCTGGGGGCTCCACTCACCTCTTGGGAAAGGTAGGGCAGGACCTGGGCACAGATCCCATTCAGCCTCTTGACGATTTCAGCCTGAAACACACAGACGCTTCAGCCCTGGGCAGCAGCTGGGGCAGGCGCAGACCAGCCCCGGGAGGCCTCAGGGTTTTGTCTAATCTAAGAAGAGGCCAGCTCGGCCCAGGGTCAGGTCAACTCATCGGGCCCACGGGCACCCAATCAGCAGCAAAGGTGGAATCTGAGGCTGGCTCTCTGCCCTGTAGGCTAAGAGCACAGGACAAAGCCACGCCCGGCCGCTTGGGGTCCCGGGCGGCCCTGGGAAGATGATGCCCAGTGCCTGATAGGTAGGGAGTGCTCCGTGGGAGACAGGGGAAAAGGGGTGGGGGCAGCTGGCATCAGTGTTCTACAACACACCCGAGAGTAGCCTCATCAGGGCACAGATGGCAAGAGCAAGGCTGGAGGGCAAGGGGCAATCTGGGGGTTCCGGGGCGGGTTGGCACATCACCCCTCCCCTGCTGTTTGCAAAGGGGAGACAGTGGGGTGGGGGTGGCAGGTCCCCCGGAAAGTCTCTACCCCTCCCCCCTCAGGGAGAGAAACCTGTCAGGGAGGCCTAAGAAAGAAGGGGGGAGGGTTCGGAGGTAACAGGATACCAGGGCAGACTTGGTGCTCAGCCAAGGGGTGGGCAAGCTCCTACCTGCCTGGGGGAGTGCCGAAGTAAGCGAAGTAAGCGTGGGGCGGAGGAGGGGGGAAGGGGGCGTACCTGCTTGTGCATCTCGATGTTCAAGCCGTAGGACATCTCGTAGTACTGCATGGGGGGGGAGAAGACAGAGAGAGAAATGGGGGCGGGTGAAGGACGGGGGGCTCCAGAGACAAAGAGATGGGGGGAGTGACAGAGAGAGAGAGACAAAGAGGGGGAGAAGGGGAGAAATGGAGAGACGGGGAGGGGAGGGCAGGCGAAAGAGATGGAGATGGAAGTGGGGAGACATCCACACCAGGCGCTGGGGCCCAGGTGCCTGGTGGGGCTGCTGGGGAAGCTTCAGGGCCCCAGCAGCAGTGTGGGTGCCCTGGTTTCTGGAATAATGATCACACCCCAACCTCTAACACACACTCACACACACACACACACACACACACACACACACATTCCAAGGCTCCTAATCTTTTATCTTTATGTGTCTTGTCTGCGGGTGGCCCCGGACTCCAGGGAAGTTTGCCTTCCTGGGTATAAATAATCGAGGATAAACAAATCCTGCTGGGTCTGGCTCTGGGGCCAGCAGCGCCCCCCCTCACGCCCCAGATCTGACCCTGCCCCTTCCCTTGCTCTAAACCGTCCCATGGCGCGCCCCTCTGTCACCCCAGGGAGGGTGGGGGGGAAGCCAAGTTTGTTCCCAGGCCTTTGTGTGGTCTCCCCTTCTCTGCCCAGCAAGCTCCTACTCATTCTTCAAGACCCCAGCTGTAATGCCCCATCCTCTATGCAGCCTTTCTCAAACCGGGAGCACCCCCTTCTGGAGTCCCCCAGTCCCGGGTCCCTCTCTCTGCCCCAGCCCCATCCCTCCCTCTGAGGCCAGAGGTTCAGTGTCTGGCTCTGCTTCCCCCACAGCCTGGGAGAAGTGGGCTCTGGGCTGGACCGAGGTGCAGTGGGGCGTGGGGGTGGGGTGGGGTTGATGCAGAAATCGCCACCTGGTGGGTAGGAAACTGAGCAAGTGATTCTGGCAGTGTGCACGGGCAGGGTCTCAAATGTCAGGCCCAAGAACACAGTGCCACCCCTTCCCTCCCACGTCAGAGAGTCCTCCTCCCAGGCTCGGGCAAGGAGGGGTTAAGCCTGGGATGCCTGGACCATGGGGGCGGGGAGGGATCTGGCTGCTCCCCCAGTCAGATCCTGGCTTTCCCAGCCATTGGCTCCTTTCCTGCCAAGGACAGCCGGGAGACCTGGCAGGCCCAGACTGCAACCCGGTGGTTTGGCACCTCGGCCACTGCCTGGGCCGGCAGCCAGGCCAGCAAGACGGACTCAGCCCGGCTCAGGGGCACGCTGAATGGAGAGCTGACCCTGACTCCTCATACACCCCAGAGGTGGCGGCCAGGGTTCGGGCAGCAGCTGCTGGTGCTGGAGGGGGATCTGGGGTCCCCCATCCCTGCCCACTGGACCCCAGGGCTGGCTTACCATCACGTAATGACGCTGCATCTCCGACTTCTCGCTGGCCAGCTTGTCACATTCGAGTTTCAGACTGAAGAAGAACATGGGGAGGGGCAGGGGCTGGGCTGAGGTCCCCCCCATTGTGCAGGGGAGCCCCTAACTTTGGTGGGGGACAGGCAGAAGATGGGGCAGGGGGAGTCTCAGGTGTCCTAGCTAGAAAATGGGGATTATGAAACCAACCTTGCAGATCTGGGGGCGGAGAAAGCAATGAAAATAATAATAAAAATAACAAAAGTCAGAGCAAGTGCCCTGACTATAGGTCAGACGAGGATTCAAAGAAACTTTTACCTCTCCTGAAACCCAAAGAGGTCAGGGCTGTTAACATCACTCTGTTTTTACAGATGATGCAATGGACGCCCAGAGAGGTTGAGTGAACGGGCTCAAGGTCACACAGCCAGGAAGCTGGCTTCAGAGGCCATACTCTCAAGCCCTGGGGAAAACTCTCCAGCAAAGGAGGAACAGACAGACACCGCGGAGAGGCTGCGAGAGCCGAGTTGGCTGGTAGGGCTCTGGATTGGATTTACCAAGGAATCTTCAAAGGCACCCAAGCCCCTCTTGTGGGTCCTGATTTCCCTAGCGGGGGGGCATAAATTTCCACCATTGGGTAATAGAGATGGTGACCGCCCCCACCTCTCTCAAGCTCCCCCAGCAAGGATGAGCTTTGGGTATTTCTCAAAGGCCCCTCACGAGGGTGTCAGGGTGACAGGTAGAGAGCTGAGAGCACAAACTCAAGCCAAATAGACTGGGTCCAAAGTTCAACCCTGCTATTTTGATGCTGTGTGACTCTGGGCAAACCCCTCTACCTCTCTGGGTCTTGGTCTCCAAGTCTGTTGAGTTCCAACCCCCGAGGGTGAGGTGGTGAGGATGAAATGAATTAAGACCAGAAACACTCTTAATGCTGGTATTCAGTAAGTACCCAATAAAGACTTAGTTGCTCTTGTAGTCACCCCAGGAGACTGGAGTTTCACTCCGCCAGACTGACCACGACTTGTATACCCCGGTTGGGAGGACAGCCACAGTTGGTTTCTCCAGTTTTCTTTAAAAATGTGCATTTGTTGCCACCGTTAAAAACAAAATCAGGCAATTTCATTCCAAACTCTGCATTTCTGTCCCTTCCTGAAGGACTGGTGGATACTGTGTGAGCCCCCAACATGGTAGGACCCCTCAGTGTAAAGCAGGAAGCCCAGGCCCAGCGGATGGAGACTCCAAAGCTCAGAGAGGGGGTGTGGCCTACCCGAGGTCACACAGCGCTGTGGCAGCAATCTGACCCTCGGTCTCTGGAATTGGATCAGCCCCAGTGCTCACTGTGACATGGGCATGAGCCAGGCAAGGGGGTGGTGGTGGGGGGGGGGACATCCCCAGAGAGGCTCAGAAAGGCCAGGCCTGCCAAGCAAAGCCCCTAAACCCTCCACATCACAGGAGCAGAACAAAGTTCCTAAGCCTGCCCTTCAACCATCTGTGCCTCAGTTTCCTCATCTTTGAAATGAGCACAATGATAGAACAGCAGGAAAGATTAAACAAAAGGATGTATGTTCAATCTTCAGCAAATGGGGAGAATAGGAAGTACCCCCAAAGAACAAATATATCACTGTTCCCAATTTCTTCTTGGAGAAAACTCGGCATCCTTCAAAGAATACTTTTGTGTGGGTAAACTAAGGTCCAGAGAGGGCCCAAGACCCCACTGGTATTCGTGGCCATGGACCCCCTTTTGATTCCTAGGCAAAGCCCCCCTCCGTAGCAAAACCTTGAGAATCTGCATTCTTCAACCCAGAGATTGGGTACAAATCTCAGTTCTGCCACTTCCTTGCTGTGCAACCCCAGGAAATTCCTATCCTCTCTGGGCTTAAGTTTCTCTAAGTGTAAAATGAAGACAATAATAGTTCCTTTCTCTTTAGATCTGGCACATTGGCAAGCCCTTTAGAAATGTTAGATTCAGTTCTGGAAAGAGAATCGCCTTTCTGCTGGCTGGCAGGAAACCTTTCTCCAAAACCAGGCAGAGAGAGATAACATGCTACAGGTTTTGGTGGGGGGGTGGGGAGGTGGAGGGCCCAACCCCAACTCCAGCTGTTGGGAGGTCTTTTATCCAATGCAGATTGGGGTGGGGGTGGGGAGAGGGGCTCTGACACCAGACAGCTAAGGCTTTGGGCAAGTTATTGAAATTTTTGTGCCTCAGTTTTCTCATCTACAAAATGGGACTGTCTTAAAGACTAAATGAATTTCATATCGGCAAAGTGCTAAAGACAGTGCCTGCCACCTAAGACATTCAACGTCTCTATTTTTCCGGAGCCTAGATATATAGCAGGGGCCACAACCTCCGCTGCAGGCTTCAGTCTTGCCATCTGAGCAGGGGGCTCCAGCTTCTCCCGGGGCAGGCACCACCAGCCCCAGCTCACCTGTGGTACTGAGCCTGCAGCAGCTGAAACTCATCTTTGATGCGGTCGCAGGAGTCCGAAGTGGTGAATTTCAGTTGCTGGGGGAGGTGCGACGAGCCCTGTGGGGAAGGGGCGGCCCGGGTCAGGATCCGGTGGGGCCGCCACCCACCTCTCTCCCCGGCTGCCCCGAGGCAGAGGCCGGCGCAGCTGCAGCGTCCCCGCGCCCCCCCGCCCCACTTCCCGGGCCCGTGTTTACAGCCCCCGGAGCGGCCCCCGCCCGCACTTCCTGCCCCCGCCTCTCCGCCCGAAGCCGAGGGGGGTGGGCGCGCCCGGAGGCTCTCGTCCCCCGCCCCCCCACCAGGCTGTGGGTGTGCGTTTGAAGGCCCGCCCTTGGTGGGGGGCAGGGTGCGCCCTCTACCGCGCCTCCAAAGCGCCGGGAGGGGGTGCACGTCTGAGCGCCCCAACTGCCTCTGGGAGGGGGGAGAACGCGTCCTAGAGGGTCCCCCTCCCCAAGCTGGCGGCGTGGGAGGGGGGGATGAGGCTTCCTTGCTAACTCCCCTTGGGGGAGGGGCCTCTCTAAGCACCCGAAATCTTCCGGGGGGGGCCCACCACCCCAGATTCCTAACACCCTTCCTCCGGGCCGCGTTCTTCCGGGAGGGGTGCGCCTCCGGTCTCCCCCCACTCCCAGGCCCCGAAAGCAGCCCCGGCGTTAGAGGTGCCTGGTGGGGCTCCCGGGGCGCCCCAGGCCCGAGAAGGCCTCCGAGGCCCAGGCTGGCTTGATTGGGGGGGGGGGCACAGGGCCCAGGGGCTGGGACCGGGGCTGGGGGGATCTGATCCGGGATCTGGAGGGGACCTGGCTTGGGAGCTAGGGGGGTGCTCTGGGCCCGGAAGCTGGGAGGGGGACCGGGAGCTACGGGGGATGGGAGGGAGCCCCGGAGCTGGGGGTGGGGAGTAGCGCTGGGCCCAGAGCTGGAGGGGACTGGGCCTAGGAGGTGGGGGGGAGACGCCGAGCTGGGAGCTGGGGGTGGGGGAGGTCCGGCTGGGATCTGGAGCGGGGGGCGCAGGGCTTGGTCCTTGAGGGGTGCGCAGGGCCCGAACCTGGGGGAGGGAAGGGTCCGGCTGGGACTGGGGGGACCGGGCCAGGACCTGGGCGGACGCAGGGCCCGGAGCTGGGGGGATGGCCCGGCCGGGAACTGGGGGTGCCGAGCCCGGATTGGGGGGGGGGCGCCGGGCCGGCGGGCCCCGCTTACCGAATGCCTGCTTTGTGGAAACATCATGTCAGTCGCGGCGGGGGGCGCGGGCTGCGCCCCGGCTGTGCGCCCCGGCTCGGGCTGCTCGGGGCGCCGGGCGGCCGCGCCTTTGTCCCGGCGCCGATCGGCAGCTCCCGGGGCCGCCGCCGCCGCCTCCCGCGCCCGGCCTCGCCCGCTTCCTGCGCCCCCTCCCCGCGCGCCCGGCCCCGGCGCGCCCCGGGCCCCGCTTCCTGCGCGCCCGGCGCCCCTCCCCGCCCCTCCCCGCCGCCCGCCTCCCCGCACGCCCGGCCGCCGCTCCTATTGTCTAATGGCGGCGACGCCGGCAGTGGCCACGGCCTCGGCTGAGCGGAGGCTCCGGCTCCACCTGCTGCTGCAGCCGCCGCCGCCGCTGCTGCTTCCCGGGCCCCGTGCGCGCCGCCGAGGGGGGGGGCGCGCGCCCGGGGAGGCCCGCGGATCCCCACCCATCCGCCTCCCCCGGGCCGGCCGGCGCAGTGACCTTGGGCCCGGCGCGCCCCCGCCTCGCCGCGGCCCCTCCCGGCCGGGTGGCCCCGGCAGCCGCCAGGGCCTCGGTTTCCCCATGTGTCAGAGCCGGGGGGCCCGGCTGCCCCCATCGAAACCGCCGGCGCAGTCATGGCGCGACCCGGACGCGTGCCAGGGACATGCTCTGTAACCTTGGCTCACGGGCTGTTCTCTAAGCCTCGGTTTCCTCTTATGTAGAAAGGAGGTGGTGATACTGCCGACTTCCTGGGAGCCATTAGTTCAACACACATTTATGGAGCGCCTACTGTGTTCCAGGCCCCGCTCCAGGACGTGGCGGGGGGGAAGGGGTACAAAGTCCCGACCCTGGTGGAGATGACATGAGACGGCAAACACATGAACCAAATCCCTGGCAGGTCAGAAGGTGGTAACAGCTATGGAGAAAACAAAGCAGGAGGGAGGGCTGGGAAGGTGCGATTTTTCACAGGCGGAGGTCAGAGGGGGCCTGCTTGTCCTCTAAGAGGGCCCGAAGGTGAGAGAGCGAGCGAGCCAGTAGTCTGTCGGGGTGGTGGCTTATTCAAGTAGGCAGAAACGCCAGTGCAAAGGCCCTGAGGCAGCACTGTGGCTAGCACGGGGTGGGGTGCTTGGGAGGAGATGGGGGCAGGGAGGCAGCAGCTTCCTGCATTCACGCAGGGGCGCTGCTCCCAGAAGGGCCTGCGCTTGGGTTAATGATCTGCCGTTTTGGTCTGGAAATTCCTAATAATTTTTGAACAAGGGGCCTCACAGTTTTGTTTTGCAATTTTTGAACAAGGGCTCTGCAAATTCAGTAGCTGGTGATGGGACCGGACAGATGGTGCAGGGCCTCGGGGTTTGTGGGAAGGACTTGATCTTTTACTCAGTGAGGCCAGAGCCCTGGAGGGCTGTGGGCAGAGGAGGGACAGGACTGACTCAGGCCTCAAAGAAGCTGTTGAAGTAATACACGTGAACCCCCAGCAAGTGCTAAATAGACAAGCTCTTAATTATCACTATCACCATCAACTATGCACCTTGCCTCCTGGATGGGCCTTGGGCTTTCCCATCTGTAGTTAGGACTCTGGTCACCTTTCCTGGGCAGAGGAAGGGTTAGGACTAAGTTGACATGAATAAGCAAAATTGAAGACCCTTCCACCCAAAAAGCCCTTCAAGATAAAACAGTACTTTAACACCGTATTTTTTTTTTTTTTTCCTGTGGCCAGCCAGTGTGGCTTGCAGGATCTCAGTTCCCTGACCAGGGATTGAACCCAGGCCATGGTAGTGAAAGCCCGGAACACGATATTTTTTAAAATAAAAATTAATGCCAAAAATTCATCACGAGCAAGATAACACATTAACTAAGACAGCATCTTGGACTTCCCTGGCGGTCCAGTGGTTAAGATGCCAGGCTTCCATTGTAGGGGGCCGGGTTCAATCCCTGGTCAGGGAACTAAGGTCCCACATGCCACAGGGCATGGCCTAAATAAACAAACAAACAAATAAATAAATAAAACAGCATCCAGTGGGGCCAGAGACGAGTTAGGAGGATGCAGGGTCTCCCTAGTCCCGATGCCCTAAGAGAAAAAGCACAAACTTTTAGAAAGTTTACTATTCCTGGGGAATTCCCTGGTGGTCCAGTGGTTAGGACTCATTGCTTCCACTGCTGGGGGCATGGGTTGGATCCCTGGTCGGGGAACTAAGATCCCACAGGCTGTGTGGTGCGGCCAAAAAAAAAAAAAGTTATAGAAAGTTTACTATTCCGAATGGTTCCGGAATATGCAGACCTCACAAATCGTATTGGGGTCCCTGAGTGGAACGGGCTACAGAATTTTCAGGGCCCAGGGCCAAATGAAAACGCAGGGCCTCAAGTTCAAAAAGGATCAGGAATTTCAGGATGGTGACAACAGAGCATTAAACTAAGAGCAGGGCCCTTCCTTCAAGTGCAGGGTCCTGTAGGACTGCACGAGTCACAGGCCCAAGAAAGCAGCCCTGCTGCCAAATCTTCCCACTCCCACACAGGGACCAGACACCGTTTCTCCTAGGAGGCCATCTGCATCTAGGCAGGCAGCTCCAAGTATTAGGGCTCTTGGTGACCATTTTAGCAGACCCTAGACTTGGGTGGGCAGAGATGGACACAGACATCTCCAGTACAGTGGGGTCAGGGCAGGCCTTTCACCATGTAGTAGAGAAGCCTGGAAGTGTGACCCAGACTATGAATAAACCGACTCACCTGTTTAATTAATTAATTAATTTATTTTTGGTTGCGTTGGGTCTTCGTTGCTGCGCGCCAGCTTTCTCTAGTTGTGGTGAGCGAGGGCTACTCTTCGTTGCAGTGCGCGGTCTTCTCACTGCGGTGGCTTCTCTTGTTGTGGAGCACACGCTCTGTAGGCGCTTGCACTTCAGTAGTTGTGGTGCACGGGCTTAGCTGCTCTGCGGCATGTGGGATCGTCCTGGACCAGGGCTCGAACCCATGTCCCTGCATTGGCGGGCGTATTCTTAACCACTGCACCACCAGGGAAGTCTCTGTTTAAGTTTTTATTTATTTATTTATTTATTTATTTTTAAATTTTTATTGGATTACACTGTTGTGTTAGTTTCAGGTGTACAGCAAAGTGAATCAGTTCTACATATACATATATCCACTCTTTTTTTAGATTCTTTTCCCATATAGGCCATTACAGAGTATAGAGTAGAGTTCACTGTGCTATACAGTAGGTCCTTATTAGTTATTCATTTTGTATATAGTAGTGTGTATATGTCAATCCCAATCTCCCAATTTATCCCTCCCCCGCCTTACCCCCTGGTAACCATAAGTTTTTTACATCTGTGACTCTACCTCTGTTTTGTAAATAAGTTCATTTGTACCCTTTTTTTAGATTCCACATGTAAGCGATATCATACAATATTTGTCTTCTTCTGTCTGACTTACCTCACTCAGTATAACAATCTCTAGGTCCATCCATGTTGCTGCAGATGGCATTATTTTGTTCTTTTTTATGGCTGAGTAGTATTCCATTGTATATATGTACCACATCTTCTTTATCCATTCCTCTGTTGATGGACATTTAGGTTGCTTCCATGTCTTGGCTATTGTGAATAGTGCTGCTGTGAACATTGGGGTGCATGTATCTTTTCGAATTATGGTTTTCTCTGGGTACATGCCTAGGAGTGGGATTGCTGGGTCATATGGTAGCTCTATTTTTAGTTTTTTAAGGAACCTTCATACTGTTCATACCAGTTTACATTCCCACCAACAGTGTAAGAGGGTTCCATTTTCTCCACGCCCTCCTACCTGTTTGAGTTTTTACCATGAACCAGTCTCTGCTTTAGCATTTTAACCCTGGGTACTACCATTATGCCCATGTGAAATATGGGGAAATTAAGGCACCGAGAGGTTAAGAGACTCGGCCAAAATCACATAGCTGGTGGGTGGCAGCACCACGATGTCAGCCCAGGTGCTTGGGCCCTTGATCTCTATGCAATCCTGCCCCTCCAGGTGGGGCGTGAAGGCAAGTCGTGGTGGGAACACTGGCTGAAGAGGGCCAGGACCCTGCATTCTGCCCTGAGGAGTTGGGCTTGTACCTGGCGGGCACTAGGGAGCCATGGAAGAGCTTAGAGCAGGGTTTGTCAGTCTGTACTCTCAACGTTCTGGCCCGAATCATTCTCTGGTGGTGGTGGGGCGTCCTGGGCACTGTGGGGTATTGAGCGGCATCCCTGGCCCCCACTCACTAGGTCCCAGGAGTACCCCCAGTCCCAAGTGTCCCTCAGGGCAGAATTGCCCCCAGCTGAGAAGCCCTGGCTTAGAGCAGCAGAGAGAGACCACCAGGGCGAGTGGTAGAAAATGCTTACTGGTAGTGGGAATGGATGCAGATGAGGCGGGAGGTCAGGAGACCAGGGGGGATCCCCAGACTAAGGCTCAGGAGGGGTGCAGGCTGGGCCGGGCCCGCTGTGTGGAGGAGCTTTTGCGGGTAGAAAGAGCAGAATGCCAGCAAGTCAGGGAAAGGCGGGGCAGAAGGCTGCGGCCCAGGAGGGAATAGTCTTCATCGTATAATTAATTTGGGGGAAACCGGGGCTTTTGAAGATCGTCCTGTCTGGGAAGCTGCCATCCCACACCCCCCAGCTCCTAGCCATCACCACCTCCTTGGGTCCACATCCTGATCTTTCCTCTCCCTGGGGTTCTTAGGGCCACATCTGGGGCCAAGTTGGGGCGGGGATCTGTCTCATGTATCCAACAGCCTGAGACCAGCCTCGCGGCCTGCTTACAAATGAGCGCTGGGCCCCGCGCCTCCAGGGCAGAGCCAGGCGCTGGCTGGCGCATGATGGATGGGGCTGCAGGGCCATTAATCAGAGGCGGGGGAGGAAACAGGTGGCTGCCGCGAGCACAGGGACCTCCCTGTGATAGGCCTGGTGGAGCTGGGGCCTCAGCTGTCCGGGCCTGGGTTTTAGCCCCTGGCTGCCGTAACCTGGCTAGGTGACCCCAGGGCAGTATGAGTTTACTGCTCTGTACCCTGGTGCCCCCCTCTCCAAAGGGAGCTGTTATTCATTCATTCCCTCAGTAAACATTTATTGCACCTACTGTGTGCCAAGCATGGCTCTAAGTGGAGGTTTATAGCAGTGATTAAGGAGGACAAAAATCCTTCCCCTTGCAGAGCAGACAGGCTTTGAATACTTGACTCAGGTCCTGCCCCTCCTCTGCCCACAGCCCGCCAGGGTCCCACCTCCCTCGGGGTAAAAGCCCAAGTCCTCCCCAAGGCCCTGCCAGACCTGTCCCGTCCCCTCCCTGCCCTCCCCTCCTCCCTCTCTCCCCCTCGCTCACTCTGCTCCAGACACAGGGGCCTCCTGGCTGTTCCTCCAACACACCAGGCCCGGTCCTGCCCCAGGGCCTTTGCACTGACTGTTCCCTCTGCCTGGAAAGCTCATCCCCACAACCCAGTTTGGCTAATTCCTTTGTCTCCTTCCAGTCTTGACTTAAATGTCACCTTCTCAATGAGTCTGTATTGTGACCTTCCTATTTAATTCTGGCAGGGCTGGGACCAGGATGAGTGTACTTTCTAGTAAGGCACTTTCTTCAGGCGTAGAATTTAAGACCAAAATCTCAGTCAACAAGATAAATACTATTTTAGTGCAATCGATTTTTGAATTGTGGTAAAATACACATGCAGTTTACTATGAGAGACATTTAATACATTCACAATGGCGTGCAACCATCATGTCTATCCAGTTCCAAAACATTCCATCGGGAATTCCCTGGCGGTCCAGTGGTTAGGACTCCGAGATTCCACTGCTGGGGGCCTGGGTTCGATCCCTAGTTGGGGAACTAAAATCCCACAAACTGTGCGGTGCAGCCAATAAATAAATAAATAAAATTTATAAGGAAAAGAAACCATTCCATCACCCCCATAAGAAGCCCCATCCCCATTGGCATCCCCCCACCCCGCCTCTGGAAGCGACTAGTACACTTTCTGTCTCTGTGGATTTGCCTGTTCTAGACATTTCATATAAATGAATCATATACTATGTGACCTTTCGTGTCTGGCTTCTCTCACTGAGTATCATATTTTCAAGGCCCATGCACATTGTATTGTATGTCAGTGCTTCATTCCTTTTTGTGGCTAATGTTCCATTGTAAGGATGGACCACATTTTGTGTATTCATTCATTCATCTGTTGATGGACACTTGGGTTGTTTCCACTTTTTGACCATTGTGAATAATGCTGCTGTGGCCATTCATATATAAGTTTTTATGTGAATGTATTGTTTTATTTCCCTTGGGTGTAGACCCAGAAGTGGAATTGCTGGGTCATAGGGTAAATCCTATGTTTAATTTTCGAGGAATCACCAAACTATATTCCAATTGCATTTTACATTCCCAATTGCACTGCACAAGGGTTCCAATTTCTCCACATCCTTGCCAATAATTGAAATTGTCCTTAAAAAAAATATATATATATAATACCCATTCTAGTGGGTGTGAAGTTGTATCTCAATGTGGTTTTGATTTGCATAAGGCAATATTTGAACAAATCAAAAGTAATGAAAAAATTTCCACGATGAACAAAATTTCAAAATTTTAAATAAAAACAGGATCCAGCCCTTCACTTACATCACCAACTTTACTTGATTCCCTCTTCCCAGCCCTGTGGCAGCTGCTCCTTGTCTCCCACCCTCCCTAACCCAGTAATGAGGTCAATGAGGGATTTTAGTTCCCCGACCAGGGACTGAACCCACACACCCTGCAGTGGAAGTGCTGAGTCCTAACCACTGGACTGCCAGGGAAGTGAATGGGGGAGGAGTGGGATGAACCAGAGGGGAAGATGCAGACTGGGGTTCAGATCCTTTGCTGTGCAACTTCTGTGCAACCTCCAAACCCTGATTTTCCTTCTCCATAAAGTGGAAACCCTCTATAAAAAATGGGGACCATGGTAGGAGAGTGACCCAGCAATTCCACTCCTAGGTATATACCCAAAAGAATTGAAAAAGCAAGGATTCGGGGACTTCCCTGGTGGCGCAGTGGTTAAGAATCCGCCTGCCAGTGCAGGGGACACGGGTTCGAGCCCTGGTCCGGGAAGATCCCACATGCCACGGAGCAACTAAGCCCCATGCGCCACAACTACTGAGCCTGCGTGCCACAACTACTGAAGCCCGCGCACCTAGAGCCCATGCTCCACAACAAGAGAAGCCACCGCAATGAGAAGCTGGTGCACTGCAACGAAGAGTAGCCCCCGCTCGCCGCAACTAGAGAAAGCCCGCGCGCAGCAGCGAAGACTCAATGCAGCCAAAAATAAAATAAAATAAAAATAAAAAGCAAGGATTCAAACAGATATTTGTACACCAATGTCCATAGCACCATTATTCACAATAGCCAAGAGTGGAAACAAATCTCCATCAACAGAGGAATGGATAAACAAAATTAACCATCTTACCTGTTTTTAAGTGCACAGTTCAGTGGCAGTAGGTACATTCACATGGTCATGCAGCCATCCCCACCATCCATCTCCAGAACTTTCTCATCTTCCCAAACTGAAACTCTGTCCCCATTAAACACTCCCCATCCCCTCCCCCAGCCCCTGGCCCCCACCAACTATTTTCTGTCTCTATGGTTTTGACTCCTCTAGGACCTCCTATGAGTGGGATCAGACAGTATTTGTTCTTCCGTGTCTGGCTTATTTCATTCAACATCCCTTAAAGAAGCCCCGTCCCCATGAGCAATCACCCCAGGCCCCTCCCCCAGCCCCTGACAACCAGGAATCCACTCTGTCTCTGTGGATTTGCCTGTTCTGGACGTTTCCCATCAATGGAATCACACACTGGATGTCCTTCTGTGTCTGGCTTCTCTCACTGAGCATCGTGTTCTCAGGTCCATCAACATTGTAGTGAGTGTCAGTGCTTCTCTCCTTTTCATGGCTGAGTGATGTTCCCGTGTGTGAAGGGACCACCTTTTGTTCATCTATTCATCTGTTGATGAACGTTTGGGGTGTTTCTACTCTTGGGCTATTGTGAGTAGTGCTGCTGTGAATATTCACGTACAGATTTTCATGTGGACACGTATGTTCATTTCTCTTAGGTAGGTACCGAGGAGTGGAATTGCTGCGTCAGATGGAAACTCCAGGTTTAACTTTTAGAGAAACCGCCAAACTGATTTCCACTGTGGCTGCCCCATTTTCCATTCCCAACAGCCCTGGAGGAGGGTTCAGATCTCCCTACATCTTTGCCAGGACTTATTATTGCCTGTAACTTTTTTTTTTTTTTGGCCCTGCACATGCGCGGGATCTTAGTTCCCCCAACCACGGATTGAACCTGGCCACAGCAACAAACAATAGTGATGACGCTGAGGATGGCACAGACTTCCTGCATGCTGGGAACCCGTCTAAGTCTTCTTTACGCATTTATTTACTAGTAACCCATTTTGCAGATGGGGACAAGAGAGGCTCAGAGAGAGTGTGACCCATCTGGAGGTCACCAGCCTGGCAGGGGCTGGGAACCCAGGCCTCTAGGCCTTGTCACTGCCTCCCAGGGCTGAGCTTGACAATAAGTGTGTTTTGTTTTTGTGCTTTTCCTTCTCCCTGGAGCTCTGGCTGCACCCTTGGGAGCCTGGCATTGGCAGGGCCGGGAGCCACTGTTGGGGTGTTTAAAGGCCTTTAAAAGGTGTTCCCGGGGGACTTCCCTGGTGGCGCAGCGGTTAAGAATCCGTTTGCCAATGCAGGGGACATGGGTTCGAGCCCTGGTCCGGGAAGATCCCACATGCCGTGGAGCAACTAAGCCCGCGAGCCACAACTACTGAAGCCTGCGTGCCTAGAGCCTGTGCTCCGCAACAAGAGAAGCCACCCGATGAGAAGAGTAGCCCCCACTCGCCGCAACTAGAGAAAGCCCGCAGCAATGAAGACCCAATGCAGCCATACATAAATAAATTTAAAAAAAAAAGAAGTGTTCCCAGCCTTTCCCTGGGGCTGCGTGATAATTAGGTGGCGTGATTAGGAGGCCACCCCCAGCAGGCGTGTCTCTGGGGACACCTGGGGACATCTGGGGACTGTGGGGAGCAGGGAGGCGTGGCTGCCCACCTGGCCTGCCCTTCAGAGGCCCCCACTGCCTCCTCTGAGATACCTAAGGGCCAAGTGCTAGCTGCAGCTTTGCAGCTGGTGGGCTGTGTGGCTCTGAACAACTCTCTGTCCCTCTCTGGGCCTCTGCTTTCCCATCTATGTAGTAGGGGAGGGTATAGTGCAGACCCCACAGGACCTGCACCGCTACCCTCGCTCCCTGGTGCCTAGATCCCTCCACCTACCCACCCCCCCAACAAAATACATATCCTCTTCATTGTAAGAGGCCAGGGTCTACTAAGCTCTTTCATATCCCCAGTGCTGCTCCAAGCCCTTGAAGTGGGCATGATGATCAGTCCCATTTTACAGCTGAGGAAACTGAGGCCCAGGGAATTTGAGAAATGGACTCAGGAACACACAGCCTATGAAAGGAAGAGCCAGGATTTAAACCTCAGTCGCCATCCTAAGACCACCAGCAAATATTTCCTGACATGCTACTGAATGTGGGCAACACTTTCAGTGTTTTGCATGAGTGCTATGGAATAAATGGTGTCTTCCCTACAACAAACTTGTGCTGAAGCCCTGATCCTCTGTGGGTTAGTATTTGGAGGTGGGGCCTTCGGGAGGGGGTTAGGGTTAGATGAGATCATGAGGGTGGGGCCCTCATGGTGGGATTAGTGTCCTTATAAGAAGAGGAAGAGGCCAGAACTATCTCTCTGCTATGTGAGGACACAGCAAGAGGTGGCTCTCTGCCACCTAAGGTGAGAGCTCTCACCAGACACTGACCCTGCTGGCACCTTGGTCTCAGACTTCCAGTCTCCAGAATGGTGAAAAAATAAATTTCAGTTGTTTAAATCAATCAATCTATGGTGTTATGTTATGGCAGCCCAAGTAGAGTAAGGCAATGAGTTATGTGATTTAATCCCCAGAATAATCCCAGGAGGATGTAGCTATAGCCGAGGAGACCCAGAGGCTCAGAGAGGGCAAGACACACCCCTAAGGTCACACAGACAGGAATTGACAGAGATGAGATTCCAACTCCAGTCTGGCTAGTTCTGAGTCCCGCCTGTGCCTGTATGTCCCTAAACTTCCCCATCCCCACCCCCACCCCAAGCCAGTCCTGGGAGGCAGTGTAGCCTCCTGGTTAATAGACAGAGGTGAGTTCAAATCCTCACTCTGGCCTTCTACTTGCTGGGTGACTGGGACCAAGGCACGTCCTCTGTCTGCACCTCCATCTCCTCATCGCAAACAGGAGTCCTAAGAGTTCCAGAAAGTTGTGAGGATGGAATGAAATGAGATGTGAGGGTCCCTTAGCTGGGCATTAGCACAGAGTAAGAGCACTTGGTAAAAAAAATTTATTTATTATTTTTCTTTCTTTCTTTCTTTTCTTTCTTTCTTTCTTTCTTCTTTCTTTCTTTCTTTCTTTCTTTCCTTCCTTCTTTCCTTCTTTCTTTCTTTCTTTCTTTCTTTCTTTCCTTTCTTTCTTTCTTTTCTTTCTTTCTTCCTTGCCACACCATGCAGCATGCGGGATCATAGTTCCCTGACCAGGGATTGAAGCCATGCCCCCTGCAGTGGAAGCGTGGAGTCCTAACCACTGGACCGCCAGGGAGTTCCTTAAAAAAATTTTTCTAATTAAAAATTTTTTAAAAATTTAAAAAGAGCACATGGGCAGCTGTCTTCTCTGAACCTCAGTTTCTTCTTCTATACAATGAGCATAATGTCAGTACCTACCTTTGTAAAGTGCTTGAGTCAATGACAGTAAAGGGCTCAGAACAGGGTCTGGCGCCAATGAATGCTTGATATACAATAATTTTTTAAAAAGTTCATAAATTCAAATACATTCACCAACGTGGAGACACACAATGCCCACGGACACACACACACACCGGGACCCCTCCTGCCCAGGGATGAGCGGATGAGTGGCTGCTTTCTCTACCAATTGGGTTGTCCACCCTGGTTACTGCAGAGCTCCCCTGCCTATTTGCATTAAACATAAATTAACTGAATGAAAGGAAATTTAAAAATTGAGTTCCTAGGCTGCACAGGCCACATCTCAGGGGCTCATTCGTCACTGGGGCTGGTGACCATCGCACTGGACAGTGAAGGTGCCCATTATCGCTCAGCACAGCAGGGTATTCTATGGAAAGCATGGTCTCGAATGTTCTAGAGCAGTGGTTTTCAGCCAGGGGTGATTCTGCCACCAGGGGACACCAAGTGATGTCTGGGGACATCTGTGGTTGTCACGAATGGGGGGATCCTGGCATTGAGTGGGTGGGGGCCAGGGAGGCTGCTCCACACCCCACAGAGCCCACGACAGCCCCCCAGAGGATGAGCCGGCCCCATGTCAGCAGTGCTGGGGCGACCCTGGGGTAGGGCAATGGATCTCAAACCTGTCCCCAGACCGGCTTCCTCTGGGAGCTTGGAGGAATGCAAAATCTCTGGCCCTGCCCCAGCCAGGACTGCTGCTCACATTTTACAATGCACAGCTCGGCCCAAATGTCCACAGTGCGGTGGGGGGGGTGCAGAGGAGGGTACCCTGGACTACAGCTATGGGAGCCACTTCCCCTACACCGTTATATTATTACACTGAAATTGATGGAAATGAGATGAAATGAAAGACGCATGTCCGCAGTTGCCCTGGCAACCTCTCAGGGGCTCAGTGGACACAGGCGGCGAGGATGTTGGGCAGCACCGAGTTAGAATACTGCCATCCTGGCGGAAAGTGCTGGTGGGCAGCGCCCCGTCGAGACCCTCCCCAGGGTGAGGCCAGGCTGGCAGCGCTGGCTGCACTCCCTGGACAGGGGAGCGGAGGCCGCGGTTCCACGGCCGTCCACATGGGGGCAGCGTGTCCCAGGACCTGCGCCCCGGGAGGGAGGCTGAGCAAGGAGCCCTCATGCCCTCCGCTCGCACATCCTTGAGGAGCGCCCACCGTGGGCCAGGCTCTGGGCTGGACACGGAGCTGCACACCAGACAGACTAGTCCAGTTAACCCCCTCTGCACTTGGACACTGGTGCAGGTCATCCTCTGTGCGGGGCCGGCCTGGGCACTGTGGGGTGTTGAGCAGCCCCTATCCAGTTGACGCCGAAAGCCCCCCACAGTGTGACAATCACAGAAGTCCCCTGACATCTCCCGGTGTCCCCTGGGGGCAGAATCACCCCCCCCCCCCAGTCCTGACAAGCAGAAATGTCACCAACATTGCTGGCCGTCTCTTGGTGGGGCAACATTACCCCCAGTTGGGAATCACCATTCCAGTGAATCAACTCATCACACACATCAATATTTAAATTATGAAATAAGATGCAGTCTAAGGAGTTCCCCAGTGGCATAGTGGTTAGGATTCTGGGCTTTCACTGCCGTGGCCCAGATTCAATCTCTGGTGTGGGAACATCCTGCAAGCCATGTGGTGTGACCAAAAAAAAAAAAAAAAAGTAAGAAAAGGACATTAAAAAAAAAATACTCGGTCTATAAGGGGGGAGGGGGGTTTCAAACTTTTTTGACCATGACATCTTCACCCAGTAAAACTTAATTAATTAATTAATTAAGAAATGTATGCACACATGCTCAGGACACACATTTAAATACAGACATCACCCCAATAAAAGTTGCCCAAGATAACAGTTGCTGTTGCCCAGCATGAAACATTGTATTTCCTATTCTGTATCACTGAAAATAAAAATGTGGGTCATGACCCACTAAATTGATTTCTCGACCTGCAGATGGCCAAAAGCAATGACTCAGAGTGCAGGCTGGGAAGGACCCAAACCAGAAACCCTAACCCTGAAGCCTGTCGACCTCAAGCAAGATAGCTTTCTGCTGGGGTCACAGCATGGAAAATGGTCAATGGCTACTGTCACGACCTTGACACGTCTTGCAGACACAACGTGGATGGAGGCTAGGCATGGAGAGCTAGTGGCCCGGCTGCACATATATGAAGTTCAAGAGCAGGTCAAACTAATCCAATGAAGACATGGGCAAAGGACTTGAGTAGACTTTTCGACAAAGAAGTTACACAAATGGCCAAGAAGCACTTGAAAAGATGTTTGACATCATTTGTCATCAGGGAAATGCCAACCAAAACCACAGGGAGATACCACTTCACACTCATTAGGACATCTATGAAAAAAAAACAAAAAACAAACAAACAAAAAACCTAGAAAGTAACCACTGTTGCCGAGGATGGGGAGAAATCAGAACCATCATGCTCGGCTGGTGGGAATGGAAAATGGTGCAGCCCCTGTGGAAAACAGTCTGGCAGTTCCTCAAAAGGTCAAACATAGAATTACCACATGACCCAGCAATTCCACTCCTAGGTGCATGCCCAGGATAATTGAAAGCAGGGACTCAAACAGATATTTGTACACTTGTGTTCATAGCAGCATGATTCACGATAACCAAAAGGTGGAAACAACCCAAGTGTCCATTGACAGATGATAGATAAACACAACGTGGTCCATCCACACACTGGAAGATTATGCAGACTTAGAAAGGAAGGAAATTCTGACACTCGCTACAGCATGGATGAACCTTGAGGACATGATGCTCAGTGAGAGAATCCAGACACAGAAGGACAAATACTGTCTGATTCCACTCACAGGAGGTCCCCAGAGGAGTCACATCCACAGAGACAGGAAGTAGATGGTGGGGGCCAGGGGCTGGGGGAGGGGCTGGGGAGTCAGTGTTTCACGGGGACAGAGTTTCAGTTTGGGAAGATGAGACAGTTTTGGAGATGATGGTGGGGATGGTTGCCCAACAATGTGAATGTGCTTAATGCCAGCAAGCTGTGCACTTAAAAATGATTGAGGGTGAGTTTTACATTATGTTTATTTTACCACAACTAAGAAAAATTAAGTAAAAAATGTAGAACAAAACAAAACAAAACCCAAGGCTGGTTGTGTGGGGAAAACAGAGCTGGATACAGACAGTACCATCCCCGGATTGCCGGGGATGGGAGAGGAGCAAAGACATTGCCTGAGCTTAGGGCTCCCAGAAACTACTGGATTCCCAGTTCAATGTGCATAGGACATTCTTATAGTAAAACCTTGTTTGTTGCTTATCTGAAATTCCCACTTGTCTGCACATCCTGTGTTTTTATTTGCTAAACCTGGTTGGGAATTCCCTGGTGGTCCGGTGGTTAACACTCAGCGCTTTCACTGCTGAGGGCCCGGGTTCGATCCCTGGTCGGGAAACTAAGATCCCACAAGCCGTGGCTCACCCAAAAAACAAAACAAAACAAAACAAACCTGGTTAGTCCAGACCTGGTTTGCTCTGTGCCCACTGGCTGTGCCCACCGTCCTGGGATCTCTTCTAGCCTTTATCCTAAGAGGGAAAATCAGAGAATCATACCCCCTTCCTGCATAAATGTGGTCAGACACATAATTGTTGAGAATGGAGCCTGGCAGGAAGATAACGCTCAGAAATTGTCAGCTATTCCTCTCTCCTGGGAGTACAAGGCAGGCTGTCGGCTCACACTGCCCATGTGTCTGCTGTTATCTGCTCTCGGCCCTGCCTGCCCGAGAGCCTTGACGACTTTTATTGCTGGTCACAGATAAGGGGCAATAAGGGAACCGAGATGAGAAGAGTTTCAAATAAAACTCAGAATCGAAAGCCTTTGCAGCCACACAGGTCAGAAGCTTCTTGTGCCAACAGGCTGGCTGAGGCAGGCCTCTGACCCAGCTCCGCCCCCCTGAGCCTCAGTTTCCCTCTAAGAAGTGAGAGGCAGGGACACTTCCTAAAGGCATGCCTTGTGGCACCGATTGCTCCGCGATGAGCAATGCCTATTCCAAAAGGGCAGTTTTGATTTTACTGTATATGGTGGGGGAAGTGTACTGAACAATTGTTTTGGGTTGTGATCTAGAGTGAGGCACGGTGGATGTAGAGTCCCTTTTTGTTATTCACAAAAGTTCTGTGCTATAAAGTTGCTGCAAACACTGAATTACTGAACACTGCACCGCTGCTCCTGGGGACACGGAGGGTCAGGCTCCTGCGAGCTCTGGTCACGGCACTTTTGTCAACCGGTCAACACATAAACTTGTGTGATGTGTGTTTCTGCTTGAAGACACCTTATTTAATAAAAGTCGTTGATTCGCTAATACTGAGCTCACAGCCCGTAGGGCTGTAACGTCTGAACGAAGCTCATCTTGCACACGTACTTTCTCCGTGAGCACGTCACAGCCCTCCTGCGCTTAGGACACTAGACAGCACTTCAGCTCTACATCCGGGTCCATCCCTCATCATCGCTTACCCGGGGCCAGCAGTCATCCGCATCTTGAACCCCAGACTCCCATCCTCTCCCCCTACAGTCTGTCCTCCCCGAAGCAGCCACCAGAGGGCGCGCGTGAGCACCCGAGTCAGGCCCCGCCCCCACCCTGCCTGCTGCTCTCCTGGGCTCCCACCTCCCTGGAGTAAAAGCCGAAGTCCTCCCCGCGGCCCTCGAGGTCCTGTACGACTTGCCCTGTCCCCTCCCTGCCCTCTCCTCCTCCCTCCCCCTCCCTCTCTTCCCTTCGTTCAATCTGTTCCAGCCACACGGGCCTACTCCCTATCCCTCCAAAATGCCAGGCACAGGTCCTGCCCCAGGTCCTTTGCATACATTGTCCCTGCTGCTGGTAGATATATGGGTGCCTTGCTCACTTT
Source organism: Balaenoptera ricei (assembly GCF_028023285.1). Taxonomy (NCBI): domain Eukaryota; kingdom Metazoa; phylum Chordata; class Mammalia; order Artiodactyla; family Balaenopteridae; genus Balaenoptera; species Balaenoptera ricei. Next base: position 180,151,650 of record NC_082641.1, read on the forward strand.
TGCAGAGGGTCCTTCCCTAATCCTGGTACTTAAAATTCCACTCCCTTCCCAAACCCCCTACTGTGCTTTTTTTCCCTTCTCTTAAGCATTTACTCCTATCTAAGACCCAGTATATTTTATTTATTTATATTTATTATCTGTCTACCCTTACCTAGAACATTGGCTCCATGAGGGCAAGAATTCTTGTCCGTGTTTTCATTGCTGTATCCCCGCACCCAGAACCATGACACACAGTAGGTGCTCAATAAGTGTTGATTAAAAAACTGGCTCTATTGTGTCCATTGAGCCTATTATAATGATAATCCTGAATGTTTATTGAATGCCTTCTGTGTGCCAGGCCATGTGGGAATTGTTATTGTTTTTTTATCATTGACACATTTTTTGAGATGTAGTTCACAAATCATAAATTTACCATTTTAAGGTGTACACTTCAATGGTTTTTAGTATATTGTGCTGCCAACACCATCTAATCCCAGAGCATTCCATCACCCCAAAAAGAAATTCCGTCCCCATGAGCAGTCACCCCCACCCCCTCCCCCGCCCCTGGTAACCATGAATCCATTCTCTCTGTCTGTGGATCTGCCTGTTCTGGACGTTTCCCATCAATGGAATCACACCCTGTGTGTCCTTCTGTGTCTGGCTTCTCTCACTGAGCATGATGTTCTCAAGGTCCATCCACGTTGTAGTGAGTGTCAGTGCTTCACCCCTTTTCATGGCCAAATAATATTCCAGTGTGTAGATGGACTACATTTTGTGTATCTGTTCATCTGTTGATGGACATTTGGGTTGTTTGCATTTTTGGGGGGGCAATTGTGAATAATATTGCTGTGAATATTCATGTACAAGATTTTGTTCGAGGGACTTCCCTGGAGGCGCAGTGGTTAAGAATCCGCCTGCCAACTCAGGGGACACGGGTTTGAGCCCAGATCCAGGAAGATCCCACATGCCTTGGAGCAGCTAAGCCCGGGTGCCACAACTACTGAAGCCCGCACGCCTAGAGCCCGTGCTCCACAACAAGAGAAGCCACCGCAATGAGAAGCCCACGCACCGCAACGAAGAGTACACCCCGCTCGCCGCAACTAGAGAAAGCCCACACGCAGCAACGAAGACCCAACACAGCCAAAAAATAAATAAATAAATTTATTTATTTATTTATTTATTTTAAAAAAGATTTTGTTTGAACACCTGTTTTCAATTCTTTTGGATAGGTCCCTAGGAGTGGAATTGCTAGTGAAATGGTAACTCTGTGTTTACCTTTTTGAGGAACTGCTAAATTGTTTTCCACTGTGGCTACACCATTTTACATTCCTACCAGCCATGCATGAGGGTTCCAGTTTCTCCACGTCCTAGCCCACACTTGTTATTATGTCTTTTTTATGATAGCCATCATGGTGGATGTAAAATAGTATCTCACTGTGGGTTTTGATTTGCATTTTCCTGATGACTAATGATATTGAACATCTTTTTTTTTTTTTAAATTCACACAAACCAACCGTTGGGTGTCTATTATGTGCAGAGCATCTTTTCATGTGCTTAGTGGTGCCTGGAAATTCTTATCATCTCCCTCATTTTAACAGATGAAGAAACGGAAGCTCAGAGAGGGATGGCCACTTTCTGAGAGTCACACAGCCTGCAGGGCAGTGTGTATGGGATGAGGACCAGACAGTTTGATTCTGACCTACTAGCTTAAAATGAGACTGCTGTGAGCATCCGTGTGCAAATCTTTGTATGGACGTATGTTTTCATTTCTGTTGAGTAAATACTTAGGAATGGAATGGCTAGATCCCGTGGCAGGTATGTGATTTTAAGAACTCTTTGAGAACCCACCACACTGTTTTCTGCAGAGGCTGCCCATTTTGCATTCCCACCAGCTGTCGTGGATGAGGGTCCCAGTTGCCCTGCTTCTCGTCAGCACTTAGTATGGTCTTAGCCATTCTGGTGGGTGGCATCTCACTGAGGTTTTCCTGGGCTTTTTCCTAATGTGCTTATTTTATTGGCCACCTGTATGTCTTTTTTGGTAAAGAGTAAAAGCTAATATTTATGGAGTTGTGCAATAAACATTCATTGTGTGTCTGCAGGTCTACAAAACTGTCATCCAGAAAGACCCAGACCCCTCACCCTGATCACTGTCTTTGAAATTTTTTTTTTTTTAAATATTTATTTGGCTGTGTCAGGTCTTAGTTGCGGCATGTGGGATCTACTTCCCTAGGAAAGGGATCGAACCCAGGCCCCCTGCATTGGGAGGCATTGGGAGAGCGGAGTCTTAGCCACAGGACCACCAGGGAAGTCCCTGTCTTTGAAAATTTAAAAGAGGGATTTCCCTGGCTGTCCAGTGGTTAAGACTCTGCGCTTCCACTGCAGGGGGCTCAGGTTCAATCCCTGGTTGGGGAATGAAGATCTCCCATGCAGCACAGTGCAGCCAAAAAAAAAAAAAAAATTTAAAAGAGAAGAAAACAAATAAATACCCTCTGGGATTGCAGGCTGGGGCGTTAAGTCGGGTTAAGGATGTGACCCCTTTCTGGTTCCTCCGACACTGAGTGTTCACGTGACATGGGTGATGATCGCCCTGTTTTCAGCTCTGAGGCCCGGAGAAGGACAGGGACTTGAACACAGGGGAATCTGCCCCCGATTCCGGGGCTGGTGCTCTGGCCTCAGGTGCCCCTCCACCTTGCGTGCCCCCAGCCAGGGCCCCACTCACTTTTGCTCACGTTCTCAGCTCTGTGCCAGGAAATGGCCTTGTTCCCCGGCCCCCGGACCCGCTCATAAAATAGAATCCTTCAGAGCATGGGAGGCCAATATCCAAGGATGGAGGAGGGGAGGAAGCCATGGGGACAGGAGGACGGGGCCTCCCAACCATCAAGGAGTGCAGCCGTGGACTTTGTCTCTCTGGGCCTCTGGGTGGAGAAGCCAAGGTCAGTAATTAGCCACCAGCTGGGCCCTGGGACCAGTTCACCATCTCTCCGTGGGCCTCCGTTCCCCATCTCACCCACCTGGTCCCCACCCACCTCCGGCACAAGGAGAGCACTCAGTGAATGGCTGAGAACGACAAGCCACCCCCTGTGGATTCGACTCCATTTCAGTGTCCTCTGAAACATGTAAGCACTTATTAAGCACCTACTAGGTACTTTACAATTACCACCTCCTTGGACATTTCTTATTTTGACAGCTTTATGAAGGTGTAATTGACATGTCACGAACTGCACGTGTTTTTGTTTTTTTAAATTTTTATTTATTTATTTATTTATTTATGGCTGTGTTGGGTCTTCGCCTCTGTGCGAGGGCTTTTTCTCTAGTTGTGGCAAGCGGGGGCCACTCTTCATCGCGGTGCGCGGGCCTCTCACTATCGCGGCCTCTCTTGTTGCGGAGCACAGGCTCCAGACGCGCAGGCTCAGTAGTTGTGGCTCACGGGCCCAGTTGCTCCGCGGCATGTGGGATCTTCCCAGACCAGGGCTCGAACCCGTGTCCCCTGCATTGGCAGGCAGATTCTCAACCACTGCGCCACCAGGGAAGCCCTGCACGTGTTTAAAATGTACATTTTGATGAGTTTTGTCATATGTCTACCCCAATCACGGGCACAATCAAGATAGTGAACAAGATCCCACAAGCCGCGTGGCACGGCCAAACGTTTCCGTCACCCCAGAAAGTTTCCTTGGGCCCCTCCCCGCCCCGACCCTCCAGCCCCAGGCAACCAGCAATCTATTCTCAGTCACTATAGATTTCCATAGTGGGTGTTTTCCAGAATTTTATATAAATGGAATCATACAGTACATCCTCTTTTGTGTCTGGTGCCTTTCACTCAGCATAAGGCATTTAAGATTCGTTCATGTTGTGTGTTTTTCCTTTTTTATGGCTGAATCATATTCCAGAGAATGTATGGACCCCATTTTGTTTATCCACTCACTTTGTTGGTGGACATTTGGGTTGTTTCCAGTTTGGAGATGTTATCAATAAAGCTGCTACACCATGTGTGTACAGGTCTTTTTTGCTGGTTTGTTTGTTTGTTTGTTTTGGCCGCACCATGCGGCAGGTGGGATCTTAGTTTCCCGACCAGGGATCGAACCAGAGCCCCCTGCAGTGGAAGCGTGGAGTCCTAACCACTGGACCACCAGGGAAATCCTGTGTGTACGGGTCTTATGTACACCTGTGCTTTTGTTTCTCTTGGGTACATGTGTTGTTATTAATTTCTATGTAACGAAACACCCCCAAACTTGCTGCCTTAAAACAATAAACATTCATGGTCTCACACAGTTTGGGAGGGTCAGATATTTGAGAGTGGTGTAGCTGGATGGTTCTGACTCGGGGTCTCTCATGAGCTTGCAATCAAGCTATGCACTGGGGCTGGAGGAGCCGCTTCCAAACCGGTTCCCTCCTGCGGCTGTTGGCAGGAGGCCTCAGTTCTCCTGCACATGTGCTTCTCCAGCAGAATAGGATGGTCTAGACGTCGGTAAAGAGCTTGCTGTAAGAGCGAGTGAGGGAGAGCCCACGATGGAAGCAAAAGGCATTTTGTAACCAAATGTCTGAAGTCTATTCCTCCGTATTCTGTTAATATTTCAGCAAACATTAAGCTTCTACTGTGTACGTGACAAGAACCTTCCCCTTGGCTACTGACAACAAGCTCTCTGAAAAACAACAAATAGTCTGCCCACTTTGCAGACAGGGAAACTGGCCCAGAGAAGTTAAGTCACCCGCCGACAGTCTACACCAGAGTAAGCAGCAAAAGGAAGGTTCCATCCTGAGGTTTAAGTCCTGAGTGAGGAGGAGGCCAGAGGTGGCAAGGAATAGGAGCGGAGAAGGGAAGAAAGCGCAATTATTTTTTTCTTCCAGAGCAAGAGAAGACGCACCCAGGAGAGCTGTGTTCCTTCATTGGTTTCATAAACATGTATCAAGCACCTACTGTACGTCAGGGGCTATTTTAGGCTGTGGGGACACTGCAAAGAGCAAGATGGACAATCCCGGAGCACATGGCACTCACACATGTAGGTGGGCGATTCCACTCATCACTATCCAGGCCAGCACTGGTACACCGTTTTGCTGGAGGAGGGAAGAGGCCTGAGGCTCTGTGCTGGACGTTGCGGACCCCAGGGTGACCGAGACACAGGCAGTCACTGCCCTCCTGAAGTTCACAGTCTGTTGGGTGAGATGGAAAACAAACAACAAAGAGCTCATCCATTCTTCCCTTCAATACTTATTTGTTACTGACCAGCGTCCTTGGCTTCCTTAATGAATAGAAATTGATGAGGCTAGACAAGAAACTCAGGGCCCCTGCTGCAGCAGGTGGGAGTGAGAACAAGCAACAGGTTCCCTTGCTTGTTCACTCCCTTGGTGGGAGAGGGGGGGACGAGCTGGTTCCTTATATGGGGTGAGGGTAGGGGTGTGTCCAGCGGTTGGGCCAGAGAGGTGACTTAGGTGGTCTGCCCACCCCTTTGGTGGTGTAGTGTGCAGCGGGCATGCACAGTATCCTGCTTTTGCTCCCGACACCCTGCTTTTGCTTCCGGGTCTTCAGAAGTGACAGTTGGGACTTCCCTGGTAGTCCAGTGGTTAAGAACCCACCTGCCAATGCAGGGGACACAGGTTCGAGCCCTGGTCCGGGAAGATCCCACATGCCGCAGAGCAACTAAGCCCGTGTGCTACAACTACTGAGCCTGCACTATAGAGCCCGGGAGCCACAACTACTGAAGCCCGCAAGCCACAACTACTGAGCCCATGCACCGCAACTACTGAAGCCCAAGCGCTTAGAGCCCGTGCTCTGCAACAAGAGAAGCCACCGCAATGAGAAGCCCGTGCACCGCAACGAAGACCCAACACAGCCAAAAAAAAAAAAAAAAGAAGTGACAGTTGGGTTTTTTGGTCTTTTTGTATCTTGTTGTCCATAATTTGCCCCAACTGCATGTGCACACCGTTATTTTTAGTCCCCTTATAGTTTCTTTGTATTTTGTTGCCCGAGGAGACGTTTTTCCAGGTGCAAGCACTGCAGCAAAGGGTCCCAGGTCCCAGGTGCCAGCGTGTCTGAGCACTTACTGTGTACCAGGCTGGGGTCTAGATGCAGCAGTGATCAGGACATAGATACCCTACAATATGGTGGGGAGGGAACAGGACAGTAAGGGAAGAAAGCAGATGATTTCGGCCCATGAAAAGGGCCTGGGGAAGTCCAGCAGGGTGGTGCTGGGGTGGGGTGTGGGTGTCCTCAGAAGGGGTGCTCAGGGAACACCTGGCCTGACCACCTCCCCTGGAGGAGGGCACATTGGAGCCAAGACCAATGTTTTTGTTCAGGTTCCCTGGTTGTGGGTTCTTTGTTCAAGTGGAGCTTTCCTCTACTGGTGGGGGGGACCCCAGCGGCCCCTGCTCCGGCTGCGTGTCCAATTGGGGTGGGGATGGAAGCCCCCAAGATGAGTGTCTCAAGAAACAAAACTTTCCTCAGTCCCAATCAACTAATAAATGGAGACTTTGACCCTCCCTTCTCCCCTTATCTCAAGACAGGTGAGTACAGTGTGTCAAGGTGCAGCTTGGAAGGTTTGTGATGGGATCTGGGCAGGGCCAGGTGGAGAGGGGGTGGGTGTTGTGGCCAGGTCATGACTGGGAGGAGTGCCATCGTCAGGGAACTGTGCATAAGGGCACTTCAGTTTCCTCATCTGTGAAATGGGTCTCCATTTCAGGCTTTTTTCTTTTTCCGTCATTCAAAACACATGGCGCTTCCTGTGTTTAGGCCTCCTTCTAGGTCTCCTTCTGGAAGAGGCCAGATGGTAAATATTTCAGGGCTGTTACAACTATGCAGGTCTGCCGGTGCAGGGTGAAAGTAGCCAAGCTCCTTAAATGAATGGGTGTGGCTATGCTCCCATAAAATCAACCCAGCAGTACTTGGTTTATAGTAGGTGCTTCATTAATGCTTGTTCCCTGCCTGGAATTATAGCAGGCACTGCACTAATGCCTGGTCGAGGCCTGGTATATAGCAAGTGTTGCATTAATGCCTGGTCCATGCCCAGTTTACAGTAGGCATTCCACTAATGTGTTTCCTGCCCAGTATATACCAAGTACTGCATTAATGCTTGGTTACACAGTAGGCAGTACATTAAAAGCTGGTGCATTCCTGGTATACTGCAGGCACTACATTAATGGCTGATCCATGCCTGATATACAGCAGGTACTCCATTAATGCTCGTCACATACGTGGCATATAACAGGCTCTGCATTAATGCGAAGCCCAGGCCTGGTATACAGGAGGCGTTCCATTAATGTTTGTTCCAAGAACGGAGGAGAGGAAGGTTCGTTTCCGGTCAGGTAATGCCAGGGCGCCCCAGGAGGCCGTGAGGGCTTGTACCCCAGTGTCTCGCGTTGGGCCTGCGTCGCTCAGCCTCGCGACCGCACCTGCGGGTCCGAGCTTCTCGCTCCGGGGCCCAGAGAGCCGCCGGGCCGAGCGGGGCCGAGCGGGGCCGAGCGGGGCCGAGCGGGGCCGAGCGGGGCCGAGCGCAGCCGAGCCAGCCTGCCGAGTCCTCCGCATTCCCACAATCCCGGGCGGCCCCGCCCGGCTCCCGGCTGCGCGTCCCCCTTCCCACGTCGGCGCAACCAAACCCGCGGGCGCGCCCGCCTCGCCCCTCCCCGCCCCGCCCGCGCGACGCCCCGCCCAGCCCGACTGCTAGTCCCGCCCCCTCGGCGGGCGCGCGGGCCGCCGCCCACTCCCATTGGCCGCGCCGCCCGCCCGTCGGCGCTGTCCGCGCGCGGGTTAGGTTGTGAGGCGCTGTCGCTCGGTCGCGGCGGCTGCGGTTGGCGGCGGCGGCGGCGGCGGCGGTTGTGGCGGCGCGGGTGGAGGGCGGTCGGGAGGGACCAGCGGCTGAACGGGACCGGCGCTTGCAGGCGGCCGAGGCGGACCGCCGGCCCAGGGGCCGAGCGCCGAGGGCCGGGCGGGCGCGGCCGGGGCGGCTCGGGGCCAGGGCCGGGCCGGCCGGGGGGCGGCGGCGGGGGCGGCCGGCGGGCGGCCGGGGCCGGGGCCGGGGCCGGGACGATGACTCTGGAGTCCATGATGGCGTGTTGCCTGAGCGATGAGGTGAAGGAGTCCAAGCGGATCAACGCCGAGATCGAGAAACAGCTGCGGCGGGACAAGCGCGACGCCCGGCGCGAGCTCAAGCTACTGCTGCTCGGTGAGTGGGGTCGGGCCTGCGGGGTTCGGGCCGGCGGTGCGCGTGCCGGGCGGGCGGGCGGGGCGGCCCTGCGTGCTGGCCATGGCCCTGCGTGCTGTCCAGAGCGGGCTCGACACCCGCGGGGTCAGCCCTTGCCTACCTGTGCTGTCCACCTCTGGGCCACCCGATCTCTGCAGCCTGTGCTGTCTAGGTTGAGTCCCTGACATCAGAGGGGCCAGGCCCTGCCTCTGCTGTCCACATCAGCGCCCCAGACCCTCGGGATCTGCCCGCGCCTGTGCTGGCTGTGGCAGGTCACCAGCCCCTGCAGGGTCAGTGCCTGCCTCAACTGTCCAGATCAGGCCCCAGTTTCCTTCAGGATCAGCCCCTGTCTCTGCTGTCCAGGCGGGGTCCCCAGGACCCTTTGGGATCAGTCCGTGCCTATGCTGCCCAGCCCCTGATCCCTGCAGGGCCAGCTTCTGCTTCTGCTGTCCCGTTCGGGCCCCCAGAACCCTCGAGGGTCTGCCCTCTGCCCCTTCTCAGGAGACAAGCCTCCTCCCTGCACAGGGCTGGCCCTCCATCCCTGCCCCCAACACACACACCAACAGGTGTGCCCCCTCGCTGCCCCCAGCATCCATTCAGGGCCAGACCTTTGCGATGTAATCCACAAGACGCGCCCCTTGCCTTCTGGCATCCCTTCTCTACTTTTCCCACCAGGTGGAGCCCTGTTCCCTGCAGGCTGGGCCTGTCCCCCTCCAGCCCCCGTTCCCTGAGGCCAGTTGGAAAACCCATGTCCCTCCCCAGTGGAGTGCAGTCCGTGGGGAAGAAGACAGCCTTTCCTCTCTTCTTGGGGCCGGGGCGGGTGGAGCCTTGACGGAGCAACCGTCTCTGTGCGGCCCCTCTCCTTACGTCCTAGCGGGAGCCGGGTCTCCCGGGTCCTCTTCCCCTTCCTGGAGAGGATTCCTGTCCAAGTCTCCGTTTCCCCCACTGCGCACCTGTTGCACGGAGCCAGTCGGCCCAGCAGTCGGCAAGCTGTTGTCACCCTAAATAAGGGCTGTTGGAGGACTTACCTCTGCAGTCAAAGGCAAGAAGGTCGTTTACACAAGCGAAGCCCTTGCCCTGCCTTCTCCGGAGCTCTGCTGCATTCCTGCACTGCGGGGAAGGTTGGAAATGCTGCTGTGATGGGCCCCCGGTGGAGGAGGGGTCTGCCATCTAGGGGTCCTGCAGGACGGTGCAGGGTCGGAGGGAGCGAGTCGCTGGAGGCCATGGGTCTTGGAGGGACTGCCTCGCTTCTCCCACCTGTGGGGACCCTCTGGGTCCTCCCTTTGATTAAAATACCTTCCCTGTTTTTTTTCCAAACATTCCACTTTACCTAAAGGCTATAAAACGGGCCATCTTTGCAGAAAAGGCAGGCAGAGAGTAACGGTAAAGTTTGGAGGAAACTTGCAGTGGGGTCCCAGTGGCACCTGGGAGGACAGCATGGCCCTGGCTGTCTTTCGCCAACAGAGGTAGACTTTATTTTCAGAGGGGGGTTGAGAAGTTACCAGCATGTTAATGTTACCAGACAGTCGGCCTTGCCTGGGGGCTGGGGGCTGCATGAACCTCTGCACGCCCCTGCTACCTGCCCTGTGCGCACCCAGGCTCCAGATTGACGTGGGGTTCAGGGGTACAGGTCGGTGGCCTGTGCTCCTGCAGCCTTGTTGTGTGTCTCTGGTCTCCTTGGGCCGGGGCTGAGGAGCCTTGCAGGGGATCTGGATGTGTCCAGCGCTCAGCCATGGGTGCTGGCTGTTGGCTGCAGGAGCACCTGGGTCTGAGGTTCCACCCCTCCCCCTGCCGGCTTGCAGGACAGGGAGTCTGCACCCCCCTGGGAAGCTGTTAAGTCCTAGGCATGGGGGCAGATAGGAAGACGAGAGCTTGTGGGTCCAAGGTGAAGGTTTATGACACCAGGAGGGCGGCTATGAATGCCAGGCTGAGGTCCAGGGGACGTGCTGGGGGCCGGGGGGTGCCGAGCAACATCCCTGCCCCACCCACTCCATGCCGGGTGCACCCCCAGTCATGAGAACCACAGACATCCCCAGGCGTGGCCCAGTGTCCCCCGGGGGCAGAATCACCTCCGTTTGTGTTATCAGAATCACCCTTGCCCCTTGTCAGTACACAGTGTAAAATGCATGTTGCAGAGCCGGTATGTGATCAGTGTTAGGTTGTTTTGTCAGATGTTTTGTGTGTGCTTAAAAGGTGAATGCTTTTGTTACTACGGTCCAAAGCCACGTATGTGTGTGCCGTCAACACGCAACACATCTACGAACATGTGTGATAGGTGTGTTCGGTTTTGTTGGTCCTGTTACTCCAGGCCACGTCCTCGTTGACAGTCGTCTGTGGTGGGGAATGGGGGTAGTGAGCGTCCCTGCAGGGGATACACTGGGGTCCCCACTTTACGGAAGAGGACCCCCAGGCTCAGTTAGGAGCGCCTGTGGGGGTCCCGGGCAGGCCCGCCGGCTTCTGCCTCCCGTGATCCCTCCTGGGTGCAGGTGCAGTCCCCTGCCCCTGCGTTTCTGCCACTCAGCGGAGAACCACCGAGGAGGCCCCTCGTCCGTTCCTTAGGACAGGTTTCCCCTTGAGAACCGAGGCCTACAGCAGGAAGCGCCGTTCCGGGAGCCGAGCGGCTCCGGGATTTCTAAATAAAGCAGGGCGGTCAGTTCCGCAGGCTTCCTGTCCTGCCTGCTGCGGCCCCGAGGGCGGTGGAAAGGGCCGGAATCCGGCCTGGGGTGTGGTGGCCCCTGCGGGAAGGGTGCGCCTGCCCTGCTTGGAGGCGAGAGTGGAACGTGGCCGTGGCTCCTGGCAGTGGCCCTGCCTGTTCCCCGCAGACCCCGAGAGCTGGAAGCGCCTGGGGCCCCCGGGCCACCCCTAGCGGCCCACCCCAGGATGAATCTTATGGGCTTAAAAGTTAGATGAAATTTTGTGCCGTTGAAAGGGTGGGCGCCATCCCTGGAGGTGCAGGAGCCCAGGCTTGCTCTCAGAGCCCCTCTCCCTTGGTGTCCTGTGCGCCGGGCCAGTGGGAATCGCCCTCCCCTTGGGCCCGAGCACGGCCTCGCCAGGCGTGTCCCTGGGCTCCGGACTCCGTGTGCACAGATGCTTCCCGGCCTCGGCTGAGCTGCGCTGGTCGCTGCCTGAGAGCCTTGGATGTTTAACCACAAAAGGTTTCGCTTTCTGATTTTTGTGGTGGAGCCCTTCACCCTGCGGCCCGAGAACAGGTCGCAGTCACTGCTGCTCCTGGGCTGGGAGTTTGGAGCGGCTGCAGAAGGAGCTGAGTGGGGACCCCTGGCAGGAGGGACGGGAGCCCGTTTGTCCCCCCTCTGCCTTGGAGGGCCTTGGGGGCAAAGTCCAGCCCTGGGTGGGCGGGTCTGGTCTGGGCCGGGCCAGGCCGGGTGTGCGGAGCTGGGCCGCACTCAGGGGGAACGGCCATCTCTGGTCCCCATAGGGCGCTCCTCTCCCATCAGGACAGTAGCCGCGGGGCCTGTCAGCCCAGTGTCCGTGGACGGGATTGGGGCATCTGCACGGGCTTCGGGGGCACCCGCGTGCGGGGTTATTTTTTGGCGGACCTCCAGCTGCTCTCAGAACCGGGCCCCAGGCCGCAGGCTTGCTGGCTGGGGAGTTTGTGCCAATGCGCCCCAGCCCCCTGCTCCCGGGTGGCCGCAGTCTCTGCCCTCAGCCCGGGCGTGGGGCACCTGGCCGGTCACTACCAAGGTGTCTCCCCCTCGTTTTCCCCACCACATCCCCCCTCCAGGCCAGGCCCTGCCACCCCATGGCCCAGCACAGAGCCCTGCGGGCCTGAGATGTTTGCTGAGTGGCTTTGATTGGCTAACTGAATGCAGTTCTCTCAAGCAGGTGGAATGGGGGTGACCGGGCGCCCCGACTTAGGACATCCTCACATCCCGCCTGGATGTGAGGCTCCCTGCTCCGGGGCCCGTTGCCACTGCCGGTAGCCCTCTGCTGTGACGCGTGGACAGGCAGGGACTTAGGGGCACAGCTTGCAGCTGCCACCCTCCCAAGGCCTCGTGAGTGGGCTTGGGGGCGCTCCAGAGCGAGCGCAGCCTCGGCTCCCTGCCTGCAGCGCTGTTGGGGGGAAGGCCGCGACGCCTGCGAGGCACTGTGCCCTCCTGTGGTCACTGCTCTCCCTACGGGGGGCTTTACCCGGGTTGACAGGCTGCCCGGGCAGCACTGGGAGGTGGGTCCCGCCAGGACCGAGCTGGAGAGCGTGGTGGGGTTTTGGTCCCCGTGCGTCCTGAGCCTCGGGTTTCCCTGCTGTGGAAGGAGAGCGTCCCCCAACTCCCGGACTGTGGGAGGGTCAGTGGGGGCGACGCATGTCAAACTGGGGAGTGCCATCTGTGCCCTTGTCTTTATTTACGGTATCGCGCTGGCTGGCAGTCCCTCTGCGGCCAAGCGGGGACCTCCCTGGTCTTGCGGTGGGGTGTCCAGAGCTTGGCCCTCAGGGCTGAGCCTCTCGTTCCCTGATCTGATCCCAGCGCCTGCCAAGGTTTGCTTACGGACCTCGGTTGGCCCAGAGCTGGAAGGTCAGACCCCCCCCACAGAGGCGGGTCGCCCCGTCTCTGCCCCATTGGTCCTCTCTGCTGAGCCTCGACAAGTGGGTGGGGGCTTTCCCGTCCCCCAGGCCGGGCAGCTGGGCTGCACGGCAGGGCTGGGCGGGACTGGGGCTCATACCCGTCTCCCCGACTCCTGAGCGTCAGGCTTCAGGGGGGGCTGCACTAGGACCCGGCACGGGGGACCAGTGTCTGCGCCTGGAGTCACCTGGGCAGGGGACGCTGGACCTGCTGACTTAGCGGCCATGGTGTGGAGGTCAGATGAAGGGATGAGTCCCGAGGTCCGCCCTGTTGTCCTCCCTCCTGGCCCCTGTCCAGGCTGCCGCCCGCTGCTGCAATATCTCTAAAAGGCCCGTGGCTGGCCCAGGAGAGCTCCCCCCGTGCTCTCACATTCGCTCACTTCCCTGGGTGGCGGTGACTGTGGACCACGGAGAGACGGACAGACGTGAAGCCCGAAGACCTGAGCCTGTTGAGGTCTGACAGTTACTGGCTGTGTGACCTCAGCGAAGCTGCTTGACCTCTCTGTGCCTCAGCTCCTTTACTTGTCCAGCAGGAGGTAGGGTGATAGAGGTACCACTGAATGAATGGATGAGCGGGGGTTAGGGGAGCGTGCAGTTGCCTTCCTTGGCTGCATGAGGGGTTTGCACTTTCTCTGTCCCCCAGCAGAAGGTCGCCATGCCTCTTTGATCTTGGACCTGTTGACACAGCTCGGGGCTGAGTTGGATTTCCGGGCTGTTTCCAGGAGCCCAGATCCCCGGCAGTGCTCTCGCCTGGGCCTCCTGTGGTCCTGGGGTTCCTGGCTTCACTGTCCACATTCTAGAATTAGGGATGGCCGGGTGGCAGCCCTGAACCTCAGCTTCTGACGCTAGTGTTCTCTTGCTAGATCGCGGCCACTTGCCCCGGGGGTCACGGATGCTGCACACCTTGAGTCCCACTGGGATGATGTCGGACCAGCACCATCCTTCCTGCCCTCCAGGCCCTTTCCCTGCCCCTCTTCTCTCCCACATTTGAGGAGTGGCTGCCCGGGCTCAGACTTAATTCCTCCCGGTCTGCGGTCCTAGATCTTGGCCGACCGTGCAGGTGAGACGGCAGCTTTCTCCCTCTGTTGCAGGGATGGGGCTGCTCTTCTCCTTCCTCTTCTCCAGTTAGTCTCGGTTGGGCGGCTGGTGATGCCACTGAGCATGCCCAGAGATTGTCCTGCAGGCTCCTGGCCCCGCTGTGCTGTCTGGCCCCTGCCAGGCCCCCAGGGGCAGGACCCCTCACCTGGGTCGTGCCCCCAGGGGCCCCCGTTCTTGGAGTTAGGACAGGGGATGCAGAGGACCCGAGGGGGACACGTGACAGAACCGGGACTGTGGATTGGGGACGAGTTCATTTGGTTCATTCGGGAAAAATGTGTGCGTTGCCTTCTGTGGGCCGGGCCTGTGCTGGGGCTGGGTGTGAGGCTGCTGGCAGAGCCCCGCCCTCGGGGAGCTGGCTCCCAGCAGGGACAGACGAGAGCAGCAGGCCAGGAGCAGGTGGGGTGCGGGGGGCGCTGGGGCCCTTCCTGGAAAACGTGAGTTTGCGTTTCTGTGCAGGGAGTTGGGGTGGCGTTCGGGAGGGGAAGGGCCCGATGCGTGGGCGACGTGAACAGTGGTGTGGCGCGCCGGCCCCGGGCCTCAGTGCCATGGCTGTCCTCGTGCGAGGTTGGGCTGGTCGCGTTGTGGGGGACAGCGGGGGCCAGGGGACCCACAGACACGAGCCCGGGGTCTGAGTGCAGCCAGGACCTGGGGCCACTCGGCATCCTCGCTGGGAGGGGGTGTGGCGGTAGGTGCCCTCTGCACCTGTGCAGGTGCGTGGCTAGAATGAGGCCCGTCACGGGGTCTCGCACGGTCTTGCTTGAGGGGGGCCTTGCTCTTCTCCCTGGTGGGCAGCTGTTGAAGGTTTTTTTTTAATAAATATTTATTTGGTTGCGCTGGGTCTCAGTTGCAGCTTGCGGGCTCCTTAGTTGCAGCATGTGGGCTCCTTAGTTGCGGCTCCCGGGCTCCTTAGTTGTGGCACGCGAACTCTTAGTTGCGGCATGCGAACTCTTGGTTGTGGCATGCGAACCCTTGGTTGTGACATGTGAACTCTTAGTTGCGGCATGCATGTGGGATCTAGTTCCCTGACCAGGGATCGAACCTGGGCCCCCTGCATTGGGAGCGCGGAGTCTTCCACCAGGGAAGTCCCTGTGACCGGATCTTCAGGGGGAACTGACCGAGGGCCGGGCAGGATGAGCTGGAGCTGCCAGGGACCCCTGGGCGGCGGCCACAGCAGATGGGCCTGGTCATGAGGTCCAGGTGGGCCTCGCACCGCGAGACTTCTCTGAGCAGGTGGCTGTTGGCTTGGGCGTGTTGGGGGGCCCGGGTCCCAGCTCCCGGCACTGGGTGCCGGCAGCATGTGGGCTGAGTTGGGCCAGGGGGTGGGCACCTGGAGAGGTCGCTGTGGCGGCTCTGCGTCCCCTGGAGCTTTTCCTCCCTCCCTCCCTGGCCAGTGGTGGCCGAGCTCCGGCCAGCTGGGCCTGCCGGTTCCAGAGCCCAGGGCCCGCGGCTCCGGCCTTCCACCCACAGCTCTGCTGGGAGGCGCCTGCGGGGACTGGCACTTGTCACTCAGTCGCTGTTGGCCTTGAGCACAGGTGACACGCCACCCTCGACATGCGGCTTGGTGGGGCTTTCCTCTGGGGGCCTGGCCTCTGTAGCCGCCACCTCCACACCCTCCTTTCTCTGTCCTTCCTGGCAAGGCGGCATGGCCCGGGCAGGGTCACTGACCGTCCCACCTCCTGGGCCGCACTGTCCCCAGGGTGTCCCTTTTGCCGCGTTCTCCCCCAGCTTTATTGAGACGTTAAGTGCCATGCGTGTTGTGTGGTTTCAGAGGTGCACGTGAGGACTTGACACGTGGCTTGTGACACGATTGCCCGTGAGGCCCGTCACCGCCCCGTCACCTCACTGGTGCCTTTTGCTCCTGGACTTGATCACGGTGCTGTCTTCGCAGCGGCTCCTCTGCCCCCGGCGGGGTTCGGGCCACGCGCCTCGTCCAGGACCCCCGACGTCTCCAGGGCCAGTTGCATTTCCGGCTTCTGAGGGGTCCGTCTTCCATTTCTTGGTTTTCGGGGCGTGTCCCAGCTGCATCGTCTGTGTTGGGCACCGGGGCGTCCCCCGTTGTCCCTCGGCCACTCTCTGGCCGGCGATCACGGCTCCTCCGCGAACACCCGCTGTCCCCTGGCTGTTGGCATGGGCGCGTGCACGTGTGTGAGACCCTCGGTGCCCTGCGCTGCCTCTGGGGAGCTCTGGGGGGGCTGCCTGTCCTTTTCGCACCCGTTTTGGAGACGCTGGCTGTGGTCTGAAGTCAGCAGGCTCTCTCTGGGTCTCCCCGCGCCCTTGCGCTTGTGCAGCTCGCTTGCCGGTCCTGCAGTTCAGGGGGGTGGACACGAGGGGCAGCGCCCCGGGGCCTGAGTGGCTGCCCGTCTCCACCTCAGCTGACCTGTGGCTGCAGGGGGTCGGGCTTTAGTGGCCACTGGTCTGATGTTTCCGGTGAGAGGCCCTTCCAAACACCAGCAGGGCACGTATCTTTTTACAGTAGCATAGTGTCAAAGACAGGGGTTCTCACCTGGGTGGTCCTGCCCCCAGAGGACACCGGGCAATGTCTGGGGATGTCTGTGTGTCACACTGAGGGGATCCTGGCATCGAGGGGGCGGGGCCAGGGGTGCTGCTCAACACCCCACAGTGCCCGGGACGGCCCCAGTGTCAGCAGTGCTGCGGGGACCCTGGTCCAGAGGAAACCGCGCAGGGCATGGCATTCCTGTGTGTCACCTCCCCTCCCCCACCCCGCCCCCTGCAACGAGGGAGGAGTGCATGGACCCCTCAGGGAGGTGTGGGGTCACATGGGGTCCTCGCCCCTCCTGCCTCAGAGCTGGGGTGGGGCCTTGGTGGGAGTGGGCGCCTGGCCTCTGGTTGATGTTGTGGCAGTGGTGGGATGGGAGGTGGCATCGGGGTAGTTACCACTCGGTGACAGAACCAGAGTCGTATTCTTTTATTCGTGAAAGGACCCAGGGCCTTGATGGAGGTCCTAGAAAGGGGCAGCTGCAGTGAGGTCCCTGCTCTGTCTCCCCAGGTGGGCTCGGGCACCCGTGGTCAGTTACTCAGACGCGGGTGGAGGGCCTCCTGCTGCAGGATGGTGTGGTCACTGCAGGCCGCTCGGAACCCATGTCTTCTCTGGGAGCTCCCGGGCAAGGAGGCGGGCAGCAGATGCCTGAGAGAGACCCCCCGAAAGGCAGCGGTGATGGGTCCCAGTGCAGAGGGGGGCTGCCTGCCCTGCGCCCACGGCACCGGTGGCTGTGAGCCGGACGGCCTGCAGGGCAGGACGCAGCTCAGGCCCCTTCGTTCGGGTGGGGGACGCAGGTGACTCCGAGACAGGGTGGGGAGGATGAGCCTTGACAGGCAGGCTGGGGCGAGTCTGGGGGGTTCTGAGTCCCCACGAGGGGGCCTGGGGGCTTCAGTGCATGGGTGAGTGGGGACCTGTGTTGGTTATCAAGTAGGGGTTTGAGGCCGTGCATCCGTAGGCTGTAGAAGTTCTCTCCTGCTGTGCAATAAAACCACCTTGTAACTTAGTAGCTGAAAATAACACACAGGCAGATTCTGAGGGTCAGGAGTCTTGGGGGTTCTGGGTCGGGGTCCCTTAGGAGGTTGTAGAGCACGTGTTAGCCGGGGCTGCCTTATCTGAAGGCCCGACTGGGCCGGAGAAGCCGCTTCCAGGGCGGCCCCTCACGTGGCTCCTGTCCACATGGGCCCTCATGCATGGCGCTGCCTCCCGGCCCCCGTGAAAGTCCTAGAGAGGATGGGGAGCCCCGTGACTCATCTTGGATGTGACAGGCCATCCTTGGTCAGATTCTTTTGGTTGGAAGGGAGGCACTGAGTCCAGCCCGCCCTCCAGGAGGGGTCAGGCTCCCCCTCTGCGTGGAAAACATCCCAGAGATTCGTGGGCACATTAAAGCCACTAAGTTGCAGTCCCTGCGTGTGGAGGTGAACAAAAGTGGGGAGACGGGTTTGCCGCTTAGAGGGTGACAGGGCAGTGCGAGGCTGGAGCAGGAGAGGAGCCCTCCCTCCCGCCACAGCGCTGGTGCCGGGTGGGGCTGGCCGGCCGGCACACGGCGCAGCTTAGCGCCGTAGGAGGACGCGGCGGCCACGTGGCGCCGTTCAGGGGTTTCTGCTCTGATCCCTTGATCCCAGAGACAGAGCCTCCGTGTGCCCTTCTCTGAGGTGGGGCCTTGACACCCGACACCTGGAGGGCTTTGGGACAGAGAGGGGAGGGGCCCCGGGCGCCCGCCGGGCCTCTGGGCTGACAAGGACGTGGGCCTTGGGGCTGTTCAAGCGCCAGGGTCACGCTCGGTCTCGGGGTGGCGTGAGGTTGGGTGAGTTACAGGTTCAGGGGCTGCTGGGGACCGTGGGGGGCACGGCCCGGTGCCCTACGAAGGCCCAGCGTGGCCTCGACGCAGATGCCAAATTCGTGCCCTGAAGGAAAGCTGTTCTGATCGGAAGCCGGGGGTCGGCAGGACGTTGTCACACGAGGGCGTGTGGGACAAGGGAGCTCGTCACGTGACCAGTTAAGGGGGTGGCGGCATCTGGGGGAGATACTTCACTGCTCCCGGCCTCCAGTTCCTCGGCTGCGGCCAGAGCTGAATTCAGACCCGAGTTGCTGCAGGTGCCGCGGCTGCTCCCCTCCCGTACCTGCCCACGTTGTTGTCCCGACCTCCTCCGAGCCTCGGCTCCCCCTGTAGACAGGGTGTGCGTGGGAGGACGCGGCCCGCCCTGTTGTCCGGGCAGCAGCGGCTGGCCAGGCGCATCCCCACCTCGAGCCTCGTGGGCGGGACTCCGCGTGGGCGGGGCTTCTCGTGTGCAGGGCGCGGTGAGCCCACGGCTCGGGTCGTGGGTCCGGTCCCGCTGGGTCTCACTGGGCCATTTGCAGGCACGGGCGAGAGCGGGAAAAGCACGTTCATCAAGCAGATGCGCATCATCCACGGGGCGGGCTACTCGGAGGAGGACAAGCGGGGCTTCACGAAGCTGGTGTACCAGAACATCTTCACCGCCATGCAGGCCATGATCCGGGCCATGGAGACCCTGAAGATCCTCTACAAGTACGAGCAGAACAAGGTGAGGCCCCGGGTGGGAGCGCCGGGCACGGCTGGGCATCTGGCAGCTGTTCGCAGCCCCGTCCTACAGTTGGCGGAGTGGGTCCTGGCCCCCTCTGAGGGCCAGCGTCCTACCAGGCACTGCACGCACTATATCAGGCCCTCTGTGACCCCGGGTGGTGGCACGTTCTCTTATTTTCTTCAGTAACAGCTTTATTGAGAAAATTTACATACCAAGTTCCCCATTTAAAGTATGCAATTCACTCATTTTTAACATATTCACAGAGTTGTGCAACCATTGCCTCTAATTCCATAACATTCTCATCACTCCAGAAAGAAACCCCGTCCCCACTGGCAGTCACCTCCCCTACCCCTACCCCAGCCCCTGACAACCAGGAACCCACTCCCTGTCTCTGTGGATCTGCCTGTTCTGGACGTTTCCCATCAGTGGAATCACACCCTGTGTGTCCTGTGTCTGGCTTCTCTCACTGAGCATCGTGGTCTCAAGGTCTGTCCACGTTGCAGCGAGAGTCAGGGCTTCTCTCCTCTTTGTGGCTGAGTGATGTTCAGTGTGTGGAGGGACACATTGTCCATTGTCCATCATCCATCGAGGGACACATGGTTGTTTCCACTCTTCTGGCTCTCGCGGACATGCTGCTGGAACATTCGTGTGCAGGTTTTTGTTTGCACGCCTGTCCTGGTTTCTCCCGGGCGCGTCCCCAGCAGTGGAGGTGCGAGGTCCAGGGTAACTCTCGATCTGCCTTCCAGAGGGGCTGCCTGCCTGCTGTCCGAGCGGCGTTGCCCTGGCCGTGCACCAGGGGGCTCTCTCCAGCGGCTTCCCTTGGCTTTGCTTTTGTGGATCTGTTTTCGGGGACTTCTCTTTCAACTCCAGCAGTTTGCCTGGGCTGGCACGTGGCACCATGTATTGGACCATGTATGTCCAATGGGGTTTAAATTAATCTGTTTACTTTGAGGCTTAAGAAGGGCAGTCAACCAGATTTCTGATATTGGCGTCCTCCTGCCTTGATGCCCGGTTCACGGGTCATCAGGGACCCTACAGGGCCCAGCACTGTGTCTGGGGCCCGGCCAGCCTGGCTGCGGGGCTGAGCATGTAGGGCCTGCTGGAGCGCCTCTCACCCTCTGGTTCGTAGGATTGCTCGCAGCCGAGGCCCCTCAGAGGCCAGGCCCCACTTTAACCGTGGAAGTCCAGAGGCATCTGGAACAGGGATTGGCAGACTAAGGCCTGTCTCTGTAGGTGCAGCTTTGCTGGCACAGGCCACGCCCACTCGCTTACACGTCATCCGTGGCGGCTTTTGCTGCAGCAGCAGGGACAGCGTGGCCGTAGAAACAGACATCTGGTCCCTGGCCTACATGCATCCACAGTCAGGGGGGTTTTCTGGGGCTGGTGTCTGCTTCTCCAGGCCCAGACTGGGAGGCCGGGAGGGTGAGGCGGGGCTGAAGGACGCGGTTGTGCGGGGGCTGGGGCGGGAGAGCATCCCTGGGAGGCGACCGGTGGGTTCCAGAGCCTGGGCTGGGGCCCCCGCGTTCCTTGTTTGGGGTTCTGCCCAGCTGTGTCCCCTCCCCAGTCCCTCAGCCGTGTGGGTGGGACCATCCCGAGTGCAGGCATGTGGAGCAGGCTGGAGGAGAGACAGGGGTCTCCTGGGAGCCTTCTGCCCCCGGCGTTGTGTGTGTGTGTGTAGGTGTGTAGGTGTGTGCGTGCGCGTGTGTGGATCTCTGGGGTGGTGTGTCTCAGCGAGGCTCTTTAGCAGTGGGTCTCCGAGCCCTGTGGTCCAGGGTCTGTGTGGAGGCTCCGTCCCAGGGGCGTGAGTCATTGGACCACTGGACTGTTGTGATTAGCTCAGCCTCCCCTTCCTGGTGGGTTGCTCTGGTCCCTAGACCCCATCCCAGGCTGCACACGAGAGGACCTATGCCTTCAGAGATCCCGAGGGTTTCAGGAGCTGTGTGCTTGGAATCGGGGGGCAGGTTCTTCTTAGGTCACAGCGGCTCTCTTTGCCTCGGTTTCCTCACCTGCAGCATGGGAACATGGGGGCAGCCGGTGGTGTTTGTTCCTCTGTCCTCTGTCCAAGGTGCCTGGCGGCCGGGTGGGCCCTGCTCCCGGGAGCTGCCTCCATCTGCATTTTCCTTTGGGGGCCTGGCACTGGGGGGCGATCGCTGCTGGTCGCCCTTGCGTTGTTCTGACGCGTGTTCATGGGAAACGGGAGTCAGTGGTTCCGAGTCGGTTGCCAGGTGCCGTCGCTGAGCGTCCCCGGGCCTGCCCCTCCCCCCGCAGGCCAACGCGCTCCTGATCCGGGAGGTGGACGTGGAGAAGGTGACCACCTTCGAGCACCGGTACGTGAGTGCCATCAAGACCCTGTGGAACGACCCCGGCATCCAGGAGTGCTACGACCGCCGGCGGGAGTACCAGCTCTCGGACTCCGCCAAGTAGTGAGTGGGGCTGGGCGGAGGAGGGTCTGCACGGCGCCTCGTTAGCCGTGACGGGGCGATTTCCCTACAGGGAGGCGGGTGTCTGCGGGGATTTTCTGTTGTCTCTCTGCCCCTTTTCTGTGTCTCTAAAACTATTCCAAAGTGACAGGTTTGGTTGTGAAAAGCCACCCCTCCAGCCCACAGCCTCTCTTCGGAACCCCGGCGCCATCCCCATCCCTGGACAGCCGTCCCTCAGAGCTGGGGTGGGGTTCTGTCCCAGGTGTTCCCTGCGGCCTCATTTCGTCCCTGTCCGTTCTCGTCCCAAGTACTTGGGCTGCTTGGGCCCCTCCCAGCGCTCAGGAGACCTGGGATGGCCGGGAGGCCCCTCGTGGGCTGGCTTGAGCGGTCCTGCCTGCTGTGTTGCAGCTACCTGACTGATGTGGACCGCATCGCCACCTCGGGCTACCTGCCCACCCAGCAGGACGTGCTGCGAGTGCGCGTGCCCACCACTGGCATCATCGAGTACCCCTTCGACCTGGAGAACATCATCTTCAGGTACCTGTGCCCCCGGCCCCGGCCCCAAGCCCCCGGTGTGGGGCAGCGAGAGAGGGTCCTTGTCCGTGGCTGTCACCAGGTTTCCGAGTGAGTCAGGCCCCGGTGGCGCTGGCGGGGCTGAATGGAGGCGGCCCGGGGGCAACGGCCTCCTCGTGCGGGCTCCGCATGGGCCCCAGATGGGGGGAGGGTGCCGGTGCTTGCGGGTGGGCGGGTGGGTGGTCTGGAGCCCAGGCCAGAGCAGGGGTGCTCCGGGCGGACAGTGGAGGAGCCTGAGGGCCCCAGGGGAAGGTGGCTCCAGGCCCCTCTGCAGCCCAGTTCTGAAGGCCATGCGGCCAGAGTGGACTCAGGGCCGTCCCCGAGGATGGGCCCCGCCACCCCGCGAGGTCACAGCTTGTCCAGAGCTGCCAGGTGGCAAGGCCAAGTGTGTCTCCCAGGGCAGCCGTAACAAATGACCACAGATGGGCAGCCTAAAATCACAGAAATGTATCTTCTCCTAGCTCCGAGGTCAAGGTATCGGCAGGTCTGGGTCCTCCTGAGGGCGTGAGGGGAAGCTGTCCCGTCCCTCCCAGCTCTGGCGGTGCTTGCAGCCCGCGGCGTCCCTTGGCTTTTGAAAGCCTTGCTCCATCTCTGCGTCCGTCATCACACAGCCCCTCCCTGGGTCTGTGCCCATGTTTCCTTCTTATGGTGACACCACCGATCACTGGATTCAGGGCTCCTGCTCTGGAGTGACCCTGTCTTAACTAGTGCCATCTGCAGTGACCCCGCTTCCAGATCAGGCTGCGTCCCCAGGTTCCACGGGGACTGACTTTGGGGGACACGGTTTGCCCAGGGCTCTGAGGCCCAGGCTCCAGGGTGGGGTTCCTCCTCTGGCTGCGAGCCTTCCCTCCCCTCCACTGCATGGGGTCCCTTCTGCTGGGTGAGTCCACCCCAGGGGCCCCAGAGACAGCGCTGCTGGTGGAGGTCCTGCCCTGTTGCCTTGAAGTGCCAGCCCCGGGGGCATTCAGGGAGTCTGTTGGGTTTGCCTTGAGGTGCCCTCTGGCCCGAGACCCGAGACCCACCTCTGTCCCCGGGGACCCGCACTTCTCAGGCAGAAGCTTCTAGGAGAGGGAGAGAGTCTGGGTGCCCCCAGCTGGCCCCCCATCCTTTCTCACCTGTCAGAGACCCCGGGGTGCCCTTGGACCCTCAGGAGTTGTAGGCATCACACCGCACATGCCTGCCTGATGGTACATTTTCTGGTGAGAGTTCAGCATTTTGGTTTCCTTCTTTTTTGGTCAGATTCTCGATGGGGTCCGGGACCTCAGAGGCCTGTGGGGCACAGGCCGGGGCTATCACTGGCCTTCCTCCCAACCCCACGTCCCGGGGTCCCCTCACACGGTCTTACCTTGGCCTCCGCAGCTGCTGTGCCCTCTGTCCAGAATGCCTCTCCCCTTCCCTTCCCGCCCCTCCCCCAAGCCTGTGTGTGCGCTCTGCTGCTGTCTGAACTGCAGAGTGGCCCTGCACCTCTGCCACCACTGTCCCTCGGCCAGCCCACCCCTCGCCCACCTCCCCCCTTGTCTGGTCGAGGGCTTACAGAGGGCAGGCCGGGGGCTCGGGCACGGAGCTTGTGCCCCCATCTTGATCGGAGCTCACACAGCACCGGTGACAGTGCGATTGGCCTGATGTGTGAGGCCCGAGCCTGGTCCCACACGGGACCTCCTGCAGAGACTTGACCCCCTACCCCCACCCCGGGGGCCCAGGTTCCCACCCGGCTGTACTGGGGAGACTCAGCTCCAGAAAGGCTGTGGCCCCTGACGCCGTCGGCCCGATGGCGCTCCCCACACTGGCTGCGGCGGCCCGCGTGGGCCTGGTGTCCACTCACCCCCCTCCCGTCCCCTCGGTCACCCTGACCCGTCCGCCATCCGCCTGTGCTTGCTAGAACCTCCTCTGCGAAACCCCCGCCAGGCGGATTGGCCTCTGCTGCCTGAGTGTCCAGCAGCTGTGGGCGGGCCTGGCCTGGGGACCCTGCCTTCTCAGGCTGCTGCTCTTTCTCGCCGTCGCCTTCAAAAGTAGAGGGCTTCCTCGTCATAGGACACTTAAGAAACTCACAAGTAGAAAGCGGGGACCTGTCACCAGTCGTGATGCTCAGGGCGCCGTCCCTAGCGTGTCCCCGCCCCCCGCCCCGCCTGGTGTCAGCATCTGTGTGCCGACATCTCCCGCTGGACAAGCAGCCTGCTCTCGCCGTGGCTGGGGTGGGTTCCAGCGATTCATAGGTGATGCCGTGTGGTGTCCAACAAGAGGAGACGGGTTTCCAGACGTGGGACATCAGAGGTCGCCCGGCTCAGCCCCACCGGGGTCTGTGCCTCACACGCTCCACGGCGCCCCCTGTAGGCCAGGGCCCCTCCCTCGGCAAGCCGGCGCCTGGCTGTTTCGGGGGTCCCCCCCTCCCCTGCTTGTGCTGTATTCTCCTGGCTTAATGGTACTGTGGCTTTGCTGGCTCTGACAGGTGACTGAGGGTGCCCTCGTGGCTCTGATGCCTTAGGGGTCGCTGTGGCTCTGGCAGAGGCGGCTGTGCTGGGGGTGGGCAGTGTCATCTGCAGCCCCGCGCTGAGCCCGTGCACCCCGCCCTGCAGGATGGTGGACGTGGGGGGCCAGAGGTCCGAGCGGAGGAAGTGGATCCACTGCTTTGAGAACGTGACGTCCATCATGTTCCTCGTGGCCCTCAGCGAGTACGACCAAGTGCTGGTGGAGTCGGACAACGAGGTGAGGCCCTCGCTGGGCCCAGGGAGGGGGTTGCCCACAGGCCCTTTTGGGGAACCTGCCGCCAACCTGCTGCCTGCCCCGCAGAACCGCATGGAGGAGAGCAAAGCGCTGTTCCGGACCATCGTCACCTACCCCTGGTTCCAGAACTCGTCCGTCATCCTCTTCCTCAACAAGAAGGACCTGCTGGAGGACAAGATCCTCCATTCCCACCTGGTGGACTACTTCCCCGAGTTCGACGGTGAGCCCGCCCTACCGGCCTGTCTCGGGCGCCGCCAGTGCCTCCCTCACCCTCTCTGGGCCTCGGTGGCCTAGTTGGCGACTTGGGAGTGACACGAGGACGGTGTTTCCCAGACCGCACGGAGGCCGCGGCGCAGTTAGTGTGGCCGGAGCTTGGCGGGCGCCTCGCAGGGCCCTGGATGGTGGGGAGAGCTTCGTGTCCCCCGGGGGAGCGTCGTCTGTGGGAGGGGGCACCCTGCGGTCACCGCCCGGCAGCCTGTCCCCACCCGCCCAGGGCCCGGGCACGGGGAGGAGCGAGGCGCGGGGGACACGGGGTGAGCCGGACCCCTCCTGCCCCTCCGGCTCAGCCCCAGTTCCTCCTGCCGTCCCCACCCCCACACGTGGAGAACCCCCGGGGGCGCTCCTGGGGGGCAGTCTGGGCTCCGCCACTCCCTCCCCGGCGTCTCCCGGAGGTACTGCCCGAGGAGCCGGGAGACCCGGCGTGGGGTGGGGGTGGGTGGCGGGCCAGAGCAGGAGGCTGGCTGCCAGGGGGCAGCAGGGCTGTGGACACGCGCCTGAGTGGGGGAGGGGCGGAGGGGAGGCGGGAGCCAGGGGCGTGGAGGGAGGTGGGAGGCGGGTCTGCCTGGCAGGTGGGCCCGAGTGAGGGGCTGCTGGGCGAGGGGGCTGCGCGGCTCCTTCCGCTCATCCCGCCCCCGCCCCCGCCAGGCCCGCAGCGGGACGCGCAGGCCGCCCGGGAGTTCATCCTGAAGATGTTCGTGGACCTGAACCCCGACAGCGACAAGATCATCTATTCCCACTTCACGTGCGCCACCGACACGGAGAACATCCGCTTTGTCTTCGCCGCTGTCAAGGACACCATCCTGCAGCTCAACCTGAAGGAGTACAACCTGGTGTGACCGCGCGGACCCCTGCCAGGTGCCTGCTGGTCGCCAGTCTGCCCCAGGAGTCGGGGGTTTTTCATATTTTTAAACAAATGGTTTTTATTTCACAGTTATCAGGGGATGTACATCTTTCTTCCTACACACCTCGTGCACCTTCTCATCTTTGTCAGTGGCAGAGGCCGCCTTTTTCTGGCCTTGACGCGTGGCTTGCTTTTTTCTAAAAAAAAACAAAAACAAAAAAAAAAAAAAAAAAGGAAAAAGAAAAAAAGAACCCACAGAAGACGGGCAGAGAGGAGACCTGGCCCCCAGCGGCGCGGGACACGGCCTCCGGGGACGGCTGTTGGCCTGGTTTCTTCTGATCTCGGAAGGCGTGGAGATGCAGAGGCTGGGACTTCTCTTTCTTCCTTGTTTAAGTTATTGACGCCCTCACCACTGTTGCCGGGTTTCTGCCCCGGACTCCAAGACGTGGGGGTGGGTGGCGCCCCCCGCTGCCCGCCCTGGGAAGTGCCTAACCATTTTTTCTTTTTTTTTGAGGAAACAAAACGCAGCCCCCGGGGCCCTGTCTCACAGCCCTGCCTGCCGCGGGGGGCCGGGGTGTCGGGGTTCTCTGGGGCTCCCGCTGGGAGCGTTCCTGGGTTCTGGGCCCGGCCCCCAACCCCGAGGAGGCCCACTTGGACTGGGAGCCACTGTTTGTTTTGTTCCATTTTGTACCCAATTTGGAAACAGTGAGGGTGGGGTAGGGACTTCTTTCAGAATTTTCTCAGGGCTGTCCCCGAGAGGCAGAGAGGGAGGGAGGGTCGCCCTGGCGGGGCCATGGGTGGCTGGGAGGTGCCCACCGCCCTGCACTCTGCCCAGAGCCGAGCCGTCGGGGCTCGTGGCAGCTGGAGGTGGGCCCTCAGCCTGGCCACGGCCACGCACTGAGGGGGCCTCCCCGAGGGCCTGAGGGCCGGTTTCTGGGGGGGGAGGGAGTGGCTGTCTCACGTGGCGTGGGCCGAGCACTGCAGTGGTTGGTTTTGTGTGGTTGGTTTCTTGCACCAACGTGATGGGAGTGGCCTGCCGGTGGCGCCCCGTACCTGCCCCGTGCACCTGGGCCCTGCGAGTGAGCGCTCAGGGCGGCCCTTGACCAGGGCGTGCAGAGAAATGGCGCACACGTCAGACCAGCCCCACACCAGCCTTTTCCCCGTCCGTCCGCCTCCCACCTCCCTCCTGAGGCTGATACGCAGGGCCCAGGGCGGGGGGCAGGCTTCTCAGCGTGTTCTCCTCGGGCATCTCCACCCGAAGGGCCCTCTCTGGTGCCGTGGGTCCACTTGCGGGGGTTTGTGCCATAGCCCTGACGTGCGGCCAGGGGCGGTGGTGCCGCTGGCGGTGGGCTCCCGGGGGCCCACAACGCACAGGGAGCCGGGGCAGGCCTTCGAGGGGGAGGCGGTGGGGTGGCGCATCTAGAGTGTTAACTTCCGGAGGGGCCGGCGTGCCAAGATCCCGGGGCAAGCCCGGCTGCCGTGCCCAACCTCCCTGCCTGGCCCGCTCGCCTCCAAGGCGCTTGCCCGAGTGCCAGCCTCCCCCCACCGCTATGTCACATCACCCAGCAGAACTGCCCTCCGAGTGCCAACGCCCCAATGACGTGAGGGGCCGTGCCGGCCGGCGGGGGTGACCTCGCCCGCTTGTACTTGTATATTAAACAGTCCTGATTTCAGACAATTTAAACCTTAATCTATTTAAAAAAGAATATTATATAAAAATGCTGTTTTTAAACCTTTTGTCATTTGAAATGCATGTATTGTCCGTGCGGGCTGAGGGGCGGGCGCCGTCGGCTCAGTGCCAGTCTCCTGTGGCTGGAGCTGTCCATGTTCAGGCAGCGTGTCGGGGCCCTGACCCCTTAATCCAGAGATACGTGATGGAAATAGACTTTTCATACCTTTCTCCTGAAATGAATTCTGTTTTAAATTGGAATAAATTTTGTTCCTAAACACTCGGCCCCCTGTGGCTTATTTCCTGTTACTGGCTGGGGGCAGGGGGCAGCAGAGGGGCCCTGAGGCCCCCGGGGTGTCACCTGACTCCTGTGTGGCCTGCGGGGCCCTGGCACCTTCAGGATGGGGTCTGAGCTCACGGGAGCCACAGCTCGGCCACCCGGGGTGTACCTCCTGCCCTGAGCTGGGACCGCAGCCCCAGGGCCACTGACTTCAGGTCAATGTGCCGCGCTGTGGGCTGGAGCATCCTGCAAGAGGAACTCCTCCTCGTGGGGGGCAGGGGGCAGGGGGCAGAGATGGGGCGGAGCCCGGGTTCTGGACCCAGCTGGCCACTCACTGTCGCAGATCCTCTTGGGAAGACGCGCCCCTCCCCCGGCCCCATTTCTTTCTGCAAACCAAGATGTTCTCAGTCTTTTTTTCCTTAAAATATTTTTTACATTGTGGTAAATACACATACAACTTACCAGCTTCACCATTTTTAAATATACAGTTAGGTGACATTAGTTTCATTCGCAATGTTGTGCAACCATCAGCAGTAATTGTCTCCAAAACCTTTTCATCACCTCAAACAGAAACTCTGTACCCATTAATCAATAACTCCCCACCCCCTCCCCCAGCCCCTGGCCCCTGGTCCCCACCATCCTATTTTCTAAGGATTTCACTCCTCCAGGGACTCCATGCGAGTGGAATCACACAGTATTTGTCCTTCTGTGTCTGGCTTCTCTCACTGAGCATCACGTCCTTCAGGTACATCCATGGTGTAGCAGGTGCCAGGATCTCTCCTTTTTAAGGCTGAATCATTCCACTGCGTGGATGGACCACCTTTGTTTATCCATCCGTTGATGGTCACTTGGGTTGTTTCCCCTTTTTCGCTGTCGTGAATCACGCTGCTGTGAACACAGGTGTGCAAGTATCTCTTTGAGACTCTGCTTTCCATTCTACTGGCTATAAACCCAGAAGTGGAATTCTGGGTCAAATGGCGATTCTACGTTAAACCATTTGAGGAACCGCCAGGCTGTTTCCACGGCGGCTGCCCCATTTCTCGTTCCCGCCAGCTGTACGCCAGGGTCGCTTTTCTCCATATCCCCCTCCAGTTTTTGTTTTTTTTTTAAATAACTCCATGTTTTTAATTTTATTTATTTATTTTATTTTTGGCTGTGTTGGGTCTTCGTTTCTGTGCGAGGGCTTTCTCTAGTTGCGGCAGACGGGGGCCACTCTTCATCGCGGTGCGTGGGCCTCTCACTATCGCGGCCTCTCTTGTTGCAGAGCACAGGCTCCAGATGCGCAGGCTCAGTAGTTGTGGCTCACGGGCCCAGCTGCTGCGCGGCATGTGGGATCTTCCCAGACCAGGGCTCGAACCCGTGTCCCCTGCATTGGCAGGCAGACTCTCAACCACTGCGCCACCAGGGAAGCCCCCACTCCAGTTTTATTTACTCATTCATCAGCGGGATGGAAATGCCCTGAAGGCCCCGTGTGTGCCAGGCACTGTCCTAGGCACTGCATATACAGGGAGACAGCACTTATCACCATGACTCAGTCTATGAAGAAAAACAGCAGGGAAGAGGCATGGGCAGAGATAGTGGCCATTTCAGGCAGGCTGTTCAGGAAAGCCCTTTCGGAGAAGGTGGCGTATGAATAGGATGCTGGAAGACGTGAAGGGAAGGGGCAATGCTGTGGTCTGAGGGAGGGACTTTCCAGGCGGCGGGCAGAGCTCATGCAAAGGCCCTGGGGCAGGACCAGGCCTGGTTCATTGGAGGAACAGCAAGGAGGCCCGTGTGTCTGGAGCAGAGTGAGTGAGGCGGAGAGAGGGAGGAGGGGAGGGCAGGGAGGGGACGGGGCAGGTCGTGCAGAGCCTTGTGGGCCGCGGGGAGGACTTGGGCTTTTACCCTCAGGAAGGTGGGACCCTGGAGGACTGTGGGCAGGGGAGGCACAGGGCCTGACTCGGTGCTCACAGGCGCCCTCTGGTGGCCGCTGCCGGGAGGACAGACTGTGGGGGTGAGGGCGGAACCAGGGACCCGGATGGAGGGGACTCAGCTGGACCAGGTGGGAGATGATGGGGCGGTCCCAGGTGGAGGCGGAGGAGGGGAGTGGGATTCGGGAGGTGGGTGCAGGGAGGGAGCCCGCGGATGCTGCCGGCGCGCCTGGCCGTCATGTCCCCCGCGGCCGGCAGGTGCCACTCGCCTGCTTTCCGCGCCCGCCTGCGCGAACACGCATCCGCCCGGGAGGTCCTCTCCGCATCCCGGTTCCAACAGGGAAACCGAGGCACAGAGCGGCCGGGCCCTTGCCCTGACGGTAGGCGGCGCCCCCGAGCCTGGGCACCAGCCGCGGCCCGGTGCAAAGTGAAAACGCAGGGCCCTTGTTACAAAACCAGGAGGCTTTCAAGACAGAAAACCTTCCGAGCCCGAGTCCCCCGCCCACCAAGCCGGCCCAGGTGGCCGGCGAGGGGATCTTGGGTGTTTCCTCCTTTTGGCTGCGGTGAATCATGTTTCTGTGAACTTGGGTGGGAAAGACCCTCTGGAGACCCTGCTTTCGGTTTGGATATACCCGCAGAAGTGGAATCAAATCCGTGATTCATCAGTTAATAAAGGGAGGGGATGGACCTTTGTACCCCAGCCTTGGGCCAGCCCTGGTGGGGGCGGGGGCATGACCTTGGGTATCGCCAAGGGCAGTGGCCAGGGAGTGACCCAGCTGTGGCCTCCCATCAGCTGAGGACTGTGAGGTACTGTGAAACCATGTAAACATCCTATTCCTCATTAAACAGAAAGGGCATTTCTCATACCAAAGAAACAGCAAGGAGATCGTCGTTTCTGAATAAAGGAGAGACTTTTGGATGGGATAAATTTAGGTCCATAAAAACTCACCAGAGAGAGGCTTCCCTGGTGGCGCAGTGGTTAAGAATCCGGGCCCCCACTGCAGGGGGCACGGGTTCGATTCCTGATCAGGGGAACTAAGATTCCGCAAGCCCGGTGGCACGGGCAAAAATTTAAAAAACAAAGAAAAAAATCTCACCAGAGCTACTGGGGTTGGAAATTGGTACATGCACTTTGGCAAAAGAGAGTTAATATCTGGGAAATACCTTGTAACCCAGCAGTTCCATAGTTGGGTATTTTTTTAAAAATAAATTTATTTATTTATTTTTGGCTGCATTGGGTCTTCGTTGCTGCGCTCAGGCTTTCTCTAGTTGTGGTGAGCCGGGGCTACTCTTCGTTGCGGTGCGCGGGCTTCTCATTGCGATGGCTTCTCTTGTTGTGGAGCATGGGCTCTACATGCACAGGCTTCAGTAGTTGTGGCCCGTGGGTTCAGTAGTTGTGGCTCACGGGCTCTAGAGCGCAGGCTCAGTAGTTGTGGCGCACGGGCTTAGTTGCTCCGTGGCACGTGGGGTCTTCTGGGACCAGGGCTCGAACCCTTGTCCCCTGCATTGGCAGGCAGATTCTTAACCACTGCGCCACCAGGGAACTCCCTGGGTATTACTTAAAGAGAGTCATACATATGGTCTCCAAAAAGGCACATCCCAAATGTCCATAGCCATACTACTCATTACATCCCCAAATGCCCATCAACAGTAGAATAAATGACTAGCCCAGCATGGTGATGACAGTTAATAATACTGTATTGGGACTTCCCTGGTGGCCCAGTGGTTAAGACTCCGTGCTCCCAATGCAGGGGAAGCGTTTGATACCTGGTGGGGGAACTAAAATCCCACATGCCACACGGCACGGCCAAACAAACAAACAACAAAAAATGACTGTTGTACTTTGAAAGTAACTGAGAGAGGAGGTCTTAAAAGTTCTCATCACAAGAAAAAAATCACTACATGTGCCAATGGACGTTAACTAGACTTACTGTGGTGATCATTTCACAATATATACAAGTATAGAATCATTACGATGTACAGCTGAAACGCATATGTTATGTATCAATTATATCTCAATTAAAAAAAATAAATACAAAACGCTTACTAAAAGGATACATAAATAGATGGTGGGCTGTTCACCCAATGGAATAGTCTATGCAGTGAGAATTAATGAATTTCAACCACGTGTAACAATATGATTTATGACACAAACAAAACATTGAGTGATAGAAGCCAGACAGACCAGAATTCACAGAAAGTTCGAAAATGGCAAACAATGAACACAATATTTAAGGATGCTTAATCCACTTGTAAATTGATAAAGAAAAGCGAGGAAATATAGAGGGACATTACATAAGAGAATCATAAGAGGACATAATAATCCTAAATGTGTCTGCACGAAATAGATGAAGCAAAATATGAAAATACTGATAGGAGAAATAGAGAAATCCACAATTACACTTCAAACCTTCCACAGTTCTCTCTCAGTAATTGGTAAAATGAGCAGACAGGGGACTTCCCTGGTGGCGCAGTGGTTAAGAATCCGCCTGCCAATGCAGGGGACACGGGTTCAAGCCCTGGTCCGGGAAGATCCCACATGCCACAGAGCAACTAAGCCCGTGCGCCACAACTACTGAGCCTGCGCTCTGGAGCCTTGAGGCACAACTACTGAGCCCACGTGCCTAGAGCCCGTGCTCCACAGCAAAGAGAAGCCACCGCAATGAGAAGCCTGTGCACCGCAATGAAGAGTAGCCCCCGCTCACTGCAACTAGAGAAAGCCCACGCGCAGCAATGAAGACCCAACTCAGCCAAAAATAAATAAATAAATAAAATTAATTTTTTTAAAAGAAGAGTAAAATGTAAAACAATAAAACTCCAAGAAGAAAACAGAGAACTTCTTTGTTGGCCTTGGGTCTGGCAAAGGGTTCTTAGCGACAACACCGTACGCATGACCCGTGAAGGAAAAACAAACTGATAAATTGAGCATCGTCAAAATGAAACACAAAGAACACATCTAAGAGGATGAAAAGCCAAACCACAGGCTGGGAAAAAATATTTGCAAACCCCATATCCCATAAATGACTTGTATTCTCAAGACAGAATAATAGGGAAACAAACCCACTGAAGGAAATGGCAAAATATTTGAACAGACACTTCAACGAAGATACAAACATGGTACATAAACACATGCAAAAATGTTCAACACCGTTAGCTGATCAGGGAGACGCAGATTAAATCCACAGTGAGGTACCATTACACATGTCTTAGAATGGCTGAAATAAAAAATACGGACAATATCAAGTGCTGATGAGGAGGTGGAAAAACGGGAACCCTCAGGCATTTCTGATGGGCGTGCAAAATGGGAAAGCCACACCAGAAAACCATTCAGCCGTTTCTTACAAAGTTATACGTACAATTACCTTATGACCCACCCATCCCGCTTCTAGAAATTTATCCTAGAGAAACAAACACTCATGATGATTATAGTGCATGTTTACAGCAGCACTATTCGTGGTCACCCCCAAACTGGGAGCAACCCAAATGGCCTTCTACGGGTGAACAGATAAAGGGTGATGCACCCACACAACAGAAAACTACCTAAGAGTCCAAAGGAAAGGGCTCCTGACATGCCCCACTGCATAGACGGATCTCAGATGCTAAGTGAAAGAAGCCAGTCTCAAAAATTACACAGTGTATGGTTCCATGTATATGACAGTCTCAAAAAGATTCAAAAAACCATAGCAACAAAGAGCAGATGGATGGTTTCCAGGGGTGAGGGCTCAGGTGAGGGTCTGGCTATAAAGAGGTACCTGGAGGGGGTTCTTCAGGTGACAGAACCATATTCTGTCAGCTGTTTTAGCCATAATTTACATGACTGTGTACATTTGTTAAAACACAAAACCGTACACCAAAGAAAGCGCCTACCAAGCCACATAAATTGAAAAAACAAAAAACAAAATAAATCTTGTTACCAAAAAGTAACCCCTAAACCCAGAAATACCATAGAAGTTGGTGCAGTACTGACTGGCCAGCAGGAGGAAGGGGGTCTTGTTGGAACGGGTATCTGGGAAACCTCCTGGGGTTGACGATACCCTGAATCTTGGCCTGGGTGGGGATCACGTGGGTATCAGTTTCACAGGAAATTATTAGGTTATACGTTCATGTTTTCTGTGTTTTCTGTGTGTGTGTGTGTGTGTGTGTGTGTGTGTTTATTTTAATTTTTAGTTCCCCGACCAGGGATGGAACCCACCTCCTCTGCAGTGGGAGGGTGGAGTCTTAACCACTGGACTGCCAGAGAAGTCTGTGTATTTTTTTAAAATATATATTTAAAAAATTTACTTATTTATTTATTTGGCTGCGCCGGCTCTTAGTTGCAGCACGCAGGATCTAGTTCCCCAATCACGGATGGAACCCAGGCCCCCTGCATGGGGAGCGTGGAGTCTTACCCACTGGACCACCAGGGAGGTCCGTGTGTGTGTATTTTTAAACACACAGCTCACCCTGTTATTCCCGAATGAACTAATAGGTGACAGGTGTCCCGCCAGGATGGCACCTCATCTGGAGAGGAAGCAGCTCCTCGCCTGTTTGGGGAAGTGGGAAGACTTGTTGTGAGGCTGAAGAAATTCACAGAGTATGGGCCCTGGAGGAGGGGGAATCAAGGCGCCTGGATTTTTTTTTTCTGAGGTCAGCGGGAGCCAAGAAAGGTATTAGACCTCGGCCTGCCGCCCTGGCCCTGTGTGATGGGTTAGGGGCCTGGTGTCCTTTGGGAAACAGCGGGGTGGCCCTAGGTGCTCCTGGCCTTGCCCCGCCATCCACCTTCCAGTCTGTGACTCAGCCTGGCCTCCGGGTTTTGCCAAGCTGGTTACCTCCGTTCTGCTTCTGTGTGGCCCACATTATTATTTCTGCTTTTCTTCACCTGCCCGGGAGTGGGAAGTCACCCAGGCCTCAGGCCCCGGGGAGCACCCCCTCCTCACGGCCATCCGGTCGGGGGGTGGGAACGGGGTTGGGCAGGGCAGTGCCTGCCAGGAGCCAGTGACCCAAGGGGGCCCCTATCGAACTTCCCATCTGCTGGTCGTTATGAATCAACAGCGAAGAAAACCGCATTGGTGTCGTCTGGGGCGTGGCACAGGGAGACAGTTGCGGCTGTGTGACCTCAGGCACAGCACACACCCTCTCTGAGCCTCACCAGTGCCTCTGGGAGGGGCCCGGAGTCTCCTGGGTTCTGTGTATCTCTGGGGGGGGGAGGGGAGGGGTGTTCGGGAACTTTCTAGAGCTTTCTAGAACCTCTCAAAGAGCATTCTGTCCCCGAACACGGCATAGAGCTGCTGGATTGGAGACATTCTGTGGGGACGCAGCTACACAGCCACCCTTGTGTCCCCTCCTGCTTCTAATGTCCTGAGGGCTGAGCCGTCAGGGAACGGGGGCCTCATGGCCTTGCTGGGATGCGGGCTTGACTCCCAAGTTCCCCCCTATGTCCAGGCTGCCTATCCGACTTCTCCTCCTGGTCCCAAATGCCTGTCTTCTCAGAGTGACCTTCCTTGACCCCCTGTTTCAAGCCACACATGAGGCCCCCCCCCCAGTCTCCCATCCCCCTTCCCAGCTTTATTTTCCTCTCACAATTTATGGCTATCTGATAGGCTCAGATATACATATATTTAAGGTATTTCTTTATCTGTCTGTCTAGACCATAAGGCAGGGAGATTGGGTTTTTCGTCATTTGGGTCCCTGCTGTGCGTAGACTGCCTGGCTCACAGTTGGCGCCGCATAAATGTTTGCAAGAAGAATGAATGGCCCGGTTCCACAGTCCCAAAGCTGCCAGCTCTGCAGTTGAGACCGGGGCCCCACGGGTGGGAGAGGCTCCCCGGGGGTTGTCACTGCCTGGCTGTGTCTCTATGTCCCCATCTGTGCAGCGGGAATGGCAAGGAACTTGGGGTGCTGTCCGCATGGCCACCCCCCTCCCCCCCCAATACACAAAAGCGCTTAAAACAGTAGGTGCCGCCGGGCCTTGGCTGCTCTTTTAAAAAAGATCTTGTGGGGTATTCTGATGACTGCTTCTAATTGGCCCAGAGGAGGGGGAGAGGTGGGTGGGCCGGGGCCGGCGTCAGAGGCCCAGGAGGACAGGGTCCACCCCTTCTCCAGAATGAGGAAGGAGGCCCAGCGCAGACCCAGACTGCAGACGGCTGGGCCTTTCCTCCCCGCCCCGCCCTCCCCCGGGGCGCCCACCTCACCTCTCGCTCTACTGCCGTCAACCTGTCGGGCCGGGCTGGTCAGGTCTGGGGGTGGGCGGGGAGCCCTAAGCCGGCATCTCCTCTCCTCCTCCTCCACCCCTGACCCGCCCGCACAGGCCTCGCTGAGCTGGGCCGCCGGGTGCCCAAGGCCGGGAAGCCGGGGGTCCCTGGGGGGGGCGACCCCCACGACGAGGGAGACTCTTGCCGCCGGCTGTCAGAAGCCCTCCCCGGAGCGGCTGGGCCGGGGTGCCTCCCGGGGGGAGGGGAAGGGGGGGGCGGGGGCGATGCCGCCTGCTGCCCGCTGAGGTCCCACCATGGCCCGCTCGCTGACCTGGCGCTGCTGCCCCTGGTGCCTGACCGAGGACGAGAAGTCGGCGGCCCGGATCGACCAGGAAATCAACAAGATCCTCCTGGAGGAGAAGAAGCGGGACCGAGGGGAGCTGAAGCTGCTGCTGCTCGGTGAGTCCGCGGCCACCCGGGCGGGACAGCCTGGGAGCCCACTTTCAGGATGAGTCGACTGAGGCCCGGCTCCTAGTCCCAAGGGGTGAGCTGTGGGCCCGTCCGTCCCGCAGCCCGGCCATCTCCTGGGCGTATGCAGGAGCAGAGGTGGTTTGGCCGGGTGGCCTGGCTTCTGTCGGGCAGGCCCGGCCCGTCCCAGCGGCTCCCGCGTCACAGGAAGGGAATGAGCCGCACAGCCCGGGGAGCTCCAGCCTCGCCCTCCAAGACCCTCCCGTCCCTCTGGAGGGCTGGGTCGGTTCTGGTGGTTTATCAGCACGAGTCGTGTGGGCAGAGAGAGCATTGCCATGTGCCTCTGATTGATTGATTGATCGGTTCAGTCATTCAAGACTACTGAGTAATTCCTGGAGGCACAGCGGCAGAGGAGATGGGGCGTGTCCCTGCCTCTGGGGACCTCAGCTTCCGGTGGGGGAGACAGACGTTAAGCCCCAAAACTAATAAGCAGGTAAAATAATTTCCAGCAGCAGGAAGAACAGGAGGAAAATAGAACAGGGTGAGGGAGTGGGGGTGACTTCGGTGTGGTGGATTGGAAAGCTCTGAGGCTGTGACCTCTGAGACCTCATGTCTTCTTCTCCATGTGTGTCCACTCTCCCAGCCACCTTGCCCTGTGTATGACCCTGCTGGCCTAAGCCCAGGGATGCCAGCCTTGGAGGGTCTCCTGAGACTGCCTGAGCCCTGAGCAAGGGCCTGGGAAGTGTTCCAAAGTCCCATCCGCCTGTCCTGGGGCAAAAAGCCTGGTCATCTGGATGGCCGTCCTCTCTCTTCTCTTGCTCAGTGGGAAGGGGCAGCCCTGAGGGGTGGAGAGAGAGGAGAGGGTGGGGGCATGGGACCCCAATGAAGCTGTCTGAGCCTGGAAGGTTTTAATTAAGAATTTAATTTCATAGCTATCTCTATTCACTTTCTGTAATAGCTAGGCTAGTATATATATGTTATTTACTATTTTTTAATAAATAGGGCTATTTCTTCTTGAGTGAGCTTTGGTTATTGGTATCTTCCAAAGAATTTGTCCATTTCTTCAAAGTTGTCAAATGTATAGGCATAAGGTTGTTTATAACATTCCCTTGTCATCCTTTCATGTCTGTAGGATTTGTAGTGATGTCTCCTTTCTCATTCTTTGTCTTTGCTCCATTTTTCTTGACCTGTTGGGCTAGGGGTGTGGCAGTGTTAGTGATACTTCCTTGCACATCTCAGGTTTTCTTTTTTTTTTTTTTTTTTTTTTTTAATAAATTTATTTATTTTTTGGCTGCGTTGGGTCTTCGTTGCTGTGCACGAGCTTTCTCTAGTTGCAACGATTGGGGGCTACTCTTTGTTGTGGTGTGCAGGCTTCTCATTGCGGTGGCTTCTCTTTGTTCCGGAGCACAGGCTCCAGGCGCGTGGGCTGCAGTAGTTGTGGCATGCGGGCTCAGTAGTTGTGGCTCGTGGGCTCTAGAGCGCAGGCTCAGTAGTTGTGGCCCACGGGCTTAGCTGCTCCGCGGCATATGGTATCTTCCCGGACCAGGGCTTGAACCCGTGTCCCCTGCATTGGCAGGCGGATTCTTAACCACTGCACCACCAGGGAAGTCCCTCAGGTTTTCTTTAACCATACCTCAGGACCTTTGCACTTGCCATTCTCCCTGCCAAGGGCTCTCAGCATCCCCCAAGCCTTTGCATGGCTGGTGCTCTCACTCCTTTCACTCAAGGCAGGTCTCAGCTCAAGTGTCACTTCCTCAGAGAAGTCTTCCCTGATTTCCCGGGCTTCAAAGTCAGCCCCATCTTTCTTTCTCGCCTGATTTTTCTTCATACCACTCACTCGCTGGCGCTCTCTCAGGTGTTTTCTTGTTTCCTTGTTTATTGTCTGTCTCTCCAGTTACACAGCAAGCAACACAGAGGTGAGGACCATGTCCATCGTATTCACTCCTGTGTCCCCAGCATCTATTTCAGGAGTACGGTGACCTGACATAGAGTAGATACCCGATGCATGATTTATAAATGAGTGAATGAATGAATGAATGAATGAATCCTGTTTCAGGGGTGATTTTCCCCAGAGCTGTACCATATCTTCCTGGAGCTAGGAAAGTCCCTTGCCCCACTGACCACTGCACAGCCAGTCCCATATCAGGAAGCCACTTCTGCTGGTAGGGGTGGGAGAGGGGAGAGGGGAGGTTGTCCACGTGTCCAAGCACAGATGGTGGCCCTATGGACAGCCCGCTGGACTGTGGTTTCAATACCCCATCCAAGCCCTGAGGGCTGCTTCCACACCTGCCCTCCTTAAAAACAGGAATTGAATCCAAAAGTTATTTTTTTCTTTTCTGAGAGGTGGCTGACCCTTTGGAGGAAGAAGGCCAAGGGGCTGGGGGTCTGTCTCTGACAGGAAGTGGTCACCACGTTGAGGAGGGGGAAGAGTCAGAATAAGGCAATTAAAGGAGCCAGCTCTGTCCATACTATGTGAGGTAGGAACCACTTCAGATGGGGAAACCGAGGCTCAGAGAGGTGAAGCGACCTGCCCAAGGTCACACAACCAGGATCGGAACCTAGAATTCTGGTTCCACAGTCCAAGCGCTTGACTGCCCTGTGAATGTGCCTCCACAGAACCCCAATGACAGATGGGGAAACTGAGGCCCGGGGCGGCGGCAGGATGGGTCTGGGGTCTGCAGCCAGTTTTGAGGCAGAGCTGGGCATAGAAGATGAGCTGTCTGCTCTCAGGCAGCTCCCTGTGTCCCAGTGGCCCAGTTTCCTGGGGGAGGACGGCGGGGCTGGGACTGCCATCGCCCATGGAAGGAGGCGCACAGCGTCTCGCGATGCCTGGGGCTTGTCACGGCTCCTGGCCTCTGCGAGTTTCCACTTCCTCACCCATTCCCAGGAGGAAGCAATCACTTCCCTTCTGGGCTGCGAGGACGCGCCAGGTGGAAACAGCTCTCCCCGCAGCCCCCAGCCCCACTTGGGGGGATTCCTGAACCACATCAGGAGGGGGAGCAGAGAGGCTCCTGATTCCTCAGTGGCTCCAGGACAGTCACAGCTGCAAAGGTGGAGTTTTTCAGACTTCAGGTTGTGAACCACTTGTGAGTCACAAAACCCAAGCTGTGGGTGGCGACCAGGATTTTTTTTTTCTTTAATGAAACAGAAGAGGAAAAAAAAAAAGAAAAGAAATCGGTGCATCTCAACAAAATTAACTGTTGCGGACTTCCCTGGTGGTGCAGTGGTTAAGTATCCGCCAGCCAATGCAGGGGACACAGGTTCGAGCCCTGGTCCGGGAAGATCCCACATGCCGCGGAGCAACTAAGCCCGTGCGCCACGACTACTGGGCCCACGTGCCACAACTACTGAGCCTGCGCTCTAGAGCCCACAAGCCACAACTCCTGAGCCCATGTGCCACAACTACTGAAGCCAGCGTGCCCAGAGCCTGTGCTCTGCAACAAGAGAAGCCACTGCAGTGAGAAGCCTGCGCACTGCAACGAAGAGTAGCCCGCGCTCGCTGCAACTAGAGAAAGCCCGCGCGCAGCAACGAAGACCCAACGTAGCCAAAAATAAATAAATAAATAAAAATTAACTGTTTCTTGGTGAGATCATTCTTTGTTCTCCACACTTTTGGGGGCAACCCAGACGAAGGTCAAAGGGTGCAGCCCCCTGCCGTAGGTCTCACCGCCGTCTTGGCAGCACCCAGAGGAGCCGACGAGCTTCTGAGCGTCCGTAGAAACATCACATGAACTGATACTTTGATGAAGGTGAAGGATCCACAAGGGCTTGTGTTTACTCCTCTGCTTTTCCAGTAGCTGTGTGACCCTGGGAAAGTCACTTCACCTCTCTGAGCCCCCACATCTCCACTGTGAATGGGAAAACGGTGGGAATCTTAGTGACGATAATTCAGGCAGTGCCTGGGGAACTCCCCGGAATGATTATTAAAAAGCCCGTGAGCTCTGGACTCAGAACTGGGTTTGAGTCCCAGTTTGGCCACCCACCAGCTGCATGACCCAACCAATCTGGGACTCAGTTTCCCCACATGAAATGTGGAGCCAAGAGCCGTTCCTCTTGTGGGCTCGGGCGAGCTGGTGCGTGTGGAACCCCCCCCCCCCCCGGCACCCTAGGAGGACAGGGGGGCTTACGGTACCTCTTCCACCTCCAAATAGCAGAAGCTCCGGAGACCAGCCCGTCTCCCCAGCTTTCCCAGTGGGAGGCGAGGCTGTGGGTTTATCTCACTGACTGTGATAGTCAGAGGTTCTACTGCAGGAATATTTATTGAGTTTGATGTATCCCCGTCCTGAAATCCAAGGAATCTGAGACACACGTGGCTCCTTACTGAAGCATTTCAGATTGTGGAACTGTGGGGCGTTTTTTGTTTGTTGTTGGTTTGTTTGCAGGAAACTTTTTATTTTGGAATCATTTTCAATGGACAGAAATGTGGCAAAGATAGTCCGGAGAGCTCCCGTCTCCTCCTGAACAGCTTCCTCTCGTGATGACATCTTACATAAGTGCCGTGTGCTCATCACAGCTGAGATATTAATGTGGGACCCGTACCACTACATTTCTGTTAACTAAACTCCAGACTTTAGATTTCACTGGTTTTTCCACCACGGCCCCTTTTCTGTTCCAGCCTCCAACGCAGCATCTCACATGGCATTTGAGGGTTTTTTTATTTTAATAAGTTTATTTATTTTATTTATTTTATTTTTGGCTGCGTTGGGTCTTCGTTGCTGCGCGCAGGCTTTCTCTAGTTGCAGCACACGGGGGCTACTCTTCATTGTGGTGCGCGGGCTTCTCATTGCGGTGGCTTCTCTTGTTGCGGAGCACGGGCTCTAGGCGCATGGGCTTCAGTAGTTGTGGCACACGGCCTCAGTAGTTGTGGCGCACGGGCTTAGTTGCTCCATGGCATGTGGGATCTTCCCGGACCCGGGCTCAAACCCATGTCCCATACATTGGCAGGCGGATTCTTAACCACTGCACCACCAGGCAAGCCCTTTGAGGGTCTTTTTTTTTCCCTTTCTTAAGTTTTCATTTTGAAATACTTTCAGAGTTATAAAAAAGTTGCACCGGATTCTTCTGCAAATGTTAACATTTTACCACATGCCCTTTATCCCATCCCACCCTGCTCTCTCTCTCTTTCTCTCTCTATATGTATACACACACACATTATATATAAGTATATGTGTATATACTTATAATTTACATAATGCATAGCTATAGTTTATTTGCTATACATTTATATATTATATTTAATATGTACGTATTCATTGTTATCGGAACCATTTGCGAGTAAAGTTGCAGCCCTGACACATTCCCCCCCCCCCCCCCCGATACTTCAGTGGGCTTGAGTCCCACTAAAAAGCAAAGACCCCCAGGGCAGTGGTGAGCAGGCGATGCATGTGATGCAATCCCGTCACCATCAAGTCCCGCTGGCATTCCCAGTTTCCCCATGAATGTCCTTCAGGGCCATAGAAAAGCGACTCTTTTCCTTGGATCTCGAGTGCAGCGGTGTCGCTGGGTCCTGCCCTCACTGCCTTCAGAATTGCTGGGAGTGGGAGGGGCGAGAGCCCCCCAGGGGCGGTACAGGAGGGTTCCACCCCCTCTTCTGCCGCTTCCTACACTCCCCGCCTCCTCCCTGCTGTGTTTCCGCTGCTCCTGGTTCCTCTTTCTGGCTCCAGCCAGGGCACCCCTTCCCTTTTTTGCTGCTGGTCCCAGTTCCTCCTGCACGAGTCCCCTTCCCCATCCCTGGAGGGACCCCACACCAGTGTCCCCCAGGAGCCGGCAGGGTGACAAGGTGTTGCAGGTGGTTCCCGGCCCCGCACCTCCCGCCTGGCTATCATGCCCATTTCACAGATGAGAAAACAGAGACTCAGAAAGGGAGATATTGGGGCTCAGACAGCAGGGAGCCAGGCCTTGCTCTTTGAGCTTCCAAAGCTTCTAGTGTTATTATCCCAGACCCATGACTGGCATTTTGACGTGCGACCCTGCACTCAGAAGGGCCCTGTGGTTTCATCCAGCACTTGGCCCTGGAGATTCTGTAGGTGAGCCTGCAAGGACCCCTCTCCACTCTGGTCCATCAGCAAGGTCGTGTGTATTCTGTCTCCCAAATATCTTGTGCATATGTCCTCTTCTCTCTAGCTCCATGCGGCCACCTGGGTCCAGCCTGGACCAGAACACTCCCATCTGGCTGGGTTCACCCCTCCCCAACCTGCCCTCCCCTCAGTAGCCAGGGGCCACCTGTGAGCCCCTGGGTCAGGCCCCACCCCTCCTCTACCCACAGCCCTCCAGGCTCCCACCTCCCTCGGGGTAAAAGCCCAAGTCCTCCCCACAGCCCACAAGGCCCTGCATGACCTGCCCCGTCCCCTCCCTGCCATCCCCTCCTCCCTCTCTCCCCCTCGATCACTCTTCCCCAGACACACAGGCCTCCTGGCTGTTCCTCCAACATGCCAGGCATGGTCCTGCCCCAGGACCTTTGCATGTACTGTGCCTGCTGTTGGGAACGCTATTCCCCCTTCTCTTCTAATGAATTCTGTCATCTGCCAGGTCTCAGATGAGATGTCACCTCCTCAGTGAGGCCCTCCTAGATTACCCAGCCTAACTCAAAGCCCCCAGCTCCTTAGAACCCCTTCCACAATCATAATTTCACCTCCTCCCTCTCTCCCCCTCGCTCACTCAGCTCCAAACACACAGGCCTCCTCGCTATTCCTCCAACACACCAGGCCTGGTCCTGCCCCAGGGCCTTTGCACGTGCTGTATCCACTGCCTGGTGCTCCCTCCTCCAGATCTTGGCACGAGAGCAACCTTCCCAGCCATCAGATCTCAACGCCAATGTCACTTTCACTGAGAAGCCTTCCGTGACACTTAGCTGTAGTAGTCACTTAATCACTCTTTATCTATTTATCTTATTGTATTTCCTTCACAAAACTTTCTCTACCTGAAATTATTATAGTGAATAATAATAATAGTAATTATAATCATGGTAAAGACTACTATTGCTAATAATAGTGGACAGGAATGTAGCTCTTACTATGTCAAAGCACACTCTAAGCCAGGGGTCCACAGACTTTTTCTGTAAAGGGCCAAATGGTAAATCTTTTCAGCTTTGCAAGCCAGAGGGTCTCTGACTACTCAACTCTGTGGCTGTCCCGAGAAACCAACCCTAGATAATTTGTATACAACCAGGCACGGCCATGTGCCAATAAAACTTTATTGACCAACCCTGAAACCTGAATTTCATGTCATTTTCAGGTGTCACCAAAAAGGAATCTTTGGATTCCTTTCAGCCGTTAAAAAATTCAAAAACTGTAACCATTACAAAAATGTAAAAACTGTAAGGGTGAAAAGAATTAGAAATATAAAAACCATGCAAACTGTAAAAATTTGCTGGCCATGAAAAAACAGGCAGCTGTCAGGAATTCCTTGGTGGTCCTTGGTGGTAGGACTCAGCGCTTTCACAGCAGGGGACCCCGGTTCCATCCCTGGTCGGGGAACTTAGATCCCACAAGCCGCGCGGTGTGGCAAAAAAACAAAAACACAAAGCAAAACAAGACCCAAAAAATAAAAACAAAAACAGCAGCCGGCAGGCCGTGGTTTGCTGCCCCTCCTGGGACAAACTTTTAATGAACTAGTTTACCCCTCACGTCCACCCAGCAAACCACGTTTCACAGGTGGGGAAACCGAGACACAAGAGCCATGAAGCTGCTCACCCAGCATCACAGAGCGGGGATTTGAACCCTAGTGGCTGGAGGTGGCGGGTGGCGGGAGCCCCGGAGGGCCGAGCTGACCGCAGAGTCGTCTCCCCAGGCCCCGGCGAGAGCGGGAAGAGCACGTTCATCAAGCAGATGCGCATCATCCACGGGGCGGGCTACTCGGAGGAGGACCGCAAGAGCTTCCGGACCCTGGTCTACCAGAACATCTTCGTGTCCATGCAGACCATGATTGAGGCTATGGAACGGCTGCAGATCCCCTTCAGCTGGCCCGAGAACAAGGTGAGCATCCCGGGTCTCGCCACATGGGCGCCACACTGGGAGGGGGTTCCTTAGGACTTCAGGGTGGGACTGTGTCCCTTCAGATCCCCCAAGTCCTTGTTAAGAACCACCTCCTCCAAGGTTTCCTGGGATCCTGGTCTGCATTCCAGACAGCTCAGCACCAGCAGGTACCCACCCTCCCCTCCCCCCCGACTTGCAGGTTCCCCGTGGACCCCCAGGGCTCAGCCATCTCTCCCTTGGACCCCATGATGCCTGGTAGGAGTCCTGAGTCAGCAGGCGTTTTGTTCTAGAAATATTAGTAGGGTGGACTGGTTCCTGAGCCCTGCCCCACCCTGCTGGGGGCCGGGGTGCTATGCAGACTGTGTGTCACATCACCCTTCTCTTTAAAATTTTTATTT
The DNA here is from genome assembly GCF_028023285.1 of Balaenoptera ricei. NCBI lineage: Eukaryota > Metazoa > Chordata > Mammalia > Artiodactyla > Balaenopteridae > Balaenoptera > Balaenoptera ricei. Next base: position 180,196,219 of record NC_082641.1, read on the forward strand.
TATTGTGTGAAGAACACTCAACATGAAATCTATCCTCTTAGCAAATTTTAAGCGCACGATGCAGTATCAGTAACTGCGGACACAGTGTCATCAGGAAGAGCTCTAGAACGTATTCCCCTTGCCTAAGGGAAACTTTATTCATAGCGAACCCAACTCCCTTCCCCTAGCCCATTCTACTCTCTGTGTCCTTGAACTTGCCTCTTCCAGATGCTTCATAAGAGTGGGATCGTGCAGGATCTGTCCTTCTGTGACTGTGTTATTTCACTTAATATGGTGTCTTCAAGGTTCATCCACATTGTCCCCTGTTTCAGAATTTCCTTCTTTTTAAAGGCTGAATAGTATTCGAGATATATCTATCTTTTTCCATTCAACCATCGATGGACATTTAGGTTCTTTCCACATCTTGGCTGCTGTAAATAACGCTGCAGTGAACCTGGGTGTACAGATATCTTTTCAAGATCCCAATTTCAATTATTTTGGATAAATACCCAGGAGTGGAATTGCTGAATCATAGAGTAGCTCTATTTTTAAAAATTATTTATTTATTTATTTGCCATGCCACACGGCTTGTGAGATCTTAGTTCCCCGACCAGAGATGGAACCCGGACCCTCAGCAGTGAAAGCGTGGAGTCCTAACCACTGGACCGCCAGGGAATTCCCAGTAGCTCTATTTTTAATTTTGGCGGGAACCTCCATACTGTTTTCCACAGTGGCTGTACCAGATTGCATCCCCGCAGCAGTGTATGAGGGTCCCAACCACCAAGACCTCAGGGTTGGTTCTTTCTGAGGCCTCTCTCCTTGGCTTGCAGACGGCTGTTTTCTCCCTGTGTCCTCACATGGTCATCCTTCTGTGTGTGTCTGTGTCCCAATCTCCTCTTCTTACAAGGACACCAGTCCCATTGGATTAAGGCCACCCTCATGACCTCACTGTAACTTCATTACCTCTGTAAAGACCCTATCTTCAGACATGAACAACAGGAGCGCCTGCTTCCGGTGCAAAGAAAGGAGGACAGATAGAGCAGAGGTTACTGCCCCAGGCAGGGCCACCCAGAACTGGCACTCCCTGCACGCAAGCCCCTGCTGGCCCCTCGCGCCGTGCGCTCCGCCTGTGCCCGCCCTCGGTGGATGGACGCCGGGACGAAAGGGGGTGGAGACGTCAGGAGGGCAACCCGCCCCGCCCGGCTGCTCTGACCCACCCCTGTCCGTCCGTCCCTCCCCAGCACCGGGCCAACCTGATCATGAGCCAGGACCCCTACAAGGTGACCACCTTCGAGAAGCACTACGCCGTGGCCATGCAGTGGTTGTGGAGGGACTCCGGCATCCGCGCCTGCTACGAGCGCCGGCGCGATTTCCACCTGCTCGACTCGGCAGTGTAGTGAGTCTGGGGTCCGCGGGGACGGGCGCGGGGTCGAGGTGCCCAGCGCGAGGCGGTGCCGAGGCGGAGCCAGAGGAGACCCAGTCCCAGGGATCGGAGCCGGCAGAGGGGCCCCAGGCTGGCCGGCTCCCACTGCTGGGAATGCTGTGGGTGGTCTTGCCCCGGGGTGAGGCCGTCCCTGGGGTGACGCTGCTCCCCAGGTGACACAGCTCCTGGGGTGCACTGTTCCTGGGGTGACATCGTTCCTGGGGTGACACCATTTCTGGGGTGACACTGTTCATCGTCATGCAGTGAAGCTGTCCTGGGTACGACGCTGGGTGCCTAGTGCTCCAGGCTATCACTGTTCTTGGGGCAGTGACACACCTGGGGTGACAGTTTTCCCAGGGTGACGCCCACGCCAGCGAGACTGTCCTTGGGGTCACGCTGCTGAGGATGAAGCTGCTTCTCCCCATGCCCCCATGGCCTTAGGCTGTGCGCCTGAGCCACCTGGGACCCCAGAGATCCTGGCCCTCCCCCGGGGGCTCTCCTCCCCCCAGCAAGGTCCTCACCAGGCCCTGGGTGGGGGGCCTGAGAAGCAAAGGGAGGTTTCAAGGCCAAGACTCAGGGCTTCTGGCTCCACAGCTACCTGTCAAATCTGGACCGCATCACGGAGGAGGGCTACATCCCCACCTCGCAGGATGTGCTCCGCAGCCGCATGCCCACCACCGGCATCAACGAGTACTGCTTCTCCGTGCAGAAAACCAACCTGCGGTGAGCGCATAGCCTGGTGGGTGGGGAAGGCTCCTGTTGGAGGGGCAAAGGAACTGGGGCACTGAGGGATGAGTAGGAGTTGCCTAGTCCCAGCCCACAAAGGGGCTGCCAGGCTGAAGGAGGCAAGGCTGGACACAGACACCTCCAGCCTCTCCATGGAATCAGGACTGGGACCTGGGGGAGTCCAGACTGAGCCCCCAGAGCTCTGGGAGGGTAAGTCTTCCTGGAGGAGGGGACATTGGTATTAGGGCATTGAAGAATGAATAGGAGTTCACTAGAGCTAGGAGGTGATGGGAAGGAAGAGACAGAGACTGTGCAGTCAGGGCTAGACCAGAGGGATTGATTTGGGGTTGGGGAAGCTCACCCTCTGAGCTTCCCCAGCCCCAAATGAGGGGTGAGGCTGGAGGTCAGGAGACCCAGGAGAAGGCAGGAGCCATGGTTCAGGCAGAAAGGGTTGGGAAGTGCCCGGGCAGTGGCCTTGGGGATGGAAATGAGGGGACGGTGCAAGAATGCTTTCTGATGTAGAATGGGCAGGACGAAATGAGCATGGGAATTAGAGCAGAGAGTCAAAAGTGACTCCCTATGGGGTTCCCATCAAGGTGACAGAGTAGATGGTGGAGCCACAGTGGTGGTGGCGGGATGGGAGGTGTTAGAATAGATGATGAACTCATTTGGGGCAGGTTGGGTCTGAGGGGTCTGGGGCATCTGGGAGGTGGCTGGGCGCACACAGGCCTGAGCTGGAAGCCGGAGGTGTGGGTGGCCAGTGCAGCAAAGGATGGTCCATGCAGAGTCATGGTCAGTTTCAAAGGCCAAGGAGAGGTCAGGAAGAATACAGTGAGAGAAGCAACTTCTGAGATTGGCCTTTAGAGAGTCCTCAGTGACCTTAGTGGCCTTTAGAGAATCTTCAGTGACCTTAGGCAGGGAGCTGTGGAGGGTGCAGGGTGATGCTTGAGACCCTGCAGTGTTCAACCCACCCATGTTGATCCCTTGTTTCCCTGAACACCCCCTCCCCCAGCCCCATGTTGTTCTGGCCTCTGCAATAGTCCTTAGCAGGAAGGTTCATAATTTATCTGTTTGCATTGGGTCTCCTCCACTAGATGGAGAGCCCCTCAAAGTTAGGGGCTGAGTTTGATTCTCCTGCTTCACTAGTGATGATCAGCTGAAGGTCAGAGTGGAAGTTTGTAAATGTGAGTGGATGGTTGGAAAGATGGATGGATGGATGGGTGGGTGGATGGATGGATGGATGGACTTATGGATGGATGGGTGGGGGGATGGATGGGTGGGGGGATGGATGGATGGATGGACTTATGGATGGATGGGTGGGGGGGTGGATGGGTGGGGGGATAGATGCATGGATGCGTGGATGGGTAGGTGGCTGGATAGATGGATCAATGGGTGGGTATATGGGTGGGTGGGTGTATGTATGTATGAATGGATGAATGGATAGATAGATAGATGGATGGATCGATGGGTGGATGGGTGGGTGGGTATGTGGACCTATGGACAAATAGATAGGTGGGTGGGTGATTGGTTGGATGGATGAATAGATGGATAGGTGAGTTGGTAAAAGTTTAGGAGTAAAAGTAGTGGTTGGGGAAGTTCAGAAGGAAGGCTGGGCTGAGGAGGGGAATTATCAGATGGGGAAACTTGAGTCCGTTCTTAGGCCAAAGGTGAGGGCTCAGAGGAAACTGAGACTCCGAGCTGGCAAGTAGCATACCCCACACCTATCTCAGCCATCGGAGCCCCAGTCTCAACCGCTGCTTCACCCATCCCGCTCTGGATATGGGGTTTGAGGGAATCTGAGGATCATGAGAGAGGCTGGTTTCGGGAATCAGGCGCCGCAGGCATCAGCCTGGACTTTCCTCCTGTACAGCAGGGCAAGTCTCTTCTTGCTCTGAGGCTTCTGGTATTTCCTACCAGCTGCCTGAGTAATGGTCCCATCCCTGGGGAAATGACACAGGGCTTGTTATCAGTAACCCACATTTCTTAGAAGAGAGAACAGGAAGGCAGGAGGGCCCAGGCTTTTGCTGTGGTGTGTGGGAGGGTGGAGGCAAACCCTTGCCCTGGGCCACACACAGAGGGGATGACGTTTGCCCATCTGTGTGGCCACTCGACACTCCCATAGTCAGCCAGAACACAGCTGATGGGACACTGAGGTCTGGAGATGATCCGCAATTTCCCTCTTGTCACCCAGCCAGAACCAGGGCAGACTGAGGGCAACCAGCTGTCCTCTACCATGGGGTAGAAATCAGGCAGCCCAGTGTAGTAGAAGCTCTAGAAAGTCCCCTCTCTCCCTATACCTCGGTTTCCTCATCTGTAAAATGGGCATAATAGCGATACTTGCTCCATGGGGTGAAATGCTGTAATACACAAGGTGGCTGGCATCTATTCTTGTTGCTATTAATATTGCTCATGGCATGTCCCAGCCATGACCGGGGTCTGGGACGCCTCGTCACGCGGGTCCCGATTAAGCCTGAACTCTGAAAGGGAGTTGTTCCTGGTAGGATCGTGGACGTCGGGGGCCAAAAGTCAGAACGCAAGAAGTGGATCCACTGCTTCGAGAATGTGATCGCCCTCATCTACCTGGCCTCGCTGAGTGAATACGACCAGTGTCTGGAGGAAAACAACCAAGAGGTGAGGGGCCACGATGGATGCAGGGGCACCATTTCCCCTGCTTTTCTTATCCCCATCTTGGGCCGGGGACCCACAGCTGAGCAGGCACTCTTGAGTGGAGCTTTGTGTGTCTGGCTTGGCTTTGAGCGTCACCGTCCACTCTTTTGTGGTCAGACCATTGAACCCCAACACACAGATCTACAAGCATTTGTGAGGCCAGGACCCTGACACACACACACACACACACACACACACACACACAGAGTCAGACACTCGAGCCTCAAGACACACACCCCACCCCTCACCCCCACCCCCGAAGCACAATGTAAGCCGTCCTGGGAATGTGGGTCATGGGGACAATGTCCTGCTTTTACTCAGAATTCTTCTCCTTTTCGTGAACTCTTCTCCTAATTAACCCCCTGCGTGAAGGGCAGGCACGTTATCATCTCTGACATGTGCACTTTTCAGGGTTAAAGTTTCCCATAGACAGTTTCGGGATCCAAGGGTCAGATGTTATAATTTCAACTTTCAAACTGAATCAGATAGAATCAATTTGAGGTCATTCTGACACAGATCTTGCTCCAGTCCAGCCACACGAGATGTCCTAGTTTGCTAGGGCTGCTGTGATGAAGTACCACAAACTGGGATGTGGCGGGCGTGGGGGTGGGGGGGAGCTGAAACAACAGAAGTGTATCGTCTCATAGTCCTGGAGGCCAGAAATCTGAGGTCAGGGTGTCAGTGGGGCTGGTTCCCTGTGAAGGAGAATCTGTTCCAGGCTCTCCCAGCTTCTGGTGGCCACTGGCAATCTTTGGCGTCCCTTGGCTCATAGACACATCACCCCATTTTACCTCCATCTTCAAGTGGCCATTTCCTTGTGTCCTAATTCCCCTTTTTATAAGCATACCAGACATTGGACTTAGGGCCCACCCTACTCCAGTGTGACCGAGTCTTAACTAATTACATCTTCAAAGACCCTATTTCCAAATAAGGTCTCAATTCTGAAGTTCCAGGTGGACATGAATTTTTTTTTTTTTTAATCAGTCATCAATTTTATACACATCACTGTATACATGTCAATCCCAATCGCCCAATTCAGCACACCACCATCCCCACCTCACCGCAGTTTTCCCCCCTTGGTGTCCATACGTTTGTTCTCCACATCTGTGTCTCAACTTCTGCCCTGCAACCCGGTTCATCTGTACCATTTTTCTAGGTTCCACATACATGGACATGAATTTTGAGGGTGGGGAGGACACTACCCAAACCAGTACAGGCACAAAACCACCTCGGGCATACATAGGCAGCTGGCCACACCACCCTCAGACCCAGCTGGGCGGGAATTGGGGAGCCTCAAGCTGCTGCTTGGGGGGCCGACAGCCCCATCTCTACGTGGGGGGAGGGCTCCTGTTTGGGCTGAGCTGGCCATCTGGATCAATGACCTGCTTGTGCCCCCCAACCCAGAACCGAATGAAGGAGAGCCTGGCCCTGTTTGGCACCATCCTGGAACTGCCCTGGTTCAAAAGCACTTCCGTCATCCTCTTCCTCAACAAAACTGACATCCTGGAGGAGAAGATCCCCACCTCCCACCTGGCTACCTACTTCCCCAGTTTCCAGGGTGAGTGGTTCTAGAACTTTCTATACTCTTCACTTCCCAAAAGCAGCTCCCAAGAGAGATGCTGGTCCAGGTCCTACCCCAGCCTAGAGCCAGTGGGGTTTCAAATGCAATGGGACAGGCCTGAGTTCCAGACCCATCTCTGTCCTCTGCCCAAGCTCTCTGAGTCTCAGCTTCCCCCTCTGTAGAATGGGGATAAACTAACAGAAGCCTTCATGCTGGATGCTGAAAACAGCAGAAATTTTTCTCCTCACAGTTCAGTAGGCCAGAAGTCTGAAATCAAGGTGTCAGCAGGGTTGGTTCCTTCTGGAGGCTCCAGGGGAGAATCTGTTCCAAGCCCCTCTCCTAGCTTCTGGTGGTCACCTGCAATCCTTAGCATTCCTTGACTTGTAGATGCATGTCTCCAATCTCTGCCTCTGTCACCACATGACTTTGTCTCTGGTTGTCTCTTGTCTTCTTATAAGGACACCAGTCATTCATTTATATATATATATATATATATATATATATATATATATGAATATATATTAATATTCATATATATATATGAATGAGAGATGGTGGGGGGGAATCGCATGTGTGCCTCACCAGGATGGCCATCCTTCCCCCCCCCCCGGCCTCGGTTTCCCCATTTGCACCTCCCCAGGATGTCTTTCTCTGCAGTTCCAGGCTCCCATCCCCCCAGCTCCAAGCCCAGCCAAGAGAGAGGGTCTCTCTTTAACACAGTTCTGCCCAAAGTCCCAGAGACCAGTCTCATTGGTCCATTCCAGGTCATGTGACCTGCATGAACACATACCTGATGCTCCTATTGGCTGGACCTGAGTCATGTGACCAGCTAGAAAGGCAGAAGATGGCGGTGGCCGGCAGGCACTTTGGTGGGTGGTCCCTGCAGCCCTGTTGCTGCCCATATCAGGGACAGGGTCTCCAGAGCCCACCTTGGTCCCAGGAGGGAGAGGCTCCCACCTGCCCCATGAGCTGTGTGCCCTGACTGCCTACCCCTGTCCCCAGGCCCGAAGCAGGACACGGAGGCAGCCAAGAAGTTCATCCTGGACATGTACACCTGCATGTACGCCAGCTGCGTGGACGGAGCAGATGGTGGCAGGAAGGGCTCGCGCTCCCGCCGCCTCTTCAGCCACTACACATGCGCTACGGACACACAGAACATCCGCAAGGTCTTCAAGGACGTGCGGGACTCAGTCCTGGCCCGCTACCTGGACGAGATCAACCTGCTGTGACCCAGGCCCAACGCTCCGGACTCAGACCTGCGAGTGGCAGGCGGGACCTGCGGGTGGTGGGAGCGAGGTGGGCTGACGCTCAGCGAACTCAGGTACCCCTTTCGCTCCAGCCCCAGGCCCAGGTGGCAGAAGGGCCACGAGTGAGCCAGGGTGGAAGGCCGATCGGCGCCTCCTCCTTTCTCCGCTCCTCAGCAGGACAGCCTCTGTGTCTTCCTTTCCTCGATTCACTGTATCTCCTTGGAGAGGGAGCACAATGGCCTTTTGAGAGGCCAGGGTGCAGGAAAAGGTGAAAAGAGCAGGGGATCCAGGACTTGGGTGGATGGGGTTCTCTCAGGACCCCCACCTCCAGGTATGTCCCCCTTGGGCAGGGGTCTGGGACGCTTTTGGGGGTGATGCACCAGCCCCGGGACAGGGGAGTGGTCCTTCATGCCGAGGGACGCGGACTCTGGCGCCCCCTAGCGGAAAGGAGCCGCATCCCAGCCTGAGGTCTGCGTAGCTCAGGGACTTCCGTTTTCTTAGGAGAAAGAGACGCCCGGGAAACGCCGCCGTATCAGAGCCTCGTGGCTCGAAGTGTGTCCTGCCCCAGTTTTCAGATGAAGGAAACCGAGGTCTACAGGCATCACCCGCCCCACTTCCTTACCAGGCTGGGGACCGGGCGTGCTGCATCTTACAACCTTCTGTATTTATTCCCTCACCTTCTGCGGGGCCCCTTGAAGGGTGGACATTAAAGAAATGACATTCTGGAGACCTTTGATTTCTTAGGGGCGTCCTGTTTAACAACCAACCCCCTGCCCCGCGTGGTCCCATTTCAGGTCGTCTGTCCCGGGCAGGGTAGCAACATGGCAAAGGAAGGAAAAAGTTCTACTTGCTGTCCATCCACTTGTGTAGGGCATGGTACACAGAGCTGTGTGGGACTGCGTGCACTTTGAGCCAGGAAGTGGAGTTCAACCTCTCTCCCTGGCCCCGGGGACATGTGAGCTGACCTTCTGTTGCTACTCACCCAAAATTCCAGCAGAAGCCACCACCTATCCCTGATGGAGATGATGATGACTCCACTTACCCCAGATCCTGGTCTCCCACCATCCTCAGGGCAGGCCCATGTAGCACAAACCCCATCACCCCCATTTTACAGATGGGGAAACCGAGGCACAGAAAACTGAATAATTTGACTAAGGCTAAACACCTGGGTGGTGGCCAAGCCAAGATTCTATTATTCAATCAAGAGGTTTTTTGTTTTGTTTTACTTTGTAAAAAATAAACTTTAATTTTTAGAATAGTCTTAGGTTTATAGAAAAATTGCGAATACAGAGGGTTGCCTTATGAAACCACACCTGATTTCCCGTATTATTAATATATTAATATGGTACTTTTTTTTTTCCATTAATGAACCAATATTGACCCATTATTAACTGAAGTCCAACAAATTTCCTTTTTTCCCCTAATGTCCTTTTTCTGTCCTGGGACCCCACCCAGGTTCCCACACGACATTTCATCATCACGTCTCCTTAGGCTCTTCTGGGCTGTGATGGTTTCTCAGACTTACTTCGTTTTTGATGACCTTAACAGTTTTGAGGAGTGCTGGTCAGCTATCCTTTTACTTTCCCAGGGCTGCTGTAACGAAGTACCACAGACAGAGGGGCTTAAAACCACGCAAATGTATTCTCTCACAGTTCTGGAGGCAAAGTCTGAGACTAAAGTGTCAGCAGGGCTGTGCTCCCTCCAGAGGCTCTAGGGGAAAGTCCTTCCTGCCTTTTCTAGCTTCTGGTGGCTCTGTGTATCCCTGGCTTGTGGCTGCGTCCCTCCCGTCTCTGCCTGTGTCTTCACATGGCCATCTCCTCTTGTGTGTGTCTGTGTCCAAATTTTCTTTTTACAGAGACACCAGTTACTCTGAATTAGGCCCGCCCAAATGACCTCATCCTAACTTGATTCTATCTGCAATGATCCCATTTCCAAAGAAGGTCACGTTCCCAGATACGTCTCCTAAAAGGTATTTTGTCAAATATCCCTTGGTTGAGTTTCGTTTGATGTTTTTCTCACGGTTAGTTGAGGTTTAGATTTTAGGTCGGAGGAGCACAGAGGTGAAGAAGGTTTTTGTCCCATTATATCAAGAGTACATGCCGTCAACATGACCTTGGTCCCCTGAGTTAGGCACCCAATTCTTATTTATTTATTTACGCTGCATTGGGTCTTCGTTGCTGCACGTGGGCTTTCTCGAGTTGCGGCGCACAGGCTTCTTATCACGGTGGCTGCTCTTGTTGCGGAGCACGAGCTCTAGGTGCGCGGGCTCAGTAGTTGTGGCACATGGGCTCAGTAGTTGTGGCTCGCGGACTCTAGAGCGCAGGCTCAGTAGTTGTGGCGCACAGGCTTAGTTGCTCTGTGGCATGTGGGATCTTCCCGGACCAGGGCTCGAACCCATGTTCCCTGCGTTGGCAGGTGGATTCGTAACCACTGCGCCACCAGGGAAGTCCCTGGTTACTTTCATTATCCCTGATATCATACCATTTCATCCACATCCTTCTAATATACAAAGACTCCCTTCTAAAAAGGATAACCATAATGCAACATTATCACATCTAAAAAAGTTAGCAATGATCCTTGGATATTTAATATCCAGTCAGGGGCTTCCCTGGTGGCGCAGTGGTTAAGAATCCGCCTGCCAATGCAGGGGACATGGGTTCGAGCCCTGGTCTGGGAAGATCCCACATGCCGCGGAGCGGCTAGGCCCGTGAGCCACAACTACTGAGCCTGCGCGCCTGGAGCTTGTGCTCCGCAACAAGAGAGGCCGCGACAGTGAGAGGCCCGCGCACCGCGATGAAGAGTGGCCCCCGCTTACTGCAACTGGAGAAAGCCCTCGCACAGAAATGAAGACCCAACACAGCCATAAATAAATAAATAAATAAATAAAAGTGGGCAGTGGCCCAATTCCTGGAAATCCCCACCCCTTCCTAAAATAGCTATAATTCTCCTCCCACTCATTAGCCTATGAAAAAAAAAAAAAAAAAATCCAGTCAGTATCCAGATTTCCCCATGTGTCTTGTAAATGTCTTTTCTAAAGCTTCCCCCCACCCCCCCCGTCCCCCCGCCCTGCTGCGCTGCACGGCTTGCAGCTTTTGGGATCTTAGTTCCTCCACCAGGGGTTGAACCTGGACCCTCGGCAGTGAGAGAGTGGAGTCCTGACCGCTGGACTGCCAGGGAATTCCCTAAAGCTTTTCATTTTATAATAATTTTAGATTTACAGAAAAGTTGCAGCAATAGTGGAGAGTTCCTGAACATCGTCCACTCACGTTCCTCTGATGTGAACCTCTTAGATAACCATGCTACAAGTCAGGTTATCAAAGCCGGGGAATTAACATCAACCATCATCCTGTTACCTAACCTCTAGACTTGTTAGAGTTTGGCCAGTTTTCCCTCTCCTGTCCTTTTTCTGGGCCAGGATTCCACATTGCATCTCCTGTCTTTGTCTCCTTGGTGACGGCTCGTCAGCCTTTGTCTGTCATGACCTGTTTAAGGAGTTCTGCCCAGGGGACTTCCCTGGTGGCACAGTGGTTAAGAATCCGCCTGCCAATGCAGGGGACACGGGTTCAAGCCCTGGTCCGGGAAGATCCCACATGCCGCGGAGCAACTAAGCCCGTGCGCCACAGCTACTGAGCCTGCGCTCTAGAGCCCGCGAGTCGCAACTACTGAGCCCACGTGCCACAACTACTGAAGCCTGTGCGCCTAGAGCCCGTGCTCCGCAACAAGAGAAGCCACTGCAGTGAGAAGCCCACGCACTGCAACGAAGAGTAGCCCCTGCTCGCCACAACTAGAGAAAGCCTGCGCACAGCAACGAAGACCCAATGCGACCAAAAATAAATAAATAAATAAATAAATTTACAAAATTAAAAAAAATAAAAGAGTTCTGGCCGGTTATTTTATAGAACGTCCCACAATTTGGGCTTGTCTGATGTTTGCTCATGATGTGATTAATGGCATGCATGTTGGGCAAGAACGCCGCAGGGTCCCTCTTAGTGCATCAGCCGGGTGGGCCCATGATGGCAAAATGTCTCATCGCTGATGATGAAACGTCATACGTGTTTTTTCCGCAGGTGGTTCCTTTGAGTCAGGACCCAAACAAAGCCCACACGTGGCATTTGGTTGCTGTATCTCTAAGTCTCTTTTCACCTATAACCATCACCCAACCTTTTTTCTTTGCCATTTATTTGTTGAAGAAACCAGGTCGTTTATCTGGTAGAGTTTACCAGCCTCCTGATTGGGTGGGTTGCTTCCCCGGTGTGGATTAATGGGCTCCTCTGTCCCCTGTAACCCCTGTGAATTGATCTACCTAGAAACATGAGCGGACTTCCTAGATGGTGTGAGCTCCACCAGACAACATATCTAGTTTGTTTTCTCTCTGTATCTCTGTGTCTCCCTGTCTTTGTCTCTCTCTCCATGAGATATGTAACAACATTAACACCCAGTTGGTTCCCTCCCCCACCTCGTTAAAATTGACCAGTGGGTTCAGGTGGCACAAGTCTGATTCATTTACTGCGAAATTTCCCCATGAACCTCTCTCATAATGGTCTTAGTGGCCACTGGTGATCATTGCTTACATATATCATTAGGGGTTGCAAAAATGGTGACTTTGAACACTTTCATTTCTTCTGCATTTATTGTCTGGAATTTTTCTGTTAAAAAACCCAGCTCAAGCAAAAGAACTGAAAGCAGGGTCTGAAAGAGATATTTGTACACCCGTGTTCACAGCAGCATTATTCGCAATAGCCAAGAGGCGGAAGCAACCCGTGTCCATTGAGAGATGGATGGATAAACAAATATGGTTCACCCATACAGCGGAATATGATTCAGCCTTAAAGTGGAAGGAAATTCTGACACACACTACAACATGCATGAACTTTGGGACCTTATGCTCAGTGAAATAAGCCAGACACAGAAGGACAAGTACTGTCTGATTCCACTCACGTGAGGTCCTAGAGGAGTCAAATCCGTAGAGACAGGAAGTAGATGCTGGGGGCCAGGGGCTGGGGGAGGGCCTGGGGAGTCCGTTTCATGGGGACAGAATTTCAGTTTGGGAAGATGAGAAAGTTCTGGAGATGGATGGTGGGGATGGCTGCACAACAATGTGAATGTATTTTTTTTAGATTAATTTATTTTTGACTGTGTTGGGTCTTCGCTGCTGTGCATGGGCTTTCTTTAGTTGCAGCGAGTGGGGGCTACTCTTTGTTGCGGTGCGCGGGCTTCTCATTGCGGTGGCTTAGGTGCACGGGCTTCAGTAGTTGTGGCGCACGGGCTCAGTAGTTGTGGCTCGTGGGCTCTAGAGCGCAGGCTCAGTAGTGGTGGCCCATGTGGGATCTGCCTGGACCAGGGATCGAACCCGTGGCCTCTGCATTGGCAGGCGGATTCTTAACCACTGTGCCACCAGGGAAGCCCCAATGTGAATGTATTTAATGCCACTTAACTGTGCACTTAAAAATGGTTAAAATGGTAATTTAATGTCACATGTAATTTACCACAATTTAAAGCAATTTAAAAAATGGAGTATGATTAAAAAAACATCTTTTCCCTATCAAGTAATTGGTTACCCAGAAGTAAAGGCTGTGCAGGAAAGACAGGGTAAATGCCTGATTCTTGACTTTTCTTTAGCAGTTTTCAAAATAATTTGTTACTTCCTCAATATCCACAAAAGATCACCAGAGAGTTTTTTTTTTTTTCTCTTTTGTGTCACTATGAACTCATGGATGTAACATCTGATGTGTTTCTATCCATTGAATATCTTATTCTTCTCTTATGCCCACATTGTTTCGTCTTTGGCCAGTGGAAACCTCTTTGAGTTGGCCCCTAAGTCCTTTTGATGTGACCCAGTGGCCTTAAGGCCCTCATAGTTCTGGGGACTCCCCTGGCAGCCCAGTGGTTAAGACTCTGCATTTCCAATGCAGGGGGCATGAGTTCCATCCCTGGTTGGGGAACTAAGATTCCACATGCTGCGTGGTGCAGCCAAAAAAAAAAAAAAAAAAAAAAAGAGCTCATAGTTCTGGCACAGCATGATGCTTTCTACTCATTCCATACTTCACAGCCCCAGCCCTGGACCCGGCCATTTCTCCAAGGAGCCCTGCTTCCTTTTAACAGGAGATGATATTTAGAGACCATAATCTGACCACAAAGTTAGGAAATCCACATTTTCTTCACTCATCTTTTGACTTTGAAAATATTTCAGACCTACAGAAGTTGCAAGACGATGACGATGAACTCCCATAGACACTTCCTCTAGGTCAGGGGTCACTATCTGCTCTAAGCCTGTTTTCGTAAATAAAGCTTTATTGGCACATGGCCAGGCCCATTCATTTACACATGGTCCGGGGCAGCTTTCCCCGATGACAACAGTCATTGTGACAGAGACTGTCTGCCTCTCAATGCCAAAAATATTTACTATTTGGCTCTTCGCAGAAAAAGTCTGCATACCCCTGAGCTAGATGCTCCCACAGTTAACCTTTTGCTTTATATTTCTCTATAAACATAATCTAAAAGTATACAATCTATTCCATAAAGAATATACACATTTTTTATTCTTTTTCTCAATTTTTTTCTAAGTAATTTGAAAGTGGGCAACATCATGCAACTTGACTCCAAAAAAACAAAAAAACAAACAAACCAAATGTATTTCCTGCAAACAAACACCTCCTGTTATGTAACCAGAAGGTGTTGGTCAAATTCAGGAAATCTAGCACTGATACAATAATAGTATTTAATATACAGCCCATATGAAAATTTCAACCGTTGTCCCAATATTGTCTTTTATAGCAACTCCCCCCTCCCCCCTCCCCCATTGTTGTATTCAGTTGGGGATCACTCATTGCATGTAGTTTCATATATCTCTGATCTCCTTTCTTCTGAGACAGCTTTAGGCTTTTTTTGTTGTTGTTGTCTCTTATGACCTTTTACGACCTTGACTCTTTCCAAGAGACCAGGCCAATTATTCTGTGGGATGTCCCTCAGTGTGGGTTTGTCTGATGGTTCCCACGATCAGATGCAGGTGATCCACGTTTCGCAGGAATATCCTAGAAGTGATGTGTCCTTCTCAGTGCCTTGTATCAGGAGGCCCAGGAGGCCCATGAGGCCCATTTTTTTTCCCCATTCCCAGTGTGTTTACTTGGTGTCTTGGTTAAGCTGCTATTCACCAGGTTTCTAAGTAAGGCATTTTCCCCTTTGTAACTGATAAATCATCTGTAGGAAAATACTTTGAGATTATGTAAATATCCTGCTCCCCAACAAACTTCCACCTAATTACTTAAGCATCCACTGATGAATCCTGCTTGGATCAATTATTGCTGGGATGGTTACCAAATGGTGATTTTTTAAACTCTGTTATTGAGTCAGTGCCTGGGAGTGGGATTGCTGGATCATACGGAATGGTCATTCTTTTTTTTTTCCTAATTGTTTTTTAAAATACACATAACATAAAACGAACCGTGTTGTACATTTCAGAGGTATGGCTGAATGAATACATTCGTCATTTTGCAACTGTCACCACCATCCATCTGCAGAACTCTTTTCACCTTGTAAAACTGAAACTCTGTCCTCATTGAACCCTAACTCTGAATCCCCCCCCCTTTCCCTGCCCCTGGCACCCACCATCCTACTTTCTGTGTGATTTTTTTTTTTAAATATTTATTTATTTATTTTATTTTTGGCTGTGTTGGGTCCTCGTTGCTGTGCGTGGGCTTTCTTTAGTTGCAGTGAGTGGGGGCTACTCTTTGTTGCGGTGCTCAGGCTTCTCATGGCAGTGGCTTCTCTTTGTTGCGGAGTACAGGCTCTAGAGTGCAGGCTTCAGTAGTTGTGGCCCATGGGCTTAGTTGCTCCGCGGTATGTGGTATCTTCCTGGACCAGGGCTCGAACCCGTGTCCTCTGCACTGGCAGGCTGATTCTTAACCACTGTGCCACCAGGGAAGCCCCATGTCTGTGTGATTTTAAGATTGTTCATTGTTGATGCTCAAACTGTCTCAGGTTTGGCCAGCCTGTGTTTCTCCCATGGGTCCCCATCCTTCTCAGAGCCCTTCCTTACTCTCTGGTGCATCAAGACATTCCAGGCTCACCTTGTATGCTTTCTGCCCCATCCCTGGAATCAGCCGTTTCTCCCTAGAGTCCTGGATGCCTTTTTTTTTTTTTTTAGGGCATGATATTTAGAAGCCAAGATCTGGGTGCTAGGTGTGCTCATTCCTATTGGGTTATCTCAGTGGATGGAGTTAGGAAATTGATTTGTGTTTAAATATCAAGTCCACATGGATACTTTAATCCCATTTCATCCCTGTGGGGTTCTTCTATTTCATCTTTGCACCTTCTTTCTCCCCCAGGGAACACCTGATTCCTAATAATATCAACACACTTGCTACTTCGCCACATTTGCTACTTCACTCAGTCCCACAGTGCAGGATAGTTTCAGAATCACTACATCTATGCCACTCCCAAAAACAAATGTACTGAACCAAGTTTAAATTTTTTTTTGCAGTTCCCTTTGCCTTTAGAGTGAGTAGTGTGTCCAAAAGTTGCATAAGTTGGTTCTTTTCTATTTCTGTGAGGTTATGTTTTTCATTTGACATATCGTTCAGTTCATTTGTTTTCCATTTATAGTCCATCTTAAAGCTTCTGTCCTCCATCATTGTTGATTTAAATTTTTGTTGAATATAGAAAGCATTAACAGTTTAAAAACTATACAAAGAGGAAAACACAAAGGGTGTCATCCCCTCCTCTCTTCAATTTCAATCCCATCCACTCCTGTAGATAACCAATTTGATTGGTTCTTGGTTTATCTTTCCTTTTGCAAAAACAAGATATGTGGATATTTTACTCCCCCCTTCTTTATTATACAAAAGGTAACATACTACATATACTCTTGTACTTCCCCCTCAACTTAACAATACATCCTGGAAATCCGCTCAAATACATCCTGGAAATCCCCCATTCCGCTCACAGAGATCACCCTCATTCTTTTTCATGGCTGCGTAGTACTCCACTGTGAAGTGCAGTGTAATGCATCAGCCTCTCTCCTGTGTACAGACATCTGGGTTGCTTCTAATATTTTACACTTACAAATGACGATGAATAACCTTCTGTATACTCACATGTGTATCGTTAAAGCTGTGTTTTCAGGACAGATTTCTAGAAGGGGGACTGCTCTTCTGTAGCATGGGGATAATCGCAAGATTAAATAAGGTATAATGCACATATGGCCTTTCACCCAGGCGGCAGGTACTTCATGGCAGAAGGTCACCACTGTTGGACAGCTTGGCCTCAAATTAGCCAAACTCTGCTCTTTCATAGCATTTTAGTCTAGTTCTCAATTTGCTCTCCCAGCCTGGGGTCAGGGGCTCAGCTGGGGTTGGGGTTTAGTCGGGGTTGGGGCTCCACTAGAGTTGGGACTCAGCTTGGCATCGGGGCTCAGCTTGGGGTCAGGGTTCAGTTCAGGGTCAAATCTCAGCCAGGGTGAGGGGTCAGGGTTGGAGTCAGGCTATGGTCATGGGCTCAGCCAAGGTCAGGATTCAGCCTGGGATCAGGGCTCAGTCTAGGACCAGGGCTCAGTCCAAGGTCAGGACTCAGCCTGGGATCAGGGCTCAGCTGGGGTTGGGGGTCAGCCTGGGTCAGGGATCAGAGTTGGGGTCAACCTATGGTCACAGGTTCAGCCAAGGTCAGGGTTCAGCCTGGGATCAGGGCTCAGTCCAGGGTCCAGGCTCAGAACATGCCGTGTGTCTCTCTGTGAATGTGCCTGGGTCAGGTGGTCCCTCGTGAGGCCGGGACTGGGTCTCGGGTGCTCATCCCCTCCCCCCTCCCCCCAGCTGCCTGCACAGCCCCTCCTCTCACAACCCCCCCCTTCAGATCCGTTTCTGCTTGGTCACCTCCAGTGATGAGATGCTGCTACTTCCCAGGGCGCCCCTCCCTCTGAGCTTCCCTGTAACTGTCCTGCTGCAGAGCTGAGCAATGAACTCAGGGTTCAGGTGCTGGGCGGGGGCCACAGTCCCTGGGCTGTCCTCAGCCCCTGTGTCCTGCCCACCCGCCACTCATGGGGGACACCAGAGCCCCTCAGACACCTGTGTCTCCCCCCTCAGACACTGGCCAGGGCCGTGCCTCCCCCCTCAGGCCTCCCAAACATCACTCCACACATAATCCCCGACTTCCTCTCCCAACCTGGTGCCCACACGCCTCCGTCCTCACCCTTCTCTGGTTGAGTCAGTGTGAGCCGGGTCAGGATGGCTGTGCGGTGGCGGTGGGGTGAGCGCCCCACTTCTGTGAGCCCCTCCCCCTCCAGAGGTGAGGTGCTGCCCCGGGTGGCGGTCCCCAGCAGCTCTGCTCCTAGCAAAGCCAGCTCAGGGGGCAGGAGAGGCAACGGAAAACCTGGGGAGAGAGGGTCTCGCCACGGAGGCCCTGGGTGAACGTGTGGGTGCGTGGGATTCACCTCCCGGCTGTGTGCTCTTCCGCGGGACCCGGGACGGACACAGCCTCTCCAGGCCTCGGTTTCCCCTTCTGTGGACTGCGTGGTCCTGGCCCTGTCGTGAGGCTAAAACGGGGTGCATCTGCGCTATCGATGAGGAAGCTGGTGGTGCTCCTGTGTGTGCGGCCGCTTGACGCACACTTATTAAGCACCTACTGTGCGCCAGGCGGGCTTGGAGCAGTTGCGGAGCCGGTGAGGTGACGGAACAGCGGGTCCCGCAGGGAGTAGCTCATGGGGGCGGGGAAGTCGTCCAGCCCGGGTGTCACAGGGGAACAGGTCTCCCCCCCTCTGGGACGGGGCGGGGACCCCACCCGCAATGAGGCACCGCGGTCTCGCAGCAGGCAGCAGCCGCAGCGCCCTCCGGGAGTCCGGGTGGGAAGCGACCGTTGGGATGCCCCTCCCCGTCCCGGCCTCACCCTCACCCTGGGGGTACCTTGAACATAACAGGAAATTTCAAATAACAGGAAACCAAGACCGGGCAAGGCGAGCGGCTCCACCCTGCCTGGGGCGAACCACCCCGGGCCTCAGTCTGCCCCCGGGGACCGCGATGAACGCCACGGGGGCCCCGACCGAGGCCCCCGAGTCCTGCCAGCTGCTGGCGGCCGTCGGGCACAGCCGGCTCATCGTCCTGCATTACAACCACTCTGGCCGGCTGGCGGGGCGGGGCGGGCCCGAGGAGGTCGGCCTGGGGGTGCTGCGCGGGCTCTTCGTGGCCGTGAGCTGCTTGGTGGTGCTGGAGAACCTGCTGGTGCTGGTGGCCATCGCCAGCCGCATGCGCTCCCGCCGCTGGGTCTATTACTGCCTGGTGAACATTACGCTCAGCGACCTGCTCACGGGCGCCGCGTACCTGGCCAACGTGCTGCTGTCCGGGGCGCACACCTTCCGCCTGGCGCCGGCCCAGTGGTTCCTGCGCGAGGGGCTGCTCTTCATGGCGCTGGCCGCCTCCACCTTCAGCTTGCTCTTCACGGCGGGCGAGCGCTTCGCCACCATGGTGCGGCCGGTGGCTGAGAACGGGGCCACCAAGAGGGGCCGCGTGTGCAGCTTCATCGGACTCTGCTGGCTGCTGGCAGCCCTGCTGGGCCTGCTGCCTCTGCTCGGATGGAACTGCGTCTGCGCCTTCCAGCGCTGCTCCAGCCTGCTCCCGCTCTACTCCAAGGGCTACATCCTCTTCTGCGTGGTGGTCTTCGCCTGCATCCTGGCCACCATCATGGTGCTCTACGGGGCCATCTTCCGAGTGGTGCGCTCCAACGGGCAGAAGGCCCTGTGCACCCCGGCCCGCCGCAAGGCTCAGCGGCTGCTCAAGACGGTGCTCATGATCCTGGTGGCCTTCGTCGTGTGCTGGGGCCCGCTCTTCGGCCTGCTGCTGGCCGACATCTTTGGCTCCAACGTCTGGGCTCAGGAGTACCTGCGGGGCATGGACTGGATCCTGGCGCTGGCCGTGCTCAACTCCGCGGTCAACCCGGTCATCTACTCCTTCCGCAGCCGGGAGGTGTGCCGGGCCGTGCTGGGCTTCCTCTGCTGTGCGTGTCTCCGGTTGGGACTCCGAGGGCCTGGGGACTGCCTGGCCCGGGCCGCCGAGGCCCAATCCGTCGCCTCCACCACCGACAGCTCGCTGAGGCCGAGGGACAGCTTTCGGGGCTCCCGCTCGCACAGCTTCCGGATGCGGGAGCCCTTGTCCAGTATCTCCAGCGTGCGGAGCGTCTGAGCCCACGGTTGGGGCAGTGGTCCAGCTGCCGGGTGCACGTCCGGGCGCTCAGGGATGCAGCAGCAGGCAGCCTGGATGGAGAGGAAGGAACAGGGCAGCTGGGGGCGTGCGTCCCAGGGCCCTGCGGTCCTCCCCGAAGCCTCCTGAGGCTGCTGACGCCGAGTGGATTTCCCACGGTCTCCGTGGAGCAGGAGGCAACAGGAGAAACAGAGAGCGCGCTGGAAAGGGGATGAATGGGTTTGCTGTGTACGCCGCCCCCCTCCTGTGAGATTCTGAGGAAATCCCAGCCCCACACTGGGCCTCAGTGGGGCTCCCAGGCTGCCAGGGCTAGGCTGGGTAGGGGGGTGTCTGTACCCTGGCAACGTGAGAGTTCAATGATGGGATGAGATGCTGCAGCCCCTTATTCACATGTGGCATCAGGGTGATGGGATGAGGGCTGTGGGTCTGCTGGAGCTGTGCCTGCAGCACAGGGAGGGCCATGACACCCGCCCCTTCCTGTTCACTTCCCCTTTCCCTGCCCTATCTCTCATCTTGGGTCCTGGGCGGCCTCCTTCCCCCACCTCTGGCCTCTGCATCTCTTGGGACTCAGTCTGGAGACCAGCAGAGGGGGAGCCGACTGGTCCTCCTGACCTCGGGGAAATCTCACCCACTTCTCCCTTTAGCACTAAGTGCCTCTTCCTTCCCCGTCTGTAAAATGGGCCTATAGCAGACGGAACCCACCGCAGGAGGCGGTCGTTACTCGCTCAGTGTTTTTGCCATGGCACGTGGCATCAGTGTGTTGACAAAACATTCAGCGATGGTGGAAATGTTCTACATCTGTGCTGCCAATATGGGACCCCCATGTGGCTACTGAGCCCTCGATAAGTGGCCTGTGCGACTGAAGACTGAACTTGGAATTCCTTTGCATTTAAACAGTCCACAGGACTTGCGGCAATGGTATGGGACAGCGACACAGGGGTACACCCTCCGGATGTAGCCACCTTTGGCTGGTAGAAAGTTCTCTCTCTCCATCTTCCTAGCCAAGACAGTGCCCGCAAGTCTTTCTGCCTCCGTCTTGCCAAGTTCTTGGGTCAGCATCCCGTCTGCCACTCTGGATGGGATAGCTCCGTTCTGAGCCTCCGTTTCTCCCCTGCAGGATGGGGGAGGCGGCGATGGGAAACTGTTTAGTGCGCTGTTTCAATAAAGCAGCCATTAGCCACACGTGGGTATGTAAAATTAATTAAAATGAATTTTTAAAATTCAGTTTCTCGGTGCATTTCTCGGAACTGCCGTATCAAAGTATCACAGACTGAGGGGCTTAAACAACAGGAATGCATTCTTTCATGACTTCCCTGGTGGTCCAGTGGTTAAGACTCCGCGCTTCCACTGCAGGGGGCACAAGTTTGATCCCTGGTCGGGGAACTAAGATCCTGCATGCTGAGCGGTGCGGTCAAAAAAAAAAGAAAAAAGAAAAGACATTTATCCTCTCATGGTTCTGGAGGCTGGAAGTCTGAGATCAAGGTGCCAACAGGTTTGGTTCGTTCTGAGCCCTCTCTCCTAGATTCTGGGGATTTGCTGGCAATCTTTGGCATCCCTTGGTTTGTAGACTCCATCTTCACATGGGTTCTCCCTGCGTGCACGTCTGTGTGCAAATTTTCCCTTTTTATAAGGACACCAGTCCTAATCCAGGTGGATTAGGGCCACCCTATTCCAGTGTGACTCAGCTTAACTAATTACACCTATAACCATCCTATTTCCTAATAAGGTCCTATTCTGAGGTCCTGGGGGTTAGGATTTCAAGACATGAATTTTGGAGACACAATTCAACCCATACCACTTTATCACACTAGCCACATTTCAAGTGCTTGATGGGACATGGGACTTGTGGCTACTGTTTTGGACAGTGTAGACACAGAGCATGTCCATCATCACAGAAAGTTCTGTTGGACAGGACTGGAAAACGTTCCAAGCATGTATAAGCTGGGATACTTCTTACATTTTCCTGATTCCTGGTCCATGTGTGTTTATTTGGGACAGTGGCAGGCAGGGTGAGGTCTCGGTGGAATTTGATGTGAGTGGAGCCTGGGCCTCCTTGAAGCTCTCAGCCTGCGTCCTGGGCCTGTGTGAGCGGGCCCTGTGGCCCCTCTGCCCTGTGGGGTGTCACACTTTGCTTTGACTGAGCTGCACTATTTGCTGCTCCCTCCCATCTGGGGTCTTTGCACCTGCCTTTGTTGAGCCCAGTAGAGTGGCTTGCCTGGCACGTGCCCTGCCCATCCTTCAGGTCTCAGCTTTAGCATCACCTCCTCCAGGAAGTCTCCCTGATTTCTCCTCCTCAGCCCTCTTCTGGGCTCCCACACCTGCCTGTGCAACTCCATTATAGATCCAATCGCGCATGGTTACACATCCACCTTCTCCCCTGGACTTTGAGCTCCATAAGAGTGGAGGTAGGCCTCCCTGGTGGCACAGTGGTTGAGAATCTGCCTGCTAATGCAGGGGACACGGGTTCGAGCCCTGGTCTGGGAAGATCCCACATGCCGTGGAGCAACTAGGCCCGTGAGCCACAACTACTGAGCCTGCATGTCTGGCGCCTGTGCTCCGCAAAAAGAGAGGCCGCGATAGTGAAGAGGCCCGCGCACCGCGATTAAGAGTGGCCTCCGCTTGCTGCAACTAGGGAAAGCCCTCGCACAGAAACGAAGACCCAACACAGCCAAAAATAAATAAATAAATAAAAGATTACTATTAAAAAAAAAAAAAAGAGTGGAGGTAGTGACAGTGTTTGGGCCACAGCTATGTCCCCGGCACCCAGCACAGGACCCAGCAGATAGTAGGTGCTCCATGACCTAGAGTGTTGGGAGAACTAGTCCTAGCATCATGCCTTCCACTGAGCCTGGGAAACCTCTTCCCCTCCTTACTCCCCACCCCCACCTTCCTCCCTGACTACGATGAAACTGTCCCCATGAATCCTGGCTTCTGCTCTTAGGTGGCTCAGGTGTCTGTAACCCATTACCGTTCCCCAGCTCTGCCACTCACCATGGGCTTCAGTTTCCTCATCTGTAAAATGAGGATATTGATATCCCCTGCCCTCCTGGGATGTTGATAAGGCAAGGAATATAAAGGCCCTCAAACTTATGTGTCTGATTTTGTAATAGGGAAGAACAAATCTGACTCCTTTTTAGACCTGTTCCTTTTACTTTAACCTTTGTGCCCTGTTGCCTGTGCTTAGTCATGGTGGCCTTGTACCTTTTGTACAAGAATGTTGCCTATGGCCTGAAATATACAGGTGAGCCTATTCTCAAGGCTCCGACATTTAAGAGTCCATTCACATAGAGGTAAAATGTTTCAGAATAGGGAATAACATTTGTTTTGTTGGAGGTTTACAGGAACATCCTGACCTGACCTGCACAGCTGCAAGAACAAAGGATTCCAACACCAAGAAGTTTGCAACAACTAACCACCTCCCTCTCTCATTTGCCTTTAAAAGTGCTTTGCTGAAACCCTTTGGGGAGTCGGGGTTTATGGGGCATGAGACACTGGTCTCCTTGCATGGCCCTGCAATAAACCTTTCTCTGCTCCAAACTCCAACTTTTGGTTTGTTTGTCCTCACTGTGCATTGGGCACACGAACTTGCGTTTGGCAACATTTTTAAATGCCTTATGTATCACTCAACGTTATCCTAGTCACCTTTGTACTAACTCATTTAATCCTTGGAAAATCTCCAGGAGGCAGGTACCATCATTAACTCCATTTTATAGATGGAGAAACTAAGACCCAGAGAGGTTAGGTAGCTTATGCAAGGTCACACAACTGGGAAGAGGCAGAGCTGGGATTCAAACCCAGACAGGTGACTTTTTTTTTTTTTTTGGGATCTTAGTTCCCTGACCAGGGATCAAACCCACGCCCCCTGCAGTGGAAGCGTGGAGTCTTAACCCCTGGACTGCCAGGGAAGTCCCCACAGGTGACTTCTGGATCCCTGTCTGTTACTGCCTCTTTGATGAATGAATGAATAAATGAATGAAAGAATGAATACCAGTTCCTTCTCTCCTTGGAAAACTCGAATGAATGCTCCATTTCATTCTATGGGCTGCCCCAAGGTTTCATCTCCACAAAGCAGGATTAGTTGAACCTCCCCATTTTACAGACAGAAAAACCAAGGCTCAGGAGAGGAGGCGGAATGGGCAGCCCTAAGGTCCAAGCCTTGTTATCTGAGCCAAGTTCAGGGCTCTTTCTTGCTTTGTCTCTAGGTGAGTGTGCGGCGTGTCTTGCCTGTTCATAGCCTGGCCTGGAAGAGTGGGGGTAGATGGAGAAGCAGGTAATAAACATTTGCTGATGAAGATCACGTGGGCCAGAATTTCTCAGTCTTTTCCCTGCCCTGCCAAGCCACTCCTGACTCCTCATGCCTAGGACCTGCCTGGGGATGGCTGGAAGCAAGGGACACAGCTGGAAGGAAGGGGCTGGTGTGTTGGGGTTTTCATGACTCATTCATTCATTCACTCAACAACTGTGTGTCAGGCTCTATTCTGGGCAATGGGGTTGCAGCTATAAACAACCTGGTACCTGCCCGCGGAAAGGTCACAATTTGCTGGGTGTGACGAACATCAAACTAAGAAATGTCCAACATCATTTCAGTAAGGAACTAGCCATGCAGAAAGTGGGAGGGGGCCCGTGAGTGTTTTGCAGGAACAGCGGATGCAGCAGCTCTGAGGCTGCACGAGCTTTGTGCATTCTCATAATACCAACACTTATTGAGTGCTTCATGTATGCCTCATCCTTTCCAAGTGCATTCACGTGGATTATCTTATTGAATCCTCACACACCCCTGGGGAGCCGGGGAATAGTGTTAGATTATTTATCATCATATTTGGCAGCTGAGGAAATGGAGGCTCAGAGAGGTGAAGCGACTTGCCCAAGGTCACACAGCTGGGAAGTGGAGGAGCTGGGACTTGAACCCATGCTGTTAATCAACACAACTGCCACCTTTCACTTGGGACAGAAGAGAGGCCCACTTCCCTAGGCAACGGTATCAGAACCTGGGGGCCAGGGCCATGTGCTCTGCACCCTCTGGCCTCAGTCTTCCCATCTGTACAAGGGAGTGTGAGTTACTGATGCCCCTTAAGGCCCCTGGCCCAGAGACAATTGGGTTCTCAGGGGGCCAGATTAGAAAATACAAACTTAAGACACCCAGTAAAATTTGAATTTCTGATGAACGAATAATTTTTTTTACTATGTCCCAAATATAAATACGCCTAAGTATAAATGTATCACCAACCCCGGCACAACACCAAGCTGCAGACTACAAGTCCCAAAATCCATTGCGACATCCCTTTAGGAACCTTCTGTCATGATTTCTTGATTCTTCTTTCATTCTTTTATCCAAAAATTATATAAACCACCCACTGTGTGCCAGGCCTTGTGTTAAGTTCTGAGGAATACATCAGTGCAAAAAACAGACACAAGTCTTTGCCCTCATGGTGTTAACATCTATATTTCTTGGGAGTTTTAAGTGATTTTTCCCGGACTTCTGCCAGGAAGACTTCAGCTCCCATGACCCCTTGTGCTTGTTCAATGAGACTACAATTCCCAGGAGACCTAGCGCATCAGGCCGGCCCCTCTCTTCCTTATTCCCAACTTTCCTCCGGGTCGCAAGGTCACGTCTTGCACAACCCCCTGCATCCCTCCACCTTCTACCACAGCAAAGACAGGGTCTCAGTAAGTTCCGCCGATTATAGTTTTTTTTTTTTTTAAGTCTCCGTATTTTCTGACTTGGGGTTTATGTGAAACCTTACTCAAACGGTCCACCACAGCTTCCTCTTTCGGGGAGTAACAGAATGGGCCTACAACTCCCAGGTGGCTCCGCGCGCGCCGGGAGGACTACAACTCCCAGCAGGCAGCGCGGCGGGCGGGCGGCCCTCGGCGGTGCCCGCAGGACCCCGGAGCGGGCGCGGGCTGCCCGGCGCAGCGCCCGCAGGACCCCGGCACCTACCCATGCCTAGGTGAGTTCGCGTGAGCCGCCGCCGCCGCCGTCCCGTCCCCGCCGCCGCCCCGCGCGGCCCCGCCGCAGGCCAGGATGCTGGAGGAAGCAGGAGAGGTGCTGGAGAACATGCTGAAGGCGTCGTGCCTGCCGCTCGGCTTCATCGTCTTCCTGCCCGCCGTGCTGCTGCTCGTGGCGCCGCCGCTGCCCGCCGCCGACGCGGCTCACGAGTTCACCGTGTATCGCATGCAGCAGTACGACCTGCAGGGACAGCCCTACGGTGCGTGGACCCGGGCCCCTGGCCTCCCCCCGGGGCCGGGCTTTCCCCATGGGCTCCTGACCTCCCCCAGCTTTGCCTCCCCGCACCTGACCTCCCGCTCAGCCTTTCTCCTCCCCGAGGCTCCGGCCTATGCCGGCCAGGATGCCCTCTCCTTCGGTTCGGTCTCTGCTCCCCGGGCCCCAGGACCTGCCTCTCCCACCTGTCCAGCAGGAGTCCAGCCCGCAGACCTCACTTGGGCCGCCAGACTCTTACCCAGATCCCAGGCAAGTCCGAGCTTGGATACCTGGACCGACGCTAGGCCCCCAGCTCTCTCTGCCCCAGGGACCCGCCCCGCTGGCTGCCACAGCACCCCGGCCCCGTCCCTAACAAGGGCTACATACTCCAAAACGCAGAGCTCTCTCCCACCTTCAGGCCAAGCTGCCCCTGCTCCTTTTCTCCTGGGTCCTCTCTGATTCCCAGCTGGAACAGAGCCCCAACCTTGGGTCTTCTTCACTTGGAGTGGAGCCTCTCAGCGCGGTTCTTCCAGGCCGAGCTGGCCACCCTTTCACAGTCCCTGGCACCCCAGTGTGTTTTGTCCAGTGTCTACATTCTGACCCCTTTCAGGGCTCAAGAAGCTCTGATCGCTGACCCCAGCCTGGCCCCGTGTCAAGGCCCATCTCTCCCCAGGCTCTGCTCCCTGGTCCCAACTCATGAGCCAGGTTCTTCAGAATTCCTTAGCTAATCCTTCAGTCCCCTGCCTTTGGGCTCCTGAAATCCCTTGGACCCCATTTCTTGCTCCCCGCTTTGGTGCATACCCACCCCTCGGCTTCCTGGAACACCACCAGCCCACCCTGGCTCCTTCTATCCACGATTTCAGGCCCCCACGGCTGGATCCTGTCCAGCTCCTGTTCCCCGGCCCTGCTCCCTCATCTGTCAAAGTTCTGACCCCAGTGCTCAAGTCATTCTGAATTTCTCTCTTTTTCCCCAGCCTTGCTGTATCTGGTGTTCCAGAACCTTCTGGCCTCTGGTTTCTCTTCCAGCCTGGTGCCTTAGGCCCCCACAAGTCAAGGCCCGCCCTCCCCAGTTCCCCTGGTCCCCTCCTCTCTGAGCTCTGGTTCTCTTGGACTAGCCTCTCTTGTTGGAACATCAGGCCTAGCCCGAGCCCCCTGGATCCCCTGCCACTGCCAGGCTCCTGGGGAGCCCCAGTGTCTGGAGATTCCCCTCAGATCCCTCATCACCCCAGAGTTATGTTGTTTCTGTTTAGTGCAGTGGTTGTCAACCCACTCAGTGGTTGTCGCTGAGTGATGACTTTGGGTTGTCGTGACTGGGGGTGCTCCTGGCATCGAGGGGGTAGGGCCAGGGGTGCTGCTCCACACCCCACAGTGCCTGGGATGGCCTCTCCCAGAGAATGATCTGGGCCAGATTGTCAGCAGTGCTGAGGGGGAGAACTTGGGGTTACAGTGATGTCTCTAGACCCCAGGCTCTCGACCGGTGGGGAGGAAGGCCAGGAGCCCCTAACGAGTGGTCAGTTTGTATGCGTTGTTGACATCCCCCTGGGGAGAGGGTTTCAGCCGGTGCTGTCACAGGTGGTCTTTCGAGATGTGGCGCATGCAATGGAAGAAGGGGATCTTTAGCATCTCTCGGTGGTTAACTGTAACAAGCTTGAATAGCTACGTGTGACTAGCGGCTGCCGTCCTGGTCTAGAGGATCCTGCAGTCCAGCAGCAGGCCTGGATCCTAGAACTCTCCAGGTCAACCCGCCAGACCTTCCCTCACCCAGTCACTCCGCCGTCCCCTCTCGCACTGCACTCGGAGCCTTGCCGGGAGCTCTCCCAGCACACCCAGCTCCGCTCCGGGACCCTTGGGCGGCTGTAATCCAGCAGCCTGGCTGCCCCGGATTCCCCCACCGCCTGCTCAGCGCTGGCCTGCTTGCGGGTGTGGCCCCCTCTCCCCGCCCCAGACAGGTGCCGCAGACCCGCTCCCTGACCGCATCATTCTCCTCGCAGGTCCTCGGGAACCTTCTCTCCTTTCTCCCTGCCCTCCTTCCCTCTTCCCCTCCTTTACCTGAGTTCTTCGCCCCTGTTCCTGGATTCCTTCCCGTTCTTTTTTCTGACCCAGTGTCTCCCCCCACCCCACATGCCCTCCTTTCCGGCCCCCATCTTTGTTGCTCATGGTGAGAAACCTGGATGCCGAGTGGGCTCGGGGGTGAGCGGAGGGGCCTGGCAGGGCGCCCACCCGTCTCAGCTCGCACGTCTACACCTCCACCCAGATCACACCAGGCAGCGTCCCCCATTGGCAGGGATGTGAGGTCCCCACCGCTGCCTGGGGAGATGCTGGCGGGATAGTCCGGGAAGGCCCGGTGGTGCAGAGGGAGTCCCGGCTCCTCCCCGGTCGTGGAGCCTCTGAGGGCTGGTCTGCTGGGTCACTGCTGATTGCAGCGTCCCCGGCATCACGCACGCCCTCGGCTCCCGCCTCCTGGTGTAACCCTTGCTCTGGGCCTCCTTTCCCAACTTCCTGTTCGCTCCTGTTGAGAAACAGGCGGGCAGGGTGCTGGGAAGGGGAGGCGTGTGCTCTTTGAGCTGGGGTGTGACCCCCACCCCCCGAATGGACTCCGGCCTTTCTGGGCTGGGCCGCTCACGCCCATCCCACTTGGTCCCCACAGAAACAGCCCTGGGAGGTTGGGATGTGGGCACCCACACCGGGCACGGGGATGGGCTCTCCGCCCCTTGCTGGTCGGTGGCTTCGCGCTGCAAAGGACCAGTGCAACCCGCAAGGAGAGAGGACTGGCCCTGGGCCCTCGGTAGAGAAGCTTGTGACCTCTGTCCAGGTCTGGTCCCATTGTGGGAACCGGCGATTTCCGTCCAGGTGTCCAGCGCCCGCCCAGACGCAGGGGTGACCGAGGCTGCGCTGGCTTCAGCCTCATGCCAGCAAAGACGGTCTCCGCTCTTGGGGCGCTCAGCCTCTGGGGGCGGTTGGGGGGCTGGCGTCCACCTGGTTCTGCTCTCACCCCCCCCCCCTTCCCATCTCTGGGTCTTTGTAGGCTCCACCCCGAGGTGACAGGTGACATCCGAGCCGCCCCTGGGAGGCTGCGGCTGGGACACGGGGGAGGGCCCTGTCCGGCATTCCCAGAGCTTCAGGGGCCCCTGAAGGTCTTTGCCGCCCTCCCCGCCAGGCCCTCCCGGGCTCCCACGTTGCCCTAAAGCAGAGGAAAGGCCCTGGGGCGGGGGAGAGGCACACAGCCCCCAGCCTGGGGCGCATGGCCCAGCTTCGCTCCTTGGTCACAGACCCCTGCCCCTGAGACAGCCCTGCCCTTTCCCACCTGGGGCGCTGTCCCTTCTGTGTTCTGCTGGGCCCCTCCGACGGACCAGCCCTCAAGATGGGCTGTAGGAAGCGACCCTTCTCCCGATGGCACGTCCTTGGAAAGCAGAGGTGGGGACCTCGCTCCTGGCCCTGAGCCTGAGGCCGTCTGGGCCTGGTGCATCCCTGAGGACACAGGCACACTCTGGCTCCCTGGGGGAAGCAGACCTGTTTCTCTGCATTGTTATTCTGACTCTCACTGTGTGGGTCTCCAACCGGAGGCCCTAAGGGCCATATCTGGCCCCCATGTGCAGTAGGGTTTGTTTGTCTTTGTGCATCCTGCGTCAGCCTGGGACCTGTGAGACATTTTGGACCCGCCGTGTGCCTTTGTCACCTGGGTGATGTGACCTAAGAATCTGGATTTCTGGCAGCATCCCGCTGAGTGCTGGTGGCCCTGGCAGCTGGGGGCCTGCCTGAGCCCCCTTTCCCATCAGTGCAGGGATGGCCCTGAGGGCCCGCCGCTGCATACCGTGCACCCGTGGGTGCTGGCGCCCCCTCCTCGTTGCGCTGAAACGTCCACGCAGCTTCTCGCCGCCTTTCTCCAGTAGAGCTCTGAGGACAGCAGTGCTGTGTCTGAGGGGACCTGCTGGCCTTAGAAACGCGCTCTGTGCAATCCTGGCCGCAGCCTACTTCTCAGGCGGGGAGGGGTCAGCTGCCTGGAAAAGCTTGTGAGCGGGGAGGGGGCCAAGCCGGAAGCAGCCTCTCCCTCCCTCCCTGATTCTCTGGCCCTTTCTTGAGCTCCCAGAGGAGAGAAACCCGGGTGGTCCTGCCCCCAGGGCACACCAGGCCATGTCCGGCATCATCTGTGGTTACCATGACTAGGGGGCTCCTGGCATCGAGGGGGCGGGGCCAGGGAGGCTGCTCCACACCCCACAGCGCCCAGGACGGCCCAGGGGGAACAGTGCAGCCCTGACTGGAAGAAGATGGACAGACCCTGGTGTTTTCCTTCCTGAGGGGCTTCAGGGAGACCGGGCGTTGGTTCGTTCCATGTCCTGAGCCTGCTGGGCTGGGAGTCGCCAGGCGATGCTGGGTTTGCAGTGTGGTGAACGAGGTCTCTACCCCTGGAACCCCCAGGCTAGTTAGGGGAGTAGATAGCGAGGGTCCCGGGGACATGGACAAGGCCGTGTTAGAGCTGTGAGGGGAGGGGGCCCTGGCCTGGGGAGGGCGGGACGGGGGCCACTGGTCAGGTTAGCCAGGGCAGGGTTTGGGTTTTCCTCGGGTCATTGGGAACTGTGGGGGGCAGTCCTGTAGGAGTCCTGGGGGCTCCCTCTGCTGGGGACTAGACCCTGGAGTGGGTGCTGAGCTCTGTGCTGGGGGTCTCCTGACACCCTGGGCAGGGCGTGAGGCACCTGTGGGGCCCTGCGTCCCAGGAGCCATGGGGAACCCGGGGAGGAGGGCTGGGGGAGCAGGACCGACTGGGTTCCAATCCCGGTGCTCCTGCTGACGGTCCCGCCTTCCGGGTGGGTGGCGTGGGGGGCTGCTGGCTGCCTCTGTGGGCCGGGGTGAGGGCACCCGCCCCTGAGCTGCCGCAGGGACATGGGGCGGGGGGCACGGCACCCAGCCTGGCAGGAAGCCCGCACATCCTCGCAGGGCGGCTGGGTGGGCAGGGACCACGTCACTCTCTGAGGGATGACTGTGGCCGTGGTGCAGTGGCGGAGGGAGGGTGCCAGAGCAGGGACAGTGGGGCCAGCCCTGGTTTAGGAATGTAGGGGTACGGGGGTTGGTTCAAGGAGAAGGGTCTTAGTTTTCGTTGAGTTCTCGGAAGGCCCCGCGAGACCAGGGTTGGGGTGGGCGCGGCTCCGGTGGGTGGGCGGCTAGCTGAGGGACCCCTCCCTGCAGGCACGCGGAACGCGGTGCTGAACACGGAGGCGCGCACCATTGACGCGGACGTGCTGAGCCGGCGCTGCGTGCTCATGCGGCTGCTGGACTTCTCGTACGAGCGCTACCAGCGCGCCCTACGCCAGTCGGCCGGTGCCGTGGTCATCATCCTGCCGCGGGCCATGGCCGCGGTGCCGCAGGACGTCATCCGGGTGAGGCCCGCCCCGCCCCACCCCACCGGCTCCGGCTCCGGCTCCATCCCGTCCAGTCCCCGGTGCCCGCCCTCTAGGGGCAGCCCCGGGCCCCCCTGCCCGAAGCCGCGTGAACGTTTGTCTCTCCCGCAGCAATTCATGGAGATCGAGCCCGAGATGCTGGCCATGGAGACCATCGTGCCTGTGTACTTCGCCGTGGAGGACGACGCCCTGCTGTCCATCTACGAGCAGACGCAGGCTGCGTCCGCCTCCCAGGGCTCCGCCTCTGCCGCCGAAGGTGGGCTCGGGGCGGGGGGCGTGCGGAGAGGGGCCCCGCTGTGCAGTTTCCAGGACCCCCTCTCCCGGGCTGGGGGATGCTGCGGTGAGCTTGGCAGCCGGCAGCTCTGCCGTTTGACCGGTCCGGGGGCCATGGGGGAGAGTGAGCTAGCAAAAGTGGTCAAAGAATTGAGCCAAAAGGATCCAATCGCAGGTGTAGGAAAAGGAAGCTGGTCCTCGGAGCCAACGAGAGTGGGCAAGGCAGGCAGGTTTGTCCACACAGTGGACTCACCCAGCTCCTTGGGGAAACAGTTTGTGGGTATGTGTTTAAGCTGTAAAGGAAGGGTCATTCCTCCTGGCCAGATTATTAGCTGCGTGGATGCTAGACTGGGGGATGGCAGACTGTGGCCCTCGGCCGCCTGTTTGTGTAAATAAAGTTTTATCGGCACACAGCCAGTGTTACACACGGCTTATGGTGGCTTTCACACTACAGTAGGAGAGTTCAGTGGCTGTGACAGACTGGCCCACAGAGCTAAAAATTTCGACTCTCTAGCACTTTACAGAGAAAGTTTGCTAAACCCTGGTCTGAATTAAAGTCTGGACAGTGGCCGTCTGCATTGTGGCAGCACAAGAGTGAGTTTTTGGAAAGATCTTAATTTCTAGTTAGAGCGGAAGGGAGGGGGAGGAGTCAGCTACTTGGTGGAATATTACGCAGCCGTTAAGAAATGGCATCGGGTGTGAGAAAGTGCTTATTTTACGTTGGTCAGTGAAAAAACCAGAATATAAGATCATAGATCAAGATCACAACACTTTCTTAGGCGTAGCTTGTTTGTTTTGGAATAACGCTAGGGTTTGGAAGAAGTTGCAGACATACTACGGTTCCTGAGAGGCACCCTCCCAGCTCCCCCAGTGATGACACCTCCCATGGCCATCACAGTTGGGGTTTGTGTCATTGTCATTGTTGTTTTTCGGCCGCACCGCACGGCTTGCAGGATCTTACTTCCCCGACCAGGGATTGAACCCGGGCCCTCGGCAGTGAAAGCGCAGAGTCCTAACCACTGAACCGCCAGGGAGTTCCCACGGTTGTGTGTTTAAATGTGTAAAGAACGGAAGGGCTTGAGACAGGGTGAGCTCACGGGCGTTTTAGGGCAGCCGCTGCCCCCAGGTGAAAAAGTGGCAGGCGCAGTGGACCACTGGCTCGCATGGAGCAAGGTGGGCACCACCTCACCTCGGCTCAGGAGAGAATGGAACTTTCCTTTCTATGAAACTTTGAGTTCTCACGCCATCTTTGCTTTCGGGGCTGGGCTGGAGGATCGTGGGCCATCTGATGGGAAACTCCTGTTTTGGGGTCACTGCTGAAGTGATCCTTGGGGAGCTGGGTCGGAGGTTGTGCACGCGCCTTCGTGATTTAGGAACGGTCCCTGACGGTCCCACAGAGCGAGGGCGCACGCGCCCTCCTCACCGGCCTGAGTGGTGTCCGGGTGACTGTTTCACCGGCTCTTATACTGGACACCCAGGTTCTTGCCCGTGTCCAGTTACCGCATTGTGTTCTAGTCTGTGTGGTCAGTTCTGCTTTTGCTCAGACTGAACCCCTGGAGTCTGGGGTGCTGGGGTGGTGAGCATGCCGGCTCTGGTCCGGGAACCCCCAGGCCGTGGCACGGCAGCCCCCGGGCTCAGGCTGGTCCTCCCCGGCCCCGTCCTCAGTGCTGCTCCACACCGCCACTGCCAACGGCTTCCAGATGGTCACCAGCGGGGTCCAGAGCAAGGCCGTGAGCGACTGGCTCATCACCAGCGTGGAGGTGAGTGCCCGGCGTGCCTCACTGCCCGTGCCCACTAGAGGGAGCCTCTGCCTGGGAAATCGGGTCAGATGGCCGCCCGCCCGCCCGCCCTATGGAGAGAGGGGCCTCCAGCCACACACCCTGCCTCGCCTCCTCCTCCCCCGACCCCTGCCCCACCGAGAGCCCCCTCCCCGAGTGGCCGGCCCTTCCCCTAACAGTAACATCACGGGGGCTCAGCTGAGCTGGCGGAGAGCAGAGCTCTGGGCAGCAATTAAAGCCTAATCTCCCACCGGGAGGGCGGGTGTATGCAGGCATCCAGGCCAGAGCAAGGTCCAAGTTCTCCCCCTCGCAGTCTCCCCACCCGGATCAGCTCCACGGGCCGCCCGTGGGGTTGTCTCGCTGCACCCGTCCCACCCCCCCCAAAAAAAGCCTCCGGTGGTTTTGTTCCCCTTCCCCCACGAGGAGGCCGCAGCTGAGGCCTTGCAGAGCCGCCCTCTGTGCAGAGAGTAAGGGGCGTGGGGCCTCAGCACATGCTGCCCCCGGCTCGGACCGCCCGCGGGCCGTGCTCCCGACAGGATGTCTTTGCCGTCTGTTCCCTGCTGGACTTGACCGGGGGCTGGTTTACGCAGGAGGACCTCGGCCAGGGCGCCGGACCCCGACCCCCTGAGCTCTTCCTGTGCTGTCAGGACCTTGCCGTGCCTGCCGTCAGCGGGGCTCGGCCTTTGAAGGGTGGGCCTGGTTTCCCGGTGGCCAGGTCTGGCCACCCCCTGTGTCCACAGTGTAGCTGGCAAAGCCGAGAACACTGCCGCCGGGTGGGGGGCGGCCACTGCCTCAGGCCGGCTGGCCCTTCACACCTGTGCCTCTGCAGGGGCGGCTGACCGGGCTGGGCGGAGAGGACCTGCCCACCATCGTCATCGTGGCCCACTACGACGCCTTCGGGGTGGCCCCGGTACGTCCGTGCCCTCAGGGCTCCGTGAACACCCTGCGGGACGGGTGTCATCGTGAAGCTTCACTCCCCCAAACGAGACGTGACAGCAGAGGGAGGGGCGGTCCCCGGGGAGGCCCATGAGACCCAGCCAGGGATTCTTACTTGGGGCCGGTCACGCAGGCACCTCTGCCCGGCACGGCCGAGACCCCAGACCCAGGAGGAGAGCAGGTGTCCGTGCAGACCCCGTGTCTGCACAGACAGTGTCAGGACAGGGGGCCCCCGAAGTTCGGTTCCCGGCGCCCCCGAGGGCTGGCCTGGCCAGCGTCCCTCCAGGCTGCAGGCCACCCGGTGCTGTGCCCTCAGAGCCCCCGGCACGGTGGGGTGGGAGGTTCCTGCTGGAGAACCAACAGCCAGCTGAACCAGACACTGTGGGTGCTGGGAGGGCCTGCATCCGGGCGTGCGCCCCTGACCGCGCCTTGCGGGCCGCCCCACCTGGGAGGCCAAGGCTGTCCTTGAGGACGCCGGGGCCCAGAGGCCGGCCCTGGACAGTCAGCTCAGAGCCACGTTCTCACCCTTTTCACCATCCACCCCCACAGAGCCTTTTTAGACACCTGTGTCCTCATTTTCCCTTTCCTGTGAAATTTTCTTAGATATTTGAGATGTGATTC
Organism: Balaenoptera ricei; assembly: GCF_028023285.1. Classification (NCBI taxonomy): domain Eukaryota; kingdom Metazoa; phylum Chordata; class Mammalia; order Artiodactyla; family Balaenopteridae; genus Balaenoptera; species Balaenoptera ricei. The sequence continues at coordinate 180,231,204 of NC_082641.1, forward strand.
CCATAACATAAAATCCATCCTTTTAAAGCACGCAATTCAGAGGTTTTTAGTGAATTCACAAAATTGTGTAGACATCACCACTCTCTGCTTTCAGAGCGTTCCATCCCCCCAAAAGAAGCTCCCTCCCTATGAAGTCACCCCACCCCTCCCCCAGCCCCCGACAGCCAGGAACCCACTCTCCGTGTCTGTGGATCGGCCTGTCCTGGACGTTTCCCCTCAGTGGGGTCACACCCTGTGTGTCCTTGTGTCTGGCTTCCCTCACTGAGCACCCCATCGCCCCCTCCCTGTGAACTTGAACAACATCGCACACCGTGTGTCAGTTGGTGCGCTGTGACTGTGGGAGGGTCCCAAGCCATGCAAACAACCCAGTTTTTTTCTCTCCAAGAACCAGTCGTTCCCCGTAGGGAATGTCGCCTTAGCGCGCAGGACCCAGACACGTGGGGGAAGTTCACAGCGCGGGGGGGCAGAAGGCCGGAGGTCCAGCTGGAGGGAGCTCCCAGGGCGGATGCCCAGGCTGGACGGAGGCTGCGCACGGGGCTTCCCGCGTGCGTGGAGGCCGGGCGGCGCCCAGGGGCCGTCGGTCTTGGGTTTGGGCCGTGCAGGGTGGGTGAGCCCAGCTGCGCTGGAGACGTGGACCGGGGGCGAGATTCGGGGGGGGTGGGGGGGGTGCGAGGCGCCGCACGTGGACGTGGGGTGACCTCGGCCTCCTCTCTGCACACCCGCAGTGGCTGTCGCACGGCGCGGACTCCAATGGGAGTGGCATCTCCGTGCTGCTGGAGCTCACCCGTCTCTTCTCCAGGCTCTATACCTACAAGCGCACCCACGCCGCGTAAGTGATGGGGGCAGGGCGGTTCCGACCCCGGAATCGCAGTGTCGGGTCGTGGAGCCCAGCTCCTCCCGGGTGCACCCCCGGGAATCCCCCCCAGGAGGCCGGGCTGCCCTCGCTCCCAGAAGAGCCGGGGATGCTCCAACGGCAAGAAGTAGAAATACCTGCGAGCCGGTTGCTCAGGCTGGCGTCTCCCCATCGTGGCCCTGGGCACGGCTGGTCACCGGTGTGGGCGCTCGTCCCTACACCGCGCTGCCCTGGGACGGCAGGGGCCCAGTGACCAGCGAGTCTCCCTGAGCTGCCGGGCCCGGCCCCATGCACGCAGGCGCCCTGAGCGGCAGGGGTGCTCACGTTCCAGGCGGGGAGGGGAGGTTGAGATCAGGGTGTCAGCAGGGCCACGCCTCCTCCTGAAACCCCAGGGGAGGGTCCTTCCCGTCGCTGCCGGGTTCCAGCAGTGATGGATTCCTCGGTCCCAGCGTCACGTGGCCTCCTCTTCCTCCGGGTGTCTCTCCTCTCCTATAAGGACCGCCGTGGCCACGGCGGGATGGATGGGGCTGGGGGGGCGGGCGCGGGGACATGGTCCTTCACGACACCCCTGGCTTCAGTCCTGCTCGAGGGGCGGGGTGCTGAATCACCTGTCACTTTTCATTTCCCGGTTGGTCCACCCAGTCTCTTCTGGTTTCGAGAGTTCAGTGAGGCCCCTGAAGCCATGCTTCTCACCAGAGAGGCAGCCAGAGCTGTGCTTCTCACCTGGAGCCCCTGGGGGACACTGGGCCATGTCTGGGGACATCTGTGATCATCATGACTCGGGGGCTCCTGGCATCCATTGGGTGGGGGCCAGGGATGTTGCTGCACACCCCCCAGCCCCCAGGACTCCCCAGTGTCAGCAGTGCCAGGATAGGGAGGTCCAACCCTGAAGGCTGGTTGGATTTCCTACTTGGGGGGAGACCACCTCCTCCTTGTCGGGGACCTGGACTCCCACGTGTCAACGCTGGCGCCCCACTGCTTCCCGCCAGGTACAACCTCCTGTTCTTTGCTTCTGGAGGAGGAAAGTTCAACTACCAGGGCACTAAGCGCTGGTTAGAAGACAATCTGGACCACACAGGTGAGCGGCCCCAGTGGCCAGGGTGGGGTCCGGGCCCCCGGTACTGCCCCCCACCTCCACCCACCAGCCCTCACTGCACTCAGATTCCAGCCTGCTCCAGGACAACGTGGCCTTCGTCCTCTGCCTGGACACCCTGGGCCGGGGGGACAGCCTGCACCTGCACGTGTCCAAGCCGCCCAGGGAGGGGACGCTACAGCACTCCTTCCTGCGGGAGCTCGAGACGGTAGGCGCCCCGCCGGAGGCCAGGCTGGGACATGGGATCTTTGCGCACCCTGGGGCCTCGGGTGAGCCTCAGGTGGGTTTTCTGGGGGAGGGGGGGCAGGTGGGCTTCTCCCTGGGTTCCAGAAGCAGGAGGTTCGGGGAGGGACTTGGGACCCGCCGGACGCGAGGGGCCACCTCCACAGAGACAGGCAGGGCTGGGGCGCGGCCCGTGGGCGCCAGGCAGAGCCTGAGAGTGCCCCTTGCAGGTGGCCGCCCACCAGTTCCCCGAGGTGCGGTTCTCCATGGTGCACAAGAAGATCAACCTGGCGGAGGACATCCTGGCCTGGGAGCATGAGCGCTTCGCCATCCGCCGGCTGCCTGCCTTCACCCTGTCGCATCTGGAGAGCCACCGCGATGGCCAGCGCAGCAGCATCATGGACGTGCGGTGAGCACCGCCGTCGGAGCAGGCGTGGGCCGGGGCATCAGCCGGTCCTTGGGCATCCGGCAGGCTTCCTGGAGGAGGTGGCGCTAGAACTGATGGGCGTGAGCCAGGAGAAGGGTGTGGCTCGGTGGAGGGAAGACTTGGGGGGAGGCGGGGGACCTCCCGGGGCAGCCCCCCACCCCACGCCGACGCCCACTCGGGTCGGGATGTGTTGCCTCTGAGGCTCCTCTTCTACGGTCCTGTGTTGCTGGCAGCCCTTGGTGTCCCTGGGCTTGTGGCCGTGCCACCGTCCCCGCCTCCGTGGTCACGTGGCCTCTCTCTCGTGCCTGTGTCCAAATTCCCCTCCTTATAGGGACACCAGCCGTGGGACTTCAGACCCCCCTACTCCAGTGTGATCACATCTTAGCTAATAACGTCTGCGGAGACCCTACTTCCAAATTGGGTCCCATTCCCAGGTTCCGGGTGGGCGTGAATTTGGGGGACACTGTTGCCCCCACTACAGGGCGTTACAGCAACTCCACCCTCAGCAGCCCATGGAGGCGGGTGTCCTGACCTCCCCCAAGGTCCAGAGGAGGAGACAGGCCCGGGGCCGCCAGTCACTAAGGCAGACGCGCGTCCACAGGGCGCAGGCTTGGCCCGGGCACCCAGGGTGCAGGGCTGCCCCGTCGGGGGCGGGCCTGGCCCAGAGAGGAGCCCGCGGTGCGGGGGGCGCCCGTCTGCTGGGAGGGCCGTCGCTCTGCTTGTCTTTATCGTTATCAGGTATATGCTCACTCTTGGTTTTTGGCGATTGTGAACGATGCCAATTCCTGATATATGTGTTTTTAAAACCTGCCCTCGAAGGTCCCGGGTTGACTCTAAAACCCTGACCCGAAACACGAGGCTCATCGCCGAGGCCCTGACCCGTGTCATCTACAACCTGACGGAGAAGGTGAGCCCCCGCCCGCCCGCCCGTGAGCCCCCCGCCCGCCCGGCCACTGGCGGGTCTGGACTCAGCCCCACGTTCTCCTCTCTCCGCAGGGGACGCCCCCGGACATGCCAGTCTTCACGGAGCAGATGGTAACGGGTGGGTGGGCGGGCGGGCGGGCAGGGGGGCCAGTGGGGCGGGGGCAGGGGTCCCGTGACCACGGCTGCTTCCCCGCAGCAGATCCAACAGGAGCAGCTGGACTCGGTGATGGACTGGCTGACCACCCAGCCGCGGGCCGCGCAGCTGGTGGGCAAGGACGGCCCGCTCCTCAGCACGCTGGAGCACTACCTCAGCCACTACCTGAAGGAGGTCAGGCCGCACCACGTCAAGGCCGACAAGCGGTGAGGCCGGGCGCCGCCCCGCCAGCCAGCGGGTGGGCTCTTCTAGGGCCTTCCTCCCCGCAGGGCCAGATGGGGCAGACAGAAACACTGGACGAAAAATAGACACGATAAGTGAGAAGTGCAGGTGCCCCGTTAAACGAGTTCCAGGTGAACCGCAAATTGTCTCGGTGTAAATATAGCCCATGCCGTGTCTGGGACATACTTACACTGAAAGCCCATTTCTTCTTATTTGCAGTCCTCGTAGAACTGAAGCCCTGTGTTTTATCTGGCAGCCCTATACCCCCAGCTACCCTTCGTGGACCTTTTGTGTTCTGGGCCTCGGGTGACTCCTACCCCAGGTCCCCTCCTGCCCTCGGGATGCTCTTCCCCACTGCAGGCCTCCTGAGTTCTGTCTTCTTTCTGTTCAGTGCTCCTATGCTCACTGGTTGGGCTGAGCAAGGACCGAGGAGGGGTGTCTGGGGGATCCACAGGCAGGAGACACCGCCCGGAAAGCTTGGTGCCCCTCACTGGCTCTCCACCTTCCTCCCAACTCATGGCGCTCCAGGGAGAGCAAGCTCTTGAATAGAAGAAGAAACTGAGGTTCAGAGTGGACCCACAGTTGTGGAGCTGGGGGCCTCCAATTCCTAGGCTGTGGTCGTTCTCCCTCTATAGAAACGCTTCCCAGACCAGATAGTTTCCAGTTACCACACTTCGTTTTAGAGAGTACACCCCAGAAAGCAACAGGAAAGACATTAGTTGAGAATAAAGGACGGTCCTTCCCCAGGAGGGGCAATGGCAGCCTTGTGCAGGCACACACCTGGGGTGCCCCCTTCCCGCGCCACGTTCCTAGGCTGGTGGGACCTCCGGTGGCCCTGCTATCAGGGTGAGCCTGCTGAGAAAGCACTCTCTCACCAGGGACCCTGAGTTTGTCTTCTACGACCAGCTGAAGCAGGTGATGAACGCCTACAGGTGAGCGCCCTGGGTCACCGTCCAGGGGACTGGGTCCTCGGGACAGCTGGGAGCAGCCCCCTGACCCACCCCGCCACCCCCTCCCCTCCCCAGGGTCAAGCCGGCCATCTTCGACCTGCTTCTGGCCGTCTGCATCGGCGCCTACCTGGGGATGGCCTACACGGCGGTCCAGGTGAGCAGGGGACTGGGGGAGGCGAGGCCTCTCAGGAGACCCCTTGGGCGGCCCGAGGGCCTTCCTGCTGGCGGGGTCGCCCGACCTCACTGGAGCCCTCCCGCTGCCCCCAGCACTTCGACCTCCTGTACAAAACAGTTCAGAGACTGCTGAAGGCCAAGACGCAGTGACATGGCCGCTCCGCGCCGGCAGGAGGGCAGGGCCTTGCCCCTCGGCGGCTGTAACCCTGAATTACAGAACTTTTCTGTGTTGCTCTTGAGGATTTGGGGGCTTCTTTCTCTTGTTTATCCTTGGAGCTCCCTCGGAGGAGCGCTGGTCTGGGGCCTGGCCGCGGACTCGGGAACAGAAGTGTGGATGAGCCCCCGCCCTGGAGTCGGCCCCGTGGCCCTCGGGGCGCGTAAGCCACGCCAGGAAAGAGGAACTGCGCCCAGCTCAGCCTCGCCCTCACCCCCGCCCGTGATGCTGACCGTGGACCTGGCGGTCGCGCGGTCGCAGGCCAACAGGGTCAGGGCCAGGCCACCCCCGTGCTGGCTCTGCGTCTGACCTCGAGGCTATCCCCACCCCCTCCGTCGACCCGGGTACTCCCTTCCCTCCCGTCTGGAGAGGGTGGCACCGCCTCTGGGTCTCCGGGTTCTGGCCGCCCCCTCGCAGCCTTGTGCCCTCACCCAGCCGGCCCTGGGACGCGACTCCCCTGAGCCCCCTTGGGCGGCTGGCGCCTTGAACACCTGGCAGCCTCGCCAGGGGCCCTTGTGCTGCTCACCCTGCTTCGCACTGCCTCTGCCCCTCCTGTCCCCGCCCCAGACTCTCGGGGCTCTGCGCTCAGCCTGTCCCCCTGCGGAGCCCCCAGGGCGGGGGGCGGCCCCTTTGCTCATTTCCCTGGGCCTTGGTTTCCTCATATGCAAGGAGGAGGATGCTTTCGGGGGGAGTGGGCACCCCCCCACCCCAGGAGGAGACATGACCATGGGAGCAGCTCTTCCTGGGACCCTGAGGGGGCGGGTCCAGGCCTGAGCCCCGCAAACCAGGTTCCTGGTGGGGCCTGAGCCGCTCAGAAGGGGTGGAGGGGGCAGGGCTGGGACTGACCTCAGGGAGACCCAGGTGTTCAGATTCATTAGCAATACAGTCAGTGAAGTGTTGAGTGCTGGGGCGTCAGGGTCCAGGAGAGGGGACTCCAGGGGCCTCCTGGCCACCAGGGAGGACTCGCCTGCCTTCCGGTTCTGAGGGGCCTGGAGGGGCTGGGGACTGGCTCGCTCCCAAAGCTGCCCGATGCTCACTGGAGGGAACGGGCTCCTGGGGGCTCCTGGCTCGGCTGTCCGTCCCGTCAGGCCTGGGAGGGGCAGGCGTGGAGGCTGCAGGTCCTCTCTCTCGTCCCTCCCTCTTCCTGCCCGGTGGCCCGTCTCCCCCAAAGACTGTTTACCGAGTGCCCGGCCACCTCTGGGGCGGGTATGGGCCCGGCCCCGCCCGGCCCATCCTATCCTTCCCCACGTGTGAGTGTGTGAGCCGTGGATGAACTGTGGTTGCCGCGTGAGCGTCCTTCCTCCCCAGGGCACATGGTCATGATCGCTGACCAGTTGGAGCTCAGGATGCTTGTGGGACGCGGCCGGACGATCAGAAATAAAGCCATAATGAATGATAGCCTTGTGTGTCCTGTCCTGTCGGGGGCCGGTGCCTCAGGGTTCAGTCCTGCCCACGTGAAAGTGGTTTGTGTCTCCCTGGGGGGTGGGGGGCCTGGTGCCCGTATAAAGAGCAGGGCCAGCATCCCTCCGGCCCCCAGCTGAGACCACCACCACTCCCCGCTGCAAGATGGGGGTAAAAACCAGCTCAGAGCTGATGGCACAGTGGGGCATGTTCCTTTCCTGCGGTGGCTGTACCACGAGCTCAGTGTCTCAAAACAGCAGGGATTTGTTGTGTCCCAGCTCTGGATGCTGTGAGGGCGAGGATACCCGGTCTGTCCCGGCTTCTGGTCTCCGTGTTGCGTGGCCGTCTTTTCTGTCTTCTCTCATAAGGATGCATCTTTGGGTTTAGGGCCCATCCTACCCCAGCAGGACTGCATGCCAACTAATCACATCTGCAAAGGCCTTATTTCTCCGTAAGACCATAAGTCTGAAGTTCTGCGTGGACGTGAAATTTGGAGGGACACCATTCAATCTGATGTAGGGGTGCAGTGGCTGTGTGAAAGCCACGCCCACTGGTCAGGCGCCGCCCCCCCGCCCCGCCCCCCAGCCGCAGACCAGGCTCCGGGGAGGCCCTGGCTGGGCTGTGGTCCCCGGTGCCCGGTGCAGCTCAACACAGGGGTTCCGGCGTCGCGCTCTCTGCTCTGGGCCTGGGAGCTCCCGAGGGTCTGCCTTGAACAAAGCCCTGCCCTCAGGAGCTTGGGTTCTGGGGGTGGGGGAGAATACACAAAGTACAGAGACGTATGCTGCGGGGACATGAAGCCACAGGCGACGGAGGCAGTGCGGGGGGTGCAATTTGGACGAGGCATCGGGGGAGCCAAGGGAGGGGGCTGTGGGATCCTTTATCCCAGGGAGGTGGGACCCTGGGGGGACTGTGGGCAGAGGAGGGGGCGGGGCCTGACTCAGGTGCTCACAGGCGCCCTCTGCTGGCGGCTGCGGGGAGGACAGACGGGGGAGGGCGCCAGGCGCATGAGGATTGTGCTTGTCCAGGTGGGGGCACAGGAGGGGAGGAGCGGGCTGGGTTCCCCGAACCCAGAGGAGGAGCTAGGAGGGTGCTCCTGGGACCGTGTGGGTCAGACCGCAGGGGGCTGCTCAAGTTGCCTTAGTGACGCCCGTAGTCAGGGTCAGGGTCACAGCCTCCTCTCCTCAGACCCTCCTCTCCTCCCCCCACTGCCCTCCCCCACCCCGCCCCCCACCGCCCTGAGGCTGGAAGGTGGCTCTGGCCCCAGCACGGACTCATGTAAAACTCCCCACGTCTCAGAGGCAAAGCCAGCCCCTCATCTCCTCATTTCAACACAGGTTGATATTTCTTCCTCGTTTTCCACAAAACTTTCCATTGACTGTAGCCAAGAAAAGGAAAATCGCAACAACACCGGCCCGGCGGACAGAGACGGCCACCATCTACATGCTGGAGCCTTATCCTGTCCCCACACACCCGGGTACGTGGGTGTGTGTACACGTATGTACCCGAAACCTCGTTCTGGAATTGAGGTTCGTGTATAAAAATGGTTTAAGTGTTTCTCTCCGTAGGCACAGTGGACAGGCACCCATGAAGCCATCCCACATGGAGGGGGTGGTGTGTGCGTCGTCCCGAATGCCGCCGGCTCCCCTTGCACCCCCTCCCTCCGCCCTCCTCCTCCCCAGGCGCCCGCTGGTCCCGTCACTACAGATCAGTCTTGTTCGACTGTGGAGTGAACCAGTATTTCCCCACCTCCCCGCCACGTGCCAGGTACTGTGCGGGGGCCCGCAGACGCAGCCGCCAAACGGAGACCGTGGGGTTTGCGGTCCGCAGGGAAAGACGGATAAGTAAAAATAACGCCCGGTGGACATGAGGGGGCTCTTGAGTGAAATCGGGATGACAGGACGGTGGTCCAGGCAAAGGGCACAGCCCGTGCAAAGGCCCTGGGGCAGTACCATGGCTGGTGTGTTGCAGGAACAGCGAAGAGGAAGCCCGTGTGTATGCAGCAGAGTGAGGGAGGGGGAGAGAGGGAGGAGGGGAGGGCAGGAAGGCCCCCAGGACGTTGGTGGGCGTTTGCATTCTGCTCTCAGTGTGATGCGGAGCTGTAGGGAGGGGTGGGCTGAGGAGAGGAGGGATGTGGAGAGGTCACTGGCTCCCAGGGGACAGTTATGAAGATGACCGCGTTCCTTGGGCTCCTTCAGTGCCCATGAGCGTCACCCGAGTTCCCCATCAACCCTGGGCAGCAGCAAACGACGTGGGCAAAGGTGTCCTCCAGCGAGGGCATTGCACCCCCCCACGGGGACCCCCAGGGGGTCACATCCAGTGGCTTTGATCTCTTCCCAGGGGTCTTTGTTTTAAGGCTGTAAAACAGGAGGAGCATCCCATGAAACCACCTCGGTCCCTCCCCCTTCTGCACAGAGGCGTCGTCCACTGTCTGTAACTTTGTCATTCTTTTAAAAACGTTTACATGCACGTTTATGGATCCAGGGACAATATTCAGCATTGCGTGGTGTGTGGCCTACACATCTTCTATGGGTGGCATTGTGCCGTCCCTCTCTTGCACTAACTCTTTTTTTTAAATTAATTAATTAATTTATTTATTTTTGGCTGTGTTGGGTCTTAGTTTCTGTGCGAGGGCTTTCTCTAGTTGCGGCAAGCGGGGGCCACTCTTCATCGCAGTGCGCGGGCCTCTCACTATCGCGGCCTCTCTTGTTGCGGAGCACAGGCTCCAGACGCGCAGGCTCAGTAGTCGTGGCTCACGGGCTTAGTTGCTCCGCGGTATGTGGGATCTTCCCAGACCAGGGCTCGAACCCATGTCCCCTGCATTGGCAGGCAGATTCTTAACCACTGCGCCACCAGGGAAGCCCTCTTGCATTAACTCTTGCTTTGGTATCTCCCACTTACACCCCACACCCCTTTTCCCTGCTGTGTAGTATTCTACCCTCAGAAGACACCACAACTTACCCACCCAGCACCCTGCTGATGGACATACCATCGCAAGCCTTCATAGGTGCCTCTTGGGAGGGAGTGTGTTTAACCAGAGGTCAGAGAACTGTGGCTCGTGGCTGCGTCCGGCCGTTCCCTGTCTTTGTAAATAAAGCTTTATTGGCACACGGCCACACCCACCAGACTGTGTATGGTCCATGGTTACTTTCTCACCAGGGACCCACCAACCCCCAAGTGCTTACCTTTACGGCTCTTTCCAGGAAAATCTGCAGCCCCCAATCTGCCCTCTGGTTTTTCTCCTTTCTCATCGTGGGAAACCTTTGGCCGCTACCAGAGCAGAGTGGCTCTGTGGTCCTTTTGCGGGGGACATACATCCTTGGCTTCTTTCGACATTTCAGTCTCAGTTCTGAGAGTTACTGCTGATTTTAATCGCCGTTTGACCTATGGCAGGTCCAGAGGAAATCAAGCCGGGGTCGGGGGGAAGGGGGCGGGTGGGCCATTGCAGGAACCGTGAATGAAGTGGGCTTGTCATTCCTGAGCGCAGTGTGATGTAGTGTCTGCCGGGCATCTCACCGGAGAGTCACTGTTTCCCCCTTTGTGATTAATAAGCAATTTGCAGGGAGATCCTTGAGTCTCTGCAAATACCACTCCTCCTCCAGGTCACCCCACAGTGTCAGCGCCCACTGACGATTCCTGCCCGAAACCAGGACCATGGTGCCCAGCGGGGACCCTCCTTCCATCCCTCCTCCTAAAGGTACAGGTCAGGATCACATACCTGCTCTTGCGTCCAATTTACAGAGAACAAAAGGGGAATCCAGGCAGGTGAAGCATCTTGCCTTGAGGTCGCGTGGCAAAAGGGCACAGCTGGCATTCAGACAGGTTTTTTTAATTAAAAAAAAAAAAGCCTTATTGAGATATATTCACATACCATAAAGTTTACCCTTTTAAAGTGTATAGTTCAGTGGGTTTTAGTACATTCACAGAGACATGCATCCATCACCTCTATCTAATTCCAGAACATTCCATCACCCCAAAAGGCAACCCCGTGCCCATGAGTAGTCACCCCCATCCCCTCCCCCAGCCCCTGGCAACCACGAACCCACTCTCTGTCTCTGTGGATTTGCCTGTTCTGGACGTTTCACAGAAACGGAATCCTACAATATAGAAACCCACGCAGTTTTGATGGCAAGTTACTGGATCACACTGAGGCTGGCTCATTCAGAAAAGAGAATTTATTCATGTCTTTCTCATTCTAACTTGGGGGGGAAAAAAAACCCTGACGACTCCAGCGTTCAACATGGTGTGCACTCAGCCCCTCTTGTTCCCAAGCACAAATTCCCAGGGCAAGAAGCCCTGTGGGGCAGGTGTCCACTCCTGTGGCGAAAGGGGTGGGGAGAAGGGGCCACGGCCCCTGGGCGGCCACGGCTGGATCTCTATTCCTGTTTCCAGCCCCTCCTTCCTTCCTTCCCCTTCTCCAGGCTTTCTCAGGGTTGGCCAAGCTGTGCTTCAGACCTCCCCCTCCCCGACCCCGTCCTGTCCAGGGAGTGGGGTTTGCTGAAAGAGGGAACAGGGAGGGGTTGGTCCAATGAGGAATCATTTCCCATCCCTGAAGCCAAATGGTGGGGACCGGGGAGGATCCGGGGTCCCTGCAGGAAAGTGGATGGGCAGCTCCTTCCCAAGAGAGGGAAGGCAGTGGAGTTGGGGGCACTGAGAACTGGAGAGCTCTGGCTGCTTTATGTCCTTAGACGTGTGAAGGCGGCAGGCATCTGGGGCAGGTGGGGACTGCGGTGTAGTGTTTCTGGGGGACGCATTCTGAGCCCCTAGGCCCTTGTAGGATGGGCCTAGGGCTTCAACCCCCTGGAATGTGCCAGAAGAGCTGTACACAGCCTGGGCAGTGAGGGTCTTCGAGGCATGGAGGGGGCAGAGCCAAAGGGCACCAGGGTCTAAGGGGACGGAGTGTGGCTGACCATCAACCAGGAAGACACTCAAGCTGGCTGTGCAGAGACCACTGAAGGGAAGGGGCCACCGGCACAGGGCAGCTCCAGGCCGGGCCCCCCGCCCCACTTGCTGACTCTGCCCCGCTGGCTGACCTTTCCACCGCCACCAATAACCCCCAAGCAGAGGGGGGCAAGGCAGGGACTCAGAAAGGACATTTCCCTTCGTGGGCTCAACCCTCTTCACACCCACACCCTATGAAATGAGAGTCTTGCTAGTAAAAGTCAAGACGGGAACGCAGTGGATGTCTCCTCATAACTTTGCTGCCCTTACCTGGAGGCAGAGTCCCAGGCCGCACCTCAGACCCGCAGGATCGGGATCTGCATTCCTGGCAGGATGCCCAGGTGGTCTCGCGCACATCTGAGAGGTGCCAGCCAGGACTCTGCCCCCTGACCCCAACCTGGACCCTCTACTGAGGTAAGCACCTTACCTGTCCACATCAGCAGTTCTCACCTGGGGCAGTTCTGCCCCCAGGGGACCCTGGGCCACGTCTGGGGACATCTGTGGTGGCCACGACTGGGGGTGCTCCTGGCACCGAGTGGGTGGGGCAAGGATGCTGCTCGGCCGCCCACAGAGAATGACCTGATCCCAAATGTAGACAGTTTTCCTTTAAGATAAATTTATTTAAGTTTGGGTAATTATTTTGAGAAACCCTATTCTGGGAGATGAACACTAAGCAAGTGCAAAGGTCCTGGGGCAGGTTTTTGACGACAGATCCAGAGAGCCAGGCAACTTGCCAGAAACCTCCCAGCCCCGGATCCCCCACCAGGCTCTGTCCTCACCCTCATTGCCTTTTAAGTAACAGTCCAAACCGTGGGCCTCCTGCCGTGATGCCAATGTGACAAGGTTTCCTCTGGCTGATAATAAATCAGAGAGTCGGCCTCAAGGGCTTCAAATGCTTTCAGGCGCACAGCCTCAGTTTTCTCTGCCATGACCTTTTCCCTGATACGGCTGAGGTGTGTCAGGGAATAAACTCCAGGGATGAGTATTGTTCAGGATGTGGGACGCTGAATTTAAGTTCCCGGAGGTCAGACTCAAGCTAGACTGGGCTCTTTCCCTCAGTGGAAGAAAGAGGCTGAGAAAAATGCCTCTTTGACTCACAGGAGAGCTGATGGGGTTTTATTTTTATTCTTTTAAACGACTCTCCCGGCACATCAGAGGGCCACAGGGCTTCAAGCATTCTGTCTCCATGGAGACAGAGCCTATCTCCATCCTGGCTCCACAAGCCCAGCCTGGGGCTGAGCCGAGAACCAGGGGCTGGGCAGGGCCAAGGGGTGGAATGTTCTAAGAGGACTCTGGACCCCTCACCCGGGCTCTGCTCCTCCCCCAGTCCTGATGTCCTGCTCCTGTCTGGGGGTGGGCAGGTGGCTTCTGGTAACAGTCATGATAATAGCCATTTATTGAATGATCAAGATGTCCCAGGCGCTATGCTGAGCCTCACCTATTAGCTCACTGAATCCATGCCAGGGGCTTCACCCTCTTAATCTCACTCGGCAAATAAGGAAATGGAAGCTTGGCTGTGTAAAGCGTGGGAAAGACGGTGTGGGATCATGGGAAGCGTGTGGGTTCTGGAGTCCAGCTGGCTGGGTTCAAATCCCAGCACCCTCACTGTGTGACTTTGCCCAAGTGACTTGACCTCTCTGAGCCTGTTTCTCCCTCTGTAAAGCGGGTATGGGAACAATACTTACCTCTTATGTTTGCTATGATGGTGAGTTTGCCTGGGGAGCAAAGTTTAAGGGGGGGGGGTGCCAAAAAACATCAAGATAAAGATCATTTTAATGCAATAATTTTTTCTTTTTTTTTGAAGATCTGGGTTGTGTTATTTATTTATTTTTATAAATTTATTTATTTTATTTATTTATTTTTGGCTGCATTGAGTCTTCATTGCTGTGCATGGGCTTTCTCTAGTTGCGGCGAGCGGGGGGTGCTCTTTGTTTCACTGCGCGGGCTTCTCATTGCGGTGGCTTCTCTTGTTGCAGAGCACGGGCTCTAGGCACACGGGCTTCAGTAGTTGTGGTGCATGGGCTTAGTTGCTCCACGGCATGTGGGATCTTCCCGGACCAGGGCTCAAACCTGTGTCCCCTGCACTGGCAGGTGGATTCCTAACCACTGCACCACCAGGGCAGTCCAATGCAATAATTGAAAAAAAACTAAAAATAATGCTGAAAAAATCCATGGTGAACAAAATGTCAACATTCTAAATAGAATCAGAATTACTGAGGTTTCCTTTGGCTCAGTATGGCACTGTTTCTGATCATGTTTTTATTTTAAAATAAAAACAAAGAAAATAAATTTAAAATGAAGTCCGTGTTGGTAGACTGCCCCCAGTGGCTGTGTGGTGCTCTTTCTCTTACAGCCACTGATCCCTGTTTCTCCAACCCTGCCTCAGGGCCTTTGCACTTGCCACTTCATTCTCATCTTTGCTTGAAGGCCATCCTCTCTAAGTCTTCCCTGAATATGCCTCCTAAAGCCGTCCCTCCACTTCTGTTTCCTCCATTGCATTGATGACGGTGTAAAATATCTGGTTTATTTGTCTGTACCAACCCCAGGCATTTGTTGTGTGGATCAAATGAGTTCATACATGTCAAGCACTTAGCACAGAGCCTGGCACCTGGAAAGAGCTATGTGGCTTATCAATAAACAAGTAAGTATATAGCAAATTAGAATTAAATTAATTAAATTAAAATGAGTATAAATGCTATGGAGGAAAAAGGAAGCCTGAGAAAGGAAGTAATGGTAGCTGAACGATTTTCAATCAGGTGGACAGAGAAAGTGATGGGAGATTGAAAGAGTGGGCCATGCATCATTTGGGGGAAGGGAATTTCAGGCACAGCCTGTGCAAAGGCCCTGGGGCAGGACCATGCCTGGTGTGTTGGAGGAACAGCCAGGAGGCCCGTGTGTCTGGAGCAGAGGGAGCGAGGGGGAGAGAGGGAGGAGGGAAGGGCAGGGAAGGGACAGGACAGGTTGTGCATGGCCTTGTGGGCTGCAGGAAGGACTGGGGTTTTAATTTTGGGACATCTTTGGGGAGTTTTTTTTTTTTTTTTTTTGAAGTATAGTTGATTTACAGTATTGTGTTAGTTTCAAGTGTACAGCGAAGTGGTTTGGTTTTATATATATATGTATTCTTTTTCAGATTCTTTTTTTAAATATCTTTTCTTAAAATTAATTAATTAATTATATTATTTATTTATTTATGGCTGCGTTGGGTATTCGTTGCTGTGCGCAGGTTTTTCTCTAGTTGCGGCGAGCGGGGGCTAATCTTTGTTGTGGTGCACGTGCTTCTCATTTCGGGGGCTTCTCTTGTTGCGGAGCATGGACTCTAGGCACGTGGGCTTCAGTAGTTGTGGCACGTGGGCTTCAGTAGTTGTGGCTTGCGGCTCTGTTGCTCCGCCGCATGTGGGATCTTCCTGTACCAGGGCTCGAACCTGTGTCCCCTGCATTGGCAGGCGGCTTCTTTACCAGTGCACCACGAGGGAAGTCCCTTTTTTCAGATTCTTTTCCATTATAGGTTATTACAAGATACTGAATATAGTTTCCTGTGCTCTACAGTGGATCCTTGTTGTTTATCTCTTTTATATATGGTAGTGTGTATCTGTTAATCCCAAACTCCTAATTTATACCACCCCCTTCCCCTTTGGTAACCATAAGTTTGTTTCCTATGTCTGTGAGTCTATTTCTGTTTTGTAAATAAGTTCATTTGTATCATTTATTTTAGATTCCACATGTAAGTGATATCATACGATATTTGTTTTTCTCTGTCTGACTCACTTCACTTAGTATGATAATCTCTAGGTCCATCCATGTTGCTGCAAATGGCATTATTTCATTCTGTTTTTTATGGCTGAGTAGTATTCTGTTTTGTGTGTGTGTATATATATATATATATATATATATACACACACACACACACACACACACACAAACATGATATATATATACAGGATATATATATATATATATATATATATATATATATATACCACATCTTTATCCATTCAGCTGTTGATGGACATTTAGGTTGCTTCCATGTCCTGGCTATTGTAAATGGTGCTTCTATGAACATTGGGGTGTATGTATCTTTTCGAATTAGAGTTTTCTCCGGATATATGCCCAGTAGTGGGATTGCTGGTTCATAGGGTAGCTCTATTTTTAGTTTTTTGAGGAGCCTCCATACTGTTCTCCACAGTGGCTGCACCAATTTACATTCCCACCAACAGTGTAGGAGGGTTCCCTTCTCTTCACACCCTCTCCAGCATTTATTGTTTGTAGGCTCTTTGATGATGGCCATTCCGACCTGTGTGAGGTGATACCTCCTTGTGGTTTTGATGGAGAGTTTTAAGCAGGGTTGACATGATGCCCATAGAGCACTCAGCCCAAATGCGTCCATATCCTTCGAAATATTTTGGACAGTATGTGTACATGGCAAGCGTGACAGAAAGTGTTGCTGTTGATATAACAGAATGATTGCTATTTCTATTTCATAAGTTACAAACTTGAAACTGCTGAGCGCAGTGCCTAGCACATAGTATTATCAAAGTGTTCTTGTTGCTGTTATTATTATTATTCATGATTGTATACTTAAACATTCCAAGGACAGCCCTGTAAATGCCAAGTAAGCACCGTATAGAACTGTGTGCTACTTTTAGTGTTTTTCCTGCTGTTATCAGTGGGAGGAGCCCGTGCCACCTGGGGGCCTGGTCTGTCCTGCCTAAAGCTTCGCTGTCACCTACCCAGAAAGCAGGGGCTACGGGCCCGGTGGACTCAGTTTACCGGCCCGGACTGGGCACCGGGATGCGGGATGTGAGATTCAGGATGTTCCAAGTGCGATGTGGGATGCGCGATTTGGGGTGCGCGATGAGCGCGGAGGCGGGATGCGGGATGCGGGATGGGCGATGCGCGCGGGGGGCGCCGCCTCGGCGAGGCGCGCTCTGGCCGCCAGGGGCCGCTGCGGAGCCGCCCTTTTGTGGTCCTGATGCTGGAGCGAGCGGGCGCGCGGAGGAGGGAGGAGGGCGCGGGGACGGGGCGGGAGAGAGGCGGGAGGCGGCGTCCGTCGCTCCAGCTGCGAGTCCGCCCGCCGCCCGCCGCCGCCGCCGCCGCCGCCGGCTCGGTCCCGCGCCCGCCGCCCGCCTTCGCCCGCCATGGCCCGCCTAACGGAGAGCGAGGCGCGCCGGCAGCAGCAGCAGCTCCTGCAGCCGCGGCCCTCGCCAGTGGGCAGCAGCGGGCCCGAGCCCCCCGGGGGGCAGCCCGACGGCATGAAGGACCTGGACGCCATCAAGCTCTTCGTGGGCCAGATCCCGCGCAACCTGGACGAGAAGGACCTCAAGCCGCTCTTCGAGCAGTTCGGCCGCATCTATGAGCTCACGGTGCTCAAAGACCCTTACACGGGCATGCACAAAGGTGGGCACCCGGCCCCCTCCCTCCCCTCCCCTCTCCTCCCTCGGCCTCCCCACCCCACCTTCCGGCATCTTCTCCCCCCCACCCCACCAACCCTCCTCTCCTCACCTCCTCCCTCTGCTTGCCTCTGCCACGGCATCATTTCTCCCCCCCACCAACCCTGTTCCACCCACCCCCTCCTCCCCGCTCTGGGGGTGCAGCTGACAGATCCGAGCTGGCCCCCTCCCCTCCTCCGCCCCCTCTCCCTCCCTCCCCACCTTCCGGCATTCTCTCTCCCTCTCCCTCTCTCTCTCTCCCTCTCTCTCTTCTCTTTCCTTTTCTCTCCTCTCCCATCTCCCTCTACCTCCCATCCTCCCCCCCCACCAGCATCCTTCTCCTTCTCTCTCTTGCTCTCTCTCTCCCTCCCTCTCCCTTTCATTTCCTCTAGACCCCCACCCCTTCCTCCCTCCCTCACCCACTCTTTCCTGCCCTTTTGCTTGGGGAGCTGCCTGAACACTGCCACCCCTCCCTGCCGCCCCCCTCCCCATTCATTCGGCCTCTCCAGGCCCCGTCGGGGAAGTTTGCACCTCTGGACTCCATTGCTTTGGTCATTTTCACAAAGCCAGGCCGGTGGGGCAGGTCCAGCCGGCCACGGGGGACACGGATGCCCAGGATCCCGGGCTAATCGGTAACTACAAAGAAAGCGGGGTGGGGGGCTGGGGTGCAGGCAGCTAAGCCGGTCAGGGGGAGCACCAGCCTCGGGTGGTTAAAAGGCTACCGTTTGCCCTCCCCCCTGCCCACCCTGTCTGGAGCAGCATCCCCCTCCATTTCTCTATGGCCCCCCACCCTGAATGCCGCCTCCACCTTTGGCTCAAGTTAAAACTGGCCAAGCCTGTTAGTGTGTTGAAGGCTGAGGCCAAAGACGATGAGCCTGGACCGTCCATCTGGCAGAGCCCAGATCCTGGGGTGGATGAAGAGGCGTGGGCGACCTGTGAGCCCAGCGGGGGAGGCAGGTGGGGTGTGGAGGCCTGCCCGCCTCCCTGCCACCTGATTCTCTGGTGGCATGCTGGGAGGGGGTGCCAGGGACTGTGGCCCCAGCCCTGGGCTCTGATCATGGCCCAGTATCCGAATGGGGGTGGCCCTGACAGTTCTTCCAGCAGGGGCTGGGGACTGCGGGTGGGGATGGTAGAGGCTTTGTGCTGACACCCCAGGTGAGACCCTGGAGGGGTCTTTGGGATGGATCAGGTCCCATGACCTATTTCAGGCCCCATTCATGCCTGTCCTCCCTTCAGTGTGGCAGGCATGGTAAGCATGAATACGTGTTTGTTGAATGAATGGATGAATGAATGAGTGAATGACTCAATGAATGATGGGTCAGGGCAGGCCATAGGGAGGGTCTGGTGGGTTGGAGCCCAGGCCTGCCACTTCAGCTAGACCCTCCAGCCGGTACCCTGGGGGAGGAAAGCAACTCTTCCCATCCCCCACCTCTTTTCAAATCCAACCATCACCAAAAAAAAAAAAAAAAGGGCCTGGAAAATCTAACTTCTCCCTGTGGCCTAGGAGGGCAGAGGGCTTGCACTCATCCACGAGTCAGGCTAAGGGGTCCACGGCTGTACGGAGGGCTCTTTCCACAGCCCTCACCTCCTGGTGTGTCTGAAGGGCCATTTTCTAGAAAGATTCTGGTGGGGTGGGGGAGTGTCCACGTGGCCCCCCACAAATGTTGAATTGAAAGGCTGTCGGTCAGCTCTGGGTCAGGGAGACAGATGGGGTACGGGGAGAAGGAGACACCCGGTGGCCCTCCCCTCGTTTCTCATTTTTAAATCTCCCCTGGAGACCCCTGCCGCCCCCGCAGCGTGGGAAGGTGAGGGAGAAACTGTGGCTGGATTTTCACCTGGTCAGAGCCTCAGTTTACCTTCTGTTAACAGAGCAGGGTCTCATGAATGTGGGTGGGATTATTTTTTTCTGGCTGGAGAATGTTGGGATGGGGGGCATCTCAGGGTGTTTCCCATTTGCGATCTTTCTTTGGAGGGTGAAAATTAGGAAGCTGGATGTCCATGACACCTGGCTCTCAACCTCCACTTTGCAAGAGACTTGGGTCGGGCTGAGCCCTGGATGCAGGGCCTGGGGGTATGGGGGGTGGGGGTCTTCCCCTTCTATTCCCCCTCCCAGTACCATCAGGACCCGAATGGTTCCCCCTCCTGATCCCACCTATGCTGGGCCTGGCAGGACCTTACCTGTGGATGGGAGCTGGGGGGACCTAAAGGCCAGCAGCTGGGATCGAGGCCTGTTTGTGGGGCTCAGCTGTGTGACCTCTGGCCAGTGGCTGCCCCTCTCTGGGCCTCAGCCAAAGGGAAGTGGAAGGATGCCTGGGAGGTTGTGGTGTGGGGACGAGCTCCAGGCCCCTCCTGCCAACACGTCTCTAGTTTCGTTTCTGGGGAGCCTACAGGGTGCAGGGTGCCTGCTGGGGGTGCTGGCTGAGAACCATGGGGTGGGAGTGTGGACCCCGGGTTGTGGAGAGAAATCCCCTGAGAGCTTTCTGGGCCACCGGAGGCTGGGCACCAGGGGAGCTGAAAGGGTCGGAGTGGGGTGAAGTGAAAACACCCATTGTGGTCCCCGTGACCCCAGCACCCAGTGGGAGGAGGACCATCCAGTATCACATTATTCTTATGATCACCATCGCACCCTTAATTTTCACATTTGGGGGCCTGTTTGATCCTCAGTGAAGGTATCGTCACTCCCATGAGCTTGTGAGCACCTGTGCATTTCATCCAGAAGGGAAACTGAGGCTGGAAGGGCAAATACTGGGTCCCAAGGACCGACCAGAGCTGCCCCCCAGCTGTCACCCACCTGTCTCCCTCCCAGGCCAGAAGAAGCAGAATTCTATATCTGTGTGATGAAGGGGCGACAGTGTCCCCCAAGCTGAGGATGAGGACCCCCCCACACCGCGGTGGTGTTGGGGGGGGGAGGGGAGGGGGCGGGGCTGTGACATCTGACAGCCGTGGCCAAGGGTGGGGGGTAGGGGCACCCCATTTCCTATGGGCCGTGCTGGGACCAGGAGAAAGGCAGGGAGTCCAGCTGGGTCCTTGGGCTCTGGGGATGGGGCAGCGTTGCAGGGAGAAGGCAGGGCGGGAAGTGAAGATTCCTCAGGAACAGGGCCGGCCCCTGGGTGCTGGCTTTTTTTTTTTTAAGAGAGAGAGATGGAGACAGAGGTGGAGAGACACAGCAAGAGCAGAGAAGGAGAGAGATACACAGAGACGGAGGGAGGGGGAGACTCAGGGAGCCGCCCCCAGACCCCCCCCCCACACAGGAAGAGGCAGAGAGAGGGCGGGAGTGGGGCAGAGCTGGAGAAGGGGGGGCAGGGAGGCCACGAGACCTTCCCCCCGCCGAGATCGGCGCCCCATCCAGAGAAAGGAGGCCTCCCCCGCCGCTCCCAGCCCAGCTCGGGGCTCAGGCCAGGCACTGGGGGGTCTCCCACTGGCCAGTGTCCAGTCATCACCCCCTCCAGTCACCTGCTGGGGGACAGGCCCCCTCTGGGACCCTCCCTCCGAAGGCGCTGGGTGCACGTGGGGTCCCCGGAGGTGCCTGGTGTGGCTCGGGCCGTCCCTCTCCCGATCGGGCTGAATATTAATACCCAACCTGCCCAGGGCAGGCGCCTGCCAGAGGGCTCGTCCGCTGCCGCGCGGCCCCCATTTATGGTAATCACATATATATTTGCATGTTAATGACAATATTTGTCTTAAAGCGGAGGTTGTGAGGGGGGCCTGTGCAGGTGGAGGGGGCGGGTCGGGGGCCTACGGTTTCCATGGGAGCACCAGCTGCTCGGCTGGCGGCAGGGGGGGAGGCTGTAGCACGCCGCGATTGAGGCGTGAGATTCCGAGTGTGACGTGCCAGCCCCAGGGAGACGGCGGGCTGGGCGGCCGGCAGGCGCTGCCTGGCGGGGGGGACGGAGGGAGGGGACAGCGGCGGGGGGCTGGGGAGAGCCACCAGGGCTGGCTGTGCGGCTTCGAGCCAGGCACACCCCTCTCAGTGCCTCAGTTTCCCATGATGATGGGTTTAACAGGCTTTTCTGAGGGTGACTGTGACATCGTTTCTGCCTTCCTTCAGGCTGAGGGCATTGATTGAGCGCCTACTGTGTGCCGGTGTTGGTGCGGGGCTGAGATTCCGAGCAAATAGGATTCCCCATGTGGCACGATGGAGTCAACAAGCCGTAAATCCATCTACCCCTATGACCAACATTTATTGAGCACCTGCTGTGTCCCAGGCCCCGTCCTAGACCCGGGATACAGTGTTGGACAAACAGATAAAAATCCTCTCCCAGACTCGTCCCACCCCCAGATCCCATATGGTGGGGGACACAGTGAGGAACCAGGAGGTTACAAGGCACTGATGTCAGGGCTGCGATGGTGGAAACACATGAGCGGGGACAACCCAGAGGAGGCCCCAGCCTCCTCAGTGCTGTTATCTATAGAGTTGGGAGGCCAGCGGGACCTCCCATCTCGGAGAGGGTTGGGGGATGTAAGGACCGGAATGGTGGTTAAAGCTCTTGACACAGGGCTGGGCACAGAGCCATGCTTATTATGCGAGTAAGCTGAGACCTGAAGGGTGGGAAAGCTCTGTTGACGGGGAAGGGTGTTCCTGGCAGAGTATGTGCAAAGGCCCAGAGCAATGCTGATGCTGACTCTGGGAAAGTTCAAGCAGGGGAAAGACAGAGTTTTTGCCCTGGTGGGAAAACAGCAAAGAGTCCTGGGAGCCCCAGGGTCCCCTTCTGATGTGGGGCATATCTGGCAGGGCTCCTCTGAGAAGTTCTGGCACGGGGGGTGGACCCACGAGCTATCTCTGAAATAGGCCCGTGACTCTCTCTTTCACCCCTGATGTTGGCAGATGAGACCCTCGCCATTAGGAGCACTCAGTAGGACCACACTCACTAATTTAGCCAACACTTCCTGAAAGCCTTTTGGGGCCTTGCCTTGTACTAGGCAAGAGAGATGTGAGACCCCTCTGATCAGTAGACAGAGCTAGACATTGGCACCTATAGCTGGAATGGTCAGGGTTGTATGAAAGGGACGGGATGCAGGGTTGAGGGAACTGGATAGGACGTTGAAGGCTCTGCCTGGGGACTCTGGCTGCATGGCAGAGGGGCATTAGAAGTGGGGTTTTGAAGGATGAATAGGAGCTTGCCAGGTGGAGAAAGCGTTTCATGTATTTATTCACAGAGCACTTTTTTTGTTCTGGGCCCTTTTATGGGTGTGAAAAAAAGCAGTGAGTCAGCTAGGTGGATGTCTCTGTCCTCATGGATGTGGACAGAGGGAACTGGGTTTGCAAAGGCCTGGAGGAGTGAAGGGGCACAGATGGAGTAGAGGAGGAATTAGGTGAGGCATGGGAGGTGAGGCCAGAGAGTTGGCATGGGCTGGACCCTGAAGAGCCTCTTATTGCTGGACTGAGCTTGGACTCTTTCCTGAGGACACTGGGGAGCCATGGAAGAATATGGAGCAGGGGAGGATCTCAGACCTGCATGAAAAGGGAGCTTCATGTCCTGTTAACTGTCATGGCCACCATTGGCCTCTTTCCAGCCTCCCAGCCTTGTTCAGCATATGCACATTTCCTACACACCTGGATGGGTACAACAGGAGCTTCCCCTTGGGGCGAGGCTCACAGTGTGGGACAAGAGGGTCACAAAGAAGCAGACATGTGCTCAGGTCGCAGTGGTTCTTAGAAAACCAGGTTCCCCTCCCCCACATGGATAGGCGAGGAATTGGGGCTCAGTGACGGGCAACACCCATACTCAAGTCACACAGCAGTATAGCTAGGTGTCACACCTCCCAACCTGAGACTTGACCCACTTTGGAAGAGAAATAAAGGAGTCAGAGAAAGAGATGTGATTGTGGAGACATAGACTCAGGATGAAAGCCATCCAGGGATGCTGGCTGTCCTTGTCCAGGGCCAGAGGGAGGGGCTGCTAGGTTTGGAAGACACTGACCTAGCAATAGCCCTGTTGGTCTGGGGTCATGGTCATCATCACTGACATGTAAGCTCTGTGAGGGCAGGGACTGTGTCTTGTTCACCATTTTTTTTTTAATTAATTAATTTATTTTTGCTGTGTTGGGTCTTCGTTTCTGTGCGAGGGCTTTCTCTCCAGTTGTGGCAAGCGGGGGCCACTCTTCATCGTGGTGCGCGGGCCTCTCACTATCGCAGCCTTTCTTGTTGCGGAGCACAGGCTCCAGACGCGCAGGCTCAGTAGTTGTGGCTCACGGGCCCAGTTGCTCCGCGGCATGTGGGATCCTCCCAGACCAGGGCCCGAACACGTGTCCCCCGCATTGGCAGGCAGACCCTCAACCACTGCGCCACCAGGGAAGCCCTTGTTCACCATTTTGAAGTGGATCGTGTGGATGAACAAGGGCCTGAGGGAATGAGAGGATGGGAAGGTGAGGGAGTGGTTGGATGTGGGGGGTGGGGCTGCTCAACAGGTGGATAGATGGATACATGAGTAGATGGCTCTAGGTATGAATGGACGGATGGGTGACAGTGACTTGTCTGTATGAGTGCATTGCTGGATGAAAGAGTGGGTAGACAGATGAAAGGCTGAATGGATTGATGGATGGATGGGTGGGTGGGTGGGTAAATGGATGGATGAATAGATGGATGGATGGATGGATGAATGGATGGAGGAATACATGGGTAGGGGGGTGGATGGATGGGTGAGTGGACGGATAGAGGGACGGATGGCTGGCTGGCTGGCTGGCTGGATGGATGGGTTGGTGGACACCCCTCCATTTACCACCTTCCTCCCCACCTGAATGGGAATGACCATCAGCTTTGCAGCCGGGCAGGCTTGGTTCCTATTCCTGGCTCTGCTTTTTATTTCTGTGTGATCTTGGACAAACCACCTTATCTTTTTTCTGAGCCTTAGTGTCCTCATTTGTAAAAGAGAAAGAATATCCATAGTTGTCTTACAGAGTAGTTGTAAAAATTAGAATTAATTTATAGAATGTGGTTAATGCAATCACTGTCAGTAGTGTCTTGTGTATACTTGGTGTCAGTAAATGGTTGGGTAGCCAGATAGTCAACAACTGTCTGTCAAGTCTCTGGGATGTGCCAGAGCTAGGCTCTGGGGGACACAAAGCAATCTGAGGGGAGGAGGGATTGACAATAAATGAGCAAACAGTTGAATAAGATTTGGGTAGGAGAGAGTTGCTCTGGAGGAAGTAAAATGAGATGTGTGTTGAAGGGTGACAGCTGACCTTGGGTGACTGAAGATGTCAGGAGGTGACATTTGGGATGAGACCTGCAATACAGATGAGAAAGATGTTGTTCTAAAGCCAAGGGAAAGGCATTCCAGGAAGAGGACATGGCATGTGCAAAGGCCCTGAGGTCAGAATTAGTTTGCCGTGTTGGGAGAATAGTGGCCTGTGTGTCTCAGGGCCCAAAAATCTGGAGGTAGAGAGCACAGCATGTGCAAAGGCCCTGGGGCAGGATAGGGCCTGGTGTATCAGAGGAATAGCAGAGATTTCTGCCACCACGGTTGAGCCCAGCTCCTCTGAGGGGCTCCTGAGAGATGGCGGGTTGCCTGCAGATGTCATGTAGGGTAGATTGTGACCTCCCCTAACTGTCCTCCTACTTCTCCCAGCAGCCTTTAAGGGTGGAGTCTTCACTTCTGAGAGGTGGGGAGGGGGCACTCATTATGTCCTTGTCCCTAACCCTCTGCTAGGAGGAGGGACCCAAGGAAGCATTCCCACCACAACTAGGGGTCTTCCGAGCAACCTCATGGGGAAAGGCAGGCTCAGAGAGGGGAGGGCACCTCCCCAAGGACACACAGCATGTTCATCATAGCAGTGTCTACGTTGGAAGGGTTTTGGTGTCATCTAGAGCTACCCCAAGTGGGCGGGCAGGGCTGCAAGGTCATTTTTCACCTACCTACCCACCCCCTCTCTCAACTGTTTGTTTTTTTTTTTTGTCGCTATTATGTGCCACCTTTGAGTGAACCAGACCTACTGTGCCCACGAGGAGCACAATGTGCTGTGAGAAAGTTGTCAGAACAGCTGAGTGGTCCTAAGGGTGGTGATTTGTGGTAATTAAAAAAGTCAAATCATCATCTCTTGGCGGGGGGAGATGAGGAGGAGGAAGGGGTCCAGTGAGGTGGGTCTCACCCAGAGCGATCCTGCCCCCTGGGGGACACTAGGCATTGTCTGGGGACATCTGTGGTTGTCATGAGTGGGGGGGGTCCTGGCTTTGGCTGGGGACCAGGGAGGCTGCTCCACACCCTACAGCACCCAGGATGGCCCCCACAGAGGATGACCCGGCCCCGATGGCAGCAGTGCCGAGGGGGAAACCCCGATCTAGGATCACACCAATATTCTGGCCTGAGCGGTTGGTGGTCAGTGTGGTGTCATGTAGACAAGCCCTCAGGATGCTCAGGATAGAACCATGGAGTCACCCTCACTCTCCCCCCCCTCACACCTCTGCTCCCCATCCCTCCCTCCTGATGGCTCTGCCTTCTAACCTTCTCCACATCCACTCACTTCTCCCCCCAACTCTGTCCACCCCATCATTGCCCACCTGGACCGGCTTCATCTCCTCCACCCTGGTCCCTCGTCTCCCATACTCACCCCCCACTGTCTGTCCTCCCCACAGCAAGCTGAAGGTGCCTGTGAGCACCTGAGCCAGACCCCACCCCCTCCTCTGCCCACAGCCCTCCAGGGTCCCACCTACCTCCCTTGGGGTAACAGCCCAAGTCCTCCACAAGGCCCTGCACGACCTGCCCCGTCCCCTCCCCTCCTCCCTCTCTCCCCCTTGCTCACTCTGCTCCAGACACACAGGCCTCCTCGCTGTTCCTCCAACACACCAAGTCCGGTCCTTCCCCAGGGTCTTTGCACGGGCTGTGCCCTCTGCCTGGACCACACTTCCCCCAAATAATCACATGCCTCCTCCTTCATCCTCTGTAAACTTCACCTTCTCAGTGAAGCCATCCTGCAGACATGATTTATAATCTCAGCCACTCTCCAGCACTCCAAACGCCTCTTCCCTGCTTTCCCCCTTTTTTTCCTGTGAAAATGAGAACTTCTGATGTACCATAGATTTTACTTTGTATTTTATTGGTTTTTCTCTCCTCCCAATAGACTAGAAGCCCTATTAAGATGGGATATTTCTGCCTTTTGTGTTCACTGATAGGTCTCGAGTGCCTAGAAAAGTATCTGAAACACAGCAGGTGGGTGGGTGGATGCACGGATGTATGTATGGATGGATAGGTAGCTCGATGTGTGGATGGATGAATGGGTAAATGAATGAATGATGGATGGATGAATAAAGTAATGGATGATAAACAAAAGGATAATGGATGGATGGATGGATGGATGGATGGATGGATGGACAGGTGGATGGATGGATGGATGGATGGGTGGATGGATGGATGGATGGATGGATGGACAGGTGGATGGATGGATGGATGGATGGATGGATGGATGGACAGGTGGATGGGTGGATAGATGGATGGATGGAAGGATGGATGGATGGACAGGTGGATGGATGGATAGATGGATGGATGGATGAATGGATGGACAGGTGGATGGGTGGATGGATGGATGGAAGGATGGATGGATGGACAGGTGGATGGATGGATGGATGGATGGATGGGTGGATGGATGGATGGATGGAAGGATGAATGGATGGACAGGTGGATGGATGGATGGATGGATGGATGGATGGATGGACAGGTGGATGGATGGATGGATGGATGGACAGGTGGATGGGTGGATAGATGGATGGATGGAAGGATGGATGGATGGACAGGTGGATGGATGGATAGATGGATGGATGGAAGGATGGATGGATGGACAGGTGGATAGATGGATAGATGGATGGATGGAAGGATGAATGGATGGACAGGTGGGTGGATGGATGGATGGATGGATGGATGGGTGGATGGATGGATGGATGGATGGATGGATGGATGGACAGGTGGAAGGATGAATGGATGGATGGACAGGTGGATGGGTGGATAGATGGATGGATGGAAGGATGGATGGATGGACAGGTGGATGGATGGATAGATGGATGGATGGAAGGATGAATGGATGGACAGGTGGATGGATGGATGGATGGGTGAGTGCACGGATGGGGGAATCACTGGTGCAGCGATGGTGACTAAAGCTGTGGGAGGAGTCAACATGGCCGCAGGCAGGAAGTCGGGGGTCCAGATGAGCCCTGAGAAGCCCCAGTGTGTAAGGTGGGGGCAGAGGAGGAGAGAGCAACAGAGGCTAAGGAGCAGCAGCCCAGAGACGGTGTGCCCGAGGGAGTGTGAGCCCTGGGTCCTAGGTCTTGCCCCCTTGGACAGGAAGCAATGAGTTTATAAGCAGAGGGAGGGGCCCATCAGCTCCACTATCTCAGCAAAGTGGGGGATGGCTTCAGGATGAGAGGTTGGACGAGGAGGTGGAGAGGGTGACCAGGGACAGGGGGTGGTGGAGAGGTGGCGCCACAGCAGAAGGGAATGTCTCCTATAATCCTTAGTGGACGGTATTATTATTTTATGGATGAGAAAGTGGAGGCTCAGAGAGGTTAAGTGGCTGGCCCTAGGTCACACAGCAGAAGGGCATCGGGCAGGGTTAATTCCCCATCTTTAGTCCCTAGATGAGTGCTGAATTGAAAGACCTTGAACCTGGGGTGCCAGTCTGCGGTGGGTGGGGATCAGAGGGGTTTGAGACGAGGGCTTTGCACAATCGGTCATGGTGGGAGTCCTGGCTGGGGAGGGGAGATGTTGGTGGTCAGAGAGAAATGAACAAGGCTGTCTCTCCTGCTTTTGTTTCCCCAGCACAGCTGGCACATGACAGGTGCTCAGGAAATATTGACTGACCCGATGCTGGGCATGGGGGGCGGTGGAGGGAGGGAGAACAATGAATCAAATGTAGTCGCCGCCCTCCAGGAGGTGGTCTTGATATTAGCAGGTCAGTTTGGAAACAAAGTCATTCATTCAGTCAGTATTTATTGAGCACCTACTCTGTTCCTGGCACTATTTAAGTTCTGGGGACCCAAAACTGAACAAAATACAAACCTCCCCCCATCCTCTTGGAAGTGGCATTTCAGTGGGGGAGACAGAAAAAAAAATTATGTGCCATTTGAGATGGTGACAAAGGCACTGGAAAAAATAGAACAGGGTGGGGGGTGGTTGAGGACTGTTTTTGGTTGCACTGGGTCTTCGTTGCTGCGCGCGGGCTTTCTCTAGTTACGTCCAGCCAGGGCTACTCATTGCGGTGGCTTCTCTTGTTGCAGAGCACGGGCTCTAGGTGCGTGGGCTCAGTAGTTGTGGCTCGCGGGCTCTAGAGCACAGGCTCGGTAGTTGTGGTGTGTGGGCTTAGTTGCTCCGCGGCATGTGGGATCTTCCCAGACCAGGGAATCGAACGAATGTCCCCTGCACTGGCAGGCAGATTCTTAACCACTGCGCCAACAGGGAAGCCCCAGGACTGTCGTTTTAAACAGGGTGCTCCATGGAGGTTTCACTGAGGGGGTGACATTTGAGCCAAGACCTGAAGGAAGTGAGAGGGTGAACCGTGCAGAGCTCTGGGAGAACTACATCCCAGAACAGCTTGTGCAAAGGCCCTGGGGCAGGACAGGGCCTGGCGTGTTGGAGGAACAGCCGGGAGGCCCGTGTGTCTGGAGCGGAGTGAGTGAGGGGAAGAGAAGAAGGGGGGAGGGCAGGGAGGGGACGGGGCAGGTCGTGCAGGGCCTTGTGGGCCACGGGGAGGACTTGGGCTTTTACCCCAGGTAGGTGGGAACCCTGGAGGGTTGTGGGCAGAGGAGGGACGGGGCCTGACTCAGGTGCTCACAGGCGCCCCCTGGTGGCTGCTCTGGGGAGGACTGAATGTGGACGCCAGGGCGTAGCTGGGGACCAGGGCGGAGGGGACTGAGTTGGTCCAGGTGGGGCTGGACCAGGATGGAGACCAGGAACAGTGGCCAAATTCTTACTGAGCACGTGCTGTGTGCTGGGCCCAATGCTGGACACTGGGAACACATCAGTGACTGGGACACTACCTGTCTCCACCCCCCTGACCCAGCATCAGTTGGGGATGGGGAGGCTTCCCCGAGGAGCAGTGACTCAGTTGGGACCTTCAGGCTGAGGAGAAATGAGCCAGGCAAAGATGAGGGTGAGGGTGTGTGAACCAAGGAAATGGCAAGTTCAAAGGTAGTCAGCGAGGGACTTCCCTGGCGGTCCAATGGTTAAGACTCCACGCTCCCAATGCAGGGGGACCAGGTTCGATCCCTGGTCAGGGAACTAGATCCCGCATGCCGCAACTAAAAGATCCCACATGCCGCAACTAAGACCCGACACAGCCAAATAAATAAATATTAAAAAAAACCCAAAAACAAAGGCAGTCAGTGAGAGGCCAGGCGTGGGGTGTGTCCAGAGTCAGGGTGCAGCCAGGGACACGACCAGTGTCAATCAGGGTCAGTCCCCAGACCTACCAAGCTGCCTGGGAAGTGACAAAAATCCCAGACTTATGCATGAACATAAGGGCTATGAATAGTAAAAAGGAAAAAAAATTGTTTTTCTTTTCATTTTTTTTTTTTTTTCTTTTCATTTTTAAAACAGTTTTTTTAGTTCATTAGATCAATGTAACAAGCTCCAGCGACTTAAGTCGTCCCCAACGCTCTGGAATTTTCTGGAACTCAGAAGCCCTTTACCCACCCCCAGTTTGGGTTTAGCACCAGGGGTTGTTTCTGACTTGCTGTGTGACCTCAGGAAAGCTGCTCAGCATCTCTGAGCCTGGGTTAACTCATCTGTAACATGGGGATAAAAATAGTGAGAATCCAGGGATAGCAGGGAGAGCAGCTGCATGAGGGCTTGGCTCTGTGCACAAGGCTGGTACCACTTGGGGGATTTTTAGTCAGTCCTGCGGGGGTCCTTCCTATGAAGACCCCCAAACCCTCAGATCCAGCAGGGCCCAAACCGGGTTCCACCTCTTCCTTCCAAACTGCTCCTCCTCCTGGGTCCCCATCTGTACTAGTTTCCTGGGGTAGCCGTTACAAACGATCACAGATTCTCTCTCAGTCCTGGAGGCCAGAAGTCTGAGATCAAAGCTGTGCTCCCTCTGGAGGCTCCAGGGGAGGGTCCCTCCTGCCTCTTCCAGCTTCTGGGGGCTCCAGGCGTCCCTTGGCTTGTGGCTGCATCCGTCCAGTGTCTGCCTCCATATTCCCCAGTCTTCTGTCTGTGTCTCCTCTTCTGTCTCATATAAGGACACTTGGCACTGGATTTGGGACCCACGTGGTTGTCCAGGATGATCTCATGTCAAGATCCTTACTTACATCTGCAAAGACCCTTTTTCCAAATAAGGTCCCATTTCCAGGTTCCTGGAGTGGATGGATCTTTTCTGGGAGGACCACCATTCAGTGCCCAGAGATGCTTATCTTCTGGGCTTCCTTAGCCCTGTGTCCCCACCTCTGCCCCAGGCTGACAACACACAGGGGTGTGTCTGTCTCTGCCTCTACCCAGCCTGGAGGCTTAGCATCACCCATTAGTCAAAGCATTGTCCCCAGAACCCCAGCTGAGCAGAGGCCTGTTGCCATGGAGGGACAATGGCCACCTCCGCCCCCTTCCTCAGAGAGGAGCATCCCCAGGGCTGGAGAGAGGAGCATCCTGTGGGCTGGGGGAAGAGCCCTGTGTCATGTGTCATGCAGGTATGGGCTTAAGTCCTAGCCCTGTCCTATCTGTGGGTGACCTGGGCCACTGGGAACCTCAGTCTCCTCATCTGTAACGTGGGCACTCTTCTCCCCACCATCGTAGGCTCTGTGGGGTCGGCCTGGGTCTCCTTGTTTGGGAGGCCTGTATTAATGGTTCAGTTTATCTGTGCATCAAACAGTTGGTGTCTAGACTAGATTGTAGGTGGCCCACAAGGGTCTTTTCATGGATGCGCTTAAGGCCACCTTTGTCTTAAAATATTAAAGGTGTGGAGTGAGTTCAAGGAAGATGGCAGAATTGGGTGCCCCTGCCACTCCACACCCCAGGGACCAAAGCCCCAAAGGTGCAGTGGATGGGAGTGAAGCCCATGACATCGGATACCCCTGGCTTCAAATTCCAGCTCCACCCCTTACCTGCTGTGCAATCATAGGCAAGTCACTTTGTCTCTCTGAACCTCAATTCCTCCGTACTATGCATAACACCTCCCTCATAGGATTCCTGCAGAGAAGAGAGGGGCGTGGAGCCAAGTACCCAGGACAGCGAACGCCCTAAGTGTTCAGTGAATTGGCTGTTATTGCTACTACTGTTATCTTATAAGAGGGGAAATATTGTGGTGCAGAAGGGCTGGGACTGGAGTTAGACTTCCAGGGTTCAGATTCCACCTCTGGGACCCGTCGCTGTGTGACAGCTCAATGTCTGGTGTCTCCATTTTCCCCATCTTAAAATGGGGAGAAAAATAGATACAATAGTGCCATTCTCTTGGGCTAGGCTGAGGGTTTGAAGGGTTCATATGGGTGATGTCTCTATAAGATGCTTGGCACTCAGTGAACTTCAACTATTACTGTCATTATTACAACTTCAAGTCATGAAATTCCAAAAGCTGTGATCTTGGAGCAGAGAGCAGAGGACCTCGTCTAGAGGAGGGACCCTCTGGATTTCCCAGTAAAGAAGTTTCCTCTCTGGGGGTCTGCTTGCTTGCCTCCAGGGACAGGGCACTCCCTCCCTCCAGAGAGAGCCATGATGAGGTAGATCTAGTTGTTAGACAATTTTCATATATTGAGGAAATCTCTTGTTTCCCAAGGATCCCCCCATTGGTCCCTACTCCACCTCGGGTGTCGAGAGGTCAGCTCTTGTCCAGGCTTTGAAAATGGGGGTGGGTGTGAAGGGAACCATAGGGTTGTCAAGTACTGAGCATTCTGGGTTATTGGTTCTTGGAGGTGGGGCTGCCCTCTTGACCTGCCCCGCCTCTACAGAACCCCAGGGCTTGGCCAGCGCGGGGCTTGGAGTGTGTTTTGCTGAACACCTGGTCCCACCCTCTTGTCATTGACGAGGCTGGTGTATAGGGTGAGGGTAGCCAGGGCTGGAATCTGCTGAGAGGCTCACTCATTGTGGGCACTGGCTGGGCTGAGATTTCCCTGGGAGGGTCCCTCTAGGACTAGGATGCAGCAAAACAGACCCCCTCAATTGAAATGGGGTCCATGGCTTCTTCAACATTTGATCCAGCAGCACATTCTCTCAGAAAGGTGGTACTATTTTAAGGTTCCTTACAGGGAAAGTTAAGGCAGGGGCCTGTGACCCTCCACAAAGGCCTGGGGGACCTATTTCCCTCATAGGCCCTGGGGGAAATTTTTAGAAAAGATGCAAACTCCAGGTAGTGTATCCCAGTGGCTAGCACACAGTTCGAGGCGCCTGACTGCCTGGGATATTCCACTGTGTGACCTTGGGCAAGTCACTTCCCCTCTCTGTACCTCAACCCCTCATCTGTAAAACGAGGACAATGCCAACAGCTCCTTTGTGGGGTTGTTGTGAGGATTAAATGAGTCAGTATTGAGTATAAGCTTATTAGCAATAAAAACTAAGGAGCTTTATTAACATCATCACTAAAAGTCTGTGTTTGTTGGGAACTGTATTCGTTTGTTAAGGCTGCTGAAATAATGTGCTGCAAACCAGGTGGCTTAAAAAAACAGAAATGTAATCTCTCCTAGTCCAACAGGCCAGAAGTCTGAGATCAAGGTGTTGGCAGGGCTGGCTTCTTTTTTTTTTTGCCGCACTGTGTGGCATGTGGGATCTTAGTTCCCCGACCAGGGATCAAACCCGTGCCCCCTGCATTGGGAGTGCGGAATCTTAACCACTGGACCGCCAGGGAAGCCCCAGGGGCTGGCTCCTTCTGAGACCATTAGGGAGAATCTGATCCAGGTCTTCCAGCTTCCGGTGGTCCTGGCAGTCCTTACCGTTCTTTGGCTTGTCATACATCCCCCAGATTTCTGCCTTCGTGTTCACATGGCGTTCTCCCTGTGTGCATGTCTCTGTGTTCAGGTTTTCCCCTTTTATAAGGGTACCAGTCTCATACTGGATTAGGGTCCACCCTACTCTACTATGACCTCACCTTAACTAATTACATCTGCAACGACCCTATTTCCAAATAAGTTCACATTCTGAGGTCCTGTTGGTTAGGAGAACAACATATGAGCATGGGGGAGGAGGGAGACAATTCAACCCTAATAGAACCTGAAATTCGAGGCTCTATTATCCAGAAACTGGTGAACATGACACGTTTTCACCAATTAGAAAAGAGAAGCTAAGAGGCTGAGAAGAGATAGGGCCAAGAAAACAGGGAAACATTTCAGTACCAGGGACAGCGGTTCGCGTGTTTGTTTTGGTTTTTTCTCTCGCTGCAAACCTTCCAGACCCAGAGGCTGATGGAAGGTTATTCAGGGGTCTCACCTACCCTCCTAGGGCCAGCACACTCACTCCATCTTCTGCATATAGGGCTCCACAGGCAAGACAGGACCCAAGGAGAAAGGGCTTTGCCCCTATTTTACATCTCCCTGCAGCCCAATTTCTTGCCAATCATGCCTAATTTCTCTCAGTCTTTATGGCTGATTTTCGTAGTGCTTCTCCTTTCCCTGAAGACCTTGGGAGATTCTATTCAGAAAATAGAAACACCAAAAAAAAAAAAAAAAAAAAGGAAAGACAAGGCATGTATTGGAAGAAGACATGGGCATCAAATATAATCAAAAAAGGATAAGTACACACAATTTATAAAGAGGGGATGTTTGTAATATATCCCAATTACAAGTTTTTATTCTGGTAAAATTACATAACAAAATTTACCAACTTAACCATTTTTAAGTGCACAGCTCAGTGGCATTCAGTACATTCACATTGTTGGGCAACCATCCCCACCATCATCTCCAGAACTTTCTCGTCTTCCTAAACTGAAACTCTGTCCCCATTAAACACTAATTCCCCATCCCCCTCCCCCAGCCCCTGGAACCCACCATCTACTTCCTGTCTCTGTGGATCTGACTCCTCTGGGTCCTCCTATGAGTGGAATCATACTGTATTTGTCCTTCTGTGTCTGGCTTATTTCACTGAGCATCAGGTCTTCAGGGTTCATCCATGTTGTAGCAGGTGTCAGAATTTCTTTCCTTTGTTGTCCTTTTATAGATGGACCACATTTTGCTTATCCATTTATCTGTTGATGGATATTTGGGTTGTTTCCACCTTTTGGCTGTTGTGAATAATGCCGCTATGAACACGGGTGTGCAAATATCTCTTCGAGTCCCTGCTTTCAATTCTTTTGGGATATATACCCAGAAGTGGAATTGCTGGATCATATGGTAATTCTATGTTTAACTTTTTTTAGGAGCTGCCAAAGTGTTCTCCACAGCGGCCGCACCATTTTACATTCCCAACACATTTAAATGTTTTTTAAATGCTAGAAGCTGTCCTCAGCTCTGCCTGGTGCCCCTTCCCCAGGGCTGCAGGGCACCTCTCAGGCCTGGGGCGGGGACCCCTCCCCATCACCAGGCCCAGCTGGTGGGAGCAGCCGCGTAGTGAGCGCAGCCCAGCAGGATGCAGCTTTAATTAGCTCCAGCCTGGGGCGGAAGTGGTGCCCACGGAGCTGTTCCTAGGGGCTCTGCACAGGGGGTCCTCTTCGGGGGAGGCAGAGAGACCATGGGGAGGGAGCTGGGCATGGAGGACACAGGACTCGACAGCATCAAAGAGCCAACGATGGTCTCATTTCACAGACAGTGAAACTGAGGTCCATAGGGGTTAGAGAGGCAAACCCAGTGCTGGGGCCCAGATCTCTATGTCCATCCCAGGGAACTTGCCTGCATCCTCTAGCCCGCCTCGGGCAAACATCTTTCAAAATATCTTTGATCTCATTGGCCTTTCTCTGGGCGCCTCCCTCTGCTCGCTCCTCTTCTGTGTCTGTCTCTCAACCTTTCTTGTCTCTGTGGCTCTCACGCTTCTCACCCCCCGCCCCCACTCAGGACTTCCTCCAATCACACCCTCTCTCTGGACCACTTTAGGGCCGGCCCCGCCCCTTGCCTCTCCTGATTGGCCCTGCCCTTTGACGCCACACCCCACCCGTGTAGCTCCGCTCCCCGCCCCTTGGTGGGTCCATCCCACCGCACCCTCGGACCATCCTCTCTGATGGGGGAAACTGAGGCCCACACAGGGGCAGCGTCCCATCCGAGGCCACAAAGCTGGTTAGTGGCAGAGTCACTGTGCTCGTCATTCCAGTGTTGAGGCCTCTTCTGACTCCCTGGGGCTGCTTGTGCCCTCCCCACCCTCCTCCCTGGGGCAGCAGCTCTGTCCCCTCTCCCCTCCCCCACCTCGCCCCGCTTTTTAGCATCAGCCACGGATTTAATTAACAGCGGATTCTCCTCTCTGCCTTTCCCTGTCTCACCCTTTGGGAAGTGTACGTGTGGGAGGGGAGAGCTGAGCTACTCCTACTGCCCCACACCCAAAGGGGGCTCCAGCCTCCTTTTCTCTTTTTGTTTTTTAAATTGTAGTAAAATACACATAACATTAAATTTACCACCTTCATCATTTTTCCTTCTTTTCTTTCCTTAAATTTTTTTTATTGTGGTTAAATACACATAAAGTTGACCATTTTAACCATTTTTAAGTGTGCAATTCAGTGGCATTAAGTATACTCCCACTGTTGTGCAACCATCCCCACCATCATCTCCAGAACTTTCTCATCCGCCCAAACTGAAACTCTGTCCCCATGAAACACTAACTCCCCACCCCCTCCCCCAGCCCCTGGCCCCCACCATCTACTTCCTGTCTCTGTGGGTCTGACTCCTCCAGGGACCTCCTGTGAGTGGGATCACACAGTATTTATCCGTCTGTGTCTGGTTCTCTCACTGAGCATCACGTCCTCAAGTTCATGTATGTTGTAGCATGGGTCAGAATTTCCTTCCTTTCAATTTATTTATTTGGCTGTGCCGTGCGGCATGTGGGATCCTAATTCCCCAACCAGGGATCGAACCCTCGCCCCTGCAGTGGGAGCGCGGAGTTTTAACCGCTGGACCGCCAGAGAAGTCCCATTTCCTTCCTTTATAAAGCTGAGTAATATTCCATTGTACAGGTGGACCGCGTTTAGTTTATCCATTCGTCAGTCAGTGGACGCTTGGGTTGTTTCTGCCTCTTGGCTATTGTGAATAATACTGCTGTGAACATGGGTATACAGCATCCTTTTCTCCTAACACCCCTTTTTGTCTCCCCTCCAGGCTGTGCCTTTCTCACCTACTGTGCCAGGGACTCCGCCATCAAAGCTCAGACTGCCCTACACGAACAGAAGACCTTGCCCGGGGTGAGTCCTGGGTGCTGTCTGGGAAGGGAGGGGACACATGGAGGAGATGCTTTCGGCCTGGGGAAGGCTAAGGCCCTTCCTGGGATCAGCTGTGAAGCCCACGTGCCTCTGGACTCAGAAAGAGGCATAAGGAACAGGGAGACAGAAATCATCACCAGAATGAGCATTTCTTGCGTGCCTACTGCATCCCATGCTGTATACTTCACACCAGGGTGGTTGTGTGCCGTGCAGGCTGCATACTGCACAAGGGCACCTGACTTCGCATGTGAGTGTCATTGGACTGAAACCTGAAGGATGAGGAAATATTGGCAGGGCCGAGGGACAGCCCGTGCAAAGGCCCTGGGGCAGGACCAGGCCTGGCGTGTTGGAGGAACAGCGAGGAGGCCCGTGCGTCTGGAGCAGAGTGAGCGAGGGGGAGAGAGGGAGGAGGGGAGGGCAGGGAGGTGAGAGAGGCAGATGTGCAGGGCCCGTGGGCCTCAGGGAGGAGCCTAGACCCTACCTGTTTCTCACCATAAAAAGGGAAGGGGTTCTCTTTCCCCTTGTCCTTATGGAGCAAATGAAGCTATGGCCCCTTAATGTAATAGTTCCTCCCCAGGGAAGGCTGGCCCAGGCTCTGTCCCTGCTGGTCTCTCTTATCAGCCCTGTCCTCTTTGGGTGGGCAGGAGGTCCCTGCCCCCAGTGAAGGATGGATGGTCCCCCTGAACCAGCCAAGCCAGGTCTCCAGTGAGAACTGTGGCACACCCCCCCATGAGTTCGGGGGTGGGGGGTCGCCCCTTCCCTCTGGAAATCTCAGGGACCCTTCAGCCTCAAGGGGATTCAGCGGATGCTTTGGTGGCATCATGCCATCACTGCTGGGAGCATGGGCACAGCACGGCTGACAGTGGACAATCTGGGGTTCGCCTGCCAGGGACATGAAGCTGTGGCATGGGTTTGACTCAACTCTGAACAAGCATCAAAATGTTTGGGATGGGGGCTTCCCTGGTGGCGCAGTGGTTGAGAGTCTGCCTGCCGATGCGGGGGACACGGGTTCGAGCCCTGGTCCGGGAGGATCCCACATGCCGCGGAGCAAATGGGCCCGTGAGCCACAATTGCTGAGCCTGCGCGTCTGGAGTCTGTGCTCCGCAACAAGAGAGGCCGCGATAGTGAGAGGCCTGCGCATCGCGATGAAGAGTGGCCCCCGCTTGCCGCAACTAGAGAGAAAGCCCTCGCACAGAAACGAAGACCCAACACAGCCATAAATAAATAAATAAATAAAATTTAAAAAAAAAAAAAATGTTTGGGATGGGGTGGCCTCAACCTTATCTTGCAGAACAAAGAGCCCCTCTTTGGAAGGTGAAGTGGCAGAGGCAAGAGCATACGCTCTGGCGGCCACATCAGTGGACTCCTCATTCAGCTCCCACCTGTTTTTGCTGTGTGACAGAGAGCCAGTAACTCAACCTCTCTGGTCTTCAGCATCGGAAGAGTATAATGTGGTGAAACTGTAGAGAAGGTCATGGAGGGATTCACAGAGTAGGTGGCATCTGAGAAGAGACTTGAAAGATGAGAAGGCAGGGCATGCCAGGAGAAGGAGCAGGACATGCAAAGGTGACTTAGAGCCTGTGGAATAAACACCATCCGGAATTCACTCTTCTCCCTCCCTTGGACCTTCTGCCAATACCTCCCCAAACCAACTGGAAACTGGAGGGCAGGTCCGTCCATACAGGTTAGCGTCAAGGGGCACAGTGGAGTTCTGCGGACTGTATTAGTTATCTCCTGATGCATCACAAATTACTGCTCACCTTAGTGGCTTCAAAAAATCAGCATTCGTTGTCTCACAGTTGCCAGGGGTCAGGAATTGGGGCGTGAGTTTGCTGCATGGTCCTGGCTTCGGGGTCTCTCCTGAGGTTGCAGTGGAGTCGTCAGCCAGAGCTCGACTGTTGGCTGGAGGCCTCAGCGTCTCTCCCCGTGGGCATCTCCCTCGTGCTTGCTGCTTGAGGGAGGGGCCTCGCAACAGGGCTGCTGGCTTCCCCCAGGGCACGTGATCGGAGCGAGCGTGAGCCAGGAGGAAGCCACGGCGCCTTTTATGGCTTCCTTTCAGAATGACACACTCTCATTTCTGCCATATTCTATCCTGGCAATTTGCCAGGAGCCAGGGGGCCTTGGGGAGGGACACCTTGGAGGGACAAAGTTTGGTAGTGGATTTGTCCAAGTTCTGGCAGCCAGCAAGCAGCAGAGCAGGGATATGACCTTCATGGTCTGACTGCAGACCCCATGCTAGCAACAGCCCCAGTGCTGTTTCCCAATCCTTCCATATCCAGTGGACCTTTTTTTTTTTTTTTTTTTTGTGGCATCAGGTCCTGGCTGGAAGCTCTGACTCTCTGTCCAGAGAAATCAATACCCACATGGAGATTTGCCAATGTTCCTAGCAGTTTCCCTCCACCCCCATCAGCTAAGTCCCTCTTCCCCATTCCCCTGCGCCCATTTTCCTGATGGGATCACTGAGACCCAAAGCCAGTGCCTTTGGCTGCCTGAAGCCTCAGGGGCCTGTTCCCTCTGTGTTGG
This sequence comes from Balaenoptera ricei, assembly GCF_028023285.1. NCBI lineage: Eukaryota > Metazoa > Chordata > Mammalia > Artiodactyla > Balaenopteridae > Balaenoptera > Balaenoptera ricei. Next base: position 180,269,961 of record NC_082641.1, read on the forward strand.
GGGCTACAGCTGGGCTCTGGCAGACGGTGGAAGAGCCAGGAGTCAAGGAGCCATCCCTCCCTGTATGCCCCACCCCTCTTGCCAGGCTGGTCTCTGGTCCGAGGCCTCTTCAGGATGTAAAGATGCCAGTTGCCAGGGGTTCATTCTCTGTGTCAGGCTCAGGGCTCTCTGTCCTCCTCTCTCTGCTCACTCTCCCAGCCCATGGATCCAGTTCTTTCATCCATCTATCCAGCCACCAGCAAACTTTCATTGAGCACCTATACTGCACTTCTCTTGCCAGCTCTGTGTGCAGAAATCACCCCCTGGTGACTCTCCCAGGCACCCCAGACCCAGCAGAGCTCAAACTGGCCACAGCATCCCCTTTGAACAGGTTTCTCCTCCTCCCTCCCTCCCCCATCCCCCCCCATCCCAGCCATCCCCACATCCTGCTCTCCAGAGCCTCTCCTCCATGTGTCACCCCTCCCCCCACTTCTGTGATCCTGTGGGTTCACATCCCAGCTCCACCCCTCCCAACCTGTGTGACCTTGACAGTGTCTTTCCTTCAGAGGCTCAGTCATCCTTGTCTCCAAAATGGGCATCGCCAGGTCCATCTGACCAGCCTGGAGAGAGGGTTGTTAAAAAATGTGGGTACAAAGTAGATTCCATTTTTGGAGATGTTAAGCTTTTATATTTTGGTCTCCGGCAGCCCCTAGTTCCTAGAAATTCCTCACTCCCCAGATACTGAGGGACTGGAAAGAACACCAACCTCTAGGTCATGCTGAGAACGTGCGGGAAACTGCCTTCCTACCTGGAGAATCTCTATGCTGCTTTCAAGGCGACCCCTGTTATCTCCTCCCTCTGCTCATCCCTGACCCCTCGGGGCCGGGAGTGTCTGCGTCTGCCTATGTCTCCCCCTAGATTGAGGGTCCCTTGAGAGCAGACCCTGACTTTCAGGATGGGAGTAGATCCGGGGGTGTAGACGTCTCCTAGGGCCACTCTTAACAAGGCACCACAAACTGGGTGTCTTAAAGCAACAGAAACTTACAGTCTCCCAGTTCCAGGAGCCAGAGTCCAAGATCCAGTTGTCAGCAGGGCCGCCCTCCCTCTGCAGGCTCTCAGGGAGATTCTATCCCAGGCTGTCTCCCAGCTTCTGGTGGTCGCTGGCAATCCTTGGCTTGTAGACGCATCCCTCCAATCCCTGCCTCTGTCATCACGTGGCCTTCTTCTCTGTGTCTTCAGCTCTCCCATCTCCCTCTGCCTTTCTCTCTCTCTCTTTCTCTTTTTAAAAAATATTTATTTATTTATTTATTCATTTGGTTGTGCCGGGTCTTAGTTGCGGCTCGCTGGCTCCTTAGTTGCGGCATGCAAACTCTTAGTTGCGGCATGCATGTGGGATCTAGTTCCCTGACCAGGGATCGGAGCCGGGCCCCCTGCATTGGGAGCGAGAAGTCTTTTTTATTTTTAATTAATTTATTTTATTTTTATTATTTTTGGCTGCGTTCGGTCTTTGTTGCTGCGTGCGGGCTTTCTCTAGTTGCGGCAAGCAGGGGCTACACTTCGTTGCGGTGCGTGAGCTTCTCATTGTGGTGGCTTCTTTTGTTGCAGAGCATGGGCTCTAGGCACGCGGGCTTCAGTAGTTGTGGCTCGCAGGCTCTAGAGCGCAGGCTCAGTAGTTGTGGCACACGGGCTTAGTTGCTCCGCGGCATGTGGGATCTTCCCAGACCAAGGATTGAACCCGTGTCCCCTGAATTGGCAGGCAGATTCTTAACCACTGCGCCATCACAGAAGTCTCTGCCTTTCTCTCTCTCTATTTTTTTTTAATAAATTTATTTATTTTTGGCTGTGTTGGGTCTTCGTTGCTGCGTGTGGGCTTTCTCTAGTTGCGGTGAGCGAGGGCTACTCTTCGTTGCGGTGAGTGGGCTTCTCAGTGCAGTGCCTTCTCCTGTTGCAGAGCACGGGCTCTAGGCGCGTGAGCTTCAGTAGTTGTGGCACGCAGGCTCGGTAGTTGTGGCTCACGGGCTCTAGAGCGCTGGCTCAGTAGTTGTGGCGCACGGGCTTAGTTGTTCCGCGGCACGTGGGATCTTCCCGGACCAGGGCTTGAACCCGTGTCCCCTGCATTGGCAGGCAGATTCTTAACCACTGTGCCACCAGGGTAGCCCCTCTGCCTTTCTCTTATGAGGACACCAGTCATTGGATTTAAGGCTCACCTAAATCCAGGATGACCTCGTGTCCAGATCTATCACTTAATTACATCTCTAAAGATGCCTTTTCCAAATAAGTTCCCATTCACAGATTCCAGGGGTTAGGACTTGGACATATTTTTAGTGAGGACAGCCATTCAACTCACTACAAGGGGTGACCACAAAATGAAGAGCCAGATATAAGGGCCACCGTGGGCAGCATCTCAAGGGAGAACCAGGTGACCTGCGTTGATGACCTCGTGGAGGGCAAAAAGGGTGGCTTCTTGGAGGGGGATGCATTTGAGCTGAGTCGAGCAATGGGGAGGATTGTGGCAGATGGGGGTGGTGTGAGCGCGGGGTGTACCAAGACTTGGAAGCAGGAACATGCCTGGCCTGCTGAGTGCAAGGACATGTGAGAGCCTGACGGACGAGTTTACTGCCCCCAGGGACACTGGGCAATGTCTGGGGACATTTGTGGTTGTCATCACCGGGAGATGCTGCTGGCATCTTGTGGGTAGAGGCCAGGGATGCTGCTCCAAACCCTACAGTGCCCAGGGCGGCCCGCCACGATGGAGAATTATCCAGCCCCAAATCAACAGTGCTGAGGCTGAGAAACCCTGTTTAGGAGAATAAGGAGCTGGTTAATGTTCTAGAACGGTGCTAATAGGAATAGAATGCAAGGCATGTATAGCATTTAGATTTTTCTAGGAGCACCATTTAAAGAGTAAAAAGAAACAGTTGAAATGAATTTTAATGCTATCTTTTATTTTAACCCACTATCTCCAAAATCCTATCAAGAGGCAGTCAGTAGGGCCCATGTAAAGCTTACTAACGAGATAGTTCACATTCCTTTTTTTCATCCTAAGTGTTCCAGAATCCGGTGTGTTGATTGCACACTTCTGGTCCATCTCAAGTGGGACACTCAGTGGTTATCAGAGATGCTCGATCTGGATTTGCATTTTATAAAATTGACAGTTGAAAAAGTAGATTCACTTGCCCAAATCGTCCTAAACATACTTAAAGGTTTTCCAAGAATGAAGTCAGCTAGTATCAGTTTTTAGACTTAGGTTTACCTTTATATTAATTTTAAAAGAAATAAGTTCATTTATTTATTTTTGGCTGCGTTGGGTCTTCGTTGCTGCGCGCCAGCTTTCTCTAGCTGCGGCAAGCAGGGGCTACTCTTTGTTGCGGTGCGCGGGCTTCTCATTGCAGTGGCTTCTCTTGTTGCGGAGCACGGGCTCTAGGTGTGCGGGCTTCAGTAGTGGTGGCTCGCGGGCTCTAGAGCGCAGGCTCTGTAGTTGTGGCACATGGGCTTAGTTGCTCCGAGGCATGTGGGATCTTCCCGGACCAGGGATGGAACCCGTGTCCCCTGCATTGGCAGGCAGATTCTTAACCACTGTGCCACCAGGGAAGTCCTATATTAATTTTAACTAAACACAATTAAACACAGTTCCGTGTCTCGGTCACACAAGCCACATTTCAAGTGCTCAGTAGCCACATGTGGCTGTTGGCTGCTGTACTGGATGGCATAGTTCTAAAATGTTCCAGGCCAAGGGTCAGCGAGCTTTTTCTGTAAAGCAGAAATGTATGGCTTTGCTGGCCATACAGCCTCTGTCACATCTACTCAAAGTGTAAAACAGTAACAGATGACAAGTGAACAAATGGGCGTGGCTGTGTGCCAATAAAACTTTATTGACAACAATAGATTGGGGGCCCGAATAGGGCTGTAGTTTGCCAATCCCCATTATAGACCACTGCTGTCCAATAGAACTTGAAGGTGGAAGTGTTCTCTCTGTGCTGTCAAATAGGGTGGCCACTAGCTCCGTGTGGCTATGGAGCCCTTGAAAAGGGGCAAGAGTGACACAGGAACTGAAGTTTTAATGTTATTTAATTTTAATAGATGTAAATTTAAACTTCCAATGTCTACATGTGGCTAAGGGCTACCATACTGGACAGTGCAAATCTAGAATGTTCTAGATCAGGGATCAACTACTGCTTTGGACAGCCCAGACCCAGAATGTTCCAGACCAGGGCTCAGCCACCATATTAGACAGTGCAGACCTAGAATGTTCTAGGCTGGGGGTCAGCTACCATGTTAGACAGTGCAGACCTAGAATGTTCTAGGCTGGGGGTCAGCTACCATGATAGACCGTGCAGACCTAGAATGTTCTAGACCTGAGGGTCAGCTACCATGTTAGACTGTGTAGGCTAGATTGTTCTAGAACCAAGAGCATGGTGCAGTGTCATTATACATCTAGGTTAGGGAGTTCTCGGTCTCTCTTTGACACCTGCTCACAGTTGGGGATGGGTGAGGAGTCTCAAGCAATGCCCTTCTCTTCTTGGGCGTCAGTTTCCCCAGGGTTATCACTGTTTCCCAGCACTGCCGGGGCACCTCATCCATCTGCCATGTCAAGGGGGCACCAGGGCTGCTGCTCACCCCATTTGACAGGTGGGGAGACTGTGGCAAGAGAGAGGAAGGGACTTGTTTGAGGTCACCCAACAGAGTGAGGACTGCAGCTCCACCCACCCAGTTCCACAGACCTTGAACCTCTTGGCTTCTCTGGCTCAGTTCCTGCAAGCTGGCCCCCTTCCTCCCTGGAGGTGAGGGCTGATGTTTGATAAAGAAGAAGGAGGTGGCTCGGGGCTGGACCCTGGGGACGGAGGGGCCCCTGGGGGCCACCTCCTGACTGGGGCAGCATTCTGTGGGAGTAGAGCCTGGCTTAAAATTTTTTTTTCTTAAAATTTGAAAAATACTGCACACTTAGAGAAAAGTGCATGCAACCCAACTGATTACAAAGCAAGCACCCTGTTACCACTACACAGTTGGCACCCTGGAAACCACCCCGTCCCATGTCCCCAAGCCCAAGCCCCTCTCTTTTGTTGGAGGAGCTGCTGCCCTGACTTTTACGGTAACCAACCCCTGCTTTTCTTCTGGTACCGCGCCCGTGAGATTCAAAGCGCTTTGCACTTTGTCATCGCTGTGTGGTATTCCATGGCTGGGACACACCATTTATTCGTCCACTCTCCTGCTGGTGGACATTTGGGTTGTTTCTAGTTTTGCTGTTAAGGCATAGAGATCCTTGCCGGTGTTTTGTCTTTGGTGGACACATGCCACGTTTGGGTCAGGTGCATACCCAGGAGTTCCGATCCCTGAGTACGCGTATCTTCCGATTCTGATGAGCGAAGACGCTGATTTGGGGGGTGAGCCTCCCTGCCTGAGAACACCCGCAGAAATGGAATCAGCCTTTCAGAACAAGCGCTGGAGGCTTGCTTGCTGATCGCACGAGGAGGCATGGGGGCTACTGCGCAGGAGACCCCCTTGCCTGTCAGCGGCAGCTGAGCACGGGCTTCCGAGCCCCCTCCCAGGCGTCTCCGCCAGAGGATGGAGCCTCGGCCGGCCGCAAGAGAAAGCCCACCCCGCGGGCTCACGTCTCCGCGCATGCCCGCGCGCACCGCTGGGGAGTCGGGGCGGGGGGGCCGGGGCTGGGTTGCGCTAGAGACAGACAGCCACCATCTCTCCTGTCCCCGTGTGTGTGCGCGTGTGTGTGTTGGAGGAGACGCATAAAGCGGACACTTCTGTTTTTCTGTCTCTTGATGACCCAGGAGGGAAGTGGTCCCCGTTGTTTGCCGGCTCGGTGCATCTCTCCCTGCCCTGGCAGAGCCCAGGCCCCCACCCACCATAATGCTGCTTTCTGCAGCGAGTGACCCACCCACTCCCACTTCCAGTTCCCTCCTCGAGTATGACAGCGGCGTCCGTGGGGGACGCAGTTTAATCAAATCTCAGCACTCTGGAATAGGACCCTACATTGAATAAGAGAATCCCAGAATAGAACCCAGAATGGACCGCAGGACCCTGGAATCCACGCTGGGTGGATGTCTCCGATTCCCGCAGGGGTTTCCTGCTGGCTGTCAAACCCCAGGACGGGGTTCCTGCGGATGGAAGGGACCCCCCCTCCCCTCCTCACACCCCCACCCCTATCGACAACAGGCAACAGGTCCAGCTCCCGCCTCTTGGACGGTGAGGGGCTGGGCCATGTGAGGCAATGCCATCTCTTTCTTTGTGAAGGCCTTGGCGAGTGAGGGATGCCCCAGACCTGCTGGCCGCCCTGCTGCTCATCTGAGCACCCTGGAAAAGGATGAGTTTGTCCAGCTATGAGTCCCCCCACAGGCCCCTCCTGAAGCCCCTTCTGTGCACACAGGGGTCTCTGAAGTGGTCCCTTTGCACGATCCACCCCCATATCCCATGACTTGGCTCAGAGTCAAGCCAACCCTGAGAATGGGCGGGGGGGCCCCAAAGTGCCGAATGTCTCATGATCTGGCTTCCCCAGACCTCAGTCTCCTCGTCTGTAAAGTGGGTTTGCGGAGTGTTTTGAGGGTCCTGTGAGGTGACACAGGCCAGATGCTGAGCACACACTTGGCAAATAGATGCTGAGTGAATGAACGCAGGGTCCCAGGCAAGTCGAGCTGTGGGACTCTGGCCAGTCATGTCTCTTCCCGAGCCTGTTTTCTCCCGTGAAATGGGGACAGTGCAGACATGCCTGGCACGAGCTCTTGGGTTACTTCCCGTGCAGGGCACTGTGCCCAGCACGCCTGCCCCACTCTTGCCAACAGGACAGGAGTCTGGAAACCATAGGTCTCGTCTCGTTTCATCTCAGTTGTCATTGGTGGACCCTATGCTGGGTCTTTCTGGGGAGGAGTTCCCAGAGCCCCTCAGCCCTGACTTCAGGAGTTCATCCCAAAGAGGGACGGTGTGTGTGTTGGGGGATGTGTCACCATCAAGGCAATGCCTGGGCAAAGCAACCAAAGCAGATGGGGATGGAGGGGAAGGCTTCGGGGATAGGTGGCATTCAAGGGGCTTGTGGGGCGAGGATGGGGTGTACAGGGGTGCATTCCAGCCCTGTGTCCTCGGAGTGTGGGAGGAGGAGGGGGCAGGAATGGCTGGGACTGAGCAGTAAAGGTGCCTCGAATGCCAGGATGAGGAGCTGGCACTCTACCCCAAGGGCAATAGGGAGCCAAGGCAGAATCTAGACCAGGAGAGGGGCTTGGTCTGAGAGGTTGGGCTGGGGCTTGGGTGGGAGAGGAAGAGGCTGGAATGGTAGCCCAGGCGGCCCAGATAGGGGTCCACTTGGCTTCCTTAGCCTCCACACCATCCAGAAACCACCCAGTTGGGGCTTTCCCTGGGCCCCCACATCTGAAGGCATAGCTTTGCAAATCCAGGAGAATATTTTGGGCCCCAGCCTGTCTACCGAAGAACCTTCCTGCAGTCCCTCCCCACAGTGGCCTCAGTTTCCCCATCTGTAATATACACAGGTCAGACATACGGGACCCTGTTTTCCCAGTGGTGTATGGCTTGATTGAAGTCACTCAGCAAAAGCTAGGTGGCAGAGCAAGAAGTGGATTCCAGCCACTTAACGTATGCCCACCCAGAGCCCTATCCCATCTGATCCTTGGCTGGAGGAATGTCTGGGTCCTCAGAGGCCCCTGAGGAAACTGGCAGTAGGTCTGACCCCTGCTTCTGATTTCCTCCTCTCTCTTTCTGATTTGCTACCTGTAAAAGGGGCATGTTCCCATCTCATGAAGTTGTTTGGAGATTAAATGAATCAGTGGACGTAGGTATTGCTCCAACATGCTCCCCCCGCCCCACCACCAACTCCTATTTATACTTCAAAACCCACTGCAGATTTTCCATCTTCAGTGCACCCCCAGGATGATAGCCTTTGGCTCTTCATTGTTCTCGGCTCTAGGCTCTCCCAGCACTTGATCCTTCCCTCTGCCCCAACCCTGACCCCATGAGTCTGGAAGTGTCTGCATATGCCTCTGTTTCCCCCTCTGCCAGACTAGTAGGTTGCTCCCTGAGGCTGCAGAATTACTCAGCATGAGGCACACGGGAATGTTTTTGAATAAGTGAAAAGAGGAAGGGAGGGGGCAGGGAAAGGGTGCGGTGATGGGGAGCCAGAGAAGGTGGAGGAGGGAGGAAGGGCACTCGGCAGAGACCTCGGTGGGACAGATGGAGAGAGGGAGCCGGAAGGAGGTGGGCAGAGCCAGATGGGCGGGTTGGGGTGGGGGGGAGACCCAGCTCTCCCCTGGCACGCCTCCTCCCGGCTTGGGCGGGCAGCGCGCGCAGGGCCCGGCCTCTGGCGGGCGGATCGCCTGGGCGTTGGGCGCGGAGAACGAGGCGCGGAGCCCGGAGCCCGAGTGTGCGTGCGGCGTATGCGCGCCCGTGCGCCCAGGGCCAGCCGGGCGGGAGGTGGCACATGGATGCCAGCCTGGCGCGCGTCTGCAGGCCGGTGGGTAAGGCGAGGCGCGGGTCCGCGGGGTGTGGATGGCCGGGCCTCGCAGCCTCGGCTTTCGAGTGGGCGACTAGAGAGGAAGGGGCTGCCCACCTGGCTTCTCAGAGCCAGACCAGGACCACCCCCCCCACCCCCCCGCCGACCTGACCCAGGAGGGGGAAGGGGCCTCCCAGTCGGAGGCGGAAGGTCCCAGGCTCTGCAGCGGGTGGGGGAGATGGGAAGCAGGTAGCCAGGCCGCGAGAATGGGGTGGGGGTGGAGGATGCCGTGATGGGGGCAGGTTCCCTCCCTGTGGTCCCCCTCCCTCGCTCCCTCCCTCGGCTCATCCATCTCCAGAAGATTATATTTAAATATCTCTTTTGTGCAAGGCAGGAGCTGGGCTCGCCCCTAAGAGGCGGTTTCCATGGCAACAACAATTGCCAGCTTCCGTGTGGTGAATCAGCGTTGCCATGGCAACCCCATCCTCATCTGTCCAAGGTGCTGGGGGTGGCGGGGAGGAGGTGAGGGCCAGCGGAGGCGGGTGAGAGGGGTGGGAGAACGGGAGGCTGGCGCCCAGGTGCCCCCTCCCCGCCACCTCCCTTCACCACCTCAGTCTGCCCTCAGCCCAGAAACTGGTCCCATCGGTTGAAATAATCTCCCCTCCCGCCTCCAGCTAGAGGGGTGTGGCACCCAGGTGAAGAGGGCCCAGGGTGTGTGTGTGTGTGTGTGTGTGTGTGTGTGTGTGTGTATGGTGGGGGAAGGGGGATGTGGTTCGGCCTTTCCCAGGTGGTCAAGGTTCCTCTGAGGGTGTGGCTGGGTGGCAGGAAAATTGGGCTGGGGGAAGTGGGGGCCAAGAGGGGAAAACAGAAGCCTCTCTGGTCTGGGGCTCCCAAGGCTGTGTTCACATTGAGGAGGCCCATATGTGCCCCAGACACACACTCAGAAAGAGGGAGAGTATCAGAGCGGGAGGGGCTCACCGAGGGGAGGGGAAGCAGAAAAATAACCTTTCCAGGCCTTGATTTTGACATCTGTAAAACAGTGTAAAAATTGTGCATCTTTCTGAAAGCTTGCTGGGCAGCTGCACTGTGATTTAAAAACATGTTTATCAAGCACCTCTGAATGGCTGTGGGGATCTACTCCGAGACTGTCTGACCTGGGAGGGGGGGCTGGGACCAGTACTCGTTCCAACCCCAGGCCTGGTGCAGAGGGACCAGGTGCCTTTCTATGCTGGTGGGTGTTGGCCACTTCCTTCTGGTCAGTTCTGTTCAGCAAACTCCTCTGATTCTCTCCTGTACCCTGCCCTGAGGGGTGGGGTTGTGATGTTATGGTCTCAGTCTGGAGGGAAACAGAGCAACACATAGACACTTCCTGCCCTGAGGCAGAGGGAGGAAGGGACCCAAAAAGGTGGAAGGATTGCCTGCATGGGGGCTTTTGAGCTGGGTTTTGAAGGATGAGTAGGAGTTCACCAGAGACACCGGGTTGGGAGGAAGATTCTGTCCTAGAATCAATAGAGAAGCAAATGCCACCCAACCCCACATCCCTCAAATCTGTTCTAAAATATTCACATTAGCTCATACCCCTGGCTGGGTAAGTTGCAGGAGTGGGGGTTAGAGAAGGATTTCTTCCACTGAACAGTTCACTGGTTTCTTCCATTTTCAGTGCTGGGAGTGGGGGACAGTGTCCAGAACAATAAGTCCAGATTGCAGGGCAGTCCACTGAAGTATGACAGTTCCCCCAACTTGAGGCTCAGGGAGCTGGCCAAAAGTAGCTGCCTTGGTGTATCAGTCAGCTACTGCTGAGTAATAAACTGCCCCAACCATTTTATTTGTTCATGATTCTGTTGGTTAAGAAGCTCAGGCTGGGCTTAGTTGGGCAGTTCTACTGCTTTGTCCTGAGTCATTCATGCAGTTTCAGTCAACTGGGGCTCGACTGAGGCTAGCTGAGCCAGGACTCCCATGCGTTGTGTGTCAGCAGGGCATCTCTGTGCATGAGATCTCCTGTCTTCCAGTAACTCGCCTGGATTTGTCCACCTGGCAACCTCCATGGTTCCAAAAAGGCAAGTTCTCTTGAGGGCAAGGCTTGGAACTCTCACAACTTCACTTCCACCACATTCTCTTGGTCAGAGCAAGTCGCATGGCCAAGTCCAAAAGGAAAAGGTGGGGAAATAAGACTCCAGTCCTTGATGAGAGGAACCACAAAGTCACATCACATACAGGGACTGCAGGAGTTGGGCCATCTTTGCAAACAATCTATCACACTTGGGGAGGCAAGGAGACTTCCTGGATGAAGGGTTATTGCTACTGGGCTTTGAAGGCAAAGTGGGAGTTTTCCAGGCAGCAAGAGCAGAGCCCTGTAGGTGGGACCATGTGTCATTTGGTGTGACTGGGGTGCTGGTTGCTGCCAGAGGTTGGTGGGATGCTGAGGCTGGGGAGGTGGGCAGGAGAGCCCAGCAGAGCTCAGGTGAAGCTCCCACCCATGCTACCCCCACTGCCCACCTTGACCTCCCTCCCCCCTCTCTCCACAGATGGCACGGCCAATCCAGGTGAAGCCTGCGGACAGCGAAAGCCGAGGAGGTAGTTGTCATCTCTCCGTGGCCACCAGGCTGCGGGTTGGCAGAGGAATGGGAGGAGGGAAATCCTTGCACAAAGGTGGTGGGAGAGGCAGAGGCGCAGGCTGGGGTGGGGTGGGAGAGTAGGGAGGCTGTGTCCCCTCCTCCTAACCACAGGGCCACAGGCCCAGCAGTGGGAGGTGTGGCCGGGTCCTGCTGCTTTCCCCTAGAACTTGAAATACCCCACTCGTCTCAGGGTGCAATAACGGGGATCTTCAGACGCAGAGGGGATAGGGTCCCTGAAGGACTATGGATTGGTTTCTGGGCTCTGCGTGTGTGTGCATGTTTGCATGTCTGAGCAAGTGCAGGTGTGTGTATATGAGCATGCATTCCTGGGCACAGCTGTGCGCAGATGTATGCAAGTGTGTGCACAAGTGCGTGTGTGTTTCTGGCAGGTGCAGTGGGGGCGCCTGCCTGTCTGTGTGCACATCTGCGTGCCTGGGCTGTGCGTGGGTGTATATGTTCAAGCGTGTGTGCTTGACTGGTCCCGGCTGGGCGCGTGGGTGTGCAGGCTGGGCCCTGTGTCTGCATTAGGCTGGACCTCTGGGTGGCTGTGTGCCTATGGGGAGATGCTTGGCTGGCCCCAGTGGGATCCAAGGCTAGTCATTCTTGGATATTTTTGACCCCCCTCCCCATCTCAGGTGGATTGGGGGCTGAGGGAGAGCAGCCAGCCTTGGAGGTGCTGTAGGGGGTAGGGCTGTTAGGACCTCTGTGTATGTGTAGGATCCTGGTAAAGCCCATCGGGACTGGGAGCTTGTTTCCACACTCTCCAACCTGGCTTCCACTGTGGGTCAGGGACTAGAGAGGGGGAATCTGCACGTTTTCATCTCTATCTCTCTGTCTCTCTCTCTCTCATTCTCTCTCTCCTTCGCTCCCTCTCCCTCCATCTCTGTTTCTCTCTCCTAATCTTTTTCTCTCCTCCTTTCTCTCTGGTTCTCTTTGTGCTTCTCTGTGTATCTCTCTTTGCCTCTTACTGTCTCTCTCTTTGCCTGTCTCTGTCTCTCAGTCTCTCCCTGTCCCTCTCTCTCTCCCTCATATGTCTCTCTCTCCCTACTTCTGTGTCTCTCCCTCCCTCCCACCCCTATGAGTGACAGCTGCCAGAGAATGGGTTTCCATAGTAACCAAGCTCACCCTTCCTGGAAGAGGAAGCTGCCGTGTTCCTGATTACAGGGGAGCAGTGCAATTCCCCCGGGGGGAGGGGGGACAGAGCTCTGGTACCTCACATGGGAGAGGCTGGTCCAGACTGGCCCCTGGCCTTAGAGTTGGGCAGGTCCCAGCCAGGCCTGCAGCCAGGCCCCAAGCCAACCCCAGGCTCCCCAGGCACCTGGTCTTGTGCACACACACTGTTCATTCATTTAACAGACGTTGATTGCTTGGCCCTTCCTGAGCCCTGGCAAGGTTGGGCGGGGAGCTCTGCTGGGCACTGTGAGGATGCAGGGGCCCTCAGCGCTCACCCCTGCCTGGAAAATCTAGATGGCAGACAGACAGACAGACATGGACCCAGGCCAGGCAAGGCAGTTCCTAACCCTGGTACTATGTGTGGACTCTGAGTGCATAGGAGGGAGTGGCCGTTTTGCCCAGAGAGTGGAAGCAGTTGGACAGAGAGGCATTCCAGGCAGCGGGCACTGCATGAGGTGGGACCTCGCAGGCACGTGGAAAGGTGGAGAGACCCAGGCAGGGAAAGCGCGTGGCTGTGTCCTCCCTCACACGCGCAGAAAATGGCCCAGGGGGGTCCAGGCGCCCTGCTCCACGCCCTGCTACCTCCACTCTCTGCTGGAGGGACGGAGAAATTCCCGGAGGTTAGGACTCGGCTGAGGTGGTGTCTCCGCCCACAGGGGACCGGAAGCTGTTTGTGGGGATGCTGAACAAGCAGCAGTCAGAGGAGGACGTGCTGCGGCTGTTCCAGCCCTTCGGGGTCATAGACGAGTGCACCGTGCTCCGGGGGCCCGACGGCAGCAGCAAAGGTGATGGGCCGGGGGCGGGGCTGGCTGCCGGGGGCGGGGCTGTGGGAGGGCGGGGCTGGAGGGATGGGGCGGAGCGGGTACAGGAGAGCGCGGCGGGATCCAGGGGGCGGGGCCGGGCTCGTGGGGCGGGGCTGGCCCACAGTGGGCGGGGTCTAGCACGTGGAGAGCGGGCTGGAGGGATGGGGCCCCGCTAGGTACACAAGAGGGTGGGGCTCGCTCAGGAGGCGGAAGCGGCACATGGGAGGGCGGGGCCGGCTCCGGGGGGCGGGGCGAGCAGAGACTGTCCAGTCCCACGTGGTCCTACCCGTGTGCCCGTGTCCGTCTGGGGCTGCCTGTCTCCACCTGACTCTGTCCATGGGGCTGTTGCCGTCTGGATTTGCCTATGTCCTGTGCCTGATCCTACTTCCTCCACCGTTCCTGTATGGTTGTACCATGCAGGAATGATTGTTTAATGATCTCCAGAAACTTGTTTTCCGGTCTGCCCACGTGACTGCATGTACCTAGGGTTGAGTATCACTCCGCCTGTGTCTCTTAGTCTCTGACCCTCTTTCTGAGTGTCCAAATGGCTATTTCTGTTTGGGTATCCATGTGCCTGGTGGTCTCCGTCTACCTGATTCTACGTGTTCAGGTTCATCTGTCTGGGACTGACTCTCAGTTTCCCTGTCTCTGCCCTGGCGACTTTATCTTACTGGGACTGAATGTATCTGATGGTCCCTGACTGTTTATTTGCCTGGCTCTTTTCTTGTAATTGAGATGTGATCACATACTGTAAAATTCACCCTTTTAAAGTGTACAGTGAAGTGCTTCACAAAATTCACAAAACTGTGCAACTGTCACCACTATCTAGTTCTGGAACATTTTCACTCCCCTTCCCCCAAATCTGCCTGGCTCTTCCATAGCCCTCTCTCTGTCTGGAACTGTAGCCTATGACCGTCTGTCTGGATTTGCCTGTGTCAGGTGGTCTCTGGTTGTCTGTCCACCTGATTCTGCCCTTGCCTGGTGACTTTTCATCCCCATCTATCCAACTCTGGCCACATGGGCATATCTGTCTGGGTCTGAGTGTACCTCTGCCTGAGTGTGCCCACAGGACTGCATCTCTCTGTGTCTATGTCTGATGGTTTGTCACTCTAATTCTGCGTATCTGATTACAACTCTGGATCTCGTGGCATCGGTGGCTGGTGGGCGTTCTCTAAGCCCGTCCCCTTCACTTGTTCTAACGGGCAGGGCCTGCCTCTCCACCTGTGCACCTCCTCACACCCTCTGATGAGGTCTTGGACAAACCGCTATCTGGCTGGCTGGCTGTGTGCTTGTCTTACTGTCTGATCCTTCCTTGTCCAGCTGTCTGTCTGAACAAATGGCTGGCTGTCTCTCGGACGTCCGACTTTCGGGCTGCCTGTGTCCACGCTGACCGGCCGTGCAGGGCTGTCAGCCCCTCTCCTGTGGCCCCTCACCCGTTCCCCTTCTCTCGGAGCAGGCTGTGCCTTCGTGAAGTTCTCCTCCCACACGGAGGCTCAGGCGGCCATCCACGCCCTGCATGGCAGCCAGACCATGCCGGTGAGTCGGAGTTGCCCTGGGCCATGGGCATAGGGGTGGGAAAGGAGCAAGGGGGCCTGGCCTTACCATCCCAGCCATCCGGTGGCCCCTGCCCCTTCTTCAGAGAGGTCATGGCGGGGAGAAGAGGCGCAGTCTCTGATGGTGGTATGGGTGGGTGTATGTGTGTGATTGTGTGTGTGAGCCTGCAAGTAAGCGTGGAGTGTGTTTGGATGTCCTGCCAGCACGTGGCTGCCCGTACGCGAGTACGCGCAGGCCAGTGTGTGTGTTGGTGTGTGCACGTGTGCGTGTCTGTGTGTGAGCGTGTGGTTGTGAGTAGGTGGGTGTCAGTGTGCACATGAGGTGTGTGTAATGGGTATGGATACATGTGCACGTGTGCGCTGGTGCATACACACATGTGTACACGTGTGACTGCATACACACAAGTGTGTTAAGTGGGTGTGTTCGTGGGAGCACACGTGTGCAAGTATGTAGCTGAGTGCACATGTATATTTATGTGCGAGTGTGTGTCTGGGTGATGTGGGGGGAGCGAGTGCACGTGTGTACATCTGTAGGAGTGTGTGAAGGCAAATGTCTATGTGTGGAGGGGTGAGCATGCGTGTGAATGTAGGCAGTCACGTGTGTACATGTGTGACTGTGTGCACGTGAGTGTGTGAGTATATGTGCACGTATTTGGGAGTGTATGCATGTGTGTCTGTGAGTGTCAATGGTAAGTGTGAGTCTGTGTGGGCGGAATGCATGTGTGAGTGTGTGCAAATGTGTGTGAGCCCCAGAGGAGCAGGAAGAGATGGGGCTGGAGGGGCCTGCAGTTCAAGGCTGAGAAGCATGGGGTTCCTCCTAGGGTGATGGGGAGTCCCAGAGGGAAGGGACCAGGTCATTTGAAAATGTCCCCGTAGGGCCAGAGTGGGGAATGGGCAAGTCTGGAGCCGGGAGCCTGTGGGCCTGCAGCAGTGAGAGGCTGGAGGGGACCACACAGGTGTTGGGGGTGGCCCGCCCTCCCAGGAAAGTGGCCCTGGGAGCCACCATCACTGTACATAAATGTCCAGATCTGCCACGGGGAAGACAGGCCTTGGGGACCCACTCTCTGTTGTTCTGGAAAATGGGTGTGGAGAGCAGGGCAGTCTCAGATCCTTCCTTCTATTGCTCTCTGGGTCCTCAGGCATCAGTTTTAGTCCCTAGAGGGGCAGGAATCAGCTCACCCGAAGGGCAGGCTTTCTCCTGCTCCGAGCTGTCCAGTGATGGAGCTGGTGGGCGGCGCAGGAAGTGAGCTCTCCATCAGAGGAGGTATTCAACCTCTCTGATGGTTGGAGCCTTACCTGTTCTCAGGTGTGGGTGGCAGCTATAGGGTCCTCCATGCGGGCCCCCATTGTTCCTCTCCAGCAGTTGGATTCTCCACCCATTTTGAGAGTGTGGTTGACAGTCAGGGTCCTCACTATGCCCCAGATGCAGCCCCCCTGCGCCCGGATGCCCCACTTGTGCGCACGAGGGGGCTGCAGGGTCAAGTGCGAGACCTGGGATGCTGATCTCCGGACTGTCCTCACTGTGGCACCTGGGACCTCGAGGGTGGGGCTGACAGCTGCTGCTATCCACACCCCTACACCCCTTGTAAGGGACCCCAGAGTCCTGGCTACGTCCCCCCCTTCTTTCCCTCCCTGCTTGCGGCTGCCCCTGCAGGGTGCCTCCTCCAGCCTGGTGGTCAAGTTTGCTGACACGGACAAGGAGCGGACACTGCGGCGCATGCAGCAGATGGTGGGCCAGCTGGGCATCCTGACGCCGTCCCTCACCCTGCCCTTCAGCCCCTACAGTGCCTACGCCCAGGCTGTGAGTGACCCCGGCAGACACACTTCTGTCTCCAGCAGGGCTTCTGAGACTTCTCTGGGGATCTGGCTCAGTCTGTCTCGCTCTCTTTCTCCATCTATTCTCGGTCTAGGGCTTCTGCCTCTTTGCCCATCTTTCTGTTTCTCTGGCCCAAGCTTTCTGACTCAGGGCCTTATTCTGACTGTGGCTGAGTCCCCAAATCCAGGCCGCTTCCTGACCCCAACCCCAGCTGAGCCCCCAACCATGGACTATGCTCCGAGCCCAAGCGGAGCCCCACCTCTGGACGGACAGGACACCAGACTCAACCCCTACATGCAGCCTGAGCCCTCACCCTGCGTGAACATCAAATGAAGATCCAACCTTGAGTTGACCCCCAGATCCTAGCTGTTCCCCAAATCTAGATTAGCCCGAATTCTAGCTAAACCTCCTGGCTGACTCCAAGCTGAGACCCAACCCTGAGTGAGATCAACATTGGCTGAGCCCTGGTCCCAGACTGAGTCCTGATCTTAGACTGAGCCCTAATTCCTGGCTGAGCTCTCATTCCTAGATGAGCCTGGAACCTAGTCTAGGCCCTGATCCTACACTGAGACTTGATCCAGGCTGAGCCCCAATTCCTAACTGATCCCTGACCACGACCTGAGCCAAGACACCCGGCCTGACCCCCTAGTTCCTGGAGGACCCGCCCCCCACCTCATGAGCCGTGATCTCAGGCCAGATGCCACTTTGACTGTGCACGTTGACTCCCTCTCCACCCCCAGCTCATGCAACAGCAGACAACGGTCCTGTCCACCTCAGGCAGCTACCTGAGCCCCGGCGTGGCCTTCTCACCCTGCCACATCCAGCAGATCGGCGCCGTCAGCCTTAACGGGCTGCCCGCCACACCCATCGCCCCTGCCTCTGGTGAGAGTCCGCCAGGGACCCACGGATGGGTGGGCAGGGCCGGGGCCAGTATCAGGCTCCCCATGACGCTCTTCCGCTCCCCAGGACTGCACTCGCCCCCGCTGCTCGGCACCACCGCCGTGCCCGGCCTCGTGGCTCCGATCACCAACGGCTTCGCAGGTGTTGTGCCCTTCCCTGGTGGGCACCCTGCCCTAGAAACCGTATATGCCAATGGCCTTGTGCCCTACCCAGGTAACTCGGGTGGTCCCCGGGGGCCGAGGAGAGTGGCAGGCAGGGAGGGTGTCCCCCGGACAAGCATGAGTCCCTATGCCTTGGTGTCCAGGGAACAAAGGGGCAGGACAAAGGGAGTCTCAGGCGAACAGATACTAGCTGTGGGCACAGAGAAAGAGGTTAAACATAGAAACTTTGCATCCAGACCTTTCTGGGTTCGAATTCCAGTTCGGTGGCCCTGGGGGGTTTCTTTAAGTCTCTGAGCCTCAGTTTGCTCATCTGGGAAATGGGGCGGATAACATCAGTCATCTCATGAGATTGCACCGACGAGGCAATCAGTCTGTAAAATGCTAACGCGTCACCTGGTACCAAGAATGGCACCATCAATCTTCATTAGTAATCGCTACCATTTGGGAAAATATCAGTGCCCATATTCATTCATTCACTCATTAATTCATTCATTCAGTATTGGCCATGCACTGACTTGTTGGGCTGGGCTCTGCCCTCCTGAAGCAGAGGTCTCACTTTTCTCTACCCTATACCATAATTTCAAGGCAAACGTCTTCCCACACCTTGCTTAGGTGAAGTACGTCATCTGCGTTTCCACCGCTGAGAATTTGTTTATTCTTATCTTGCAATGATTGGCGCTCACGGGGAGTTTCAAAAATAATACAGAGAGGTCCTGGTACCCCTCACCCAGCGTCCCTGGATGCTAACGTCTTACATAACCACAGTACGTTGTCAAAACCAGGAAACTGACATTGGTACAGTACAATGAACTCAACGGGAGTTGGAGAGCCTATTCAGACTTCACTATTTGCAGGCACTTGTGTGTCTGTGTGTGTGTGTGTGTGTGTGCGTGGTTCTATGTCATTTTATCACAGGTATAGTTTCATGTAATCTACCACCACAATCTACAACCACCACCACAATCTACATACAGAACTGTTCCATCACTATAAAGTAATTCGTTCATGCGACCGCTTTACTGTCTTACCTCTCCCCCATCACCACTGCATCTTCTAGCAACCTCTCTCCATTCAAGATTTTTTTGCTCAATTTTCCCCAGAGTCTCCAGCTCTGGTTGCCTAGACAAGCTCTCCCCTACCCCTGTGTCCTCCCCTAGGGACCGTCGGAAGGTCACAGCCACGTAGGGGATCCATAGGGTGTCTGATGATCAAGGTGTGGGGAGGGATAAAGGGAAGGGATGGGGATGGGTGGTGATCAAAAGCAGAGACCTGGAGTCCTGGAGAATCCAGAGAATAAAAGAGAGGAGCAAGGGGGGTCAGGATGGGGACAGAGTTGAAGTTGATTGTTAAACCTCTCTGGAGTCTGAGAAACCTGGATTCGAGTTTGGCTTCTGTCATCTCCTACCTGAGCGGCCCTGTGCCAGCTGCTGTTTCCCCACCTGTAAAATGAGGGTCATACCTGTAAAACGTTTATGCAGAAGTGAAGCTGGGGGTGGGTGTTGCGGGGTGGATGGAAGACTTCTGCTGCCCCCGCCCCACTCAGCCCCTCCGTCTGCCCCGCAGCTCAGAGCCCGACGGTGGCCGAGACCCTTCATCCTGCCTTCTCCGGAGTCCAGCAGTACACAGGTAGGGAGGCAGCGCGGCCCCGCCCCGCGCGTGACCACGCCCCTCGGTCCCCGGCGTCCTACCTGGGCTAGCCAAGCCACGCCCCTAGCCACACCTAGATATGGTCCCTGCCCTCAGAGCCGCCCTCTCATCCTACCTTCCCTCTTCTGCCTGTGCCTCCTACTTTGGGCCCAATCCCAGTTCTTGGCCTTACCCCCGCCCCGCCTTTCTTCAACATTTGGCCCTGCCCCTCATAACCTGCCTTTGGTACCGCCCCTCATGTCCTGCCCAGACTGACCCCGCCTCTGCCAGGGCCTCGCTCGGATCTCTGGCTTGTCTTCATAAAGGCTGCCTTGGCCCCGCCCTCAGCCGGGGCCACGCCCACTCTGCTCTTCCCTGTTGCCTTGGCCCCTTCCTCCAATGTAACCGCGCCCCTCCCAGACCCGTCCTCGAATATGACCACGCCCCCTCCTTCTTCCCAAGACGGGTCCTTGGCCTTGCCCTCAGACCGTCTCTCCCATGTGACCACACCCCTCCGCCTTCCCTAGACCCGGTCTTGGCCCCACCCTCAGCTGTGACCCCGCCCTCAGCTGTGACCCCGCCCCTCACGTCTTAGCCCCGCCCCCACGCGCACCGGCTGCCAACCGGCCTCACGCCCGCTCCGCCCTGTGTCTCGCTCCCGGTCTCTGCAGCCATGTACCCCACCGCGGCCATCACGCCCATCGCGCACAGCGTCCCCCAGCCGCCGCCCCTCCTGCAGCAGCAGCAGCGAGAAGGTGAGGGGGCCGCGACCTCCCCTGGGCGTCAGCCCCTTACTTTGACCGCCCCCCTCCACCTCCAGGACCCCTGACTCGGCCTGGCCTCGGGGAACCACTCGGCCTGGGGTCCGGACAGACCTGGGTTCAAGCCCCGGCGTAGCCCATGGGTGTTTGGGGGGGCGACTGACTCTTCCTCTCTGAGCCTCAGTCTCCTCCTCCGGAAAGTGGGAATGGGGCTAGTCCCGACCCAGTAGGGATAGCCGTGACCCAGAACGGGATGATTCTCTGAAATATTTTTGAGAGAATTTAGGGGGTGGGATGGTGAGGTATCTCGGGGCAAATAAGGCTTCCTTAGTAAAGTCAAGGGGGCGAGGAGTTAGATTCTGGAGTCGGAGAACCGGGATTCAAATCCACCCAGTTCTGACTTGTGAGCGTCATAAGGAAGGCACCTCACTGCTCCGGGCCTCAGTTTCCTCATCTGCCACACAGGCGACCACCTTACTCCCCTTGCTGGGGAGTAAGCAGCGGCGGTTCCTGACACATGGTGGGCACTCAGCCAGGGAGGCCCTTCCTCTCCTTAATCCATCTAGTGGCGGTGGGGGCGGGGGGCTGGGGAGAGGCGACCAACCAGAAAAGCCCCAGATCGCCCCACGACCTGGGAAGCTTGCGGGTGGCCTGGCCCGCAGACTGATTTCTGTGAGGCTCTGTTCAATTTCTCCCTTGCCCTGGGCCTGCAGGAAGGGGAACACTGGCAGGGTGCAGTGGATAAAAGCTGGTCCCGATGCAGTCCGTGCTGCTGTAACAGGATGTATGCTTTCTGGAAAGTCACCTGAGTTTGCAGAACCTCACAATACCAACTACAAGGCTCGTGGGGGAAATGGGGTCGTGGTACACCATTCAGAAACGTTGGCTGTGAGGTGCCAAAAAAGAAAAAAGATAAGATCCTAATGAAAACAGCAGCAGTTTTATGCGTGTTAGATGGTTTAGAGATACCCGAATAGTACAATAAATTTGGTACTTTATCTTGGAAAAGACCGCAAGTTTGCAGGGGGAAGTGGCATCGGAAGGGTTGCAGCATGTGAGTTACCCTGAAGTGGTGGAAAGGCTTGTCTGAAATCAGACGGAGAGTCGGAACCCCAGACGGGGATGGGTCCTGCTCATAACATACTTGGAGAACTGAGAAAGTTGATGGATGTTGAAGCTGTGTATGCGTGTGTGTGTGTGTGTATGTGTGTGTGTGTGTGTGCATTTTGCTTTCTTATGAGGTTCGGTGCAGCTGCATGTGGTTTTCTGCATTCACCTAGTGTTTCTTGGAAATGAGATAGCACACAGACAAACACAAAATTCGTGTTTGCTCAGAATTGTTCCGTAACATATCAGTTGTATGGGAACGCACTTGCATTTTAAAAACAAGCATGTTAGGGAATTCCCTGGAGGTCCAGTGGTTAGGATTCGGCGCTTTCACCGCCGTGGCCCTAGGTTCAATCCCTGGTTGAGGAACTAAGATCCCACAAATCTCGGGGCACGGCCAAACAAACAAAAACAAACAACAACGACAACAACAAGCATGTTAGCAGAACTGTGGTCCTCATCAGGAAGATAAGGGTGGATGTGGATGTGAATGTGTAATCTTGGATTTTGTATTTTCTGGGGTGGGGAATATTCATTGTGAGGGTGGGGGGATTCTCGGTGGTTTGAGGGCTACCTTTTTGGCGGAGCGGGACCTGGGAGAAGGTTGTCTGTAGGTCTGGGATTAGAGGCAGGTTTGAGGACTGTTGATGACTTTGGATAATCAAGGTTTTAAAATGCTATTATTATTTATGGTTCTTATATGAGCCATGACTGGGGATTACTGGGGGAGGGGATGATTCTTGAGGGTTAGCTGTGCTTTAAAAAATTATTTGTGGTTGGTATAGCATATCATTTAAAAATTATCGGTGGTTTCAGGATATCTGGGGTTCGGGACTAGAGAATAATCTTTTTATTTTACTTGATTTTATTTTTGCATCATTTTTGAAATTATCCAAGGTTTTGAAAATTATCCAAGGTGTGGAGGGTTATCCAAGGTTTTGAAAAATATCTGGATATTTGGGGTTTAGGACCAGGCAATTACTAGCCTTATTTTATTCTGTGATCATCAGACTTTCAAAAAGGCATGTTTCATTTTAAAACCAGTTTTAGACTTATGGAGTTATTGCAAAGACAGTACAGAGTGTCCGTATACCCTACGCCCAGTTCATCTGATTTCTATAAATGACCAGGAGTTTGAGGCTTAGGGATTTTCCGGGGTTTGGGGTTGTATGGGATTTTTGGATTATCTGGGGTCTGGGATGGAAGAATTTATCTCAGTTGTGGAGGGTAGGGATCATACGAATTTTATAAGTTCCCTGGGGCCTGAGGATCATTAGAGGTTTGGAGTGTCCGAGTGTGGGATTTTATAGGCAAGGGATTAGGGCTCCCGGCCTGCCCTTCCTGCCACTTCCATGCCCCTTCTTTCTGAGTGTCACGGGTCACCCCTCTCCCAACAGCTGGAGATGCCAGATGTGGGCTCCGGACCCGTGCCCCTCCCCGGGGGGTCCGCCTCCTCTCCTTGGGGGCTTTATGTCTTTCTCTCCCCCACCTGCAGGTCCCGAAGGCTGTAACCTGTTTATCTACCACCTCCCCCAGGAGTTTGGAGACACGGAGCTGACGCAGATGTTCCTGCCCTTCGGCAATATCATCTCCTCCAAGGTGTTTATGGATCGGGCCACCAACCAGAGCAAATGTTTTGGTGAGTCCCTGCTGCGGGTGCCCCCTCCTGCTTGCCAGCCCCGTCCCACGCGCCCCTCGCCCTGGAATGGGGGTTGGGAGGGTGTGGTCAGCCATGAGACAGATAGGTCTGGTCCAAAAGAATCCCTGGAGGTCCAGTGGTTAGGACTCCGTACTGTCACTGCCAAGGGCCCGGATTCAATCCCTGGTGGGGGAACTAAGATCCCATAGGCCGAGCGGTGTGGCCAAATAAAAAAAAAAAAAAAGAAAAGAAAAGAAAAAAAAAAGAATCACATTTACAATCAAAGTAAACACTTACTAAGCACCTACTGTGTGCCAAGCACTCACCATGCAGCATTTCTAAGACTCCCTTGTTCATTTATTCATCAACAAATAGACATATGGTATACCTACTGTGTGCCAGCGCTCAGCATTGTGCCTGGCACACAGCAGTGAAAGAAGCCAACAAAAATCCCTGCCCTCTGAAAGCTCACAGTCTTGCCACTCTGCCTGTAGAACTTTCTCCGATGATAGAAATGTTCTACATCTGTGCTGTCTGAGCCGACCACCCCATGTGGCTGAGCACTTGAAATGTGGCCAGTGTGACCAAAGGACTGAATTTTTTATTTTACTTAATTTTAATGAATTTCAGTTGAAATAACCACCCGTGGCCAGTGGCTGTTGAACGAATTGGAAAGCACAGGTCCAGGGGGAGGAGATGGAAATAAACAAATATAGGATATAGGCCAGGGAGTTATAAATGGTATAGACAAAAATAAAACTGGTAAGAAAATACAGACTGATAAGGAGGAGGCAACATTTCAGCTGAGACCTGAATGATGAGGAGCCAGCCATGGGGTGTCTTGGAGAAGAGTGTTCTAGGCAGAGGGAACCACATGTGCAAAGGCCCTGGGGCAGGACAGTGCCTGGCATGTTGGAGCAACAGCAAGGAGGCCCGTGTGGCTGGAGCAGAGTGAGCGAGGGGGAGAGAGGGAGGAGGGGAGGGCAGGGAGGGGACAGGGCAGGTCGTGGAGGGCCTTGTGGGCTGTGGGGAGAACTTCCTTGTCCCCAGAAACAAAGGACATTAAGGCTCAGAGAGGCACGTAACTTGTCCAAAGTCACACGGCAGCAAAGAGGCAGAACCTAGGTTAGAACCAGTCTGTTTGACTCCAAAATCTGGGCTCTGAACCCACCTTGTCCTCTTGGAAGGGTCAACTTTTGACTATTTATTAAGCACCTCCTGTATATACTCGTTATCCAACCATAAAAGGGAAGAATTATCCCAATTTACATGGGGAGGAAAGAGAGGCACAGAATGGTCAAGCGACATGCTTGAGGTCACACAGCAAGTTAGGGACACCACCCCCTCCAGTGCCCAGGCTCCCTTCTCTACATCCTGCTTCCAGGAAGAAGAAGGAAATTTCTGGAGGAAAACCTACTCTGTCGCATTCAGCAGTCAGGGGGTCACATGCCTTCTCTGAGCCTCAGTTTCCTCCTCTATGTAATGGGAGGTGTGGGTGATGTGAAGACATCCACCCACCCCAGCTCCAGATTCCCCTATGGCTCCTCATGGGCCTCAGCCAGACCCCTCAGCCCTGACCCCACCATCTCTCTGCCTGACCTCCCACCCAGCCTCTCCCGTGGAGCTCAGGTATCCTGCCCCCAAATGCCTGCACATGCAGTCCTCTCCCCCTGGAGGACCTCCCCAGCCCCTGTGGTCTCTGCACAGTCCCCCAGGAAGTCTGTGAGGACCAACAGGTGAGGGGCAGGAGTAGGGCCAGGTGGAGGGTGTTATGCTGGTGGAAGCTTAAGAGGGGGGTGGGGGGATGCTGGAGTGTTTCTGATGGCCCAGGGTGAGGGGGAGTCTGGGACTGGAAAGACTGATGGTGACAAAGAGAGAGACAGAGACCAAAAGAGAAGAGACAGAAAGGGAGGGACAGAAGAAACACAAAGACACACACACACACACACAAAGACAGAAAAAGAGAAACAGAGAGACAAGGACAGACAGACAGAGACAGTCACATGGGCAG
Source organism: Balaenoptera ricei (assembly GCF_028023285.1). Lineage (NCBI taxonomy): Eukaryota > Metazoa > Chordata > Mammalia > Artiodactyla > Balaenopteridae > Balaenoptera > Balaenoptera ricei. The sequence continues at coordinate 180,294,551 of NC_082641.1, forward strand.
ACAAGACCCCAGATGGATAGAGATCTCAGAGGAGGCGAAGGGTGGGCATCCAGAGCCTAGAAGGAGGCAGGCATGGGGTCTGGGGAAGGAGAACATGGCCCTCCTGGGGTCCCCAGAGACCCAGCCTGTCCCCCACGTCAGTTGGGAAGTCTCAGCAGAGCAGACCCCAGGTAAGGAGTGAGCGCCCCGTCCCCCAGGCACGCAAGCCCAGCGCGTGTCAGAACCAGGCCAGGGCTGCTGTGTGTGCTCTGGGAAGCCCTCCCACCTCCCTGGGCCATCTGCCCCTGCGAGCGCCCACCCCCGCCCCCAGGACCCCGCGAGCCGGGCAGCCAGGGCTGCTGCACTGGAGCGAGGAGAGGACGCCCGCGTTGCCCTCCATCGTGGGTCCACCCCGGTCTCCGCAGGCTTCGTGAGCTTTGACAACCCGGCCAGCGCGCAGACCGCCATCCAGGCCATGAACGGCTTTCAGATCGGCATGAAGAGGCTCAAAGTGCAGCTGAAGCGGCCCAAAGATCCGGGACACCCCTACTGACCGGCCCACAGCGCCCCGAGGCTGCGGGCTTGGCCCAGGTGAGCCGCCAGGCGGCCCCGCCCCCGCTCCCGCCCCCACCCCGGTCTTGTCCGCACCCCCTTCTCATTCTCCAAACCCTCCCGAGGCTGGGGGGATGCTGCAAGAGGCTACAAGGAGCCCCCAGGTTTGGTTAACGGGGACAGAGCTGGATGAAGACACCCCCAATCCCCACCTAACCCCCACCCCCCACCCCACGCCCCGCCAACCCCGTGGTCAGGGCTGGAACCGGAGCAGTAGGATGGGGTTGGGGAGGGTAGTTAAGGAATCCTTCCTGGAGAAGGCTTTGAAGGATGAAAAAAAGTTCACCTGAGAGGCGGGGCTTGGTCTGGGGTGGGGGCAGGCTGTGGGGAGGTGCTTCTGTCCTGTCCTAAGAATCTGTTCTCCCAGCTGGGCCCCTCTGGGAGCTCTTCATTTGGCATAATTCATACCCAGTGGGTTGATGGGAGAGTGGAATATTTGCCCCACCCGACAGCATGCGGCGGGGGGGAGGGGGGTGTCGGAAATCCCCTCGAACAAATGAACAAATCCCCAAGAGTGTTTGTGCCATCAGAGTGAACACCTCTGTCAACTCATCGCTTCTTTGGGGAATGAGCCGTGAGCCTCAGGGGCCAATGGGGAAACTTATAAGTGAGGCCAAGCCTTGACAAGCCTCATCTGTGAAATGGGCCCGTGCCTGTGGCCTCCTGCAGGGGTCGTGGGGCGGATTCACAGGGCACTCGGTGTTTTCCCGGCTGAGCCCAGGACCAGCCACCTGGAAAGCTCTGGATAAGTCGTTTTGATTTTTTCCTCTTAACCACCGTCGCCATCGTCATCACAGAGGCTCCTCTGGGGTCTGGTGCGAAGCAGGTGCTCAGTGAGGGGCTGCTCCCAGACCCTGCCGGGGCAGCACCCACAGATTCGAGGGTGTTCAGTCACCGGGTCGTGGGTCGTCGGGGGCGCGCGCGCGCGGAAATCCGCCACCAGAAGCCAACAACAGGATATCGGCGTGCTTTGAACATGCTGACAGCAAATCCTCACTAAGCACCTACTGTGCGCCAGGCACTGTTTCCAGCACCACGAATGAACAGAAATGGGGGCGGGGAACTGCTTCGTGGAGATTCAGGGGCAGGGAGCTGGGAAGAGGAGGCAGAAAGAAACAGAAATGTTTGTCCCCAGTGGCCGGATGAGGACACGGGCTTGGCGACCCTCGGTCCCTTCCAAGCCGGGTGTGTCAGCCTCCAGACCCCGAAATGGACTCTTTCTGCAAAGGTGGGGGCCCTTGGGTTTCCAGACCCCAGCCTGGCCAGGGCAGGGGGGTGGGTGGGAGGTGATGTCGTCGGTCGACGTGACCCTCCCGCCCCCAGCGCCGCGCCCTAACGCCCCTCCCTTCTCCGCCAGGTGAGGGGCCTTCCCACTTCCAACCGATCCAGGACTTTTACATAAATTACAACTGAGTTTGGACACCAGCCCCCCCCCTCCCCTGACCCCCTCCCCATAATGTGAAACGCTGCCCAAGGCCACATGGAATGGGGAGGGGGCTTCATGGTCTGCGGGGGACTCCTGAGTTGGGGGCCAAGGGGTTCACTGCCCCCTCCTGGGAGATTTCCTCACTCCCACCTTCCTCCCACACACACAACCTTTGTGGCTTCCCCAAATGAAATCGCAACTTTTCCTATATATATATATGCATATATATATAGAGCTATAGACAGTATATATATTTTTTGAGTATAGATCAAGGGACCAAACTTTTCCGACTTCCTTCCATCCAAGAGAAGGTGACCCTGGGCCGGTCACTCAGCAGGGACGCTCAGAAGGGCTGAGGCTGGCGGGGCAGCCCAGTGCCCCCCACCTCCCGCTGTCATGTCAGACCAGGGCGCCGGCCAAGCACTGGGAATCATCAGCCAACGCGATATACCTCCAGGACTTTTGACCCCCCGCCATCGACGATTCTCGCGAGCCTGTGGGCTCAGCCGGCTTCAGTGTCCCTGGTCCTAGCTGCAGCTTCCGGAACCCCCATCCCCTTCGTTCCAGGGCCCTGCCTTCCCCGGTTGTAGGCACAAAACAGACCCCTTGGCCTCTCCCACCCTCTACCCTCCCCAGTCATAGCCTTACTCATGTGACCAATAGCCCTTAGCTTTCCGTCGGGGACAGACAGGGTCGGGGGAGCCCCCCACCCCTGGAGCCCCCTCCCAAGGGTAGGCGGCCACCCTCCCTGCCTTTGGATCACCAGCCTGGAATTCACAATCTCATGACCAAGATCGCCACGTGCACTGGACAAGCCCAGCTTGCACGGGCCCAGCATCCCTTCACCGGAGATACCTCTACAAAGTTGTTTTTTTTTTTTTTTTTTTTTTAATCTTTCTGAGCAGGTACAAAGAAGAAAAGAAATGGGGGGAAAAAATCAAAGGACAGTGGATTTTTGTTTCCTAGTTGGGGTGGGGAGGGAAATCCTGTGGGGTGCCTCTGTATAGCTACCCAAACCGTGAAAACCCCCCTTGAAGCACAGAGTCAAGTTCGGTTTTTTTTTTGTTTTTGTTTTTTGTTTTTTGGACGTCCGGTGGGGCCTCGCGCCAGACGAGGCACCAGAGAACTTCATAAGCTCAAGAAAAAAATTTTTTTTGAAAAGAAAAACAAAGCATTCCCTTTTGTTTCTACCAAAATGTGTTGACCGACCCAGAAAAAAAAAAAAAAAGAAAAAGAAAAAAGAAATAGCAAAAAAAAAAAAAAAAAAGAAGAAAAAAAAAAAAGAAAAAATATCTTCTGACCAACCTGTTTCGATATTCCAGAGTTTGATAATTGTTCCGAGACCCTGTCTAGTGCGCCTGTGTCCTGTGCGTCTGCGTGTGCGTGCGCGTGTGCTCAGGGGTGGCGGGGCCTCGCCGTGTCCGTCCCGCCCAGCCCCCGCCAGGCCTGTTTGGGAGTGCGTGCTGGCGTGCAGTGGCGTGTGTCCTCTGGTCCATGTTTACTGGCTGTAAATACCATTTTTATACTCCACATCAAAGACCTACGTGATTTGTACGATGTACTTTATTTCTGCTACAAGTAATTTCATGAAGTTTCAACTTGCAAACCGACTTTTGGAGACAAACCGCGCCACACACACACGCACACAGAGAGAGAAAGAAAGAGGAGAAAAAGACTTGGAGGGAACTTTGGGTTGACTTGGTTTGAATCTCGAGGTCCCTGTCACTGTGGCGTGTTTCAGGTGAGAAGCTGCAGACTTCATCTTCATGTCCAAAACGCCTCTCTTTGGTCTGGAGAAACTGAAAGTTTATTTAATAAAAGTTTTACTTGCTAAAGGACTGGGTCCTCCCTCATTTGCCCTCTCGTCGAAAAAGACGAAGTAGATCTGACCGGGTTGGGTGCCTGGGCTAGAGATAAATCGGATTTAGAGTGAAGGGATGCGGGAGGAAAAGGGTCTGACCTTCCCATGGCCGGGATTTGGACGGATTCATCCAGACATTGAAGAAATGGAGTGTTCTTTCTGAAGAAGAGCCGGTGCCTGTGTTTGTTGATTAACACGTTCATTCATTCATTCAACAAACGTTTATTGAACGGCTACTGAGTGCCTGACCCTGTGCTGGCCACCAGGGACGCAGCAGTGACCAGATGGTTCTGGGCTCTGCCCTCAAGGAAGCAGCCAGGGGGGCGCGCGGGGGAGACACTCACTATTCGATACACATTTTTGCAATTGGGGTAAAATTCACACAACATAAATTTCACCAGTTTTACCATTTTGAAGTGTACAATTCAGTGTATTAAGTACATTCACAAGGTTGTGCAACCATCACCCCTATCTAGTTCCAGAAGGTTTTCATCACCTCAAAAAGAAGCCCCGTCCCCATGAGCAGTCACCCCCGCCCTGTTCCCCTCCCCCAGCTCCTGACAACCATGAATCCACTATCTCTGCAGATTGGCCTGTTCTGGACGTTTCCTATCAATGGAATCACACACTGTGTGTCCTTCTGTATCTGGCTTCTCTCACTGAGCATCGTGTTCTCAGGGTCCATCCACGTTGTAGCGAGTGTCAGGGCTTCTCTCCTTTTCATGGCTGAGTGATGTTCCAGTGTGTGGGCCTTGGTTCCACCTTTTGGCCATTGTGAATCATGCTGCTGTAATTATTCGTGTGCATGTTTCTGTCTGAACATCTGTTTCAGTTCTCTCAGGTACATACCTAGGAGTGGAATTGCTGGGTCCTGGTAACTCTGTGTTCCCACCAGCAACACATGAGAGTTCCTGTTTCTCCGCATCCTCACCAATGCTTGTTACACAATAGATTTGAGTTGGAATGTTGAGGGAGAAATCCCCCCATTGGACCTGACACAGTCAAGGACCCAGAAATGTACGGAAGAGGTGAGACCTGGAGGAGATAAGATCTAAGAGATGATGTGGCTTTGGCTGAAAAAACAAAGCAGTCTGAGGCCCCTGCCCCACCCCAGTGAAAGCCTCAAAGGTCCTAAAGAAAAAAAATCCTGAGACCTGCGATGGGGGACAGTGGGCTCCAGGGTAAAATCCTGGAGTAGGACTGTGAGTAGAGGGGGATGGCCACACCCAAGCTGAGCCTTTCCAAGTTCATGGGAGGGGTACTAACCACTCGATTTAATGAGCTACTTAATATCCTGCCAGGGGCTTTGCAGAAACGATATCTTTTAATCTTACCAAGGACTCATCCCATTTTACAGTTGAGGAGACTGAGGCTCAGAGACAGCAAGTGCTTTGCTCCAGCTCCAGCAGAGAGAACGAGGCCCATCTGGAGTGGGAGCTGGAAAGGTGAGTCTGAGTCCACCTGGAAGGATTTTCCAGGTGGAAGGAACAGCCTGGGCCAAGGCTCAGAGGCTTGGGATGTTGTGGTCATTGGATTATTGGCTAAGACCAGAGCACTGGGTGAAAAGATGGATGCAGAGATGACAGGGGCTGGGTTACAGAGGTTCTTTTGCGACTGAGCACCTTCTGTGTGCCGGACCTTGTCCCTGCCCACCCAAGGTTTCAATCAAGGAGAAAGTACTTTTGGACAAAAAATCAAAAGTACCCCATCCCCACAAGAAAAAGTAATTCTCAAGTATGCTAAAAGTTGTAATCACAATGAGACCAGCAAATCTGGGAGATTTTTTTATTTTATTTTATTTTATTTGGCCGTGCCACGTGGCATGCGGGATCTTAGTTCCCTGGCCAAGGATCGAACCCGTGCCCCCTGCAGTGGCAGCATGGAGTCCTAACCACTGGACCGCCAGGGAATTCCCTGGGACATTATCTTGATGTCAGTTGGGAGCTACAGAGGATTTTGAGCAAGGGAGGGGTGTGATCAGGTTGGGGTGTTAGGAGGATACCTGGGTGACCTCTATGCTGCTGGCGGGGTGTAAATTGGCACTCTGGAGAACAATTGGGTAGAATAATATTCCTACCAAGCATTTATTAAGCACTTACTATTTGCCAAGCATTGTTTCAAGCCTGTGTCATCCAATATAGTAGCCACTAGCCACCTGTGGCTATTTACATTTCAATCCATTTATCAAATTATTACTTTACTTCCTCAGTCACACTAAGCCACATTTCAAGGGCTCAAGAGTCACACATCCGTCACTTGGGAAGTTCTCTCAGACAACACTGGCCTCAACATTTTACACGACATAACTCAACCTGCCACAGCCTTGTGAGGTATGTCCTATTAATGGCCCCACTTTATGAGTCAGTAAACTGAAGCCCAGAGAGGTTAAGTGACCTCCCCGAGGCTGCACAGCAGTAATTGAACCCAGGCTCTCAGGCTGGTCTCTTAACCACTATGCTATCCCAATTCCCTGTCCTGTGTAGTGGCTTCAATTTGAATGTATTAAATTGTAATTCAAGTTGTTATTTGCGATAGTCCAATTTAAGCTTTTAAATTTAACTCAAAGTCAGGGAATTCCCTGGCGGTCCAGTGGTTAGGACTCGGCGCTTTCACTGCCGGGGCCGGGGTTTGATCCGTGGTTGGGGAACTAAGATCCCTCAAGCCTTGCAACGCACGAAAAAAAAAAAAAGTACATAAATAAATTTAACTCAAAGTCATTAAACATTTAGAATGTGCACCTGTGCAAAACAGAGATTCTACCTGAGAAGAATAGGGTTGTGCTTGGGATGGCTGAGCCCTGGCTGTCATGTAGGTGTTCATCCAGGGGGAATAGGCTAAGTGACACCCAGGGCATATCAGTTAGCTGTTGCTGCATAACAAATTAACCCCCCCACCCTGCAATTTAGCTGCTTAAAACACTACACATCTATTATCTCACCCAGTTTCTGTGGGTCAGGAATCCAGGAGTAAATTAGCTGAGAGGTTCTGGCTCAGGGTCCCTCAGGAGGTCACAGTCAAGACATCAGCCAGGGCTGCCTCATCTGAAGGCTCGACTGGGGCTGGAGGAGCTGCTTCCAAGCTGGTTCCCTCCCATGGCTGTTGGCTGGAGGCCTCAGTTCCTCACCACGTGGACCTCGCCATAGGGCTGCTCATGACATGGCAGCTGGCTTCCTCCAGAGAGTGTGATCCAATGTGGGGGGGGTGGTGGTGGTGGTGGTGAGAGAGCTAGAGAAAGAGAAAGAAGAATATATATAGTTAAAACATTCTCTCTGAGAACGTGTATATGATTGTAAGAATGAGAAGATGGAACTTCCCTGGTGGTCCAGTGGTTAAGACTTCACCTTCCAATGCAGGGGGTATGGGTTTGATCCCTGGTTAGGGAGCTGAGATCCCATATCCCTCATGGGCAGGGAACCAAAGCATAAAACAGAAGCACTATTGTAGCCAGTTCAATAAAGACTTTCAAAATGGTCCACATCAAAAAAAAAAAATCTTAAAAAAAAAAAAGAATGAGAAGGAAAGGCTAGACGTGGACTTCCCTGGTGGCGCAGTTGTTAAGAATCCATGTGCCAATGCAGGGGACACGGGTTCAAGCCCTGGTCTGGGAAGATCCCACATGCCACAGAGCAAATAAGTCCATGTGCCACAACTACTGAGCCCATGTGCCACAACTACTGAAGCCCATGCGCCTAGAGCCTGTGCTCCGCAACAAGAGAAGCCACTGCAATGAGAAGCCCATGCACCACAACAAAGAGTAGCCCCTGCTCGCCTCAACTAGAGAAAGCCCACACAGCAATGAAGACCTAACGCAGCCAAAAATAAATAAGTAAATAAATAAATTTATTTTAAAAAAAGGCTAGAAGTGTATTCACCAAAATGACGACGGGATGGCTTTAGGGGGAATGAAGAATTAGAGGCTAAGATTAAGCAGAGTTGAACCTCAGCTGCAATCTTTACAAGGTGAATATATTTAGTTATTATTCAGGAAATTAATAATTAGGTTTAAATACTTTTTTTTAAAGATGAAAGAATGGGAAAGACAGGTGTGGGAGTTATTTGGGGGAAAGTACCTACATGCAACTCAACTGCTCCACTGCCCTTCGGAGAGACCCTCAGAGCAAGGAATGGGGTGGGGCAGCCTCCAGCCAACAGCCAGCGAGGAACTGAAGTCTACCAGCAACCACATAGGCTTGGAAGCAGATCCTGCCTCAGTCGATCCTTCAGATGAGACCCCAGCCCAGCACAACACCTTGATTGCAGCCTGTGGGAGACCCTGAAGCAGAGGACCCAGCTAAGCACTCCAGATTTCTGAAACTGAGATAATAAATATTTTAAGCCACAAAGTTTTAAGGTAATTCATCATGCAGCAATGGTAACTAACACATCAGCAAAACCTCATCAACTACAAAGTACTACAACTACAAAGAAACTACAAAGTACCTGGAATAAACCTCAGAAAAATCTGCAGAGAGAAAACGGTAACATTTTACTGATATACATTTAAAAAAATACCAACCAACAAACAAAAAACCAAAAAACAGACAAGTGTGAAGTGGATGATGGAGGTACCCAGGGCAACTCACGATCTTAAAGGATCAGTTCTCTCCCAGATGAACCTTGAACATCATCGCAGTTCAGATCCTTGCAATAGTTTCCTTGGAAGTGGATAAACCGATTCTCAAATTCATGTGCATAATTGATTTGTAAGCAAAGCAAGGCTGGAATGTCCCGAAATGAATGACTGTTTATTGAGCATATGCTATGTGCCAGGCACTCTTCCCAGTGCTTTAGTTATTAGGATTAACTCATTTAATCACCGCAGCAACCCCAGATGGTTGGATCTAGTTCACAGGTAATGGAAATATAGAGAGCTTGGGTGGCTGGCTGCAGAGCCTGCCCACTGGACCTCTATGCCACACTATCCTATACAACAGTAAGACACATTATAAAGCTACAGTAACTAAAATAGCAGGTCATCGGTGCCTGTCCTGTTTTATTTACTCTTCTATTCCTTAGAGCCCAGCACAAAGTATCTGCTCGCTAAATGTCCTAAAATCATAGTGCTTAAGTCTGGAGGCTTGAGCTTAAGTCTGGAGACTGCCCAGGGTTTGAATCCCAGTTATGACATTTATGAGACCAGTGGCCGATCTCTCTTCAGCTAAGTCCCCCCCACCTCTGGAAAATGAGTCTAATCGGGCACGCTTCTGAGGACTGTTGTGGGAATGAACGAGTTAATATTTATACAGCCCAGAGTAAGCACTACAGAAGTGTCAAAATAAATCAATCCCGCGGAAAATTCACTTTCCAGAGGCTTCGCTGCTGGCCACCAGCAGGGGGCAGCAGAGACTCACGCCTTCGTTCAGTAGTACTGGAGCCTTCACTTGAAATGCGACAAGCATATATTGAGCACCCAACGTGTGCCGCGCGCGCGCTTGGGGCTGGATGAGGTGGTGAGGAGATCCCTGGGCTCTCTCCTGGGACATAAAAGCTACCTTGCCCAAATTTCTTAGCCCGTCCCTTAAAGCCTGTGGGATCAGCCCCACCTCCCTTCTGCCCCCTCGTCTCTCCAGATTGAATGTGGTCTAGCTGCCAGGCCATGGCACGTGCGGTTTCCCACACCGGGAAACCCTCCTACCCTGGAGTTCTGAGGCGCTGGGTTGGGGTGGAGGCACAGGTAATCTTCCGAGCACAGGGAACGGTACTGGCCAAGGGGTAGAGTTGGGAATGACCCGGGCCCTAGTGACAGAACAGGGAGCCCTTCAGCCTGGTTGGCCTCAAAGCTACACAGAGGATGCAAGCAGGGCACGTGGTGGTCAAATAGGGTGTCATTGGACGGACGTGAGGGCCACGAGGACAGAGACCGGCATGCTCACATCTGGGTCCTCAGTTTTTGCTGAGCTATTCAAGCTGTGCATGCCCTTGAACAACCTCATTCTCTTTCCAAGCCTCAGTTTCCTCATCTGTAAACTACTATGCACCATCCAGGATTGTTGATACGATCAAGAAGATTAATGCACACGAATAACAGCCGTTGTCATTATAATATAACATTGAGAGAAGGCAACACAGGATCTCCCGAATCAGAAACGTGAACTCTCGGACATCACTCCTACTGGATTCGAACGTCAACAGGCATTTACTGAGCGCCTGCGGTATGCCAGGCGCTGCTGTAGGTAGGTACTGGAGACACAGCCGGGAACAAAATGCACCAAAACACCCCCTGACCACGCCCCCAGCGCATCGCCCCGCCCCAGACCCGCCTCCTCTCCGCCCCCTCTTTCCTGAGCCTACCAGAACGAGGTAGAGGTGGTGCTTATCTACATATTCATGAGCCCATCAGCCAATCCACAGCCTGAACTCAGGCCTGTCTTTGGAGCCCGGCTGATTGTGACGTCAGGAGTGACGCAGTCAGTGATACTTAAAGGCGCAGTAACCTCCTATAGAGTAGGGAGTTCGAAACAGATTTAGAGCGACACACAACTGCCTCTCTTTGGGGGTCTGTACAATACAGGTTGGGATGTGCGAGGCATAGAAACCAACTCAGACTAATAGCACCGAAAGAGTGTTGCTTTCGTGGGTGAAGTCAGGGATACGTTTGGCGCGCGCACTGCCTGCCAGGCACTTGTCCAGCGCCGGGTTCTTGCCTGGAGCTGGAGCTTCAGCACCGGGGGTCGCGGACAGCTCCAGGGCCCAGACAGAGGGCCCTGAGTGGGTGGGTGTGCGGGTATGTAGAGGGCTCTGGGGACAGGGTCCAGAAAGAACCCTAGGCCCTCAGCCAGCCCACGGGAACAAGGACCTACTCTCTCTGCCTGTCTGCCCCCCTATCCAAGCCTCAAAGGAGCCCAGCTCCCCAGATCTATGAATCCACCTGACATCTCCAGGCGGATGTTCATTAGGTCGAAACTGTTTCTGGTCCCCAGTCCTGCTGCTCCCACGTCGTCTCCATGTCTGCAGATGGCAGTTCCATCCTTCCAGGTGCTGGGGACAGATATCTTGATGTTATCCTTGACTTCTTGCTTGCTCACTCCATAACCAATCTATTGGTAAGTCCTGTCGCCTCTGCCTTCAAAAGTCTATCTTAAATCTGTGCACTTCTCCCCCCACCTCTGCCTCCCCTTGACGCAGCCCTAGGATCTCCCACCTGGACCAGTTCAGTCTCCTCCATCCAGGCCCTCAGCTCCAGTCCTCACCGGCGCCCCCCCCGTCTGTCCTCCCCGAAGCAGCCACCAGGGGGCGCCTGTGAGCACCTGAGTCAGGCCCCGCCCCCCCTCTGCCCACAGCCCTCCAGGGTCCCACCTCCCTGGGGGTAAAAGCCCAAGTCCTCCCCGCGGCCCACAAGGCCCTGCACGGCCTGCCCCGTCCCCTCCCTGCCCTCCCCTCCTCCCTCTCTCCGCCTCGCTCACTCTGCTCCAGACACACGGGCCTCTTCGCTGATCTTCCAACATGCCAGGCATGGCTCTGCCTCAGTCTTTGCACTGGCTGCGCCCTTTGCCTAGAACCCCCTTTTCCCTGGATATCACCTCCTTTCCACTCACAGCGAGTGGGGGTGGGATAAGTTAGCAGAGGGCTAACTTTCAGGCATCATAGGCCCTGGAGACCTGGTGGAGATGTTGGTCTCTATCCCAAAGGCAATAGGGAGCCATGGAGTGTTTTATAGGCGGGAGAGGTGAGACAATCACATCTGCATCTTTTAGTTACCCTCTGGCTGTTGTGTGAAGAACAAACTGCCCAGGAGACTATGTAAATAGAGGAGGCTTGTGCCGGCTCCCAGGCGGGCAATGGTGTGGCTTAGATGAGGCCAGGGCCCCCCAGAATTCCCCTTGGGAGAATCTGGGGTCTGCCTTGATTGTGCTATGTCCCCCAGAGCTCAGTACAGGACCTGGCATACAGCAGGTGCTCAACAAGTCTGAGGAAGGAAGGAAAGAAGGAAGGAATGTCCCATGCCCAGAACCATGGCTTGGAGACATCTGACATTGCATTGGGACCTCACAGCAAAGCCGCGAAGAGGACATCATCGGATCCATTGTACAGATGGGGAAATTGAGAGTCAAAGAAAGGAATATGCCTGAGCAAACCCAGGCTGACTCAAGCGTCAAGGCCTCTGGTGGTAATGGAAGGTTTCCAGGGGGAGGTGGCATTTGAGTCGGGCCTGGAAAGACAAGGATGAAGGTCAAGGGCCAGAGGAGGGCACTCTTGGCTACAGGAAAGGCATGAGCGAGCGTAACGTCGTGCGATGGTAGGAGGATGAAATCCAGCTGGAAACCTGATGGAGAGATTGTGCAGGTCTGGAGGTCGGGGAAAAAGGTCCTGAGCTGGGAAGGTCTGTCCGGTGCAGAGAAAAGAGCTTCCGTATCTGCCCCGCGCCCAGACTGGGGGTCACCCATTCCCCTTGAGTGTGGGAGTGGCCTGCGACTTGCTCTAACCAATGGAATATGCGAAGGTGATGGCGTCACTCCCACGGTTAGGTTACTTTTTCCTCCCTTGTGGTTTTTCCAATTGTAGTTAAATACACGTAACATAAAATTTACCATTTTAACCATTTTAGGAGTACAGCTCAATGACATTAAGTACATTCATATGATTTATAATATAAGCATTTAATGCTATGACTTTTCTCCTAAGCACTGTTTTAGCTACATCGCACAAATTTTGATTTTCATTTTCATTGAATTAAAAGTATTTTCTCATGGCTCTTCCATCTAGGTTAGTAAGAAGTTTATGGTTTAATCTCCAAATCTTTGGAGATTTTTTTCATATAGCTTTCTGATTTTTTTTCACATAGTTACTGATATCTAGTTTAATTGTGTTACATATTTTGGATTATTTGACTTTTCTTAAATTTAAGGTTCATTTTATGACCTTCGTTGGTGCATATGGTTAAAGAATATGGTCTATCTTGTTGAATGTCCCATGTTAACTTGAAAAGGATGTATATTCTGCTGTTGTTGGGTGGAGTGTTCTAGAAATGCCATTTCAAGTCGGTTGATAATGTTATCAAGGTCTTCTAGTTCTTTGCAGATTTTCTGTCTACTTTTCCCACCAACTGCTGAGAGCATATTTTGAAGTCTCCAAGTATAATTGTAGATCTGTCACTTTTCCTTTCATCTTTATCAGTTTTTGTTTTGTGCGTCTTGACTGTATATTGTTGGATTGTTTGCTGGTTGTATGTGGTGAGATGCATACACATTCAAGATGGGTAAATTGACCCTTTTATCATATATGTCCCTTGCTATGATGTCTGCTTTGTCTGCTTTTTAAATTTTATTTATTTATTTATTTTATTTTTGGCTGCCCGCGGGCTTTCTCTAGTTTCGGCCAGCAGGGGCTGCTCTTCGTTGCAGTGCGCGGGCTTCTCATTGCAGTGGCTTCTCTTGTTGCGGAGCACGGGCTCTAGGCGCGCGGGCTCAGTAGTTGTGGCTCGCAGGCTCTAGAGCGCAGGCTCAGTAGTTGTGGCGCACGGGCTTAGTTGCTCCGCGACATGTGGGATCTTCCCGAACCAGGGCTCGAACCCGTGTCCCCTGCATTGGCAGGCGGGTTCTTAACCACTGCGCCACCAGGGAAGCCCCCAGTATATTTTAAATGACTATTTTCTTGGTATATTTCCCCCGTCCTTTTACTTTTATCTATGTCTTTATATTTAAAATGGGTGTCTTGCTAATCATGAATTTCCTCAGCTTTTGTTTGCTGGAAAAGCCTTTATTTCTCCTCCATATTCAAATGATATTTTCACTGGGTATAAGCTTCTGGGTGAACAGGCTTTTCCTATCAGCACTTTAAAGACATCCTTTTTTTGTTTTTTTTTTTTCACAGTTAAGTCTGTGATCATTCTTGTCTTTGCCCCTCTGTAAGCCATGTGTCTTTTTCTCCTCAGCTGCCTTCAAGAATTTTCTCTTCATTTTTAAATTTCTGCGTTTTGAGTATGACATGTCTGGGTATGTATTTGTGGGAATATTTATTCCGTTTGGTATTTTCTGAGCTTCTTGGAACTGTGATTCGGTGTCTTAAATTTTGGAAAATTATTGGGCCATTCTCTCTCTCTCTCTCTCTCTCTCTCTCTTTTTTTTTTTTAAGTCAGTTGAGGGAATCCCCTGGTGGTCCAGTGGTTAGGACTCTGAGCTTCCAATGCTGGCCATTCTCTCTCAAAATATTCTTCTGCCCACTTTTCCTTGTCCTTCTGAGATTCCAGTTACACATCTGCTAGATCATTTGAGCTTGTCCTATGGCCTTTGGGGGCTCCCAACCTGTCTACAACACCTCTTTAATGCTTGATCATCTTTTTAGGAAAGGCAGAGCAGGCTTCAGGCTTGTTTTCTGGTTAGAGTTGGATAGGACTGGGGAGGATTTTTATTGTATTTATCGTTTCAGCTGACCTTGACTGGTGGCAGCCTGTAGTGGTGAGTTGTACTTTTCTCTTTAAACACATCCAAGTCTTTTTCTAGAAATGGTCGGATGGGAAGAAAAATGTTCAGTAATACTCGGACACAGACAAAAGGGGGCGGGTGGTCTGTGAGTGGCAGGAGGTTGAGGGGGGCTTTCCTACCTAACCTCCTCTTTTGGCAGCTGGGGAAACTGAGGCTCAGAGTGGCCCTGGGCCCTCTGTCCTTGGGATTGGGGGGTGGGAAGTGGGGGAGGTGCTGGGGGGACCCTCACTGGGCCCTGGTCCAGCTCAGCTGCCGCTGAGGGTTTGGACATCCAGCTGGCCCGCAGGGGTCTCAGTTTCCTTGAATGGAGATGTAGCTGATGAGCCAGGCCCCTCGACCGGATATGTGTGTGTCGGGGCGGGGGGGACCCCAGAAGCCTCACCAGCTCCCCTGTCGCACAGGGCATGGCTGGGTCTCTAGGCCTTTCTTGTTCTGTCTGTCTGTCTGTCTCTCTGTGTCTCTCTTTGTCTCAGTCCCTCTGTCTCTCCCTGGCTCTCCCTGTGAAGTCTCCTTCTCTCACCCTTCCCGTTTGAAAGCCACCTCCTACATCTGCCTTCCGCCACGGGGCTCTGACCCGCTGTCTGAATGGCTGACCCCCAGTGCACATCTGTGGGGTAATGGTCTCCTACGATCACAAGGTACTGAGGCAAATTATAGTTACGGGGCGGGGGCCTCCATGTGGGTGAACTGTGTCTGCTGGGCTGGGCCCTGCCGGCCTCAGCTGGGCAAGCTGGCTGAGGCGTGGCCCCGCTCGGGCCACGAGAGCTATGCCCAGCCCCTTGCCCCTCCCCACCCCCCTTGCCAGACCTGCAGCTTTTGTGCCAAGAGGAAAATGCCTTTGGGGAGAGTCAACAGGAAATGCCAATGTTTGCAAAACCCTGACCGGCTCTTCATTCATTTATTTCAACAAATAGATTACCGAGCACCTACTCTGTGCCAGGCACTGTTCCGGATACTGAGGCCAAAGCCGCGAAGAAAACAGACAAAAGCTGACATCCCTCCCCCAGCTGGGGGCCACAGACAATCAATAAGTAAAGTGATTAAGGGAAATAAAGCTGGGAGGGGGCTGCATGTGCGTGGTGGTGAGCACTATTAAGCAGGGGGCTGGGCGGGCACCTTCCTCAGGAGGTGTCATCTGAGCTGAGACCCGAAGGAGGCGAGGGTGGAAGCTGGGTAGGTGTTCAGCATTCCCCCAAATCACAGAAGTGAGTTCTACTTGCTGTGTGTCCCTGGGTTCGTGACTAAACTTCTCGGAGCCTCAGTTTTCCTGTCTGTACTGACCTTACACGGCTTCTGGCATGTAGTAGGTGCTCAAGAAACAGTTGCTGTTAATAACAGTGATCTGAATAATCAAATCTGATCCACACCCTTGCGCTTGGTCAGGGATCATTGGAGCCTGTTGTGTGTGGGAGTCCCAGCTAGGGCTCAGACCCAGGTCCTGTCCTCTGGGAGTCCCCAAGCCAGAAACAGAAACTCTCAGTCCCGTGTGCTCAGGGTTGGAACCTAGGGCCAGAGGGTGTGGGTTGCACAATGTCTTTCCAACAAGAAAAAGGTGGCTGAGGGACTTCCCTGGCGGTCCAGTGGTTAAGACTCCGCCCTCCCAATGCAGGGGGCCCCGGGTTTGATCCCTGGTCATGGAACTAGATCTCACATGCCGCAACTAAAGATCCCGCACGTTGCAACAAAGATCCCGCGTGCAGCAACTAAGACCCGGCTCAGCCAAATAAATAAATAAATATTAAAAAAAGAAAAAGGTGGCTGATAATCCAAGCCTCTCAGGGTGGGAGGTAAGAGCGTGTAGCCCAGACAGTGGACAGGGCATGGCTGGGTGTCTCTCTGTCTCTCTCACTCACTCTGTCTCTTCATCTCTGTCTCTCTCTTAGTGTCTCTGTTTCTCTTTATCTCTGTCTGACTCTACCTCTCACCCTCAGGGACAGGTGGGGAATATTGGGCTGGTTTTGAAGGATGCATAGGAGTCCCCAGGTAACGAAAGGAGGAAGGGTGTGCCGGACAGAGGGGACCAGGAGGAAGCCAGGCCCAGTGTCACTGGGGGCCTTAACCTGGGGTCACTGGGGAGCATGGAGGGTGGTAGGCAGGAAAGAGAACCCGTCAGAGCCATGTTTGAGGAAGAATCCGCCAGGTTGGTGGCAGAGCAGAAGGGGCGGGCCTGGGGCAGCCATTCCCAGCATGCCACCGTGCTCACTCCCGATGCCACTGGGGTCAGCTTCGGTCCCCATTCATGTCCAGTCCTACTGCCACCATCTCCCATTCCCTCTGTCCACTCCTAATTGGCAGGCTTAAAGCCCAGTGGAAAACCAGATGCCACACGCTCTCCAGCCAGACCTCGCTGCTCTGCTGCCACTTCAGAGCTCCCAGCAGCCCCTGGCCAGGCCGGGGGGTCCTTCCTGCTGTCCACCTTCAGTCTCTCCTACTGCCAGGGCATCAGCCCACACAGAGCAGAGACCAGCCCCTTCTCATCGAGCTTAGGCACACCCTCGGCGCTCCATAAATGCACAACAACCATTAGATGATGAGACCAAAAGAATCCCCCTGGCTGGCTTCTGCTCAGAAGTTGGGAGAAGGAAGGAAAAAAGTGAGATGATGATCCCACCCCCTTCTATGCGCGTCTGCGTTTTGTCTCATCCCCCATCCCCACCTGTACCACTGTCCTCAGTGGTCAGCTGACATCTTCAAGACAGGGAGAGTGAAGCCCAGAGAGGCCCAGGGACTGGTCCGAGATCACACAGCCAGGACTCAACGATCCAGGGCCCTCGGATGCCACCCTCTTTGTGCACCGAGAGTGCCTCTCTCTCCCCACCTCTCAAAACGTACCATCTGCTGTGCCTTGGCTTCAGGGCCCCCGCCTGGAGTTAATGAAGCCTCAGGACCTGGGCACCTCCCCAGCCAGCATCCAAGACAGGGGTGGGTGGGAGGGAGGGAGTGGGGGTCGAGGCCCCCCGCTGCACGCACCCCAACTCCCTCCCGCCCCCGAGCTTTCTTCCCTGATGGAGTTGATGGGAAGGTGAATCAGCAGGGGAGGGGGGAGAAGGACAAGCCACACGCCTTCCGGGGGTGGGAGGGGGGTATTCCCAATCAGAGGCTCATTCACAAATCCACGTACCGACTGCTCTCTCTCTCACACACACACACACACACACACACACACACACACACAGACTCACGGCCTGTGACGGCTTCCTTGGGCTGTGGGTGGCCACTTGCAAGAGACCGGCCTGGTGTGTTTCAGACCAATGCATCTGCATCCCTCCCCCACTCTCTCAAGCC
Organism: Balaenoptera ricei; assembly: GCF_028023285.1. Lineage (NCBI taxonomy): Eukaryota > Metazoa > Chordata > Mammalia > Artiodactyla > Balaenopteridae > Balaenoptera > Balaenoptera ricei. The sequence continues at coordinate 180,312,135 of NC_082641.1, forward strand.
TGTGATCTCCAGCTCTGAGAGTCCCCGGCACCCTCTTCCGACTCCCCCAGAGAAAGCCCCTCGCTAGGGGCTATGGAAGTCTGGACCCCGGACCTGCACCCCAGGCGGCCAGCCCAGCCTGTGCTTCTGACCGAGTGAGGCAGCTCGGGCTGCCCTTGCCTCCTGCCAAGCATGGAGGTGCCCAGGCCCCTGGTGTCCAGCAAGCCGGGCGAGACCTCGGTCAAATGGCAGCTCTGCTACGACATGACGGCCAAGATGTGGTGGATGGTGAGTGGGAAGGCACCCACCAGTGCCGGGTGAGGCTCGGGTGGAAGTCTTGGGGGGCAGGAGGGGACAGCGGGGAGCCGAAGGGCTTCACGCCTCGTTCTCTGGACTCTCGGATTTGGGGACACTTGGACATTGGTGAAGGGGGGTCAGACGTGGTTGGCGGCAGCAGTGACCCCTCCCTGGGCATTTGGAAAAGGAGGAGAGGTGGTCAGAAGGGGGGAAACCAAGGCCAGACAATTGAGAGAAAGCCATTCCGGAGTCTTCCACCTGGAAGTGTGGCCAGGGCTGCCCAGAGGCGGTTAAGAGTCCGAATGTGCCGGTGTCTGTGGCCAGGAGGGTGCCAAGGCTGGCCGTCCTCTGGGAAGGTTTGCAGTATGTTAGCTGGATCTGAAACCTTGCAGTAGCCATGACTCCGTTGCCCCAGGGCCTACGATGGGAAGTTCTGAGTAGAGCGAGGTCTGGGGGCTAGGGGCGCTGGGTGGGGGGTTCAGGTTAACAGACAGGAGACAGGAGACTCAGGTCTGAGCTGCTGTGGGACTCTGGCCACACCTCTGCCCGTTTCTGTGCCCCCAGACCCTGGGGAAGGAATGGGTGCCCTGTAGCATCCGCCCTTAAGACTGGGCACCTTTCTGGAAACTTCGAGGGGGATGGCCATGTTCCCTGTGTCGGGACCCAACTGATGGGAGAGAAGACATTCTGGGGCAAGGCAGGCTGTGGCACCTGGGGGCTGGGTGTTTGCTGTCTGAGACTCTTCAGCCAGCATGAAGCCACAAGCCTGTGCACCATTGTCTGCCCCGCCATCCATCCATCCCTCTGTCCCTCCAGGAGCTGACCTGCCACCCAAAGTGGAACTCTGAAATCTTCTACCTACCTATACAGTTCTAGGTCTGAACCTGGGTGTGCTGTGTGACCTTGGGCCAGTGGCTTGCCCTCTCTGTTCCTCAGGTTCCCCTATCAAGGAAATGGGTTTGGCGCCTAGACGTCTCAGGCTTCTCAGCAAGTGTTCTCCAAGGAGAGCTGGGCCTTGGGTGGAAGACCTCCCACGACCCCTCATTACTGCTGCCCCTGGGGTTCAGGTGACTCAGGTGGGTTGGGTGAAGCGGGAGTTATAGAGTATCAAGGTTTTGGGGTCCATGAGGACAGAGATGTTCCCACATCCCTGAGTAGCATCACGTGTCGGTTTCATTTTTCATTCCTCATTTAGCCAACATTGATTAAACACCTACTGTGTCTCCAGTCCTGTTCTCCTGCTGAGGACACAGCAGTGACCCAGACAAAGACCACTGTCCTCTTGGGGCTGATGTTGCAGTGAGGGAGACGGAAAATAAAAGTATCAGTGCACAAAATCGGACTTAATTATGATTGTGGAAGGGGTTCTAAGGAGCTGGGGGCTTTGAGTTAAGCTGGGCAATCTAGGAGGGCTTCACTGAGGAGGTGACATCTCATCTGAGACCTGGCAGATGACAGAATTCATTAGAAGAGAAGGGGGGAGAGCATTCCCAACAGGAGGCACAGCCCGTGCAAAGGTCCTGGGGCAGGACCGGGCCTGGCGTGTTGGAGTAACAGCCAGGAGGCCCTTGTGGATGGAGCAGAGTGAGCGAGGGGCAGAGAGGGAGGAGGGGAGGGCAGGAAGGGGACGGGGCAGGTCGTGCAGGGCCTTGTGGGCTTGTGGGGAAGACTTGGGGTTTTATTCCAGGGGCACTAGGGAGCCCTGGGAGGGCCGTGAGCAGGAGAGGGCCTCCCCCTTCTGCCGAGGGGGTCCCTCTGCCCGTCTGTGAGTGCCACCCACTCTCTCCCTTGCCGTGTGCCCGGCGCTGGGGTGGGATTCGGGGGGCACATAGTCTCCCCAGCCCCCGGCCCGTGCCCGCCGGGCCGCCGCCCACTCTGCCCACATCTGAGGGACTGAGGAGCCGGACAGTCTGCTGCAAACCACGGAATGTTTCCCAGAGCGCCTGGGCCGGGAATGTCGGTGAGGAGGGGAAGGGCGGCGAGCCCCGGAGAAGAGAGTTGGGGAGACACAGAAAGCAGGGCCAGGGAGGGGGGGCAGCACAGAGGGCTGAAGGGGTCACCATCATGCCCCCCCCACTTTACAGACGGGGAAATGGAGGCACGGGGCGGTGAATGGACTTGTCCACAGAGCTGGGGTGAAGCAGCACAAGGATTTGAACCCGGGCTGCAGAGCTTGTGGGCTTAACACCTAAAGGAGTCAGTGCAATTCTTTAAGTGAATGCATGAAAGAAAGAAAGAATGAATGAATGAATGGTCTCTGCAACGGAGTGAATGAAGGCAGCCAACACCGCCGGCCCCGCCTCTCACTTGAGCCTGAGACAACCAGTACCTGACCGCACCCGTCAGCTCCCCACCCCACCCCGGCTCCAGGTCCCAGCACTTTCCTGCCTTCTGGAAGTCTTTCCTCTCTTCCGTCCTTTCTTCTCCTGGGCAGGCAAACATGGGGTGTTCAGAGCCTCCCCTGGGGGCTCCTGAGGCTGCCCCTCCAAGAGCAGGGTAGAGCCGGGCTGCTGCTCATTCTAGAAGTCAAGAGAAGGGAAAGCCATGGCTCAGAGAGGGACAGTACTTTCCCCAAGGTCAAACAGCAAACTACTGTAAATTTGCAGCGCTGAGCCGAGAGCTCAAGATAATAGCCAGTTGGAGTCCTCCCAATAAACCTATGAAGAAGGAACTGCCATGATCACCATCTTACAGATGGGGATACAGGCTCGGAGAGGGACGGTCACTGTATGAGGACGAAGGGATGTGACAGGATAATGCGGTGGTTCAGAGTTTACCCTCAGGACCAGCCTCTGTCTGTCATCCATGAGAGGCTGCTATTTTGGGAGGTCACTTCACCCAGGTAGTGGGTGTCACACCCCAGCCCCACACAAGCTGATGACACGGTGCTTCAGTCCACCTTTGCCCCTGGTGGCCTTGAGAGGCTCCGAGAGCCCGAGGCCTAGAGCCAAAGACAGGGTGGCGGTGCCTGGTCTTTGGATGGAAACTCAGGGAGCAGAGAGTGGGCCCTGGCCGGGGGCGGCGGGGGAGCTCCCAGGAGGAAGTGGCATTTCAGCCAAGCCTGGGGGGATGCTAAGGCTTTCAGCTCAGAGAGATGGTGGTGTGGGCATTCCTGGCAGAAGGAACTGTGCAGACACAGGTGTGGCGGTGGGAATGTGCTGGGTGTGACAGAGCTAAAGGCGGGAGGAGGTGAGTGAGGTAGCAGAGGGAGGCGAGAGAGAAGTGTGAAGCCAGACCCTGGTGGGCCTTCCCTCCCGGGCAGCAGGGAGCCGCGGGGTGAATGAGCGGAGAGGGGCATGGCCAGATCTCAGGCAGCTGTGGGATTGGGAATGGGGGCTGGGAGCAGAGCGAAACGGTGATCCAGATGGTAGAAAAGGAGACCTGAGGAAGGATGGGGGAGAGCCCCGAGGGGGAGAACGGGTAGAACGTGAGGACCCACAGGCTGCGGAGAGGGAAGCGGGAGGAGGTGAGGTCGATGCTGCGATCCCAGCCTCAGGGGCGGTGAGCAACGGTGGAATTGTCCCTGAGGTGGGGCCATGGGGTGGGGGAGGGGCAGGAAGATGCTGAGTCTAGGGACCCTAGGGGATGTCCCAGGGGGGATGCTGAGTAGGGTGTGGAGAAAACCACTGGGGCCTAAAGTAGTGCGTGGTACCTCTTACGTGATCAGTAACTGCTTATCCATGGGAGGGAGGGACAGAGGGTCAGGGAAGGATAGATAGAAGGATAGAGGGATGGATGAGTGGGTGGGTAGATGGATTGTGGATGGATGGATGGATGGGTGGATAGATGGGTAGATGGATTGTGGATGGATGGATGGGTGGGTGGTTGGATGGATGGATGGTTCGATGGATGGATGGATGGATGGATGGGTGGGTGGATGGGTGGATGGATGGATGGATGGGTGGGTGGATGGGTGGATGGATGGATGGATTGTGGATGGATGGATAGATGGGTGGATGGATGGGTGGGTGAACATATGGACGATTGGATGGCTGAATGGACAGATGGGTGGGTGGAGGCTGAAGACAGAAGTGGCTACCCTGAGTATGAAGGCAAAAGGGCCCAGCACAGCCTGGTGAGGGCCAGGCCAGTGAGATTTGGGGGGCGGCCCAGAAACCATGTCAGTTTCCCCATAACTCTCTCGCAGTGAGGCCCCCCCAAGTCCTCTCCTCTGTCCTCACTCTCCATAGACAGCTGTGGGGCTAGATATTCCTCTCCACACACACATGGCTCAGCTCTGGGGGGCCCACCGCAGACAAATCAGTGGAAAATTAAAATAGTGCCTGTGTGCTGGTTATCGGCGGCCTCAGCTGGGCCACTTAATGACCCCTTTCTGGGGATTGTTACCAGCTGGAGGTGGCTGGGGGTGGGCATCAGCGCTGAGCCACCCAATCTGAAAGGGAGAGGGAGGCGGTGGTCCCTGGAAACAGTGCTGCCGGGAGAGGGGAAGGGCCATACGGTGGTCATGATGGGAATCCAGGAAAAAGATGGTGCTGAGCTCTAGGTATGGACCAGCCTGGGCCCTGCATTCTGGTGGGTCCTCCCTCAGGGCCTCTGCCCTGCAATCCCTCCTGCAGGGGTGCCTGGTAGTTTCAGCTCATCTTTTAAGTCTCAGGCCCAATGGCACCACCTCCTGGAAGCCCTCCTCAGACCAGATCAACTCCTCCAATCATTTACTCTCTGCCCTGCTCACCTGTATGTATAATGTTATCCTCATGGATACACAGGTGTTAAGAGCAAGAACTTCACTTTGCCACTCGCCAGCTGTGTGTCCTTGGGTAAGTCACTTTCCCTCTCTGTGCCTCATTTTCCTCATCTGTAAAACAGGGATGATAATAACCCCTTCCTCATAGAACTGTTGGGAGGATTCAGTGAGCTATTCAGGGAAAACTGGTAATTACTGAACACTTACTATGTGCTGGGTAATCCCATTTTAGGGATGGGGTCACTGAGGCCCACAGTTAGATAAACTAACCTGATACCATCATTATGTTGTGTGCCTGGACCAGGACAATCCCTTCTGCCCTGATTCCCCAGCTTCCACCCTGGTCTCCACAGTCTGTCCTCCCCATAATGACCACCAGAGGGTGCAGGTGAGCACCTGAGGCAGGTCCTCCTCTCTCTTCTGCCCACAGCCCTCCAGGGCTCCCACCTCCCTGGGGTAAAAGCCCAAGTCCTCCCCACCGCCCACAAGGCCCTGCACGACCTGCCCCATCCCCTCCCTGCCCTCCCTTCCTCCCTCTCTCCCCCTCGCTCACTCTGCTCCAGGCACGTGGGCCTCCTCGCTGTTCCTCCAAAGGAACCAGGCCTAGTCCTGCCCCAGGGCCTTTGCACGAGCTGTGCCTTCCACCCGAGACGCTGTTCCATATCCTTTGGCCAAATTGGCTTTGTCTCATTCCCCAGTTCTCAGCTCAAATGGCCCTCGGACAGTCCCCCTTCCCAACTAAAGCAGGTCCTTCCGCTGTTCTGTCCTTACCCCTCCCCCATTCTTCTCCCGAATGCAACAAATGCAAGTTGCAATTATATTCTGTGTAATTCTGTATCTCCCACTGGACCACAAATGAGAGCAGGGATTTCTGCCCTGGCCTCCTCTGGGTCCCCAGCGCTCCACATAGGACATGGCACACAGGAGGCGCTGAATAAATGTTTATTGAAAAATGAACAAAGGAGTAGATAAACATCACACAAATAATGTGCATGACAGAGCAGTCACAAACTCCCATCTCTCCAAGCTCAGCACCTTTATTCGCCCTGCTCTGGCTGACTTGATAATAATTTTAAAATAGTAGTTCATAGATGCCACTCTTTTTTTTTTTTTTTTTTTTTTGCTTTCCATTTTTAAGATTCAGTCACATACGGGATAAGACAAATCCAGAGGGCAGAAATAGACCTCGATATATTTGGGGACTTTTCCAATTGGTGGAGAAATGATGGCTTCTTCGATAAATTTTGATCGAAGGACAGCTTTAAGGAAAAAAGCTCCAACATTTTATTTTGGTATAGTTTTAGAGAAAAGTCACAAAGGTAACACAGAGAATTCCCATATACCCTCACCTGACTGCGCTGATGGGAAAATCTTTCTTAACAGCTGTGCATTTGTCACAACTAAGAAATTAACATCAGGATAGTACTATTAACTAAACTCCGTCTTTTAACATCACTACCTGAGTTTTACCATTTTTTCTATTAATGCCCTCTTTTTGCTCCAGGGTCCCACATGGCGTTTATTCATCATGCCTCCTTAGGCTCCCTGGGCTATGATAATTTCTCCATCCTTTCTTGTTTATCATGACCTCGACTGTGTCGAGGAGAACTGGCTGACGTCCTGAGAACATTCCCGGATCCGGGTTTCTTGCATATTTTCTCATGATTAGACCGGGGTTTTGGGGAGGAAGACACAGAGGTGAAATGCCCTTCTCATTACACCCCATCAGGGGTCCCTGACGTGCACACAACATCACCCTGAGGATAACCTTTTTAAAACAATTGAACAGTAGTTGATTTACAATATTGTGTTAGTTTCAGGTGTACTGCAAAGTGATTCAGTTACATATATATAGTCATATATTCTTTTTCAGATTCTCTTTCGTTATAGGTTATTACAGGATATTGAATATAGTTCCCTGTGCTATACAGTAAATCCTTGTTGTTTATCTATTTCATATATAGTAGTGTGTATCTGTTAATCCCATACCCATAATTTATCCCTCCCCCCACCTTTCCCCTTTGGTAACCATAAGTTTGTTTTCCATGTCTGTGAGTCTGTTTCTGTTTTGTAAACAAGTTCATTTGTATTATTTTTTAGATTCCACATATAAGTGATATCATAAGATATTTGTCTTTCTCTGACTTACTTCACTTAATATGATCGTCTCTAGGTCCATCCATGTTGCTGTAAATGGCATTATTTCATTATTTTATGGCTGAGTAGTATTCCATTGTATATATATACCACATATTCTTTATCCATTCCTCTGTCAATTGACATTTAGGTTGTTTCCATGTCTTGGCTATTGTAAATAATACTGCTATGAACACTGGGGTGCATGTGTCTTTTTTAATTAGAGTTTTGTCTGGATATATGCCCAGGAGTGGGATTGCTGGATCATATGGCAACTCTAATTTTAGCTTTTTAAGGAACCTCCATCCCATTTTCCATAGTAGCTGCACCAATTTACATTCCCACCAACAGTGTAGGAGGGTTCCCTTTTCTCCACACCCTCTCCAGCATTTATTATTTGTAGACTTTTTGATGATGGCCATTCTGACCAGTGTGAGGTGATACCTCATTGTAGTTTTGATTTGCATTTCTCTAATAATTAGCAATGTTGAGCATCTTTGTTTTTTTGATATTGAGTTGTATGAGCTGTTTGTATATTTTGGAAATTAAGCCCTTGTTGGTTGCATCATTTGCAAATATTTTCTCCCAGTCTATAGGTTGTCTCTTCATTCTGTTTATACCCTGAGGTCAACCTTGATCACGTGGTTATGATGGTCCACCAGGTTTCCCCACTGTGAGGCTACCCTTGTCCCCTTTTCGTGCTTTGTTCTTTGGAAGCCAGTCACTAAGTCTAGCACCCCTAGACTCACCTCCAGGAGGGAGGAATAGCTACATGAATTATGTAAAATTCTTCTGCAAGGAAGATTGTTCTCGTCTCCTCCATTTATTTATTTATTAATTCATTTATTATGATCAGTATGGACTGATGACATGTTAATGTTAGGTTCTAGTTTATCATCTGATACTGCATTATTCATTTTTTTGCTTTGATTTTTTTTGGCTTTGACATTGGAGCTCTTTCAGGTGGCTCCTGTGAGGGGGAAGGACAATTTTTTAAGCCTTGGAGAAGGAAACTTAAATTGCCTCCCTATACTATATCTTTCAGCAATATCCATTACAAATGGGTCAACAGTGAAGCCATAAAAAAATTAAAACACAAAAGTACTAGAAGAAAATATGGGAGAAACTGTTTATAGGATCAGAGTGTAAAGGCCTTTCTAAGCAAGCACAAAGTCCCCTGAAGTCATAAAAGAAATGTTATGTTTTATTACATAAAAAATAAAATTTCATGGAGGGCAAAAAGGCCCCAGAATCAACAACAAATGTGAGAGACATATTTGCAACATACTTGCAAAAGATTTTTGCCAGACAACAAATATGTAAAGAGTGCCTACAAATCAACAAGAAAAGACCAACTGAAAAAAGATGCAAAGGATATGAACGGACCATCCCAGAAAAAACCTGAAAGAAATAAAAATGGATTCAAAATCTGTGAAAAGATGTTTGACATTATAGGGTGAGACATTCACAATAAAACTACAATGGGATTTCTATCGTTCAGATTGCTAAAAAGCTAAAGTTTTCTTGTATGCTGCATTGTAAGTCATGGGGCACTGGTTCTCAACCAGGAGTGATTTTGACCCCAGAGGATACTCTGCGATGTCTTAAGACATTTTTGATTGTCATGACTAAGGGGAGGAGGCTACTAGGATCTAGCGGGAGGAGGTCAGGGGATGGGGTTCAACACCCGACAATGCACAGGACGCCTGCCCCTCCCCCAGCAAAGAATGGTCCAGCCCAAAACGTCAATAAGGAAGCAAGCTCTTTTGTGTATTACTTGGGAGAACATACATTTTTTAGAGGCAATTTGGTATTATAGCACCTGCCAAAGTTTAAAGTGCAAACATCTTAAAAAACATTTCTTTTTAATTGAAGTACAGTTGATTTACAATGTCGTGGTCGTTTCAGGTGTACAGCAAAGTGATTCAGTTATGTATATATTCTTTTGCAGATTCTTTTTTTTAAAATTTATTTTACTTATTTTTGGCTGCGTTGGGTCTTCATTGCTGTGCAAAGTCTTTCTCTAGTTGTGGTGCTCGGGCTTCTCCTTGCGGTTGGCTTATCTTACTGCGGAGCACGGGCTCTAGGTGCCCAGGCTCAGTAGTTGTGGCTCGCCGGCTCTAGAGCACAGGCTCAGTGGTTGTGGTGCATGGGCTTAGCTGCTCCGCGGCTTTTGTGGATTCTTTTTCCTTGTAGGTTATTACAAAATATTGAGTCTAGTTCCCTGTGCTATCCAGTAGGTCCTTGTTGGTTATCTATTTTATACATAGTAGTGTGTATATGGTTTTTAAAAAATATTTATTTATTTGGTTGCACCAGGTCTTAGTTGCAGCAGGCGGACTCCTTAGTTGCAGCAGGCGGACTCCTTAGTTGCGGCTCACCAACTCCTCAGTTGCGGCATGCGAACTCTTAGTTGCGGCACACATGTGGAATCTAGTTTTCTGGCCAGGGATCAAACCCGGGCCCCCTGCATTGGGAGTGCAGAGTCTTAACCACTGCACCACCAGGGAAGTCCCTGTAGCGTGTATATGTTAATCACAAACTCATAATTTACCTTTCCCCCCAGCCCCGCAAACACCTTTTAACACCACATTTCCAATTCTTGCAATATATCCTCCATGTCTGCAGAGATACATGTGTAAAGGTATTTGGCACCATATTGTTTGTGGTAACAAACACTGGCAACAACCAAAATTAGCCTCAAGAGAAGACTAATTTATAGAAACCGTGGTCAGCAGAAAACAGGATGGTGGTTCCTCAAAAAATTAAACATAGAATCACCATATGACCCAGCAATTCCACTCCTGGGTGCATCCCCAACTGAATCAAAAGCAGAGTCACAAAGAACTATTTGCACACCCCACGTTCATAGCAGCATTATTCACAATAGCCAAAAGGTGGAAGCAACCCAAGTGTCCGTCGACAGATGATGGATAAACAAAATGTGGTCCATCCACGCAATGAAATATATTATTCAGTCTTAAAAAGGAAGGAAATTCTGACATGCTCTCCAACATGGATGAACCTTGAAGACATCGTAGTGAATGAAAAAAGCCAGACGCAAAAGGACAAAGTGTGTGATTCCACTCACGTGAGGTCCCTAGAGGAGTCAAATCCATAGAGACAGGAAGTAGATGGTGGGGACCAGGGGCTGGGGGGAAGGATGGGACGTCAGTGTTTAAAGGGAACAGAGTTTCAGTTTGGGAGGATGAGAAATTTCTGGAGATGGATGGAGGGGATGGTGGCACGACAATGTGAATGTGCTTTATGCCACTGAGCTGTGCACTTAAAATGGTTAACATGGTAAACTTTATGTTATATATCTTTTACCACAATTTTTTTTTTTTTTAAAGTGTGCATCCATGCAGTTGACTTCAGTCCTTAACAAGCTGCTTTGGCTGTTGATGGGCAACCATCTCTTAGGACAAACCAAGTGATAAAGGCTGCAATGCTTATGGGTCCCGCGAGAGGGCAGCACATGACCGCGAGACCCGCCTTAACGCTTTGATCCACGTTCGCACGTTACTGAAGGTTTCCTTTCTGTTTCCCACCTTTTTTGTTTTATTTACCTCTGTATTTCTATCCTTTTTTCCTATTACTGTCCCTCCATAGGCAAATGTCTCAAGTGTTCAGCGTGTGTCTTTTTTACATCTACGTGTCATTGAAAATGTATTTTGTTAGGTTGCATGCATAGGTAATATGCCTGGAAAGATGATGCATGAGTGACTGTGCGGCTGTGTGCCAATAAAACTTTATTTATAATAGCCAGGGATGGGCTGTGTATTGGTCAGGGTTCTCCAGAGAAGCAGAACCAATAGGGTGTGTGTGTGTGTGTGTGTGTGTGTGTGTGTGTGTGTGTGTGTATAGACATAGACAGACAGATAGATGTAGAAATAAAGATAATTATTTTAAGGAGTTGTCTCATGCCATGTGGGAGCTGGCAAGTCTGAAATTTGTAGGGTAGGCCAGCATGCTGGAAATTCAGTTATGAGGCAGTGTTGCAGCCTTGAGCCTGAAATCTGTAGGCCGGGCAGGCTGGAGACTCAGGCAGGACTTCTGTGTTACAGTTTTGAGGCAGAATTCCTTCTTTCACCAGGAAACCTCAGTGTTTGCAGTTAGGTCCTTCGACTGATTTGACGTGGCCCACCCACATCCTGGGGGGCCATGTCCTTCACTTAAAGTCAACTGATGCAAATGTGAACGGCATCTACACAATCCTTGCACAGCAACATTTAGACGAGGGCTCACAAAATGTAACCATCCCAGGCTGAATTCGATCCATAGGACACAGTGTGCCAACACCCATGTCTTAATTTCCTGGGGCTGTTAGAAAAAAATGTCACAAATCAGGTGTCTCGAGCCACAGAAATTTGCTGTCTCACAGCTCTAGAGGCTAGAAGTCCAAAATCAAGGTGTCCACAGGGCTGGTTCTTTCTGAGGCCACGTCGAAGAATCTGTTCCACATCCCCCTCCTTGGCTTGTAGACGTCTGTCTTCATGTTCACATGGCCTCTCCCTGGGTGCACATCTCTGCCCAAATTTCCCCTTTTTAGAAGGACACCAGGCATATTGGATTAAGGCCCACCCTAATGACCTCATTTTTAGCTTGATCACCTCTGTAAAGGCCCCATTTCCAAATACCGTCACATTCTGAGGTCCTGGAGTTTAGGACTCCCGTGTACGCGTTTGGGGAGGATACAATTTGACTCGTAATACCCTGTTAAAAATGTGGATGGTTCTTTCTCCTTACTGTATAATATTCCATTGTATGAATATACCTCACTTTTTTCATCTGTCCTAGTAAGGATGGGCATTCTGGTTGTTTCCATTTTGGGGCTGTTATGAGTGAAGCTGCTATGGCCATTCCTATATGTGCCTTCTGGTGGATAGATGCAGCATTGCTGTTAGGTGTGTACCTACCTGTGTCAACTGGTAGTGACAGGCTGCTTCCCAGGGGGCTGCCGCAGTCCACACACACACACACACACACAGGTGGGCTCCCAGCAACCCTCAGCATCATCCATCTTTCTCATTTTGCCCCTCAGACAGGTGTAAAGTGATACAGCTGTGCTACTCTGCATTGCTCCTGGGTTGACCATTTCTGCTTTCCTCTGAAAGTCGCCTGTTCACACACGTTGTCCATTTTGCTCTAGGGGTGCCATCTTTTTGTAATGGTTTTGAGGAGCAGGGCCACTGTATGGCACACCTCCAGGGCAAATATTCCCACTGGGATGTCTTAGAACTCAATTAGACTAGAGTGAGAATGACTTCCCCTGCAATATGCAATACAGCAGCCCTGGGTAGGAGTTCCTTGTATACTCCAGCTATTGGCCCTGCCATTTCTCCTCCTGTCCCGTCATCTCTCTCTTCACTCTGTTCCTAGTGTCCTTGACTGGACAGGAATCTTTAATTTTAATGTCATGGAATTCACACATCCTCTGCCATCTGGCTTGTGCTTCCAAGGCTTTGTTTAAGAAGTTCTTTCTCACCCCCAGGTCCTAAAGTTCTTTTCCTACATCTTCTTCTATCAATGTTCCTGTTTTTTCTTTGACATTTAGGTCTTTAATCTGGGGGGCATCCATCTGCAGGTGACATCAGCCAGGGAACCAGTTTGAGTTTTCTCATGGAGCAAGCCAGTTTTCCCCAATGCCGTTGGTCCAGCCACCCCAGTCTTTTCCTCATTGGCTTGAGGCATCACCTCTGCAGATATCCAAGGATGCACCTCTGGGCTCTCAAATCTCTCTGATGGGCTCATTTGATTATTTTAAACATCTTGCCCCATTGGATGCCGTTGGTGAGTTGTGGACACTTATTCAATTTGACAGTTGGGGAAACTGAGGCTCGGGGAAGGGAAGAGAGCTCCCAAAGTCATACTGTGGGAGGATGAGGGTAGAGTCAGGACCGGAAGCTGGGGCAGGCTGAGTGCTTTCATTGGTTCTGTTTATATCCGTTAGTGTAAAGCAGGGGGTCGCAAGTTTTTTCTTTTTTTTTTTTTTTTAAGTTTTTTCTATAAAGGGGTAGATAATCAGTATTTTTAGCTTTGTGGGCCAGTCAGCCTCTGTCATGACTATCGAACACTGCAGTTCCAGCATAAAAGCAGCCATAGATGACATGTAACTAAATGGGATGGCTGTGTGCCAATAAAACTTTATTTATAAAAACAAGTAGTGGGCCTGACTTGGCCCCTGGGCTGTAGTCTGCTGACCACTGGCCTAAATGTTTAGCAAATCCTGCTGGGTGTCAAGCTCTGTTCTGGGCACTGGAGATACAGCAGTGACCAAGACAGATGTGCACAAACACAGAAATGAATAACTTCTAACAATGAGGAGGCTATGAAACAAAAAACAGGATGACAGGTGGGTGGCAAGTGGGAGGGGAGAAGGGAGAGAAGGCCTCATAAAGAAAGTGTCCTGAAAGATGAGAAGCCAGCCTTGAAGAAATTGGGGAAAGATGTCCCTGGCCGAGAGCACAGCCCATGCAAAGGTCCTGGGGCAGGACTGGGCCTGGAGTGTTGGAAGAACAGCGAGGAGGCCCGTGTGGCTGGAACAGAGTGAGCGAGGGGGAGAGAGGGAGGAGGGGAGAGCAGGGAGGGGACGGGGTAGGTCGTGCAGGGCCTTGTGGGCTGCGGGGAGGACAGTGGGATTTTATTCTTAGGGTGCTGGGAGCCATGGAGAAATCGAGGGCCTTTTTACAGATGGGATGGGGTAGGGGCAGGAGTGAAATCCAGGAAACCAGAAAGGAGCTGCAGCAGCCCCCCTTGGGCAAATGGATTCACCTTTCAGATTCTCAGTTTCCCCATCTGTAAAATGGGACCCATGAAACCCACTTACTCCACAGCAAAGCAAGAGCCCACGGTATGTTCACACGCGCAGGTCTTGGAGTCAGATGAAGATCCGAGGTCTAACTTGAGCTGCTGGAAACCACCTAGGCCCGGTCAGTGCCCCACACACAGTAGGCCTGCAGGGGTGCTACAGGGTGTGAGCAGTGGAGGAAACTGTGTAAATGCCCAATTTCAGGAAGACAGAGGCACGGGATGGGGGTGCAGAGCAGAGGGTGAAGGGTTGAAGCCGTGCCCTGCTTGGCAAGTCCTCGGGGGCAGAACCCCTCCTGTCCTCTCCCATTTCACTCTCCCTGGGTCTGTGCCAGTCACGGGGTGGGGGGTTCCCCAGAACTTCCTGGTAGATTCAGTTACTATGATGGGTGTGGTTCCTGAAAAGGCTGGGGACTGGTGGTCGGGATGGGGGGGAGTGGACCATGGGGTGAGCCAGCACGGGGACCACCCTGTGGCACGGCCTGGGCCATATAAGGAGCCTCTACTGCCCCCTCCCTGCCTCCGGGGACATCAGACACCTGCAAGGGGCAGCGGGCAGCCAGCCCGGGAGTTGGGAGGAGTGGGAATTCCAGCCTCTCCCTCATCCAGTCCAGTTACTGCTGCCAGCCGAGGCCCTGACCTTTCTCCCAGAGCCCGGAGCTGAGTAATCGTTACCGGAAAAATAAGTCAGGCAGCTGAGTGGCTGCAGCGCATCCTCATGGGGTTGGGGTCACTCTGGGTCCCCAGTCTGGTTGCTGGAGACCAGGGTACCATGGCCACGATGTGTATCGGGTCAAGGTTCCTCCTCCCCTCCCCCTGCACTCTCTACCCCCTACTGTGCCCACACTGCCCCCAACACAGGTTCCCCACCCCCCAAAAGTGACACTGCCCACCCGTCTCACAGCTCCCTGCAAGGTCTGACAAGTGGGTGCAGAAAAAGGCCCAGGCATCCCTGGCTGCCCCAAGCGTTCTCGAGCCTTGGTCCCGCAGACGCCTGGGTCCAGGAGGAGCAGGGCAGCAACTTGGCTGGGAGTCTTGGACGTCAAAGGGAGCTGGATCTGAACCTCAGCTCTGTCATTTCTTTGCAGGGTGAGCTTGAGCGGGTGAGCTTGGGCAGCTGACCCTCCCTTTCCGAGCCTCAGTTTCCACCTCCGGGAAATGGGAACAATAAAACAGCCCTTCCTGGTTTTGTGAGGCTCCCGAGGGATGCCCACGTGAGCATCCCAGAACAGAGCATGGTCCTGAGCGGCTCTGCAGTACACACGAAGAGCTCCCCAAATGTGTGCAGGGTGCTTTCCGGGTGCCGGGTCCTTGTGGAGCTGGAATTCCAGGGAGAGAGACAGACCACAAAGGAAAAAGAACACAGTGTTGAGGGACCCTGAGTGCCATAAGGAAAACTGAAATGATCGTTAGACTTTACTACTGTTTCAGCTGGCGTTGCTGGTGGCCAGTGGGTAGTGTGGATAGCCCATGTTCCACACAAGGCCTCCCAAGGCCTGGGATTATTTAGTGCCAACTGTGTACCACGCTCCAATCGCGGCTTAACCCTGCAAAACGCATTTCCCAGAAGAGAGTGTGAGGTCTCGGGTTTGTCCAAGGTCACGAGCCAGTTGTGCAGGCAGGGCCTGGGAGCGGACCTGCCGGGCAGCACACTTCCTGGACCTGCCTCCCCTCCTTGGGCAGAATTGGCATCCTCCCAACTGCACCGGCCCCACCAGCCCTGAGCTTCCCCCAGCAGGGGTCCAGGAGGTCTGGACTGGGGAGGGGCGTGGCCAGGGCGGACACTGGGGCAGGGCATAGAGGGAGCAGGGTGCCGCCACTGACCCCCAGGGCTGCCTGGGAAGCGCCAACGCCTAATCCTGGCTCCAGAGGACACGTTGTACTAGAGATTATATAAACCAACCTCTCCATTCGTTGGCTTAATTCTTTCAGGCTTTTCCCCTCATCTGTCATTCTTTAATCGCCCTGTTAACGGAGCTCCCGGCCAGGCCTCTCTCTGCAGCCTGACCCCAGCCACTCCCGTCTCTCTCCGTGAAGATCCAAGTGGGGGCCTCTGCCAACCCCCAAGGCCAGGTCGAGGTGGTGGAAGGGGTGCCGGGGGGAGGGGCGGGCATGGCGGATGCAGCGTGTCTGAGAGACGGGAGCATAGGGCCCAGAGCAAGGGCGCCCAAGTCAGGCTCTGACCCCACTCTCAGTTTCCTCCTCCAGAAAGTAGGGGTCCCGACCTCCAGGTTGTGGAGAAGGCCACGAAAGGAGCGAGCACATAGTAGGTGGTCAGTTAACGTGGGCCGGTCACCTTTCTGATGAACCAAGAGGTGGGATGCCCACCCCCACCGTGGGGCAGTGGGTACAGGACAGCCCGGGACTGGCCCTGGGACCCCATGACACTGGTGGCCCTCGCCAAGACTCGGTGCGTCCCTCTGTGAAGTGGGGAGGCCACCTCCCCTCAGCTAAGCCTGTCAAGAGAGTAAATCCTGAGAGTTCTCGTTATAAGGAAAAAAATTTTTTCTATTTCTTTAATTTTGTATCTACATGGAATGATGGATAAATATATGGTGGTCATCTGAAAAATTAAAATAAATTAAAAAGCCTCTTATCCTTGAGAAAAAAGAAAGTTAAAACCTAAAAATAAGTAAATAAATACATAAGCCAGGCCCATTGCACAGACGGGCAAACTGAGGCTGGGTTCCCCTGTGCGTCCGGGACAGGGCTGGGAGTTGGCGCCCAGTGGAGGGGAGGCTAAGATGGAGAACTGAGCTGAGGGCATCAGTCTCCATGGCCTGATTCCAAGTCATGGCCACCCCTGCTCTGAACCTCTGTTTCCCTCCTCCAACAGATGGGCCGGGTGGGCGGCGATGTCAGGGTGCCCGCCCTCCCCACCCTGCCGCTCTGCCCCTTTACGTAACCCAGCAGCACAGCCGGAAATCACGGTGCCAACGACTCTCTCCCTCTGTAACCGACTTCCTGCGGTTATGGCCCACCTTGGATGCCAGCCGCCCTCTCCCCACCCCCCCCACCCCGGGCCGCAGAGCCAGGGAGTCCAGTCCTTATCCGAGGCTCCCACTCCCAGGAAGCCAACCCCCTCAAGTGGCATGTCTACCTGGGTGACCGTGGCTGCCCCCTAACCCACAGCTGGAGGTCAGAGGGCAAAGGGCAAAGGCCAAGGAGTTCCCTTTTCAGATCTAGAGGAGCAGGAGTTGCCTCCTGATTTCTGGAAGGGAAAGAAACCTCCTATTTGGCAGGACTTTTCTGAGCTGCTGGCAGGAAGTGGGAGGGAGCCCCCACGGTGGGAAGAGGAGACCCCAGCCCTGCTCAAGGGACATGAGGAGGCATCTGTGGGGACACTCCTCCAGCCAGCAGGGCAGCCTGCAAATAATGGCAACCACGGCCATCATATGACCGTGCCCATTTTACAGATGGGCAAACTGAGGCAAGGATGCCTCCTGCCTGAGGCCACGCCATCTGTGAGCAGCAATGCTAGGCTCTGAGCCTCCAAAGGCCTGACTGCTGGGGCCTGGTGGGTGGGGGTGAGGGGAGGAGGTCTCCTGGGCTCCCTGGGGCTGGAAATCACAGTGCCACTCTGCTCCCATTGTTGCATGGAACTGGAAGGTCTCTTCCCTGCAGTGGCCCCTGCCAGGCACGTCAGTGAGTTCCTCTGGGACAGATGGGGAAACTGAGGCCCAGAAACCGGAAGCAGCTTGTCCGAGTTCCCACGCAACAGTGGGAGACGCCTAAGCTGGGCAGTACTGGGGGCCAGGTGGGCAGTGTCCCCACGCCCGCCCTGGATGGCTCAGCAACTCCCACCCCGTGAGATCCGGCCTCAGTTTCTCCAACTGAAGGAGAGATGCCAGAGAGACATGAGCAGGACCTTGGAGGCTGGGCCCGGGGCCGGCGTGTGTGGGCAGGCTTCGGAGTTCCAGGCGGTGCCCGAGCCTACACCCAGGTGCCCGCGCCAGGCCCTCCGGCAAAGGCGCTGGGTGGAGGCCTTCCCCGATCGCCTCCGTGGAGGGCTGGGCTTGACTCCGGCCGCCACATTCCATGGTCTTCTCGCTGTCCCCAAACATGGCAAGCTGCCCCTCCAAGTCACTGGGCAAGCATGTGGCAAAAGCGGGATTCCAACCCAGCTCAGCCCGACTCCAGAGCCAAGGCGTCTGGAGAATTTCAAAGCGTTCAGGGATACAGCTCGCCGGCCAGCCAGGAGTCCCCTGCCCACAGGCAAGGGCTCACATCTTCCGGAGCCACAGTTTCCCTGTCTCGTCCAGAAGGGTCATCATACACCTGCTTTTCGCTCTGCTCCACTTTCAAGGGCATGAAATGTGTCCAGAGGGGGAGAAATTTGGGGTAAATTTCCTGTTCCCCGGGTCTCCAAACCCAGGAAGTTCTACCAGGTGTCTAGCCCCAGTCTCTCTTGCTGTTTTGCTTCCCTTCCCTGCTGTTTGGAGGGCTGCAGAGATGAGCCCAGGGAAGCCGGGGGCGGAGGGGTGCTGCACCCTGAGCAGGTCGACAGCAGCACCTCCCACATTCTGGGAGGGTTGGGGTGAAGGGCTAGGGAGGGCCCAGGCCGGCAGAAACAGGGGTGCAAGTCTGAGGTGACCTGGGAACTTGTATGTCGCATGGGGCCACAGAGCCCTGGAACGGACCTGCTCTTCTCTGGGCCTCAATTTCCCCATCTGTAAAGTGGGGGCAATAGTACTACACCCCCCCCTCATAGGGTGGCTTTGAGAATCCCTGCATTGAGTGTGTAAAAGATTTAGCACAGGGTCGGGCTCCCAGCAGGTGCTGGTTGATATCGGCTATTGATGTTCCTATTATGATACAAGTGAGCGAGTCTGTCTACACTGCAGGCAGCGGTGCTACGCAAAGCATTTAACAAGTACCAGAGCCCAGGCTGACTAATAAGAATAGATTTCAGCTATGGACGCTGGGAACCCACCTCTGGATAAGTGAAGAGGAGGTTCTGTGTCCCAGGGAAGCGACCATTGTGGGGGGTGGGGGGTGAGCTGGACCACAGGCCCGCGAATTGTGCGCTCTTGTGGAGCCCAGGGCAGCCTGGAGAAGCAGACGCAGTGGTCACAGGGCAGAGGACAGAGAGCCCAGGACAGGACCAGGGCAGTGAGGCGGAGGGAGCCTGAGCTGGTCTCGGGCTCAGTGTGTGATTGTGGGTAGGTGCCTCGGTTTGCACTCCTGTGAAATGGGTTGAGGAGAAGTGGGCCCGTCGATGGGGGATGTGTGTGTACGAGATAGAGTCACATGTAGAAGAGGCATGGGAGGTACCTGGCATAGAGTAGGTGCTCGATAAACCTGTCGTGCTTTCGTTGTCCATGCCCCCCACAGCTGTCAGGAGGATCAGTGAAGTCCACCCTGTAAGGGCCTGGCCTGCGGCAGCAGGCAAATACATGTTTGTTGAGTAAATGGTGACGTTCAGGCAGCCTCTTTCTTGCACACAATGTTTTCCAGTTTCCAAAACGCCTAGACCTCTCCTGCAGAGATTCTACCCCCGTGGACCCTGTGGATATTTGGGGCCACATCATTCTCTGTGGGGCTGTCCTGGGCACTGTGGGTGATGAGCAGCTTCCCTCTCCCCCCGACCCGTCATGACAACCACAAATGTCCTCAGACATGGTCCAGTGTCCCCTGGGGGGCAGAGCCGCCCCCTTGAGAACCTCCATGGCCTCATTAGCACCCTCACGTTCAGAGATCTCCTTTAGCAGAGGAGAGAATTCAGGCTCAGAGAGGGCGCACAGCACATCAGCGTGGAGCCAGCCCCTGCTGCTGCCCCAGGCGCCCGCGCTGCGCAGGACTCTGGTCCCACCTGGGGAGAGGTGGGCAGTCAACGCCACCGGCCATGCCAGGGTTCCAGGAACTGGCAGAAGGAGCCCAAGACATGCCACAGTTGCAAAATCTAAGGGCGGCATGCCGGCATGCCTGGGCAGTGCCACTGCCTCGGCCCCGTGGGCACCGCCAGGAAAGAAAAAGCAACTCAGAACTGGGCACCAGCACAAACGGTAGAAACCCAGGCATGGGGATGCGGGGGGGGGGGGCGCGGAGAAGAAGGATCCAATCAGAGACTGCGCCTTGCTGTGTGGCCTATCAGGACACGGCTGGGTACGTGCTGACCAATGAGAATGCCACAAAGAGTCAGGCCCCATCTCCAAGCGAAGCCCATTGGCCCAATGAAGGGGTGCGGGGTGGGTCCATTTGGTCCCCCAAATCTAGCACTCTGGGTCCCTTACAGACATCCCTTTGCTGGTCCGTCTTAACTTGGGGGCCTCAGGGTTGGTTTGAGGGAGCTCCTTGCTCAGATATGTGCCCCAGGGTTGTTATCACCTTATCAAAGTCAGAATTATACGTAAAATTTCAGTAAGTCATTCACTAAACACTTATTGATCAATTGCCACGTGCTGGGCAGTGAGCAGGTGAAGATGAACAAGGCAGATGCGGAGGAAAAGCCACACTGGAAGGAGAGGAGTCTGGGAAGAGGAACAGCCCGTGCAAAGGCCCTGGGGCAGGACTGGGCCTGGCATGTTGGAGGAACAGCTGGGAGGTCCATGTGTCTGGAGCAGAGTGAGCGAGGGGGAGAGAGGGAGGAGGGGATGGCAGGGAGGGGACGGGGCAGGTCGTGAAGGGCCTTGTGGGCCGCGGGGAGGACTTTAGTCATCCTGAGGGCAACGGAGCCCTGGAGGTCTTTAGACAGTGGGAAGATGTGTTGTGCCACCGAAGGACTGGGGTTTGGGGTACGGTCCTTCCTTTCTCTGGGCCATAATCTCCTCATTCATCAAATTGGGGAGTGATAATACCTACCTAGGGAGCTGATGTGACGGTAAAGGAAGGTTCCAGCAAGGTAGCTGGTACATGGTGGGTACACAGCCTTCACCTGATCCAGCCCAGCCCCCATTACCACCCACCTGGACCAGCACATCCCCTCATCCTTGTCCCCAGCTCCCACCCGTGCCCTCAGTCTGTCCTCCGTGCAGTAGCCAGAGGGCCCCTGTGAGCACCTGAGTCAGGCCCTGCCCCTCCTCTGCCCACAGCCCTCCAGGGCTCCCACCTCCCTCCCAGTAAAAATCCAAGTCCTCCTGGGACACACAAGGCCCTGCACGACTTGCCCCGTCCACTCCCTGCCCTCCTCTCCTCCCTCTCTCCCCCTTGCTCACTCTGCTCCAGACACACAGGCCTCCCCACTGTTCCTCTATTGCACAAGGCATGGCCCTGCCCCAGGGCTTTTGCATGTGCTGTGCCCTTTGGCACACTCTCCCCCCAGACACCTACATGGCTCCCCGTCCACATCCTTTAGGTCTCAGCTTATTATATTACACCCCCAAGCTTGACCCCCCACTTCCCCTCCCTCTCTCTCCCTTTCTTTATTTTTCTCCGTGTTGCTCATCACCACCTGACATCTCCTTCCACATCTTGCTCCCCATCTGTCTCCCCCACTGCACCATCAGCTCCATGAGGGCAGGAATTTTGCCTTTTTTGTTCCCTATGGCAACCTCAGTGCCCAGAACAGCGCCTGGCACAAGAAGGTGCTCTATAAATGTTCACGGGTGAATTAATGAAAGAAGGCTTCAATTATCTTTACCCCCCTCCCTGAACTGTTCCAGCTCAGCCCCTGTCCCCCTTCCTGTATCCCCTCCAGCCCACCCCTTCCCCACCACCCCCAGCCCTGGGGGCGCCCCTGGGGTTCACTGGGCCAAGAGCGGGAACAGCAGGTGTGGCGAGAAGAACCAGGCAGGGGCCCCCCAGCGCTCCGGAGTCTGGACAGGGCCCCCCATCGCTGGCAGCAGGGCAGCCCCCTCCAGCAGCCGTCAGCCACTTCTGCTGTCCACAGGATTTGCTTTTTGAATTAGAGGAGGGGGAGTAATCAGGGCGGGCCGTGTTTGTGTTTGTGGGAAGACTTCGTGGCCTGGCGGCCTGGCGCGGCCTTGCTAGGCGGCTGGCTGGGACTCAGTTCTGGCCCGATTCCCGGGAGGGAACCGAGGAAACGGGTCCATGTGGGTGTGTGCAGACGTGTGTAGGGGTCTTGACCCCCCATCCGGCCCAGAAGCCCAGCTTGGCTCATCTTGGGGGGCGCTGAGGCCTGGGCAAGCCCTCTGCTCCTGTATTTGGGCCCAGGGTCCCTGCCCCGCAGCTCCAGAATCTCTGCCAACCAAACCCCGGTGCTGAGGTTTTCGATGATGAACAGATGGTCTCAGGCCTGGCGGGGAGTGGGGTGCCGGGCTGAGCCCTGGAGGGGCACCGCGGCCCCCTGGAGGGATCACCAGGGCAGGGAGTGCCTCTGCGTCTGGGGTTTGGGGGGGTGCCATCCTCGGAGGGTCCCCCGGTTTGGCCACGTCATGGTTGGCAGAAGACAGCCTTGTGGGGAGGGCGGAGGCCTGGGCCCGCTGCCATGTCAAATTCCTCCCAGCAGCAGTTGGGGGGTGGGGGGAGGGAGAGGTTTTTTTGTTTTTTGTTTTTTTTCCAACAGAATCCAAAGGAGGAGAGAGAGCTTTTGGCAGGAGGAAGGGATTGGAGCTAAGCCTGGGCCCGGCTCACTCTGAATCACGCTCCTGGCCTTGCGCTCGGCAGCTGGAGGGGGCTGGCGGGAAGGGACAATGGCACTTATCCTCTGCCTGCACCACCTTCTCAGAAAAGGGGTGGCCTCCTCGAAGGACAGCAGACCTGGCCTTCAACCAACCCCCAACCCCGGCTGCTGTCCCATCTCCCACCAGCTGCTCAACGGGCTTTGCTGCTTCCACACCTTTACTTAGGCTGTTCCTTCTGCCTGGATGGCCTTCCCATCCATCTCAGGGTCTCCCCAGGCCACCTCGGATCTGGTCTTCCGTCCCCCTGGGCCTAGAGGCCTGAGGCTGGAGCCTGAGGCCAAAAGAAAAATAAAAAAATCAACAATACCAATCCTGACTTTATTTAAACATGACATTTTGTTTGTCACAGATTTTCTGCAGATGCTTTAACAGATTAGTTGTCTTGATGACTGAGCTTTTGGTGCCCCCTTAAATATTGTACCCCTCTACTGGCCTCACCCACGTTTCAGCCCTGGGGATCTAGTTTGTGCCAGGCTGAAACCAAGGCCTGGGGATGGAGACAAGGCAAAGAATACAAAGGTCAGGCGTCTGGCCCCCATCACTGGAGACACACACTGAACAGGAGAGAGCCACGCGGGCGCTAGCGATAATGGAGAAGCGCCAGCACTGAGAGGCCCACTGGACACTCAGCTTACCTGCTGTGTGACCCTGGGTAAGTCATTTCCTTCCCTGGGCCTGAATGATGCCTCTTCTATCACACAATCTAATAAGGGTTTCCCTGCCGGCCCCGAGGGCTGTTTGTGCATGAAATGGCATAATAGCCGGAGATTGCTGCCTACACAATGTAAGCTGTTATTAGGTTTTCAGGGCCACCCTTGGGCCTCAATTTCCTCATCTATAAAATGGGCGTAATGATAGCTGCTATGGCTAACCTCCCAGGGCCCTGGAGGATTCAAAGGGGAATAATGATGCTTTGCAGAGGGACCTTGTGAAGGCTGAGAAAGTGGGGACGATCGCTTCTGTTGGGAAGTCTGGACCCCCCGCCCCTCCATTAGAATAACACCTCCTGCAGAAACATTGAAAAGGCGTACTGGCTGTGTGACCTTGGGCAACTCCCTCAACCTCTCTGGGCCTCAGCATCCTTATCTATACTATGGGAATGATGACAGTACCTTCGACTCAGAGCTGTAACAGTGAGTTAATGCAGAGGTCAGCAAACCACATCCTAGGGGCTAGATTTTTCTGTTCAGCGATCGAGCTAAGAATGTTTAAATGGTTGAAAGAAATCATAAAGAATAATATTTTGTGACAATTATGTGAAATTCTCATTTTGGTGTTTTTCAATAAAGTTGTATTGGCACCCAGCCATGCCCATCCGTTGACATGTTGTCCAACGCAGCTTTTGAGCTACAAGGGCAGAACTGAGTGGGTGCAACAGAGACCCTCTGGCCCGCAAGGCTGAAAAGAGTCATTCTCTGGCTCTCTGCTGAAAAAGTTTGCAAGCCCTGGCTTCCTTTGAACTGCAGTGGGCACAAAAATGAGCTTGGTCCAGGTGTGTCCACTACGGTTATTAAATCTGGGCTACTTTTCCCCTGTCAACGTCTAATCTCCAGCTTTTTCCCCACACCACTGAGGATTCTTGAAAGTCTGCCTTACTCCCCCATCCTGTGCCATCTCCTCCACAATCCCCTGCAGCTGGGCACTTAGGTTGTTCCTATGTGCTAAGGCAGAGCTGCAGTGGACAGCCTCGTGTCTCAAGCTCGTTTGTTTTTATGCAAAAAACACCCTCCATCATTCACTGGGTGCTAGGTCCTGTTCTAGGCACTTGGCAAATATCAACTTATTTCATCCTCGGTATGACTACTGTGTTCCCCTCCCCCATTTTGCAGATGGGCAAACTGAGGCTCAGCAAATTGAGGTGACTTGCCCAGGGTCACACTGCTGGGATTTGAACCCAGGCTGGGTGACTGTCTGTGCCTTGGGCCGCTCTCCTCGTTCCTTGAGGTAGAGACCCAGAAGCCCAGTCCTTGCAGCAGAGGGGACAAGGATTCAAAGACTCCATTGGTTCACTGGCAAACTGTCCTCACTGGATATATTTGAAGATCACTTAGGGCCAACGTGGCGTTTGATGCTTGAGCCCCACCTAAGGCCTCCCGAAAGCAGGCCCTGGACTCTGAGATTAGCCAGGAGAACTGGCCATTTCTGCCAAGACAGGGAAGTGACAACCCTTGGGTAGAATCCAGGTGTGGATTTGGGGGCCCCGCCCCAAACCAGTAGCTGCTTTTCGATTGGGCCTGGGAAGGGGGGCGGGGCCAACAGGGCTCTGCAGAATCCAGCAAGCTTTGGATTTATCCCTAACCTTCCCCGCTCCCCCACCCCTGCTGCCATCTCATTGGCACTCTCCCCATCACTCACCAGGTCTGCAATGATGCATCTGCTCCTCTGTTTGTTCAGTCTTGGCCACCGGATGTGGGGCAACTGAAATTCCCCATCCCTCTGGAGGGCGTGTCAGATGGTGCAACCACTTTGGAAAATAGTTTGGCAGGTTCTTAAAAAGTTAAACACACACCTACCACCGTGGGATCCAGCTTTTACTCCTAAGTCTTTGTTCAAGAGAAATGAAAGCCTATGGCCATGAAAGACTTTGACATAAATGCACTTAGCATACGACTCATTCCACTGCCAGACATTTACCACCACGAGGAACAAAAGCAAATGTTCATACGAAGGCTTGTGCATGGAGGTTCATAGCAGCTGTATTTGTAATAGTCCGGAACTGGAAACAACTCAGATGTCCCTCAGCAGGTGAAGGGATACAACGTTAACACATCCAGACAAGGGAATACTAGCCAGTGATAAAAAAGGCATAAGCTATTGGTACATGGAACAATGTGGATGAGCTGCAAAATAATTATGCTTGAGTGAAAGAAGCCAGACACAAAAGAATGTTATTGACACTTGACCACGCCCATTGGTTTACTTACTGTCTGTGTCTGCTTTTGTGCTAGAGACAGAGCTGAGTAGTAAGTGACTTTGGGTAGTCAGTAAGTAACTCTCTGGGCCTCAGTTCCCACATCTGTAAAAATGGGGCTAGGCATATCACCTACGCACAGGTGTGGGCATCTGTGTGGTTTTCTTCATGTTCTTACGTAAATGTTGGACGCATGTCTTTATCATTCAGCGATTTGGGTTTTCTTTTTTTTTCCTCTGCATAATAAAGGATCTTGGAGATTAGCTCATATCAGTGCTGTGATTGAGGAACGCTGATGCGTGTGTGTGTGTGTGTGTGTGTGATTCTTTTAAATATACATTTAACATATACACATATTATATAATGTACAAATATAAATTATATAATATATAATAATTATACATGTGTTCATAATATATACTACATAATACATGTTTAGTACACATGAATTTTATATGATTCATTTTTATATGTATATAAAGACTTAAGATACACACACATATGATTCTTTTTAAAAATGGGATTTTAAACAGGCGTTGTCCCTCTGAGACTTTCACTTATTCAACAAATATGTATTGAGCACCTACTATGTACCAGGCACTGTTCTCAGTGTCAGGGACACAGCTGTGAACCATACAGACAGCACCCCCTCCCCTGACATGGAGTTGACAGTCTGTTCCCAGCACATCCTAATTTTGAGTTCGTGATTTAGCTGTTTATTTGGGCCTTAGATGCTGGCATGAGTTTAATCCCAGTCTGACTCACGACTTGCACTTATCATTGTTCCATTTATTAGTAACTTTAAATGTTTGCTAATAGACTAAATACCCAAATCCTCAAAATAAATACCACCAGGGTAAACAGAACTTTCACAATAACACCTCAAAGTGCTTCTTCCTCATCCTACTTTCTGGGCTCCTCTCCCCAAAGTTAACCATACTCCTGAATCCTCTCTTTTCTTGAAAATAATTGTATCTCAAATATATATTCCCCCAAAATGTTGTCTCATTTTAGTTACTCTGAATTCATAAAGAGGGACTCATGCTGTGTCTAATATTTGGGAGTTTTTTGTTCCACTCCATGTAATGTTGCTAAGTCTATCCTTACTGTTTGCCTGTGGCTGAGAACACCACTGTGGCTGCTGATTAATATGCCACTGGATGAATTTCCCACAATGCATTTCTCCATTCTCTCAGCGATGAGCACATTTGGGTTGTTTCTGGGTGTCCGCCTTCTTCACAGTGCAGTAATGATGAGTTTGTGGCATGTTTCCTGGGGCAAAAAGCCAGGGTTTCTTGTGGATATGTATCTGGGCGAGGAAAGGCTATGTTATGTGGCACATGAATGTTCAGTGTTGTCATTAATATCAGTCTGTTTTCCAAAGTGGTTGCAGTGTGGAAGAGCCCTGTGTACCCACAGCCTCTCCATCATTTGGTATTGTTGGACGTTTTAAATTTGGGGCAATGATAATGGGGCCTTGATGTGGCTTTGTCATGCATTTCCTTGATCCTTAAAGAGGTTGGACATCTCTTCATGCACTTATTGGTCACCCATATTTCATTGTTTGCGTGCTTTTTGCACATTTTCTTTTGGGGTAGCTGCCTTTTTCATACTGAAACTTCTTTTTAAAGGATTGTGTCATCCCATCAGAAGGCTATACCATTATCAATAGCATGCATTCTCAGCAAGGACAAAAATCAATTCTTGGGGGGTGAAAAAAAATCTTACTCTTTTAATGTACAAAACACAGATATATATACAGTATATAAACAAATATTCAGTATATCTGGGTATTAAAATTTCATAAGGGGTGATTAGGAAAAAAATGTCTAAAACAACTGGGGGGATAATAAAAAAAGGCTGAGAAACACTGATTTATAGCAATTTTCACAAGTCTATGGTGATTAGGGGCATACATACCTTTTCCCAAGTTCAGGATAGGCTCCTGGAAATTGGACCATAAGGTCTGAACTTGGCTTAGGCCTCTGCCATGCCTGCCAAACTGCCTTCCCGTTCATATACACATTTACCTCCAGGCAATTTATGAAAACGCCTGTTTTACCACATCCTCACCAGCACTGGGTTTTATCAATTTAGAAATCTTTACTGATTTTGATGGGTGCCAAAGCATGGTAGGTTCTTATTGTTCATTATTCTTTCTTTGGTGTCTGTAAGCCTGGACATTTTTTATATGTTTACTAATCAGTCTGTCTTTTGGGAATGTTCTAGGGTGGAAGAAATGTAAGCCAACACATCTGGAAGAAAGGGGATCTTTTATATACAGTGGCAGTAACTTAGCAGAGTTGTGTCCTACAGTTATACAGAAAGCAGAACTTGTAAGTGATGAACTTGGATATTTAGCAGAGGGGACTTTCCAGTCAAGTGTCGAAGGTGCAGCCCCGTTTCTTCTCGCTGCTTATAGCAAAATGTGAGAGGAAAGAGATAGATAGATAGAGGGAAGAACTGTTAAGCAAAAAGGAACCAGGACTTGATAATTTGGGAGATTCTCGCAAAAGAAGCCAAAATCAGGAGATTCACTGTCAGGAAAGCGTCCTCCGGACCATCACTCATCACTTACTGAACTGGGTAAAATTGGGCAAGACTCTAAACCAGTCTGAGCCTCAGTTTCCTCATCTGTGAAATGGGGATACAAAGGTAATAGCAATCAACTACGTGCCAATAAAAATTAAAAAAAAAAAAAGGTAATAGCACCACCCACCTCATGGGGCTGCTATGAGGGTAAATGCGTAGCCTCGTGTAAAGCATTTAACTCTATGCCTGCAGGCCCAGGGGTGGCCTTGTGGGGAAAATGATGGGTGGGGGGGCAGCTTCTGTGCCCCCACTACTGCCATCTGGACCCGAATCCCTGCCTGGCTGACATCAATCCCCCCCCCACCCCCACCCCCGCCTCTCCTCCCAGGTACCTAACTCCCTGAGGTAGGGGAGGAGCTGAGGGTTCAAGCTGGGGATTAACAGAGGCCGATTAGAGTCGAGCTGAGAGCAGGGGGTCTCTATCCTCTTGACCCTTTCTTCTCCGGAGCCAGAGCCGGTGTATCCACCCTGGCTCCTTTTGGCTTCAGGTGTGTGAGAGGGGAGGCCACCTCCAGAACCTCCCCCCTCACCTGCAAAGCACCCTGGAAGAGTCGTTAGGATTAGGACCCTTGGGCTTCTGACGTGCTGGTTGAGGAGCTCCCCCTCTCTGGGCCTCACTTTTCTCTTCTTAAAAATGGGGAAAGGAATGTGCAGATGAAGCCGGAAAACCTCAGCGTCCCAGAGCGAACGCTCCCTGCACGCCTGAGATATTGGCTACATACTGAACACCTACTATGTAGGCAGAGCTGCTGTTAACCACCGTTTGCCTGAGATTTTCCGGCCCCTGGGGTGCCCAACCACGCACAGAATTAACTTCCAGAAGACCCCAGAGTCAGCCATGGCTCCAGAAGGGCGGTCCAGGGCCTGATTCTGCTCCGGGGGTGCTGCCTGCCCCCGCCCGAAACCCTGGCGTCCTCCCTGGGGGAGCTGAGAACCACCTCCCCAAAGGGGTCCCTGAATCCTGGAGCCCCAGTTGGGGGGAAGTGAGGTCGCACGCAGGGGGAAACCCAGACAGAAGGACGGCAGCAGATCCTCCTCCACCCCACCAGGTCGCGGCAAGCCCCCCTCCCGTCGTCCCCCAGTTGCGCCAGACGCAGAGCCTGAGAGGGGGCGGGGAGAAGGGGGCGGTGCCTACTCTGCGGCTGCCGGAGGAGGGGGGACTGCGGGAGAGCGCGTGGCGGGGGGCGGGGGCGCTGCGGCACGGCTTCCCAGCCCGCAGCAGCCCGCGCAGCAGGGGCGGGGGCGCTGACCCTCCACGGCCCGGCCCCTCCCCCCGCTGCGGAGGCTTCTCCCTTAATCCCGACCCGGGGAGGGGGCGGCCGCTCCCCCCCACACCTACCGAGCCGCCGCGCGCGCTCCCCGCCCCCCGCCCCGCCTGGAGCCCCTGCGGGACCCCCAGGGAACCCCTGCCCCCCAGGTCTGTCACCCTCAGTGTCCGAGTCTCTGTCTGTGTCCCCATCTGTCCCGTCTCCCCGCTGTGCGTGTTTGTGCCTGTGTATCCGGGACACCTGCACTCAGGGGCAGGGGTGGCTGCTGCGATGGCCTGGGGGAGGGGTCCGGGGGGGTCGGCGTGTGGCTCAGTCCGAGGTCTGAAATGTCTTTCTACGATTGTCACTCTGTGTGCGTGTCTGAGTGACACCCTGCTGGCTGTGAGTCTGTGTATGTGACAGCGTGGAGGCTGTGGGTGTCTGGGTGACACCCCGAAGGCTGTGAGCATGTGGGTCCCCGTGTGTCTGTCTGGGTGACACCGCAGGATGTGAGTGTGAGTCTGTGTTCGTGGCATCCTGCAGGAGGTGTGCGTCCAAGAACCGCATCGGCTGTGAGCGTGGGCCCCGGTATATCTGGGTGACACCCGCAGACTGTGTGTGTCTGTAACACGCCGCAGGCGCGTCGGTGTGCGTTCTGTGTCGGTGTCGGAGTCGAGGAGGCCCGGGCCGCGAGTGTCCCCAGCTGTCTGCGTGTGTGTGTATCTGTGTGTGTGTGTGCGTGTGTGTGTGTATGTGAGCGCGCGCGCGCCGTGAAGGTGGATCCGCTCCCTCCGCAGCGAGCCCGACCCGGGCCCCACGACCCGCCGCCGCGGCCGTTCGCCTGGCCTCCCCTCGCGCGGGCCGGGCCGGGGATGGAGCCGCGGCCGGAGCCGCCGGAGCCGGGGCCGGGGCGCGGAGCGGCCTGAGGCGCGGGCGGCGCGCGGGACCGGGGGGAGGGCGGGCCGAGGGGAGGGTCCTGGGCTGGGGGGGCGGGAACGGCGCGCCCCCTCCCTCGCGCGCTCGCTCCCTCCCCCGCGCGCCCTCCCTCGCCGCCTCCTCCCGCCGCCTCCGGCCCCCCCTCGCCGGGGACCGAGCGCGCTCGCTCCGGCGCCGGCCTCGCCTCCTCGCAGCAGCGCCATGGTACGTCGCCGCCCCCACTTTCGTTTTCGCCCGGGGAGTTTTTGGGGTGGTGAGTGGGCTCCGGGCGAAAGTTGAGAGGTCTGGGGGGGCAGGGGGCGGGGGCCGCCCGGGGGAGGGGCTCGATGCGGGGACCCCCCACACAACCGCCGCCCCGGGACCCCCGCCCGCCAGTCCAACCCCCCCCGCGGCTGGGGGCGGAGCTGGCGCGCGGGGCGCAGCGGGGGACCCCAAGTGGGGGGGGGCCCCCTCGCGGGCACCATGGAGTTGGAGGGGAGGGCGGGGCTCCCGGGAGAGGGTCCCCCCCCAGGCCAGGCCTCCGCCCCCTCCCTGGCCCGGCGGGAGAAGGTAGGCGGGAGGGCGCGGCTCCGGGCGCAAGACCCCCAAGCGCGCAGCCGGCTGGGAAGCCGGGCCCAGGGAGGGGGCGCCTGACGGGGCCGTGCGGGGTGGGGGTCGCGGCGGCCCTCGCGGGTTGCCCCGGCCCGGGCGAGCGCGGCGCGCCAGCTAGCGGAAAATGGCCGCTGCGGAGAGGGGCGGAGAGCGCGCAGCGGCCGCCGCCGGGCGCCTTGAACTTGGAGCCGGGCGGGCGGCCGCTCTCGGCGCCGCGCAGGGGCAGCCACCCGGCCGGCCCTAGCGCCGCCTGAGCCCCGCCCCCCGGCCGACCCCAGCCCCGCCGCGGTCCCAGCCGGGAGGGGTCACCGGGTCTAGGCCGGGCGCGCCCCAGGCCCGCAAGCGCCGGTAGCTGCACTTGAGGGTTCCGGTGTCCGGTCCGCTGGCGCAGTGGCATCTTCACTCGAGGGGTGCGTTTGGGGGCCCCTGTGCTCTCAAACGAGTCAGCACGGGAATCCGGGGGTGCATTCGCGGGTCTGTGCAGCTAGGTGGTCCCATGCCTGTCCGTGGGTCCGTGGGTCCCCGGGCGTGGGGTCCTCTCCTTTATGTATCTGTGTGTCTGCACATCCACGTGGCTGTGTGTGTGTTGTGTTGAGTGTTGTTAAAGCATTGTGCGGCTATGGGACAGTGTGTGTGTGTGTGTTAGGGTAACTGGGCAACTGTGCCACGGGTCCCCGTGGGGCGGTGTTGTGAAGCTGTGTGGCTGAGTTGGATGTCCCGGGGGACGTGATGTCCCTGGATGACCATGGGGGTGTCCACGTATGAGTGTGTGGAGGTTAGGGGGTTGCCAGTGAGTGGGGAACTGTGTCGCGTGGCTGCGTCTCAGGGGACAGTTGGGTGTCGCTGTGTGCGTTTGACTGGCGCTGAGTGACTATTCCTGGGGATGGGTCTACACTCTCCCCCCCACCCCCACCCCCCCCCCGCCCAGTTCCTTTTTTCCTGTAACCCGGGCTGCCGGATGGGGAACGGGTGCTTCCTCCACCTCGCCAAAAGCTCTGTCCCCTCCTCTCACTCCCTACCCCGTCCGCTCCAATTACCCCTGCCTCGGGGTCCCCTATCTGCATGTCCCCAGGTGGTCCCAGCTTGAGGTTCGGGCGCGAGGTGGCGCCGGGACGCGATCACTCGGCGGCGATGTCTCCCGCCAGGGGCTGCGCGTGCGCGTGGCCCAGAGGGGGCGGGGCGGCGGGGGGGGTCCCCCCTCCCCCCCAGAGGAGGTCTCGAGGGATGGGTGGTTACCGAAGCGCGTGGGTTAAGTCTGGACCAGGGGGGTGGCAAAGGAGACCCCCTCGCCCGGATGGGCAGGGAGACGCGCCCCCAGCCCTACCTCCCAGCGCTTGCCCGGGACCAGGCCAGACCGGGCGGGCACACAGGGTTGTTTTCTCCCCTCCAGGGGAATCCCCTTCGCGCCCCCATCCCCACCCCAGGGCGCTTTATATAATTTTCTAAATATAAAAGCCCCAAGGCCAGGTGGGAGTCTCTGCTTTCAACTTTCAACCTGCATTCCCTTTTGGGGGGCTGTTTGGGAAGAGGAGAAAAGGGGTCCCACGTTGACACAGGGATGCATCCATACGCAACACTCAGGGATCCCAGCTCAGGTAAGATCACCCATCCTCACGCCCCTCCGTTCCCCGTGCTCACCCTGCCCTACACCCACTGCCGGTGCTCAGACGCAGCGCTCCCCCACCCCACGCCCGGGCACTGCCCTCCACCACACTGGCCTCCATCCCCACCTGTCACCTGGTGCACAGTCAGCAGCACACGCTCATGACACGCTCTTACAGCTGTCTGTTCACAGCCACACGTGTACAGAATTCTGCCCCCACACAGGTGCACACGCAGCCACACACAGAGGCACGCAGCCACACACAAGAGGCACGCAGACACACACAGAGGCACGCAGCCACACACAGGTGCACACGCAGCCACACACAGAGGCACGCAGCCACACACAGAGGCACGCAGCCACACACAGGTGCACACGCAGACACACACAGAGGCACGCAGACACACACAGAGGCACGCAGCCACACACACTCGTAAACAGGCACCTGCGTTTGTGGGAGGGGGAGGAGCCAAGCCTATCGCGCCCTCCCCCCACCTCCACGTCTGAGCCAGGTCCCTGCAGGATCTGGAGAGCAAAGACCCCAGCTGTGGGCGCATTTGGGGGGAGGACAACCATGAGGGGGAGCAGGAATGCGGGTGCTGTGTGTCACCGTGTGTGTGTGTGTGTGTGTGTGCCAGTGTATAAATAGTGGGAGGAGTTCTGTCCATGGGTTCGTGTGCTTGTAAGTGTATACTTGTGTTCTGGTGTGTATGTGTTATTGTGGCTGATTGCACATGTGTTGTGCTTGGGCTGTGCATGACCTCGTGTGGGCCTGTGTGTCTCTGTGTGAGTCTGCATGAGTCTGTATGTGTCCCCTCGGGTCTGGGTGTCTGTATCTGCTGGAGTCTGTGTGATGTGTGAGAATCTGTGTGTCTCCGTGTGGTGTGTTTCTGTGTGTCTTTGTGTCTCTTTGTGTCATGTTGTGTGTGTGTGTCTCTGTGTTGTGCCTGTACCAGCCCATATGTCATACCGCATTACTTCTCAAGGCTGAGGACCTTAACATCCCCTTCTGCAGGCTCAATTTCTCATCTGTAAAATGGGAACACACAGGATGCCCCACAAGGTTGCAGGAGGGGTGGCAATGTCAGCCGTGCATCCACAGGTCCTGGCCCCCTGGCTGTGTCCTCTATTCGCTGGGTACGGCCGCTGTGGAGTTCCCTGGTGGTCTCAGGCTTTGATCATCCCTCCCTGAGCTGCTCTCACTTTTGAAAGTGCTGCTGTGAATTCCACTCACATGTTTTAAGTTTGCTTTTTAATAACATGAGCGACTCATGAACATCTAAAGAGGATGCAAAAGTACCCAGAGTAAAAATCAAACCTTCCTCATCACCCCCACCCCGCTGGGACCCCCCCACTCCAGAAAAGCCCTATTTCATCCCGCTTTGTCTGAGCAACTCCACATGTAACAGATACACATTCTTATAAAGGATACACATATATTCTTATAAAAGATATATGTATATTCTTTTTTAAAAAATCCCAAATGAGATCTTGAGTCTACTTGCTGAGTCTACAGCAAGGGTTCTTAACTGGGGTGGTTCTGTCCCAGGGGATACTGAGTGATGTCCGGGGACACCTGTGGTTGTCACACTGGGGGGCTCCTGGCATCCAGGGGGTGGGGGCCAGGGATGCTGCTCCACCCCACAGTGCCCAAGACGGCCCCCCCAGCTATGGTCCATAATGCTGAGGGGGGAGGAGCCCTACGCTGCGGCATGCTTTCCCCTGCGCGTTTCTTGGAGGCATCTCCATGTGGGGGTCCCTCGTTCTTTTGTGGAGCTCCATAGTATTCCAGCCTGTGCCCCCGGGTGGCATTGCTGAACTGGTCCCCACAGATGGACACGGTGGCTGGCTCCAAATTGTTGGCATTAGTGTTACAGGGTGACAGTCAACACCCTCATGCGTCCGTATCTGGGACAGTCACAGATACAGTCCGTATCTAGCCTAAGAGTGAGTGATGGGGAGCGTGCATTTTTAAACTAAAATGAGCTAAACTGTGCGCCAAAGTGCCAGGAGCTAAATCATGCAGCCCCTTTCTGGGATGTTATACACACAGGTCCAATCCAGCAATTGCTTTGTTTAGAAAACCCTAGGTACGGTCCAAACACTGGCTGGTTTACCCACAACAACCCAGAGGGGTAGAAACTATTATCGTCCCATTTCACAGAGCGGGAAGCTGAGGCACAGGGAGTTTTAGCTCCTGGATGGAGAAGACATAGACCCAGGCTGCAACCCTGCACTGCAACTGGCCTGCTTTGGACCTACTGTGTACACTGTAGGGACCACTCCTGCTAAACTGGATGATATATATATATATGTAACTCTTCAGTGATGTTTGTGAACTGGTATCTGCCACCACGAATATATTAACACAGTCTTCCCACATGTTATCTTAAGGATTCCCATCCGCCCAGACTTCCAAAATGCGAGATGCGTCTATTGTTGCCATTTTACAGATGTGGAAACTGAGGTCCAGAGAGAGAGAGAAAGAGAGAGTGTCTGTGGTCTCTCCAAACTGTGCCTTCCAGAGTAACCTAAACTGCCTTGGGAAGGCTGCCCGTGGGGTGGGCGTGGTGGGCAGTCTGGGGGTCACTGCCACCTGGGAGAATGCTCCAAAGCCAATTTGAACTTGGAAATGTCTGTGAATTGGGGATTCTGCCCTCCAGATGTTCATGGCATTTTATTAAATAATAAAATATTGCTTTATGTCACGTCGGCATTTGGATTCCTAGACACCTGCCCTTCCCTTTCTTTCTGGGGTTTAAATGCCCCCCATGGCTGCACAGTGGATTTTTTAAAAAAACCATCTGTGAAGTGCTATTTGAATGACCGTCACCCACGTGCAGGGGGAGCCGGCGGGACGGAGGGCATATGTGTCCTGTGTGAATCCTGCTCACTTCTGGTCCAGCTCCAGGGCCCCAGGTCAGTAGCATCCGTTCCTGGGGCGTCGGTTTCCTCCCCTGTAACACGGGAGAATAACAGAGCTGTTGGCGTCTTCCATGCCCCTGGGCATGGGGCAGCTGCCTGAAGTTGGCGAGAGGTTATCATTTGTACTCGGGACACACGGGGCAAAATGGCCAAGCTTTCTAAGAATGTCTCTGTGCATATTTGACGGAAGGTCAAGGCGCTGCTAAGTGCCAGTATTCTTATGCTGATCAACCCCATGGGGTGGGCACTGTTCCTCCACTTCACAGGGGAGGACACCAATGGGGGAGCATCCTGGTCTGCTAGGTGGCGGAGGCCTCTGAGAGAGCCTGGGAGGATTCTCGGAGTGAACTGGGGGAGGGGTGAGGCTAGGTCATCAGCAGCAGGTCTGTGCCCATCTATTCCAGAGGGAGAACAACCGAGCTTGCAGAGTGTGGGCCCTGGGGCCAGGTAGCCGGGCTCCAAGCCACTCCGCATGCCTCAGTTTCTGGATCCGTGAAATGGGCACACTGCGGGGGTCAGTAGGAATTACCAGACACCCGGGAAGAGGCTGCGAGGTTTTATCTGGCCAGCCTGAGGTACTGCCTGGACATCTTCCTCCTGGGGTACGGGGGCGACATATGGGGGAGGCCGAAGCCCACCAACTCCCAGTTCCCCTTTGATGCTGGCTGAGGAGGAGAGAGCAGATTTCTGGAGGCTCCCCTGTTGGTTGAGGCCCTTCTGGCCACGGAAGGGCAGTTGTAGCCAAGCTCCTCTGCCTAGGAACTGCAGCCCCTGTCTGGCTCTCGGGAGGAGCAGGGGGAGAGGATGCCGTGGGACCCCTTCTCCCGCCAAGCACCCCGGGTTGTACATCTTTAAGGGGAAAGAGGCGCGCTCGCGCCGGGCCTCTGCACACGTCACTTCTTCGTTCTTTCCCAACCCCCCCACCCCCACCCCGCTCCTTTCTCCAACTTCCCGGCCCGCTCGGGGCGGGTTGGGGGGGGGGTCTTCAGAATCCACCTATGGCCCTCAAATGTCCTGCAGCAGCCCACCCCCTGCCCACTAGACTCGGGCTGGCGGTCCAGGGGGACCCGCTGTGGTCGGGGTGTGCATGGGCCCGTGGGTCCCCGTCCGGTGGCCCTGCCCAGGGCGGCTGGAAATTCGTAATAATAAGCAACGATGGGGGTTCAGGAGGCATGGAGAGGGG
The DNA here is from genome assembly GCF_028023285.1 of Balaenoptera ricei. Classification (NCBI taxonomy): domain Eukaryota; kingdom Metazoa; phylum Chordata; class Mammalia; order Artiodactyla; family Balaenopteridae; genus Balaenoptera; species Balaenoptera ricei. The sequence goes on from NC_082641.1 coordinate 180,348,632, forward strand.
GAGCGGCTTTCGTTCCTCGCTCGCGCTCTTTTTTCCCTCGTTTGTTTGAAAGTTGGATGTTGAGAAGTGGGAGGTTCGGGGTGGGAGGGGAGAGAAATTGGGGGAGGGAGAGAGGAGGTTGCCAGAGGGAGGAGAGACAGAGACACAGAGAGAGACAGAGACAGAGGAGGAGGTGGGGGGGGACAGGAAAGGAGGAGAGAGAGACAGAGAGAGGGAGAGAGAGAGGGAGTCGGGCGCAGGAGGGAGGGAGAGCGCGGGAGGGAGGAGGGAGGGAGACCGAGGGAGGAGGCGGCGAGGAGCGCGCCGGCCGCGGCCGCGGGGGGGGGGGGGGTTTGGAAAAATGACTCAGTAAGTTCAGCGCGCCCGCTCCGGCCGGCCCTGCGCCTCCCGCCGCGCCCGGGATGTATTCGTCCCCGCTCTGCCTGACCCAGGTACGCCCCCCGCCCGGCCCCCGGCCCGCGCCCCACCGCGCCCTGGCCCCGCGTCCCCCGCAGCCCGGCCCCGGAGTTTGGAAGCCCGAGGAGGCGGGACGAAAAAGGCGCGCGTCCCTCCCGCCGCCGCGGCCGGGATGCCCCCGCCGCCGGCCGGGGTCCGGTGGGGGGTTGGGCTGGGCCGGGGACACCTCCCCCCAGCCCGGGACCCTCACCGGGGACTCCCGCCCCGCCCCCCGCGACCTCTCCCCCTGGCTCGCCCTACAGCCTCGCCCTCCCCGGACGCAGAACGCGCTCCCCCACCCCAGCCAGGAAGGTCGGGGGGCGCCCGGGAGAAGGCCAAAGGTGGGGCTCTGCGCGAACCCCCGGCCTGGACCCAGGCCTGCTCCTAGGAGGAATCGAGGGAGTCCTGGTTGGACCCTGGACGCCCGGGGACTCTTGAGACGAGGACCCCTCTGATGCGTTCCCCGGACCACCCCCCCAAGCTTGTGCGCCGCCACCCCGGCCCTGGGCAGCCTTTTCCCCCATTATTGGCCCACGTGTGCGCGGAGGGGGAGGGGGCCCGCAAAGTTGGAGGCGCCAGCAGTGGGGGGAGGGGTGCCCCGACGTCCCGGCTCGGTCTCCCTCTCCCCCCCCTCCCCCCGTCCCTCAACCCCATCCCCATATTTTCGCCGCATCGATTGTGAGTTATTGAGCCGCCGCCGCCGGGAGGAGCCGGGAGGCCTGGCGTTCTGGGGTCTGGCCTGGGCACTGCGGCGCTGCGGACGCCCTCGCCAGCCCGGCACCTGCCCCTGCCCCCGCCCGCTGCCTCTCACCCCTGGCCGAGCTCCCAGACTGCCCGGGGCTCGGCCCTTGTGCAATGACCCAGGGGATGTGTGGGAAGGGGGCGGCTGCCCCTGTCCCGGGTCGCCCCTGGGGGACCCCTTCCCTCCCCCAGCTCCACGGCAGGGAGGGGGGCACCCTCCCAGGTCTACTGGTTCCACCCTCCAGCTCTGCCCCCACCCCGGGTCCTTGTGTGTACTTAGGCCATTGGGGTCCCGGCCTCAGTTTCCCCTGAAGTGACACGGAGCTAAGGCAGGTTCCAGAGAGGGGCAGTGTGGCCTCCAAGCTGTAAAGTGCGGGGCACAGGGAGGTGGGAGTCAAGCGGGTGGCTGAGTGTCCTGCGGACCACTGTGCAGAGAGCACGTGGATGCCAGTCTCCAATGGGGGTCCCCCCTTTCCTCATCCTAGGGTGCCCCTCACTCACGGCAGGCTCCCTCTCACCCGCCCCCTCCAGCTCCTCCAGTTTCTGGCTCCCCAGGGGGGAATGTGAGGGCCGGTGCTTAGGGGGTCTCAGGGCCTGTCCTACCCATCATCCCCGGGGTGACCTTGGGCACGTCCCTGCCCCTCTCCAGACCTTCCTTCCCCTCCAGAGCAGCTTTGGGGGTCCCCCGACGCAGTCATCACTGGCCCCCCTCTGCCTCTTGTCGCCCGAAGCTCCCCAAGAACCACGAGGGTCCTAGTCAGGGTTGCCGGGTGACCTTGGACCTCCCAGTCTCTGGGCTCAGGGGGTGGCCTGGGTGGCCCCAGGGTGCCCTCGCCTCCTCCACCCTTTCCTCGCGCTCGCTCCCAGAGCCGCCCAAGGGGGCTGAGCCCAGGGAGGCTATTCCAGGCGAGGAGGTTGGACGGCAGCCTATTGTCACTGGGCCCTGGAATTCCCCCGTCAGGACTCCTCGGGAGACAGGCCCCCGTCCACGTTGCCCAGAGTGGGTGGCAGTGAGAACCAGAGCTGGTGTTGTGCTCCCCGGGCCTGGCTTTCCCTGGGGCGCAGGGCAAGGATCAGCCAGGCGGGCTCTTGGTGGAAACATGACAATAAAAATACCTGAGGTTGCTGTGTGCGAGGGACAGGGCGACCAGGAGACAGAGACAGGCAGAGAGGACCAGGGAGCTCCCAGGCTCGGATGGGGATGGGGTGGCCCAAGCGCAGGGGGCTCCCCCTCCTCTGCTTTTTCTCCCATGGGTGCCCCCACCCTGGAGGGGAACCCAGGTCCCCCTCCCAGGACCCCCTCAGTGTAATCCTCGCAGCTGCTTGCAGGCCCAGCCTGGTCTGGGGTCTCCAGCTGGGGAGCCCGGAAGGACCAGACTACCCATGCAGGACCCCCACTCCTGGCGACCTCATCGCGCCCTACCCATTCCTCTCTGTCTGTGTCTCTCCCTCTCCCTGTCTCGCTCCCTTTCCATCTCTGTCTCTCCCTGTCTCCCCCCTTGACTAATTTTACAACCTGAGCCCATCCTAAAATAGCTCCCTTTTAGCCGATCCGACCCGGATCCTGAGCCGAGACCGGCTCGGGGCTCGGGGCTCAGGGCGTGTGAAGTGGCGGGGGGGGGGGGGGGCTGCTCCCGTGCCAGCCTACCCTGTGCCCCCGGGGTCCTGCCCACCGAGGGGGTGGCAGCCGCGGCCCGGGTGGCCCTGGAGGATTCTGGGAGCCCCGTCCCTGTTTCAGTGGTGACTCAAGTGCTTTTCACTTTTACTCTGAAGAGGAACTGTGGAGCAGCCGTTACTTCCATAAATCCTGCCGGCGGGAAGGCCGGCCTCCCCGCGCTTGCCCCGCTCTGGGCCTCCCTCCCACCCGCCTCCACCGCCACGTTAGTTATTCCGGGTTTGGGGCCAAATCCCTCTTGGCTGCAGTGCCCAGGATTCCCCGGGGCCGCAGGCTGGGCCTGGGCTGCAGCCACGGCAGTGCGGCCGCCAGGGCCCCCTTCCTCATTCATTCATTCTTTCCTTCATTCCTTCACCTCGTTGCCTTGCTGGGCAGCACTCTTTTTACCCCATTTCTCCAGTGGGGAGACTGAGGCTGGGGGAGGGTCCCCGGCTTTGGCTTGATCGAATATAATAGATCTTCATTAAGCACCTCCTATGGGCCAGGTGTCTGTTGCGGGTTTGGGGGGGAAGGCACGAGGGGCCAGCCTGGTGTGGGTTCTGGGAGGCTCTGCTGGGATTGAGGGTCCCCCAGCACCTCAGGGCTGGGACAGGGGCCAAGACCAGAGAGGGCTAGGGCCTGCCCGGGGTGGCACAGCATGGCTGGTGGGGCTGGGGATTCGGGGCCACTGCCCACCTGGCTGTTTAGCCAGGCCTGGGCAGTTGGGTGCTCCCTGTGCCCCCCCCACCCGTGGTCTGATGGCCTCTCACTGGCTCCTGTACGCACAAGCTCGCCCCACGTCTCTCTCCCTCTTTCTGTCTCTCTCCCTCTTTCTGTCTCTCTCCGTGTCTGTGTCTCTCCCCCATCTTTTCTCTGCGGCGGAGGTGCCTCGGCGCGTCAGGGTCGGGCGCCTTGTAAATCACGACGCTGGGATTCTGGCCGAGTCAGCGTTCTCTCCCTCCCTCTCTCCCTCTCTCCCTCTCTCTCTCTCTCCCTCTCTCCCTCTCTCTCTCTCTCCCTCCCTCCCTCCCTCCCTCCCTCCAATATCTCTCTTCTTTCTCTCTCTCTCTCCAATGTCTCTTTCTCTGCCTGAACCTCCTACCTCCCTCACACCAAATGGATGGGACACGCCGAATGTCCTGGGACCTCCTGCCCCACGAAAGCACGTGTTCACAGTGACCTGCACGCGCGTGCACTGCCTCCTCACCTGGGTGTGTGTAGACCCTCGGCACGTAGTGCCTGCAGCCCACGCTCCCACACGTGTGAGCATGCAGACGTGCACACGTGCGTGCCCTGAAGGGTCACCGAGCAGAGACCTAGGGCGGCCTTGGATCTGCATGCAGATCTCGCCCAGGTGGCTGTGTGTCTCTGGGCAGGTGACCTAGCCCTTCTTCAGATGTTTCACCCTTAGCACAGGGCCTGGTATACAGTAGGTGCCAAATAAGCTTGGCTGTGATTGTGGTTGTCTCTAATGTAATAACTGTATTAAACATCCCATAGGCATTTTCCAACTTACCCTCCTTTCCTTCTGTCGCTATCTGCTCAGCTTGGGCCGGGTGACAGGGACAGTGGTGACTCCCCCAAACCTTGAGCCCTGAACCCCCAGCCAGGGTTTTTCTCTTGGTCTTTCCTCCCCGCTCGCCCAGCCCTGTCCAGGGTCTCCCTGAGTTTGGCCAGACCCACGTGGGTACCAGCATCCTTTGTCCGTCGGGGTGTGTGCATAGGTAACAGGCAAAGGATGAGATTGCTCCTTTGCTGATCTGGATGCTGAGGACGCAGCAGTGGATGAAACAGATCAAAGCCATGCCCTCGAGGGGCTACAGTGTAGGTGAGGGGCTGTCAGGACCGTGCTGCCGCTTTGGCACGTGACCCAGGGCTGAGCAGGGAAGCGGGCCACACGGGATTCAGAGAGAGCAGGTGGGGTGCAGAACGGGCTTTGCTGGGAAGTCCCGAGGATGGGGCCAGACCCTGTACTCAGGGAGCTGGCAAGTGGGGCCAGGGAGTCAGGAGGCACCCAGGTCCAAGTCCCAGCTTGGCTCCTTCCTGGCTGCGTGACTTTGGGCCGGTGGCTTCAGTGCTCAGTGCCTCAGTCTCTCCCTCTGGGCAACGGGCACAACGATTGTTCCCATTTCATAGAGTTGACAGTTCAGTACATGCTCCGCCTCGCTCCCTGTCTGTCTCCCCCACACCGTGGCCTTCTGGCTCAGCCCCCAGCATCCACCCAGGACACCACAGCACGGAGAGGGAAGTCAGGAGGCCCAGGGCTCAGACTCGCTCGTCACTTTGGCGGGGACTTTCTACTCCCTGGACTTAGTTTACCCAAAGTCTTCCCAGGGGTCCTTACCTTCCTGCCCTCACCACCTCCACTTTCCCTATTGTTCACTCAGCTCCAGCCTCACTGGCCTCCTCACTGTTCTCCCCAAACATCAGGCATGGTCCTGCCTCAGGACCTTTGCATGTACTGTGTTCTCCACCTGCAAAGCTCCTACCATGGAGTGTCATCTTGTGGGTCTTTGTTCAAGTGTCCTCTCCTATGAGAGACCCTCGCTGACCCCCCCTAGCTAAAAAAAAACAACCCCCGGCCCCCTCCTCAAACTCCTTTAAATTTCTCCAGAGCATTTTGTTCAACCTGGTATTTTATTCCATGTTTATTAGCTTGTTTAATATCCATCCCTGCCCACGTCAGGATCTGGGTGAGGGCCGAGCCGAGGACACTGCTGGGTCTCCAGCATCATGCATGGAACTGACACAAAGTACATACTCAGTTAATGTTTGTTGAACAACCAAATGAATCTCTCCCTCATTGGATAAGAGCTGTTCATGAGCTATGATGCTCTGAGCTTGAGGGGAGGAACCACTCTAGGTTAGGAACACTTACTCTGGCACCAGATAGGCCTGCGTTCGAATATGAGCTCTGCTGTTTGACACTTAACCTGGAGGAGGGGACATTGGAACCAGGGCTTTGAAGGGTGCATAGGGGTTTGGGATAAAAGCTTAGGGATGGATAAGAGATTCTCAGTAATGTTTGTTGAATCACTGAGTGAATGAAGGAGAGAGAATCCTTCGTGGAAAAATTGTGGTTTGGGAATTGGAGTTTCACGTCCTGGTTTGCTGCCCTGGACTGTCAGGATGGGAGGGCTACAGGGAGGCCCAGAATGGGGCACAATCCAGTGCGCAGTTGACCAGTCCATAGCGCCCAGCAGGGGCTTGAACCCAGGTGTCTACCTCCCAGCTGCTGCTGTCCTCTTTGGCCAGGAAGTCCCAGCAGGGAGAGCAGGAAAGGCTGCCTGAAGGAAAGAACACTGAAGACAGGGTTTTGAGGGATGTGTAGGAGTTCAGGAGGATTCTTGGCATCTAACTTGCCTTGGCCAAGTGAGGTTTCTGGGAAAGGCCTAGTCTTGCTGCCTCCCCTCACCTTGCAGCTCTGATTACCAGGGCAATGAATAAGCCCCCCCACCAACCCCCAAAAGGGTGCAATGTCCTTTTCTGCCCTTTGTACAGAATGAGAAACAGGCCCAAGGTGGAACAGTGATTTGTTCCTGGATCATACAGAAGGTGAAAATGGAGGCTGTTGTCACCCAAGCTCATTCCCTCAACAAGTCTGCCTGGCAGCGAGTGCCTCAGCCCTGGGCCTCAGGGTTGGGGGAGAGCAACTGAGCTGGACTCAGAGACCCCAAGTTGTGTGGTCCAGGCTGGGTCTGGGAGAACCCTGAGGAGAGCAGGAAAGGCTGCCTGAAGGAAGGAACACTGGAGAGAGGGCCTTGAGGGATGTCTAGGAGTTCAGGAGGATTCTTGGCATCTAGCTTGCCTTGGCTGTCTCCCTTGCCCTGTCAGCCAGTGAGGGCATTGGGAAGTGCCTGGGGAAGAGGCCTTGGTTGTCACAGGTCTTATGGGACAAAGAGAGTGACAGGCCTGCCTCTCACCTGGGTTGACCTCCCCAAGAGGATGTGGGAGGCTAGGGCAGCAGGTCCATGACCCAGTTACAGGCTGTTTGTCTTCCTCCAGGACCAGCTGGGGTCACCAGTGACGTGGGCTCCCGCCCCTGCCCGCCTCCCTGGCATCTTTCCCCAGAGAAGGCCCGGGGAGGAGGGGGTAGGGATAAGGCAGAGGCACGGGGGCTTGGAGAGGGGAGGAGCCAGAAGAGGAGAGGAGCTCGGAAAAGGGGGAGGGGGCTCAGAGACAAAGGGATTCAAGGGGAGGAAGAGTCTGGGCCCAAAACAATCGTAACAACAACATCAATAATAATAATAGCGCAATGCAAGCTTTTGAGAGCCGGGCAGATAATGGGGTTCACATGCTAGGAAGAGATGGCACCCCGTTCAAGAAGGCCTGCTGGCTGACACTCCAGCTGCCCCTTCCCAGCTACCTCTCATTACCGCCCCAATAAGCTCCAGGCCTCGGGTGGCAGCCACAGCCATCGCCCAGGCCTCCTGCCACCCTGGCGTCCCCTCCACAGGGGACAGTGTCCTGCGCCTCCATCGATTTCCCACCCCAGCTTCTCTGGCAAGACGACCTGGGCTCTGCTCCCGGCTCTGCTGACCGGCTGTGTGACCCTGGGCGAATCGCTCCCCACCCCTGGGGCTGGCATGTCAAGTGACATGGTGACACAGAAAAAGCACCTCTGAGGTTGGATAGGACCTGACAGGGGACCGGCCCCCTCTATCCTCCCTCCGCCTCAGCAGGTCAGCTGGGGCGGGGACGGGATGGGGGAGCGGCTGAAAAGGGCCCCGAGGTCCGGTCCCCACCACAGCTGTTACGGTGACTCACACGTTGGGTGCCGTTGGCATGGGGGAGCTGGGCTGGCACAAACGGAGCCCCGTTCCGCCCCACCCCGCGAGGGCAGGAGGCTATTTTCAGAGCCTCAGTAATAGGGGAGATCTGAGGTCATCCCCCAGCCCCAGCACCTCATGGCCAGAGGTGGCCCAGGGGAAATGGAGCTCAGGGTAGGGAGGGGCGCTGGGTGGGCGGTACCGTGGGCATCCAGGCCTGGAGGTGGGAGCAAGCCTGGCCACATCCATTTAGAAAAACCAATGCGTGGCCCAGAGCAGCGGTTTCCCTGTCTCCCCGAGAGACCCTGGCCTCACAGAGAGCAGACTGCTCTGAGAAAGGGGCCAATGGGGTCCTGGGTTCTTGTTCTTACGCCGACTCTGAGACCCTCCAGGACCTTGGCCAGGTCTCTGCCCCTCTCTGAGCTTAGTTTCTCCATCACACAAGGCGTAGTGGAGCCTCGGGCCTTTTCCTGCCCCTGGGAGATTGTAAGCAACTGGAATAATCTTTACAGCGACAACAATGTCAATAACAATAATAATAATAATAATAGCATAACGCAGGCTTTTGAGAGCTGGGCGGATAATGAGATTCACATGCTAGGAAAAGACATCACTCCCATTCAAGAAGCCCAGCACAGGCCCCAGGCAAGAGCGGGGAGGGGGGACCAAAGTTTCTCTTCTCTGTCTTCCTTTCTCCTTGAATTTCTCATCCCTTGAGGCTGAGAAACCAGGTCCTGGATGTTATGCAGACTCAGTTTCACTTGCTGAAAAATGGCGAGAATGAGACAGCCCCCTCCCACCCCTGTAGAAGGGGATGGGGGCCTCCCATGGCCCCACGTTCTTCTCTGAGGGGCCCGATGGGGGCTGCCGTTGTTTTCGTGGGGACGTCAGATGGGTGTGTGTTCCTGTCTCAGCTCTGCCCCTCATGGTTGGGTCCCCTCTTGGGGTCTGTTTCTTCATCCATAAAATGGGTGTTGTGGCCACCCAGCAGCACCACTCAGGCAGAGGGAGGGGGATGTTGAAGTCACAGCTCTGGCCAGGTCGCTGAGCCTCCCAGGCCTCGGTTTTTCCATCTGTGGAATAGGTCTGTGGGGGACAGGGTAGGGTGAACTGGCCCCCAGGGGACTCTCTCTCTCCAGCTCTAAACCTCCATGGCTGAGCTCCCCTTTCTCTGGTGCATTCTGCTGTCTTGCCTCCTTGGGCCTCAGCTTTCCCCGCCCCTGTAATGGGTCTATGCAGGAACCACCCCCTCTATGCAGGAACCGCCTCCCCACCCTTCCATCAGCCCCTGACATCCAGGTGGCCCATCTTGGCCTGTGGACCTCAGCCAGTCCTGTCTGTACATCTGGGCTATAGGAATGACGTCTTGTCCTCAGTTTTTTCATCACTGCCAAGAGCCGGTTGAGGCAGCCCTTGGACCCCTGTCTGGTGTCAGCTTCCTCTGCTGAGCAGTAGGTCTGACAGACAAGCCCCAAGTGACCCTCTGAGCCTGGTTGCTCCTGGAATCGTGAGCATCCAGTGTGTGCTCAGCCCTGCTCTGGACATTTGAGCTCACACTCTAGTTCAGTGGTTTGCAAACTACAGTCACAGGGCCCAGTGCCCACCGTCTGTCTTTATAAATAAAGTTTTATTGGAACACTGCCATGCCCATCCCTTACAGCTCCTCTGTGGCCAGTCTTGCACTACAGTGCAGAGTGGAGCAGTTGAAACAGACACAAAAATACTCACTATCCGGTTCTTTATGGTACTTTTAAAGTTTCCTGACCCCAGTTCTAGAAGGCAGAGAATGGATCCGTGCCACCAGCATTCCACCATCCTCAGTTTTCCCCATCTGTACAAAGGGTCCCCATCAGCCTCCACCTGGGACCACCAGCTTGTCCTGCCTGTACATTGGGGTTCAAGACAGTCCTCCATGAACGACTGCCTTGGCCTGTGCCTCCCACGTGGTCCAAGCCTCAGTTTCCCCATCTGGGCAATGGGTTCTCAAACGACCCAGTGAGCCTCTGCTGGGTCCCCACTGGCCTCCACTTTTTTTCCCAGGACATGGAGGGATCTGCAGCAGCCCCTTGCACACCTCTGCCTGGCCCTCCTTCTAGCGGGTCTGCCTGGGGCCCCTGCAGCCTCATTCTTACGGGCGGGGCAGTGGGTCCACGGGCCCCAGCGCCTCCTGACCTCTGGTCTCTCCCGCCCCACAGGATGAGTTCCACCCGTTCATCGAGGCGCTGTTGCCTCACGTCCGCGCCTTCGCCTACACCTGGTTCAACCTGCAGGCGCGGAAGCGCAAGTACTTCAAGAAGCACGAAAAGCGGATGTCGAAGGACGAGGAGCGCGCGGTGAAGGACGAGCTGCTGGGCGAGAAGGCCGAGGTCAAGCAGAAATGGGCGTCGCGGCTGCTGGCCAAGCTGCGCAAGGACATCCGGCCCGAGTGCCGCGAGGACTTCGTGCTGGCCATCACCGGCAAGAAGGCGCCGGGCTGCGTGCTCTCCAACCCCGACCAGAAGGGCAAGATGCGCCGCATCGACTGCCTGCGCCAGGCTGACAAGGTGTGGCGGCTGGACCTGGTCATGGTCATCCTCTTCAAAGGCATCCCGCTGGAGAGCACCGACGGCGAGCGCCTGGTTAAGGCGGCGCAGTGTGGCCACCCGGTGCTCTGCGTGCAGCCGCACCACATCGGCGTGGCGGTCAAGGAGCTCGACCTCTACCTGGCCTACTTCGTGCGCGAGCGAGGTGAGGCGGGGCTTGCGCGTGCATGCGGATCTGGCGAGGCCGAAAGGGGGTGCGTTGGAAGGTCGTCGAGGGGGGGATGCGGGCCCACGTGCGAGCGGTCTACCCGAGGCAGGGAGGTGGGCGCATGCAAAGGTAGGAGCCAGGAGGCTGGCCTTAAAGTCCGAGGGCGGGGACAGGTGCAGGGGGAGGATGTGAGCCCTGTGAAGGGCCAAGGGGACGAGGTGCGGTTCAGGGAGAGTCTGGGGTGGGGGGCAGGTGCGTCCTGGGGCTCTGAAGGTAGAGGCAGGCCCTGACCTTGGGGGGTCAGGGGTCCAAGGGGAGTGGCAGGTCTCAGGAGGTGAGACCCTGTCCCAGGAGGTCTGTTGGCAACAGGGGTGAGGATAGGCCAGTGACGGATGCACGGGGGACAATCTTATCCCTCCTGGGAAAGCTGGAGGAGAGCTGGGGTTGCACTTTGTGACTGATGGTTGATTGACTCTCGGACTTCCCCCAGAGACCCGACAGGTCCCATATTTCGGCCGAGTGGGAAGCTGGGGCGCTGTGTGACTTTGGCTAGGTCAGCAGTCTCTCTGGTCTCCAGTGGCCCCCACCAGCCAGCTGGGTGTTTGCTGGCTCTGTGGTCAGATGGCCCACATGGAGACTAGCAGGGTTTGCGGGGATGGGGAAATCCACGGCAGCTTCCCAGAGGAGGGGCCTCCACGGAGCTGAGCTCTGCAGAACGACTGGGCAGTGATGAGTGTGGGGGTATCCCAGGAGGTCAGCCGCCTGGACAGAGATGTGGAGGCTGAAGGTCGGCAGGTCTTGGTGGCCAAGGGCAGGCCCTGGCTGGGAGGGCGGTGGGGTCTGTTGCCCCGTTGTTCCTGGTGGTGTGGCCAGTGGAGCTGTCAAATGGAGGGTATCAGCATCCTTACGTGGATTGGGCCTGGGGAGACTCGCCGAGATCGTGTGTGTGTGTGTGTGTGTGTGTGTGTGTGTGTGTGTGTGTGTGTAGCGCGTTGGACTCTGGCCTGCCACGTGGCGGGTGGCAGCTGTGACTGTCTTCATGCGGATGGAATCAGGTGTGCCCGGAGACCCTAACAGGCACATGTCCCATGCCCCACCGTGCCCACCCAGGCTGGTACACACGTGGGTGTGAACCCGCACACACCCGGGGCTGCCTGAGAGTGTCAGGTGGGTGCACTCGGGTTGCAAACCCAGCCCCAAGCCCCCGTAGACCCCACAGGAGCCCATGTGATCACAACCAGAAATGATGGAGGAAGGCTGGGGGAGGGGTGGTGAGAAGAGAGGGAACTCCGGGGCTGGACCGCCCAGATTCCGAACGCAGCCCTGCCAGGTGGTGTGCTGGCTGTGTGACTTTGCCTGAGTCCCCGTCCTGTGCCTCAGTTTCCTCCTCTGTACAGTGGGGGTAACAACCATGCCAACTCTTAGCGATGCTGTGAGGATTCCATGAGGTCTCCTGGTCTCCACTGTGTGTGGGAGGGAGAGCTGGGGCAGAGTTTCCCAGTCTTGACCTTGATTCCTTGACCTTGACCCCATCTGCCCCTCCCCCGCCCCCACCAATTAGCACTAAACGCAGGGGGGCCAGAGGCAGAGGGGTAGACAAGGTGACTGTTTGCTGCGGGCGGGATTGGGGGTGTGGGCAGGGGCAGCCTTGGGGGCTGCAGTGCCCATTACCATGCAGGTCCTGGTCTCTCTCACCACATCCATCCTCCTCCTCCGCGCTGAGCTGATAAAATTTTGAAGCGAGTTTTCTGCCAGCGTCAGCACAATCTCCGGGCGCCTCCCCTCCCCCAGCGGTCCCCTCCCCCCTCAGCTCAGCAGGCAGGCCAGGCCTCCGGGCCTCCCCAGACACCTTCGCGTCCGACTGCCATGACTTTGCTGGCCGGTCTGGTCAGCATCCTCACGTGAGGGCCGGGGAAGGTCAAGGCTGCTGCGCCCGCCCGTGCAGGCTCCATCATCCCAGGGGACCACTGCTGCTCAGACAGGCCCCAGCTGACCCAGCTTCAGCTGGCTGGGAGTGAGGGTCGGGCGTGAGGGCCGGGCCAGGAACCCACGCCCAGCTCAGCCGCCTGCCTAACGGCTGGGTGATCCTAAACAAGTCACTTAATCTCTCTGTGCCTGCTTTCTTTGTTTTTAAAATGGGGCGCTCAAACATAGCTGTCCGGTAGGAGTGTTGTGTTCTCATGGTAAGCGTTCAACAAATAACCCCCATGCGGTCGTGAACACAGGTGCCAGGCACAGGGCTAGGGCTTTGTGGACCGTTGTTATCAACGTTATCGTCCTCATTAGGATTATGATTTCCCGCCTCCATGCCTTTGCCCATGCTGTTCCCTCTGCCTGGAATGCCTTTCCCGTCTGGAAGACTCCTACTTGTGCTTCAAAACCCCAACTCCCAGCTCCACTTTCTCTCCGTCAGGCATTTTTTCTGAGGACTTAGCAATTCTTTTCCATTCTCATGGCAACCCTGCAAGGCAGGGATCATTGTACCCATTTTACAGATGAGGAAACCAAAACCCAAAGAAGATAACTGCCCGGTGCAAGGTCACACAGCTAGGAAAGGGCAGAGTTAGGGTTTGGACATGGGCAGGTTCTGTTGCTGACACCCCTGCTAGCCTTCTACGCTCGGTGGCGGAAGGGGATGGAAGTAAATCACAGTGTAGGATGTGGGTATCCAGTCAACGTGGCTTGGCCACCTCCGGGCTGAGTCTGTGTTCTAGGCTCCTACCAGCTAGGGCCTCATCCGGGGTTCCCAGGCTGAGGCTGGCCCCCAGAACCCCCCTGCTGAGCTTCAGCTCCCCAACTTCCACCGCAGGACCCCCGTCTTCATCTGGGCTAGAGTTATGTCTCTCTTCTCAGCCAGGTAGTCATCTGACCTCAGAGACAACTGGTCACCTCCCTCCTCTCACCTTGTGGGTCCCAGGGCTGCAGGGGGTCCAGGCCAAGGCCAGAGTGCTGTGCCCACTCAAATCAGCCCTGCTAGGAGGCCATGGGATTGATGGGGAGTGGGGGAAATGGGCCTCGGTTGGCTTCTGGGGGCGGGTGTCACAGGGTGGGTGGTGGGACAGGCACCCGCCATTCGGCTGAAAGGAGGTACCACCTCTAGCGTCAGAAGCGGGGCCTTGGAGCCGACAAAATGACAGTGAGAGAGAGAGACAGAGAGACCCAGAGACATGGGGAGACACAGAGAGACCCACAGACGCATCATACACTCGACCCTTCCCTGTCCCAAGACAAGGGGACGAAGTCCAGCTCCTCACACGGCCTCTGTCCGTATCTCTCCCAGGGGGTGTCAGGCGGACTGCTGGAACCGCACCCCAAAGGGGAATCCCAGGCCTCCATCCTCGGGTTTATTTTGGAGGAGAGAAGGGTGGGGACGAGCCATGAGGAGGTCCCTTTAGCGCTGGGGCTGCCAGGCTGATCAGAGCCCAGGGCACCGCCTGGGGCCAAATTTGGCTTCTCCAGGCATCCATCTGGCACCGTTGTGGACACAGGGGCCTGATTCCAGGGGTGGACTCCGTGTGTGCCCTGGAGGTGGGCTAGAGGGCAGCTGGGGGGCCATGATGAGGGGGAGACATGAGCTCCACCTTGGGACATTGGAGCTGCCCACTCAATGCGTGCACTTTAGGGGGAGGGATGTGTGCAGTTAAGCAGGGCATGGGCAACCTGACAATTCTCAGTTAAATTAATAAAAACCTAATGACAGGGAAGGGTGTGGAGAGGGATGGCGGGGCAGGCACTCTGGCCAGGGAAGGCCTGAAAGAAGTGAGGGAGCTGCAGAGGGATTTGAGTGAGAGTGTGTGGGGCATTGGGGGGGGCACAGTCAGTGCAAAGGCCCTGGGGCTGCAATGGCCCCGAGCACAGGTGCTAGAGGGGGAGGTGAGGCCCTGTGCCTGGCGATGGGGAGGCCGGGAGTGGGTGAGCCGGCTCTCCTCTCTCCTGCCTCCCATTTGAGAAGGAGTCTGGAGAAAGCAGGGCCCAGAGAGGGAAGCCGCCTGCCCAGCCCCGAAGCCCAGCCAGGCCTCCCCGCCCCCTCTGGCGGCCAGAGAAACCTGAGGCGCGGGCGGGCACCGTGCCAGGGCGGGAGGGGGAGGGGCTGCCAGGCCCGCCCGCTCCGGCAGCTGCCAGCCCGCCCCGAGCCCCGCCAGCCCAGATGGTGCCCATCTGCTGACGCTGCCGTGGGCTGGCCTCCCGTTCCCGCCTCCTGTTCCCGCCTTGTTCGGTGCCAACCTCCCGGAAGGGCGCTGTGGGCAGGCGCTGGCTTGGGAAGCTCGCAGCTGCTAGAGGAGCTGCCCAGGGTGCCCAGGGAGGGGTCAGGAGGAACTGGGGGCAGGGGTCCCCGTCGCCTCCTGGATGGACCTGGGAAACAATAATAACAACAGAGATAATAGTAACAGCAAACACATATCGTGTGCCCGGTGCTGAGCCCATCCTACATCTGGTTTCATTCTCTCCACCACTCTGGGAAGGAGGGACTATTACCTTCTCCCCTGTTTCTGATAAGGAAGCAGTCCCAGAGATGGTCAGCCACTTGCCCAAGGTCACACAGCTCCTAAGAGATAGGGCGAAATTAGAACCCACAGATCCTGACTCCTTGAAACCATTAAAGGAAAAAACCTAAAAACCGCTTTTGAGGTTATCAGATGGAACCCACACCTTCCTAGTTGTACAGATCATGAAAAGAGCTGGCCCAGAATACACAGTGAACAAATGAATGAATATCGGTGAACGTTCCCGAAGTGCCTACCGTGCCCAAGCCTGGGGGCTGGGGTCTCCATAAAGCACACCCTGGGCTCGGATGGCAGGAGAAAGGGCCTGGAGCAAGGGGGCCTGGATCAGTCTCACCTCTGCTCCTGGCTTGCTGTGTGACTTAGGGCAGAGCCCTGCCCTCTCTGGTCTGGGGTTGGAGGAGAGCTGAGGCCAGGAAGGTAGGGCCTTGTGGGGCCACAGAGAGAAACAAGCCAGACCCTGACTAAGGGTGCTGCCGTCTCCTCCAACCCCTGTTAATCTTCATCCCAACACTGGCCCTGTGCTGGGGAGACAGAGGGCGGATGTGGACCGGAGCGCGTGTGAGGGCACCGGTTGGCTTGTGTAATGGATACAGTTTGTGTCCACACGTGCTCCAGGCTGTGTGAGGTGCATTCCCCTCTCTGCGCCTTAGTTTTCCCATCTGGAAAGTGGAGAAAATAAGAACTATGTCCACAGCATTGATGATTGGAGTGATCCCCGGACAGCATACAGGAGGCCCTGGATAAACGCTCAGTCCCTTCCCGGATCCTCTTCCCAGCCCCAGGTGGCAAAGGGGAAGAACCTCAGTGCATCTAGTGAACCAGCAGGGGCACCTGTGACCCAGGATGGGCCCCCCACTGGAAGCCGCCTCTCCAGGTGTCTGGGTGGCGGAGGGGTGAGGGGCTCTTGGCAGCCTGGACTCCCCCGGGGCTGAGCAGCCAGGTGGACCAGCCGTCTGTCTGTGCAGAGGCGGTGGCTACCCGGGGGTGAGGTCCAGACACCAGCTGACGATGTATTTATAGCGGCAGCAGGAGGCCTCTGGGCTCCTGGTTAGTGGTGCTGAGGGAGCCGCTAACCCAGCAGGTGGGAGCCCAGTGTCCGGAAGAGGTAGGGGCACGATCTGTAGCCAGATGGCCCAGGTTCAAATCCCGCTGCTCGTGAGCTGTGTGACCTTGGGCAGGTGACGTCACTGCTCTGGGCCTCAGTTTCCTTCCCTCTGAAATGGGCATGATACAGATGGTGCCTGCTTCACCGGGCTGGGTAGGGTTAAATGAGTTAATGCATGAAGAGTGCTAGGACAGGGCCTGGCACACAGTAAATGCTCACACATGATTTGGTGCCTTAAAAAGGAAGGCTATTCTGACACCTGCTACACCATGGATGGACCCGGAGAACATGATGCTCAGTGAGAGAAGCCAGACACAAAAGGACAAATACGGTTTAATTCCACTCACAGGAGGTCCCTAGAGAGTCACATCCACAGAGACAGGAAGTAGATGGTGGGGGCCAGGGGCTGGGGGAGGGGCTGGGGAGTCAGTGTTTCATGGGGACAGAGTTTCAGTTTGGGAAGATGAGAAAGTTCTGGAGATTGATGGTGGGGATGGTCGCTGGACAGTGTGAATGTACTTAATGCCACGGAAGTGCACACTTAAAAATGGTTAAAATGGTAAAGTTTATGCTACTGATATTTTACCACAATTTAAAAAATTATTTGTTGTTGATAATAATTATTTGTAAATCAACTAGACTTCAATTTAAAAATTCAAAAAAACCGATAATAATAATGAATAATAGTACATCGTCTATTATACTGCAATGATAAATAATAAAAATAAAATCAGTGATGGTAATATAATCCTAGTTATTATTATCACCGCCTTTATTATCATCATCATTCCTTTGTTTCTAGCCCCAGCTCTGCCCTCTGGCCAGCTGGGCAACCTTAGGCAAGTTAGTGCCCATCTCTGTGCTTCTGTTTCTTCATCTGCAAATTGAGCATAGGGAGTGTCCAGCGATTGGAGTTAAGATCGTATCTATGAGAAAGGAACCTCTTAGCACAATGAGTGCTCAGAAATATTTGGAGTTCTTTCCTGAGTAGCCTGAGTAGGTCCTCCCTCCCCCATGGACACCCCTGCGTGGGCGCCCAGCTTGCACGCCTGCACCTGCCAAGGCAGGGCCGCAGAGGATCCTGAGGACCCGAGAGGTGCGGAGCCCTCAGAAAACGGGAGGCAGCTCGATGCACCTGTGGCGGCCACCCCGGCGTGGCGGGGCTGCAGTTGCCACCCTGGCCCTGTGCCCAGCGAGCCAAGGGGAGGCTGAGGGCAGCTAGGGACATCTCTGGGCACCCCCCCTTCCGCAGACAGCTGCCAGGCCGGCCCCTCTCCCTCCAGCTGGGCGTGGGCAGGAAGTCGCAGATGGTCAGAGTCGGTGAGGGACAAGGGAGGGGGCACGTGGGAACACTGGATGTCTTGTCCAGATCAGGAAACTGAGGCCCAGAGAGGGGCGGGGCATTGCCCAGGCCGGCCCAGTAAGGGCCCTTCCTCTGGTCCATTCTGTCCCATCTTCTGTCCCAGGCTGACTTGGATGGGTGCCAGGATGGGAGACCCTGGTACTTCACGGTAAATGGCTTGCAAATGGGAAAGGGTTTTCAAGGCCCAGGGCGGGGTGGGGGGGGGCTGTGGCTGGTGGTGCTCTAGATTGCCAGAGCTGAGGTCTGCTCTAGATCCTCCAAGGGACAAGTTCTGGAATTTCCAAGGCCTGAGTTCTAGACGCTTCAGAGCTGGGATCTTTACCATCTGACAATTCTAGAATTCTCCCGGGTGGGTTCAGAGCAGCACAATTCAGTAGAAATACAACTCGAGCCATACAGGTAATTTTTCTGGTATCCACACTTAAAAGTATAAACCTACAGGGGAAATTAATTTTAACAGCCTATTCTGTTTAACCCAGGACATCCAAAATATTGTCATTTCGACACATAATCAATATGAAAAATTTATTGAGATGTTTCACCTTCTTTTTTGTCCTAAGTCTTTGAGATTCACTGTGTGTTTCAGACTGGCCACATTTCAGGCGCTCAACGCCACACGTGGCCAGTGGATGCCGTGTCAGCACTAGAGCATCTGCGTTCCAGAGAATTCCAAGGCAGATCTCAAATCTCCCAAGTTGGGTTCTTGAGAATGTGAGGACCGATTCTAAAACTCCCAAATCAATCATCAATTATCCAATCAAGTATTGGTTTCGTCAATATCCAAGAAGCCCTTAAGTGTATTCGTGACCATGGACGACAGTTTCCAGAATTCCACTCGTTGGGTTTTCACACGGCCAAGGACAAGCTCTAGAATGTTCTCGAGCTGGGTTCTAGAACATCCAGGGCAGGTTCTAGAATTCTCTGAGGCAGGGATCCAGAAAGTTCAGGTCAGAGTCGAGTAAGCCTGTCCTCAGACCCCGGGTGACTGAGCAGAACATTACAGAAAAGATGCCTGCAGAGGGAGAAGGAGGTCAATTTTCATTTTTTTGAGGCTTTTTGCAGACTGGCTGAGTCAGGGGCTGCGTGCTTGGGGGCAGCAAGGTGGATGGGGGCCCTGTTGTGGGAAAAGGTTTGGGAGCAGTTTGTGAGGATACATGACTATGAGAACCTGGGACTAGGGGGGCCCAGGAATAAGAATCAGGACTTTGTTTAATCCCCAGTAAACGTCTGTTATTTATTAGATGTTTGGACATGGAACCCTGCGTGTGTTTCCAGAGGCGCTTGTGGGGCTGTTGTGGGGAGGGAGCGCTTAGTAGGTCCTCGCTGGAAGGCAGCGGCTGTAGTTGGGGATTGTGACATTTGGCAGGAGGCAGGGGTTGTCTGTCTGTGTTTGGGGTGTTGGGGTGCATTTATGGGGGAACTGCAGGCATATTGAGGGCTTAACTAAATTAAATTCTCAGTAAATGTCAGGAATTGTTAGTACCATTTCGTTTCACCTTAATTCCACAAAGGTAGAGATTATCATGAACCGCATTTATCACATGGGAAAATTGAGACCCAGAGAGGTTAAGACACCAACCTGAGGTCACACAGCTAAAAGGTAGCATCTGGATTCAAACCCAGGTCTGAGGGCAGATCTGAGGGCCTACAACGGTCCCCTGGGAAGGGGCTGTTTGGGGTGTGTCAGGGACCTCCCCCAGAATGTCCCAGGACCCCTCCTTTGGGCCTAGAGGATTTTGGTGCTGGTGAGTGGATGCCAGGTTCAGCTGGATCAAGGAGCACCTTTGGGGGCTGCAGCCTGGCCGGGGCCCGGTGAGGGGGGTGGCTAGCCTCAAACCCTCGACATGGGGAAACCAGGAAGGCGAGAGATGCAGCCAAGGTCACGTGTTCCCTTTCAGTCTCTGTCTCTGGATCTCTTTCTCCGTCTCTTTGTCTCTCTCAGTCCCTGTCTCTGCCCAGCCCCAGTCTCTCCTGGTCTAGGCCAGTCTCCTCCCCTCACCGCCTCCGGGCAGCCTGTGGGCTGCCCGGAGGCAGCAACAGCAGCTGAATGGGCCCCTTGTTCCTGACCACACCCTCCCCTTAGGGTCACCCCGGGACAAGCTCTGGCAGCCTGCTGTCTTAAAGAGCCAGCGCCCAGAGAGAGGGGAAAAGAGGGGGCCGCTTCGCTCTCAAGCCCCACCCCCCAGCCTCCCAAGGATGGAGGAACTGAAGTGCATACATGCGGGGGAGCACCGCACCTGGACATCCCAGCCCCACGTGATCAGACGGTGGCCCTGGGGCTGTGTGTGCATGGTGGGGCTTGGGTTTCATCTGGCACAAATTCCTTCTCCTGTCTTGGCCGCCGTTTCCCCATCTGTATCTGCAGCTCCTTGTGCCCACCCGGCGGGGGCGGGGTGGGGGGGGTGTCGTTGGGCAGATGGAATAGTATCTGGGCCAGGTTTAGTACACAGTCGGCGCTCTTCTGTGCCCATCGTGCAATTATGTAGCCCCATTTTACGGAGGAGCTGAGCGGTAAGGCTCTGGCTGAGGCTACGCAGCCCAGACTTCACCCAACTCTGCCACCTCCACCCTCCGCTTGGGGCTGTGAAGCTTCAGGTTGCTCGCTTGCCGTCTCTGGGCCTCAGTTTCCCCTTCAGAGCAACGGGAACCGCCCCTGCCCACTTTCAGGCTAGAAGCCTTTCACTTCTCCCGCCCTGAGGATGCTGTGGCTGGGAGTTCCGGGCGTCCCCCAGGTAGGAGCCAACCCAGAGGGCCTCGAACGGGGCTGCACCCGGTAGCCACTCTGGGCGGCCTCGGCGCTCCTGTGCCCCAGGCCGGCCCCACAGACAGCCCGGGACAGGTTGCTGCCGGATGGACAAGCCTGTTCCCTGCTTCCTTATGTAACCAGGTTATGCAAGGGCAGCTGGCCTGCTTACATAAGGGGAGGCCGGGCCAGCCCCAGCTGGGGAGGGGGAAGCTCTTAAAGGGGCTGGTGTCTCCCGAGTCTCCCCTCCAGGGCCCTGTGCCAACCCACGGAGGGGAGCCTTATAAACTCTGGCCGATTCTGTACCCATCAGCGCCATCATTGCCGTCATTATTATTATTGCTGTTGATGTTGTTTATCATCACTCTGTTCTTTCCCAGGAGGCACAAAGCCCACTCTGCTTCTGACCCTCGGCTAGTCCCTTTTCTCCCTGAGCCTTAGTTTCCCCATCTGGGCAAGGGGGGTGGTGTCAGTGAAGGAAGGCAGTGGGGCATAACGGGGGTGCTGGCCCCGCCACCTGCTCGCTGTGTGACCTCAGGCAAATGGCGATCCTCTCTGGGCCTTGGTTTCCCCATCTGTAAAATATGCTTGCCTCTCTAGGTTACTGAGAGGGAAATGAATTCAGACATGCGAAGGGTTAAGATGGCATCGAGCACACACTCAGCCAGTACAGCTTCTTGGTAGTCAATAAATATTTATTAAGCGCTTACTGTGTGCCAAGCCCTGTACTGCGAACAAGACAGACAAAATTCCAGGCCTTGCGGGGCTCACAGTCTGGTGGGGGAGATGGACAAAGAACAAGTTCGTGATAAGGGCTATTGAGAAAAATAAAGAAAGGCAAGGAATAGAGAGTGGTGGGCTATTTGGGGAGGGACTGTCTGAGGACTTGACATTTGAGCTGAGACCTGAGGGTGAAGAGGAAGCAGTTGTGTGAATAAGTGGGGAAGGAGCAGAGGGCACAGCCTATGCAAAGGCCCTGGGGCAGGACCTGGTGTGTTGGAGGAACAGCCAGGTGGCCCTAGCGGCTGGAGCAGAGTGAGGGAGGGGGATAAAGGGAGGAGGGGAGGGCAGGGACTTGGGCTTTTACACCTAGGGAGGTGGGAGCCCTGGAGGGCTGTGGGCAGAGGAGGGGGCGGGGCCTGACTCAGGTGCTCACAGGCGCCCTCTGGCCACTGTGGGGAGGACAGACTGTGGGGGGTGAGGGTGGGAGTTGAGAGACCAGGGCTGAGGCCACCGCACTGGTTCAGGCATAGGCGGGCGACAGTGGGGGCCAGCCAGGCAGAGGCTGATTCCACAAGCGTGAGAATTCAGTGGCAGTGGTCAGCTTGGGTGGAGCAGGACAGGGCACGTTGGTCACCTGGATTATGGGGCCCCTTCGGAGGCTGGCGCTGGCCCCCTTACCTCCTACTTGGACCTAGGCAGGGAAAGGAGGGGCGGGCAAGCGCAGGGCCCCCGGTCACACCCAGGGCCCCTACTGGAGTCAGGACATTGTTTGCGGGCAAGCTGGGGTAGGGCTCTGGTGCCTGGGTGGCCCGCGGGGCTCTGGGCGGGCTGTGCGGGCAACTGCCGGGTGCCCAGCCCCAAGCTGGGTGTTCCACCTGCGTGGCTGCATTGTTCCCGTTTTTATTCCCCATCTCGTCAGGTGAGCTTGGGCTGGCATCTGCCCCGCCCTGCACCTCAGTTTCCTCATCTGTGAAATGGGAATGATCATCTGTAACTGCTCGGTGGGTTCCAGGAGCACTGGCACACAGTAGGTGCCCATTCAGTGACCAGCAGCAATAGTGCAGGAGGCTTGGGAGTGAGGGAGCCCCCCCGGCATGGGAGGCAGGCATGTGGAAACCCACGGTACTCACTGAGATGAGCCACTGGGCAACTAACTGAGTCCCCGCGACTGAGCCCCTGTTTTGTCCCTGCAAAATGGGACCACAGTCACAGAACCCCTGTGACACCTGGTCAAAGGCCAGCACAGAAAAGCATGTAGGCTGCTAGCACACTGTCCCAGCCCCGTGTGACACCTGGGGAAACTGAGATCCAGAGAGAATGGGGGTGCTTAGCCTGGAGTCACACAGCCAGTCGGGCAAGGAGATGCCCCTGGAACAGATGGCCTGGCTTCAAGCCATTCAGAGGGCCTCAGTTTCCAAATCCGTGAAATAGGCACACTGCGGGGGTCAGTAGGAATTACTGGACACCCAGGAGAGGCTGCAAGGATTTATCTGGCCAGTCTAGACACCTTCTTCCTGGGGTACTGGCATGACCTATGGGGGGGGTCTTTGGTCTCCCCCCATCCCCATCACCCAGTTCCCCTTAGGTGCTGGCTGAGGAGGAGATTCCTAGAGGCTCCTGGGTTAGCTGGGGCCCTTCTGGCCAAGGAGGGGGCAGTAGGAGCCAAGACCCCTCTGCCTGGAAACTGCAGCCCTGTCTGGTTGGAGCAGGCCTGTCCTCCTCTGCCCTGTAGAAGGGCTGGAGCTGGACAGTCTGGCCCACCCCAGACAGCCAGGGCTGTCTGTCTTTGCTGCATACCTACCATGTGCCTGCCTAGCCTCTGCCAGACCCAGACACGTTCAGTGAGGCAGCAGGTGGTGCGGCCAAGTCTGTCTGCGTGGGTCGAGTCCCAGCTTTGTGCACTTGGCCCAATTGCCTAACCTCCCTGAGGCCTCCTCTGCCCCTCTGTAAATCTGTATGTAGCTCCTAGGATTATATGTAGCTCCTGGCAATATAAGCTCTCAGTAAATGGAAGTTATGATTATTATCATTTTCATACACTGTTCTCTCTCCCTACAAGCCCCTTCTGTGCCTGGCAAACTCCTACTCAGACATCAAGGCCCCAGCTCCAATGTCACCTCCTCCAGGAAGTCCTCCTGGGCCCCCAGGCCAGGTTTCTGTTATTTTCTTGGGTTCCTCCTGCCCAGAGGTCCTGCCCTCTGATATCCAGGACCTGGAGCAGTTGGGTGGGCTTCCCAAAAGAGGATTTCTGCTGATCCTCAAACAATGAAGGGGGCCCCGAGATAGGCAATGCTTAGGTGATATTCTATACCCTGCCCTCGGCCTGTTGTAGAAATCCCTTGTATCACCACTGGTTGGAGTGCACGCCCTTAAACCTGGTCTTTCCCTCTGAATATCCCCCAGTTTTCCCAACATTCCTCAGATTCCTTTGTCTGGCAAGCATTTATTTTGCACCTGTTGTATGCCAGGCCCTATCAGGATCATCCCAATTATTCATGCAACAGGCATGTATTGGGTGCTGTGTGTGCCAGGCTCTGCTGGAATAATCGCACTCACTTGTCTGCAGACATCTGTCGACTGCCAGCTATGTGTAAGCATTGCTTGAGCACCGACTGCATGCCAGGCTCAGGGAAGAGAGGAAGCCCAGGGGAGGAGAAAAGTCTCCCACTAACCCTCCCTCCGGGCTTGGGCCCTCTAGTCTCCACCCTCCTCCTGCATTCCAGGCAGCGGGTTAAAAACGTGGGCGCTGGAACCAGAGTAACTGAGTCGCCATCCGCTTGTCCACTCACTGGCGTGAGACCTGGGGCGAGCCCCTTCCGATCTCTGACCCCGTCTGTAAAGCGGAGCGCCCAGCAATCTGCTTGCAGCTCAAAACCTACTTTCTGCAGAGAAGGAAACTGAGGTACTAAGCAGGCAGGCTCTCCAGAAACCCCTCCGGGCAACACTGGGAGGGAACCCATCTTAGCCCAGAGAGGGGCAGGGCTGGCCCGAGGGCACACAGCTCCGGTCGGGACCCTGCCCTGCTCTGGAGCCCTCCCCTTGGTGCCCGCCTCCCTGGCCTGGCTGCCAGCCTCCGGCCTTCCCCCCCACCCCACCCCCGACTCCCGCGGGGCTGCCGCGCTGGTGACGCAGCCGGAGAAACTTCAGAAGGAAGGGAAGCTGGGAGGGGCCGGTCTCCTCGGCAGCCCCTGGCTGGCCGGCCGGGTGCCCCCACCCCGTCCCTGGCAGGGGGGATGCTGCGGGCTTCCGCCGCCTCCATCCACCGCGTGGCCGCAGACGGCTTCCGGGGCCGCGTCCCCTCCTGCGGCCACACGTGAGCACTTAGCCCGTGGGCACATGTGGCTCCCCGGCTCCCACCCCCCAACACCCCCCCCCACCACCACCCCGGTCGGGCTGCCAGGGAGGCAGGCCGAGGCCTTGGCTTGGCTGCTGGCAAAGCCAAGAATTTGCTCCAAATGTAAACAGCGAGTTATTTTAAGTCTGCCCCCCTCCCCGGGTGGCGCTGACACATTTGACATTGGAGGGGACCGGGAGGGGGGAGGGGGGGCCGAGGTTGCGCGTGTGGGTATTTTTAACCTTGTTTTTCACATCCTTGGTGCCACCCGGAGTCTGGTTTGTGCCGAGCGGCGGCGGTGGTGGGGAGCGCGGGGCTCGGGTGGCAGCGGGCGGGCGCCTCCCCCCGCCTGGCACGGCTGCTGCCCTCCTGGCACAAGTGCCTTTAACCCGCGCAGGCCGCCCCAGCCCCCCCCCCCCCAACAACCATGGCCACCCCCCCACCCCACCCCGGGAGGGGAGCCCGGGCTCCAGGCCCCGCCAGCCCGCTCCTCCCGCGCCTACAAAATGGCCGCCAAGGCCAGAGAAGCATCTGGAAGCCGGGAGGGAGCGTTGAGAAAATGGCCGCCAGAGCGCTGATGTCATCGGTGGCGTGGCCGCCAAGAGCGGCCGGGGTGGGACGAGTCCCGGCCTGCAGGCCTCAGAGTGGGCCCCGCGGCCTATGGGGGCCTCCTTGCTGGCTTTTCGGCCCGGACGCCCCCAAACCACCTGTGCCAAAGCCCCCCTGGCGCCCGCCGGACGCCCCAAGTTCAGCCCAAGGCCGCGCGTTCACCGCCCGGGCCTGCGCTGGGGCCGGCGGGGGGCGGTGGACGGCCGCTGCCCTGACCCGCTGGCCCGAGGTGTCCACCAGTGCCCGGCAGGGCCTGCAGCCAGGCCGCGGAGCAGGCGGGGGTGAGAGCCAGGCCGGGTGGGAAGAAAAAAGAAACTTTTCTTTGAAAGTGATTCCGAAGCAGGTTGGCTGGGGCCCAGGCGGCCGGCGGCAGGGCAGAGGGAGATGGAAAGTGTGGTCCAGACTCGAGGAACGCGGCGGGTCAGGAAGGACAAGGCGGGGGAGGCCCGGGCGGGGGCCGGCGTCCGGGAGGTCACCCCGGCCGTGGCCTTCTGCCTCTCGGCCCTGACGCCTTATCCAGATTTCCCCCGGGGGCGGATGAAGGCCGTGAACGTCTAGCATCTTGCTTTTTTCCCTTGGATTTGTCCAAACAGCCCTTGGAAGAGTGTCGCCTGGGGGTTTTAGATCCCGTGTACCAGGATGTGGAGGCTCAGAGAAGGAACGTACTTTTGCTGAGGTCACACAGCATTGGTGAGACTGACATCCATTTCTCGTGATTGCTGGCCTTGCGGGCCTGCGGTCTTGAGCCTGCAGGGGCAGGACGGGGTGTCTCCAGGGAGAGTCAGGGTTTGTACTGGAATTGCTTGAAGCCCAGGACAATTTCGGTTCTCGTCCTCCTGCTACACTACCAGGGAAGTCCAACTTCAGTCTAGCCTGAAGCCTTCGTGCTGTGACTCAACTCCTGGCCCTCCTCAAGATGACCAGGAGGAAGCCTTGACCATGAACCTCATGCGGCAGAACTTTGTGTCTGTTTTGTTCGTTGCTGTGTCCCTGGATCCTAGGACAGGGCCTGGTACACAGTAGGTGCTCAATACATGTGTTGAGTGAAAGAATCACCGTTTCCCCTTATGCTTGGGTTTGCACAGACACTCACATGGGATGGGGGTGGAGACTCAGGACACAAAACAGGTTGTAACATAGCTGGACATACACGGGAATCCTTTGTCACAGTTCTTAGAAGGGATACGAGGACATGAAACCCAGACTTCCAGAGCGTCAAGCCCAGGTCCTGTGGACACATAATCCCCCCCTTGGTCTCTTGGGCAAGAGAGGGAGCTAGACCAGGCAGGCATTTGCAGGAAAGGCATTCCAGGCAGGGAACAGCATGTGCAAAGGCCCTGGGGCAGGACTCTGCCTGGCATGTTGGAGGAACAGCGAGGAGGCCCGTGTGGCTGGAACAGAGTGAGTCAGGGGGAGAGAGGGAGGAGGGGAGGGCAGGGAGGGGACGGGGCAGGTCGTGCAGGGCCTTGGGGAGGACTTGCGACTTTCATACGTTTAAAGACCCAGACTCAGTCCAGTGTGATGAGAACTAGGACAAGGTTTGCACAAGGGGCCAGGGGAGGGTGTTCCAGAGAAGGAGACGTTAGAACCGGGCTTGGAGAGATGGTTGGAGTTTGCCTGAGAGCGAGAGGGGCAGGGAAGGTTCATGGCAAGAGCGAGAAGGATGAAGGCCAGGGTCGCGTGTACGGCGTGGCCTTCCAGGACAGAGAAAGTTGAACCTCAGCCGGCGATGTTTAAAAATGGCCGGTGACACTGGGGAGCTGGGAATTCCAGGGCCTGGCTTTGGTTCTCTCTCTAGCTGGCTGGTGTTGGGAGGCGGACGTGGCAGCAAGGCAGAGCCAGCTACATTTGGAAGCCCGCTAAGGTTGGAAGAGAAATCCTGCGGGCGAGCGCACCGTGGCAGCCGAGGCGGGTCCAGCGGACGCACCGCTGGGCCCCAGTGGGAACCCTAGGCTCTCCCGTATCCCGCCAGGTTTAAACAAGTGCGATTGTGGTATCAGCAAGTCCTGTCCTTTGTAAATCCCCAAAATAAATTAAATATGACCCCCCTCCGTACACCCCAGGCCATCACCCTGGGCCAGGCTGTTATGCCCACCGGGATGTTTGCCCACCCCTCTCCCCGGACTTCCAGCCTCTGAGAGTCCAGAATTCACTCAGCAGCCAGACTTTTTTAATGTGTGTGTGTGTGTGTGTGCGTGCGCGCGCTTTATTGTGGTAAAATATATATAATATAAAATTCACCATCTTAACCACTTTTAAGCGCACAGCTCGGTGGCATTAAGTACATTCACACTGTCATGCAACCATCCCCACCAGCCATCTCCAGAACTTTCTCATCTTCCCAAACTGAAACTCTGTCCCCATGAAACACTGATTCCCCATCCCCCTCCCCCAGCCCCTGGCCCCCACCATTCTACTTCCTGTCTCTATGGATTTGAGTCCTCTAGGGACCTCCTGTGAGTGGAATCAGTCAGTATTTGTCCTTCTGTGCCTGGTTTATCTCACTGAGCATCATGTCTTCAAGGTTCATCCATGCTGCAGCGAGTGTCAGAATCTCCTTCCTTTTTAAGGCTGAGTAATATTCCACTATAGGGATGGACCACATTTTGTGTGTCCATCACCTGCTGATGGACATTTGGGGTGTTTCCACCTATGGCTGCTATGAATCATGCTGCTGTGAACATGGGTGGCCAAGTATCTGTTTTCAATTCTTTTGGGCGTATACGTGGGCGTGGGCCACATTGGTGATTCTATGTTTAACTTTTGGAGGGACCGCCAAGCCATTTTCCGCTATGGCTGCACCATTTTACATTCCTGTCAGCCGTGCATGAAGGTTCCAATTTCTCCACACCCTCATCACCAGAGACGTTTTAAAATGTAGCATAGATCATCGCCCTTGAGACTAAAGCCCAAGCTTCCCACGCGGCCCACGGGGCCCTGAGTGGTCTCATGTCTCCCTGCTTTGTGTACGTGTTGGGGCCACATGCTCTCTCTGTTCCCCAAACGTCCCATGTTTGTTGCTGCCCCGGGGCCTTTGCACTTGCTGTGCCATCTGCCCTCAGCTCTCCCCATGGCTGGCTCCGTCCCATCCCTAGGCCCTTAGAGAGGTTTCGCCTGACTTTTCCGTCAAAAGTCACCTCCCCCACCCCCAGCCACTGTCTGTCCTCTCACCCAGTTTTATTGCCTCGGTGGAACTTAGAACCACCGAAATTATCTCGGGCTCCTTCTGTCGGCTCGTTTCCTGTCTGTCTCCCCCGCCTTGGCTCCCTGCCATTTCCCCAGTGCCTGGCAAGTGGTAGGTGGTCGGTAAACATCTGGGACATGAATGCTGGGGCGGTGCCTGGATCTCCCAGTTAGGAACTGCGGGAGCCTCAGCAACCAGGATGGAGGGAGTTGTCCGGGGCAAAGGGGGCGGGTGCTCTGGGGCGGGAAGGGCTGGACCGGAGGCCACGGCGGCGCCTTTGTCATGGGCTGGGACAGACCAAATTTGGGCTCGTGGCCACGGACAGGAAAGAACAGTTTGTACACTCCGTCAATGGGATCCAGTTTACATTTCTATTGTCGGTATGGTCATGTGTTTGTTTGAGGGAAAGGCCACAGGCGGTGGTGACGTTCCGGCTGCCTGTGAACACCCGGCGGACCTGGGAAGTCGAGAAAACTGGTCCCAGGCCAACCCAGGGTGTCACTTGAAATACAGCCGCTGTCCGGGGCCAGTCTCACTTATACTAGCATGAGTGTGGTTAGCTGTGCTTCATGCATCGTGCTGGAGAGCCTTTTGTGTGTGTCTCGGGAAAAAAGACCTTTCAGGAAGGTCCCGGCGTGAGGGGAGAATGTGAGCCACGTAGATACAGAAGGAACCGTGTTGTGGGCAGAGGGAACCACATGTGCAAAGGTCCTGGGGCAGGACCAGGCCTGGTGTTCTGGAGGAACAGTGAGGACGCCCACGTGGCTGGAGCAGAGTGAGCGAGGGGAAGAGAGGGAGGAGGGGAGGGCAGAGAGGGGACAGGGCAGGTCGTGCAGGTCCCTGTGGGCCACGGGGAGGACTTGGGCTTTTACCCCCAGGGAAGTGGGAGCCCTGGAGGGCTGTGGGCAGAGGGGGGACAAAGTTCGTTTAACTTCTGAGTTTGGAAAAATGCTGTCACCCAAACAGTATTTATCCCTTTGTGATTGGCCCCTCCCCTCCCGGGGCTCCTCTGATTTCAACCTCACACCCGTATAAAGTAAGGCAACAATGGAGAAAGCCCACTTTACAGACGGGGAAAGCTGAGGCTCAGAGGGGAGAGAGGCCTGACTAGTCCCAGGTCACACGCCGGGTTGTGCCAGGGCTGGGGCTTCAACCCAGGTTTCAGGGTATGACTCCAGCTTCTAAAAGATGCCCCAAGGTCATACGAGTTTGGAACCTGGAGCCTCTTCTTCACGACCCCAGTGCATTTGAAAGACTTTGAGGAGTCCAACAGCTGCCCTGAGAAACCCGCAGCGATGCTCATGCTTTTTGACCATGAACCACGCGCTCGGGTGGAGTCTGCAGACACCCCCAAGGCACACCCATAGAAAATCCCCCAAATCCCCTACTCGGCAGCTGAGAGCGTGCATTTTGTTTCCGTGGTCCTGCTCTGGCCTGTTCATGTCTTCCTCGTGCGGTCGGGAATGTATTCTGAGCAGCACAAAGCACCAAATCGAACGCCTGATCTAAGCAGGGCTGCAGAAAGCCACGTATTCAGGGATGGGCAGTGGGGGATCTGGGGGACAGCGACCAGGTCAGGAAAGAACTCATTAACAGGCAAACGTTTTAAAGCCGGTGATGGACATGATATAAAATTCAATAAGACATTCAAGAATATTCCCCCCCTTTTTTAAAAGTAAGTCTTATTGGAGTATAGTTGATTTACAGTGTTGCATTAGTTTCAGGTGTACAGCAAAGTGATTCAGTTATACATATACATATATTCATTCTTTTTCAGATTCTTTACCCATATATAGATGATTACAGAATATTGAGTACAGTTTCCTGCGCTATGCAGTAGGTCCTTGTTGGTTATCTATTTTATATATAGTAGTATGTGTATGTTAATCCCAACCTCCTAATTTATCCCTCCCCACCACATTTCCCCTTTGGTAGCCATAAGTTCATTTTTGAAATCTTTGAGTCTGTTTCTGTTTTGTAAATAAGTTCATTTATATCATTTTTAAAATTAGATTCCACATATGAGTGATAGCGTATGATATTTGTCTTTGTCTGACTTACTTCACTTAGTATGATCATCTCTAGGTCCATCCATGTTGCTACAAATGGCATTATTTCATTCTTTTTTATGGCTGAGTGATATTCCATTGTGTATATATATATATATATATATACACCACATCTTCTTTATCCATGCCTTCGTTGATGGACATTTAGATTGCTTCCGTGTCCTGGCTACTGTGAATAGTGTTGCAGTGAACACTGGGGTGCATGTATCTTTTCGAATTATGGTTTTCATGGATATATTTTTGAGAGGAGCAGATAAAACCTGGTCGGCCCATCAGCTTTCCTTGCTGTATGGCCTTGGGTAACTTACTTACCCTCTCTGGGTAACCCATGGTTGTCAGCCTTGATCAAGGATTGCTGGAGGGTGTTAGACGAAACTGTTAAATACATAGCCTGACATCTGGTGTTCG
Organism: Balaenoptera ricei; assembly: GCF_028023285.1. Taxonomy (NCBI): domain Eukaryota; kingdom Metazoa; phylum Chordata; class Mammalia; order Artiodactyla; family Balaenopteridae; genus Balaenoptera; species Balaenoptera ricei. The sequence continues at coordinate 180,379,004 of NC_082641.1, forward strand.
GTAAGCTGTCTGTGCTTAGCAGTTGTCATTATTATTGTTGTTATTGTTATTATTATTATTATCATCATCATCATCCCATATCTTCTCACTCTACACCTCAGCTCCCACCTCAGTGAGGTGGAGGTGCTCTGAAATTTCCCTGGCCTGTGCATCAGGGTCTGGGGCCTCTGATCCCATGGAAAGTACGGTCTGGGGGCTCTGCTTCCATGGGGTGCTTTTCAGCATAAGTGGAACAGAGATATGCAAACAATTTATCTGCCCCCAGCTGTCCCCAGCACCACAATTAGTGACAGAAGGGACCTTTGGCAAAAGCAGAGCAGCAGGGGACCCCCAGCTGGGGCCTTTATCTGACTGGTCAGACAACAGGGTCCAAACACAGGGGGTCACTCCAAACCACTGATAAGAAAGGGGTCCTGGAGTTGGGGCAGGACCAACTGAGCCCCCCTCCAAGGGCCCACTGGACACCTCCTAGTCAAAAGCACAGGACCCAACTGTGAGGCCTCGGGGTGTCTGGGGGTTGATCCCGGGCCCTTCGGTGCCACCTGGTGCTGCCTGAGTTTGAATATGTCGCCTGCCTCTCTTTGTGCCTCAGTTTCCCCATCTGGAAAATGGGGATGATAATCGCATATCCCTCTTGGGGGAGTTTCGAAGATTAGATGAGTCAGTGGAGGGGAAACTTGTAGCTCAACGTAGTCAAAGGAGTGACTCACCACGTATTAACTATTGGAATGTACCATTTCACACGGTGTGACCTTGATGACCCTCCCAGGAGCTCCAGTCACAGCCCCTCACCCACCAGGGGCTGCCACTCACATCTCTGGGTTGCATGGCCTCCCTTGCACCTGGCACAGCCTGGAATTATACTCCTGGTTTATTTGCTTACTTGTTCATTGCCTGTCACTCCACCATTAGGATGTCAGTGCCACGAAAGCAGGGAATTGTGTCCATCTTGGTTGCTGCTGCGTGTTAGACACATGGCACCCTGGAGGTGCTCAGCGATCAGTTTGCCAAGTGATCAAAGGAGAGAAGTAAACGGTAGTGCAGTTCAGCTCTAATTTATGGATGAGGAAATGGAGGCTCAGAGATGTCAAAGTACCTGCACAAGGACACACAGCAGAGGTTGGCAGACTTTCAGTGAAGTGAATGCTTTAGACCTGGTAGGTCACCTACAGTTTCTGTTGCGTACTCTTCTTTCTCTTTTGACAGCCCTTTAAAATTGTACAAGACCCTTTTCTTTCATTATTGCCTCCCCCTAAAGAGCCCTTTTAGACAGTTTTTTTCCCTAATCACTGCACCTCATGAAATTTTAATAGCACAGGTATATTATATATCTATTTATATACTGTATCTGTATCTATCTATCTATGTTTTATAAATAAAAAGAGCAAAAATTTTTAGCCCCCTCCATCGCCCCAAGAACCAGTTTTTGCCCCTACTGAGAATGGATGGATCTGGAACAGAGTCCCTCCGCCTCGGCACTGCTGACACTGGGGGCCGGATGACTCTGGGGGGCTATCCCAGACCAGCCTCCCTGTCCCCGCCCCCTCGATGCCAGGAGCTCCCCCCAGTCGTGACAAACACAGATGTCCCCAGACATCGCCTTGGGGTGCAGGATCACCCCAGTTAGGAACCTCTGCGCTAGGCAGACAATTTCTTTGAATTGACATCAGCTTTGGGATATAGACTCCCCGAGCTAGGCCTCAGTTTACCAACCTCATCAGTTGGGTAAATTTAATCAGATAGTGCTATGGCGCTCCTAACACAGTAAAAACTCAGCAAATGAAAGCTGCCCACTTGGGGTCTGGGGCATCTTGGGGCATTGGACATTAGCTGGCCTTTAGCATTATACACTCTGGGTCCATCTGTTCAGACCAAAGGAAGGTCCATTTTAGGACTGGGCCTCTAGATGGGAGGAGGAAGAATTATCGGTGTCCTCTTTTTTTTTTTTTTTTCTTCCCTTGATTTTTCATGGAAACATCCAGAGCAGCTCAGCCCGATAGAACTTTGTGTGGTGATGGTGGGCGTATTCGGTGCCGTCCAATTCGGTCGCCACCAGCCACGTGTGCCTGTCGAGTATTGAAAGGTGACTGGTGCGGCTGAAGTCCTGAAAATTTAATTTCAATTTAGCCAATTTAAATTTCAAGTTGCATGTGACTCGGGGCTCCCATACTGGACAGCTCCAGAAGAAAGGGTTTCCAGGAGCCAAATGACAGGCAGGTGGTTAGCAGGTGGGTGAGAAATAGTTCGAGGTTTTAGAGGTGATTAAAGATAAGATGGCAGGGACTTCCGTGGAGGTCCAGCATTAAGACTCTGTGCTCTCTGCACTGCAGGGGGTGGGGTTCAATCCCTGGTGGGGGAACTAAGATCCCACATGGCCTGCGGCATGGCCAAAAAAAAAAGTAAGATGGCACAATAAAAAGGAAGGAGATTCTGACACCTGCTACAACATGGATGAACCTTGAGGACACGATGCTCAGGGAGAGAAGCCAGACACAGAAGGACACACAGTGTGTGATTCCACTCACAGGGGGTCCCCAGAGGAGTCACATCCACAGAGACAGGAAGTAGATGGTGGGGGCCAGGGGCTGGGGGAGGGGTGGGGAGTCAGTGTTTCATGGGGACAGAGTTTCAGTTTGGAAAGATGAGAAAGTTCTGGAGGTGATGGCGGGGATGGTCACAAGATACTATGAATGTACTTAACGCCACTAAACTGTACACTTAGAAATGGTTAAATGGTAAAGTTTATGTTATGTATATTTCAACACAATCTAAAAATCAAATTAAAACAATTTTTAATGAGATGGCGTATAATTACAGCATCATATTATTTAGAAACTACACTTATTTCAATTTAAAAAGAACTACCGGGAGTATAGGAGAAAAAAGAGAGAGAGCTTCTTCAGCCCAGTAAAGGGATCTGCAGAAACCACAGCTAACATTATTCTTAGTGGTGAGAGACCGAATGGGTTCCCCCTAAGATCAGAAGCAAGACGAGGACACCTGCTCTCACCACTTCCAGTCAACAGGGTTCTGGAAGTCCTAGCCAGTGCGATAAACCAAGAAAAAGAAATCAGAGGCATACACATGAGGAAGAAAGAAAGAAAACTTGCCCTATTTGCAAGCGACATGATGGTTTTCATAGAAAATCCCAAAGAATCTACCAGAAAAAGAAAAAGACTCTTAGAACTAATATGTGAGTTCAGCAAGGTTGCAGAATACAAGATTAACACCCCCAAACCAATCGCATTTCTAAATGCTAGCAATGATCAATTAGAAACCAAAATTAAAAACACACTCTCATTTACAATTGCTCCCCAAACCTACCATGTATTGAATATCAACTTGGCACCAACCCTTTTACACTTGTTATTAGCTGACTTGGAGACCCAACAAACCGTGGGAGGTGGGTTTTATTATAGTCCCATTTTACAGATGAGGAAACTGAGGCTCAGACAGGTGATATGGCTGGCCTGAGGTCAAGAGCAGTGAATAAGGGCTCCAAACTAGAGCCAGCCGTAGACTAGGGCCATGGCTTTCAAGGTACAAAGTAATAGCACCCAAGACAAAAACAGCAAGGAGATAGCAATAATAGTAATAAAACCCTCCCTCCAGTTGGTGAAGTGCTTACTACGTGTCAGCCACTGTTTGGGGCCCTTGATTGCATTCATTATCACCTTTTCCCTCCCGAGCAGCCTCTGAGGGAGAGTCTGTAATTGTGCCCATTTCACAGATGTGGGGAGTGAGGCACAGAGAGATGAGGGGTGGCGTCTGAGGCCCACAGCCTGGGCTGCTTGGTTCCAAAGCATAAGCACACAGGCGGCGCTCAAGAAACACCCCCCTTCTCGGGTAGGCCCCTGAGTGCCAGCCGGGCACTGTTGCCCGCTGAGTCCGTGTGGGTGCCGGTTCCGGAAGAGGGTCTGTGCCCAAGGCCTGGAGCCCGACGGCTGGCTGCCCGGGCTGGGCCCTTCCCAACCCAGTGGCCACCCGTGCCCAGCCATGCGGCCATCCAAGCAGGACGGGCCGGCTCCAAGGGGCCGCTGGCTGCCCGAGCCCGGGAGCGGCCACAGGGCGCGGGGCCGAGCCGGGCACAGCCCTCTCACCACTGCCCAGCCTGCCCAGCCTAGTCGGCCACGCGGGGGCTGCTCAGCCCAGCCAAGGAGGGCTGCCTGCATCCGCTCCTATCGTGGATGGGGAAACTGAGGCAGGTGGGGCCGCTCCTGTGCTGTTTACAGCATCCCTGGGTCTTGCCCGCCAGTAGGTGCTCAGCGCACAGCGTGTGCAAAGGCAAAAGCGCGATGCCAGGCAGACGGCGAGGGTCCAGTGGCTGTTGTGCGAAGTGTCATCATCATTATTATTATCCCCAAAGCAACCCTGGGTGCACTGAGGCCCCAGCAGGGGAAGTGACCCCCGTCCCCCGGGACAACGTGTCCTTGGAGGCTCCCAGAGCTGGGATGGGAACGCGCGTCTCATCGCAGAATCCAGGCGGCTCACGCCAGCGCCGTACTGGATGTCGGGATGTAAGCACTAGCTACCGAATTAAAACAACAAGGGGCAGGGCAATTCCCTGGCGGTCCAGGAGTTAAGACTCTGCTTTTCCACCGCAGCGGGCAGGGGTTTGATCCCTGGTCAGGGAACTAAGATCCCTCAAGCGGTGCGGACAAAAAATAAATAAATAAAATAAAATGATACACTACTGTGTAAAAAAAAACAGCAAGGGGTGTGGGGCGGGGCACTTTTTCGTCATTCTAACCCTCCCTTTTCCTTGTGTACAAAATGGGTACACTAACAATGCCAGATTTGTGGCTCTCTTCATGATTTAAGGGAAAGTATGAAATGAGAACAAGAAAACACATTTGTGGTCATGTTAGGGACTTAAAAATAACAGTAATAATAATAACGGGGTGGATGTTACCATGGATCTAGAGCTCCGTATGCCCTAAGCACTTCATATGTATCAGCTCCTTGCCACCTCCTGGCAACCCAGTCAGGCCTGTGAGATGCTTTCGCACATTTGAAAGAGAAGACTCTGAGGCTCAGGGAGGTTAAGCGACTTGCCTAAGGTCACACAGCAATTAGCTCTGGGCCTTGGAGTATGGCAGGTGGGAGGGGCCTGATTCTCTTTCTCTGGCATTTGATGGTGATTCCCGCCACCTTTGTCCTTGACCTGAGAGACAAATGGGGGGGGGGGGCTAGGGGTCCTGTCTGGCTGGGCTTGTCCATTTCCTCTCCCTCCCCCCCCCCCGCAGTCTGGGGTGGAGGGTGTGAGGGCTGCAGAGGGGGCTGGCTCTACTCGCCCTCCATCTAGGCCTCCGGAGCCAATAACGCTGAGCTCAGCGTCTGTCTGCTTCACCCGGCTGCCAAGGAGCCTGATTATTTTTAGATAAGATGGAGGGGCGGGCGCCGGGGTGGGAGGGAGCCCCCAAGCCTGGCGGGTGGGGCCGGAAATGTCACAGCTGCAGAAATATGCCCCTCGGCCCCCTCTCTGGGGATCCTGAGTGGCAACCCAAGACCACAGGCTGGGCCCCCAGGACTCGGAAGGCAGAGGCGGTGGGGAGGGGGCCCGAGGGGCCAGGGACTCACCTCTCTGGCCCTCTGTTTTCCTGTCTGTGAAATGGGCATGAGGGTTCCCACCTCATACGGCAGAGGCAGGATTAAATGAGTTATCCTCACTTGACAGATGAGAAAACTGAGGCTCAGAGAGCACTTCCCCACGACTGAGCCAGCCCCTCCACTCGGGTTCTCGCCATGGTTCAGGACACAGGCAGGCTGGCGCTTAGTGACCTCAGACGTCCATGACCCCCTGGGGCAGCAGCCAGGGAGGGGGCCATGCCATGCTCCAGACCACGGCGCTGGCCCAGCCTAGCACTGGGCTGATGTCTCCTCCCCTCCTGAGTGGGGGTCCCTGCGATGTCACCAACTCCCCCTCCCTCTCTTTGCAGATGCAGAGCAAAGCGGCAGTCCCCGGGCGGGGATGGGCTCCGACCAGGAGGACAGCAAGCCCATCACACTGGGTGAGTCTGGAGGTGGCAGGGGTGGAGGGCACGGGCCCATCCCCATCTTTTATTTAGGAATCGTTTCCGGAGCGCCCCCTGTGGGTTCTGTGTGGTCCTGTGTGAGCACCTGAGTCACTCCTCCCAGCCATGCTGTAGAGTAGGTGCTGCTGTTGTTCCATTTTGCAGAGGCAGGGACTGAGGTCCGGAGAGGAATATGGGCCTTCTCAGGGGCATCCAGGGAGCTGGGGTTGGAACCCACGACCCTGAGCTCCAGCGTCTGGGCTCTGAGGTGCTCCCCCCATGGGAGAGGCCCTGGTGGGCCCTGCAGTCTCATGGGACATTGAGTGGATGAGTAGGACAACTCAGTTCTATGTTGCGGGTGTGGGAGCAGAGCCAGAAGGACAGAGAGGATTTGGAAGCTTCAGAGTCCCTGCTTCTACTCTGGTTCCCTGCCTACTCCCTCCCACAGTCTGTCCTCCCTGAAGTGGTCAGAGGGTGCCCGTGAGCACCTGAGTCAGGCCCCGCCCACCCTCTGCCCACAGCCCTCCAGGGCTCCCACCTCCCGGGGGTAAAAGCCCAAGTCCTCCCTGCCCTCCCCTCCTCCCTTTCCCCCCCTCGCTCACTCTGTTCCAGACACACAGGCCTCCTTGCTGTTCCTCCAGCACGCCAGGCACCATCCTGTCCCAGAGCCTCTGCACGTGCTGTGCCCGCTATCTGGACAGCTAACTGCTTTCTCTCGCTCCAGATCACCCAGGTCTCAGCTCAAATGCCTCCCTCTCAGAAAGATCTTCCCTGAGCCCCTCAGCTCAAGCAGCCTCAGTCACTCTCAATCTCAGCCCTCTGTTTTATTTCCTTTAGAGGAAGTTAGTGATTGCATATGTATTTGCTTAGTTGCTTAGTGATTGCAAATGTGTTTGTTTATCTCACGTAGTGGAACATCACCTCCTCAAGGGCAGAGGTGTTTGTTTTGATCACTACTGTGTCCTCAGTACCTAGAACAGGACCTGGTACACACTAGGTGCTCAAAAAACATTTCTAGAAAGCAAAAAAGGAGAGAAGGAAGGATGAAGCAGAGGGAAAAAGAGAAACTAGAGGGATAGTATATTAGGGGCAAGGAAGGAGGAGAGATGAAAAGGGAGAAAGGAAGAAACAGCCAGTGGGTGAGGGCATCCCCGTTGGAAGGTCCGTCACAGGCATGCACAGGGAGGCTGGATGGTTCCAGGAGGTTCACAGGCCCCCAGGCCACACCTCACTGGCCATCTGTGACCCGAGTCCTCCTTGACCTCCTGTGATCCCCAGGCGCCTCCCTCCAAGCCAGATGTTCAAGGCAGGCGGCGGGGGCCATGGCGCTTGGCCTGGTCCCGTGGGGAGCTCCAGCGTCTGGTAGAGGAAATCACTTCCTCCCCGCCCGCCAGGGAGTCCCCTGGAGATGGAGCTGGGCGAGCACTGCACAAACAGGAAACCCCGGTGGGGGTGGGGCGGAGGGGCGTGCTGACAGCAGCCGGCCAGCTGGGTCAGCAGGAAGTGGCCACGGCCACTTCCCCCTGGACACTGGGAGCCACCACCCTGTCCTCCTCGGGATGTTGTGGTCCCGAGCCTCCCGTCATGGGCCTGGGCAGGTAGTAATTGCTCAATGAATGGTGGACACAAAGCTCATAAGCAGGGGGCTTGGGTGGCAGACAGCTGGGGAGCTGGGCACTGCTGTGAGCTCCCTGCGGCCACTGCTGCCCCCTGGGGGCCTGGACAAGAACTGCTCCCACCCCCCACCCCCCAAAGCCAAGAGCTGCCATTCTGTGGGTCCCACCTCCACTCTGACCACTCTCTCTGGCTCCTTCAACTCCAGCCCTGTTGGCCTCCGATTTGCCAAGTGCATCCCAACCCCAGGCCCTTTGCACAAGCCATTCCCGCTGCCAGGAACATCGTAACCCACAGGGAGGTGGCAAAACGTCGAGTTTAAGATCATCCTCATCGGGGCAGCCAGTTCTCACAAGGCAGTTTCCCTGTGCCAGGCGCTGTCTGGGCACTACCCAAATTTTAACTCACGTGTTCGCCTTATCCACCCCTACCTTGAGATCTTGGTTGAATGTCACCCTCCCAGAGAAGCCTTCTCTGAGCCCTTCGTGTAAAATAGGTCCCCTCCCCAGCAGGCTCCCCCGACCTTGACTGCCTCACCACTGCCTGACACATCTCACATTTAACTGAATCATCTTTAATAACTTTCTTTTTAAATTGTGGTACAACACACATAAATGTAGAATTTTAACCCTATTAAAATGTACCGTTCAGTGACATTAAGTACATTCAGAGCTGTGCACCCATCACCTCTGTCTAGTTCCAGAACATTCTCATAAACCCACAAAGCAACCCCATCTCCCTTAGTCACTCCCCCTCCCCGAGTGACCAGGAACCCACTGTCTGTCTCAGTGGATCTGCCTGTTCTGGACGTTTCCCATCAGTGGAATCACACACCGTGTGTCCTTCTGTGTCTGGCTTCTCTCACTGAGCATCGTGTTCTCAGGGTCCATCCACGTGGTAGCGAGTGTCAGGGCTTCACCTCTTTTCACGGCTGAGTGACGTTCCCGTGTGTGGAGGGACCACATTTTGTGTATCCATCATGGTTGATGGACATTTGGGTTGTCTCCAATTTCAGCTACTGTAAATCATGCTGCTGTGAACATTCATGTGCAAGTGTTTTTGACTTCCTGCTTTTATGTGGCGTCCTTCGCCCACCATGGGCTGTGAGTCCAAGAGGGCAGCTGCTCCTGTACGTCTTGTTCCCCACTGTGTCCCCAGTGCCCAACTCAGGGGGCGGACACTGGAGGTGCCTGGTAATGGGTCCTGCCTGTGAGGGTCTCCAGGTGGGACAGGCCTGCTTCCAGCTGTCTTGGGTTGGCCAGTGCTCCTGCCCTCTCGAGGCCAGCCTCAGTTTACAAATCCATGAAATGGGTCTAAACCACCCCAGCCCAGAGAGGAGGGTCCCTCTTCCTTTGACATTAGGCGGGAATGGGTCTGGGCACACTGAGGATTTTGACTGCTGTCTGTGGACCCTCCATTCACCCCATGGTTCTGAGCCCCTGCCGTTTGCCAGGCTCTGGTCCGGGCACTGGGGACACCACAGAGCTCACAGCCTGGAGGCAGAAGGCTAAGAGACTGCAGCACTGCATGGGGTGATGAGTGAGGTAAAGGAAGCAAGCTGGTCCCTCCTAGGTAGTAGCATTCATAGCTCACAACCACCCAAGACGACAGGGTGTATGGTCCCCACTTTTGAGATCAGGGAGCATCAAAGCTCAGGGAGGTAAAGTGACTTATCCAAGATCACACACCGAGCGGGCAGCTGAGATGTGAACCCAGGTCTGGCCTCCACTTGTGTGTGCAGCCTGCCACAGCACGGGGGCTCCCGAGGAGGGCTGGGAGGCGGTGTGAAGGCCCAGGCTGGAGAAGGGGAGGCTGGCTGAGGCTGCAGTGAGAAGGACTGAGCAGAGACTCAGGAAGGGAGATCCGCTCCAGCTGTGTTAGGGTGGAGGAGTCCCCGTCGGCTTGGAGGGGCTGAGCTGGCCATCTTCCTGCTGCAGGGCTGTGGTGGTTGGGGAGGTGGGTAGACAAGGTGACTGGCCAGGCTGGGTCCAGCCCCCGGAGTCTGGGCAGCCCGGAGGTGTCAAGGCGGGGAACAGACCCAGCTCAGCTGGCTGCCTGCTGACCCCCATCCTTCCTCTCTTTTCCAGACACCACCGACTTCCAGGAGAGCTTCGTCACCTCCGGTGTGTTCAGCGTCACTGAGCTCATCCAAGTGTCCCGGAGTAAGTGTCCCCACCCACCCTGTGCTGGGACCCGAGGTGGGGGCTGGGGTGGGCTCACACAGGGGAGGACTGTCGGAAAGGAGAAGTGGCTTCGGGATGGGGGCTCTAAGAGGGAAAGGGACTTGGGGAGGGAGGAGCAAGGAGCCCATCACCCTGCCCCACTCCCCCACGTCCTCTCCAGCCACCCTTGTCACCAAGCCTAAGTCCCTAGGAAGGGCAGTATCCAGGCCTTTCCCAGAGTCCAAGGTCAGGGTGACATGCTCTTCCCCAGAAAAGACTCCAGATGCTGGGTGGAAGGGCTAAAGAACCTTCTGCCCCAGTATCCCCCATTCCTGGGACCTCCCTCACCCCCACCCAGGAGACCCCAAAGGGCCCCCCCCTGCCTATTTCACCTCTTGTCTTACCTATGGACCTGCTGGGGACCCACCCCCATCCCCAGACACCCCCATTTGAATCCTACCCCAGGGACCTCTGGGCACTATCCTGCCTTAACCCTAACACTTGCCCTCTCCATCCAGATCAGCAGAGCCTGGCCTCTGAGAGTTCTGGGAAGCTTGGCCTCCAGCTCTGGCTATGCCTCTGCCTCACAGTGTGACCTTGGCCTCTCTCAATGGCCTTGTTCTTCTGACCCATAGTATAAGCCCAGTTTCAGCCAAATTAGGAATCAGGCCAATTTGGGAAGCGGTTCCTTTTCGTTCTGCCAGCCCCCAGATGGCTCTCCCCACCACTCCAGGGCAAAGTGCAGCCCTGGACCTTGTTCCTCCCTCATCCTCCTCTCTGTCGCCCTCCGCAGCACCTGTGGTGACTGGAACAGGACCCAACTTCTCCCTGGGGGAGCTGCAGGGACACCTGGCGTATGACCTAAATCCAGCCAGCACCGGCATGAGAAGAACGCTACCCAGCACATCCTCCAGCGGGTATGTCCCCGGGACCCCACCTCTGGGCACTTCACACCCCACCCCCACCTCCATCTGGCCCCAGCTGGTTCATTCCTCTCCCTGTTTTCACGTTCCACCTGGGAAACTCTTATTCATCTTTCAAAACCCAGCCCCCAAGTGACTCTTTCCCCAGCCCTGACATCCCACGCTGGACTCCCACAGCCTCGAGTCCTACAGCCCTAGCCCCTGCGACTCCATGAGAACACAGACACCGGTTCTTGCTGAGATATGCTGTGTGATCGTGAGCCGGTCACATTCTGTTTGCCTCGGTTTCCTCACCTGCTAAGTGGGATCATAATCCTACCAGGTTGTTCTGAGGATTACAGTAGGTCAAGCGATCAGCCAGGCTTTCAGGGCTTTAGTCTCCACTCTGCTAGCTTGCTAGCTTGGCCCTCTGCTGAGTCCCTCCCTGCCTATTGCCCCAGGTGTCCCACCCAAGTGATGGGCAGGTTAAAGCGGATGTCATCTGAGAAGCAGCCGAAACTCCGCGGCTCGCGTGACGTCTCGCGATAGCACCCTCCTCGCCCTGCCCCCTAAGAGCCGGAAGTAGCAAAGCCCGCCGGGCCCGTCTCCGTGGTAACCGGTCTGCTGGCTTCCTTCCTCGCCCCTTAGGAGCAAGCGGCACAAATCGGGCTCGATGGAGGAAGACGTGGACACGAGCCCCGGCGGTGATTACTACACCTCACCCAGCTCTCCCACGAGTAGCAGCCGCAACTGGACGGAGGACATGGAAGGAGGTGGGGCTGGCGGCGGGGGCTGACCGACCTTCCGGTCTGGGTTACCGCGGCAGTGACTACGTGTTCCGGCAGGCACTGCGCGGGCGCCCCGGGGCGGAGAGTCGGCCTGGAGCCGCGGGGCCTCCTGGGAATTGTAGTCTCGCGGGCTGCGCGCGGTTGGAAGTAAAGTCCGGGTTCGCGTTCCCGGAGCTCTTTGGTTCCGCTCTGGCGGGGGAGGATGGAGATTATCCCTTGCCCGACTTTCCTGCCCTCTGCCTGTTAACGGCCCATCTCTGTGGGGTTCCTGCTATACAGAATTGACTCAGTAGCGATTCTGATCAACAGGGTGCTTCATCCTCGGGTCTGCCGTAGACCCTCAACTAGAGCGTCCTGATACGTGGGTTCCCTTTCCACTGGGGTCCTCCCTGGAGTCCTTTTTTTTTTTTTTTGCAAGATTCCCATCTCCATGGGATCTTGCTCTCTGTGAGTCCAGTTCCATAGGAGCCCCGCCTCTTTTCTTATAGCATCCTTTTCCTGGTAGATTTTCTTGTTGCTCCTCGGTCTTCATAGGGTCCTCTCCAGGGTGTCTGTCTCATGTGGCTCCTGTTCTGTAGGGTCAGCAGTTCCGTAGAAGCTTTTTTCTGTTGAGCGCTGGCTCCTCCTGATTCTTTGTTTACTTACCGTCTCCCTAAGGGCATTCTCCAAAGATTTCCCTTCTTTGGAGTTTCCATCTCCATCACGGTTCTAATCTAAAGAATCCCTTTCTGGGAAGTCCCTGGTGGTCCAGTGGTTAGGACTCGGGGCTTTCACCACTGCTGTGGGCCGGGTTCAATCCCTGGTAGGGGAACTAAGATCACGCAAGACGCGCCGCGCGGCAAAAAAAAAAAAAAAAAAAAAAAAAAAAAAATCCCTTTCACCTTAAGATTCTGCTCTCCAGCGGGCCAGCGTTGCACTTAAAGGAAATGGTTTGCAGAGTAGCCTGTGGGGAGGACGCCCCTGGCATTCCTCAGATTCTCAGCGGGGTCTGTGCCGCCCAGTTTTAGAAGCATGTCTCTACCCGGTCCCTTATCCCTTAACAAGGGTTCACCCCACCGTATAGCCTAGTGGTTATGAACGTGGACACTCGAGTCCCCCAGCCCTTACAGCTTCCTGGTGACCCCACCTCTCTGGGCCTCGGTTTCTTCATCTGTAAAATGGGGGTGTTAATACCTGCAGTACCCACCCCATAGGGTTATTGTGGGGATTAAGTGAATTAATACATTTGATGTCCCTAAAACAGGCCTGGCACATAATAGGTACCCAGTATACCTTAGGATTTGTTTTCTTCTCTGCCCCTCCTCCTCTTTCCCTCTTCCCTGTAGAGTCTGATTTCTTATAAAGATCTGTCTATACAAAGTGCCATACCTATAGGATTCTTGAAAAGCAATATAACATTACAATTCAGAGGGCAGGTTCACTATAACAGAAAAGAATCTGATATATATATATATATATATATATATATATGTACACACACACACATATATATATATCTATGGAACTGAAACATTTTGCTGTATACCTGAATTATTGTAAATCAACTCTTCTTCAATAAAAGAAAGAAAGAGAGAGAGAGAGAGAGAGAAAGGAAAAGAGGGCAGGTTCAGGCATCAGAGAGACCAGGGTTCAAATCCCAGCTCTGTCTTTGTCTCACTGTGTGGGCTGTGTAACCTTGGGCAGGTGACTTAACATCTCTGAGCCTCAGTTGCCTCATCTTCAAAGTGGGAGTGATGAGAACCATCATTCTTTTGGAGAGTTGGAAGGAGGACACGGTAGAATGTGACTTAAGCAACCATCTGGCACATAAGTGACCAGGAAACAGGAGAGTTTCTTTGGTGTTCATGTCTTTATAAAATTCCCATCTCTTGGAATCGGTCTCTAACACAGCTGGTTGTGACATTTGAGGTCCCAAGCCTCCTCCCTCTTCCTCAGTGTGGGCTCCCAGGTATCTAATGCTGGGAGGACCTCTCTATTTATTAGGCTTTAATTTATGGGTCAGAGTGTCTCTACGGTTCTGTCTCTGTGGTTTCCCTATCTTTCTAAAGTTTGTCTCTATAAAGACCTGTATTCAATAAGCTTTAAGTCTGATTGTAGGTAACAGAAAATACAAAAGGAAGTGCATTTCTCTCACAAATAAATGTCCAGCCATCAGCCGCCCTGGGCAAGTGTGATGTGAGGGACTCAGTATCCTGCCTTATGCGCCACTGAATGTGGTTTTCATCCCTACCTCATGGTCCAAGATAACTGCTGGAGCTCCAGCCATCATGTCTGCTTTCCAGCCAGTAGGAAAGAAGGGTCAAGTCTGGGCATGTCCTCTCCCTTTAAGAATAATTTTCAGAAGATGCACTTACCCCTTCTGCTTATCTCTGGGCCCCTGAGTTAGTCCTAAGGCCATACTCTGCTGCAAAGGATGCTGGGAAATGTAATCTTATTTGGGCCAATTATGTGCCCATCTCAAATCAAGGGTTCTGTTACTAAGGAAGAGGGATAAAGCAGATATTGGGAGACAGTTAACTTCTGCCCTATCATTTACTGATTGGGAACTCAAAAGCACTTCTCACTAACACTGTGATTGAAGAGGTTGTCTACATGTAAAGTGAATACTATTTAGAGCTGAAAGACAGCCTGTGCTGATGTAGCCACAGCGGCCCTGAGAGGAAAAATTATAGCTTTAATTGGAAAAAGAGAAAGGCTGGAAATAAAGAACCCAGCATTCAATTCAGGATGCTCAAAAAAGAAAAACAAAATTTTAAAAGGAAGGAAATGCTAGAGGGAGTCACTGGGGCTTGATCCAACCTTCCTACACTGAGAATAAAGTGGCCATGATGGGGGAGGACAAGGAGGAAGCCCGTACCAGCTTCTGGTGTGCGATGGGGAAATCACAGAGCTGGAAGGGAATGCCAGAGGGAGTCAGTCCTCCTATAGCTCCCATTGGTTGCCTCAGGCGATGGCAGACTCACTCCCCGCTGTGGGAGTCTCAGTACAAACCTCTAGTGTGTGCCTGCCCCTGCCTTCCGGGTGCTCACAGGCTCGTGGGGAGATGAATTCTATCTTTTCCTCCCCCTCCTCTTCTCCCTCCCTCTTCTTCCCCTTCCTGCCCCTCCTCCTCCTCCTTTTTCTCCTCTTCCTGGCTTCCTCCGGCTTCCTGTCTAGACAGCCCCCAATTAGCTGTTCATTAAGGGGGTTAAGCTGATTAGAGTACTCTCTCCCTTCCTCCGCTGTGGCCACCATGGGCAGCGCCCAGCTAACCCCCCAGCCCCAGCCTCCTCACTCCGGTGCCCTGGAGGGGCAGACGCCTGGGGGGGCAGAGGCCTGGGGGAAATCTTGCCAGCCCCGCCCAGGCAAGACCCCTACAGCCACATCTCTCATACCCCATACACCAGCTTCCAGCCCTTTGCCCCTTCCGGGCCCGGGCCAGGAGTGCCTCTTCTCCTCCTGGCCACCTCCTCCTGAGGCCTTCCCTGATTACCCAGCCAAGCGGGGCAGAAAGGGGGTCTCAGAGTGCTTTGCTCTTGCTGCTTCTGTGGCCCTCCCCCAGGGGACATGGGCCTCCCACAGGCAGTTATTATACGGAGTGAAGCGGGGAACTCCCATCTCTCTCCTCTTCCCGCATCTCTTTTTGAACTTGGGGGGCAGGAGGGGGTGTCAGAGCGTGGCCTGAGGAGTTACAGAGTTGCCTTTGAATCCCAGTTCCACCACTTCTTGGCTCCCCAGGACCTCACTGAGGGTCACTTCTGCCCCTAGAGGACACTGGGCGGTGTCCGGGACATCTCTGGCCATCATGACTGGGGGGCTCCTGGCATCCAGTGGGTGGGACCAGGGACGCTGCTCCACACCCCACAGCGCCCAGGACGGGCCCGCTGAGGATGACCAGCCCCCGTGTCAGCAGTGCTGGGGGTAGTAGGGGAGGCCATCCCACGTGGTAAGTGCCCAGTGAGTGGTGGCCGATCCCAGCAGAACTGCGCTCCGTCCACCCACCCGTACGCTCCGCACACTCTCTGCCCACCCTGTGTTCCGGGCGCTGGAGACCCAGTGGGCCCCCCAGGGGAGCTGGCATTGCAGGGGGACAGGCTAGTTTGTCAAGCAGACGGGTGGGTGCTCAGATGGGGGATGTACAGGCCCACCTGTTAGATGAAGCGTGTGTGCTTAAACGGGGGACAGACAGGCACGTGTGACAGGCAAGTGGAAAGATACTTGGGGGTGGGCACCTACAGGCACGTGCGTCCGTTAAGGTTTGTATCTTCGACGGGGGATGTAGGGATACTTGGCGCGGACGTGGAGATATGTATGTTAAGCAGAAAGATGGCCACTCGGATGGGGGAGGTCAAGGGCATGCCTGTTAAATGGAGAGACTCGCGCTTTGATGGGGCATATACGGGCACTGTGTTAACCAACATCGGTTGCTCGTGTGGGGCCGTTCCCAGCGTGTTTGTTGAACGAACGAGGGACATTCAGACGCAGGAACGCAGGCACCAGGGTGACTCTTTCTTGCAACACCAGGCGCCCCCCGCCCCCCTCCTGGACCCTGGCTCCCGAAGGCCCCATCTCAGGAAGCTCTAGAAGGGCCTGTGGAGGTGCAGCTGGGGGCGGGGTCCACGCCGGGCTATTTCCATCCAGGACAGGCTGTTCTAGGAAATCCTCCTAAGTGAGCGTCTGACAGCCGTAACCTCATTCCCCCTGCAGCCCTGAGCCAGCCGGGAGCCCAACACACACACACGCACGCACGCACGCACACACAGCAGGGCCGACCTCCTCCCTGCCGGCCGCCTTGGATGCCACCAGCTCCTCCTGCCCCTGGGAAAGCCCGGGCCTGCACCCAAGGCGCCGCTTGGCCGCCAGGTCCCTCTGGGCCGCCAACCGCATCCCAGGACACGCTACCCCACTCACACACGGATGCACACCCAGAGCCGACCAGGGCAGCAGCGTCTGTAACAGCAAAAGCAGATGGTGGCCTGAGTGCCCGTCGGGGGGCTGGTTCGCAGATCCGGCTCACCCCTGGCCGTGCCATCGCGGAGGATGAAAGCACCCCACGTGGAAACGCCACAGTAGGGGTGGGGGGAATGTAGCAGCATCCCAGGTGGGACAGCCCTGGAGACCCACGCAGATGCCCACTCACAGAACCATCAACCCGAGACCCCAGAAACAGTGGTGGCAGGCCTCGGAGGAGGGCGTGGGTCCTAACTGGGGCGGCTCTGCCCCAGGGGACACTGAGCCGTGTCTGGGGACATCTGTGGTTGTCATGACTGGGGGGGCTCCTGGCGTCGAGTGGGTGGAGCCAGGGAGGCGCCGAGGGCGACCCACAGAGAATGTCCCCGGCCCTGGTGTGTGCAGCCTGAGAGGCCACCTTTTGCGGGGTGGCAGGCAGTGTGTCCCTAGAGACTGTCATACTGGGTGAAGTAAGTCAGAGAAAGACGAGTATCACATGATATCGCTTATGTGTGGAATCTAAAAAAAAAAAAAATGGTACAAACGAACTTATTTACAAAACAGAAGTAGAGTCACAGATGTAGAAAACAATCTTATGGTTACCAGGGGGCAAGGGAGGGGGAGGGATAAATTGGGAGATTAGGATTGACATATACACACTACTCTGTATAAAATACCTGGCTGATAGGGACCTGCCGCGTAGCACAGGGAACTCTACTCAGTACTCTGTGGTGACCTATGTGGGAAAGGAATCTAAAAAAGAGGGGATATATGCATGTGTATAACTGATTCACTTTGCTGTGCACCTGAAGCTAACACAGCATTGTAAATCAACTATACCCCAATAAAAACTATTTTTTAAAAAAAAAAACAACCCTCACCATGTGTGAATCCACTGTGGGCCTCAGTGGGTGTGTTTCACTGTAAAATGAATTTTAAAACAATTCCTAAACATGTCTATCTCCAGTTCCCCACTTCCCCCAGAGCCCAATTCCAGAGAAGGGGCCAGGCCAAGGACTCTGCCTTTTTCAGACACGTCATCATCCTTTGCTGTCACTAGAAAAAGCCTCTGCAGAGGGTGGTGGGAGTGGGGGGTGGGATACGGGGAGGCAGGCGGGGGGCGTTCATGGCTCTTCAGGGCGGACGTGTGCCCCGCATCTCTGGGGTCCGTCTTCCATGTCATGACAAGGCTCCTCCTGAGCCAGCGTCCGTTCTGTGCCACGGCCTCCACGGAGTCTGTATGTGCCCATTTTACACCTTTTATTCATTGAGGCCGAGCTGGAGACCGTCTGGGTTCCCCAGGGCCACCAGGGGAGGTAGTGAGACCCCCGTCTGCTGAGGAATGGCAGCAAGTAATTCCAGTGCGTGGGTGTGTGCCAGGCCCTGATCTAACGGCTTTACATGTTGTATCGCATTTAATACTCACGATGACCCTACAGGGAAGGTTCTTTCCCCCGGCTAAGGATAGGTGGGGGGTGGGGGGCACAAGCACAGAGCCACTTGGGCTTTGGGGCTTTGGACCAATCCCACTTCTCTGCCCACCCTGCCGCCTTCTCCAGGGCTCTGGTGTCCCTGGGGGGCAGAGGGCAGCCCTGAGCCGACTTATGTCTGGAAGGAGAGAAGGTGGGGGCCGGACTCTGTCGTCCAGGGGCCCGTGTGGCGTCAGACTCCTCCTCCCGTGGGCCGTGTGACCCTGGGCGGCCCCCTTCCCATCTCTCAGCCTTGGTTTGCCCCGCCTTACAATGGGCTCCCAGCCCCTCGCCCATGGGTTGCTGGGAGAAGGGGGGGCAGGGGCTCTGCGGGGAGGCCCAGGGGTCCTGGGAGTGGAACAACCCTGCCTGCCGGCCCTTGACCCTCTGGCCCTCCCCGCAGGCATCTCATCCCCGGTGAAGAAAACAGAGATGGACAAGTCCCCTTTCAACAGTCCGTCTCCCCAGGACTCGCCCCGCCTCTCCAGCTTCACCCAGCACCACCGGCCTGTCATCGCCGTGCACAGCGGTGAGCGCCGCGGGCCCCGGGCGGGGAGGGGCGGCTGAGCCCTCTAACCAGGCCCCGTATGGCCGGGGAAGTCCCACCGGCCGTCTGACCACGAGTCCTCTTGCTGTAGCCTCCCACCCGGGCAGGAAATCCTGCAGGTGCCATGGTAGAGAGCACCTGGGCCTGACTCTTTTGGGGCCTCAGTTTCCCCTTCTGTACATGGAGGTGCAGCCTGGGACTCACCCCTCAACCTGCTCCCCACGTGCCATACTCGAGCGACCCACCGACAGACCCCGGGGCGAGATGGCCGCAATAGGAGGCAGACACCCAGAAGGACACACACAGGCCACGCAGGGGTACGGGAGCTCTCAGGAAGCACCACGCTCACAGCGTGGGGTGTGAGCTGAGCCCGTCACCCGTCCACTGGGCTCATAAACGACCCCCTCCCAGGGCTGTCCGTAGGACCAAATGAATTAAATCAGAATGAGTTAAATAAGAGCTTGAATGTCACCTGTTGCCCCTTGGTTGTGATAATGATGATTTAGTTCCATACAAGGGCAAATACACATACAGGGCAGAGGCAAACATCAAAATAGCACAACAGTTTAGACTAGGAGCCAGCCAAGCAGGCCCCCCAATTGCCACCATTCTTGTAAATAAAGTTTTATTGGCGGAGGGCCACACCCATCTGTTTACATGTCATCTGTGGCGGCTTTCAGGCAACAAGGGCAGAGTTGAGTAGCTGCATCAGAGACCCTATGGCCTGGAAAGCCAAAAGTATTTACTGTCTGGCCAGGGGCTAGAGAGAGAGGAAGGGGGAGTGACCACTAGTGGACACAGGGCTTCTTTTGGGGGCAGTGAAGTGGTTCTGGAATTACAAAGTGAATATACTAAAAGTCACTGACTTGTTTAGAAAAAGAAAAAAAAAGCAAATACCACACTGGAATATTACTCAGCCATGAAAAGGGGTGAAGCACGGACACTCGCTACAACGTGGATGGACCTTGAGACCACAGTGCTCAGTGAGAGAAGCCAGACACAGAAGGACACACAGGGGTGATTCCACTGATGAGATATCCACAGACAGAGAGTGGCTTCCCGGTTGTCAGGGGCTGGGGAAGGGGATGGGGGTGGTGCTCATGGGGACGGGGCTTCCTTTCAGGGGGATGAGAATGTTCTAAAAACACACAGTGAATTGTACACTTTAGAAGGGTGGATTTTATAGTGTGCAAATAATATCTCAATTAAAAAAAAATATTGACCCACCAGCCATTTATGGAAAGAGCTAGCCAAGCCTTGGGTCAGGGTGTGGCCAGTCAGGCTGGGCTCGAACCCCGGGTCTGCCACCTGCTTGCTCTGTGGCTGGGGCAGAGGACATTCCCTCTGAGAGCCACGGTCATACTCTGTCTTAAAAAAAGACGTGATGGGACTTCCCTGGCGGTCCAGTGGTCAGGACTCAGCAGTTTCACTGCCGAGGGCCCAGGTTCAATCCCTGGTTGGGGAACTAAGATCCTGCAATCCAAAAATAAATAAATTTAAAAAAATAAAAATAAATAAAAATGCTCAAAGGGGTGACGCCAGAGCTCTGTGGGGTCACAGTAGAGTCATCGAATCTGGGCGTGTAAATGACAGCAGGGCCTGGTCATGGCAGATGCCACTGGGTCTCCACATATTCGTATTATTAAAGGTGCCGCAGCGTGGGCATGACGCACACCCACAAACACAGTCACTCGGAGACAGGGCGGCCTGGCGGGAGCCCCCGGTGACCACTGCCCCCCTCCTCTCCACAGGGATCGCCCGGAGCCCTCACCCGTCCTCGGCGCTGCACTTCCCCACCACGTCCATCCTGCCCCAGACGGCCTCCACCTACTTCCCGCACACGGCCATCCGCTACCCACCTCACCTCAACCCCCAGGACCCGCTCAAAGATCTTGTCTCGCTGGCCTGCGATCCGGCCAGTCAGCAACCTGGACCGGTGAGTTTGGGGGGCACGACCTCCCTGGGGCCCTGGCGCGAGTGTCAGGCAACCCTTCCTCTGCCAGGGCAGCTTCTATTTTACAAACGGCGGGGTCCGCAGCCCCTGGAGCCAGACCGGGTGGGAATTCAGGCTTTTTCAGATGTCTGAGCGGATGGTATTTTAGGAAGCCCCCAAATCAAACACGGTTACGGCTGAGCTCAGGCCGCCTTTGGCCAGACTTCCACCAAAGCTTTTGGTGTTCGGAGCCTTTCAGATCTGAGAACCGTGGGCGAGGTGGTGGATGAATGAATGCGTACTCGCGGCAAATGCGGGGAGATGCGTCTAGGCCGCCCGTGAAGTCCAGCAATGCTGTTTAGGAGGCGTGGAAGGAAAGCAAGTGGGTACACAGTAGCCTGAGGAGGCAGGGGAGGCATGGCGATCCCAGGATGCTGGAGGCCTGCGGGGTCAGGCGAGCACCGGGCACCCACCAAACTCGTCCCGGCCGCGCCCACCAGGCCGGTCCACAGCCCTGGGGTGGACGGCAGCCCGAGGCGGAGGGGGCACCCGCCGCCTTAACCACCTGTCTCTCTGTTCCCCCCAGTTAAATGGAAGTGGCCAGCTCAAAATGTCCAGTCACTGCCTTTCTGCTCAGATGCTGGCACCCCCGCCCCCCGGGCTGCCGCGGCTGGCGCTCCCCCCCGCCACCAAACCCACCTCCGAGGGAGGAAGCTCGTCGCCGACCTCGCCCTGTAAGCACCCGGGAAGGCGTCCCCGAGGGGCCCCTCCCCTCCCCGGCCCTGCTTCTGGGGTCGGGGTCTCAGGCCCAGCCCAGTGGGTACTGGCGAGTTTGGTGGGTCCCCAGACGGAGGCCTGGGGCCCACGTGGTCAGGTCCACACAGGGCCAAGGCAGCCTGAGGGGATGGCCAGGGGCAAGTCTGGGGTCCACCCCCGTTGGCCGAGTGGCCTGGGGCCCCCGTGTCCCCGCTCTGGGCCTCTAAACCCTCTTCCATGCAACAAGCAGCTGGCAGTAGGTGAAGATCTCAAACTGGAGGTGGGAGGGCCCGACTCGGCCCTGAGAAGCCTTTTGTCTGCGGAAAATGAGAATCTGTTGTGGTGATGGTGGTTTTAAAATCAGGACATCTCACATAGAAATTCCAGAGTTCCGGATTCTCCAGGGAAACTGGCCCCAGTGGGCCCTGTTCCTGCTGGTAACCTGGGCTGGGCCACATCTTTAGACAGGACACACCCTGCCTGCCCACCTGACCCCAGGAGGCCCTGGGTTGGCTGCCTCGCCTTCTACAACTTTCTGCTCTCTGGATGTGGGTCCAGGTGGTAGCCTGGTGGGAGGCCCTGGCTTGGTCTCCTAACCTGCTAGAACTTTCCACCCTCTGGATGTGGCTCCAGATTACGGCTCGCCAGCCCCCAGGGCACCTCCCACCCCACCCCCCTGCCAGCCCCCACCCCAGTCCAGGGCTGCTCCAGGCTGGGAAGAGGTTCCTAGAATCCCCATCCTGGGGTCTATCTACCCCATCAGTGGTGGCTCTGCCCCCAGCCTCTCCCTAAACCCCCTTCCTCTCTGAGTGTCTCTCTCTCCCTCACTCCCCAGATGAGATTCCTCACCCCACCCAAGCAGGAGGGGCCAGCCCTTCCATCTGGGCCCCATCGGCCCCCCTCCCCGCATGCAGCACCCCAGTATTTCTTCCCCAGCATCCACTGCCTGCCGAGACCCGGGGCAGCCTCACGTGCAGACGGGCTTTCTCCAAACACCATGACAGAGCGCAGGGCACTGGGTTGCAATCCTGCCCCTGCATCTTGCTCCCTGTGTCACCTTAGGCAAACGTCCTCCCCTCTCTGAGCCTCAGTTTTCTCAGCCGCAAAATGGGAGAGTCACCAGAGGGTGGTGGCGAGTGAGTCAGTGCAATAGATCAGGGAGAACATTTAGCGGGAGGCCGGGCGCAGAGGACAGAGTTGGCATGTGGCGCTGGTCTTCACCTACTCTCCCTGCTTTCTCATCTGTGAAATGGGCATAATGATCACGTCTGCCGCGTTGAGGCTGCCGAGGGTTAAAATGGGATGGTGCCCAGTGCCTGGCTTACAGTGACGCTTAATAGACGAGGGAGAAACATGGATTTCTTCTCCTTCCCCTGCACTGGCTTCTGAACTGCAGGTGCAGCCTGCTTCCCACCACCACCCCCAACCCCGCAATCCCCTAAGCCTCACCACCTCCCACTTATCTGCGCTCTGGTGGAGACCACATGGGGACCCTCCCCCCACCCCCGTCCCCTCCCCAGCCTGGGTTGCGAATCATTCAGTCACCGGCAAAACATGGTGCGATTAAAATATAATCATATATATATGTGCGCACACACAGCCTTCCCCATGCCCTCTCCAGGAGGGAAATTAATAAATAAAACGCCCTCAATAATTCATGGCACCCCACGCGGTGGGATGCAGGTCGCAGGAGCAGGATGGACCAGGCAGTGGAACACTCTGAATAATTCACAGGCGGTTTCTGGATTATGAAACTTTCATCCTGCGCCTTCCCTCTCGGCAGACACCTGCCCGCGTGACCCCGGGGGCCCGAGACCGTGGGCTTTTCGGGGTGCCCGGACCATCGGGGGAGGGCGGCAAGCTCGGAGGCGCCGGGTGCTGGGTGTGAAGGCCTGGCTGTGTGACCCTGGGCAGCGGCCACCCTCTCTGGTGCTCCCGCGCCGCCCCCGCGCTAACGGGCTTTCGGTCTCTCTCCTCCCCGCAGCCTACTCTACGCCCGGCACGTCCCCTGCAAACCGTTCCTTTGTGGGATTAGGACCAAGGGATCCAACGGGCATTTATCAGGCACAGGTAGGGGCCAAGAGGCCGGCTGGTGGGGGGGTGGGAGGGGCAGGGCAGAGGGGCCGGCCTGGGCGCGCAGGGAGAGGCCGGCCTGCTGGGTCCCGTGCCGCTCCCGCCAGCCGCACCCCTGGCACGGTGGCCAGCCTCCCAGCCCCTTCCAGGGCCTCGAGCCCACGCCCGGGGACGTGGTATGGCCCCAAATCCTGCCAGGGGACGCTCCTGGCAGAGCTGCTGTGGGGCTGGGGTTTTCACCGCCCTGGCCCCATTTGTACCTATGGGAAAGACTGAGGCTCGCAGAGGCAAGGGGATTTGCCCAGGATCACACAGCGCGTCAGCCCAGGCTTTCAACCCCCCAGCCTTCATCCCCTCCCACGCCGGCCGGAGGGAGGGACCACAGGAGAGGGAGGTAGGGGGTGCCAGAGGACCCCAGGACGCCAGGCGCAGGTGGGAAGCTGAGGCAGCCCATGGCAGGGGGCGGGGCCTCCTGGTAGAACATGCAAGCCCTCCCCCCTGGCTGCAGCCTGCGAAGTGGGAGTGGGGCGGCAGAGGCGGGGTTGGCACCACCGCAGCTGAGTGTGCACCAGGGTCGGGGGCATGAGGCTGGCTGAGGATGAGACAAGGAGGCTCAGGGAGGAGGAGTGAGTTGCCTGAGGCCGCACAGCAGTGCAGGGCAGAGCCCCGATGGGTCTGGAACTGAGACTCATGGCTCCCAGCTTCCCTCGGGGTGGGAGGTGGCCTCAGCCCCTGCCCACGTGTCCCCGACCCCCGCCTTCGGGCCGGGGTCTACATCTGTGTTGCGTGCAAGCCGGGAGTGTGTTGGCGGGGGGTGTTCAAGGGCGGTGGCTGGACCCCAGAGCCGTGCTCCCTGGTGCGTGTTGGGGAGGGGGTCACGGGATATGAAACAGCCAGAGGGCAGCACCAGCTGCTGCAGGCCCACTGAGGCCCAGCCGCACAGAGAAACCTCTTCAGGGCTCCCCAGCTACTCCAAATCCCCAGAGCCAGAGAGTACGGGGATTTGTGGGGTCCCCAGGGGTCAGGTTCGGATCCTCAAGCCACTCTGGGAGGGTCCCCTGCATTGGAGTTCATCGGGAGGGGCTGACCAGGCCCAAGGAACCTCCCGCCACAGCCTGGGCCCCTGGCGACCGTCTGAGGCTGGCCAGGTTGCTGCTGGCAACTCAGGGGGACAGAGTGGGTGGGCAGGACCTGGCTATCCCCCTCCCTCCCTGCCCAGACTTTAGCTGGGGGTGCTGGGGTCAGGGCACCAGGGCTAACTGCGGGGAGCTCTGAACCTTAGTCTCTTCTTCTGGCCTTGGGCACCTCCTGGGAGTCTTTGAAGGGTCTGGAGCATTAGGGGACCAATTTTATCCAGAAAGGGCACTGAGAGGCCAAGACCACCCCAACACACCCTCGCACACCCAAAATATAAGTGTCCTGCTTTACAGAGCCCCAGCCAGGATCCAGACAGAGGGATCACTTGGTCAGGGTCACCCACCGAGTTGGGGTGGCCCCAGGATTCCCCACTTTGGGTTTTGGGTTCTGTCCCGGCCTAGACTAGACACCCCTGCCCCCCGCCCCCGGTGCTCAGGGAGCTGGGCGTTTCCTCTCCCACCCCCACCTGACAGCCCTCCCCGCTGGAGGCTGGGAATGTCCTAATTGCTGCAGAAAGCAAAGCTAATAAAAGTGACAGGGAGGGGACCCTGGCCCCTTAACCCTTCCCCAGCCTCCCCCCAACCCATTGTCAACCCCTGCATGGGGGGATGGGGGACCACCCGGAGCCAATGGCCTGCAAGGGGGGGGGAAACCAAGGTGCCAGGGAGGGGGGCACCTTTGGTCACCACCCCCCTCGGCCAGCAGGCCCCGCTGGGGACCCAGAGAGAGTGGGTCTGGGGCTGTGGAGGAACCTGGGGGTCGGGGGGCGCATCCAGGGCCCTGCCTGGGTGGGGAGGGGTAAGAGCCTGGTGTCAGGTAGAGCAGGGTGTCCAGGCAGGGGGATCAGTGCTGCCAAGGGCTGGAAATGATGGGGAAACAGCCTGAATGTGGAAGACCTCAAATGTGGGCTTTGGCCTGGGGGCCAAAGGGAGCCACTGAAGGGACGAGAGGGAGGGAGGAGCACAGCCAGGGCTGGGAGTTGGAAAGAACTTTGTGGGGCTGGTGGGGGAGGGTGGCACGGAAGGTGACAGACGGATGAGAGACCCCAAGGCTTATGGGAAAGGCGAGGCCCCCCCATCTAGGTCTGATGGAGGACCCCGCCAGCACCACGCAGGCAGGACCACCAGTCCCTGGACCAAGGGCGCCCAAGTCCCCCAGTGGGTTCAGGCGCCCCCACCCCCACCCCCGGCAGACCCCAGAAGGAGGGAAGCGGGGAGGAAGGGGCCATGAGACCCGCTCCCCCCTCTTGGAGCCCCTGTGCAAAGGGCTCAGAGCCCAGAGGCCTCTCCTTTCTGGCCCAGTCAGCACTTCCTCCGCCTTCATTATTCCTGGCCAGTTGGCTTTCCTCTGCCCCCACCCCCCGCCCCTGCCCCCCCAGCCTGCAGCGGCTACTCTCCCCGCACCACGTGCCCTTCCATCTCCTGCCCTCCCCGCAGTCAGTGCCTTGCCCCCTGATCAATATCCTCTCCCCCAATCAGCGCCCCTCCCCCAATCGATGTCGGTTGATCTCTCCCTGATCAATTGCCCACCTTCTTCATTCCCTCCACCCCCGTCTCTATCCATCAGTCCCCCCAGTCCTGAGCCATCCATCACTTTGGCCCCCAGAGTGGGGCTCTTGTGGGCTCTGGCACCCCCGCCCCCTCCCCTGTGTGAAGGGGTCCACCCGGCCGAGCATTTTACACCAGAAGCCCTTTGCCCATCACGCCCATTCAGCAGATGAGCAAACCGAGGGCCAGAGGAATTTAAGCCACATGCCCAAAGCCACACTGGTGGCTCCAGCCAGGCCAGGGGGATGCCAGAAGAGCCCAGACCTCACTACTGGCACCGCATGGCCTCCGTCTCCCCCTCAGCTGATGGGGGACAATGTTGAGTTGAGGGTGCCCCCCCCCCCCCACTGTTACGGGCAGAGAGCCTAGGAGGGGAGGAGGCAGGGAAAGGGCCTAGGGGAGGCCGGCCACCACCAGGGAGGGTCACGCCCAGAATCTGTCTGGTTGCCAACGGAAACCAGACATGAGGTAATGGCCAAGATGAACTTGAACTTGGCTGGAGGTGGGGGGCTGGGAGCCATGGCGCCAGTTCGCCAGTTCGATGGGATGGCCCAGCGGCTGCAGGGCGGCCTGGTTGGAGGGGGTGCGATTGATTTACAGCAGGGGGCAGGGGAGCAGCGCCACTGTGACCCCAGCGGGGTGGGGATGGGGGTTACCTACCCCCAGGCCTGCCCCACACAGGCGAATTGGATGCATATCCAGGGGAAGGGTCTGTACAGCGGCTTCCCTGTGGAGACCCCGGCCAGAGCTGTCCGTGCAGACCTGGCCACCTGACCCGGAGCCTCAGTCTCCCCCTCTGGAAAGGCCAGGCTAAGGGGTCAGCCCCAGGCAGGGGGACAGGCGAGGACTGAGGCCTCTCAGGCCTGAGTTCGAATTCTGGCTTCTCCCCTCCCACGCTGGTGGACTTGGGCAAGTTACTTTGCCTCTCTGAGCCCCGGTTTTCTTCACTGCAAAACGGGGTCAGGGGGCAGTAGTCCCTGTTTCATGGGGGTTCTGGGGGAACCGTTAAATGGGAAAATGTCACCCTCCGCGGACAAGGTGGGCAGATCCCCTCCCCTATTTTATACTCAGGGTAATGAGGTGCGGGGGTGAGGTTGCCGGATTTAGCAAACAAAACCACAGAATGCTCGGGTAGATTTCAATTCCAGATAAAGGATTTAAAAAAAAAAATTTTTTTTTAGCATAAGTATATCCCAGAAGTTGCATGAGATGGACTTAATACATTAACAGGTTTATCCATAGTTTATCTAGAATTCAGATTTCACTGTACATCCTGAGGTTTATCTAGCAGCTCTGCTTAGGGGCAAAGTCACTTGCCCAGGGTCACCCAGCAGGTTATGCCAGGTCTGGGATAGGGGAGACAGAGGTCCCAGGTCCCAGGGGGTAGGGGGGCCTCAGTGGGTATGGGCAGTGGCTGGCGGAGCCTGACCCCCATCTCTCTCCTTCTCTCTCTTTCTCTTTCTCTGTGTCCCCCTCGGCCGCCCAGTCCTGGTATCTGGGATAAGAAAGATTTCTTCCCACGCCCTGCTCCTTCGTCCAGGGAATCGAGGGGAGCCGCACAGCCGGCCCCCGGCCCACGTTTTCGGTGGCAAGCTAGAGCAAGCAAGAACACCCCGCTGACTCCCAGCCCGGCCGAAAGACAAAACACACAGACACATAACACACAGGAGGAAAAAAAAAAAAAGAAAAAAAAAAAAAAGGAGAAAAAAAAAAAAAGACAAACGGGAAAAAAAAAAAAAACAAAAGAAAACCACACATAAAAATAAACCCACCCAACCAAGAAGATAAAAGGTAAAGATGGCAACGCTTCGGACTCTTGGGATGCCGCGGCCGGACGGACCGGACCGGAGGGCCAGGCCCCACCGCCCCTGGGAGCGGGCGCTCGGGGCGTCCTAAGTTATTCATCTCCTCTCGCTGCTGCTCTGGGAGGGCTGGCTGCCCCCACCTCCGCCCTGGACCAGGTGAGCGCAGCCTGGTGCCCGTGCCCGGCCGACGGGGCAGGACACCCAGCGAGGCCGCCTCTCCCGCGCGCCCCCATCGCCACTGCCACCGGGACAGTGTTTGCCAAGTGGGGAGGCAGCCCCCGGGGGGCCGGCGAGGACCCCGGCGGCAGGCAGCAGAGGCCACCGCGGAGGCCGGGGTGAGCAGGGGTGCGACGGGGGCGGAAGAGGGTTGCGGGGAGACCCCGGGCGTCGCCGGGGGACAAGGACGCATGGCCAATACTCTCTCAGGAGTGCCGCGCGGTTGTGGACCTCTCCGCCCCGCCCCAGAGCGCGCCGGGGACTCGGTCTTTGGTGAAGCCCCGTGTGCCGGCCCGGTTTGGGAGACATCTCTATGCAAATGACCCCCAGCCCGCCCCCCCCCCAGGCATAGGAGGCCACCCTAGCGCACCCCAGCCCCCGGGGGAGGGCCCCACGTTGCACACACTGTAAGAAATGCACTTTCCGAGGAAGGGGCTGGGGGCGGTGGAGCGGAGGGGCCCGGAGCTGCTCTGGACTTTCCATCCACCCAAGCCCTGAACGGGGAGGACCCCACCACCCCGCTTAGCCCATGGAGGTGTGGGAGGTGAGAGCGAGTGGTTTAAGTGCCTGATTCCCACCGCCCGCCCCCCCTCCCCTTTGTCCAGCTGGGACGCGAGTGGCCGTGGGCATCCTCCAACCTCCTCCCCCGCAACCCGGCCCCTCCAGTTGCTGACCCCTCATTGCTATGCCCCCCCCCCCAGAGCTAGAGCGATGGGACCCCGCCCAGTGGGCCCAAGGGGCAGAGCTGGGCATCCCCCCAGCGTCCTGCCGTGCTGGGGCACGGGGGTGGGATCTGGGGAAGGCGATGTGCCCCCCGTCAGCGCCTCCTCTGCCAGTGCCTTACATCCTGGAGCGACACCCCCTCCCTGGTGCCTCCCGGCCCAAAGGGGGACCACGGTTTGCACTTTCATCCCCCCACCCCCCGCCGAAGTGGGGCACAGCCGGGAGGTGCATCGCAGCTGGGCCGCCAGAAGGAGAGAAGGCCAGGCCGGGTGCAGTCCACGTGTGCCTGGACAGGGCAGGGGGTTCTGGCTGGGGGCAGGGAGGGTCAGCGCCTCGGGGCTCCCTGCAGCCTTGTAGGGGGCCTCCCATCTGCTAAACATTTTCCGTTGAGCCGCTCCAAAAACACTAAACCTGGGGCCACCGGGTGCCCCCTCACCCCAGCTGCCCGGCCCCATCCATGCCTCCACCCCGGGATGGCCATCTTGGGTGGGGAGCCTGGGAGGGGGTGTTAGGTGTTCTAGGGTCACCAGGCCCAAACACAAGGACCCCTCCCGGCCCATCCGTCTGAACCCCAACTGGCCTCCTCCATGCCTGGCTCTGGGGAATCCTGACGTCCATCCCCGGGCCCAGGCCAAAGCCATGGCCCTGGGCAGGCCTCCGCTTCACCCGCTCCCAGCCTGGCCCTCCCCTCCCTCTCCCGGTGAAACCCCGGTGCCCCGGGGCCTGGCCAGCCTCCCCCCACCTCCCCAGACACCAGACTTTCCTCCTCCCAAACCAGCCCAAGGGGCTTGGCGAACCCACTCGATCATAAAGAGAAACGATCCCTCCCCCCGAGACCCTTCCCCACCAGCCCCACTCCCGCTGTCCGGAGGGGTTCCAGAACCCTTGGTCCATCCCTCTGTCCCCAGGGCCCCTCCACTGGGTGGCTGTTGGGGACCAAAGCATGGGCCGCTCTCCGGGAGAGCAGGGGGTTGTGTAGTTGGGGTATCCGGAAAGCTTCTCAGCCGGGAACCTTAGGGTGAGGGTAGGTGGGGGAGGGGAGGGGGCACCTGGCAGCCCCCAGCTACCTAACTTTGCATGGTGCTTAGTCGAGGATTCCTGTGACCTGGCTCCTGACGTCAGCTCGCGGCGGCTGAAACTGCATGGCGAATGATACTGGCTCTATCTCCCTCCCCCAGCCCTCCCCCAGCCCTCCCCCCCACTCCCTCCTCTTTAAAAGAAAAAAAAAAAGATACAAAAAAAAAAAAACCTTAAAAAAATTCCATGTTTCCTAATTTGCACGAAATTTTCTACCACATGATGTGCCTTGCCTTCCAAAAATAAGTATTACCTTTAAACAATATCAGCGCACACAGATAGCTGCATGCACTGCTCGTGTAGTTAAAAAAAAAAAAAAAAGACAAAGCAATGACATGAAATAAAAAGTAAAAATTGAAAAGGGATGTATTTCTATTTGTAAAAAAAAAAAATTAAGAATTAAAAAAAAGAAAAATCACATTGCTTAAAAAAAAAAAATCACACGCTTAAAAATCACATTGCTGAAAAAAAAGCAATCCACGGAACAATCGCCCCACGGTTTGCTCCACCCCCAGCCCACCCTTGGCCGCGTCTCCATGTCTCCTGCTGCATTGGGGGTGCCCCCTGGTGCTCTGCGACGCCCCCCCCAGCCCCACCCTCGGTCTCCAAAGGGGTTGTTTCCGAATCCCCTGCCCACAGAGGCTGGCGGACAGACCTCAGGGGTGTCCCCTGACACCGGGCAAGGGCTTCTCCCCTCACCGGGCCACAGGCCAGCCCCCCAGACGCCACGCATGCACCCGCAACCCATGCGGTCCGCCCATGGGGCGGCCGCCCTGCCCACAGCCAGACTCCCCACCCCATCCCACCTCTCCTGCAGGCTGGCGTCCCCCTGGCTCAGGGTCAAATCGCTGTCCCGCCCCCAGCCCCTTCTCCCCCTGTGCAGCCCCCCGCCTTCTTGCCAAAGGACCCACCCCACCCCACCCCTGGAGACTGGCCTTGGGTGGCAGGAAGGACCCTCCTGCCCTCCCACCCAGTTCTATTACGTCTTCCAGCTGTAACTGTGGAGGGGGGTCTGGTGTGAAACAAACAAAAAGACAAAAACCGAACCCAATATATGCAATATTTGTCTGTCTGTACCTGTAGGTCTAGTTCAGCCATCGGAGGCCCGGCCGGGGGGCCAGGGGGCAGGGGCAGCCGGAGGCACCGCGTCCCAGGCCCTGGCAGGGGTGGGCAGGGGGCTGGCCGTGCTGTTGTCTTCTCCTCGGTTTTATTTTCTCGTATTTTCCTTCCTTCCTTTCTCTGTCTCTCTTTCTTTCTTTTTTTCCCCAATTTCCTTTGCCTTTCACTCAACCAAAGCTGAGACAGTAGCAGTTAGTGGGGTGTCCAGGCAGGAGAACCAAAGGGCCGGGTCCTCCAACCTCGCCACCTCTGGCTGGCCGTCCCCGGGCCCCTCAGACATCTCCTCTGGGGATCCACCAGGCAGACGGTCCCCATTCATTCCCCGGCCACCACCTCAGACTTTAGAATTGTCTCCAGAGCCGGGTGGGGCCTTGCAGACAGGCCCGGGCTTTCATCCACCACCATACGTTCATGTCATGTTTTCTTTCGAAAAGTCACCTCAGCAAGCCCCAGGGGCCAGAGGGAGAGCCCAGACCACGGCCTCAGCTGGGCCTTGACACTGCCCTTGAGAACTGCCCTTTGGCCTGAGAGCCCAAGGCCATGCTTGTCAGTTTCCATGGGGGCTGATTTCTGGTTTTCATTCCCTGCCCGCCCCAGGGAAGTGGGAGCAGCCAGTGGCACAGGGAGTGGGTGGCCCGCCCCTGCAGGACCCCTCCCCCACGGGCTTCACCGGGACCACCTCACAGCCCGCACTCCACAGCGCCCCGGGCCCCACAGCTCCGCCCTTCCTCGCCCCCAGCTGTGCGTCAGGATAAGGCAGAAACACTAGGAACCAGCCCGCTCACCTGCCTTTGCAGTTTGGGTCGATGCCCGGGGAGTGGGGCAGGCAGGGGGTTGGGTGTTGTTTTTGTTTTTTTTTTTTTGAACATACATGAAACTGACATCTCAAACCTGCGGCTCACTGGCCCATTGTCCATCCCATACAGAGTCCCCCAGCCTGACCTTGGGGTCCAGCCCTTGCTGTGGAAAAGACTAAGGAGACCTCCCCAATATATGCAAATTGCCCCCATCCCTCTCTTTGGATGAGGGAGGGCACCGGACCCCAACCTGGGTGGAGAGGGAGGTGTGGAGAGGTCAAGTTGACCTGGCCCTATCTGACTGGGGCGGGGGTCCGGGGTGCCCCGTGCCCAGGTCTGGAACCCCGGTTCTGGCCGAGTTCTGAGCCCAGATTCCCACCCTGAGCTAGACAATCAGACCGGAAAGGAACCTCAGAGGAGACAAGGGGCGGGGTGGGGGGCTGCTGCAGCTTCAGCCTCAGCGTCCCCCTCCCTGCTCCGGAACTTTCTCTCTGTCCCCAGAGACAGCAGTGTTCAAGAGCAAGCAGATTTGGCTGGACAGCGGCCAGTGAGGCAGGATCCCGGGGCCCGGAGCAACCGTCCAGACCCCTGGAAGAGACAGCACACAGGACCCCCACACACGCACCCCTCCTCTGGCTTCTCTGACGGTACTTTGACCTCCAGCGTAGGGCTATACTATACATTATATATATATATATGTGTATAATTTTGGAATTTTTTTCTCATAATACAGATTATACAGTGGCTACTTTTTATTTTGGCCTGGATTCTCTGAGACCCTGATTTTTACTTTTTTGTGGGGCGGGGGGGAGGGAGGGTGATGGGCGAGAGGTTCCAGAGACCCATCCTCAAATCCAGCATCCCCTGCATCCTCCCATCTTTCCCTGTTTCTGCCACTTTGGACACTTCCTGAGGGTCTCATCTCCACACTGACACCACCTCTCCGCCATCCATGTATCCCTAAGCGTTTCAGAGTGCGTGGGGTCCGAGCTGGCCCCAGAGGCCCACACTCCCCCCCCGGCCCCTTCCCCGGGCAAGGCAGGGAGACAGACCCAGAGCGATCCCAGCAGGACTTGTTGCCAGCGATACCAAAACAGACTTTTCCCAAGCAGTGCCTCACATGTCTGCTGGTGTGGCTTTGGGGTTCTCCTCCCCCAGTCCCTGGGGGTCCCCTAGGCCTCAGGAAAGAGGAGGTGGGATCCAACAGGAATAAGGGCTCCAGGAGAGGAAGGAAGTCCCACACCCCCCAAGCTCCCACCCTCCCTACAGCCCTGCCTTCACCCCACCTGGCTAGAAGGGGACCCACTGGAAAAGGGACAGGAGCTACCTCAGCCCCCCCTCTAGTGGTGAGCCCCCAAAGCCCATCCCAAAAATGCATAGACATCCCATCCTCCCAATCTTGGGCCCCAGCCAGGCCCCCTGAAACCAAAGCCCCTTCACATCCAGGGGTCCTGGCCCCTACCCCCAACTTGTCACCCTCCCACCCCCCAGGGCCGCACATGGGGGCGGGACAAGCCGTGTCTGACGGACAGAACACGTGTCGTTGGGGGGAGGGACGACAGAGAGAGGGGAGAGGGACCCATTTTCCTCTCTGAATTTTCTTTCCTTCTTTCTCTCTTTTTTTCTTTCTAAAATTTTTGGTGGTGTTGCTGTTAATTTCCTTTTCCCTCTGAGATGTTTTTTGAGGGGTTTTTTTTTCCCCATGTTGTATTTTACCGATATTACCAGGATAGTTTACTCTGCTTCTCGCTTGCTGCCGCACACACCGGATACAACACACACGCGTGCGTGCACACACACACACACACACACACACACACCCCATGCTCATGAACCCATGCTGGGAGAAGGTTCGGGCCAGGCTCACTGCCCTCCTCCTCCTCCTCCCCAAGGTGGGGACAGGATGGGGGACAAGGGGACATCTGAGCAGACCCAGGCCCAACCTTCTCCTTGCCCGGCTCCCCTGCCCTGCGCCCTCACATCATACTCCGATCATAACCTTGTATATTATGCAGTCATTTTGGTTTCCGCCGACGCGCCTACCTAAGTACCAGTTACAGAAAGTGACTCTGGCTGTTATTATTTTGTCTGTTTCCCTATGCAAAAAAAAAAGAAAAGAAAAGAAAAAATGAAAAAGGGGGGTTCCATAAAAGATTCAATAAAAGGCAAAAAAAAAAAAGAAAAAATGTATAAAAATTAAACAAGCTATGCTTCGACTCTTTCTAGCTGTCTTGGGTCCTCCTTTCTGTGTTCCATTCGGACTGTTCTGCGTTCCGTACCAAAGTGCAGGGAAGAGGCTGGAGGGCAGGCGGCCTCAGGAAACCAGTCCCGGGATTCTCCCAGAGTCTTTGATCAACAAATTCCACGGGCATGTGTGGAGCACCTGCTCTGTGCCAGGCACAGGGAACTCCACCTCCTACCTGGCTCCAAGGACAGAGCCTGGCACACAGTTGGTGCCCCAAAAATGCACAGAATGCCTTCCCTCTTTTTTTTTTTTTCTTTTCCACCTAGCAAACTCCCATTCATTCAGCAAAGATTTCCTGAGTACTTGCTGGGTACCAAGTACTGGGGACACAGTGGAGAACAAAAAAACACCCCAGATGATCTGCCTTCCTGGCACTTACAGTTCCAAGTTGGGAAAATGGACAATAAACAATAAAAATAAGTAAATGTCGGAGGACGTAAGTGCCAAGGAGACAAATGAAGCAGAATAAGGGATAGGAGAGTCGGCCTCACATGAGGAAGTAATGTTTAAACAGAGATTTGAATAGAGGGAGAGAAACAGCCCCCTGAAAATCTGGCAGAAGAGTTTTCCAGGCAGAGGGCACAGCCCATGCAAAGGCCCTGGGGCAGCACCATGCCTGATGTGTTGGAGGAACAGCGAGGAGGCCCGCGTGTCTGGAGCAGAGTGAGCAAGGGGGAGAGAGGGAGGAGGGCAGGGCAGGGAGGGGACGGGGTAGGTCAGCCAGGGCCTTGTGGGCCACGGGGAAAACTTGGGATTTTACCCCAGGAGGGAGGTGGGAGCCCCGGAGGGCAGTGAGCAGAGGTAGGACAGGACAACTTGGTGCCAATACCCTCTCCTCCAGAAAGCCCTCTCTACCTGCCTGGGCAGAGCCCCTGCTAGCCCTCCTAGCACCCCAGCACCCCAGTCTCTTCCACACCACCCCTGACCACTCAGAGCTGGCAGTATCCATGTCCAGCTCCTACCCCGAAGCCACAGGGGCTCGTCAAAGGCTGGGGTCAGGGAAGCATCATGGATGTGAGGGGCAGTCACTTCTCCTCCTTGGAGGCTGCGGTCTGAAACCTTGTCCCCCATCCTGGCCCCCATTCCAAGTCCCCCAGGGACCCCCAAGACGTGCAGTCAAAGCTCTCCGCTGCACAGGCTCCTTCCATCCTACCCACAAGCCTCCCCGGGAAGGACGTTTATATCCCCTTTCACTGGCGGGGAAACTGAGGCACGAAGCGAAGGCAAGACGCACGGAGAGGGACCCAGGTGCGGTGCGCCGACGCTGACGCTCAGATGCGCAGCCCCACGCTGCTGCCCAGTAACAGGCACAGAAGACACAATCGTTGTGGGGCAGAGGTGGAGTCCGAGACCCCCCCCCCCCCCGCCAAGATGGACACGTACCCTTCCCATGCCCCACCCCCAATCGGGGTGGGCTCTTCTGCGCTCAGCGGCGAGGTTCTGGCGCCCCCTTGTGGGAGGACCTAGGACCTGGACCCAGAAAGCGGGTCCCGGATGGAGGGGTCAGCTGACCCGCGTCCCCACAGTCCGGCTCTCCTGGCGGAGGGGTGGAAGGGGAGCTCTAGCAGGAGCTTCTTTGCGGGGTGGGGATCTCATCTTGGGTGAGGGGCTCAGTCCGGGGGTGGGCGTTCAGCTGGGATGGAGGGTTCAGCCAGGGGCTGGAGATTCATCCTGGGGCCGCGTCTCAGCAGGGCTGGGGGCTCAATCTGGCCTTTAATCTCAAGGAAAGCCTCAGTGGTTTTTCATCATTTGGCCCCTGGGGTGAAGCAGTTTTTGGCTTTGAGGGGCTCTCCCAGCCCTGGCTCCCCACTAAACGCCATAAAAGGGTCAGGCTTGCGACAACCAAAAGAACGCCCCCCCAGACGCCCCCGACGCCCCCTAGTGGGGAAGTCCCGCCCCCTACGGAAGGGGAGGAGCCCCGAGAGGCCCTCCCTTCTCCCTTCCCGACCCCCTCAACAGTGCCACCCACCCGGAAGCCCCAGACCTCGAACAGAGGAGCCTGGAGGGCAGAAAACTCCTGCCATCACAGAGCTGCCGTCGGAAAACACCCTCTGACCTTCAGGATCCCCCGAGTCTGTGGTGGGAGGCCCATTTGCCCCGCCCCATCTTCACCATTTCAGCATAACAAAAAGCCGACATTTATTAGACGCTTTTGGGGTGCTGGGTTCTGCGCTCAGGATTTCTGTAGACCGTATTTCATTCAAACCTCATGACGACTTGTGAAGAATCTATTATCCTCCCCTTTTACAGGACGGGACACTTAGGCACAGAGAGGTTAAGTTACTTGCCTCGGGGCTACACAGCAAAGAAGTGGGGACTCCAACTCCTTCTCCTTCTCCATGGCGCCTCCCCACAAGGAGTGCAGGACAGGAAGAAGGGGTGCTGCTGCTGCTTCCCCCCCCACCACCACTCCCACTCCTGCACCCTCACCCCAGGCCCTGGGAGTCCCAGCCTCCAGAACAGTGCCCTGAAATTCAGCACAAGGTAGGAGGAGCCTTCATCTCCCAGGAAACGGCCTTGCTCTGAGCCAGCTCAAAGTTCACGTTCAGGAGCAGCAAACCGAGGCCAGGAGAGGGGCTGGGAGACAAGTGATTCCTATGGATTCATTGAAGCAGGCCTGGAAAACTCTTGGAAGAGCTTGCACGTGGGCAAGAGGAGGACCTGGCTTCTCCGATGAAATCCAAAGGGCAATAGAAATCGGAGGTAGGAGAAGAAATCAAAAGGGCCAAAAGCTGACAGCGATGCAGACTGGGTAGAGATATGAGATGGTAGGGGGTCTCGGGGAGGTGGGTTGCTCCTTGCGCCAGGGGTGTCCTCCAGGCTCAAGAAGAGTGGAGACCAAGCTTGGGAAGGGGTACAGGGCGACCAGGTAACACGCAGAGAGCCCTCCAAGAGGGACTTGGGGCAGGTCCTGAGTCCTCTGCACTCAAGGGCACTTTACCCTGAATCCCAGATGGAGTTATCTCACTGGCCCCAGGACCGGGTCCTTGCTGATGGGTATGGAGGAGGCACTGGGGCATCTTTGGGTGGCTGTCTGGAGGAGATGAGTGGGAAACCTTCGCGAGAAGGAGCTTGCCATTGCTTCATGGTTCGGAGGCCCCTCTCTCCTCCAGTTCCAACCCCCAGTCGCCCTCTCCATCCTTCTCCTCTTTTCTCACAGTCTCCTCTTCCTTCTCTTTACTGCTGTGGAGACAAGAAGGGCCCAGGTAACCCAAGTTAATAAGGACTGACAGTGTTCCGGGCTTCTTACAATGCTCACAGAACCTCTGAGTCCTGCAGCCACCCTTGTTGTTCCCATGGTACAGAGGGGGACGACGAGGCTCAGGCAGCTTAGGACACAGGCCCCGTTTGAACACGAAGGAAGTGCTTGAGCCCATAGTTGAGCTGCATGAGCCAAAACCGATAAGGGGTTTCAAAACCGTGGGTGAGTGGACAGGCAGAGAGAAGGGGGATGGACCGACGGATGGGTGGATGGGTGGTGGGAAGGTGGGTGGTTGGATGGATGGACAGATGGAGGATTGGACGCTGGAGGGAGGGAAGGAGAGAGAAACGGAGGGAGACAGGGAGGGAGGGCTGATGCATGGATGGATGATGGACGGCTTGAGGGAAGAAGGGAAGGACAGGTGGATGGATAAATGGATGGGGTTCGCGTGGGGGTGATAAAGGCTTTACAGACCCCTTCCCCCAAAAAGACTTTACAGACCCCAATTGAAACACATATTAGGGATGGGCTTCTCTGTGAGGAAGCCACCCTCATTTTGCAGGTCGGTAGTCAGGAGAGAAGAGAGTGAGGTTATGTGAGGCCCCCATGGATTCTGAATCAAAGAATTACCCCCTGGTCCTGCCCGGCCTCCTTGGAGGATGTTCGGAGAAGGGAGGGGCTCAGAGAGGGGAGGGGCTCAGAGGGGGCTCGACACGGGGAGGGGCTTAGGGGGCGGGACTCAGAGAGGGGAGGGGCTTAGAGAGGAGAGATTTAGATATTTCGGGAGGGAGGAGCTCAGAAAGATGAGGACCCACCTGTCCCAGGGCTCGCTGCACCAGATGGCGTAGACCAAGGTGAGGACAAAGATGAGGAACAGGAAGGCCAGCGCAGCCCCCAGCCCTACCAGCCACGGCTTCCGCTGGGCCACTGCGGGCGGGAGCAAGGCGGGGTCAGCAGCCTGGCCGCCAGGTTGGGACTCTTCCCCACCCCGCTCCCACTCCCTCCCAAGGCCTTACAGGGTTGGGCCTTAACCAGCCGCGGGACCAGAGCTGCCAGAAGGGAGAATTGGCCGGGGGTCGTCCAGAATCTATCCATCCTTCTCCGTCTGTCCTCGCCCCTGTTCAGGTTCTGGGGTTGCCGCCCCAGCCAGAGGGGGAAGTGGCCTGCGCAGGGCACCCCAGGGCAGGATGTGGCCGGTGCCGCAGGAAGTCGGAGGTGGGGCCCCCTCACTGGGTTCCGGGCACCATGGGGAGGGGCTCAGGGTCCCAAGCGTCCCAGCCCCCGTCTCCCTGAGGCCCATCCTAACCCTGTCACTCCCCACGGCCAGGGACATGGGAGGGGAGGCTCAGGAAAGATGGGGAACTCATTTCCGGAGCGCCTACTATGTGCCAGGTCTTGCAATGGCTCTTGAGCCCCGGCACCTCCTTCAAGCCTCACACTCTGGTGGTCAGAACTCTTGTCCTCACGTTTCAGAAGAGGAGCCAACTCGAGGCTCAGAGAGGTCAGGCCACTTCCTCTTGGCCACACAGCATACCAAAAGAACATAGTTCTCCCAGCTAGGAACACCCCCTACCCCAACCCTCTCCCATCCTGGGACATGAACCTCCAAATTTGACCTTAGCCAGAGCCTGCACATGCCCCATCCTTTGGGCAGCCTGGGCTTCCATCCCAGCTCTGCCAGCAACAGCCAGGGAGAGCTGGGCCAGTGGCTTCCTTCTTTCTAAGTCTCAGTGTTTTCAGCCGGAAAATGAGACTAATTGCAAACTGACCGAGACTGAGACCATAACGATGCTAGGCGTTCAGCGGGAGCACCTGTTAGGGAGATTATTACATTTTTTTATTTATGGTTTTTCTGCCCCCTGGTGGACGATCCTGGGATATTCTCAGACAGAAGCTCCCCGCCTTCTGGACTGGATCCTACCAACCCCGGCTACCTGCTCCACAAGGGAGCCCTAAATGCCAGCCTTTATCAAAGTTCTCATTAGGAAATGGTTAACATCCAGGGCAAGGTCCAGGGCCCGGAGAAAGTGAGGAGAGGGGGGGAGGTTGGAAACAGGGAGGAGAGAGTCCCTGTCCCTTTCCAAGATCGCGCACGTGGGGGCACCGCACCCTCCAAGACCCAGTTCCCAGAAATGGAGTCACGTGACCCAAAACCCTGGGTTGATGGGGGGAGCAAGGCTTTCCTTGGAGACGGCCCTCGGGGCTCAGGACAGCAGAATCGAGATTGCAGGGGGGAGCGCTTAATCTGCCCAGGGTATCTGGGCACCATGGAGTTTGGTTTCCCACCCTTGCCTGGGCGTTACCCCCAACCCCAAAAGCTGTCTCCTCAAGGGGAAACTAAGTCCCACGGGATGACAGTAGCGCTTCTGAAGGGCTCTTCCCCAAGAGGCAGTCCCTGGCCGATACTGGTCCTGAAGCTGAGTGGGAGGGAGGAGGCTCTGGCAGATAGATATCAGGCAGAGGGCAAAGAAATCAGGCAATGGGTAGAAGCAGGAGGGGCCATGAAATTGCAGGGATTAGGGTTTTCTCAGTAACCAGGAATGCTCTCCAAATGCAAGTGGTACAAATCATAACACATATAGACCACATAACGCACAAAGATCCCTCCTTGAGGTGGGAGGGGTGGTCCCAAGCCTCTTCATTCAGGACGCTGTACTCTCAACCCCAGATGGAGTCACTGCAGTGGCTTCAGGTTCAGGTCATTGCTTCTAGGGTGTGGAAGGGGCACCTCTGGGGGGCTGCCTGGAGGCAGCGGCTGAGGAGTCTTCACATGGCCACGTTCTTGACTTTCTCCTGGTCTCTGCGCTCCTCTTTCTCCTCCAGCTCCAGCCCCAAGTTTCTCTCTCCTTCCTTCTCGGCCTTTTTCTCCTTCTCTTTCTTCCCCTTCTTGTCTTCTTTACTGTAGGGACACAAAGGCGCCAGACCACAATAAGAAACAGAGTCACTCCCATTTAATGAACAATTACCTGTGCCAGGTCCTATGATGAGCGCTTTACAAAAAGAATCTTTGCTGAATCTCCAAAACAGCCCTAACAAGGCAGCCTTGTTATTTCCATTTCACAAAGGCAGACACTAAGGGTCAATTGTCCCACGGAAGGATGGATGGATGGGAGGATGGATGGATGGATGGATGGAGGAATGAATAAGGCAGGGAGGAAACTACAAATTAGGAGCACCTGTGGGATCTGGCACCTCCAGCACATCCTGGGAGTAGGAATCACATTTTACTGGGGCTGAGCTGGGTCGTAGACAAAGCACAGTCTGGCCCACGCCTGTCCCTCAGGCATCTTGGGCTCAGCTGAGAATCTCCCAGCCAGGATAGTGTCCTCCTCCCAGCTCCTGAGCTCCTACTTCTGTCCCCAAGCCTTTGCCCAAATTGGGATCTTGCCCTGAAAGAGCCCCCAGCCCTGCCCGCATCCCTGAGCCAGGATCATGGGAGATGCTGAGCCCAGGAGAGACACCCACACCAAATCACACACTTGTGCACAGTCCCTACACAATCCCACACCACAGTCTTGTTCGACAAGTATTTATTAAGTGCCTATTGTGTGCCAGGCCCTGTGCCGGGCCCTGGGGCCAGAGCCAGGACCAAAGCTAAGTTCTGTTCACTTACTGGAAGCCACTATCTAGTGTCGAGAGACCGGTAAATGACTAAGATAATTTCAGCTGGTTATACATGCAAAGAAAGATGCAGGGCTGTGGCAGAGAGAGTGTCAGGAAGGCTGGTGGTCAAGGTGGGCTTCTGTGAGGAAGAAACATCTGAGCAGGGACTGAAGGAGAGACGGAGCCAGCCAGAAGATATGGGGAAAGGTGTACAAAGTAGCACCAACAGTAAGTGCAAAGGCCCTGGGGCAGGAACGTGCTTGAGGTGTTCAAGGACAGAAAGAGGTCCTCTGCGCACACCCACCCCTTCCCTCCTCGAGGAGGGGCCTCATGCAGACCCCCTGACCCCCACACACGTCTACACATGCTCACACGGCAGTACCTCAGGTCCACTTCCTCGTTCAAGTAGGGATCCATTCTGAATGCGGACTCCTCTTCATCCTCAGCTCTGCAGAAGAGATGGAGATGGAGGGGTGAGGGCGGGTGAAGGGTGGGAAGTGGGGGCAGCCTCAGCCTCAGTCTCCCCCAGGCTGGGGGAACTGCAGGAAGCAAGAGAGGGGGCTGCATGGCTGTCCTGAGCTGTGGGGGCAGGGGGAGCAGGGAAATGGGGAGACAAGAAAGGGACCAGAGAGGGTCATGAGGTAGGAGGGGATGCTCAGCGCTTTGGGGAGCGGGGAGGAGATGGAGGGTGGGGAAAGGGGCTCCCACCTCTCTTTGGAGCACCAGATACGGTTGGCCAGCATGAGGATGAAGATGATGAACAGGAACCCCACGACAGAAGCCAGGCCCACCAGCCATGGCTTCAGTTGACGCTCTGAGGCTGTTAGGAGGTGGGGGGAGAGGAGACTCAGAAATGGGAAAGGTGGGGGGCCCCCGAAAGGACAGGGGCGAAGGGTGCAGGGGATGCTCAGACAGAGGGGTCTTAGAAAGGGGCTGGGTGTCACAGGTGGTTTTGTTTTTGTTTTTTGACTGCGCCTTGCGGCATGCAGGATCTTAGTTCCCCGACCAGGTATCGAACCCGTGACCCGTGCCCCCTGCAGTGGAAGCACTGAGTCTTAACCACTGGACCGCCAGGGAAGTCCTTTTAAATTTTTCTTTCTTCTTTTTTTTTTTTTTTTGGCTGCGCCGCAGCTTTTGGGATCTTAGTTCCCTGACCAGGGATTGAACCCGGGTCCCAGGCAGTGAAAGCGCCAAGTCCTAACCACTGGACCGCCAGGGGATTCCCTCAGAGATGGGTTTTAGAGAAGGGGACGGGGCTCTGAGAGGAGGGGGTGCTCAGGGATGAGGTGGGAGGCCCAGAGGGAGTGGGGGAGTTAGGGAGGCTGCCTCCAAGAGGGGCCTGACCCCATTCCTCTTCTGCCTGCCCACTCCTCTCGGAGGCCTCGGTTTCTCATCAGACGGGGAGATGGCGAACCTGTGTCCAAGCCCATCCCCACGACCCGTCCTCCCGCCCCCGCCCCAGAGGTCGGAGCCCTACCCTGCTGGGCCTCAGCCGGCGACAGGAGCAGGGCGCTGAGCAGGAGAAGGGTCTCCAGGGTCCCCATGGCACGGAGGATCCAGCAGTTCCAGGTACGGGAGTGCACAGTCCGGTCAGAGTCAGGGGAGACCCTGCCCAGCCCCTGATAAGGGGGCAGGCAGGTCTGGGGGCGGGGCAGGCCCAGACCAGAGGGCCCCTCCCTTTGCCCCGCCTGGTTGGCACCCACTCCCTCTCCCCCGCCTTCCAGGAGGGCAGACTCTGGACCTGGCGTAATGATTAACACGGGAGTCCGGCCCCTCTGCCCTGCGCCCCACCCAGGACCGCCAGCCTCAGGGTCCCCCAGGCTCCCCGCCACAGGCGCCGGGCTGAGCCGGCCCTGAGCTTCCTTCCCGGCTCAGTGCTTTTACACATCATTACGATTCTTTCTCTGCATGCACCATGAAATTTTGCCACCGGCGTTTTACAGAGAAGCCAGGGAGGCCAGGAGCGTCAGGCCGGGCAGAAGCAGCCAGAACTGAGATGTAAACGCGGGTCTCTCACACCACCAGCTTATACTGGCTCCTCTTGGGTTCCCGACCCCTGGGAACCCACAGCCAGCTCCAGGGGGAGCAAACGGGGCAAGAAGGGATGGGCCACCATCCACCTCCAAACCCAGTTGCTACCGTGTGGCCGGAGAACGGGGCCCCTGGGGTAGCTGATGACTCAGACTCCTGGCTCTCCTGCGTGTCAACCTTGATCCCCAGGCTGATTAGATAGGGTGCCCTGCCCGGGCGAATGGGGACCCCACCCCAGCTGCCACGGGACAGCCACAGCCCAAGCACATGGCAGGAAGGCTGGGGTGGGGAGGCCTGGCCCTTCTCCAGGCCTGAGACCTCTGTCGGACGCCTGGGGGCTGGGGGAACACCAGCATCGTTGCCCACGGACGTACGGAGTGCCTGTGCATTCCCGGAGCCCCCTCCCTTCCTGAGGTCCGACCACGGTCGCTGTGCACGAGGGCCACTCAGT
Source organism: Balaenoptera ricei (assembly GCF_028023285.1). Taxonomy (NCBI): domain Eukaryota; kingdom Metazoa; phylum Chordata; class Mammalia; order Artiodactyla; family Balaenopteridae; genus Balaenoptera; species Balaenoptera ricei. The sequence goes on from NC_082641.1 coordinate 180,422,144, forward strand.
GGAGCCCAGGACAAGCCCAGTTCGACCAGCCAGGCAGGCACAGGTGAAGCTCCTACTGTGTGCCCCAGCCCGTGCAAAACTCAGGAGCGAAGGAAGCCCTCAGGCTAGTTAGGAAGTCAGGACCCCCAGAGACGGACCCATCCAGCTGCCGAACCAGGAATGAGGTGAGAGGCGGGGGCCGAGAAGATTCGGAGGTGGAGGAGCCCAGCGGAGCAGGCTTCTGCTTTCCGAGGCAGGTCGCTGGGCCAGCCTCTTTCTGCAAGACGTTCTCTCTACTCCGACCAAGTCATTTCTGGGCTGTGTGCCTCTGTTTCCCCATCTGATAAATGGGTGCAATAAATCCTACCTCGGAGGATTTAACGAGATAATATTAATACAAGGAAAGGGGTTGCTTAGCATACAATAGCAGGCACATTCGAAGCTCTAGCTAAGGGTTGGCCACTATTATTGTTGTTATTATTTTTAATCTTCTTAGTGTTTTTTTGTTTACAGGTTGCCAAAGGCTTGGTGGAGGCCAGGTGGAGTTAGGCTCTGGGACTATGGAGGAAACCAGAGTGTGGAAATAAATCAGTGTCCAGGGCTTCCCTGGTGGCGCAGTGGTCAAGAATCCGCCTGCCAATGCAGGGGACATGGGTTCGAGCCCTGTTCCGGGAAGATCCCACATGCCATGGAGCAACTGGGCCCATGCGCCACAACTACTGAGCCTGCACTCTAGAGCCCGCGAGCCACAACTACTGAGCCCAAATGCCACAATTACTGAAGCCCACGCGCCTAGAGCCCATGCTCCACAACAAGAGAAGCCACTGCAAAGAGAAGAAGCCCACGCACCGCAACGAAGAGTAGCTCCCGCTCGCCGCAACTAGAGAAAGCCCGCACACAGCAACAGAGACCCAACACAGCCAAAAATAAATTAAAAATAAAATTAATTAATTAAAAACAAAATCAGTGTCTAACCACTGGTGTCCACCAGCCAAGAAGGAGAACGTTCTCTATCAAGACAGCGCAGATCAAAGGTGAAAGGGCTCCGATGGGCACAAGTCCAGTTTATACAACCACCAAAGGGGCTGGAACCGGCTCCCAGGCTGGAGAGCAGGGCCCGGCTCAGCCCAGCTTCCAGAAGGAGCTTTGGGCTGGTGGGTCTTTGAAGGCGATGGAGGGGTGGCGACGGGGCTGGGCGGGGGCTTCTGCGGGGGCCCCCTCGCCGCCCCGAGCAGCGTCCTCGTCAACCTGCCAGGCCAGCGCCAGCTGCAGGTCCAGCTCCTCCAGGTCCTCGCCCTCGGGGCTCTCGGGCAGCTCTCGGGGGGCATCCTCCTGGTCCGGCTTCGGGCCGAATGCCCAGTCTGAGGCAGGAGGTTGGTGAGGAGCATCCCCGGGCCCGGCCACCCTCTGCCCCCTCCCTGGCAAGGAGAGGCCCTCGGACACCCCCCACCAAGTGGCCCAGCACTAGCCCAAGCCAGGCTCGTCAAGTGGGTAGCGGCTCACCGGCCAGGTCGTGGGCGAGGTCCTTGATGAGATGCCCGACAATGGCGTAGGCTACGGCCACCACCAGGAACGCAGCCAGCAGCAGGTACAGAGCGTACCTGGGGAGGCGGATGGTGTCCAGCGGCGGCGGGCGGTACTCCTCATAGAGTGGCGAGGCCGGGCTCCAGCCCTCCATCCCCTCCTCGACTGCCAGCGCTGGCATGGCAGCCACCTGGAGCAGGAGAGGCCCGGTGGTGACCCGCCGGGCGGAAGTATTAAGGAGCTTTTGGGTAAGAGGATTTGGGGCTCCCCCACGGCCTCCATCTGCCTGGATGGATCACATTGCAAATCACTTCCGCCCACTGGCCCCCTCCCTCGCTCAGCTCCAGCCACGCCAGGTACTACCCTGCACGTCCATCCCCACCTCAGGGCCTTTGCACAGAATGCTCCCTCTTCTGGGAAAATCCCTGCTCTCGTGGAGCTGACGTTCAAGATGGAGAGGTAGACTGAGAAATGCATAACCTTAGAGTAAATGATACATCGTGTTAGAAAGCAAAGAGTGGTTTGAGGGTACTGTGGGGGGAGACCATGGTCTAAGGGGTGGGACAGCTAGGAGGGAAGGTAAAGTTCACAACAGAGCAGCCAAGCCCATGTTCAGATGACATTTGAGCAGAGACCCAGAGGAGGAAGGGAACCGGCCATGGGAGTACCAAAGGCAAGAGCTTTCCAGGCAGAGGAAACATTCCGTGCAAAGACCCTGGGGCAGGACCTTGCTGGGCTTGTTGGACGGGACCTGACTCAGGTGCTCACGGGCGCCCTGCGGTGGCTGCTGCGGGGAAGACAGGCTGTGGGGCGACGGTGGACCCGACTCAGGTGCTCACGGGCGCCCTCAGGTGGCTTCTCTGGGGAAGACAGACTGTGGGCTGAGGATGGGAGCCAGGGATGGGGAGGAGGGATTGAGCTGGTCCAGGTGGGCAATAATGATGCTGGACCAGGTGGAGGCAGAGGCTTGGCGGGGGGGGGGGCAATGGGCAGAGCTGGGGTAGATTTTAAACTGATCAAACCCCAATGTTTGCAGGCTGAGCAACTGAAATGGAGTTTCCATTTCCTGTGGGAGGAGCCACTTTGGGAGGTAACATGAGGAATTCTAAGGACATGCTAAATTTGGGATGCCTCATCAATATCTAAGTAGAGATGTCGAAACTGGACCCCGAGTCAGGAGCTCAGAGGAGGCCCCGGGCTAGAGTCAGGACAGTGGGCGTCATTGGGTCATAGATGGGGTTGGAGCCCCAAGAGTGGATGAGACCGCCCGGGCGGGGCTGTGGGTGGGGCCGGAGGACTCAGCCCTGGGCCAGTGAGGGAGCGGAACGGGGAGATGGAGGCGGGCCCGGAGGCGGAGTCCCTGAGAATTTCCCAGGAGCAGGGTGGCTGGCCGCGTCAGAGGCTGTTGAGAGGGGGAGGGCGCAGACTGAGATGTGACCACCATATTTGGACACTGGGAGGTCACCTGTGGGCAAGGACGGTTCTGGGGACAGGAGGGGCGGGGTTTGAGAGAGCTGCAAGTCATGGAGTCAGGAAGGGCTGTGGGTGGTGGTGGTTCATGTTTTTAAGAAATTACAGATTGAAGGGGGAAAACGGCGGAGGGGGTGGTGGTGGGATGAATTGGGAGATTGGGATTGACATATATACACTAATATGTATAAAATAGATAAATAAGAACCTGCTGTATAAAAAATAAATAAAATTAAATTAAAAAAAAAAAGAAGAAAAAAAGAAATTACAGCCTGTCTATGCTGACGGGCAAAGAGGGAAAACTGGAGAAGGGAGAAAGGCTGAAGTGATGGCCGAGTTGGCGAGAGGGGCTGGGGGCCAGGGGATAAATGGGGGAGGGGGCCCGCAGCCAGCGCCCGAGGGTGACGCTGTGAGATAACAAGAGCTCTGTTTGGTCTTCGTCCTGGTTCCTGGCTTGGAGCTCCCAGGACCGTGTAATTTCCTGAGAGATGGGGGAGAGGTGAGCCTCCTTTGTGGTTCATAATCAGCCCCTTTCCACCACGCCTGCGTGTATGCTAATGAGGGCAGGGGCGTGGCAGCTTCGGGATGGGGGCTGGTGGCCAGGGGAACTGACCCTGGAATTAGAGGGATGGAATTTTCAGCCCCTTTCCACCACACCTGCGTGTATGCTAATGAGGGCGGGGGCGTGGCAGCTTCGGGATGGGGGCTGGTGGCCAGGGGAACTGACCCTGGGATTAGTGGGATGGAACTTTCAGCCCCACCCCTCAGGGAGAGGAGAGGGGCTGGGGACTGAGCTTATTGCCAATGGCCAGTGATTTGCCAAATCATGCCCACGTGATGGAACCTCCATTAAAAACCCTACAGGAAGGGGCTTGGAGAGCTTCCGAGCAGGTTAAAAGCATCCACCCCAAACTCCACGGGGCTCCTGTGTTTCCGACCCTTCAGACCTTGTGCCTCTTCATCTGGCTGTTCATTTGCCTCGTTTATGATAAACAGGTTAAGTAAAGTGCTCTCCTGATTCTATGAGCCATTCTTGCAAATCATCAAATGTGAAGAGGGGGTGGTGGGAACCCCAATTCATAACCGGTCGGTCAGAAGTATGGGAGGTCCGGACTTGGGACCTGCATCTGAAGTGGGGGCAGTCCTGCAGGACTGAACCCTGAACCTGGAGGGTCTGCACTGATTCAGGGTAGACAGTGTCAGAACTGAATTGAATTACAGGACGCCCAGCTGACATCCACGGAGAAACGGAGAACTGCTTGGTGTGGAAAATGCGTCACACGTAAAATTAAGTTCTCTTGTTAACACCCATTTTATAGAGCGGTAAATGGGCTGCTTGAGACTGCATGAGGAGGAAGTAAGGGAGGTAGGTAGGATGGGAACTCATAGCCCGGACTCTTAGTCATACCACTAAACCCCTTCCCCTATGCCCCCAGTAGTGGGTGAGGATGAGGCTTAAAGAGGGCCAGGATGTAGGGCTGTTCCCCCTCAACCCCCTTGGAGGGGGTCTGGCTGGGCAGATTTTACCCCTGGGAACTGATGTGAAACAGGGCCACAGGCTTGTGTCAGTCACACAGTGTCTGGGACAGGGCAGATCCCAGAGCTGAGCTCTCCAAACGCCCTGGCCCCCCACACTTAGGATATGTTCCTTTAGAGCAGCTGACCCTCACCCCAGAGGCCCCCCAACACACTCTGAGAGTCATCGCTTGGCAAAAATAATTTAATAGTCCATTTGGGGAATGTCCTGTGACCTGCTTGTCCCTCCCTGAACTCCAGCCCAGGCCACCCCACCCAGGGACCACCTGCCCACCCCAAGGACAGCTCTCTGATGCCCCCAGACCCTGCCCAAGCCCGACGGGGACGGGTTTGCCCACAGCACCTTTCCCTGCACCCCCTCATTCCTAGAGAAGCTGGGCCACAGCACCCCAACCCCCCAGAGCACAGCCCTGTCCCCGGACCCCCTAGATACCCCTCCCACACCAACACTGCAGCCCTGCATTCAGAGGGGCAGAGAAGAGACCTCAGCCTGGCCCCGGGAAGCCTGCAGTCCACTTGGGGGTTCAAGATGCGAAAGCGGCTGGGAGACAGGGAAGCGAGATGCAATTCATTCCAACACGGTTTATGGGCAGAGTCCTCGAGGGAGACAGCCGGGCGCGGCCCTAGGAGGAGGGTGGGCGCAGGTGCTCCAGCCCGTCCGCGTACTGGAAGGCCGACCCCGTCTCATACTCGTACATGTCCAGGGCCACCTCGCAGCTCTCCCGCACCACACGCTCGGGGTCTGCCGCGTGGGCCCGCAGGGCGGCCAGGCAGGCAGGCCGGGCGATGGCCCCCAGGGCCTCCGCGCACTCGTGCCGCACCATGGGGTTCTCGGTGGGTCGCGCCAGGGCCGCCACCAACTGGGGCACGGCCGCCTCATGCTGCAGCTGGCCCAGGACGTAGCCGATCTCGTGGCGGAAGAGGGCACTGCCGCAGCGCAGGCCTGCGGGAGAGAGTTGCGGGCTGGGGGCGCCATCGGGACAGGAGGGGACCTGGGGCGGGGCAGCCTGGGGACAGAAGTGTCCAAGAGGGGTGGAAAGGGTTCCCGTCTCGAGGACACCCCGCCCTGGCGCTCAGCGCTGCTCAGAGGGAGGACCCGGAGACACGGGGCAGGAGAAGCAGCGAGGGTCCAGCCAGGCACTGGGAACTCCGCCCTCCCTCCGGCCGGACCAGGCGTGGCCTCCTCCTTCCCAGGCCCAGGGTCCCTCCCGGCCTCTGCCTGGGCTTCTGTACTCTGCGTTGTCCTCACACCAGCCAGTGCTATTTGCAGGCATGTTGTGCATTTGTGCTTCTGGGTTGCTTCCCACACGACTCCACTCACGATAGAGTCTTATCAGTGACACTGGGAGTCCCGGGCCTTTCACCCCACCACAGCCAGACAGGCCACACTTCTCCTGATGGGGACCCGCGGCCGGACCTGGGAGCGACCTGCCTGCGATCAGGTGCCACTTTTCAGGCAGAGCTGGTTTGAAGCAGGCCCGCCAGACTGTGCAGCCCCTGCTCCGAGCATTACCCAGGACAAACCCACCACCCACCCACTCTGTGCTCCCACCCACCATCCCCTGGGTCCCGGGTCATGGTGATGGCCGGGCATCTCCTCTGCCAGACAGGAAGCTCCAGGAGGGCAGAGGGGGCTCTGAGTGCTCTGTGGACCAGAAGCAGACCACCTCAGGCATTGGGGGGGGGGGTGCCAGGGGACCCCAGGATTCCCTGAGTCGCCCCCCCCTCCTTTTCAGGAGGGGGAACCACAGCCCCGCAGGCTTGCACGGGGCTCCCTGCAGAGCTGGGATGAAAATGACACAAGTAAATGATGACAGGGCCTCTGGGGAATTCCCTGGTGGGCCAGTGGTTAAGACTCTGCGCTTCCAATGCAGGGGGTGCAGGTTTGATCCCTAGTCGGGGAACTAAGATCCCGCACGCCTCGCGGCGTGGCCAAAAAAATTTAAAAAACAAAAACAAAAAACAAAAAAACAGGGCCTCTGGGGATCAAATCCCAACTCTGCTGCTCGGACCACTGTGTGATCTTTGGCAAGTATCTCTGCCTCTCTGGGCCTAGGCTTCCTCCACAGAGAAGAGGGGGTAATAAGAGGAGTACCTGCCCCAGGATGCAAGTGCCCTGGGACGCTGGGCTGCCCCGTATGACAGATGTGGCCACTGGGCCTCCCCAAAGGGCCCCGACCCTGCCCCCCGGGGCCCCTCCTCACCCTCGGCCAGCGCCAGGGCAGCCTCCTCCCCGCCAGCGTCGCGCAGGGCGAACATGGCTCGGTATCGGTCGAAGAGCGGCCGGGCCTCATCCAGCAGCGCCCCCCGCAGCTGCCCCACGTCGCGTTCCTCGGCGGATGGGGCCGGATCCACGGAGCGGTAGGGCCCCTGAGCCACCGGCTCCCCGCTGTGCTGCTGCAGCCACTCCAGCCGCCGGACGGCCAGCTGGCACGTCTCTGCCACCTGCGGGGACAGCGGGGTGGATGTGCCGGGCCCTCCCCCAGCCCCCAGGGCTCCCGGTTTAGCAGGGGTGGAGCCAGCAGACACAGGAGCAACTGATCCTTCCAGACTGGAGACAAACCAGCAGGGGCTGCTGTGATTAGAAAGTGACCAGGGGCAGAGGGCCAGGAGGGGCTAGCTCGAAGGTGACATCAGAACCAGTGAGAGAGGCGTCAGGTGGAATCAGCCAGTGCAAAGGCCCCGAGGCAGGACGTGCCGGACCTGTCAGGGAAGAGCCAACAACAGAGATGACCTGAGGTGGCTGGGCCAGACTACTTGGGGCCTGCGGGCTTGGGATTTTGTCCTAAAGGTGATGACAAACCGTGAGTCTTTAGGCACAGAGTAGGTTAACAGATGATGGATAAACAAATGTGGTCCCTCCACACACGGGAACATCACTCAGCCAGGAAAAGGAGAGAAGCACTGACACTCGCTACCACGTGGATGGACCCTGAGAACACGATGCTCAGTGAGAGAAGCCAGACATAGAAGGACCCACGGTGTGTGATTCCACTGATGGGAAACGTCCAGAACAGGCAGATCCATAGACACAGAGAGTGGGTTCATGGTTGTCAGGGGCCGGGGAGGGGGTGGGGAGTGACTGCTGATGGGGGTGGGGTTTCCTTTTGGGGGGGATGGAATGTTCTGGAATTAGATAGTGGCGACGGCTGTACAACTCTGTGGATGTACTAAAAACCACCCAAGTGTACATTTTCAAAGGGTGGATGTTATGGTATGTGACATATCTCAATAAAACTGTTATTTAAAGAAAAAAGAAGGAAGGAGGAAGGCAGCAGGGAGACCCTGGACGAGGCTGGGTGGCCCCGGGCGGCAGAGGTGGAGAAGTGGGTGGGTTGGGGGATCTCCCACAGGTGCAGGGACTGCCGGTGGGAGTCCGGGAGAGGGGAGAGGGGAGAGGGGGACGGGGCCGGCCGACCAGGGCAGGTGTTACATGTGAATCAAGAGTTCAGCTTTGCCCAGTGGGGCAGTGGTCCTCTCTTGGCATCCCTGGGCCAGGTGGTTACCCTGGCAACCAGGCACAGGGTCTGAGGGGGTGTGGGGGAGGGGCTGCGTTACCTCGATGACAGGGTCGGTGGAGTACTGCTTCAGGATCTCCAGCACCTCTGGGTTCCCAATGGCCCCCAGGGCCTCCCCTGAGAAGAACGGGGCAGAGAGCTCATGTTGGTTGGCTGGAAAACGCCCTGAATGCCTCGGCGGGTGGAGAGGCACTAACCAGCACCAACGCCTCCTCCGTGATCCCCCTCCCCATCGCTCTGCCTGTATCCTGCAGGCCGCTCCAGCCACTGAGGTTTGGAGCTGGAGCCGGTCCAGCCCTGAAGCTGTGCCAATTAAGAGTCCCTTCCCCAGAAATCAGGCTTTGCTGGAACCAGACTCGGACCCCGCCCCGGCCCGCACCCCCAGAGCTCATGGCCTAGAGGGGAGACACAGACAAACGTGTCATTACAACTTGGGGACATGGGTGGCAAGGAGCCAAGAACAGCTGGCTGAGTCGAGCCCATCAAGGGGAGCCCTGATAACCTGGAGGAGGTTTTTAAGTTGCAGCGTGGGCAAGGAGGGTCAGCAGACCAGCACCATCCTGCTTCAGGGCCTTTGCAAAGGCTGTGCCCGCTACCTGGAGCACCTTTCCCCAGACATCTACCTAGATAACTCCCTTACTTCACTCGGGTCTTTTAATTGGTAACCACCAATTAAAAATGGCAACACCGGACTTCCCTTGTGGTCCACTGGTTAAGACTCTGCATGTCAAATGCAGGGGGTGCGGGTTCGATCCCTGGTCGGGGAACTAGGATCCCACATGCCCCGTGGTGAGGCCAAAAAAAAAAAAAGGCAACACCTCCAGCACCCCCATCCCGCCACTTGCTTTATTTTCCTCCTTAGCACTTACATAAGTGTTTCCACCATAACACGATTGGGTGTTCTACAAAATCACACACTCAAACGAACAGCGCTTATGGGACAAGAGAGGTTTGGGGTCGAACATTCTTTGTAAGGAGAGCTCCAACAGGATCAGTGATTGCGATCTTGAGAGGTCTCCAGGGCAGCCTGGCATAGCTGGAGATTATCGTGGGGAGTATTAAAAAGGCCCAAAAACAATCAAATGGAAACAATGCGCCCTGCTGGCTATGAGCTCGCTGGATATATCAATACAAACGCAGCCTCGGCTGCACAGACCCACCAGGGATGTTCCTATTCCATCTTGTTTGCCGTCTGAGTCCCTTGTGAGAACAGGGCCTGGCCCACAGCAGGCAGTCCATAAACATGTCCGGTGAATGAACTGAATGAGTGACCTCAGGGGTTGACCATCCATGGCCACCATCCAAAGACACCATATGTCTTTGTATGAGCGAAGAATGGTTTTTCCGTTTTTAAATGGTTTTTTAAAAATCTAAAGGGGACTTCCCTGGTGGTGCAGTGGTTAAGAATCCGCCTGCCAATGCAGGGGACACGGGTTCGATCCCTGGTCTGGGAAGATCCCACATGCCACGGAGCAACTAAGCCCGTGAGCCATTTAAAAAAAAAAAAAAAAGTCAAAATCAAAAGGATCACATTTTATGACACGTAAAAGTGATGTGAGATCCAAATCTCAGGGTCCATACAGTTGGACTGGCTGGCGGCCACACGCCCATCTGTCGACTGGGGTTCAGGGTGGCGCTTATGCTGCAGTGGCAGAGTTGAGACCCGGGACAGAGACCGTGGGAAGATATTTATCGCCCACCCCTTCCAGAGCCAGCCTGGTATAGCCGGCACCCTCACCCGCCGCTCACCTGCCTCGTGGCGCACCATGGGCTCCTGGCGGGTGTCACGCAGCACGGCCACCAGCACGGGGATGGCCCGCGAGTCCTGCATCTGGCCCAGGCAGTAGGCCAGCTCGTGCTTGAGCAGGGCCGAGTCGTCGCTGAAGGCCCGGCTGATCCAGGAGATGGCTGCTGGACCCCCGAGCCCGCGCAGTGTGAACAAGGCCCGGAAGCGGGCCTGCAGGGGCTTCTGGGGGTCCACCAGCGTCTGCCCCACGCCTTCCACCTCCTGCTCCGTCACCATGGCGCCGCCGCTGGGCTTGGGCTAAACCAGGCGACTCGTGGGCTCAAGAACCTGTGGCAGAAAACCAAGAGGCCAGGTGAGAGGCGCCCTTCGCCGCTCGCTGACTTGTTCGTTTCAGAGTTAGGACCTCGGGGGTGGGGATGGTTTCCTAACTGCTGACCAGCCTGGGCATCTGGGTTCAAAGCCCGGCTCCGGCCCTGCCTACTTGCTGTGTGGCCTTCCCTAAGGTACTTTCCCTCTCTGAGCCTCTGGCCTATACAGTAAGTCCCCTACATACAAACGAGTTCCCGTTCCGAGAGTGCTTCTGTAAGTCCAATTTGTTCATAAGTCCCACAAAGTTAGCCTAGGTACCAACTAACACAATCGGCTATAGAGTACTGTAATAGGTTTATAATACTTTTCACACAGATAATACATTAAAAAAAAAAACCCACAAAAAAATAAAGGAAATTGAGAAGTTTCTCTATCTCCTCCATCACTTTTCCACGCTTCTTTGGTATTATCGTCGACATCATTGGTACAGCAGATTTCACACGTTCCATGATCTTGTCCTTGTTCTTTAGAATTGTTCCGATGGCTGAACGATTCATGTTACAAGAACGAGTGACGTCTACCATCTTTTCGCCTGGCCCCAGTCTCTCAGTTATTTTCACTTTTGCTTCCATTGTTATTGCTTGGCGGTTCTTAGCAGTACCAGCTACATCACCACTGCTTTTACGCTTGCTTCCAAACATCCTGGGCTTGAAATAAAGATACTGTACTACTGTACTCTACACAGTACTGTACAGTAAAGTACACAAAAGCACAACCACTTGTAGACGATGCACACACGTGACAAGGTACACCAGACACATGAACTAACTTACTGGACATGTGAACGCACGTCCACATCTTTGAAAGTTCGCAACTTGAAGGTTTGTATGTAGGACACTTACTGTCCACTGGCAATGACCTCTGCTGGTCTGCTCTCTACACAGCAGCCAGAGGGAATGTGGTAGCTGGTCCCCAAGATGACCCTCAATGACCCCCACCTCCTGGTATCCGTGCCCTGTGTGGCCCCCTCCCACACCAAATAGGGCTGACCTGGGTGAATAACAGGATATGGGAGAAATGGCAGTGTGACTTCTGAGGGTCATAAGAGACACTGTGGCTTCCTCCTTGCTGGCTCTAGCGGAAGCCAGCAGCCATACTGTGAGGAGGCTCAACCAGCCGTATGTAGGGGCCCACGTGGTGGGGAACGAGGCCTCCCACCAACAGCCAGGTGAGAGCAGCGGGTTGAGAGCAGCTTCTCCAGCCTTCAGATGACGCAGCCCCAGCCAGTGTCTGCACTGCAACATCACAAGAGATGAGAGCCACAACCACCTGGCTAAACCTGGTCCAGATCCCTGGCCCACAGAAGCTGTGGGAAGTAGTGTTTACTATTCTTTAAAGCTACTAAGTATGGGGTAATTTGTTACAAAGCACAGGTAACTGATACAAGAATCCTTTCAGTATATAAACTGGACCCTGTGACTCCCTCACAAAATCCTCCTATGGGCCTCAAGACTCCAAACTCCTTAACTGTCCCAATGGCCCTGCACGACCTGCCTCCATCACCTCCCCACCCTCCCCTCCTCCCTCTCTCCCCCTCACTCACTCTGCTCCACCAACCAGGCTTCCCCACTGTTCCTCCAACACACCAGGCACGGTTCTGCCACAGGGTCTCTGCACGGGCTATTCCTGCCCTCAGGAACACTCTTCCCCAAATGCCCCCATGCTCACTCTCTCATTTCCTTGGGTCGCAAATGCCACTTCCTCGGGGAAGCCTTCCCTGATCCCGGTCTTGTTCTGCTTTATCTTTCTTCGAAGCAATTACCACCACGAGATATCATATTTGATATTTCGGTTTAGCTGCTTATGGTTGGTCTTAACCCTCGTATGAGAACTCTGAAGGCAGGGACTGAGTCTCTCTTAGTCACTGCTGTACTCCCAGCCCACAACTCCTCAGTAAGAACAATGACCATAATAATAACAGCAACTGACATTTACATAGGATCTGCTATGTGCCACACATCTCTTCTAAGCCCTTTACATTCCTGAACTCATTCCATCCTCGCCATAACCCTTTGAGACAAGCACCATGATTGTCACCGTTTTACTGGAGAGGACACACAAGCACAAAGAGGTGAATCACTTGCTTAGGAACCGCTGAAGAGTTATAAATCCAGGCAGCTGGGCTCCCGAGTCAAGCTCTAAACCACAAACGCCATGTTGAATAGATGGATTAAGATTAAAAGACACAGCTAAGGCTGGGCTCCATCCTCCAGACCAATGACATGCTTCGTGAACCTGACAAGCAGGCTGTAGCTCCCAGAGGCGTCAGTAGGGCTGAGCAGGTATAATGGGGGAAGTGCAGCTGCCTGCTCACAGGTGACCATCAAAGGACGTGACATGCAAAAGAGTGGTCATCAGAAACCACGGAAGCCAGGGATGAGCAAGCTGGCAAGGCATTATGGACCATCGAGACCCAACTCTTTCTTCTACACGGATGAGCTGTGACCTGTCTGGGGTCACACAGCAAGTCAAGTGCAGACAGCGCCCAGGACTCCTGAATCCCGGTCTGTGCAGGGCCTCCCTCAAGACACAAAGGAGAGACACACACTATTTTGTTCGCTGTTGTATCCCCAAGGCCAGCGCAGTGTCTGTCGCTATGGCAGCAGGCACTCAATAAGTGTTGTTGAATGAATTGAGCATCCACTGCCTGCCAGGCACGGTACTGAGTGGTTTATACACAGTATAAATCTGTATCATCTGTAAAATGGGCGTAAGGGGCACATGGACATCACAGAGTTGCTGTGAATGGAATGATGCTCATAGAGCACTTAGTACCCACTGCTGGTACTTAGTAGGCACTTGATAAACCAGAGCTGGTATTAAATATTTCCACAGGGAGGGCCTTCCCTGGTGGCGCAGTGGTTAAGAATCCGCCTGCCAATGCAGGGGACACGGGTTCGAGCCCTGGTCCGGGAAGATCCCACATGCCGCGGAGCAACTAAGTCTGTGCGCCACAACTACTGAGCCTGCTCTTTAGAGCCCGCGAGCCACAACTACTGAGCCCGCGTGCCACAACTACTGAAGCCCACACGCCTAGAGCCTGTTCTCCTCAACAAGAGAAGCCTGCGCACCGCAACGAAGAGTAGCCCCCGCTCGCCGCAACGAAGACCCAACGCAGCCAAAAATAAATAAATAAATTTATTTTAAGAAAAATCTCCACAGGGAGCCCAACACCCACCTCTATACGCAGGAAGCCAAGTAAGGGGGTACACCTGGAAGCCTGTTACTCATATTTTAGGCCCATTTTTCAGTGGGAAGGGGGACAGGGGTATGGACATGGGGTTGAGGGGATCAGCCCCCAACCAAGGCAGAATCTGGGAATCCGCTCACCCCTGCGAAGGTGTGTCTTAGAGACAGACACATAGAATTAGCAAGGGATGGAGTAAGAGACGTTTTGGATGCTGGAAATCCTCCCCCTTGAGGATTCTCTAAACCAAGAATTCCCAACAAAAAGATCTCTGATAACTAGACGCGCCCCTCAGAGAGGGGTCGCCCCGACACGGCATACCTCGGGGCTGCTCGCAGGATCCCCCAGCGACGACCAACTCCCCAAAGCTCCTTGGAAGAGACTCCCAGGACCTGGGTGTCTCTAGCTCTGTTTATGTGGATCCCCCAGTACTGGATCCCTCACAGGTTGGTTCTCCCAGAACCCCAATAAAGGGGTTGCCCAACATGGGACCCCCGCCCCACGTGCTGACTCTTTAGTGAAGAGATCCCCGGAGGCAGTCTCCAGAATTCGTGGGGAAGAGCTCGCCGGGACCTGTCAGAAGAAAGCCCTTTGACACCCCCAGCCAAACAATCCCAGAGCCGGGACCCACAACGAGGCGTCCTCCACGTTCCCCCCGCTGCCGGAACGCCCCAGCGAGCTCCCGGATCAGAGGACCTACCGGACCGGCCTGCTCCCGCCGCTGCCACCACCCGCGACGCTCCTAAAGCGCTTTGGGGGCCGCCATCTTGACGCCCACGTGACAGGGCCGGACGGTACCAAAGCAGCACCGAGGGGGAAATCTAGTCAAAGGCTCCGCAGCGTGAGGAGGCCCGGAAGCGCGAGTTAGCACTGGTGCCATAGCTCACCCTCACATATCAGTCGGAGTCTAAGGGCATTTCTCAGGGAAAGGGAAGGGCAACTTCCATCCTTTCCCTGCAAGAGATTTTCTCCGGCCTCCCCAGCCAGTACGACGAGTGGAAATGGTTTGTGCCGATTCAGCCCGGAGGTGGGGCCGGCTAGCGATAGAGCATGCGTAGCGTCCCTGGGGCGTGGTCAAGTTTCAGGGGCGCGGCCAATGGAGTCGCGTGGCTAGACGCGAGATTGGGAGGGATGAAAAATAGGACTTGACCCAGTCGTTCGTTTATTCATTCATTTAACAAATAGTTTATGGGCGCTGAGGACAAGACGGCCTGCAGCCCTTACCCTTATCAACCTCACAGTCTGGTTGTCTGAAGGAGACAAACAGTAATAGGATAAGTAAAAATACATATTAGGTGGTGACAGGCTAAGGAGGAAAAAATAGGCACGTTGGTGCGTGTATGGGGTGGGCAGTTTTAGGAAGGACTTGGCTTTACTCTGACAAAATGAGAAACCATTGGAGTGTCGTAATCAGGGAAATGGCATGCTCTGACTGTTAACAGGATCATTCAGGCTGGTGAGTAGAACACAGGAGGGACGGTGAAGGGAGAGAGAAGTATTCAGATTCTGGATTAATTCTGAAGGTGGAGCAAACAGGATTTGTGGCTGGATTGGATATGGCATTTGGAAGAAAGAGTTCTGTTAAGGCTAAGTACAAGGTTTTTGACACGTAGGAAGGATGGAGCAACCATGAACCATTAGCCTCCCCATCCTAGACATCCAGGGTCCTGTTAACTCTACCTCTGAAATAGAGTCGTAATTCAGGCACTTTGCTCATCTACCGCCCCCATGAAGGTCCAAGCCACCACTGGCTGCCACCAGCCAGAGGAAAGAGAGCTTGTAAGCGATTGTGTCAAAGAATATAGCGGTGCCTCCAAAAGTTAAACATAGAACTACCATATGATCCAGCAATTCCACTCCTAGTTACACCCAAGAGAAATGAAAGCAGGGACTCAGATAACTGTACATCCATGTTCATCAAAGCATTATTCACAGTGGCCTCAGGCCCTGGTTACCTCTATTATATTTTCTGTCTCTGATTTTGACTACTCTAGGAAGCTTAGAAAGTGGGATCGAACAATATTTGTCCTTTTGTGTCTGGCTTATTTCACTGAGCATAGTTACCCTCAGGGTTCATCCACGCTGTAGCGTGAATCACAATTTCCTTCCTTTTTAATTTCCTTCCTATTGCATGAATGGACCACATTTTGTTTATCTGTTCATCCATCAATGGACATTTGGATTGTCTCCACCTTTTGGCTATTGTAAATAATGCTGCTCTGAACATTAGTGTACAAGTACCTCTTTGATTCCCTATTTTCAAATCTTTTGGGCATATACCCAGGAATGGAATTTCTGGATCATATGGTAGTTCTATGTTTAACTTTTTGAGGAACTGCTGAACTTTGTCCACAGCAGCTGCACCACTTTACATTCTCAGCAGCAACATTCAAGGATTCCAATTCCTCCACATTGTCACCAGCACTTGTTATTTTCTGTTTTGATAGTAGCCATCCTAATGGATGTGAAGTGTGTGACTTATTTGGAGATGCATAAAAAGTGAGATATATTGATGGATGGATAAAAGGATGGATAAATACATAATAGGGCAAATATAGTAAAATGTTCATTGGAGAAAGTGGACGGTGGGCATATGACAGTGCACTGTAAAATTCTTTCAACTTTTCTGTACATCTGAAAGTTTCCTCAATAAACTGTTGGAAAAATAGGTGGCAGTGAAAAGGAGAGCTACTTCTATTCTCAGTGTTTAAACATTTCAAAGTTAAACATTTGACAAGTGTCTTAACTTTTAAATGTGGAACCTTTGAGTCTGCAAATCCATTTTGAGGAATTTCGCTGACACTAGTGTAAAGAAAAGTGAAAAAAGAAGTATTCATTGTAACATTATTTAAAATGGCAAAAAAGGGCTTCCCTGGTGGCTCAGTGGTTAAGAATCTGCCTGCCAATGCAGGGGACATGGGTTTGAGACCTACAAAAGGATGGGAAGATCTACCCACGTTGAATGAAAACTGGTCCAAGATGTACTTCCAAAAAGTGAAGAGAGCAAGGCACAGCATCAATAATGTGATCTCATTTACATAAATGGATTTAGATATGTAAATTACATATGGGTAAAATTTTTGAAAAATGGCCAACAATTTACCCAGAGTACTTACTTTAAATCTTATACCTCCCTGTGCTGCTTGAATTTTTTTTTACTGTACTATTTTATTTGGACATTTGTTAGGGATGTGACAGCAGCCCCTTCAGGGCGAGCTGGCAGCCTTCACAAGGTGGTCACTTTGATCAGGGGACAGAATTCGCCTGGCTACTCAGGGTCCTGTTCTCAGCCATCTCCTGCTTTCTGGGTCAGGCAGGAAGCATAAGGGGGTGAATCAAACATAACGGGGGCCTGGGGCACCCAGGCTCCTTCTATGGGTGGCTGCCACCCCTCTCCAGCCAGTCATTGCCCTTTGTGGCCAGATGTTCCTTTTTTTTTTTAATTTTAAATCTTTATTTATTTTTTGGCCTCACCGCGTGGCATGTGGGATCCTAGTTCCCTGACCAGGGATTGAACCCGAGCTCCCTGCATTGCGAGCATGGAGTCCCAACCACTGGACCACCAGGGAAGTTCCCTAGATGTTCCAATTTTAAGGGAAGCCAGGCAGCAATTGATTTTACATGCAATCTCTCCTTTAAAACATGAGGGCGATTAATGAAAAACATCAACATGCCACGCACAGCAAATAAGTCACTTTGATAGGCCAACTGCTGGTTTAAACATTCAGTTATTCATTTTGCAAATATTTATTATCTGCTGTGTGGCAGGCGCTGTCCTGGGACAGAGGGCAGAAAACGAACAGACGGTCTCTGGCCTCATGGAGCCGACATCCCGATTATTGTTACTTTTCTTTTCTTTTTTTAAATTTTATTGGGGTATAGTTGGTTTACAATGTTAGTTTCAGGTGTTCAGCATAGAGGTTCAGTTATACATATACCTATTTCCATTCTTTTTTAGGTTCTTTTCTCATATAGGTTATCACAGAATATTGAGTAGAGGGACTTACCTGGTGGTCCAGTGATTAAGACTCCACACTCCCAATGCAGGGGGCCCGGGTTCGACCCCTGGTCGGGGAATAGATCCCGCATGCCGCAACTAAAGATCCCACGTGCCATAACTAAGACCCGGCACAGCCTAAATAAATAAATAATAAAATAAATAAATATTTTTTTTGAAGTATATTGAGTAGAGTTCCCTGTGCTCTACAGTAGGTCCTTGATGGCTATCTAGCTTATACATAGTAGTGTGTTACTTTTCTATTGTCTTTCTGTGTGTTGGAAAGCTGATGCAGAGAACTGGCTTTACAGTGGACCTGCCTGGCTCGCAGGGCCGCCATCTGGACCACGTTTGGTGGCTCACACTAATGTCCACACAGGACTACCCTGGGTGCTGTGTTGACTCTGGAAGGCTTCGGGGCAGCGTGCCAGGTGTGATCGGGCCCAAGGATGCTCTGGGAGTGAGTGGAGATAGACCCAGGGGTGCAGGAAGCAGATATGGGAGGCCACACCCAAAAGCCGGGCCTGTGTATGTCCGAGAACTTGGAA
Source organism: Balaenoptera ricei (assembly GCF_028023285.1). Taxonomy (NCBI): domain Eukaryota; kingdom Metazoa; phylum Chordata; class Mammalia; order Artiodactyla; family Balaenopteridae; genus Balaenoptera; species Balaenoptera ricei. The sequence goes on from NC_082641.1 coordinate 180,440,019, forward strand.
TCTTGAACCTGCAGATCTATTGACAATAGATCTAAAGCCAATCTATTGACACTAGGTTGTGGTATAGAAAGCGCAGCGTTTATTGCAGGGTCAAGCAAGGAGTCCAGGTAGCTAGTACTTAAGAGACCCAAACTCCCCAAAGCCTTTCAGGGAAAGGTGTTTTTGTTTTGGTTTGGTTTTTGTTTGTTTGTTTGTTTTGTTTTGCTTTTTAATTGAAGTATAGTTGATTTACAATCTTGTGCCAATCTCTGCTGTATAGCAAAGTGGCTCAGTTATACACATATATACATTTTTTATATTCGTTTCCATTATGGTTTATCACAGGATATTGAATATAGTTCCCTGTGCTATACATTAGGACCTTGATGTTTATCCATTATAAATGTAATAGTTTGTTTTTACTAGCCCCAAACTCCCAGTCCATCACTCTCCTTCCCCCCCCACCTTGGCAACCACAAATCTGTTTTCTATGTCTATGAGTCAGTTTCTGTTTTGTAGATAGGTTCATTTGTGCCATATTTTAGATTCCACATATAAGTGGTATCATATGGTATTTGTCTTTCTCTTTCTGACTTACTTCACTTGGTATGAGAATCTCTAGTTGCAACCATGTTGCTGCAAATGGCATTATTTCATTCTTTTTTACGGCTGAGTAGTATTCCATTGTATGTCTGCACCACATCTTCTTTATCCATTCAGCTGTTGATGGGTTGTTATAAACAAAAAGTCCATTGGAGAAAACTGGGGGTTCAGACTGTAGTTTAAGTTGTTTCCACGTTTTGGCTATTGTGAACAGTGTTGCTATGAACATAGGAGTGCATGTATCTTTTTGAATTATAGTTTTGTCCAGGTATATTCCCAGGAGTGGGATTGCTGGATAACATGGTAATTCTATTTTTAGTTTTCTGAGGAACCTCCATACTGTTTTCCATAGGAGCTGTACCAACTTACATTCCCACCAACTGTGTAGGAGGGAAAGGTTTTTAAAGACAGGGTAAGGGAGAGGGTTTGTGGGGTGTGTGATCAGCTCATGGACATTCTTCTGATTGGTTGATGGTGAGGTAACTGGGAGTCAACATCATCAGCCTTCTGATTCCAACCGGTCTGGGGTCTATGTGCTTGTGGGCATCGTGCAGTTAACTTCTTCCACCTGGTGGGGGTTTCAGTATCTGCAAAACAGCTCAAAGGACATGGCTCAGAATATCATCTATAGCCCTTGAGGACGAACTAAAAGTCCTTGACTTTGTTTAATGGCTAAAATATTATTATTTTGTCTTGCTTGACTGTTTTCCTTCCTTTCTGCATTTTCTCACTTCTGATAAAATTTACTCTTTTGAACTTGGGGAAGGCCTAGAAGGCTAAAGTCCTTCTACAGACAAGAGGCAGGCAGAGACTTCCTTGGTGGTCCAGTGGTTAAGAATCCACCTTCCAATGCAGGGGACGTGGGTTCGATCCTTGGTCGGGGAACTAAGATCCCGCATACCACGGGGCAACTAAGCCTTCATGCCACAACTAGATAGCCCACGCACCACAACTAGAGAGAAGCCTGCGCGCTGCAACTGGAGAAGCCCACGCACGGCATGCCGCAACTAAGATCCAACGCAGCCAAATAAATAAATATTTAAAAACAACAACAAAAAAGGAGGCAGGCGGAGGACATGGAGGTGGGGGTGGTGTGTCTGTTCCGGGAAGGTTCCATAGCGTCCTGCTCAGTTACAGTAGAAATTAAGAATGCCCCATTCTGGCTTCCTGACTCCACTTTTTTTTTTTTTTTTTTTTGGCCGTGAGGCGCGTCTTGCAGGATCTTAGTTCCCCGACCAAGGATCAAACCCAGGCCACAGCAGTGAAAGCTCCGAGTCCTAACCACTGGACCTCCAGGGAACTCCCTACTCCATTTTATTTTATTTTATTTTTTATTTTTTATTTATTTATTTTTTTTTAATTTTAATTTATTTTATTTATTTATTTATTTATGGTTGTGTTGGGTCTTCGTTTCTGTGCGAGGGCTTTCTCTAGTTGCGGCGAGCGGGGGCCACTCTTCATTGCGGTGCGCGGGCCTCTCACTGTCGCGGCCTCTCTCGTTGCGGAGCACAGGCTCCAGACGCGCAGGCTCAGTAGTTGTGGCTCACGGGCCTAGTTGCTCTGCGGCATGTGGGATCTTCCCAGACCAGGGCTCGAACCCGTGTCCCCTGCATTGGCAGGCAGATTCTCAACCACTGCGCCACCAGGGAAGCCCCCTACTCCATTTTAAATGAGGTTTCTGTTTACTAATTTTCACACAGATCTCCAATTGTAGGAGTGGAATAGCTGGGCCATCCGGTAATTCTACATATAACTTTATGGGTAACAGCCAGTGTTCCCATAGTCGCTTCCCTATTTTACAATCCCACAGCAATGTATGAGGGTTCCACGTCTTTGTCAACACTTATTTTCCTGGGTTGGGGTGATGGGGTGTTTATTTTTATTATTATTTTTAAAATCACAGCCATCCAGAAGGCTAAAGTGGTAGCTCTGTGGTTTTGATTTGCATTTCTCCATGGACTAAAGGTGGTGACCATTTTCTCATGAATTGGCCATTATTTTCTTGGGAGAAATGTCCGTTTGGATCCTTTGCCCATTTTTTGAGCAGAGATTTTTATCTGTTTTGTTCCCTGCTTGGAGGGCCTGGAGGAGCACTCATAGGAACGCAATAAGTGTTGTTGAATGAATGAGTGAATGTGTTTCAGTAGGCAGTGGGGTTTGCACGACCCTCACCTGCACCTGTTGTGGGTCTCACCTGCGCTTATCACGCGGTGTGACTACATCCTTGCGGTGTGCATCTGCCCAGGAGTACCTGTTTCTGCGACCGTCCCCTACTAAGAACGACACCCTAAACTGAGAGGAGCCACTCCCCCCAGATTCCCACGTAGCCGCCTCCGCGGGCCTCGGATCCTGTTCCCGCGCGGTTACCCTGGGCCACCCGTGGTGCCACGCTTCCTGTATTGATTCGAATCTCGGGCTACGTCACGTCCTCCAGCGACGCCTGAGGCGCGCAAGCGCAGCCGCACGCAGGGGGGACGGGGTCGGCACACGCAGCGCGCCGGCGCGGGGGCGTGGCCGGCCGCGGGAGCGCGCCCGCCGGCGGGCGCCGGACGGCGCGGAGTCGCGACCGACGCCATATTAAGGAGCGGGGAGCCCGGGATACCGTCAGCGGCGACCGCGGCCGGACGCGGCGTAGCTGCGCTCAGCGGAGGCGGGCGCGGCGTGGCGCCGGGAGAGGCGGGGCCGGCGGAGCCAGCGGGCGACGGGAGCGAGCCAGGTGAGGCGGCCGAGGTCTGGGGACCCGCCCCCTGGACCCGAGCGCGACCCCCGAGTCGGGCGGGCTTGGCAGCGGCGTGGGCCTGCCCGGCCCCCGAAACCGAGCTGGCGGCCCGGCCCGCCGCCCCCAAGCTCAGGCCCCCCCCCACCCCTCGGGAGCCGGCCGGACGCCGGCGCGCCGCCCCGCGAGCCGAGCTAGGCCCAGGTGACCTCAGCATCCCATCTCCCGTCCTAACCCCCACGTCCGAGCCTCCGCCTAGAGCAGGCCCTGCGTGACCTCCGCAAGCCGAGACACCTGCGGCCCGCCACCTCCCCGCGCGGTCAGCGTCCCTATCCTTTTGTAATTAGCAGGTTGAGCTCTGACCGCTCCCCGCCCCAAACCGGGGGACTCCCCACTCCGTCCCCCAGAACGGCAGGCCCACGCCCTAATTGGCCATGGCAGCTACTAAACAACAGCTTAGAACCTTTTTAGGTTGGCAGGCTTCTGCCGAATTTGTATCCCTACTTATGGCCTGTTAATTAAGCCTCTTCATGACGCTCTCAGAGGACCAGGAGATCTCACTCTTAAATGGATCCCTGAAATGGAGGCAGCCTTTAAACAAATAAAGAAGACCCTAGTCACGCCCCGGCCCTAGGCTTACCAGACTTAACAAAACTCTTCTCTCTCTTTGTTCATGAGAAAATGGGGGTAGCTCTGGGAGTGTTGACACAATCCTTGGGACCATCTTAATGCCCAGTGGCCTACCTATCTAAAACCCTAGAGTTGACACTTTAGGGATGGTCTCCCTGTCTAAGGGCATTAGCTGCTGCGGCACTACTAACAGAAGAAGCCTCCAAACCGACAACAGGACAACCGCTTACTGTTGACACTCCGCACCAGGTCATGGATGTCCTTAATTCCAAGGCATTCCGTTGAATTTCAGATAGTAGAATCCAAAAATGTCAAGCTGGGGCTTCCCTGGTGGCGCAGTGGTTAAGAATCCGCCTGCCATTGCAGGGGACACGGGTTCGAGCCCTGGTCCGGGAAGATCCCGCATGCCGCAGAGCAACTAAGCCCGTGCGCCACAACTACTGAGCCTGCACTCTAGAGCCCACGAGCCACAACTGTGGAGCCCACGAGCCACAACTGTGGAGCCCATGCTCCACAATTACTGAAGCCTGCCCGCCTAGAGCCCACGCTCCACACCAAGAGAAGCCACCGCAATGAGAAGCCCGCGCACCACAACGAAGAGTAGCCCCTGCTCACCACAACTAGAGAAAGCCCTCGTGCAGCAACGAAGACCCAACGCAGCCAAAAATTTTAAAAAAAAAGAAAAAAGAAAAAAATCAAGCTTTATTCTTAGAGGGGTCAGAAATATCAGTCAAGCCTTGTACCACTCTAAACCATGCCACTCTCTTGCCCAGCCCAAATCCCAACACCCCTCTACTACATTCCTGTTTAGAAGTTGTTGATCATGCCTACAGTGCTAGGGCAGCTCTACAGGACACCCCTTTACCCAACCCAGATGCAGAATGGTGTACAGACAGCAGTCGTTTCATTTGAGAAGGTCGAAAGGTTTCGGGATATGCAATAGTCAGTTTAACAGAGGTGGTAAGAGTCAGGCCCACTCCATGGGGCAACTACCTCTGCCCAGAAAGCAGAGCTTATAGCACTAGCTGGAGCGCTCCAACTGGGAAAAGGACTACGAATTAACATTTACACAGACTCGGTATACGCCTTCCACGTAGTCCATGCTCATGCGGCCATTTGGAAGGAAAGGGCCTACTTACCACACCTAACACCCCAATCAAACATGGACCAGACATCTTGGACCTATTAGAGGCCATAAAATCCCCTAAGGAATTAGCTATCATCCACTGCAGGGCACACCAGAAGGACCTGCTGGACATAACCAAAGGAAATAATATAGCAGATAGGGAAGCCAAAGGGCCCCCAGAACGTCCTACAGGTTCTCCTGATCCGAAGTTTAGACCCTTCACCACCACAGTACTCACCATCGGCACTTAAAGAGGGACAAAACCGTGGGTTCACTCTAACCCCTGAAGGGTAGCTACAGAGCCCAGACACCAAACTTCTTTTACTAGAAGCCTCCCGATGGAAGATTCTAAACCACCTTCAGCAGGCTACCCATTTAGGAGCCAAATCCCTCTTCAGACTGGTGGGGACAATATTCACAGGAAAAGGAATCCTCTCAATCCTCCAATCTATATCCCAGGCCTGTCCGGTCTGTCACCGGGCCAACCGAGAAGGGGCTATAAACACCCCCGCTGCTGTTCCATCCAATCCAAAGGCAGGGGAGCCAACCAGGAGAAGATTGGCAGATGTATTTCACCCACATGCCCCCTTGTAAAGGCTTCAGGTATTTCCTAGTCATGGTAGATACCTTCATGGGATGGGTAGAGGCCTTCCCTACTAAGACTGAGAGCATCCGAGGTTACCACTACCCTCGTGGAACATATCGTACCTCGGTTTGGAATGCCACGCTCATTACAATCGGATAATGGCCCTGCATTTATTTCAGGTATGACCCAAGGCATCAGCGAGGCCCTCCAAATCAGTTATTATCTTCATTTGGCGCCCTCAGGCATCAGGCAAGGTAGAAAGAGCCAATCAAGCCCTCAAGAAATATCTAAGTTAGCAATAGAGACACACCAGACATGGATCACCCTTCTTGCTATTGCTCTCTTAAGAGTCCAGATCACTCCAAAGGCCAGGCCTCATATAAGGCCTTATGAAATCTGTGGAGGATCATTCTTAAGCACAGACCTCCTGGGCGATCCAGAGACCCATTTAGTACAGTATCTCCCAACGTTAGGATTGACTCTTAAGAATATCTGGGAATACCAGGACCAAAATAGTCCTAAGCCAGATCCCAATTTTTCAGAAACCGCTCCCCACTTACATCCAGGCGAGTGGGTATATGTTAAGAACCTTCCACAGGAATGGAGACCACTCGAAGCAGTGTGGACAGGACCATACAAAGCCCCGCTGGCCACCCCTACAGCTGCCAAAATACAAGGCTTTACTCTTTGGATCCACATGTCGTGACTAAAGGCAGCCCCTCCTCCAGAGGACAAGAATCCTCAATCCACCAGTGATTCACCAGATGCCTCCTATAGTTGCGAGCCTTTGGACAGCCTCCGCTTTCTCTTCAAAAGACAGGTGACGCCTCCCCAGCCCTCAAGGCTCGATAGCCTGATTTTTTAATCTTGTCACCCTCCTTTTCTTTTTCTGGGCTTTTTCCCTCCCATGGGTTATTCTATTCTACTCCTGTGGAACTGCCTCTTGGTATTTTTGTCTTAACTCAAATATCCCAAAGGTGGTATAACTCTAATTCCACCCGCACCATCCGCTCCTAATTTAAATGTGCACTATGAGTCAACTCCTCAGTCTGACCTTTCCATCGTCTCCCTCCGATTGGCCTCGGATTTCTGCCTCAGCACTCTGCTTTTCTCCTTATTACAAGATATAAACCTCCAAAACCCCCATCTATTGAATCTAACCCCAGCCCAACAACGACAGTACATATATCCGTTAGCATGGGACAAAACCCTCCAAGGAGACTTTCAAGATTATACCCCGGACCAACTTTATCAATACTTAAACATAGCCGCCTAAAAACCGTTCTGATTCTTCTCCCTTTTTCCATTCCTGTGCATACATACAGTCGACACCCATATTTACCGCCAGTTCAGGAAGCCCTCAATCTCCTCAGTCTTCACCGGGTTCATACAGAAACTGTTGGATGTGTACCACTGTCTCCAGTCAGTATGGCCTAAAGGCAATTCCCATTCCACCAGATGAATGGAACCAACTTGAATCCTATTTAGCCCCCTCATATTTCGATAGACCAGGATGGGCCGTCAATTCTAGAGTAAAACCTACAGTGGACCATATACTTCTCAACCACATACATCAGAGGCCTCACTATAACTTTCAAGGGCCCATATTCTCCTCAGTCTCTATGGCACAACCGGCTCCTCTATATGTATCCTCTCTCTCTTGACCAGGGCCCCCTGTAGGTAAATTCCTCAATATTTCCCAGGCCTGTAATCATACGTTCACCCTTTCCTGTACGCAAACATGGGTTTCCCTCGTAACTGACGACAAAACAAACTATCCCCATACTTACTATTTTGATTCCCCTTTCTACAGCATTTACTTCCCAAAACCTCCCAATGTTACCACCAATTGGACACAGGCTAGCTATTTTGGGACCTCCATCTGCCCCACCCCATCCCCAAGTTGTCCCTATCAGAACCACAATTTTTGATTCCAACCCTGTAATATTAAACAAGAAGACGACAGAAAACTCAAGACACCCGAGGACTATGACATAGGGTGGAACCCTACTATTCCTTCTTTTAACTGGACTTACAACTTTTCCCATTCCTCAAAGATTGCTTGCCTCTCCCCTTTAGCTGGAATGACTTTAGCTACCACCTATGGGGGCATAGAACATTCCCGTACTCATTTAGGGAAACCCTACTTCAACATCACTTTAGCAATCAATGCTTTTTTTAAAAAATTTTTATTTATTTTTATTTATTTTTGGCTGTGTTGGGTCTTCGTTTCTGTGCGAGGGCTTTCTCTAGTTGCGGCAAGTGGGGACCACTCTTCATCGCGGTGCGCGGGCCTCTCACTATCGTGGCCTCTCTTGTTGCGGAGCACAGGCTCCAGACGTGCAGGCTCAGTAATTGTGGCTCACGGGCCCAGCTGCTCCGCGGCATGTGGGATCTTCCCAGACCAGGGCTTGAACCCGTGTCCCCTGCATTGGCAGGCAGATTCTCAACCACTGTGCCACCAGGGAAGCCCCCAACATCACTTTAGACATCTGCTTAGACCATACAAATCAGCACCTATTTCCTTTGCTGATTCAATGTTTATTTATGCCTTCCAGCCAACTGAATGGGGACCTGTACCCTTGCATACATTATTCCTAACCTTACCCTTATCAGTGACCGTATCCTGCTTTCCTTATACTCTCAATCACAAACAAAAGCAGGCAGCCCTCACTGTAATACCAGTCTTAGGGATTATCATTGGGATAGGAACAGGCTCAGCTGGATTTTAAACTCTATTTTCACTGCCCCACAGCTCTCTCGAACTCACACAACAGATTGTCAACCTAGCAGCGCAAATTAACACTCTACAAGAACAAATAAATTCTCCAGCAGGAGTGGTTGTACAGAATAGGAGAGCTGTAGCCTTACTGCTAACCAAGGTGGGACCGGTGCAATGTTAAAGGAGGATTGCTGTTTTATTTGCTTATTTAAAGAGAGGGAGAAATGTGGTGCTCCAAGGACAAAGAAAAGATAAACTCAGAAGGCCAACATCGCCGGAACAGAGAGTTACGGGACTCATCACTCTGTCACGTAGCAACCATTCCGTCTTTGAGCCCTCCCAGCCATTCTGCCCTGCTCCTTTCACGTCCCATATAAGGAAGGGTATTTGTCCTGTTCTTCCCCCCACTCTGCACACTGGAAGTATGCATACCCTACCCAATCAGCAGATGACTCGCAAGTTCCTTTGTTCCCTGGCTATAAAAAGAGACAAGTAACCCATGCTCGGGGTCAGCTCTCCCTATCAGAAAGTCAGCCCGCTGTTCTGGCAGCGACCCTTCAATAAATTCTTTTTTACATTCTGCCTTGTGTCTGGAAATTCTTTTCCAACCCGTTGAATGAGTGAATGTGTTTCAGTAGGCAGTGGGGTTTGCACGACCCTCACATGCACCTGTTGTGGGTCTCCCCTGCGCTTATCACGCGGTGTGACACCGTCACTGCGGTGTGGGTCTGCCCAGGGGTACCTGTTTCTGCGACCGTCCCCTGTTAAGAACAACGCTCTAAACTGAGAGGAGCCACTCCCCCGGATTCCCACGTAGCCGCCTTCGCGGGCCGCGGATCCTGTTCCCGCGCGGTTGCCCTGGGCAACCCGTGGCGCCACGCTTACTGTATTGATTCGAATCGCGGGCTACGTCACGTCCTCCCGAGATGCCCGCGGCGAGCAGGCACACCCGCGCGGAGTGGGCGGGGCGGGACGCGGACCCGAGGCCCCGGCGCGCGGGGGCGGGGTGGCGGCACGCAGCGCGGGGGCGGGGCCGGCCGCGGGAGCGCGCCCGGAGGAGGGCGCCGGAGGGCGCGGAGCCGCGACCGACGCCATATTAAGGAGCGGGGAGCCCGGGATTCCGTCAGCGGCTGCCGCGGCCGGACGCGGCGTAGCTGCGCTCAGCGGAGGCGGGCGCGGCGTGGCGCCGGGAGAGGCGGGGCCGGCGGAGCCAGCGGGCGACGGGAGCGAGCCAGGTGAGGCGGCCGAGGTCTGGGGACCCGCCCCCTGGACCCGAGCGCGACCCCCGAGTCGGGCGGGCTTGGCAGCGGCGTGGGCCTGCCCGGCCCCCGAAACCGAGCTGGCGGCCCGGCCCGCCGCCCCCAAGCTCAGGCCCCACCCCCACCCCTCGGGAGCCGGCCGGACGCCGGCGCGCCGCCCCGCAAGCCGAGCTAGGCCCAGGTGACCTCAGCATCCCATCTCCCGTCCTAACCCCCACGTCCGAGCCTCCGCCTAGAGCAGGCCCTGCGTGACCTCCGCAAGCCGAGACACCTGCGGCCCGCCACCTCCCCGCGCGGTCAGCGTCCCTATCCTTTTGTAATTAGCAGGTTGAGCTCTGACCGCTCCCCGCCCCAAACCGGGGGACTCCCCACTCCGTCCCCCAGAACGGCAGGCCCACGCCCTAATTTGTGCTCTTCATCATTGGCCTGTCAACCCCGGGTCTCCCAAGTTCACACCATCCAGCTGGGGCCTGCCCAAATTGAAACTGCCCCCCCCAACCCCGCCCCGAGCTGTCACAACTCCCCCAGGCTCGGACCAGCCCCCGCCCCCCGCCCGGATAAAATACAATCTGAGGCTCGTGGACCCTGGAACAACCAGGCTGAGGTGCGGAGACCCTGCCCGAATGGGCTCCCCATTGTGCTCACCGCGCCCCTCTCTGCTCCTGGCACACGGAAGCAGTTAGGCGACGAGTTTTGAATACATAAGTGCCCCACTGGCTCCCAGCCCGTCTGGTTTCTGCTCCCCGCACCCTTACGGCTTGACCCATTCTGGGCATGACCCACCCAGAATCCAGCGCTCCCATCTCGCCACTGACCTCCCCAAAATGTGACACCGCCTGGTGGTGCCCAACTGCCCTCCAATCCGGGACCATTCTGGGTCTTCCAACAAGCACCAGCCCGGCCGCCCCGGATCCCGCAAGTGTGGCACAGTCACGCCATCACAGCCGTTTTCCCCTGCTAAAAACTGACCCCCACCTCCCATTGGTCCTGCACTGTCCAGACCTGCCCCCAATTCAAAGCCTGAGTCCCACTGTTGTGCAGCTGTCCAGCCTAAACCCGTTTGGTTTTTCCCTGTTCTCTTTCCCCTCAAGTCATCCCTTGGTTCAAGGTGCCTCTCAGACTGGGAACTAGATCCCCCCACCCACAGTCCGCTAAGCGATGACCTCATGCCTCTAGCTGGTGAGGCTGCAGCCCACTCTCCTCGCCCCCCGCACCCCAGTCCCCGCCACTTCTTAGCATACTTGGAACAAGGACAGTTTACCTAAAGAAAAACCGTCCACCCAGACCTCATGCAGCCAGCGCCTGCCAGATCCACCTTCCAGATCGGGGCCAGGTGGGAATGCCTTTGAAATGAAGAAGGTTGGTTGGTCCCTCCTGGAGGTGGGGACGGACGGGATTTGCACTCTTGGAAGCTGATGAGATCCTGGGTGGGAGGAGGCAGTGTGCAGTCCTCAGAGTGGGTACACGTTGTCCCCCTGGCCCATTTGTGGGCAGAGTGTCTCGTGGGCCGTCGTGACTGTTGATGTCGAGGGCCCCTTCTGTTTCGGCCACGCTGAGCCGTCTTTCCTTCTGAACCTGAGCGTGGAAGCAGGTGCGCTGCCTGCCCAGCGGGGCTTTGCATAGCGAGTGAGGTTGGATTTGCTCCACGAGCGTCGTGTTAAGGATGCAGGCTACGCCGCCTCCAAACGCCGGGGCTCCGGTCCTTGGACAGCTCTTGGTTCAGAGGACAGTTGCTTTGCTGTGGCTGGGGGCCGCGTCTCACGTGACTGTGCTGGCCAGCGTGCCACCGTGACCATTTCCCAGGACGATCTCAGAATCTGTGCCCTGGCTGTTGCTATCTGTCTGGGGCTGGGCAAGGAGGACCTCGGAGCCTGATGAGTCTTCAGAAGCGGGTCTGCATCGATTTTCACACCAGGTCCTCTGTCTCCTGCCATTCGTAGTTTTGGGGGCCTCTGACTGGGGCAGGTTTTGTATACCCAGGACTTCTGAGTTTGGGGAGGCCCAGAGTGGGGTTGGTTGTGGGACCTTTCGCTCAGTGTTACTGAGACGGATGAGGATCCAAAGTCATTCAGTCTGGAGGGTCGATCCTGGGGACTTCCGGGTAACATCAAGGGACTTGGTCTTTAAGAACGCAGCCAACTTGCAGCACTCTTGTAATCCTTCTCTTCTAGAGCAGAGGCTCTCAACTGGGGACACTGGTGATGTCTGGGGACATCTGTGGTTGTCATGATTGGGCTGCTCCTGACATCGAGGGGGTGGGGGCCAGGGGTGCTGCTCCACACCCCGCAGCGCCCAGGACGGTCCCCCACAGAGGATGATCTGGCCCTGAATGTCCACAGTGCCGAGGGGGAGAGACCTTGGACTAGAGTCCTGACCAGGAGGCCTGTGAGTACAGGGACTCCATCCCCAGATCCTGCACACGGCCCGGTGAGGCTGGGGCTGTAGAATGCTGGCTTGAGTGGGTGCGGGGGTCCTGGCCGGCCCTGGGGGTTGGCACCGGGAGCCGGTGGCCTGCAGAGCCAGGAAGGGAGTGTTTGGCTCCCCCTCTTCCGCCCCAAGAGCTCCCTGTGGTCCGACTTCTGCTCCCTCACAGGCCCCAGTGGCTTCTTGCTCGTCGGCTCCACTGATCACGGCCCTGCCCACCCCGCACTGGCCTCCCCCAGGCTTTGGCCGCTTCGGAGCCTGCCCGGTGCAGGCAGGGAGTGTTTAAGTCAGGGGACAGGCGCGCAACCGGAGCCCCCCGAACATGGCACTGACAGTCTCGACGGGACGTTGGTCGCCTGACCGCCATGTCCTGTGTTCTTGGCGAGTGACTACTGTCTCCTGCCTCAGCGTCCTCAGGTGTGAATGGAAGGAGAGAACGTGCTGTGCACCTTCCCGGCCTTGCTTCCTTTAGTCATCTGACTACTGCGAGTCGTAAAAAAAAGTAGAACGTGGAACCCACTCGCCTGACTTCCTGTGCCTCCCCCTTCGTCCTTCACTCGCCCTCCTTTTATCATCTTATTTATTTTTGTTGGTAACAGCTTTCCTCAGATGTAATTGTTGTATTCCACACTTCACTCATTTAAATTGTACAGTTGGGAGGTTTTCAGTGTATTTACAAGGTTGTGCAGCCATCGCCACCATCTAGTTTAGAGCGTCTCCATCAGCAGTCACTCCCCATCCCCTTCCCAGCCCCTGGCAACCACTAACCACTCTGTCTGGCTTTGCCTGTTCTGGGCGTTTCATATAAATGGAATCACACAGTATGTGGCCTTTCATATTTGGCTTTTCTCACTGAGCATCACATCTTTAAGGTTTGTTCACGTTGCAGCGTGTCCTCTCTTTTTTGTGGCTGGATAGTATTCCGTCGTATGGATGGGCCATATTGTGTTTGTCTGTCCACCAGTTGGGGGGCCCTTGGGCCGTTGGCCCCTTCTGCGTATTGCGAATAGAGCTGCTAGGAACAGCCGGGCACGGTTTCTTGTGGGGCGGCCCTCCTGTTTAATCGGGACTCAGATGCCTCTGCATGCGCTCCTTGGTGGCCTGCCCCTCGCCCTTAGCTTCCGGTCCTCATTTGCTGCTGATGCCCAGAGCTGGCTCCTGACTGCAGGCCCACGCGGCCAGCAGCCAGTCGATCCTCTCCTGGGTGTCCTGCGGTGCGTCCAGAAAAGGTTGCTCTTTCCACAGACCTGCCCGTCCCCCCTCCCCTACTTCCCCCAGCCTCACCTGGGCCCCTCCTTTCCGTTCCCCCATCTTTTCAGGACCATCTGCGTTCTCACCTGGGAAAGCAGGCCCCGTCTCCCTGCTCCCTGCCGCTCTGCCCAGTGCACCACCGCCGGCCTGCAAACGCGGCCTGCATCTCATCAAGCCCCTCCACCCGTCCCTTCCCCACCTCCCTGCCACCAGCCGCCCTAGGGCACAGCCCAGGAGACTGCCATTCTGGCCTTGTCACCTTTCCCTCTTCCTGCCCCCAGTGTGCTCCTTACACCCCAGCCTCCCCAAACCATTCTTTCCAGACCCCCCATGCCCTTCCCCAGAGCAGAAGGGGCCCAGGAACCATTGCATTGTGACCATCAGGGAGGGTGTCATCCCTGCCAGGCATGACAGCCACTGCAGGAAGGGGTCAGGCTGTACTTGCACCGGGGCCACAGTGAGGGGCCGCTGGGTGGAGGGGTGGAAGGGTGGGGGGGGGCATGTCTGTCTGTCTGTCTCTCTGCGCTTACAGAAGGGCTGAGCAGCTGAGAGGTCAGTGCTACTCTTTCAAACCGGGGGGGGGGGGGGGAGCAACTAGTCCCCCTAAGGAGTTCCCTCAACCAGAGGGTCTCCGCTGGTTTAGGCGGTTGTCAAACCTGGGGGTGGGACATCCAGGGGGCGGGGCCGGGGAAGCTGCTCAACCCCCCACAGTGCCCAGGACGGCCCGCCGCAGAGCAGGACCCCGCCTGAGTGTCAGCAGTGCCAGGGCTGCCCAAAACACACTAGGCTTTTCCTTCTGCCACCGCCCCCCAGGACCCATGGGTGGGAACTGCGGTGAGACAGATTGAGGAAGCACTTTCTGTTGCTCAAGGCTGCCTGTGAGGGGGTGAGATCCCTGTCCCTGCAGGTGTGGAAGCGGACGCAGAGATGTGTAAGGGCTCTGGGGTCCTGATGGGACAACCAGCCTTGAGAGTCAGGCTTCCGACATAAATCACAGTTGTGTGGCCCCCAAGTTGTTCTTCCTTTGCGTGGGGTTTGCATCCTCTGGGTTGCTGCAGACCCAGACGCCCTTACGGTCTGAACGTTTCACCAAGTCAGACGGGAGTGGGTGCTTCGTGTGCTGACAGGTGGGGGGATGAGAAACTGCGCTTCAGGCATCATTTCTGAGGTTTCGAGCAGCAATCTCACATGGGGTGGAGGTGCCCTGCTGCCAGCAGTGTGCTCTTGGGGGTGTTGTCACGGAGAAAAGAGGTGTTGACGGGATTCTCCTCTCCTTGAGGCTGTGAGCCCGGGGGTGGGACGTAACTCTGGCTCCCTGCTTTGCAGCTCCTGCACCTGCCTGCACACAGAAGGGCAGTAGCCTCAGCTGAATGAATGAATGAATGAGCAAACGAACAAAAGGAAGATGCTCCTCAGGGCTCCGCCACCAGGCCTCCCTCTCCTAGTGATTCCCTTCGGCCACTCGGGAAGGTGCGCTGTCCCCCGTCCAGTGCCGGGCACGGTCCTTTCTGACTCTGGCCGTTCCCAGCCTTGTCCTTTGCTGTCCTTAGACATAAGGGGCCGCTAGATCGTTGTGTTCCCCCTGCAGGGGGAGACCACTCCCTTCACAGGAGCCCAGGTCCTAGCCTTGTACAACCACAGCCCACAACCCTGCTCCTCCCACGTCCTCAGGACGGTCCTCCCTCCTCCAAGGGGAGACCAGTCCTTTTCACCTTCGGGGGCAGCGTGGGAGAAGATGGGGCCCTGCCTGGTCACCTGGCCCACAGCTGTGGCCACCAGGATACCTCCCGTGCCGCACAGCCCACATCACCGCGCGGTGGAGCAGGAAGCAGGGGCGTCTGGGATCTGTTGTGCGCCTGTCACTGAGCCCGTGAGACCAGCCCCCATTTCCTAGCGTCTCCTTTGGGTCAGGCCCTCTACCTGCTGCTTCACGGAAGCTGCGCCCAGGTCACCGCAACATGTGCGGTGTTATCCCATTACCCCCATCTTTGAGCTGAAGAGACTGAGGTTCAGAGAGGGGAAGTTGCTTGCCCAGAGCCGTGCAGCCAGGGAGGGGTGAAGCCAGGACTCAGAGCAGGTCTGTCCCTGTCTGCAGCCCGCCCTTTCTCATCCACCCTGCTGGGACTGGTTGACGATCGTGTGGGGAGGGGGCCGCCAGGCCGGCCTGCCTGCCTGGGCCCAGGAAGAAGAGGCAGAGCCAGACTCTGACTGGAGCGGAAGAGTAGGCGACCCCCATTTTCTGGTTGGGTCTCTCCTGTGGGACTTCTCCCCCAACCCCTCAGAGACCGGCTGGAAGAAGACGACCAGCCTCCCGCCTTTCTCGGGTGCTGGTAGTCAGGAAGCCGGGGACGGGCACCAGAGCCAGCCCCGGTCTCCAGGTTCTTCCGCCTGCACGCTTCCGGGAAGGAGGGCGCTTCCCCGAGGTGTTGGGCCCGTTGCCCGTTGAAAGTCTGTGCCCCGAGATGACGGTTTTCAGGGAGCCCCAGCCGTTTGTCACCGTGATCCCTAATTGGATGGCTCCTGCTGGAGCAGGCCGGCGACGAGGCGCACGTGGCCGTGATGACCCGTCCTGAGTGGGCCTTGGAGCTTTAGACGGCTGGCCTGCTGGTGCTGGCCTGGGGAGCCTCTCACTGCGGAGCCCGAGCAGCCGTGGGCAGGTGGGGGCGGGCGGGATGGAGCTGGACCGCCCCCCAGCCGCCCGAGCCCCGGTTTTGTGGAATGGAGATAGGATGGCACCTGGGGACCGAGTTGAGTCAAGCGCCTGGACTGCCTGGCGCTGTGCTGGCTGCTGGAGAGGCACAGGTGGCCTTCATGTCACTGCTCTCACTGTCCTCACCTGTGTTCTGACGGTCTCCCCACAGGGCCAGGGCAGTGCCCCGTTCGCCGGGGACGCGGTGCCCACATTGGACCTGGCAGGGCGGTGTCCCCAGGCTCCTGCTGGCATGCTTTCTTCCCCTCCCTTCCCTGTGCCCCGTGTGGGGAGCTGGTGTGACCAGCCCCCCCAGAGGCCAGAGTTACCCTCACTCGGGGTGATCCTGCACCCCGCCCCCCCCAGGGGACACTGGGCTACGTATGGGGACATCTGTGACCCACACAACTCGGAGGGAGTCTCCCCTGACGTCGAGCAGGTGGGGGCCAGGGAGGCTGCTCCACACCCCGCAGTGCCCAGGACGGCCCAGATGTTAGCAGTGCCACGGGCAGGCGGGCAGGCAGGCGGCCACATGCCACACGCAGACCGTGCTCAGCCTCGAGTACTGAGTCACGAACCACGTCACACGGTATCTCCTTGGCCTCCGAGGTTCACAGCAGGAGAACAGCAGGACCGGTTTTAAAGATAAGCACGGCCTTGAGGGACTTGCGGTTTGAGGTGCTGGCTGGGCCTGGCGTGACCTAGTGGAGGGTGTGCCCAGGATGCTGCCCTCGTGCTGCCCTCTGCACCGCACGCCCCCCGGGGAGGCCTTGACAGTGACAGTCAGAGGGGCTGCGCTGTCATGGGTCCTGCCCCACACGCCCCTGTCTGACCTTTCCTCCCCTGTGGGCTGGGGGAGGGAGGGCCGGCTCCTGCCCGCACCTGGGGGCTGTTAGTGACTTGAGGTGAAAGCTTGCTCTTGGTATTGTTTCTCACGTGGGACCCCAGCCGCCTCTGGCTCCAGCGGGAAGGAGGGCTCACAGGGCTGGGGCACTGGCTTATCTTCAGGCCCCTTGGTCCTTGCTAACCCCAGGGCCAGCCCGTGCCCCATCATCTCACTCACCAGGGAGCCTCCCTGGCCTGGCCCTACAGGGCCCTCCCCCCAGCACTGCGGACACGGGGGTCGGGTCGTTCTCCGGGGGCGGGGGTGGGGCGCATCCCAGGCGCTGGGATGTAGAGCAGCGTCCCGGGCACCCACAGTCATGACAACCACAGACCTGGCCCAGTGTCCCCTGGGGGCAGAACCACCCTGGTGAGGACCCCTGGGTTGTACTGACAGTGAACCATCCTGCTGAGTACCTGGTGCCTGGAACCCTGGCACGCTGTAGGGCCGAGCAAGGTCAGGGGTATCGAGGAGCCGCAGGCAAGGCCTCCTCAGGAGGGGCAGCCAGCTGTTGAGCAGCTGGCTTGAAAGCAAGGGCCCTGCTCTGTCACTGGGACCTCTTCATCCAGCATGAGTCAGCCTCACTCTCGGAGAGGACCGGGGCCGGGGTTGAACGTGGGGAGCGCACAGGAGGGCAGCCCTGAGGGGTCAGGCGGTCTGTGACACGTGCAGGCCCTACTCCTAGCCTTGTAGGGACCTCATCCTGTCCCTTCAAGTGACCAGGATCATGCCCATTTCCCAGAGGACTAGGCTGAGGCTCGGAGACTGAAGGCTAGTCTGAAGCAATGAGAGAAGGTGTGGGCCGCCTGGCTCTTCATTCTGGGGGCCACGAGGGGTAAAGAGGAGACGCACCTTCAGGGCTGGCTTGGCGGGTGGGCGAGCCTCCCAGTGACAGTGCCCTGCAGAGGGGGCACTGGCAGCCAGCGACTGAGGACCCCAGCCCACCTCACAGACCACGGACACCAGCCTGCAGGTGCCGGCTCCTGGGCAGAGCGTCTCTAGGGCCAGGGTTCTGGCCCCTCTGAGCAGGCTCTCGTCGCTTCCTAACCCCGCTCTGTCTCCCGAGGCAGCTTCCTAACCCCGCTCTGTCTCCCGAGGCAGCTCTAAACCCCCTGCAGCCTGGGGGAGCCTTTCTCAGCCGCCTTGCAGATCCTCTGTGCTCGGAACTTCTTTTCAACAGAAAAGTCACTACTCTGTCTCTGCCTTTTACTAGGAAACTTTGCAGATACACAGCAAAGGTGGCAGAGCGTTCCCCTGCACAGCCAGCCATGCCCCTGCTGCCCAAACTCTTCTGGTCTCGAGCCGGGGCATGCATGGTCCCCGCTCTCCCCGGCTGCTCGTTTCTTTGAATGGCCGGCAAGTTCCCATGATGCAGAATCCAAGAAGCACAGAGTGACAAGACAGGGGGACCAGGGCTTCCTTCCTCTCCTGACCCCGTCCTCTAGTTCCTCTTCCCCAGCCGACCTTCCCAAACCTTCCAGAAATGGCTTGTTCTACACAGCATGTTGTCACGTGCACTGGGTCCCAGAGACCCGCCCCCCTTTTACTGCAGTGCCTCCTGTGGGGAGATGGGCCACACCCTGCAGGTAGACGTCTGGTCTGTAGACGTCTCTCGTCCCCTGCTTTCCTAAGCAGCCTGCGGAGAAGTGTCCGTACACAGGGTTTTGCCCACACGCGCCAGAGTTTCTAAGGGTAAATTCTTAGAAGTCAGAGAGGATGTGCGTTTTTAGATTCTGAAAGCAGTTGCCAAATTCCGGCTCCTGCCAAGCGTGGGTGCGAGGGTGCGTCATCTGATCGTGGAGTTGCGCGGGGATGGGGGGAGCGGGCTCTGGGCTGGGTTCGCAGCCCTCTGGCCGCGCGTGCAGCCGAGCCTCTTTTTCCGGGAACCGTTTGTATCCTCTGCCGCTTTGGTCTGTCCTGAGGGTGGCAGGTACTTTTCCCTGTTATGTCGTTCTTTTTTTAGAAAACTGTGTTTGTGGTGTGTTTGCTTGCAGACACTTTTCATTTCTCCACACGTGAATTTATCAGCCTTTTCTCTCAGGGCTTCGGGCTCTTCTGGTCTTCTGCAGTGCGGCAAGCAGCAGTCTTAGAGGAGGTGGGCGGGCGTCCCCGAGGTCCTGGGACCGAGGACTCTCTCGGATGCCACCTCCACTCTCTAGAATAGGCCGCTTGCAGCCTGGCGGAGGCGCAGGCCCTCGGCTCTGAGAATGGCCTGGAGTGGGGGCTCAGCCCGGTTTTGTCGCCAGCATCATGTGGTTTGGGTGTGACTGCGGCCGACCAATGCTGCGAGTTACCGCTCTCCTCCAGAGATCTTGGTTGAGGCCCTTGGCGTCTGTCTACTTCCTCACCGAGACAGCCTGGGTGTGCGGGGCGGGTGCCCCTGAGGGCGCCGGCTTGTCACTTTAGAGAAGAGGGCAGCGTCCATGGTGGGGCGCGTCATCTGCATCTACAAGGGCAGAGCTTGAGAAGGCGTTAGTCCTGGAGCCCCTGCACCCGTGCCTCCGCGAGTCCCTCTGCGAGGGGTCGGGTCTCGGAGACACCATCCTGGGCTGGATGCTGGCATCTGACGGCCCCACACACTCACCCACTGCCCAATCTGGACCTCGCGTCCGCCTTGCCCCTCCGTAGACAGCTGGCCGCTGGGGCGCGCTGCCACCGGCATGGCTCCTCTTCCCCTGGTGACTTGTCTCTGGCTCACCGCCCCGCTAGGCAGGGAGCTCAGCACGGTGGGACTGTGTCCTCGCTGCCTGCTCCAGCCCAGCACCTGCCCCAGGCCTGGGGGTGCTCAGAAAACATGGGATTGGTGGGGTGAATGAAGACTCTCCGACAGACGCGTGAGCCGCACGGGCTGGGGCAGAGAGCAGGCCTCTGAGGGCCCCCGTTGAGGACACCCTCTCGGCAGCCACCTCCCCCTAAAGATCAGCAAAGGTGGTCTCGGTGCTCTACCTTCCTCCGCCTGCCCCTAGTGTGTGCGTGTCCTGCAGTTGTTGTAACAAATTACTACAAACTCCCTGGCTTAAAACAACAGAAATTTATTCACACAGTCCTGGAAGTCAGGAGACTGGCTCGGGCCTCACGGGGCTAAAATCCAGGCGTGGGCAGTGCTAGTCCTTCCGGAGGCTCCAGGGGAGCAGCGGTTCCCGCCTTTTCTAGCTTCTAGAGGCGCCGCCTCCCTGGCTCGCGGCCCCGTCCTCTATCCTCGTATCTCTATCGTATCCAGCAGTGCAGCATCTCCCGTCTCTCTCTGCCTCTGACCCTCCGCCTCCACTGGGCCCCCCGGGACATCCCCATCCCAGGGGCCTTAACCCCATCTGCAAAGCCTGTTCTGCTATATAAGGGAACATACCCAGAGGTTGGGGACTAGGAACCTCTCTGACCCTCAACACACACATCTGTCAGCAGTGAGACGTCCGCCAGCTGCACGGGCTTCTGCAGAGTGTCCCGTTGGGATGTCGCCGGCAGATGGGGTGGGGCGCGCCACTCTGGGCGTACTCGCTGGACTCGGATTCAGCGCACCCCCGGCGCAAGGCCACTTGGCGTCTTAGGAGCAGCTTCTTTGCGCATCCCAGGAAACCAGTCTCCCGCTGCGTGTGCTCCGAGATGACCGCGGTGCTTTGCGCTCTGCTTAGGTTCTGGCGTGCGGGCGGCGTCCAAGCTGTTGTCTGGGCCCTGCCGTCTGACCACGCAGGGAGCCGCTGGGGGCATTGGCACGGTGGCTTTGGTCTGTGAACGGAGGGGCCGTGGTTTCCGTCGGAAATGAGCTCATGTGGACCGAGAGGCTTAGAGGGCTGATGATGAGGCCCCTCGTTCCCCTGGGCCCCGCCGGCCCCGAGCTGTAGCCCAGCAGTGGGGGCCCTGGAGGTGGTGCCGCCGAGCGCACGGCCGAGTGCGCCTGCACCTGCTCTCCCGAGGGCTCACTGCCCGGCAGGCGGCACACGAGGCCCTGGTCAGGGCCGCCGCGGTTGACCACACACGTCGGGCCAGGAAGTTAGCCAGGCTCTCTGAGCCTCATTTCCGTGTCTGCAGAGCAGGGACAGCCAACTGGCCCAACTCTGGAGCCGCTAGAACAGGGCCGTGACGGCTCTTCTGGTGTCCGGCCCCACTCGAAGCCCGTTCACGGGCCCCTCAGTCGCCGTAGACGCCGGTCCTGCTGGGGCTTGGTTCTGGCTTGCACTTGGCCTGGCACTGTGGTTAGCGAGACGGCCGGGTCCACCCTTGGGAAACGGTCCCCTGAATGGGTGTCTCCCCCCAGGCCAGATGCTCAGATGGGCGCCTTTGTGTCCCGCTATGGCCCTGCTGCCCAGGAGCCGTCGGGTGTGGTGAGGGCTTGCGGGGGGTTCTGGGTGGGCGCGTGGGGAGGGGGAGGGCAAGGCCAGAGATGGAGACAGCCGTCTGTCATTTCAGAGACTATGTTCTGGGGCCAGAATGGACAAAATGTGTCTAGGGACGCCTGCTGGGGCAGGAAGCCGTTGGCCAACAAGGGGGTGCCTGCTCCCAAAGGTTTACCTGAAATGAGGCGGGGGGCGGAGGTGTTGCAACCCTGCTTCTCACTGAAGCAGGAAGCCCGCTATCTGTCGATGACAGGGCATGGGTGGCTCTGGGCCAGCACGGGCTCAGAAGGGCCCCAGGCTGAGTGGAGGGAGGGCCATGGGCACGGGGGCGGGTGGGCGTCCAGGCAGGAGCCCTGTCTCTTCCCCCACCTGACCCCTTGCCCAGCTTCGACAGCCTCATCTTTGCAAGGGGTGCAGGCATCCAGTTCACGGGGCCACGTGGAGGGAACACGGCGTAAGATAGGCACGCTGAGGCGACCAGTGGCTGCGTTACTGTCCCGTGGGCTCTAACCCGACTGGCTCCGCTTCGGCCGAGCATCTGGCTTTGGGCCGAAGCCACACCAAGGCAGCCCTGTGCATCACATAATCCCGGCGAGGGACAAGGACCTGACCGGCTCATGCCGGTGCTTCAGCCCAGGGTTAGGCCCAGGAGCTCGGAGAGGCCATTTGGGGGCATGAAAGTAGCACTTCAGCAGATCGGCCTGAGTGTCTCATAGTCTCCTGGTCACACAGAGAGACGCGAGCGCTGGACTTTCCTCAGGTGTCTTTTTTTTTTTTTTAAGGGCAAACGTTCTCTCTGGTTTACTTTCTTTTTTTTTTTTTTTTTTAATTTATTTATTTTTGGTTGTGTTGGGTCTTCGTTTCTGTGCGAGGGCTTTCTCTAGTTGCGGCGAGCATGTCCACTCTTCATCGCGGTGCGCGGGCCTCTCACCATCGCGGCCTCTCTTGTTGTGGAGCACAGGCTCCAGACACGCAGGCTCAGTAGTTGTGGCTCACGGGCCCAGTTGCTCCGTGGCATGTGGGATCTTCCCAGACCAGGGCTCGAACCCGTGTCCCCTGCATTGGCAGGCAGACTCTCAACCACTGCGCCACCAGGGAAGCCCTGGTTTACTTTCTGTCTGTACGGACTTGACAGTTCTGGGACCTCTCATGAGTGGAATCACACAGTATGTGGCCTTTTGTGTCTGGCTTATTTCACTGAGCATCATGTCCTCAAGGTTCATCCATGGTGTAGCAGGTGTCAGAATCTCCTTTCTTTTTAAGGCTGAGGAATATTCCAGGGTGGGGATGGAGCATGCCTTGTCTATCCATTCACTGTGGGTGACACTTGGGTTGTTTCTCTTCTTAGCTTTTGTAAATAGTACTGGTAAGAGCATTTGAACATTAGCTTCTGTGTGGGTCTGTTTCCTTTCTCCGGGCTGTGTATCTCAAAGTGGAGTTGCTGGGTCACGTGGCTGTGTGTATTTGATTTCTTGAGGAGCTAACAGGGGCAAGGGGATGGGGAGGGAATGTTTCATGGGGACAGGGTTTCGGTTTGGGAAGACGAGGAAGTTCTAGAGGTGGATGGTGGGGCTGGTTGCCCGACAACGTGAATGGACTGAATGCCGCTGAACTGTGCACCTAAAAATGGTAGAGATGGTGAATTTTATGTTACGTGTATTTTACCATAATTTTTTTTAAAGGCAAGTGTGGACTTCCCCAGGGTACTACACCTAGGAATTTGTATTCGTAAACTTAATTTCTGGCCAGCCTTCACTTTTCAAATGCTTGATACTTGGTCTGTTGTCAGAGCGGCGCCGGCCTGGAGGCTCGGGGGCCGGAACTAGCCAGCACTGCCCCGTCCAGCCCTCGGGCTGCAGCCGGAAGCGTAGGGTGACCGTGATGGCGCGAGGCCGCGGGGGTGGGGGCAGAGCAGGCGCGGGGTGGGAGGCTGTGCTCGGGGGGCCCCCTCGGCGCCGCCCCCCCCCCCGGAGCCTCAGGCATCCCTGGACTCTGGCCTGCCGTCCCCTGGGAAGGGTACCCTGCCCTCTGAGGCGTCCGCTGGCCTCCGCCCTGTCCTGGCAGGCGCACAGCCCTCCGGCCTCAGGCCTGCTCTTCCCTCTCTGGAATGCCCCTCGGCATACCCTCGCTGCGGCACTCGCGCTCCTCTTCCTCAGAGGCCTCCCCAGGCGATCGGGGAGCTGGTGGGAGCTGGGCGGGGGCGTGTCCGCGGACCCCCGCGAAGGGACAGGCAGGCGACTGATGGGCCGCCCCGCCTCCCTCACGGGGCCTGAGGAGCTAAGGGGCAAGGATGAGGTCCCGGGGGCGGCTCACGGCCTAGAGCGTCTGAAGCAGGAAGGCAACGAGATGGGTGCCTGTGTGGGATAGGGGGGCCTGCGGTAAGTGGGCGACCGGCCAGAACCAGGACAAAGGCGTGCGGGCCCCGTGGAAGGTTCCTGCAGAACAACCAGAGAGGAGCCCCATTTGTCCCCGTCACATCCCGCTGGGCTCCTGGGAGGGAAGGGCCCCCACCTGGCAGGGGACTCGGCTGTCCCCGAGGAGTGCCCTGTGCTCGCCAGGCGGCGGTGGGGACCGCTGCACGCCGGCACTGACCTGTCGCGCCCTCCCCACCCAGGCTGACGGCCGCCATGGACCAGGACTACGAGCGGCGCCTGCTCCGGCAGATCGTCATCCAGAACGAGAATACGATGCCGTGCGTGAGTGCCCAGGGCTGCCCCGCCAGCGCCGGGGAGACTTGGGGGGCGCGGGGGGGGGCAGGCAGCTGCTGGGCTTTGGCCCTCGGAGAACAGAGGTGCCGACGGGTGACAGACACGTCCTCCCCCGCGGCGGCACAGCCGCGCCAGGTGTGAGATCCCCCAGCACCTCCCGCGCTGCCCTCCACTGCCGGGGCCACAGACCCCTCATCCTCGTGGGCAGCCGGGGCAGAGGAGCGATGGTGGCACGGGAGGGCCCTGTTTTGCTCTTTACTGCATCGCCACCCCCTCCGCCGTGTTGTGTTTCTCTGTCCTGGGCTCCCGACACGTTGCAGGCTGCGCCTGCTGGTTCTCAGCGCTCTCAGCTCCGCGCTGGGCCGTCCAGGGCGGGGTCCTTCCTGCCTCTTCCAGATTCTGGTGTTGCCGGCAGTCCGAGGCTTACAGACCCACTCTCCAGTCTCTGCCTCATCTTCACGTCCCCCCTTCCTCTGTGTACCGGTGTCTCTGTCTCTTCTGAGAACACCAGGCCTTAGATTTAGGGCCACCCTGCTCCAATATGACCTCGTCTCAACTTGATGATACGTGCAAAACCCCTATTTCTAATTAAGGTCACATCGCAAGTATCAGGGTTCGGGACTTCAGCATATCCTTTTGGGGGACACAGTTCAACCTACAGCAGATCCCTTGTAGAAAGAGGGACATTCCTGGGACATTCCCACTGCCTGGTTCTGGGGTTGGGTCGTGGTCTGATGGGGGAATAGCCTTGTGTGCGGGGAATGGGGCTGGCAGGACGACAGGCTCTCAGTGTCGGGGGACAGATGCTCTTTGTTCTGTGCTGTCAACGTTCCCGTCCTTTGGTGACTGCTGAGAAACGGATCTCAGCACCTGGCGGTATCCATGGTCGGGCTTTCGCTCCCCGGCCTCTTCCCACCCACAGAGCCGGACGGATGAACTGAGCTCCAGACGTGGTGCCTCTAGCAGGTTCCAGCACGTGGGTCACTACCAAGATCAAACCCTCGTTCAGTGGCCAGAGGCCAAGGGCGAGGAGGCACAGTGGGCGGGGCCTCAGTCGGGGAGGAGAGGCTGGCCTTGAGGCGCTCTGGGGGCTCTGAGGCACCCAGCCCGCCCTGCCGTCTTTCCAGGTTGCAGAGATGCGGCGAACCCTGACACCCGCCAACTCCCCCGTGTCCTCCCCCAGCAAGCACGGGGACCGCTTCATCCCCTCCAGAGCCGGCGCCAACTGGAGCGTGAATTTCCACAGGATCAACGTGAGGGGGCTCGGGAGAGGGACCCTGACGGCGCAGCCTTGGGGCACGGGCGGGTCCCTTCCCACTCAGCCCTACCTCCTTCCCCTCCCTGTCCCACAGGAAAATGAGAAATCTCCCAGCCAAAACCGGAAAGCCAAGGACGCCACCTCGGACAACGGCAAAGGTCGGGACTCAGGCCCCCCCGCCCCCTGCCCCCTCCGCCCCACCCCCCCAGCCCGGTCTCACGGAGCTTGGTGCCCACAGACGGCCTGGCCTACTCGGCTCTGCTGAAGAACGAACTGCTCGGTGCCGGCATCGAGAAGGTGCAGGACCCACAGACGGAGGACCGCAGGCTGCAGCCCTCCACGCCTGAGAGGAAGGGCCTCTTCACGGTGAGCCCCGCTGGCTGCCCCCGGCCTCCGGTCTCAGCCTCCGCGGGCGTCTCCTCCCATCTCAGCACTGCCCGGGGGGCTGGAATCCCAGAGGCACGGGGGACCGCTTAACCCCGTGCCTCGCACCAGGCCTGTCGCCCTCCTGCGCGGCCTGTGGGTTGGAGGGACCTGGGACCGGTGCCGCCTGCAGGGCGGAGGGGCGGGGGCTCAGCCTGAGCCGCCCCGCAGCCCACCTCCCCGTTTGGGCCCCGGGGCAGCGCCAGAAGGCCTGGCTTGGGTCCCTCAGGAGACTCTGGGCTGAGGGGCTGGTGGCTGCACGGGGGCTGGAGAGACAGGCTGATGCCAGCAGCCCTGCAGGAGGACGCCTTGGGTGCGAGGCTTGGTTTGCCCGGGACGCGCATCTCTAGTCAGAGCCCCTCCCAGTTTCGGCGCCCCTGGACTCGGGCACACGCCACCAGCATCCACTCAGTGGGTGTCCCCTGCCCCCAGTATTCCCTCAGCGCCAAGCGCTCCAGCCCCGACGATGGCAATGACGTGTCTCCCTACTCCCTGTCCCCCGTCAGCAACAAGAGGTGAGTCCAGACCTGCACTGGCCAGGGGTGGGGCTGGGGGGCAGCCGGGCAGGGCCCGGGAGCTGCCATCAGTTCTAGAGCTGTGTACGGGGTACGGGGTGGCCCAGAGGACCCCCCTCACTGGGGACTTGCTGCAGGCCCAGACCAGGTGCTGGGAGCCCAGGAGGGGTCCTGCAGGAGGTGCTGGGCAGAGGGGAAGGTGGGGCTGTCGGAGCTCAGAGCGGCTGAACATCCAGTGGTGGAGGGGTCGGTGGCCGTGGGGTCACCCACGGGTTTGGGATCACACAGTGACAGAGTCGGGACAAGCGGGAAATGACGCAGCCTCCCAGCGCCACCGGGAGGAGATGGCGTCTCTGCAGTTCTGTGCAGTTGTTGCCAAATCTCTGCCTTGGTCTCTCTCTGCAGTCAGAAGTTACTGCGGTCACCACGGAAACCCACCCGCAAGATCTCCAAGATCCCCTTCAAGGTCCTAGACGCGCCCGAGCTGCAGGACGACTTCTACCTGAACCTGGTGGACTGGTCATCCCTCAACGTGCTCAGCGTGGGGCTGGGGACCTGCGTGTACCTGTGGAGCGCCTGCACCAGCCAGGTGGGCGCTGCTGAGCCTGTGCGCACGCACGCGGGCTGCGGGGCGGCAGCCGAGCCGGGCCGGGGCCTGTGTGAAGGGTGGGAGTGTTGCCGGGGGCCTCCAGAGCCTGGGGCAGCTCCCGGCCACCCGCTCCTCCCAGGTCTGTCTCCTCAGTGTGCAGACTCTCCTGGGGTCGGTCAGCAGGGGTGAGCGGAGGCCCACGCCCGTCCCTGCCCTGGGCTGGCTTCCGAGAGTCAGGAGTCCTTGCTCCCCGGCCTGAGCTCCAGCCTCCGCCCGTGCCAGCAGAAGAGGCGCGGTGTCTGGGCCCGACTGAGTGCAGTGTCCCCCGCCCAGCAGTAAATGTCTCGGAGTGGCTGCTGGACACACATGGGCTCAGGGTCTGCAGGGCACAAAGACCCTGCAGGTGGGGTGTTTGAGGGACAAAACCAGATGCAAGTGGGTTCAGAGAAGGCGAGCGAAGCCAGCACAGGGAGGCCGGCGCACCCGCACTTACACACACACACACACATACCCGACCCCCGACCCAGCAGCCTGTGGCCGACACCCGCTGCAGGGACTCCCCCCCCACCCCCGGGCGTGATGCCCGCATCCCTCCAGGCTCTGTGCCGTCAGCATCCCTGTGCTTGGGTGTGTCCCCTCCCGGCCTGTGGCTTCCCGAGCCCCCCAGCCACCTTCTGCTGGGTCCCAGCACTGACGCTAGTGCCCCCGGGCCTGAGGTGTGAATGAATGAATGAATGGGTGAACAAACAGATGGATGAGTGGACAGTCTGGGCCTTGAAGGAGCAGTGGGCACCAACTGCTCCCCCTTCCGCCAGGTGACCCGGCTCTGTGACCTCTCCGTGGAAGGGGACTCGGTGACCTCCGTGGGCTGGTCTGAGAGGGTCAGTACACTAGCCCCATCACCCCGCTGGGCAGGGTTGGCCCAAGGAAGGTCGACCGGACCTCACTGGAGGGGCCCTCCGCAGTGTTGGGGGCCTTGGAGACCCAGAGGAGCCAGAATCTGGCCTTGTGGTCACTTGTCCAAGCCCCAGTGACACCTGTGCCCCCAGCTGTCCCCAGCCTGGTAGAGATGATTGGAGTGACAGAGACTCTGGGGCAGGCTCGCTCCACACGTTGAAGCATGCGGATCTTGGGGCACGTTGCATGGATTTTAACAGTCCCGCTCTCTGTACTACCATCTGCCCAGAAAGTTCCTAGGAGGGGTGTCCGAAGGGGCGCGCGTTAGAGACCTTGAAAGAAGTGGGCCCAAGGCTCTGCTGCGGGGAGGTGAGGGGAGCTCCCCAGCCGCCCGAGCAAGGGGTCCCCACACAGGGGCCTGATGCCCGCTCTCGCCCACGTCGTCGTCCTAGGGGAACCTGGTGGCCGTCGGCACACACAAGGGCTTCGTGCAGATCTGGGATGCGGCCGCAGGGAAGAAGCTGTCCATGCTGGAAGGCCACACAGCGCGCGTTGGTGAGGAGCCGCTCGGGGCCCGGGGATGGGTGGGTCCCGAGGGGCCGGGTCGCGTCGTCATCCCACCCTCTGCCCGGCCGCAGGGGCGCTGGCCTGGAACGCCGACCAGCTCTCATCCGGGAGCCGGGACCGCATGATCCTGCAGAGGGACATCCGCACGCCGCCCTTGCAGTCAGAGCGGCGGCTGCAGGGCCACCGGCAGGAGGTGTGTGGGCTCAAGTGGTCCACGGACCACCAGCTGCTCGCCTCAGGGGGCAACGACAACAAGGTAGGCCCAGCCCCTGCCCTCCCTCCCTCCCCGCCGGCCCCCCTGCCGTGGAGCAGGGGTGATGGGTGACAGGGGTGCACCCCGAGGGAGGCCAGGATGGGCCCTGCCTTCCCTTGGGGGACGAGCTGCCTGGGCCTCACGGCCCCATCCCCGCAGCTGCTGGTCTGGAACCACTCAAGCCTGAGCCCCGTGCAGCAGTACACAGAGCACCTGGCGGCCGTGAAGGCCATCGCCTGGTCCCCGCACCAGCACGGGCTGCTGGCATCCGGCGGCGGCACAGCCGACCGCTGCATCCGCTTCTGGAACACGCTCACGGGGCAGCCGCTGCAGTGCATCGACACCGGCTCCCAGGTGTGCAACCTCGCCTGGTCCAAGCACGCCAATGAGCTGGTGAGTGCGGGGCGCAGGAGGCCAGGCCCCGGCCGTCCAGGTCTGGCAGAAGCTGACCTGGTGCGTGTGCCCAGTGACCGCAGGAGAGGCCCGAGGGCTCTCATGTGCAGTGTGTTTCTCTGTCTGGAGCCAGTCATCGACCAGGGTGTGGGGCTGAGGGCTGACACCTGTGGTCTCTGCACCCTGCGGGCGGGCCTTGGTGTCCTTGTGCCTCGGTGGGTGTGTCGGGGTGGGGGGCAGTCTGCGCCCTGGGGTCACTGGAGGGGAGCCCCAGGCTCTGACAGCGTTCTCTCTGTCCCCTAGGTGAGCACGCACGGCTACTCGCAGAACCAGATCCTCGTCTGGAAATACCCATCCCTGACACAGGTGGCCAAGCTGACCGGGCACTCCTACCGGGTCCTCTACCTGGTGAGTCTCCCCAGCCGGGCCCGGTTCCTCCATCTGGCCCAGCTTCGGGCTCTGGGGCTGAACGGCAGGGTGCAGCACCATCGCTCTGAGTCTGTTTCCCCAACGCCCCGCCCCTGCCCTGTGAGCGGGGGCAGCTCTGCCCGCCTTTATAACCTCCAGGTATTTGTTTCCACATAAAAATAGAAGATGCCACGAATAACCCACATCCAACTGCTCAGATCATCTCTAGATGTTTCACCAAATAACCATTTGCACGTGTCTGGAGAAAAGAGCCCCTCCCCAGATCCACTCACTCTTCAATATTTTCGTTTTTTCTAGAAAAAAGTTTTGTGCTTAAACCAGCAAATCCTTTGCCCAATTGCACAGAGTGGGACCCCTGCTGGGGCAGGAAGCCATTGGCCAACAAGGGGGTGCCTTGTTGTGGTGGGGCGTGGCATCTCACGGCTTTGCCCGTAGGCCACAAGGACAGCGGGGGTCTGTCTTCTCCCGCAGGCCATGTCCCCTGACGGAGAGGCCATAGTCACTGGTGCTGGAGATGAAACCCTGAGGTTCTGGAATGTCTTTAGCAAAACCCGTTCGACAAAGGTAAAGTGGGTCGGTATCAGCGCCAGATGTTCCCCCACGTGTGTGCCCTCAGCCTGTCCTGGGGCCTCCTCCCCCGTCCCCGCCGCTCAGCCAGCCCGTCACCCCGTCAGCTGTGCCCTCCCCGGGATCCCCACACCCCCTCTCCTCCTCCTGCATCACCTGGTGTCCCTGCACATCCTGGGGCACTCGCCGCGCAAGGTGCCCGCACAGGCCCCTCCTCAGGCCCGGAGCCTCAGGGTCCCTCCAGGCAGAACTTCCTTCCGGTGCCCCAGCAGCTGGCGCCCAGCCCAGCGGCCCAGCCCCGCAGCCGGCCCCTGCGGGAGGTCACCGGACCAAGGGCTCAGCGTCGCTCCTGTGTGCCCTGCAGGAATCCGTGTCCGTCCTCAACCTCTTCACCAGGATCCGGTAAACCCGTGGCCGTGCCGTCCTGGTCGCAGAGCGCCACCTCTCAGCGTGCATGGACCCTCCCCTCCCCCGAACACGGGCCCCAGAGGAAGACAGGCAGCCAGGGTGGGGCGGGAGCCGGGCCTGGAGAGACCCTGAAGGTTCTATTAAAGCCTGATTGTGAACCCTGTCAGCCGGTGTTTGGGGCGGGGCCGGGCTCGGGCACCAGCAGGAGTGGGGCCTCCGGATCCCTCCACCCTGGGTGGCCCCGGCTCGGACGGCTGTGCTCGGAGCGGGATGGACGCCTCCTGGACGTCGCCTGCTTCCGTCCATGTCCGTCACCGCCTCGCTGGGGCTTCGTGCTCTGCCCGGAAGCTCGTGCTCACTGCTGCCCACACCTGCTACGGGACAGACAGCTGGACACCAGGCCGGTTGGCCGGGGGAGGGCCCCGCAGGATGGCGGCTCGGGTCGGCCCATGGATCGAAACGACGTCCCCACTCGAGAGGTTTCTTTGCAGCCCCCTCTGCTCTCCCTGCCCCAGCAGCCGGCCGGAGGCTCTTTCAGGGGCACGGCGTTGGGAGCAGGCCACACGCCAAAGGAGGTCACCTTGAGGCGGACTTGTTGTCTGAGGGAGACTGATGTGGGACCTGTTCGCCATCATGGCTCGCCCCGACTGTCCTTGTCGCTCACGGGGTCACAGCCGACTGTGGTTCTTGTGGCTTGCTGGGCGGCCAGTCAGGGTAACCTGAGGGCAGAATTGACCCTGCGGGTCAGGTTGTGTGGGTGCCCAGCCCTCCTCCCCAGCCCCTTCCCCTCCAGGCCACCCTAGTGGGTCCTGTCCATCTGCGCCTTCAGCCGGGGGAGGGGGCACCTGAGGGTTCCCCCAGAAGCTTCCTGAGCTCCCCCGACCCTGGGCCCACCTCATCGTTCTCCTCTGCCCTGTTCTCGGCTGCACCTGGGGAAGACGGAGGAGGGAGGTGGGGCCGGTGTGTGGCCAGGGGCCTGAGCAGCCACCCTGCCTCTCCTCCTCTCCCTCCCTCTCCCCTTCCCAGGCCGGAGGACACTGATGGACGTGGCCTGGGCAGAGCAGGCCTGGGCGGGGTGGGGGTCCAGTGTGGCCAGGGGAGGCCCCGCGGAGCCCCACCGGTCACCCCGGCTCTGCCGGAGCCCCTGCTGCTCCGGTTGTGAGAGCCCCGTGCTCCGCTCAGCCAGCCACACGTGTGCATGTGTATCTGTGTATCTGTGATTTTCCTTTGGATTTGTTTCTGTGTTTTTGTAAATCAGTCCCCAAAATGTTAAGGCTTGCTGGGGGAGAGCAGTGGCCCACCCCTACCCCTGGGGGAGACAGAGGTCACAGCTCTTAAGGTCTCCTTCAGAGGGGCAGGCGGCCGAGCCTGCATGAACTTGGGGAAGGGTGGGCCCCGCCTCCCGGCCCATCCCGGCTGCTTGCTGGGGACGGGCGGGGACGAGCAGGGACAGTGTACATAGATGTGTGTATTCCGATGGGTCCAGATCTTATTTTTGTTTGTTTGAGTTTTGTTGTTTTTTTCTTTAATAAGAGAGCAGTCCTGTGTCTACCGCACCCTGCCCTGGCTCTGCTTGTAGGCCCCGAGCCTGGGAGCGCAGACGGGCACGAAACGATGAAACGCGCGTCGTCGGCCTGCGCCATGGCAGGGCTGGGTGCAGGCGCCTGGCGCAGGTGAACCTCGCTCCTCCTGGAATTCAGCATCACCGTCATTAAACCATGTGGGTCGTGCCCAGCTGGGGCTGCCTGTCTCTCGATCCGTCTGGAGTCTGCACACACCGGGACCCCAGAGCGGCCTGAATGTCACAAACCGGTGGGGAGTGGCTGGCTTTGGGGGAGAGGCTGCGGGGGCCACTCAGAGGCGGTCAGCAGGGGGCGCCGGGGTCCCTGAATTCATGGCCCCGTGATCCAGGCCAGTCCTCGCAGCCAGGCTGGTTCTGTTGGGAAGTGGAGGGTGGGCCCGGGGGTGGTGGTCTGAGCACATAGAGAGGCCTGGCCCGGGGTAGAGGGGGCGGCACCTCTGCCTGACAGATGGGCTTCCGGGGCCAGCGGGGACACTGCCGGCCCAGCGCCCTGTGCGTGGGGAGGGCCAGGTGTGGTGCGGCAGGATTTGTTTCCATTGCTCCTGGACTGGCGGGGGAAGGGAATTAGTGACAGCGACAGCCAAGGGTGAGGCAGGGAAGACACAGCGGCTTCCAGGAAGGAGCGGAGAAGAGGGGGGCAGGAGGCCCCAGGGAGGAAAGCAGCCTGGACCAGAGGGGTTGTGACACTGGGTGGGCCTGCGGGCCCGGGGGCCCCAGGGGCCTTGAGAAGGAAGGGCGGTGAGGCCCCTTGCAGTCAGCAGCTGCCCACAAGTGGCGGCGCACCCCAGGCCCTCCGCCCAAGCCCGGGGAAGACCCCCATCCCGGGCAGCCGGGGACGAGGGAGGCCAGAGCCCAGACCTGCCCTTGAGGAGCTTCTGTGTGTCAGGGAGTGGACGACAGAGTGTAAGTGCATGTGGCCGTCACGGTGTGAAGGGTGGCATGGGCCTTGGGAGAGGGCAGCTTGAGACCAGGGCTGACGTGTCAGCAAGGGCCTGATGGGGGCACGGACACACCCGGGCAGAGCTGGTGCTCCACGCTGTGGACCCGTGCAAAGGCCCTGGGGCAGGACTGTGCCTGGTGAGCTGGAGGAACAGCCAGGAGGCCCCTGCGTCTGGAGCGAGAGGGAGGAGGAGGGGGCAGGGAGGGGACGGGGCAGGTCATGCAGGGCCTTGGGGAGGAGTTGGACTTTAACCCCAGGAGGGAGGGTGGGACCCTGGAGGGCTGTGGGCAGAGAGGGGAAGGGAGACCCTTCCCCTCTCGGTGTGGAGACCTGGAAACAGGTGGGCAGGGGCGCAGAGACCAGGGAGGACGCCCTGCCCGGGCAGGCAATGACAGGACTGCGGCCACAAGCAGCTGGAAATGATGAAAGGCAGGCAGGTTCTGGATTTCTTGTGAATTTTTTAACATGTAGTAAAATGTGTGTAACATTTTAAGGTGTACAATCCTGTGGTTTTTAGTATATTTACTATGTTGTGCTGGCCACCACCATCTAATTCCAGAACATTCCATCACCCCCAAAAGAAGCCCCATCCCCATTATCAGTCACTCCCATCCTCCTCCCAGCCCGACAACCACGAATCCACCCTCTGTGTCTGTGGATTTGCCTGTTCTGGATGTTTCCCATCAATGGAATCAGACACTTTTGTGTCTGGCTTCTCTCACTGAGCTTCGTGTTCTCAAGGTCGTGTCAGCGCATCACCCCTTTTCATGGCTAACATTCCAGTGTGTGGAGGGACCCTGTTTTGGGTTTCTGTTGCGCAGTTGGTGGGCATTTGGGTTGCTTCCGCTCTTTGGCTGTTGTGGGTTGTGCCGCTGTGAACACGCGTGTGCAGATTCTCGCGCTAGATGTATTTTGGAAACAGATGAAGGACTGGACGGGGGTGGAGTGAGAAGGGAGGACCTGGGGGCTGCAGGGCTGCTGGCCTGAGCACCTGGAAGGGTAGGGCTGAGATTGTGGAAAGGAAATTCAGAAGCTTCGTTGGGTTTGGAGGCCCCCATACGGCGGTGTTGGGGGGCAGAGAAGAGGTGGGAGGGCTGAGCCCCAGGCCGGCCCTACCCAGATGAGCGCCCGCCTCCTCCAGCCTCTGCTCTCCCGGCTCGGCCCCTCAGCTGGGGGAGAGGCAGTGGCCTGGATTGTGGCCAGCAGACCCAGCTGTTGCCAGGACACCGGGCCGCCTTTGTTGCTGTCAACAATGGCCCCGCAGGCCTTGGAGGCAGGAGCCCCTGGGCACGCAGAGGCAGACATGCAGACCCTGAGGCAGGAAGCTGCCCGGCCCTACGTCCCCCGGGGGACCCTGGAAGTGAACCTCCCGGCATCTCTCTACAGGTGAGCACATCCTGCCCCTGCACTGCCTCTCTGGGTTTGCTTCCCACCAGCGTCATTCGTTCTCCATAAAGGCACGTGGGTGCTGCACCTGCTCCCTGCATCCTAACCCGGCTGCTCCCTGCACCCTCCCCACCCACCTGCACCAGGCTTGGGACCTGGCAGGAGTACACGCAGGTCACACGTCATGGTTCACGCATGCAGGACACGCACACAGCCAGCCAGCAGAGCAGATACGTTCCCGGGAGCCCTGCGCTGCTGGAACAACCCCACAAGGGGGCAGCCTCGAGCACAGAATTTACCTCTCCCAGCTCTGGGGGCCAGGAGTCCCAAGACCAAGGTGTCAGCAGGGCTGGGGCCTTCTGAGGCCGTGAGGGAGCATCTGCCCCATGTCCCTCCTGGCTTCTGGGGGTGCTGGCAGTCCGTGGCGTCCCTCGTCTCGTGACCTCCCCTGACTGCAGATACCCCGGCCTCACCACGGCTCCGCGTTAGGGTTGCATTAGGGCCTCCCTGACCCGGCATGACCCTGTCTTAAGTTACATCTGCTAAGATCCTATTTCCAAGTAAGGTCATGTTCTGAGATTCCGGGTGGACGTGAGTTGGGGAGACACGTTCAGCCCATTAGAGGATCCATTAATAAGCGTTAATAAAGTATGATGGGTTACCGTGCAGCTTTACAGAAAAGGCAAGTCAGTGCCCTTGGTGCTGCTCCATTTCCAAGAAAATTAAGTTAAAAAAAAAGCTGTGCCACCACGATAGAAGCAGGCTCCCACAGGTGTGTGGTGGGGTGGAATGGCTCGTGCACACACACTGCTTCTGGAATGAAGCAGAAACCAGTAAGAGTGGCAGCCCCGGGGGAGGAGACTGGCAGCTAGGTCAGGGAGACTCGCTGCTTTTTCCAATACTTTTATTTATTTAAATGCCATGAGAGTTCTCGATTCTAGATCAAAAAGGCATTCATTTATTATGAGGAAAAAAAATGTTTTTCGGCCATAACGCGATGTTCTTTTATTAGTTTTTTTGAGGTATAATTGACACAGAGACTCGCTTTTCATTGTGTTAGTTTTGACTGTTTTAATTCCTTTTTACAAGCCAGGTGCATTTTGTAGTTTCGGTTCATTTTGTAGTTCAAAAGAGTGGGGCCTGCCAGACGGTTCCCAAACTCCCCTCCCTGCAAGTGGCAAACCCAGCCTGCGGCCACTTCCCGGAACTGACCAGGCCGAGCCCACCTCTTATGAAAAACGTGGGTTTCTGGTTTTCCGTGTGCAGTGAGAACTCCAAGCAGGCACAGGGGAGAACGTTTTATCAGCAGCTCTGCTTGGACCATCTTGGGGCCACGGCCTCCTTCCCTGGGGCATCTCCCTGAAGCGAGCTCGCCAGGTCAAAGCACGTGCCCACGTCTGTCTCTCAGGCAGTGGTGCTGCGAGGGTGTTCCCGAAGGGTAGCTTTAGTTTTGATGGTACCTCGTTGAGGTTTGATTTTTGCCATCGTTAGCCTATTTCCACTTCCCTCTTTGCTCTGCCAGCCTCTGTTCCTTACACCATCCCTGCTGCCCCAGGGCCTTTGCACAAGCGGGTCTCTCCTCACATCACTGCCACCTCCTCGGGGGAGCCCTCCTGATGCTCTCAGCCTGGGACGGGCTCTGGCAACAGAGGCCCCCGGAACAGGCACTCCTGTGTAGCTGCAATAGTTTCCCCTTTAAATGTGAGCCTGCCTTCACTCCCCGCTGGCCCCGATGGCCCTGATGGCTGGGCGGGTGGTGATGGCACAAGGGTTCCCCAAAGGTCTCCCTGGGAGCCTGGGCTCCCCACACACTTTCCCAGTGTCCCCAACCCACGGCTCCCAGGCCAGACCAATGACAGTGAAACCTGCGCCACTCACTCAGCCATAGCTGAGACCACGTCCTCCTGGTGCACCTCCAGGCCAGGGGGGGGGGGCTTCCTGGAGGAAAGGGCCTGCAGGTCTGGGATGCTGGGCAAAGGACTTAGTAGAGGCAAGAAAAGATGAAATGTTTAGGAGGTCCTGGGGGTTGGGGAGGATGTGGCAGAGAGGAGGGGCTACAAGGGGTCAGCCTCCCACCCTCTGCCAGCCTGGGTGGGAGGGTGTCCAGTACTGAAGGACAGACAAGGCCCCCCGCACCTCGGGCCAGGCTTCTGCATTCTGCACCCTCAGTGCTGGCGATGGGGATGAAGAGGCCCGGGGAGGGCAGGGGGGCTGAAAGCTCAGTCTCTCTCCTCCCACCCCCACCCTCAGCGATGACTACCTGTCCCAGGAGGGGCCCCGCCAGACGCCGGCCATCAAGCAGGCGACGCGCTGGAAGTACACGCCCATGGGACGAGACGCGGCCGGCCAGCTGTGGTACACGGGCCTGACCAACTCGGACTCCCGAGAAGCCTGGAACATGCTCCCTCGGGCTCTGGACAGCCCGCACCTCGAGGCTTATGCCCGCAGGCACGGATGCCACAGCCCCCAGGAGCGCAGCATGCCCTCGGGTGAGTGCCCGGCCCTGCCCACCCCCACACCAGGCCCGCCTCGAGGGGAAGGTGAGGCCCACAGGTGCAGAGATGACCGCTGACCCCTACCCCGCAGCCTACACCCAGCGTCTCCGGGAGACCGCCTGGTA
Organism: Balaenoptera ricei; assembly: GCF_028023285.1. Lineage (NCBI taxonomy): Eukaryota > Metazoa > Chordata > Mammalia > Artiodactyla > Balaenopteridae > Balaenoptera > Balaenoptera ricei. Next base: position 180,476,753 of record NC_082641.1, read on the forward strand.
CGACCCCATCATCCCCGCGCAGTACAGGGGCCCCCGCGCGCGGTACAGGAGCGTGCTGTGGAAAGACAGACCCATCCGGGGCGAGGAGTACGGTGAGCCTGGGCCAGGGGCAGGCGACCCAGGGGCTGGGGGTGAGACCGCCCGGGGCCAGGAGGCGGGGCCAGCCGGTGACCCGGGTCCTGGCCCCCCAGGGATCCACAGGCACCAACTCGGGGTCGAGCCGCTGTGGCGGGCGTCTGACAACGTGCCCTACCTGTCGGCGCCCCAGCGCCCGCGCTGCACCGCCCAGAACTACCGGCAGTGGGACCTGGAACCCTGCTGCGCCTCCACCGGCCGGCAGCCCCGCCCGTCCACGCGGCCAGTCACTGACAAAGATCGCGCTGCCCGGTGGCTCTTCGGGGACCCGGCGCCTCGCCTCGCCCTCAAGGCGTCTGTCCACCTCTGGGGCCGGGGCCTGGGGCGGTCAGGCAGCCAGATGAAGGGAGCTCTGAACCAGGACCCTGGTGACCAAGCTCCAGGGCAGAGTCAGATAGACGGCCTCTCCTGCCCTCAGCTCCCCCTACCCCGGGCCCCAGGCCAAGGCACAGTCCTGGCCCCGGGCGGCTCTTTATTCACTGCAGCAGTGGCCTGGGCGCAGGGAGCCGCACTCGGGCCCCCGGGCCAGCATGCTGAGCCTCACCGTCGCCACAGCCAGGGTCCGGGCCCAGCCCCCTAACCCAGAGGCTGGGGCTCCCGGCAGGCTCAGCAACGGCTCTGTCCTCCAGGGCCTGGCGGCACCCGGGAGCAGCACCCGGGAGGCCCTAGGCTGGCCGGGGCTGAGTTCAGGGCAGGCCCTGCGCCCAGGAGCCTCACATCCAGCCCCCACACAACACAGGGCACCCCGAATCATCCAGACAGCTGGGGGTGGGTTAGAGTCGGGATTGGGGTACCCCAGACCCACAAGGACCCCACCAGCCCCTGAATACCAGAGGGCCTAGCTCGGTGGGATAAGCTGCTGGGATCCCGCCCATCCTGACCGCGCCCACCAAGCCCCGCCCACCAAGCCCCACCCGACCCCGCAGCCAGGCAGGGACGGGACAGACGCAGGAGTGGGATCAGAGCAGCAAAGGGGCCGCTCCAGGCCTCGTTGGGCAGCCAGTGTTCACAGTCGCGGTTAAGTTACAAAGGGTAAGGGACCATGGGGCAGTGTCAGGGTTGGGCTCCAGGGTCCCCTGCAAGAGAAGGGGGTGGAAGTGGGGTTAGGGAGGGCGGGGCCTGTCCTGGCCCAGACCTACACCCATGGCTGGTTTGGGGCTTTTGTGGGGTGGCGGGGCCTGCAACTCACAGCTCCGAAGGCGGACGGGCCAGACCAGGAGACAGCACAGAGCCAGGGTGGCGGCCACGCCCACGCCACCCGTCACGGCCACCATCACCCAGTGGTAGAAGGCCACGCAGGCTTTGCAGCAGAGCTCTGAGCTGGGGGCGGGGGAAGGGCAGAAGGGGGTGAGCAGACGCCTATCAGTACCTTCCAGCCCCAGCCTGGACCTCCTGCTCCTCCCATCTCAGCCGGGGCACCCCATCTTTCCCAGCACTCAGGCCAGGACCAAGTGATTGCCCTCAACCCCCTCCTCCCCTGCAACGTCTGATACTTTAGTCAGTAAGGTCAGCTCTGCCTTCCAAGTCTACCCCAGACTGCCCATTTCTCCTCCCTCAGGATCCAGCCCTGTCACCACCTGCCCCCCCACCACCCCGCCATCCTAGGCCCCTCCCCTGTTCCCACCCTCCCTTCCCTGTCTGACCTCCCCGCAGTAGCCGCCAGAGGGCACCTGTGAGCACCTGAGTCAGGTCCCGCCCCCTCTGCTCACAGCCCTCCGGGGTCCCACCTCCCTTGGCCCACAAGGCCCTGCACGACCCGTCCCCTCCCTGCCCTCCCCTCCTCCCTCTCTCCCCCTCGCTCACTCTGCTCCAGCCACACGGGCCTCGTTGCTGTCCTTCCACCATGCCAGGCACAGTCCTGCCCCGGGGTCTTTGCACAAGGCTGTTCCTCCCCATATGCCTAGAACTCCCTGACATCCTCCAGGTCTCGGGTCCCATGTCACCTCAAGGCAGCCCTTCCTGACTTCTCGCCCCAGTCAGGCCTCCCTAAGTAGTGTCCTTCACACCCTTTGTACACATTTATTCATGAGATTATTCATGTGGCTCGTGTTGTCCCCAGCTCCATGAGGACAGAGGACCAGGCCAGCTTTCATTCCCAAATCCTGGGCTTCTACAGGGTGCAAGCTCAGGTCTAGAACCATCTGGGGCTGGAACCCTAGGTTCTGAGGGTCTGAATTACAGGGATTCCAGGCTCTCCCTCTGCCCTGTCCGCTCACATCCCCCCGATCCATCTGTGTGTCCTCAGCACCCGGCCCAGGACAGACTGTCGGCTCAGTAAATAAATGGGTGCTCGAGGTGGGGAATAACCCGGTCTCCCTGGCTGTGAGGCCACCGGGGCGGGGTCTTCTGTTCTCATGGAGTTAGCAGACCTGGGGCAGCGCCTGGCCTCAGCACAGCTCGTTGAACGCGAGAACGAATGGATAGGGGTACTCACGAGCAGGGGTGCAGGCTCTGGATGGCCATGACTGCCAGCCCATTGGCCACCTTGTCCGAGAAGCTCATGGCGCCATACACGAAGGCTCCGCTGTGCTGGGGGGACACGGGCAGGGGGTCAGCATCCCAGGCCTCGGCCCTGGTCCCCAACCCCAACCCGGACCGGCTCAGCAGCCCTACCGTGTGGGGGCCGATGAGGTCAGCCGTCATGGCCAGCGAGGTGACGAGGATGGTGGCACAGCCCGTGCCCAGCAGCGCAGCCACCACGTACACAGCCACACCCAGCTCATCTGCCAGTGCCACCCAGGCTGCGAAGGCCAGGATCACCAGGAGGCCCACAAAGTAGGTCATCTGCAGAGAGCCCGGCCCGGCGTCAGGCCTGCCTCGCTGGGCAGCCCTGAGCCTGGCACTTGCCCTTTCTGATCTTCAGTCTGGCCCCCAACCCCAGCAAAGGGGGGTTTGAGTTGGGTTATCCCTAAGGAGCGCCCAGCTCTGACCTCGGAGGGTTCTGAGATTCTCAGCCTCAGAGGTGCTCCGAGCTCCTGGAGCAGATGTTCTAGGGCTATGCTGTCTGTTACGGCTGCCACTAGAGGTGGGCGGCTACTTGGGTCTCCACGCAAGTCAATTAAAAGGAAACAAAATGAAGCATTCGGTTCCTCAGTCACGCCGGCCGCCCTCTGGCGCCCACGCTGGGCCGTGGTCTGGAGTCGCACCCTGCCCTCCGCCCGGCCCACTCACATTCCTCCCGATGCACTTGTTGACCGGCTTCAGGAGGAAGGAGGAGAGGAAGCCGCTGAGGTACATCACCAGCGGGATGGTGGCGATGAACTTCTGTCGGGGCAGAGCGGGCACAGGCGTGTCAGGCGTGGCTCCTCAGGCTCGGGGCCCCGCACCCCCACCGCCCGGCCAGCTCACCTTAGGCAGGTTGAGGGAGTAGGTCAGGTACATGGCCATGTATGTCTGGGACAGGTTCACAATGAGCCTCGTGCTCATGTACAGCAAGCCCACCTGCAAACAGAGGGACGGGTCAGAGGGGGCCCTCCTCTACTCCCATAAGCGGGGAGCACTGGGGGCCAACGTGAGTAATTCTGCAGCTGGCACCTGATCCATTAGTAGTGACTGCCTAGCTGGTCAGGTGGAGAAGAGAGCAGCGACTGATTAGTAATGTCTGCCCTCGGTGTGACTGGAGAAGGGGCTACGTTTGCTCCAATGTCTGCCATCCCTGCCTGCAGCCGCACAGAGTGAGGGCCTGGTGGGAGAGGGGCATCAACTCCAACACCCTGTGCCCCTATGCTGTACCTGATAAAAGGCCGGCTCCCGAAGCCAGTGTTTCCAGAGCAGCAAGGGCCGGGCAGTAGCAGGGGCCAACAGGGGGCTGTGTTCATCTGGCTCCTCCACCTGCCGCCGGCGCCCCTCCCTGGTGCCCAGGTGGAACAGCAGTGAGAAGACAGCTCCAATGCCCACCACCAACAGCGAGAGGTTCTGGGGACCGGGCGGGAGAGGGGTCAGCAGCGACTCTCGGCCCGAGCCCTGAGTTCAGGGCCTTGGGGTTGTCCCACCCGGGCAGCGGCCAGCCTTGGCCCACCCCGGGCCCCAGCTCACCCGGAACACCGGCACATCTTGGACCCCCAGCTGGTCATAGACATCCTGGGTGGACCCCATGTGGGGAGAGCCCTGCAGGTGGAGTAGAAGCCAGGCAGCCCCATAGACGGTGATGCTGGCCACCACGGTGAAGGCGTACCTGCCGGGGCACAGGCGAGGCCTCAGCAGGGCAGCCCGGGAGCCACGCGACCACTTCCTCCCCAGGCAGGCGTACAGTCAAGAGCTGCTTGTGGCGTCTGGGGAACCTCTGGCCAGGTGATTTCAGCCACCAACACACTGGGTAGCTCAGGAAAGCCTCTGCTGGCCTCAGTTTCCCCAGCCTGCACGTATCTGATTTCTCTGGCCCAAGACCCCACCGTGAGGTCCCGTCTGCCTGGGGCCTGAATGCAGAGACTCAGCAAAGCAGGGCCGAGTCAGGCCTGCAACCCAGAAGCCTGAGAACCCAAGATACCCAGAAATCCTGGGCTTCAGCTGGGCAAGGGCTCCATGGTCTAGAGTCATCTGAGTCCACTCCTGCCTGCAGCCCCAGAGCCACGTCCCACCTAGGGCCTCGGCCGGGGCGAGGAGCCCCTGGATCTCACCAGGAGTCCACTTCCCTTTCTGAAAGTGAGAACAAGAACACCCGCAGAGGTCAAGGCGAAGATGACACGAGGCAGGCGGGAAAGCACTTGCGGGTAGAAAGCGCCCAGAGCTTGGCCTCTACCGGGCCCAGCCTGTCCCCCTCAGCTGGCGCCCTCGGGGGCCCCAGACATTGAGCAACTCCTGCCGTTAGTGCCCACAGCTCTCGGCCACAATGGGGAACTGGGCTCAGACAGGCAGGGCCCTCATGACGAGCGCTTATGCCCACACGGCCACCTTCATGCGTGACGTCCCTCCTGCCGAGAACTGTCATCTCCTGATCCCTGTTCCCACTGCACAGGCCCCGCTCTGCTCCAACCCTGTCCCTGGGCACATGACAACCACTAGGGCTTGTCGTGAGAATTCAAGAAGATCTTCTGCGTGACGGGCCCGGAACTGTGCCCAGCCCACAGCAAGCGTTCCATAAGTGCTCCTGCTACCATCACATGCAGAATCACCTCCTTCAGCACCTCAAGCAAGTCAACAGATGCGCTGGGCGCCAGCTGTACCCACGTTGTGGGAGGCGGGATTCTAAGACGGCTCAGACATTCCCATGGCCTGCCCCCCCCGCCCCCCTCTAACCCCCTCCCCTTGGGGAACGGGACGTGTGAATGTGATGGGATGTCAAGCCCGTGTTAACTGTCTGTGTCAGGTAACTGTGGCAAAGGTAAAGGAATTTTGTGGATGTAAGTAAGGGAGATTATCCTGAGTGGGCCTGACCTAATCAGGCGACCCTCAGAAAGTGGGCTCACACCACCCCTGAGATGAGAGACTCGTGCTGGCCTCAAAGAAGCAGCAAGCCCCTACAACTTCTTTTTTTGGCCGTGCCGCACGGCATGCGGGATCTTAGTTCCCCAACCAGGGATTGAACCCGCGCCCCCTGCAGTGGAAGCTCAGAGTCTTAACCACTGGACCACCAGGGAAGTCCCAGCCCCCAAGACTTCTAAATCTATAAGAAGACAAACACTGCCAACAATGACATGAGCAGGGTAGAGGGACCCCAAGCCTCAGATGACACCCCAGCCCTAGCCGACACCTTGATTGCAGCCTCAAGACTAACGCTGAGAACCCAGCTAAGCTAAGCCAGGCTCCTGACCCACAGAAACCAGGAGGTGGTCAATGTGTGCTGGTTGCAGTTGCTAACTTGGTGCTCATTTGGTGCCCAGACATGGAGGGTGGCCCTGGGCCCCCGGCCGTGCCTGCTCTTCGCACGCCTGCCCGCCCTGCCCCGAAGGTGGCACCTGAGAGCCGTGAGCTCCACCTTCTCATGGTCGTTGGTGACGAGCTCCGGGATGAGGCTGAGGTGGGCGATCTGTGTAGCAGCCCAGCCGAACTGGAAGATCACGATGAAGGGCCCGTAGTAGAGGAGGGCAACCCACTCAGGCGTGCTGACCTGGCAGCCCAGGCAGGGGCTGAAGACGAAGGGGAAGGACAGCAGGACGCAGACGGAGCCTGTGGACGAGCAGGGCGGCGGGGCACGTGGCAGGGCCTTCCCACGCGGGCCCAGGGCACCCCAGGTGAGCGGGTGGGGACAAACCCGAGACACGGAAAAGGTTAGAGACACCCCCCCCACACACACACACACACAACAACGTCACACAGTGAGTGGCCGTCAGCAGCCTGGGGCTCCCCAGGCTTACAGCCCCTGTGACAGATGGGGAACTAAGGCCGAGAGATCTGGGGCCCCCTGAGGACACACAGCCAAACAGGACAGAGGGGCTGGGCCTCCCAGCCCAGGCCCTACGCCCCTTGTGGGTGATGGGGGAACTGACACAGAGCCGGCCACGTGCTGGAACCATGCAGGGGCAGGGCCAGGTGATAGGGGGCAAGAATGGGGCCTCGCCATGCCGGCTCAGGGCTCGCCAAGTTTGCCCCCTTGGTGACAGTTGGGGAAACAAGCCGAGCCTGAGGCCACGCAGCAGGTTGAAAGGGCGCTGTGGAGGTCCCCTGGGGAACTGCCCGCCACAGATGTGCCACTTACCCCCATCACTTCCCCTTCCCGCCTCGCCCATGGAGGGGGCCTTTTCCTCCCAGCTCCTACCAGGCGTCCCATGGGGCTGCCAGGAGTCAGGAGGCCCAGGTGACGCTGGGCGGGGCTGGGCCGGATCCTGCCCTCCCGAGTCCTAGTGTCCCTCCTAGTGTCCCCGTCAGCCTACAAGGGGGCCTCTCCCTGGAAAACACTCATACCTCAGAACAAGTACAAGTTCTCCCTGAGGTCCCAAAGGAGCCTGCACCACCCGCCCTGCCCCGTCCCCTCCTCCCTCTCTCCCCTTCGGCTCACTCTGCTCCAGCCACCGGGGCCTCCTCCCTGTTCCTCCTGCCCCAGGGCCTTTGTACAGGCTGTCCCCTCTGCCTGGAATGCTTTTCCCATGACATCTTAGCAAGGCGCACTCCTCTTCATCCCTCCAGGACTCAACTCAAATGCCACCTCCTCAAAGAAGCCCCCCTGACCAGCCCAGTCACCAGCAGTCCCCTCTCCACCCTGACACCCTCTGTCTGAACCCTGCTTTCTCTCCTTCATACCCCTTTGCACACACAGGAATTCTTTTGTCTCTCTGTCTGGGGGGTGGGTAACAGGTCTCTCCAAGTCACTTCTGTGTCCCTGGCACCCAATATAGAGTCTGGCACATCAAGATCTTTTGAATGAGTGAATAATAATAATAGTGGCCTCTATTTAAAACAGCCCAAAAAAAAAAAAAAAAAAAAAAAAAACAGCCCAAAGAGGTGAATGTTATTATTAACCCCACTTCCTGATGAGGAAACTGAGGCCCACTGAGTGAGCTGCAGAGCTGCGAGGCCAGCCTGCTGGACCCCGAGCCATGCTCCTTCCCTCCAGCCCTCCACCCTTCTCCTCCCATCCCAGAGTGCCTGGAGCCAGACTTCCTTCCTCCCCACCAGGCCCTGGAGGTGACCTCATCCCCCAGACCCTGGGCCCGCCCCAACAGTCCAGGGACTGGGAAATGAAACCAAAACCACGCTTGGTATTTCTCTGGAACTGGTGCCTGGAAGAGGCACCCCAGGCAGATTCCTGGTGGCCTGGAGGCCACCCCGGGGCCAGACAGGAACTGTAGACTCTGGTCAGAAGAATGTGCTACCCTGGCTGGACGGACTCTTACCCTGCTGCTGCCCAGGCCACGTTAACCATTGTCAGGGCCAGGCTGCCTGGCTGGGGGACTTTGGGCGAGTGACTGCCTCTCTGGACCTCCGTTTCCAGGAAAGGAGCTAATAAAAATACCTCACAAAATTGGCATGAGAATTAAGAGTTAATGTGTGAAATTGGGAGCTCCTAGTACTTTGAGCCACTGCCTGTCTCAGCAACTTCAAAGCCATGAGATGTCACACCTTTGCAAAAGCTGTTTCAACTACTTGGAATGCCCCCCTACACACACACACTCCTATTCATCCTTCAAAACCCCAAAGCTAATGTCCCCTCCTCCAGAGCTCTGCTTCTTCCTATGAAGCCCAGTCTACCCACCTGCCCCAGCCTGGACCCGACAGGAGTGTCCATGTCTGGCTTTCTGGGTCCTCTCTGCGCTAGACGGGGAGCCCCGAGGGCTTGTTAAGGGAAAGAATGAGTCCGTCGCCACCACCCACAGACTCGGGTAAAAAAGAGAAGTGAGCACTGTGGCCGAAGGTGACCTTCACTCAAGTCACCTTATCAGGCATCACAAGGGGCCACCCTGGCTTCCTCTCTCCACAGATCTTCCTGGATCTCTGCACGTGCAGGGAGAGGGTGCAGGTGGAGGCCCTGGTATCTGGTTGGGGCACCCATCATAAGCTGAAGGCATAAACACAAAGCCTTCAGTGTACTGACAAAGGTGCCTCCACTACCCTAACCTCCCCTCTGCAAGGGGACTCAGCGTCTCCCTCTGGAGTCAGGTGGAACCATCGCTGAACCTCAGCCCCCCACCTACAAAACGGGAAGACAGGCTGTTACGAGGTCCCACCTCAGGGCCTTTGCACATGCAGCGTCCACTGCCAGGCAAACCTACCTGTGGCTGACTCCATCTCCTTAGAGGGGGCTCACCTGTCTGCACCAGAGAAAACAGCCCTCACATCTCTCTGACCCAAGAACTACCTTTTTTGTGTGTCAACGGGTCTACCCAACTATTATGAACAAAACTGCATTTGAGACTCTGGGCTCAGCTCTGTAACCAATCCCAACCGCAGCCCGCAGAGGGATACCTCTGTCTGGGGTCTGAGTCACGTGCCTCTCCCTGCTCCCCGCTCCCCCCGCGCCCCCGCACCCGGGCTGCTAGCCTAATGTGACCCAAGAACAGCCTGGGCATCCTCAGTGTCTAAGAAACTGAAATCCAGACCCTAAGCCACGGCCACAGCAATGCCAGCCACTTGCAGGCAACTTGGAGATCTGTTGTACCTTGGAAAAATGTCCCTCATGAGGGCCAGGGCAAATCACTGCCTCCTCAGTCATTGTTCCCAAGGGCAAGGAGACACCAGCCGGCCCTCCTGGTTTCTGGAAAGCTGCCGCCCAGAATTCCCAGAAGCGGGCAGGATTCCTGGTTCTGCCTCCTGAAATGCCCGGCATGCCCCAAGCGCCAGGATGCGGCGGGTACTTCTGCCAGGGAAAGAACAGCAGGCAAAGTGGCCAAGGCTAATCTCAGGGCCCAGGGTCCGGGTGGGCAGAGAAGGGATGCCAGGAGCCGGGCCTTATCATGGATGTGCACCGGGCAGGGTGCCCCGGCCCCCGTGGGACCCACCTCCTCCCCTCACCAACAGCCCTTTAGTCCAGGTAACTCCCTCATAACAAACAGAGGGTGACCCCATTACCTGCTCTGCAGACCCGCATCCCATCAGCCGGACAAGCACAGAACCCCGACCCTTCTGGCTCACCCGGTCCCCAACCCAGATCCCAGGACAGCTCCCCAAAGCCACCAAGTGCCAGGTTGCCCGAGATGAGGGAGGGGATGGATGCACAAAGTGCGCTGGGGGAACAGACAGACAGAGGGGACTCTAGGCAGCCTGACTCAAGAGTTGTCCTGGGTGGTCACCCTGACACAGATGAAGTCAGGCCAGACCAGACAGACTGACAGAGGAGGCGCTGGCAGTAGACCCAACCCAGAGAGGGTTCAGGGTGCCCCGGAGAATTAGACAAAGAAAAGTGACACTGGACGGTCACACGAACAGTCAGACGGAGGAGGCTCCGCGGGTCAGACGGCAGCCATGCGACAGACAAACAGAAGGGGTACTGGGCAGTTAAGCAGACAGATGGGAAGGCTCATGGGTTGGGCAATTAGAGAGGACGGAGCAGTGGGACAGAGCGGGGAGGTTCGGGCCCTGAGGCAGGCAGTCGGATGGGGGAGTCCGGGCCGGGGCTTACCGACCAGGTGCCAGGCCTTGCGCGGGCCGAAGCGGGCGCAGCGGCCTGCGGCGCGGTCAGCCTCGAAGCCCACGAGGGGCGTGCACAGCCCGTCGGCCACCTGACCGAGCAGCAGCAGCAGGCCGGCGCCGCGCGAGCTGTAGGCGCGCACCGAGTGCAGGTAGAGCAGCAGGTAGGTGAACCACATGGACGCGCAGAGGTCGTTGAGGAAGTGGCCCACGGCGTAGCTCAGCCGCGCGACCAGGGACAGCGGCCGCGGGGGCGCCCCCGCTCCGGCCGCCGGGGGCCCCGGGCCCATGGCGGCGCTCCGGGCTCGGCCTGTCCGTCCGGCGCCGGCAGACGGGATCCCCGGCCCGGGCTGCCCGCTCCCCGCTCTCCCTGCTTCGCTGCCCTCTTCCGCCCCGCCCGCCCCGCCGAGCGCTTTTGCGGCGACAAAACCGGTGGACCCGAGACTAGCTCGGACGGGGCGGGGAATCCCGGGAGCGGCGGCCGCGTCCGCCAATCGGGGCCGCAGGCCGGGGACGGAAAGCCAATCATCACGAAGAAAGGCGTGGTCTCGGGGTTAGCCCGGCCTCTACGCCCGGCACCGACGGGGCTGCTGGGTCCTGGCGCCCAACGGTCTCACAGTGGTTTGCGGACCCCTCCCACGGAGATGGGGGGCGACGCCAAGGGCACCCTTAATCACATCCCCGTCTCCAGGCCCGCGCCATCTCAGCCTGCCTGCAAATTTACGAGGCCTGCCTGCTGTAGACCGGGGCAGACGGGGTGGGTTCGGGGCGTGGGTGGGTGGAAGAGAGGTCTGAGTCCGACCTCGCCTCTCTTGGGGACCGGTGATTTCCCGACGCGGAGAGACCCAATCGGACGCAGAGAGGACGCATTAGTTCTAATTATTTAGTTATTAACGATAATAATGGGGATAATCAGAATTTTAACACCAGCTGGCATTTAATGAGCGCTGACTGTGCCGAGCGCCCCACGTGGATTTTCTCATCCCAGCAGAGCAGGAGGCGGGGCAAATCTCCGATTTCACAGGCGACAAACCCGCCCAGAGAGGGGACGCAGGTGCTCTGGGGCGCACAGTGAGTCAAGTGCATGCGACTCTGAGGCCTGTGCTCTGGACCCCTCCCCATCCTCCTTCCAACAGCCCTCCCACGATTGGGTCACCACGCAAGCAGTTTCAAGTTCCTCCAAGCGTAGGGTGCAGCTCCCCCGGCCTCCGGGCCTCCACCAGCAGTGGTTTAAAACCTGCACTCTGGGGCTTCCCTGGTGGCGCAGTGGTTAAGAATCTGCCTGCCAATGCAGGGGACACGGGTTCAAGCCCTGGTCTGGGAAGATCCCACATGCCGCGGAGCATCTAAGCCCGTGTGCCACAACTACTGAGCCTGTGCTCTAGAGCCCACGAGACCCAACTACTGAGCTTGCATGCCACAACTACTGAAGCCCGTGCACCTAGAGCCCGTGCTCCGCAACAAGAGAAGCCACTGCAATGAGAAGCCCCTGCACTGCAACGAAGAGTAGCCCCCGCCCACCGCAACTAGAGAAAGCCCGCGCGCAGCAACAAAGACCCAACGCAGTCAAAAAAAAAAAAAAAAAAAAATGTTAAAAAAAAAAAACCTGCACTCTGGGGCTTCCCTGGTGGCGCAGTGGTTGAGAATCTGCCTGGTTCGAGCCCTGGTCTGGGAAGATCCCACATGCCGCGGAGCGACTAAGCCCGTGAGCCACAATTGCTGAGCCTGCGCGTCTGGAGCCTGTGCTCCGCAACGGGAGAGGCCACGATAGTGAGAGGCCCGCGCACCGCGATGAAGAGTGGTCCCCACTTGCCGCAACTAGAGAAAGCCCTCACACAGAAACGAAGACCCAACACAGCCATAAATAAATAAATAAATAAAATTAAAAAAAAAAACAAAAAAACCTGCACTCTGGAGCCATAGTCACGGGATCCAGACCCAGCCCCACCCCCTCCTAGCTCTTCCGGCTGGGACGAGTCCATTTCGTGGGGCCTCAGTCTCCCGAGCTCTAGAATGGGTATAATGTATGTTTAAAAGGATATAAGCGTTATCTTTTTTTTTTTTTTCTTTTTGGCCTCACCGCGCGGCAGGTAGGATCTTAATTCCCTGACCAGGGATGGAACCCGCGCCCCCCTGCGGTGGAAGCGAGGAATCTTAACCACTGGACCAGCAGGGAAGTCCTTTAAGTGTTCTCTCAATATTCTCAGCCAGAAAGGCTTTCCAGCACCCTCTCCTCCCCCCTCGGTTATTACTCCGGGTTCCACAGTGTCCTGGGCTGCCCCCATCACAACCCTGACACCTCCTCCTCTCCCCGCCCCAATTGTAACTGTCTCCCCCACTGGACCATGATCCCTGTGAAGGCAGGAACCGGGTCCGTCTTAGTCACTGCGTTGTCCCCAGCGATGCCTGGCACATAGTAGGAACTCAAGAAACATCTGTCAAACGATTGAATGGTGGACATACAGGCAGAGAATCAGAAATGCAGACAGAAATTGGGAAACAGAGGGGAACCCACTTATAAACTTGAAGCCCAGGCAGCCCAAGGGGTGCCTGGCCCAGACGCCCACACTGACGCAGACCACCCACAATTCTCTCATGAAAAGGAGGCTGAAAAACTGGCGTGGATGGGGAATAGAGGCTCCAAGAGAGATAGCCTGGCAGGGGAAGAAAGGAGATAAGGGGTAGACCCAGATCTTTGATAAATGGATTAGGAGAGATAAGAACCACAAGTCTTTCCTCCCTGCTGGGCATGCTCCCCTTTGATTTCTCCGAAGGAAATGGAAGACGACTTTTAAAATTACTAGCCTAGGAACTCCCCTGGTAGTCCAGTGGCTGAGACTCTGCGGAGTTCCCAGTGCAGGGAGCCCAGGTTCGATCCCTGGTCAGGGAACTAGATCCCACATGCTGCAACTAAGAGTTCGCATGCTGCAACTAAAAAAAGATCCTGCATGCCGCAACTAAGACTCAGTGCAGCCAAATAAATATTTAAAAAAAAAAATACCAGGCTAAGCTTTTTATTTGCATTCCTCCTCTCCTTTCATCCCTCAACACTTCACACCCATTTTTTTTTAAGGTCTTTATTGAACTTGTTACAATATTGCTTCTGTTCTTTTTTTTAATATATATAAATGTATTTATTTTTGGCTGCACTGGGTCTTTGTTGCTGCGCGCGGGCTTTCTCTAGTTGTGGCGAGCGGGGGCTACTCTTCGTTGTGGTGCGCGGGCTTCTCCTTGCAGTGGCTTCTCTTGTTGTGGAGCACGGGCTCTAGGCGCGCGGGCTTCAGTACTTGCAGCACGTGGGCTCAGTAGTTGTGGCTCGCAGGCTCTAGAGCACAGGCTCAGTAGTTGTGGCGCACGGGCTTAGTTGCTCCGCGGCATGTGGGATCTTCCCGGACCAGGGCATGAACCTCTGTCCCCTGCATTGGCAGGTGGATTCTTAACTCCTGTGTCACCAGGGAAGTCCCCACACCCATTTTACAGATGAGAAAACTGAGGCTCAGACAGACGTCCCTTGCCAGAGGGCAAGCAGCTAACAAGAGGCAGATTCAAGTTTCCAACTGAGCTCCCTGTGACTTCCAGTATCTTTGAGTTATTTATTCACTGGCAGGAGAGAGCCCACCTGGAGGGAAAGGTGGCTCAGTTTTCCCTCTTATCCGCCTCCTGTGTGGGTCAGGAACACAAGAAGTCATCCCCGCAGCCCCTTGGGGCAGATGCAGCAGGGGAACGAGGAGATGTCTGGCAGAAGCACAGCACATCTCTGATCTCTGGGTCCTTGCGCTGTTAGAGTCAGCTAGTATTTCCTGCCCTGACTCTGTGGGGAAGGCAGGAACAAAGCTGATTCTGACCCTGGGGGAGCCAGGGAGCTGCCTCCCAAGCATCATCATTCATTCATTCATGAACTCATTCATTCATTCATGAACTCATTCATTCAGTGGATCTGGTCTCAGGCTGAGCAATGCTGGACCCCCAAAGCTTCTGACGCCCCTAGTCTTAAGGTGGGGGGGGCAGAGCCACACCCTCCGAGCCCCCCGTGGTCAGTGCTGGGGCTGGAAGAATCAGACCAAAAAGGGTGATTGAGGGCTTCCCTGGTGGCACAGTGGTTGAGAATCTGCCTGCCAATGCAGGGGACACGGGTTCGAGCCCTGGTCTGGGAAGATCCCACATGCCGCGGAGCAACTGGGCCCGTGAGCCACAATTACTGAGCCTGAGCTCTAGAGCCTGTGCTCCGCAACAAGAGAGGCCACGATAGTGAGAGCCCCGTGCACCGCGATGAAGAGTGGCCCCCGCTTGCCGCAACTAGAGAAAGCCCTAGCACAGAAACGAAGACCCAACATAGCAATCAATCAATAAATCAATAAAAAATAAATAAATAAAAATCTTTAAAAAAAAAAAAAAAAAGGGTGATTGAGTGGCAGAGGAGGAGTTGGGAAGTTACCCTCAGGTCACTGGAGCCACAGTAGAGTTTTTAGAAGCGGGGAGGGTCAGATAAAATGTCTGTGGGGGTGAGGGTGAGGGCGGTTTATTCCAAAGCAGGCCTCAGCTGCATGGGTGGGACACCAGTGGAGGGCATAGTGACCCGAATAAGAGGCGGGGGCAGACTTGCTGGGAAGATCAGAGAAGGCCATTGCCTAGGGGAAGGAATGACGGGAAGGAGAGATAAATGCCCAGCCCTCAGGGAAGGACAGAAGGACAGACAGGCTTGTGGTCAGGAGAGATCCGGACATCCTCTGATGCCCCCAGAGCATCCCCCAGCCACCTCAGACGCCAGACCCGCGTCTCCCCTCCTCCCAGCTGGAGATCAGATATCCCGGTGGCCCCTGTCCAGCCTCAGGAGAGGTGCTTGCTTTGATCTTCTTCTGACCCAGGTCAAAATGGGGGGTGGGGGGAGCACTCAGAGAGGGAGGGTTCGGATGGAGGCTCAGAAGAAATTTCCTTAGATCCCTGGGTGGTTGTGCAGAGCCCACAGCCAAGACCAAACCCAGGCAGTTTCATGCAAGCCACCGGGTCTCAGTTTCCCTTTCTGTGAAATGGAGGTGAGAGTAGCAACTCTGAATAGAGTTCTTGGGAGGCCTTAGGGAGATCAGACAGGTAAAGAACTTCTTGGGCCCTAGAACAGGGTTTCCCAAGCTGGCCAGTATTGACAGTTGGCACTGGATTGTTCTCTGTGGTGAGGGCTGGCCTGGGCATTGCAGCATCTCTGGTCCCCACCCACCCCCAGCCCCAGTCGTGACAACCAAAATTGTCTCTAGACATCAGTCCGGGCGGGGGTAGGGGAGGGGGCGAATTGCCCCCAGGTGGGAACCATGGCAGTAGAAAATTCTCTGTAACAGGGGCTTCAGTCTCCGTGGACAAGACTAGCCAATGCTTGTCTGTCCTTCTGTCCTACCCTGAGGGCTGGGCATTTACCTCTCCTTCCTTTCGTCATCCCTTCCCCTAGGCAGGGCCTTCCCTGATCTTTCTGAGCACTGTGCCATGAATTAAAGTCATTATATCCTTCCAAAGACCTCATAAAGGCAGACATGATTATCCTACTTCACAGAGGGAGCAAACTGAGGTGCAGAGAGTTTTGATAAATTGCCCAAGTCACACAGCTGGGGCTCAGCGCCACCTCCCTGAGCTCCTGAGGGTCCAGCAGCAGTGGGGGTGCCCCCTCCTCAGAGGTCTGAGACCCCTGTCTCCACACCCCTTCGTTCCGGCAGCTGATACCTCTGTGTTTCCCTTTTGCCTTCTCGGCCCTTCAATGCCCATGAAAGCAATCCCCTGTATTAAATTCACTCTGTAAAAAAGCCTGAGCAGGGCTGGGATATCCTGGGAGCACCGACAACACCCTGATACTTCCTGGGGGTGGAGAGAAGTTGAACCACCCTATGTTGGCAAATAAGCATTAAAAACATAAACGGGGGACTTCCCTGGTGGTCCAGTGGTTAAGACTTCGACTTCCAATGCAGGGGGAGCAGGTTCAATCCCTGGTCAGGGAGCTGAGATCCCACATGCCTCGCTGCCAAAAAACCAAAACATAAAACAGAAGCAATATTGTAACAAATTCAATAAAGACTTGAAAAATGGTCCACATCAAAAAAATCTTAAAAAAAAAAAAAAAAAGAAATGTAAATGGGAGACTTCCCTGGCGGTCCAGTGGTTAAGACTCCGTGCTCCCAATTCAGGAGGCACAGGGTTGACCCCTGGTCCTGGTCGGGGAACTAAGGTCCCACATGAGCACGGCATGGACAAAAACAATAAAAATTAAAAAATAAACGGGAGGCACCACACCCCAGTAATTTCACGTCTTCCTACCTACCCTGGAAAAGCCAACCAAGGGCATTAGACGGCAGGTTGGGAACGTTTGAAGCAGAGGCTGCAATACAGTCATATCGAGAAGGACCAGAACCTGCGTCAGCCAGGGCTCGTTAAAACAGGCGGTGATGCGGTCCTGCTGTGGAATGTTACCCAGCGCCAGAGGGAACGAGGCACTGCTCTGGACCTCACATATAAAACCACTGGGAGAAAGGCTATGGACTCACAGTTTGCAGGGGACGTTCACAGCATGATGGCCATGTGATCCCAAAAAGCAAGATGTGAGCTCACATTCCTTATAGGAATACATTCACACTCGTGTGTGTGTGTGTGTGTGTGTGTGTGCGTGTGCGTGGGCACGCACACGCGTTGTGTGTTTGGGGGTTTTTTAAAATTAATTTATTTGGCTGTGCCGGGTCTTAGTTGTGGCACATGGGATCTTCGTTGCCACACGCGGGATCTTTGGTTGGGGCATGTGGGATCTAGTTCCCTGACCAGGGATCGAACCTGGGCCCCCTGCATTGGTAGCGTGGCGTCTTAACCACTGGACCGCCAGGGAAGTCCTGCGCGTGTTGTGTTTTGCACTGTGTCCCCCCAACATTCCTAGGTGAAAGTCCTAACCCCCAGGACCTCAGAATGTGACCTTATTTGGAGATAGAGTCACTGCAGATGTAATGATGTAATGATGAGTCACAGCTGGAGCAGAGTGGGCCCTAGTACAGTATGACCGGTGACCTTAGAAAAAGGGGAAATTTGGACACAGACACATAAGCACAGGGAGCGTCATGTGAGCATGAAGGCAGAGATGCCGTGATGCTTCTACAAGTCAAGGAACGCCGCAGATTGCCAGGGACCCCCGGAAACTGGGAGAGCACACAGAGCATGGGACAGACTCACGGCCTCAAAAGGAACCAGTCCTGACCAAGCCCTTGATCTTGGACTTCTGGCCCCAGAACTGTAGCCCTAGGAGACTCATAGAGTGCGTGTGTGTGTGTGTGTGTGTGTGTGTGTGTGTGTGTGTCTAGGAGAAGTTTTGCTAAGAAATGTAACAAGCTGATAATGGAGAGTATGGTGGAGGTATGGTGGCCTTCATACACTACTTTAATTTTGTACAAATGAAATGAGTTTGCACATTATTTGCATAATAAAATTAATTTTGTAAACAAAGACATTTAAGCCATCCTTAACAGATCTCATATTTCTAGGACCACAAATCGGGATACTCCTCCTGATTTCATACTATAAACGTTTCCAAATGGAGCATAGAAATGAATGCAAAGAAACTAGCAAGATATTATATGACATTAGACAGCTAGAGTTCCTGGTTTTACTGAGAGCTAGGACTTGAGAGAACTTTGTTGCTAAGAAAAACCTATTTATAATTTGGGGGCAAAAGGATCTGCTTTTAGATAAACATATGAAGGATGTAAAGTCAAACAGCAGAAATGCTACTTCTTACATGTTGCTTGTTGGGGGGTGGTGTGTGTCTGGATTGCATGCATTGGACTGAATGCAATGCAGTTTGGACTCAAGACACTTTTGTTTTTTCTAGAAAATACCCACACAGCAAGAAATTTGTCTTGATGCCAAAGAGCTCCAAACTTCTTTCAAAATCAACCTCAATAGGGACTTCCCTGGTGGCGCAGGGGTTAAGAATCCGCCTGCCAATGCAGGGGACACGGGTTCGAGCCCTGGTTCGGGAAGACCTCACATGCCGCGGAGCAACTAAGCCCGTGCACCACAACTACTGAGCCCGCGAGCCACAGCTACTGAGCCCGCGTGCCACAACTACTGAAGAGAAGCCACCGCAATGAGAAGCCTGCACACTGCAACGAAGAGTAGCCCCTGCTCACCGCAACTAGAGAAAGCCCGCGCAGCAACAAAGACCCAATGCAGCAAAAAATAAATAAAATAAATTTTAAAAAATCAACCTCAATAAATTGGAATGTTGGGATTGACATACACACTACTATTTATAAAACAGATAACTAATAAGAACCTACTGTATAGCACAGGGAACTCTACTCAATCCTCTGTAATGGCCTATATGGGGAAAGAATCTAAAAAAGAGTGCCTATATGTGTATGTATAACAGATTCACTTTGCTGTACACCTGAAACTAATACAACATTGTAAATCAACTCTACTCCAATAAAAATTTTAAAAATCAACCTCAAAACCTTTCATTTCTTTTTTTTTAATTAATTAATTTATTTATTTATTTATTTATTTTTGGCTGTATTGGGTCTTCGTTTCTGTGCGAGGGCTTTCTCTAGTTGCGGAGAGCGGGGGCCGCTCTTCATCGCGGTGCGCGGGCCTCTCACTATCGCGGCCTCTCTTGTTGCGGAGCACAGGCTCCAGACGCGCAGGCTCAGTAGTTGTGGCTCACGGGCCCAGTTGCTCCGCGGCATGTGGGATCTTCCCGGACCAGGGCTCGAACCCGTGTCCCCTGCATTGGCAGGCAGATTCTCAACCACTGCGCCACCAGGGAAGCCCCTTTCATTTCTTTTTGATACACAGGAAGACCCCTGAATTCCTTGTGTGGTATCTTGGGAGTGGAAGGACAGTTTCTATGCCAACACCAGCCTTGTCAATCAAGCCAAAGAGGCGGGGCTCGGAGGGCGGGTCTTCCCCTGTCTTCTAGCTTGGAATTCTCACCTAGATATCCATAGTTTCTAACCCAGCAGAGAGGCAAGTGAGAGTGGGAAGTACCACATCGGATGAAGCAACAGAGCAAGGTGTGGAATCTGGGTCTGTCAAGATTCCAGGGAACTGCTCATCTTCCTCAGCCCTGGGCTGGCTCTTCGAAATACAGGTTCATTGCGATTTAATTCACACACCAGATAATGCACCCATTTAAAGTGTACAGTTGCGTGGGTTTTAGTATATTTAAAGAGTTATGCAACCATCACCGCAGTCTAATTTTGGAACATTTTGAACACCCCCAAAAGAAACCCCGTGCCCATTAGCAATTACTCTCCATTGCCCCTCCCCACTGATTCTCTAGCCCCAGGCAACCACTAATCCACTTCCTGTCTCTCTGGCGTTGCTGGTTCTGGACAATTCACATAAATGGAACCATACACTGTGTGGGCTTTTGTGATGGCATCTTTCATTGAGCCTAATGTTTTCAAGGCTTATCCTTGTTGTAGCATGAATCAGCAATTTATTCCTTTTTATGGCCAATGATATTCTATTGGATGGATGGACCACAGCATTTATCTGTTCATCAACTGATAGACATTTGGGTTGTTTCCGCTTTTTAAAAAAATTTTTTTAAATTTTATTTATTTGGTTGTGCTGGGTCTTGGTTGCGGCAGGCATGCTCCTTAGTTGCGGCTCGCCGGCTCCTTAGTTGCGGCATGCATGTGGAATCTAGTTCCCTGACCAGGGATCGAACCCTGGCCCCCGGCATTGGGAGCACAGGGTCTTAACCACTGAGCCACCAGGGAAGTCCCTGTTTCCACTTTTGCACTAGTGTGAATCTTGCTGCTGTGAACATTCATGTACAAGTGTCTTTGTGGATGTATGTTTTTAATTCTCTTGGGAGTGCAATGGATGGATCGCATGGTAACTCCATGGTTTTTTTTTTAACCTTTTGAGGAACTGCCAGACTGTTTGCCAAAGCTGCTGCACCTGCCTGTTAGAAATTTACATGATTCATCTATTTGTTTATTCAACATATATGTATGGAGAGCGCCTGTGGGCACTGTTCTGGGTGCTGGGAATATAGCAATGAGCAAACAGGCAGCTCACAGGGAGCAAACGAACATATGGAGAAAAGATTAGACGAGGTGGGGTACAAGCCTGGGAAAGTCTCACTGAAAAGGGGGCCATTTAATCTGGGGGAAGGGCACTCCAGGTGGAAGAAAGAGCGAGTGCAAAGGCCCAGAGGTGGGAATGAATGAAATGTAGGTATCTGAGGAACATCGAGGTAGCCGGTGCGGAGTGAGGAGGAAAGTGCAGGGAGGTGAGAGCCGGAAGGTGATGTCGGCAGATTGTTTAGGTTCTAATGGGCCATCATGAGCACCCAGTAACCACAACTAGCATCCTGGGGTCAGAGGTAACCCCAGTCCAGGCTGTAAGAAGACCAGGCTGCTGCCTGGGGGTCCCCAAGATCCCAGGGCAGAGTCTCCTGGCCCTCCATCTTCACGAGGTCCTTGCAATTTTCCTGTCCACACCACCTTTTCCTAAATGCTTCCAGCCCAGCTCCCGGTCTCATCCTCGCAGCATCCCAGCCTCCTGGTCCTGAACACCGTGCAAAATCCCCATTGCACAGGAGAGAAAGCAGAGGCCCCTTCACAGGAAGGAGAGTAGCCCCTGCATCCAAAGGCCCCCGGCTCAGAGCAGGGCGGGGCACGGCGGGGGCGTCGGGGGCTACAAGTCCTGTCAAAAAGGGGAAATTTCCCCGCCAGGTTTGCTAAGAACAGGTCCCCACCTTGCCGTGGGGTAAGGGGCTGCTCCGAAAGACCTTAATCCCTCCCCTAGCAACCTGCCGCCGTCCCAGGGCAACTAGGGCGGGGCTCAACTCGGAGTCACAGGTCCCCGGATCCTGCAGGGGCGGGGAGTCTCGACTTCAGAGGGGGAGGAGGAGTCCGCGCCGCGCCTACTGGCCCTTTAAGAGGCTCCTCCTTGCGATGCTTCAAAGCATCCTGATTGGTCCCGAGAGCCGCCGAGCGCAGCCGAACTTGACGTACCCGCCCGCAGCGTTCCCTACTTACCTCCCACGCGGCTCAGCGGCCGTGCCAGCCAATCACCAACGGGCGCGCCGACCCTCATCTGCATGGTCACGCCCCAGGGGAAGTGCACACCCAATCCGACCTCTCGCCGAACCGTCATTAGCATGCCGGGGGCGGGTCAGGGCGGGGCGGGCGGCAGGGGTGGGCGGCAGGGGCGGGCTCGGGGCGGTTGGTTGGAGCGTCGTAGCAGCCGAGAGGTCCGGGAAAGTTTCTTTGGAGGTGAAAACAGCCGCGGAACTCGGGGCCCTGCGAGGGGGCGGGGGCGCGGGGGTCCAGGGGCCGGAGCGGGGCCCCTCCCGGGCTGGGGGGTTGCGGACCCGAGCCTCCTGGGGGGGGGCGATTGCCCAACAAAGGATCCTTGGGGCGCCCGCCCTCGACGGCCTCCCCGCCCCCGGTTCCGGCCCCCCCAGGCGCCCCGGACCCGGCTTTCCGGGGCTCCCCAGCCCGGCCCCGCCGTCACCGGCTTGGGCGGCCCTCACTCGGCCACGCGTCTACGTTCCAGGTGCGGCCGGGAGTGGCCATGTCCCACGGTCCCAAGCAGCCCGGCGCGGCCGCCGCGTGAGTGCGACATCCCCTCCCCCCAGCCCACTGGGAGCTGCAGCCTAGCCCCCACCTCGTCCCGTTGGAGCTCCTCGACCCCGCCCCCCAGGGTCTTGACTTCCCCGACTTGGGGCAGGCCCTCCCCCTCGGGCCCCCACGGGCTTCTCCCTCAAACCTCCGGGCTCCAGTCCCTTTCAGGGGTCCCCTACTAGCCTCCCCTAGTGCTCTTGCCCGAACCCCGGATCCTGACCTCCTCTGACCCCTGCTTCCAGAACTCAGGCCCCTAGCTGCCAGCGCTAGCGTCGTGGGGGCGTGGATGACCCTGGCGTCCCGTGGCTCGAGTCTCTCCCACGCCCCCTGTGGCCCCCCCTAGTGCTTCTGCCTCAACCCCCGGATCCTGACCCTCTCAGTGCCCTCCTCTGAGGGAGGACTCAGGCCCCTCGCTGCCAACTCCGCCGTCGGTGTTGGGGAGTGGGGGGTGACCCTGGCTTCCCATGGCTCCAGGCCGGCGAGCGGCAAGGCTCCAGGACAGCATGGGGGCTTCGTGGTGGCTGTCAAGCAAGAGCGCGGCGAGGGCCCGAGGGCCGGAGAGAAGGGGTCACACGAGGAGGAGGTGAGAGTCCCTGCACTGTCGTGGCGGCGGCCCTTAGTCTTGAAGCTCCGCCCCGAACTCAATTTGAATTCGCTGTGGCTCCGCCCACAGCCCAGATTTCCCTCCAGATGCTGAGGCCCCGCCCCGTGCCAGATATCACGCCCCAAGAGCTCCACTGCCACTCTAAGTCCAGGCCCCGCCCACTGCCCAGGGATCGAAGCCAGTACGGAAGCCACGGCCACGAGGCCACGCCCACAACACAAGCCAGCCCCATCCCTGGGCTGATCCTCTGTCCCCAGTACTTCTCTGATCCCTTCACCCCTGGCCAGGGGTCCCTTAACCCCAATCTCCCAACCCTGAACCCTGATCAGGCCATACTTCCAGGCCGTCTGGGTCCTACCTCGTGGTTAGGCCCCGCCCAAGTCTTTCAGGGCCCCGCCCCTTCCCCTCTGGGCCCGGCCCCAGCCCTCCAGGCCCCTCCCAACGGCGCGGCTGGGTTCTGCAGCCGGTGAAGAAGCGCGGCTGGCCCAAAGGCAAGAAGCGGAAGAAAATCCTGCCGAATGGGCCCAAGGCACCTGTCACCGGCTACGTGCGCTTCCTGAACGAGCGGCGCGAGCAGATCCGGACGCGCCACCCGGACCTGCCCTTTCCTGAGATCACCAAGATGCTGGGCGCCGAGTGGAGCAAGCTGCAGCCGGCGGAGAAACAGGTGGGGACGGCTGGGGACCACTGACCTTCCCTCACCCACTCAGATACCCACCTGCAGCCACTTACCCCAAAGGAACAGGTGTGGAGGGTCCTTCGTTCCTCCTGGACTCCAGGACCTGGAGAATTGACCACCCATTAGCTCTCTCCAGCTTGTTGAAAGGAGGAGAGAGTAGCAGTAGGCTGGAATAGACATAAAACTTAATAAACAACGTTAGACTAAAGAAGTAGGGGTGAGGGCTGGATTTCTGTTAGAAACCTTGTGGTTTTTAAGTTCTGGTAATTAATTTAAAAATTGCAAAAATATCAAGGAAACGTTAGCACCAGCTTGCACCCTCTACCCTGGGATTTCAACAAGCAAAATGCGTTTGGGAGGGCAGTCCAGCCTGGAGGTGGGAGCCTGCAGACATTCAGACACCAGGGAGTGGTTTATAAAGGCTGGAATTGGGGTGAGGTCGGTGAGGTCAGGGAGTTGGGAGGTGGCCTGAGCAGCAGCCTGAAGGGTGGGGTTTTGTCTGGAGGGCAGTAGGGCGCTGTGGGAAGGTGCAGCACAGTGGGCTGAGGGATGGAGATGGGGTCTTGGCCTGCGAGGGCTACCCTGCCCCTGGGCTGGGCCAAGCCTTCTCATGCTGCCCCCGCCAGCGGTACCTGGATGAGGCAGAGCGGGAGAAGCAGCAGTACATGAAGGAGCTGAGGGCATACCAGCAGTCAGAAGCCTACAAGATGTGCACAGAGAAGATCCAGGAAAAGAAGATCAAGAAAGGTGCGAAGGGCCCCAGCCCTCAGGCAGCTGAGTGCCTGTTCTGAGATAGGTGACACAGGCAGACCAACCTACCCCCTCCAAAGGGCTCTCACGGTCCCATGGGAATGAGACACACATAACCAGACAGTTGTGAGTGAATAGGGCTGGTCAGCTGGTCAGCGCTGAGATTGGGCACACACAGATGCGGGGGCGGGGGGAGGGGACCAGGTGGGGATCTTGACCCAGGATGAGTAGGGCTGACTAGGGGAGGGGAATGATGGTGTTCCAGGCAGGGGGAACAGCACGTGCAGAGCAAAGCGTGGGGTCCGAGGAGACCTGGGAGGCTCACCCTGCCCTCCTCCCTCCCCCACCAGAGGACTCCAGCTCCGGGCTCATGAATACCCTTTTGAATGGACACAAGGTAAGCTTCCCTCCTCCAAGGAGGACACCTGGGCAAGAAAGGTCTGGAGGTATTTAGACCTCTGGGTGAGTGAGGACCATCGCTCCTCGGATGAAGTGAGCTCCCGGTCCAGATGTGTGCAAGCAGAGGCTGGACAGCCACACAATGGGAAGGCTGTAAAATGGACTCTGACCCAGGTGGCCTGAGGAGACCCTCCCAAGCTTAGGGGATGTCCCAGAGGGGGTGTGGCTGCCCTCCCACCCCCTCCCAAAAATATTGCTACCTTGTCCTGTCGTCCCAGGGTGGAGACTGTGACGGCTTCTCCACTTTCGACGTCCCCATCTTCACGGAAGAGTTCTTGGACCAAAACAAAGGTGAGCGCTGACCACAGGTTCTTGGAGCAAGTGTTGGGCCCAGAGGGCGCCAAGGGGGTAGGCAGTGGGTGCCTTCCTCTCCTGCCCCCGTAGACCAGAGAGCTGAGGTGTGGGGCTGGAGGCAGAGCAGTGACGGAAGGCCTGGCGGGGGGCACAGCTAGGGGCAAAGCGCGGCTGAGGGAAGGCAGGAAAGCGCCAGGATCTGACCCGGCTCCCCGCCTACAGCGCGGGAGGCGGAGCTGCGGCGCCTGCGGAAGATGAACGTGGCCTTCGAGGAGCAGAACGCGGTGCTGCAGAGGCACACACAGAGCATGAGCAGCGCGCGCGAGCGCCTGGAGCAGGAGCTGGCGCTGGAGGAACGGCGGACACTGGCGCTGCAGCAGCAACTCCACGCGGTGCGCCAGGCGCTCACCGCCAGCTTCGCCTCGCTGCCGGTGCCGGGTGCGGAGGCCCCGCCCCCAACACCCTAGCCCCGCCCCTCCCACCCCCGCGAGTCCTGCCCCGCTAACTCAGCCCTCGACTACCTCGGGCTCCGCCCAGGCTACCTCGAGTCCCACCCCCTCTGGCCCGGCTCCCCGAGCCCTACCCCTACCCCTTCACCAGTCTCTTCACAAACCCTCACCTCCCTCCCATCCGCCGCGCCCCTGCGGACCCCGCTCCCGGCTACCCGAGCCCCTCCCGTCCCGCTGCCCCACCCGTCCCGCTGCCCCACCCTGCTGCGCCAGCCCCGCCCACGCTGGCCCTCGCGCCCCGCCTCGCCTCGTCTCTGACCCCTCCCCTCATTCCGCGTTCTTTCCTCAGCTGACCTGGGCCAACTTCCCCTCCCCCACTAACCCCCGCATCCCCCCCCATCACGACCCCGCCCTCTCCAACTTCCATCGTCTGACCCCTGCCACAGCTGACCTTGATTTCCCCCGGTACAGACGCCCTGACCGCGCCCTCCCGGCCCCACTGAAGTGCGCCCCTGACCCCCTCCCCAGGACCCCGCGCTTACAGACCCCCACCCTCTGACCTCTGCTTCGGTGGAGACCCCACCGCGGTGACTCCTCCGCTGGGCTCGGCTGACGGGTCCTCCCCCCCCCCCCAGGCACAGGCGAGACGCCCACGCTCAGCACCCTGGACTTCTACATGGCGCGGCTGCACGGCGCCATCGAGCGCGACCCAGCGCAGCACGAGAAGCTCATCGTCCGCATCAAGGAGATCCTGGCTCAGGTCGCCAGGTATGTGCCCGGGCAGGTCTGCCCCCCAGGCCCGTTCAGCCCAGCTGGGGCTGCCTTGCGTAGGGGCTGCCTCAGGCTAAACCTTCGCTGGCGGGGCCCGGCGAAATAGACTAGCTTTAGGCCTCCAGCGGGGTTTCTGGGGTCTGTGGGCGCTGCCCAGTGGGATCTGGCTGCCGGCTCTTTTACGGAGGCCACAGCCCATGCGGGATCTACTAGGTGGGGCTGGTTTGATGCAGGTGGCTAATGGCCTAGCCCCTGGGGGTGCTGATTCGGCCTGGTACTCTATTACGACTCTGGGGAATCGTCCAGCACCCCCTTGGCCCAGGGGACCCGAGCTTCCCCAAAGCTTCAGGGTGGGTTTTTCTGGGTGGCTCCCAGCTGCCCAGGATAGGTGGGATCAACTCCAAGCTCCCCCCGCCCCGGCATCTGAAGGAGCAGAGGGGCATGGCCTCTAGGGTACCCAGGAAGGGGGTGGGGCTGAGAGATGATGGGGGTCCTCCCTCACAGATCTCCTCCCTTCTGTCACAGTGAGCATCTATGAGGGTGTCTGCCGCCCCATGATCCAGAGAAGACCAAGCCCTGGTCACGGCCCCTCCCCCACCCCATGGAGGAGGGGTGCGGGTCCATCCTTTGGGGCCAGGCCCAATCCTGCACCTTGGGGGCTCCAGCCCCCCTAAAATTAAATTTCTACAGCATCCCTCTAGCTTTCAGACTCCCCAGCGCCCCAACCCAGAAAAATCGCCCACCACGCACAGCACACATAGAACCCCATGGCCCCAGGGCCCAGCGAGGCCTGCTCGACCGACAGGGCACATCACACCACGCGGACGTGGGAACACCACGCGTGGACAGCGTGACCCGGGACAGGAGGAGACCCACAGCCGCTCATACGCCCGGTGTGGGGAGACTTACACACCCTACACCGGCTCTCCAGGACCAGTCCCTGGACACAGGGCAGAGAAAACCCACACCTGACACACTGGGACTCCTGCCTGGCAGGTGTCACCCTAAGTGCCCACACGGCCGGGCACGCCGCAGGGATACACTCTCACACTCCGGGCGGGGCCCTCTACCGTCGCCCTCACATTCCTGCACCCCAGAATGGGGGGGCTGGTACTGACCACCCCACCCTCATCCAGCTGAGGGACCCCCGTGGAGGGGGCCCCTTTGCCACTGCTCAATTGGACTTTTTAAATAAAAATGGAATTTGAATTTCAAGCTTGTGAGTGTGTGTCTTTTGGAGGGAAACAGGCCAGGACCCTCTGTTGGGGTCCTAAGCCTACTCTCCCCAGCCCCTGGCAACCAGGAATCCACTTTTTTTTTTTTTTTTTTTTTTTTTTGGCCACACCACGTGGCATGTGGGATCTTAGTTCCCCGACCAGGGGTGGAACCCATGCCCCCTGCACTGGAAGCCCGGAGCCTTAACCACTAGACCACTAGGGAAGTCCCACGAATCCACTTTCTGTCTCTGGATCTACCTGTTCTGGACATTTCATGTAAATGGAATCACATGCTGCGTGTCCTTTTGTGTCTGGATTCTCTCACTGAACATCGTGTTCTCAAAGTTCATCCACATTGTAGTGTATGTCAGTGCTTCATTCCTTTTTCTGGCTGAATAATATTCCATTGTGTGGATGGACCACGCTGTGTTTATCCAGTATCTGTTGATGGCCATTTGGATTGTTCCCACCTTTTGGTTGTTGTGAATCGTGCTACTGAGAACATGCACGTACAGGTTTTTGTTTGAACACCTGCCCTCACTTCTGGGTAGATCCCGAGAAGCAGACTTGCTGGGTCAGATGGCAATTCTATGCTTAACTTATTGGGGAACCCTCACAGAGACTTCAGCCTTTAATGGAATGTTTGGGGCAGCTTAAAAATTCTGGGGAGTAATTTGACAAGCACTGATGTTACTGGTTGAATTTTGTCCCCTCAAAGAAAATCTTGAAGCCCTAACCCCCAGAACCTCAAAATGTGACCGTATTTGGCAATAGGGTCACTGCAGATATGATTAGTTAAGATGAGGTCATCTTGGAGTGCGGCAGCCTCTAATCCAATATGACTGATGTCCTTATAAGAAGATAAAGATTTGGGCACAGACGCAGAGAGGAGACAGCCACGTGACAACAGAGGCAGATACAAGCAAAGCACGCCTCCAAGGAAAGCCAAGGATGACCAGCCACCAACAGAAGCCAGGATGGGCAGGAAGGATGCCACCCAGGGTGTCAGAGGAGCTTGGTCTTGCTGATTTCTAGCCTCCAGAACTGTGAGAGAGTAAATTTCTGTTCTTTGTAAGCCAGCCAGTTGGTGATACTTTGTTACGGTTGTCCCAGGAGACTCGAAAAACGATACTGTCACACACCCAGCTCCAAGTGTGTGCTCCCTCGTCTCATCCCCTCCCTGGCTCCGTACCCTCATCCCAAATTTGGAGTTTACCATTCCTGGGCAGATCTTTACCTACTTTTAGCACAAAAGGATGTCTTCCCACAAGAGTACCATTTTGATGGATTTTTTTTGGTTCGTTTTCTAAAGGTTCGAAAGTAGACGACTCTGTGGTTTCTAGTTTAATCACAAAGTTGTGCAACCACCAGCACAACTTAATTCCAGAACATTTTCATCACCCCCAAAACAAACCCCCCTCCCGTTAGCCATCACTCCCCATCCTCACCTCCCCCAGCCCCAGGCAACCACGAATCTACTTTCTGTCTCCATGGATTTGCCTGTTCTGGACACTTCATCTAAACGGCATCACACGCTATGTGGCCTTTGTAATCTGGCATCTTTCAATGAGCATCATGTTTCCAAGGTTCATCTGTGCTATAGTGTGTATCCCATTTTGCACGTTTTTAAACTTTACATAAATTTTCTTACATCGTCCAAAGCCTGCAACTTGCCTGTTTTCATCAATGCTTGGTTTCTGAGATCCATCCAAGGCGAAAGACCTCTCTTTGGAGCTGCTATATGGCATTCCACTGCTGTTTATTGAGCCAACCAGCGTTCCTGTCGGTGATGCCTAGATGCTGTGTTCCCAGGGGATTCTGAGAGACGCCTCCTGGTGCCGAGAACCTCCTTCTTTATCTGTAACCCTGTGTGCCCACTGTGTGCCAGGATACAGCAGGGGATAAAAGAGACCAGAACTCCTGCCCTCCTGAAGCTGACATTCCAGTTGGAGAGACAGAGGAAACACAAGATGAATAAATAAACTATCTGCTATGTCAGGTCATGCTCAGTGCTAGGGAGGAAAAAAGCCAGAAAGAGAGATTGGGAGGTGGTGATAGGAGGTGACAGCTGAGCCAAGAGCCGAAGGAGGTGAGGGAGTGAACCTTGGAGATCTGGGAGAAGATGTTCCAAGTGTAGGGGCACAGCCTGTGCAAAAGCCCTGGGGCAGGATTGTGCCTGGTGTGTTGAATGAACAGCAAGGAGGCCCGTGTGTCTGGAGCAGAGTGAGCAAGGGGGAGAGAGGGAGGCGGGGAGGGCAGGGAGGGGCCGGGGCAGGTCGTGCAGGGCCTTGTGGGCCAAGGGGAGGACTTGAGTTTTTACCCCAAGGGAGGTGGGAGCCCTGGAGGGCTGTGGGCAGAGGATGGACGCGATGTGGCTCAGTTTACACCAGGGTAAGCGTCCTCCCCACCTCCTATGGTTGTCTCAAGGATTAAATGAGTGCGCCCAGCAGAGAGCAAGCGCCCGGGCACCCGCGGCTGCCCCATCCTTATTTGTGATCCTTATTTTTCCCGCTCCCCGGAGAGCTCACAGCTGGCCCTGGCAAGGCCGGCACACCTGGGGCCCGCCCCCCCCCCCGCCCCCCTGCCCCACCCCGGCCCCTCACTCCGCGGTGTCGCCTTCCCGGGAGGCTCGGGTTCCCGGATCCCCTTACCCAGGCGGCTCGGCTGTCGCTCCTTGGGCCGGGGGAGGGGAGGCTGCAGGAAGCGGCGGATCCGGCGGCTGTGGCCGTGGCCCCGGTGGCCGAGCTCCTCCTGCCATGGAGACCACAGCGGCCCGCGAGGCCCGGGGGGCCGAGGCCCCACGCCTGCCCGCGCCCCCGCCCTCGCCCGCCGAGCCCCCGGCTGCGTCCCCCACCCCGGCCGCGCCCCGAGCCCGCCCGCGCCTCGTCTTCCGCACGCAGCTGGCTCACGGCAGCCCCACGGGCAAGATCGAGGGCTTCACCAACGTCCGCGAGCTTTACGCCAAGATCGCCGAGGCCTTCGGGATCGCGCCCACCGAGGTGAGGCCCCCGGACCCCCAGCACCCGAGGCCCACCGGCTGACCGGGGGTATGGGTGGACCCTGGACGCCGGGACTGGGGCCCCAGAACGCCCATCTTCGGATGGAGGGGATCCCATCTCCGGATCTCAGAGACGCACCTCTCAGATCCTGGGGTGCCCATACCCGGTGGACCCCCTGCGCAAAACATGAGCACGTCTTAGGGTTAATGGATGCCTAGTTCGTCCAGGAAAACACTGGGCTGACCCAGCTAGGAGTGGACCCCAGCTCTCAGGGAAGCGCCTATGTTTCCTGGGCGCGGCTGCGGGGCTGTGTTTCCAGGCAGCCCCCTTTCAGGTGAGAAGTCAGAGGCCGCGGGGGGTCAGGGGCTGGGTTGTAGGAGCGCCTCGCAGCCCCGAGGGGGCGCCAGCAGATTTAGAACAGTCTTAAAAGATTGGGGGTGACAGGGCACCGAAGGGTTAAAAGGGGAAGTCTGGGGGGTGGGAGAGGGGGCGACCTCCTGCCCGAAGTCTCCTTCTCACCCTGCTCCCCATTCTGGGGGTCCCAATCTCCTCGCCTCCCACCCCATTCTGAGAGGATCCCATACTCTGCCATTACACGTGACTGCGATCCTGGTAGGGGATGATTGGAGTCAGTTTCGTGCCTCTGTGCGCCTTGGTTTCCCTATCAGGCCCCTGAGCCCAACCCCCGGTTGTTCTGCGCAGACGGTGGGGGATGAGGTCTGTCGTTAATTTTGGGCTCCCCCTCCCCTCGGGACAGATCTTATTCTGCACCCTAAACAGCCACAAAGTGGACATGCAGAAACTCCTGGGCGGCCAGATAGGGTTGGAGGACTTTATCTTTGCCCACGTGCGCGGCGAGACCAAAGAGGTGGAGGTCACTAAGACCGAGGACGCCCTGGGACTGACCATCACTGACAACGGGGCTGGCTATGCCTTCATCAAGGTGCCCGTGGGGGCGGGTGGCTTCCCGGGTGCCCCTCTCTGCCCCTCTCTGGTGTGAGCAGGACCTGAGAGGGGTCGCTGGGGTGGCCCTGTGAGTGACTCTGGGTCCCTGCAGAGGATCAAGGAAGGCAGCATCATCAACCGAATCGAGGCAGTGTGCGTGGGCGACAGCATTGAGGCCATCAACGACCACTCAATCGTTGGCTGCCGCCACTACGAGGTGGCCAAGATGCTCCGGGAGCTGCCCAAGTTGCAGCCTTTCACCCTGCGCCTGGTTCAGCCCAAGAGAGCCTTTGGTGAGGGCCACCTGGGGCCCAGGGGGCAGGCTGGTGGGGGGGGGCGGGGAAGCTCTTCCAGAAATTGGTCCTCTGGATGCACGGGGTGGCAAAGGGTGGGGGGGATGGGACAGGATGGAAGGTTCTAGATGCCTCTGGTGACAGGACAGGGAGCTTCTGGCACTGTATGAGGAACAGGAGGGTCATTTCTAGATTGTTATAGAGTGGGTCTGGGCATGGGGGTCGGGGGAGGCTTGGGAAGATTGGGAAAGGATGAGGAGGTATCTGGATCTATTTTGTAGCTGGTCTGGGAGCTTTTAAAGTACTGCTATGAGACTCTGGTGAGTTCTTGAGAGTGGCTCTCAAAGGGAGCTCTAGAATGGAGGTTTTCAAAGAGAAGTCTGTGACTGGTCCATGGATGAGATAAGGAGGTCCCCGTCGAAGAAGGATTCTTAACCTCAGCACTATTGACATTTGGGGCTGGATGATTGTTGTGGGGTGGTCCTGGGCACTGTCAGGTTCGACCTAACAGGTGCCAGTGTCTCCCCCGAGTTGTAACAATCAAAAGTGTCTCTAGGTATTGTCAATGTCACCAGGGGTGGGGGCAAAATCACACTTCCCACCCCGTGCCAACTGGGTTGAGAACCTTGATCTAGAATGTAGATCACCTTGTTTAGTTCAGCAGACAATTTTTTTCCATAGGTAGACTTTCTCAAGGAAGGAAGCAGGAGGCTTATTTCCATTCTGGCACAGCCTTCTTATCTCATCATGGACTGGCCCTTTGAGTCGCCCTGTCCCAGAACAAGAGGCTCTAAAGTTGCCCTGGCCCATCTGGAGGGAGGTCCCAGGAGAGTGTGACAGGATGGGGTCCTAGATCTGCCCTGGAGCAGGACAGTGAACTCTGAGAGCCATGAGCAGGTTAGAAAGAGCCAATTCTAGAGCAAGGAGCTTTCTAGATTGACCCTCTGGGCACAAGGAGAATCTTAACCAGTCTCTTCTAGAGAAAGTCATTTTGAGAGGAGGAGGGAAATTTGAGGGAAGAATGGATTCTCAAGCATGGTCCCTGAGGATTCACCCATGGACATAAGGAGGACTTTGAAGGGTAGGAAGGTTCTAGAAAGGCTCAGCTGGTGGCTTCTGAGTGTTTAGGAAGATATGGATCTGCCCAGAACACATGCACCTCCCCCACTCTGTCCCCTCCAGATATGATCGGCCAGAGGAGCCGGAGCAGCAAATGCCCCATGGAGGCAAAAGTCAGCAGCGGGAGGGAGACCCTGCGGCTTCGGTCTGGGGGGGCCGCCACCGTGGAGGAAGTGGTGAGTGGAGGGGAGAAGGGTGGACTTCAGGGTCTCTTGCACCTAGAGTTCTATCACTGACTCAGCATGACCTTGGGTAAGACCCTCTCCTTTGCCCAGCCTCAGTTTCCCTACGTGCAAAGTGGGCCCTTGTCAGTCAGGGCAGTAATGGTGGGACCAGAAGCATTGACTAATGGGTGGTCCCAGTCTGCTGTCACCTAAGGGGTGGGGGACTGGGGAGGGGGCTGGGCCGGAGGGATCCCAGGCTTCTGACCCTCTGCTTTGCTCCCTACACCCCCAGCCTAGTGAATTTGAGGAAGAGGCATCTCGGAGGGTAGATGACCTGCTGGAGAGCTACATGGGCATTCGGGACCCAGAGCTGGGTAAGGGGCCAGGGTAAGCCGGGTGGACCCTGGGGGGAGGACAGCCCACGGGGAGGAGGCAAGGGTCCCAGGGGAAGCTGGCGTCCCCCCAGGGAGCGCCCTCACCCACTTCCCCTCGGCTCGGCCTGCAGCGTCCACCATGGTGGAGACATCCAAGAAGACAGTGAGTGTCCAGGAGTTTGCACGCCATTTAGACTCCGTCTTGGGCGAGTTCGCCTTCCCGGACGAGTTTGTGGTGGAGGTGTGGGCCGCCATCGGCGAGGCCAGGGAGGCCTGTGGCTAGTCTGCCCCGGGGCCGAGCGCAGCCCCAGCCCGGAGCCCAGCCCCCTGCCCCAGCCCTCCCGGCCAGTTCCCCAAGCCCAGCCCTGCTCTGGAGTCCAGAAGCCCAGATCTGAGACCCAGCCCTGCTCTAGAACCCAGCTCAGCTCAGAGACCAAGCCCAGATCTGAGACTGGCATCACCTCTAGAACCCACACCAGTTTTGAGAGAGAGTCCAGCCCTGAGACTCGGCCATGCTCTAGAACCCAGCTCAGCTTGGAGACCAAGCCCAGATCTGAGACTGGTATCACCTCTAGAACCCATGCCAGTTTTGAGACCAAGCCCAGCCCTGAGACTCGGCCATGCTCTAGAACCCAGCCCAGCTCAGAGACCAAGCCCAGATCTGAGACCCAGCCCTGCCCTAGAACCCAGCTCAGCTCGGAGACCAAGCTCCCCTCTAGAGCCAAGGCCAGCTCTGAGACCAAGTTCACCTCTAGAACCCATACCAGTTTTGAGACCAAGCCCAGCTCTGAGACCAAGCCCTCCTCTGGAACCCAGGCCAGCTCTGAGGTCCAGTTCATCACTAGAACCCAATCCAGTTCTGAGATGAAACCCAGATCCAGAACCCAGCTCTCCTCTAGAACCCAGGACAGCTCTGAGGCTAAGCTGAGCTCTGATATAAAGTCAAGTTTGGGAACCCAGACAAGTTTTAAGAGCCACCCCAGCTCTGAAATCAAACCTAGTTCTGAAAGCCAGGCCAGCTTTATGACCCAGCCCTGCCTTAAAACTCGACCCAACTCTGGAACGCAAGACAGCTCCATGACCCAGCTGTACCTGGACACCTGGTCTAGCTCAGAAACGCCAGTTAGTTCTGGAACCCAGGTGAGACTCAAGAAGCAGCCCAGTTCCAGAAGCCACATCAGCTCAGGATTCAAAGACAGTTCCCAAACCCAACCCTATTGTCATGCCCAGACCAGCTCAGGAACCCAGATGCATGCTGCAGAGCAGCCCAGGTCCAGACCCCACCCCCATACTAGGGCCCAGTCCAGCTCCAGTGATGAGTCCAGCTCAGAGACTGAGCCCAGCTCTAGACCCCAGACTAGTGCAACAAGCAGGCCTGTCTCCAGAATTCAGACAAGCTCTGGACCCCCATCCATCCCTGGGGCAAGGCCCGCCTCCAGAGCGCCACTTGATGCCAAGCCCCGCCCTCACTGCAGAACACAGAGCAGCTCTAGAACGTCATCCAGCTCTGGGACCCAGACAGACTTCAAGGCTTGGCCGATTTCCAGAGTTCAGTCTAGCTCAGGCACCCCACCCAGCTCCAGAACTCAGCTCAGTTCTAGAGAACAGGCTGGCTCTGAAATCCCATCCAGCTCTAAAACACAGTCAACTGCTGAGACCCACTTGAGTTCCAGAATCCAACTAGAGTCTGGTCCTGGGACCCAGACCAATGCAGCAATAGACTTAAGCTCCACAGCTCTGTCGAGCTCTGAGAGCAGGCCCAGCTCCAGGACCCAGCCCTGCCTGGGAGCTCAAAAAACCTCTGGGACCCAGCTCATCTCAGAAACCCTGCCAAGCTCTAGAAAGCAACTCCAGACCACGCCCCCAGGCAGCTCTGGTATTGAGCCGGACTTTGGGAGACAGACCAGCTCTGGAACTCAGCTCATCTCTAGAGCCCAGCCCAGCTCTGGGACCCAGACAAGTTCAATAATTCAGCCCAGCTCTGGAGCCCAGTTCAGCTCCAGAACACAGCCCAGCTCCACAATTCAGTTCAGCTCGGAGATAACACCCAGCTCTGAAACCCAGACCAGTTCAAGAATACAGCCCAGCTCTGGAACCCAACCCAGCTCCAGAACGCAGACCAGTTCTGGAACCCAGCTCATCTCTGAGACCCAGCCCAGTGCGACAATGCAGCCCCTCGCTGGAGTCCACCTCATTTCTGGAACCCAAACCAGCTCCAGAACCCATACCAGTTCTGGAACCCAGCTCAACTCTGAGACCCAGCCCAGCTCTGGGACCCAGACCAGTGCAAGAATTCAGCCCAGCTCTGGAGCCCAGCTCTGCTCCAGAACCCAGTTCAGCTCTAGAATTCAGTTCATATCTGAGACTCACCACAGCTCTGAAACCCAGACCAGTTCAAGAACCCAGCCCAGCTCTGGAATCCACCTCAGTTCCAGAACCGAATCTGTTTCTGAAACCCAATCCAGCTCCAGAAGCCAGACCAGCTCAAGAATCCAGCTCAGCTCTAGAAATGGGCTCCGCCCACAGACCCCTGGCCTTGACCCCAGAACCCAGCCTGATCCCACTCCCCCAGCCCGACCTCAACACCCAGGCCCACCACCCAGAGCCCCACCTCCAGGTCCTAGGAGGGTCTCTCACCCTCAGCCCCATGATCTGGTTCAAGGAGCCCAGGCCGATACTGGCCCAGGCCGAAGCCCATCCACTTCTGCCCTGGTGCCACAGCCGTGGTCCCCCTCCGCCCCGCAGAAACCAGCCCTTCCCCCCAAGCCCCAGCTGGGACCCCAGAAGTCCACCCTGCCCACCAAATCTGTCATCCCTAGTTCTGCCACCAGGGCGGCCCTCCTGCATTCCCAGCCCCCTGAACCCTCAGCTCGGGGGCCTGCCCCCTCCGCCATGCTCAGGGAGCCAGGACCGGCTCCGCAGGCGTCAGAGCCCTTCCCCTACCATGGGGGGCTATAGCTTGGGGGTGACATACTTGTGGCCCCCATGCCCTCTCCTGCCCCTCCCAGCCTGGGTCCCCCAGAAGCAGCAGGTGACCTCATTCCCCCACAGGCGGGGTGGGGGGGGTGAGGGAGGGTGGACACAGGGGCTTCGGTTTCACCTGGGCCTGGCTCTGGGAGCTGTAAGCAGATCCCAGGTCTGTGGAGGGGAGGCGGGGTGGGGGGAGGAAGTGGGGGCAGGAGGCGGTTTCCTCCTCATGTACCTTGAGGGCTCATGGGGAATAAAGGCACCTCCCACCCCTGCAGCCTGGTGTGTCGTTTTTGGGGGATGTTTGGGGGAGAGCAGAGGAAGGGGCAGGCGTGAGGGTCTGGGGGGCTGACATGACAACACTGGATGCTTCTTACGTGGCTATGATGTGCCAGGCACGTTGTTAAGTGCTAAGTGTGCAGGTGCTCATGGACCTGCAGACACACGGTGCTCTATACAAGCTCAGTCGTTCGGCCATTCCGTCTGCCTTTATTGAGCACCTACTATGGGCCAGGAGCTGCTTGTTCAAGGCATGGGGAGTCTGAAGGGCTGAGCGAATAGATGGCTAAACCACAAGCTTATGAGGGAGTGCGCCCCATCTTTCGTGGAGGAAGCAGGCGTGTACCCCATGGTCTCCGTGTGTCTTGCCCTCTCTTTTCCTCACCTGCAAAATGGGTTTAATCCCAGAACCCTCTCCTAGGGGCTGTAGGGAGGCTTCCAGGAGATCCAAGCTGTAATGTGCTTAGGGAAGACTCAATAAAGGAAGTGGGGAGAGGAGCTGGAAGCCAGCCCAACCTCTTGGGGCTTCCGCAGTCCCCCAGTCCTGCTAGGCTGCCACACGGTTGGATAGGAATATTGATACAAGAAACTTCAATAATTGACAATTTCAGAGCCAAAAGAGATTATATTTTGGCAAGAGAGGGAGTCTCTTGCCCGTTCTCATTCAACCTTTTCTAGACAGAGCCTTCTCAAATTGGGTTGTCGAAGGGAATCAACTGTACCCCAGTAAGTAGGTCATATTCAGGGGTCAGAGTCCCCCATTTCTGGAGGATTTCTGCAAGGGGAGGCTTACAAGTCTGCTTTCCTCCAGACACCATACCAGCATCGCCCACACCCTTCCTGGGATTCGGAGGGGCCTCTGAGTGGGGAGGGGGCTGAGAGAGGGGAGGAGCTTTGGAAAGGGGAGTCAGGGAAGAGTTCGAGGGTCCCCAGGGATGATGGAAGACAGCACACAATCCTGCCGCTCAAACTGTCCATCCTGCACTCCTGGCTCCTGGACTTCCGAACAGGCAGATGCGACTGACAGGGAGGATGAAGGTTTGATGGGGGACATGCTGGCAGGGTGCTCTGTCCTTCCAGAGCTGCCCCCGACGTCCAGCCCTGGCCCTACTGCATCGTGGACCTGCGGGTGAGCTGGGGTTGCAGGGAGAGCGACCTGGACCCGGTACTGAGGCGAGGGTGGAGGCGCCGGATCACCGCCCGGCGAAACAGGATGTACACCCAGGGGTCGAGGATCTGGTTCCAGGTGGCCACGCGCAGGTAGATAAGCAGCTGCTGCTCGGTGGCTCGGGACAGCTGCCCGGTCGGGCTCATGGCAGGTGGGCTCCGCAGCACCGTCTGGGCGATAAAGACCTGTGGGGGGAGGGGTGTGTGTGTGTGTGTGTGTGTGTGTGTGTGGCCAGAGCGGTCAGCCGGGGGCCAGGCCGGCCACCAGCCCTGCCCTCCACCAGCACCTGCCCGGGCCACCTGCCATCCGCCGAGATCCTGTGCCAATTCTGTCCCCGAGGTGCTGTGTGACCTCGGGAGAGCTGCCTGACCTCTCTGAGCTTCAGCTGATGTGGCCGAAAAATAGCACACTTTTCCTGCTCCTCTCCTGGGCACAATTAAACGTGGTGGACAAGAGGACTTGCACACGTGAGCAGGTGGAATCACTGTGACTGCCAGTTTCCTTATTCTATCAAACATCTATATTGTACACAAATTTTATAATATAATATCAAATTATGGTATAAAATTGTATATTAAATAATTAAATTTTATGTCATTTATTTTATTTTAAGTCAGTTTATATTATATTAAAATTTATAGTTTATAAAATTTTATGACAAATAATTTTATGTTAAATTCTTATATTAAATCACTTTAATATATTTTATTAAATATTGGATTTTATATTTAATATTATACAATATGTAATGTAATAAGGTATTTACAGATTATCATAGAATATAATTAGTTACCTAATAATTAATATATTGTTAATTATAACTATTATATAAGTTATGTTATATATATTATATAGTATTTAAAATTATATATGTAATTATATAATATATAACATAATTATAAGGATGTGACTATAAATTACATGATTGATATAATTATTAAGTATTAATTAATAATATGTAATTATAGCTATATGTTATATAGTATTTAACAATTATATAATATATATTATATGATTGATATATTATTAAGTATGAATGAATAATATATAACTATAGTTATATGTTATATAGTATTTAACAATTATATAATATATAACTATATATTATATAATGATTGATATAATTGTTAAATATTAAGTAATAATATGTAATTACAGTTATATGTTATACAGTATTTAACAATTATATGATTGATATAATTATTAAGTATTAATTCTAATATAATATAATTAATTGTAATTATTATATTTCATAATTATAATCAAATTTATACTATATTTAATATAATTATATTCATATTGTATTGCATGTATTATATTAAAATAAATTTTTTTCTTTTTTTTTGGCTGCGCCGTACAGCTTGTGGGATCTTAGTTCCCTGACCAGGGATTGAACCTGTGCCCTCAGCAGTGAAAGTGCAGAGTCCTAACCACTGGACCGCTAGGAAATTCCCCATAAATTATTATTTTAAAATTGTTTCCTGAGCACCTACAGTGTGCTGGGCAATTCTGGGGACACTGCAGTGGCCAAGACAGACCCAGGTCCCACTTGCACAGGCTCACAGGCTCACAGCCCCATTAGGACATGTGACCAAGTTGTTGCAGCTTGGCGGTGGGAGTGGGGGTGACCTAGCAGTGATGGAGGCACTGTTGGAGCCCAGAGTAGGAGCCTGACCGGGCTTGGGAGAGGTAACCAGATGGCGAATAGGAGTTTCCCAGATGAGTTTGAAGGAAGTGTCTGTGGGCCTTTCTTCTGGGACAATAGGGAGCTATGGGAGGTTTTAGAGCAGGAGTTGGCTCGTGGGCCAAATCTGGCCTGCCACCTGTTTTTGTTTTGCTTTGTTTGCTTTATTTTTGCCTTTTTGGTTTGTTTTGTTGTTTTGCTAAGAATGTTTTTACATGTGTCAATGGTGAGAGAAAAAAAATAGAAAGTATATTTTGGGGGTTTTTTAATTTAAAAAAATTTTTATTTTTATTTTTTATTTTTTGGCCGTGCCACACAGCATGCTCGACTAGGGATCGAACCCGCAACCCCTGCAGTGGAAGTACAGAGTCTTAACCACTGGGCCACCAGGGTAGTGGCCTAGAAAGCATATTTTGTGACGTGACAATGACATGAAATTCAAATTTCAGAGTCCGTAAATGAAGTCCTACTGGTGCACAGCCGTGCCCGTTTGTTTCCATGTAGCTTTCATGCCACAGCAGCAGAGCTGCGTTGTTGTCACAGAGACTGTGTTTAAAGGGTTTACTATACGGCCTTTTAGGAAAAATTTTGCTGCCAAAGGGGACCAGGAATCGTTTAATGATTCAATGATTCTACCTAGGATGCCTTCTTGGTTTTTACCTAACAGTTCAACCCCTATTTAGAGCAGGGCAGGGCTCATCCTGGGTATTTCAAGAGAGTCAAGGCTGGAGGGCAGGGAGACAGAAGAGGCTGAGGCAGATCCTTCTCAGGGACTTTTTGGTGAAGGTGACATTTGAGGAAAGCCATGGAGGAGTGAGGGAGTGATCCATGTGGAGATCTGGGGTAGGGGGAAGCATTCCAGGCAGAGGGTACAGCCCAGTGCAAAGGTCCTGGGGCAGGACCGGGCCTGGCATGTTGGAGGAACAGCCAGGAGGCCCATGTGTCTGGAGCAGAGTGAGCGAGGCGGAGAGAGGGAGGTGGGGGGGCAGGGAGGGGACAGGGCAGGTAGTGCAGGGCCTTGTGGGTGGCAGGGAGGACTTGGATTTTTACCCTGAGGGAGGTGGGAGCCCTGGAGGGCTGTGGGCAGAGGGGGGGACCTGACTCAGGTGTTCACAGGCACCCTCTAGATGCTGCCCGATAAATAATAATGATAATAATTATAAGTGAATATAGAAATGGGCTCAGCTCGACACAGATGTAGAGAATAAACGTATGGACACCAAGGGGGGAAAGTGGCGGGGTGGGGCGGTGGTGGTGGGATGAATTGGGAGATTGGGATTGACATATATACACTAATATGTATAAAATAGATAACTAATAAGAACCTCCTGTATAAAATAAATAAAATAAAATTCAAAAATTCAAAAAAAAAAAAAAGAAATGGCCTCAGCTCTATGAGACCAGGCCTGGGAGGGACACCCCAGGTACAGAACAGAAGCACATTTCTCAGCCAGAAGCATCATCTGGTAACTGCCACTCCCCTGGGACCCATCAGCGCCTGCAGCTTCACGTATCACAAAAAAATTTATGTTCCTTTCTTTTTTTTCTCCCACCATTGACACACGTAAAAACATTCTTAGCAAAACAAAGCAAACCAAATTTGCAATCTTCCTATCCCACAGGTTTAGTTTTTGTTTTAGCCTTTATCACTTCCTAATATCTACCATTTCACTTATTTATATACTATGTTTATTTTCTGTCTTCCTCATGACCTAAGAGTTCCAGGAAGTCACTCAGTTTTGTCAGTTTTGTTCCCTGTGCAGTGCCTAGACCAGAGCCAGCAACACACTCATTGCTCAATAAATGTTTGTTGAAGGAACAAATGAATAAATGAGTTCATGTCATCATCCTGACAGTCACTCTGAGAGGCTGGCACCTTTTTAGTCATCCCCATAATAAGAGGAGATTGAGCCTGGAGGAGGGAAACCCGTAGTCAGAGTCACATGATAAGTCCTTGTTGGATGTGGGCTGGAAACCAAGTATCTGATTCCAGTCTCCAGACTTGTCCCCATCCAGTCAGAAATGGAAAAATAACCACTCCAAGCGGCCAATTACATCAATCAGTGGAAGGACTTCAGCAAGCTCCCCTGACTCAGGGAAGATCTGTGCAAGGCTAGGGTCCAGCCCAGAACTAGGCACAAAGTAGAAATGATTCAGTAATTGTACCTGGAATGTCCTCCCTGCTTTTCTCTGGCAGGTAAACTCCTCTTCATCCTTCAAAACCCCAGCTCCAATGCCCCTCTTCCAGAAAGCCTTCCCTGATATCCCAGGGAGAGCCTGGGAGCCCTTCCCTGGGCATCTCAGTCCCAGGACACTGCCTCTGCCCCAGCCCCCAGTTTGGGATTATCTGTGTCTTGCTCATGGGTTCCTCAAGGAAGGACCCTTGAACACTGGGGTCACGCCCACATTTTCTTGGGCGGACGAGAACCTGAGGGTTATGAATTCATTCGGGAGGAACCGAGGCCCTGTCACCAAGGGTGGGCGGGAGACCCCGGCAGCCCCTGCCCCCGCCACTCACCAGCAGCGGCATCCAGCAGATGCTGGCCACCACCATGATGCCCGTGAGCTGAGCCATCATCTCGACCTCGCAGTCCCGTGGGCGCTGCTGGGCGGCCTCCTGCCCGTGGTAGACGTGGCACAGGGTGGCCACGCTGATCGTGTTGAGCAGGAAGGACAGCCCCACCGAGAGGCTGCCGAGGAGGGTGAAGAGCAAACCGAAGGCCACGTCCCCCGGCTCGGCACCGAGCGTGAGGAAGCACCAGGAGCCCGGGTACTGCACGGTGTAGCGACCCACGCCCAGCAGGGGCAGCAGGCCCAGCGCCAGCGCGGCAGCCCACACCAGCCCCACCGTGGTCCAGGCCCGGCGCTGCGAGGCGGCTGCGGGCCGTGAGAAGGGCCGGGTGATGCCCAGGTAACGCTCCGAGGCCATGGCGGCCCCCAGCAGCAGCGGGCACAGGCCAAAAAAGACCATGATGACTCCCATGAAGCGGCAGAGGTTGCAACCTGGGTCCACGGACTGCCAGTCCAAGAGGGCGGCGTGCTGGGACACCACGATGGTGCCAGTGACCAGCAGCCCCATGAAGTCGGTGATGACCAGGCCGCAGAGGAAGGTCAGGAAGGAGGATCGCGCATGGGAGCTGCCCTGCCGCGCACTCACCAGCACGCTCAACGCCAGCAGGTTGGAGGCCAGGCCCACCAGGCAGAAGGAGGCCGCGAACCAGGGGGAGGCGATCAGGCGCCGTTCCTCCAGCGTGATGTTTGTTGGCCGCAAACAGGGCCCCAGAGAACTGCCATTGGGCCACATGGCGCCAGAGCGGAGTGGGGAGGGTCACCACCCCATCAGGCCAAGGCTGCAGGTGGGGCGGACTGGCACTGGCTCAGGCACACCTGGGGAGGGGGGTGGCGGAAGAGAAGATTTGCTGGTGATTCATTCTGCATTTTAGTCTGAGCAGCCCTGGTGAACTCCTACACAACCTTCAATGCCCCAGCTCAAATATCCCCTCCTATAGGAAGCCTTTCCTGACCTATCTCACTCCCCACTCAGTAAGTATTACTATTACTACTATGACTAGCTCCAGCCCTGTCCTGCCCAGGGTCAGTGACCCTCAAGGGTGAGGATCAGTTCTATCTCCTCTGGGAACCCTGATAAGACACCAGTTAGTATTTGCCAGGTCTCAGAGAAGGGCTGAGAAGCCCCAGTTTGAACTCCAGCCCTGGTACCCACTGTGTGACCCCAGGCAAATGATTTCTTCTCTCTAAACTTCCATTTCCCTGCTGGTCATCCATCTGAGCCCTTGGTGGACTGCAGAATCCAGAACAGATTTCAGCTATTGTAAAACAG
This sequence comes from Balaenoptera ricei, assembly GCF_028023285.1. Lineage (NCBI taxonomy): Eukaryota > Metazoa > Chordata > Mammalia > Artiodactyla > Balaenopteridae > Balaenoptera > Balaenoptera ricei. Next base: position 180,519,546 of record NC_082641.1, read on the forward strand.
GACACAACCAGTGTGGGGAGGGCGGCTGGCTGGTGGCCAGAGGTCGCTGGTTCTCGAGCGGGCTCCAAGGTCAGCCTTGTGGGTCACAATTTCTCATGAAATTGTGGGGGAGGCCCGGCCCCATTGGTGTTTTAGGGAGAGCCTTCCTCACATGTTGGAATCATGTAGATTCTTTTTTTCCCCCCATTTTCATTTAATAAGAAATAAACCGGGGCTTCCCTGGTGGCGCAGTGGTTGAGAATCTGCCTGCCAATGCAGGGGACACGGGTTCAAGCCCTGGTCTGGGAAGATCCCACATGCCGCGGAGCAGCTGGGCCCGTGAGCCACAATTACCAAGCCTGTGTGTCTGGAGCCTGTGCTCCGCAACAAGAGAGGCTGCGATAGTGAGAGGCCCGCGCACCGCGATGAAGAGTGGCCCCCGCTTGCCGCAGCTAGAGAAAGCCCTCGCACAGAAACGAAGACCCAACACAGCCATAAATAAAAATAAAATAAAATAAAATAAAAATAAATAAAAATTGGGCTTCCCTGGTGGCGCAGTGGTTGGGAGTCTGCCTGCCAGTGCAGGGGACACGGGTTCGAGCCCTGATCTGGGAAGATCCCACATGCCGCGGAGCACCTAGGCCCGTGTGCCACAATTGCTGAGCCTGCGCGTCCGGAGCCTGTGCTCCGCAACGAGAGGCCGCGACGGTGAGAGGCCCATGCACCGCGATGAGGAGTGGCCCCCGCTTGCCGCAGCTAGAGAAAGCCCTCGCACAGAAACGAAGACCCAACACAGCCATAAATAAAAATAAAATAAAATAAAATAAAAATAAATAAAAATTAAAAAAAGAAATAAACCCAGAAATCCAGTTCCATCTGGGAGCAAAACTCAGGTCATTTGGAGCAACAGGATCCCCAGGGACAGGCTATAAACAATAGGAGGAGGGTAATGGGCTATAAACTACCCTGTGTGGGGCTGGGGGAGAAAACTGGAGAGACATGTAGGTCTGACTGCCTCGGGTGTGGACGAATCAGCCAGATATGGGGACGCTGAGTAGAAATAAAATGAGACCATTCAATAAGCCAACTTCCAGGGGCTTCCCTGGTAGCCCAGTGGGTAAGACTCCGCGCTCCCAATGCAGGGGGCCTGGGTTCAGTCCCTGGTCGGGGAACTAGATCCCATATGCATGCCGCAACTAAAGGGTTACATGCCACAACTAAGAGTCCACATGCCACAACTAAGAAGTCTGCATGCTGCAACTAAGAAGTCCGCATGCCGCAACTATTCCCCAAAAGGACACAGCAGGGAGGGCATAAAGTCACCCAGGGGGCCGGCACCCCACCCTGGGTGCACAGCACGAGCCATCCTTGTGCTGGCAGGGAGGGGGCACTGGGCGGCAGGATCAGAGTGGGCAAAGGTGGGGAGGCAGGACCATAGGAGGCACAGATGGCCCAGGCAGTTAAAGATCAGAAAGGTCCTCTTATGATCCCCATTTTGCAAAGGCAGGGAACCTGAGGCACAGAGAGGTTAAATAACTAATCCAAAGTCACACAGCCTAGCCGGGGTGGATCTGAGATTTAAACTTGGGCCTCGTTACATACAAATGTGTGTAATTGAGTCAAAGCCCTGCCAGTCAGGTGGAGGCTGGTGGGAGGTGGGTGTGGAGCGTCACCATCATTGGAATTTTCCTTGATGAAAAACAGATAGAATTTTTCTAGGGAATTCCCTGGCGGCCCAGTGGTTAAGACTCCGAGCTTTCACTGCAGAGGGCATGGGTTCGGTCCCTGGTCAGGGAACTAAGATCCTGCAAGCTGTGCAGCTCAACCAAACAAGACAAACAAAAAACACACCAACCAACCAACCAAACAACAAAAAGGGATAGAATTTTTCTAAAAAGTTGGTCAGACTGGATTCGAATCCACGAACCCTCTTTGCCCCGCTCTGAGTCTCAGTCTCCCTTCCTATAAAATGGGGCGGATGATGAGAACGATTTCGTCTGTGCCCAGGGCTAAGCCCATGTAGGCGCTGCATTCGTGCTGGCCCTGGGCCCGTGCCTGTGACCTGGCCTCAGCAGTGAGCGTGCTCAGCTACCCCCTCACTCCCCATCTCATTAATTCAGCTCAGCAGCTCCTTATCGAGCCTCATAAATTATCCAGCTCCCGATGGCCAGCTCCACAGAGCTTCCCTCCCAGGCTGAGAGCCAAGGCCACTGCCACTTCGATGGGGGCGGGGCCTGGAGAGGGAAACCAGAACCCCAGAGGGGTGGGGGCGTTCCACGGTGCTCGGCCATCTGAGCCGTCCACTCCCGGGCAGGGGTGTGCTGTTTGCCATCTCAGATTTGGCCTGCACTCGGATTCCCCCTGGGGCGGGGCGCTTGCTCCCTCCCTCCCTTGAGAGCTGGTATGCGCTGTTTCTAAACATTCCTGGGGACTCGGGCTGTGCCTGCGGTCACTGCCCCTGCCTCAGCCCTGAGTGACCGCCAGCTCCTCCCGGGTCTCATGGTCCCCTGGTTCCCCACCTTGCGTGGGAGCTTATGCACCCGGGGACACACACCTCGTGTCTGCCTCGTCTCCCATGTCTGGGAACAAACCTGTGGCCCAGGGCCTTTGGCCTGGGGGAGGCTGGAAACTGGCACCACTCCCTCTGGCCCCAGCCGGCGGTTTCCAGTCCCCCCGAGGGGTTCAGGTGAGAGCGGCCAGCTCAAGTTCCCCAGGCAAGCGGGCCAGAGGGGCACCTGGTGAGGCCTCCCTTCCCCTCCCACATTGGCCAGGAGGGCTGGCAGGGCCCCCACCCTGCAGGGGACCGTGCTCTTCCCAGCCCGAGGTCCATAAGCACCACTGTGTGGCCCTTGGGGAAAGTGCTCTCCTTCTCTGTGCCTCAAGAGAAACATGCACCCCAGATTTGCTGGACAAACCCAGGATTCCATGGCCCGAGAGTGGGGAGGTTTGGACTTTGAAGGTCCAGGGTTCTGGAATTCTAATGAGTTCCCAGTTCTGGAAGCTGAAGGCCCCAAGAATCTAGAATTTCAAGGGGCTGACGTTCCAGAACTTTGATGGGAATTTGGTTGGGTCCTGGGTTCCAGAAATCTCTCTCTCGGGTCCTGGCTCCTCTCTGGAGGATGGACTTTCACTGCTCCCTCAGCCTCCCTCGGTGAGGCTGGGAGGGATCTACTCACCGCTGTCCCAGAGGCCTGTGCACTGGGTTGGGCTCGGGCACCAGGCTGGTCCTCCCTCCGCCCACTATGGTGGCCCCGATGGAATGTGGCCTTTGGTTCCCAAGGGCCAGGCCCCTCCTCTGCCTGATGGTCCGTCATCACCTGCCCCATTCTTCTCCTCCTGCTCCTGTGATCCATCCGTCTTTCAACAAGTCCCTCTTCCTCTTGACACGCCACCACCTGGCCTGCCCCGCCTGCCTGTCCTCACGCCATGGACCCACCCAGCCTCCCCCAGGGGTGACGGTGACCTCAGACAAACTCGGACTGGAGCCCGCAATCTGCCACTGCCCAGCTGGGGGCTCGACCTTGCTGAGTCTCAGTTTCCCCCTCTGTGAAATGGGGATAACAAGGACACCGACTCGCCTGCTGGCATTCTGGCTGGTCTTCCCAGGCCTGACCTGCTCCTGCCACCGAGACTTTGCCTCCGCTGTGCCCCCCCCATCCCCACCCCGCCTGGTGCACCCTTCCTGCTTCCTGGCTGTGCTCACAGCTCGTCTCCTGGCTGCGTGCATGGGGCAGCCAGGTGGGAGCCCTGATGCTCTGTGTGACCTTGGCTCACTTCCACATTTCCTAAGTCCTTTAGTGCTGCCCAGGTGACCAACGACGATGTCCTCTGGCATGAAAGTGCAGGGACCAGGCCAATCTCTGCATCATTTCCTGCCCTTACCCGATGCAGACCTGCACGCCTGAGGGCGTGGACCCCCTCCACGCCCTTGTGCAGCCACAGATGCCCACACAGACACAAACGCATACATGCAGGGCCACTGTCAGTCCCCAGGCCCGCCCCTGCCTTCCCCCACCACAAGACTCAATTTCCGGGATCTTTTCCTGTTGGTGACAGCAGCCAGGCCCCCACCCCAGAGACATCACAGTCAGCCTGTCAGGGCTGGAGCTGAGCCTTGGCCCGGACTCACACAGTCCCTCCCTCTGAGCCTCAGTTTCCTTATCTGTCCAGTGGGCGTCACCCAGCACCGGCGGGGGACGGATGGGTGATGAAGGGACAGGACCCAGGCCAGGCGGCAGTGGTTAATGATGGGCACAACTCTGAGTGTGCACACAGACACACAACCAACCAGACGTGTGCTCACACTCACAGCCACACCCAGCACCCTGGCACCCTCTCCGGCTGTGGTGGCACCACAGGACACGGAGTGGCCGGGCACAGACCCAGCGAAACCCACACACAAAGCACATCCTCCGCCACACTGGCCACAGAGGCACACGCAGGTGCCCAGGGCCGGTAGCACTCCAGGCACGGGACCCAAGCTCACCAATGCCCCGGAACACCCAGCACCTGGCAACTGTCACCGCCCACGGTGAAACACCCACAGCAGGGCGGTTCACTGCAGGATACACCCAAGCCACACCTGCCCACTCTCATGCCCCGCCCCTAACCTGATAGCCAATTGTCCTCAGCAGGCGATGGTCGATGGGGCGTGCAGGAGTAGCCAGCCGCACAGTCGTGTCCCGGCGGACCTGCGGGTGCCGGGCTGGAGGGGGGCGTGCGGAAGCGGAAGCAGGGTGGCCCTGCCTCCGGGGCCCCTGGGGAAACTGAGTCACGGCGGGAGGACCACGCCGAGGACCCCGGCACTGCCACGTCGCGGCGGGACACAGATGGAGGGTGGGGCGGCGCGGGGTCCCGGGCCGCGGGAGGGGCGGCGAGGTCCCCTCCCGGCCTGGAGGGGGTTCGGCGGGGGCTAAAAATAGCCCGGGGCTGGGGCTCCGCTCTGCGGCCGGCGCCTGTCTCTGCTAGTGTCTGGCTCAATCTCTCTGTCTTTCGGTCTGTCTCCCATCAGCCCCTCCCGCCCGGCGCTGGCCACGCCCCTCCCGCCCGGGCCTGGCTGATGAGGGTCAGTGGGCGCCCCCCAGCGCCGCGGGGAGACCGCGAGGCCTCCTGGGGGAGGGGGCGCCCATGGGACCCCAGGGCCGTAGGGGCAGGGGCGGTGGCGTGGGTGGCCGGTGCCCTCTCGGGAGCCTCCGCCCGCTCCCCTCCCCTCCCCCAAGCCCGCCCCAGCCAGGTCCCCTCCCGGCGCTCCGGCCGTCAGGCCCAGTGTTATTCACCGTCCGGGCAGCACCCGAGGCTGAGAGGGGGCGGGGCGGGGGCGGGCCCCGCTCCCCAGGGCGCCCAGACCCCGACCCAGGGACCCAGGGCTCAGAGCTGGTGAACCCGGTGGGGTGGGGCCTGGCACACAGTAGGTGCCTCATCAATGTAGGGTCTGTCTGAGGCCCCTGTCCGGGCTGTGGGTAGGGGTGCAGGGACGTTTAGAGGGGAGAGGCGACCACACTCTCCACCCAGGAGCTTCGTGGGCAGCCTGCTGAGACAGGCTTCTCGAGCAGGTGATCTGGGAGGGCTGTGGGTGGTGGCATTCTAGGGGGAGGGTCCTGTGAGGACACAGGCTGGCATTGGGGCCAGAGGAGGCAAAGCCCCCTGCAGAGCCGCCTGTGGTCGGGGTGGGGAGGTGTGCTTTCCCTCCGCCCCCCAGTTCAGGGTGGGGAAGGGTGCCCAGAGCCCGGCACTGCAGGAGTGATTGAGGATGAGCAGGGGGCTGGAAGCAGGGCTGGGGAATGACTCCCCAGGCAGGATCGGCTTCCTTGAAAGCCCCCAGACTCACTCAGGGCTGTGGGCCAGGGTCTGATCAGCCCAAAGCCATGAAAGCAGAGGGTGACCACCTGGGTACGGCTAGAGCAAAGGCATGGAGGCTGGACCGTGATGCAGGAAAGTGAGACGCTCCTTAAAGGTCCTTCCTGCCCACAGTCCTTGGGCCTCAGGTGGGTGAAGGGGGTCCACGGGCCTGGGGCTGGCCTTTGAAGATGTGTGGAGGGCAGGGCTTGGTCATGGAGGGGTGGCCTTGGGCCTCCTTGGCCCTCAGTTAAGGCCTGGAGTGGGCCGGGACTCTCTGGCTTGGCCTTGACCTCACCCCACCCAGTCCTCGGGGGCCTGGGAGGGGCACAGAGTACAGGCTCTGAGTGAGAAAGATGGACTCCTGCCCTGGCCCTGCTCTCCCCTCCATTGGGTCTACCCACTATCCTTCCGGCCTCTGCATCCCTCCAGATGGCACCTCCTCTGTTCCATCCCACTTAACCGTAACTTCTCTTCCTTGACAAGGAGTCTCCCCAACTCCTATGCATCTGGCAGAGCCCTGGCTCCGAGGCCCTCTCCTCTGTAAAGCCTAGTTGTTCCAGGCAGTCTTGCCTCCCCCAACCCCTCCTTAAGGGCAACTCTGTGTGGCAGCCCCTGTGGTAGAACAGGTAGACTAAACCTGACCTGCCCTCAAAGATCCCCCAGGCTGGAGAGAGAGAAAGCTGGATACAGACAGTCCCAGTCTCCTGCGCTCAGGTCTGGGCCCAGGGAAGTGACAGGGCTTAGGTAGGAGCCCAGGAAGTGAGCCGGGAAGGCATCCTGGAGTGGGGGTAGGGGAGAAGGGACTGAGAACTGGGGCTTTGTGGAACGCGTAGGAGTTCCACAGGTCCAAGAGACGTGGCAGAAATTACACGTGCAAAACTTTGGAGGCAAGAGAGAACATGAGGCTTCGGGGAACTGTAAGGAGGGCAGACTTGGTGGGAAGAGGATGTGGGGCTGGGGCTTCAGATGGGGTGGCGGGTGAGATGAAAGGGGACTATTCCGGTCTCACTTCCTCTGGCCCAAGATAAGAAGGACAGTGCTCCTTCTGGGAAATAGCCAGGGCAGGGGTCAGAGAAGTGCACTTGACTTGCAATTAGCCTGGGTCTCACCACGACTCTGCAAGGCAGGGGGTAAAAATGCTCATTTTATAGATGGGGAAACTGAGGCCTGGAGGGCAGATAGGACGTGTCAAAGGCCACGTGTGGGTGGGATCTGAATATGAGTACTGGGCTTCCCCCACCTCCTCGGCTGGTGGCTGGGGTTCTCCGGGCCTCCATTTCCCATCCACCCCGCCCCCCGCCCTGCTCAAAGGGCACACGGGAGGCGTGGGAGGGGTTGAGATGGCCTGGGGGCTCCAGATGGTGGGAACAGAGACCAGGTTCAGGACGTGCCCCCCCAATGGCTGTGGTTTCCGGTGGGAGCCAGGCAGAGAGCATCTATTCTTTTTTTTTTTTTTTTTTTTTTTTGAGAGCATCTATTCTTAGCCTCACTCACAGCCCAGGGCAGGAAGAGGCTGGGATGGGGGTTGGGGACAATCTGAGGGACACTGGGTGGATGCTGGGCGGGGCTGTGTCATGGGGCAGCTGGGTGTGGTGATGTGCCCCCAGTCTGCCTGAGGGGTCTCCCTGACACGCAACCTGTGCCCTGACCAACTCACTCACCCTCTATGGCTCCCCAGTGCCCTGGGAAAGAGTCCAGCAGCTGGACTGGCATTCAGCCCTGCCCTGGGCGCACCTGTTGCCTTTTCCTCTGCAAGGCAGGCCCCACCCTCCTTCTCTGCCCAGCAGCCCCGTCCTCCCAGGCCCAGCACCTGCATCCCTCCCCTCCTCCAGGGAGCCTTCAGTGTCCCTTCTGGGGCCCCCCAGACTCAGTGCCTCCCCTGCCCTACCCTGACTCCTTGCCTGGAGGGCATCTGAGCCCAGCTCTCCTCCCTCCGGACTGGGGGCTCCTGGCTAAACACGTGCCCAGCGAGTCGGGGTCACAGCCACCTTGTTCCCCCTGCTCAGAGCCGCCACCTCCCTTGGGGTGGACTCCCTGCCCGGATTGCAGGAGGGGCATGAGGAGGAACCAGGATGCTGGGGCTGGGAAGACTCCTCGGGGGGGCAGGTGGGGAAACTGAGGCTGGGAATGGGAGGTTGGAGAAACCCGGGTTCTAACCCTGACTGCTGCTTTCTAGGCTTGAAAACATGTGCCTCTGTGAGCCTGTTTCCCCAAATGGACACAAGTGCTGTCATGTAGGGCTGGCATGAAGTCCACAAAACACCGGCTAAAGGCCAGGCCATTGCAGCCACACAGAGCCCGTGCTCTGAGAACAGAACAAGGCCCGACCCATCTGGTGACCAAGCACCCTGCTAGGCGCGGAAGTGCCTCCTGGCTCTGCCCCCGACTCAACCCTGCTCCCAGGGCCTGTCCCACACTCGATGACAGTGGAGGAGGCCAGGGGTCAATTGGTAGTGGCTGCCCAGAGGATTCTAAGATTGCTCTGGCAATCAGCAATTGATTGCTAATGTCTGTGGAGGGTTCCAAAGGGGATGGATGTGGTCTGTGCGCTGTCCTAAAGGGTAGTCTTCATCCTGGACCAGGCTGGCTGGGTGGGACAGGGTCTGCAGTGGGGATTGGGTGCCCCTTGACCAGATGCAGTTCCCTGCCGAGTCCCCAAGCCCTGCTGTCTAGAACATGTTTACTGATGTATGAGCATGTGTGGGGTGGGGCAGGGCAGTGGAGGCCAGAGCTGAGCCAGAGTCTCCTGGGACATTGTTAAGTCGGGGTTGGCAGATGACCAGTGGCCTGGGGAGTCTCAGCCTCAGTGCTGGGGACATAGGGGCAGATTACTCTCTGTGGGGGGCCATCCTGGGCCCTGTGAGGTGTGGAACAGCATCCCTGGCCCCCACCCCATGATGCCAGGAGCCCCCCAGATCATGACCAGCACAGATGTCCCCAGACACCGCTGAGCATTGTCCCCTGGCCTAGGTGAGCAGCTGCGCACCTCCTGGAGCGTTCGGGAGTACATCCTCCTTCTGCGAGCTGAGGCAGGGGGTGGGTGGCAAAGAGGGAGGAAGCCCTCAGACTACGAGGGGCTCCCTAAGGAACTGTTATTGACTATTTTTAGGTGTGGTGGTTGTTTTCAAAAGGTCTTCTTAGCTGTTTAGTGCCTTAGTTGTGACAGATGTGCTGTGGTTATGTAAGGCGTTAACCATGGGGACAGCTGAGTGTGGGGTGTGGGAACACTAGACTATCTCTGCAGCATTTCTGAAAACCTAAACTTATTCCAAAATAAAATGTTTATTGAAAAGAAACATGCAATCTCACAAGTAGACCAATTAAATGAAAATAAACAAGATTCCCCCCCACCCCCCCCCACCTAAAAAAATCGTTTTAGAGGAACAGCCTGAAATGGAAATGTTTCCAGATGAAATAGGGTGTTTGGGCAAGGCTGTCTGAGGAGCTGGCAGCGGCCCTTCAGGCTTCTGACCACTTGAGGTTGGAAATGTCTCCGTAAGAAAACGCTAAAAGCAATGTTTCTGGGGTGGGCCTGCCTGGGGCACCGTTGACAGTCTGTGACTGGGTGAGTGATCGTACCTGCCGGGCCCTTGACTGTCCCTGTCCGAGACTTGGGGACAAGGAGGGCGGCCCTGTGGTGGTTGGGAAGTGGCCCTAGGAGCTCAGCCTTGAGGGACGTGCAAAGGCCCAGAGGCCCGATGGGGCGCCACAGCCACACCCTGGGGGCTCCTGTGCTCGGTGGCTGTGGAAGGATGTTCCCAGACCCGATGGCGGGCGGTGACGTGTCCTCCGTGCCCACTTGCCGGAGGCTGACCCCAGCCAGCACCAGGGGCGAGCTGGGGGACCACAGACGTCCCCGGATGGCCTCTCCGGGAACATGCACTCAAGGGCCTGGAGCCTGGGTCCTGCAGCTGCCAGCCATGTCCAGGGGCTGAGCAACGCCCTGCAAGCCCCCCAGAGCCCCGGCTATGCAGGGCCTGTTTCTTGGGTGGGGCTCAGCGTCAATCCAAGGACTGAGGTCTGGAGACGCTTGCTTGGTTCCCTGGGCTCTGAAAATCCATTCAGCAGCCCCTCCTGTGCGTCAATGCTCCAGGCCCGCCTGGTGGTGGGTTCCCTCAGCTCTCTGAGGCAGGCTCCGCAGCGACCCCTGTTCACACCAGGAAGTGAGGCCCCGCGAGGAGGAGGCCCCGCCGGGGGAGGCTGCAGGCTTCCCACACCCCCGGTCAGTTCGCAGGGGTCTGGGAGGGGGCCCGCCGGTCACCGGCGGTAGCGGTAGCGCTTGAAGTGGAACCAGAGCTGGAAGATGCCGTTGGCGAACTGGCAGCGGAAGCCGTGGCGGTGCGAGTACTCCCACTCGCGGTTGACGATCTTGAAGGCGATGTCCTCGTAGGGCGGCCCGGCGTGGAAGCGGAGCGTAGCGAAGTCCTTGTTGTCAGCGCAGGCCTCCAGGAAGTACTCGGGCGTGGAGCGCTTGTCGATGAGGTCGGGGTAGAAGATGTTGAACTTGTAGCCCTGCACGATCTTGGGCGGCGGGTTGTCAAAGTCGTAGTGCGTCTGGTTGTACTTGTTCCACTCGAAGCCCGTGTGCACGCGGTTGAAGAAGCGCGGCTTGCGCGGCCGGTACTTATCCGCCCACAGGTAGGCCTTGCCCGTCAGCGGCATCTCCACGCTGAACTGCGCCTCGTCCTGGCCCATGCCCTCCTTGGCGCGCCGGAAGAAGATGTCCTCCGCGCTCTCGGTGGCGTCGCCTGCGGGCGGGGCGGGGCGCGTTAACTGGGACCCCGGCACGGCACGCAGCCTCCCTTTCCCGGTCACAAGCCCCCACCCGGGCCCGCCTGCCCGGTGCCCCCGCCCTCCCGGGTGGGCACCAAACACCACGTGTCCCCTGCCGGGTTGGCCGAAGAGCCTGGTGGTCAGAAGCCCGCAGTGGGACCCCGGACCGGGGCCTCTCCGAGGCCGTTTCTCCGCTGTTCCGGGACGATGGCTGCCCAGGAAGGCCAAGGCCCCGGCAAGTGGGCAGTGTAAGGAGCTCAGAGCAGAGCTGGGCACGGGAAGTAAAGACCACCACCTCTGTGTTCTTGGGACCAGCCAGCCGGTCACGCCCAGAACGAACAAACAAGGGAGCGGGTGAATGAACGGACACCCTCAAGAGAGCAGGCGGCGGAAGAGGATCGGGAACGGGTTCACCACCAACGCCCCCTTCTGGCCCCGCCCCGCACCTGTGACCTGGAGCTGCTGCCTGGACAGCTGCAGGCGCTGCAGGTCCTCGTCCGGCTCCAGCACGTGGGCGTCCAGCGGCAGCTCGTGGGCCGTGAGCAGCCGCGGGCTGTACTTGCCGGCGTCGTAGTCGTCCAGGCTCTGTTGGATCAGATCCTCCTCCATGAGCACCGCCTCCCCGTCCGCCTCGCCCTCCGCCGGCACGGCCGCTTCTGCCTCGGGCTCAGCAGCGCCACCCTCCGAGGGCCCGGGCGGGGTGGGGGCCTGGTCCTCAGGCTCCAGGCTTCGAGAGAGAGGGCTGGACTGAGCGGGGCGGGCAGAGGGCGGGGCCTCCAGTCCCGCCGCCCGGCAGGGGACGTCCAGACCCAGGCCTACCTGTGGCCCGGAGACTGCGGCTCCTGCTTGAGGATGGGGAACAGGGGCTCGCTCTCCACCCCCTGCTCCTGCTTCAGCTTGTACAGCTTCTGCCGCAGCACGTCCTGGTGCCGCTCGCGGAGCCTGGAACGCAGGCCGGGTGGTCACCCTGACACTCTAAGAGGAAGGCCCCTCCCCCCAAGGACTTCTCATGACCCCCCCCCCCATTTTGCTGCAAGGACCCAGAGTTTGAAGGCAGCAAGTGGTCACGGCACAGGCGGACACCAGGAGGGGGCAGGTCCCTGTACTGGGGTGTTCACATGCAGGCGCGACCTAAGGGCCAGGCTGGGCTGGAAAAGGACAGGGGACAGGCGAGGAAGAGGATAAATTTAGAAGTGACTGCACTTAGCGGCAGACAGGAGCCGTGTTTACACGACAGCGCCAAGCACGTAGAGAATTCATACACAGCGGGTGTGGGGCCTGTGGAAGGCGGGGGACGGCAGCCTTGAGGGCTTCCTGTGATGTCCGCTGACCCCAGGAAAACAAAGACCAGGTGCTAAGTAGAGGCCGGAAGGAAGGCGGGCAGGCTGCTGGGGGCTGGGCGGGGGCCTTCCAGCTGGGGCCCCAGCTTGTGGCTCCCAGGGAGGCCCCGCCAGCTCACCTGGCACGGGCCATGTGGGCACGCAGCTGCTGCAGTAGGCTCTCCCAGTAGCCCATGTCTAGGTTGGGGCCCCCGGCCCGTATCTTGCCCTCGATGCCCTGGAAGATGACCTGCAGCTGGCTGTACGTCTTCCCCTTGAAGACCGACTGCACGTCGGAACTGACCGAGGCGTTGACCCCCTCTCGCCGCTCACCTGCAGTGGGGTGAGGGCTGCTCGGCATGGGGCTGGGCCCAGGTCCTAACCCTCTAGACTGAGAGGCCCCTGAGGGTGAGGCCAATGCTGCCTGACCCCAGCTCTCCCTCACACTGGCTGGCTTCCTTGTCTGTGGCTCATCAGACAGCACGTTGTGCCCTTCCAACCCCTGCCCTGCCCCAAGGCCTCTGCACATGCGGTGGGCGCTTCCCACCAGCAATAAGTTCTTCCCCATCCAGTCCGCCTCCTAGATCCCAGCCATCCTCAGTCCTCAGCGAGAGCATCCCTTCTACTGGGAAGCCTTCGCCGACTACCAGACTGCTCCCTTGGCCTGGATGCCTGATTCTCGGCTTTCCAAGGGCAGGGAGCTCCATACGCAGATTCTGGGTGAACGTGGGGGCAGGCGACCGGCTCGTGTTCCCTGCTCCAAAGCTGGCTTCTCCAAGCCCAGCTGATCAGACAGGGTCAAGAAGAACCCGAGTCCCCTCCAGCCAACCAACCTGGGACGCTGGAATAAGCACCTGGGCTCCCAAGCAGCCCTGGCCTCAGCGGCAGACCCACAGGGCCAGCAGCCCGGCCTCGGTCTGTAGCAGGTGCAGACACATCACGGGACCAAAACCCAATTCGGCGACACGCTTCACACCCGGCCAAGCAGAGCCGCGTTCTGCACTGACCTCAAACAGAAGCCAGGCCTCTGCTCGCTCAGACAGACGGAGCCACCGGTGGCAACAACCCAAACAGACAGCCCCAGTGGGCGCCGCTCCCACAGAAGCCACGGGTGCTGAGCCACTGCTTAAAGGAGGCCAGGTCCTGGGTTTGGATGCCACCCAAGGGTCCACCAACAGGCCTGGCTGGAGAGTGCCGGCTGAGTGCCCTCTGGGACACCGTTTCAGGAGAGGGGGTGGCACCGTTTGGGTGGGGGGAAGGCTTCTCCTCAGAGATGCTCCCTGGGAGGACCCACGGGGATTGTAAGGGGGGTGGGGCACTGGAGAGGCCACAGGGGTGTCCAGGGACCCACTTCCTACTGCACGCTCTATTGTACAGTTAGGATTTCCCAGCTGCAAAGAGAAGAGAAAAGGAGAGGGGGGAAAAAAGAAAAAAAAAAGAAAAGGGAAAAGGGAAAGGAAAGGAAAGGGCCAACTTAATTTAAAATGATGAAGGCCGCCTCTGAGGGGCTCTGGGAGTGGTGGAGACAAGAAGCTCCCCCTCTTCTCTCGGAAATCAGGCCAAAAGAAGACTAACGCAAACACTCTCTTTGAGGACACCTGGCACCCTGACCATAACACGTGAGAAGGGAAGGGGGACAGAGGGGTGACTGACGTGGCAGGGAGGGGGAGAGGGAAGGGAAGTGCCACAGGAGGGACCGTGGGCGAGGCATGCGGGGAGCCCTGGAAACAGGAGGGACCCAGCACAACGTCCCTTCACACTTTTCCGCAGCCATGGGGCAGGGCTCCTGCCCCGCGGCCAGCAGCCGAGGGGAGAGAAGACGTTTCCTGACACATGGGACGCCAACAATTTCCTGCCTCTCTCTACAAGTTACTGGAGGATGCGAGGGCACAAACCACAGGAAGGAGAGATGTGGGGTCCCAGAAAGGGGCACCTCCTCTGGGGCGAGTGCAGGAGCTGCAGGAGGGTGGCAGCGGACAACCCACCCGCGGTGGAAGAGGGAGGGGGGAGAAAGGGCCCAGGGACGGGGCAGGGGGCCTGATGGGAGCCTCCCAGGTGTCTGACCCCCTGGGGAAGGTGGGGTCGGTGGTGCAGAATCCCCCACCCACGGTCCTTGCGCTGAGGCGTCGGCATGATAAGAGCGGGCGCTGTTTTGAATGCTTGACGACCATGTACTCACTCCTCTTCACGCAATCCTCCCGGAGGTGTTTTCTCAACCCCGTGCGATGCAAGGAACAACCAAGCTCTGGGGAGGTCACCGATCGGCCCCAGGTGGCCAAGCTGCTGGGCGGCCCGGGTGTGCACCCAGAGCCACACGTGTAACTGTCATTCTGTCCAAGCGCCCTGCAGCACCCTCCCAACCAGCACCACTGCCACCAAAGCAGATGTTTCTGGACATGCATTTATTTTTTGTCGTCGCTGTTGTTTTTGGATTTTTCTGGCCGTGCCGCGTGGCTTGCGGGATCTTAGTTCCCCGACCAGGGATTGAACTTGGGCCCTCGGCGGTGAAAACACAGAGTCCTAACCACTGGACTTCCAGGGAATTCCCCTGGACACCCATTTCTGAGAGCAAAGAGTCCTTTCCTTTCTCTGGAAGTTACTACAGGATGTGCCCCGCTAAAAGGGTCGGGAGAAATAAAACTCCACTTACAAAGATAAAGGATGCTCCTCCTTTTCCTAAGAGGAAGGAAACCTCCCCGACCACCCCAACTGAGCAGAGAACAGCACTTACACAGGCTCAGGGAAGGGAGGGCATTCGTCCTCAGCCACCATGGGTGGGCAGTGAGATGGAGCTGAGAGCTTAGTGACACAGGCTCAAGGCCCCCAGGAGCTAGATGTCGTTAAAGCCGGTGGCTTCAGGGGGGCGGGAGGGGTGGGACTGCAGTGGTTGCCAACGAGCTTTTAGAACAGTGGGTCTCAACCAGAGTTGAATCTGCCTCCCCCCCAGGGGACACTGGGCCATGTCAGGGGACATCTGCGGTTGTCACGACCAAGGGCTCCTGCCACCGAGTGGGTGGGGCAGGGAGGCTGCTCCACACCCCACAGGGCCCAGGACGGCCCCACAGAGAACGGTCTGGACCCGAATGTCAGCAGTGCTGGGGGGAGAGACCCTGCTTTAGAGCTTGTCTCCCTTGCAATTATATGCAGGCAATCATTTTGAGGAAAAGAAAAGTTGATTAAAGAAGCACACCACGCTGCACGGGTTCCCGCCAAGTGCAGTCAGGTCCTGTTCTCACTCAAACGGACTGAGCCTCCGGCAAAAACTTGAAACCCAAACAGAAAACCCGCAGACGCCGCTCCCGGGGAAGCCCAGCGCTAAGCAGCTGTTTAAAGGAAGCCACTGGCGCTGCCTGGGTGAGCCCTCACGCCGGCGGGACGGGAGAGCGCCTCGCTCAGGACCCGCTGCCCCCGTTGCCCAGTGCTGCCCCCTGGTGGCTCGCAGACAGGCCCCCGGCAGGGAGACCCCAGAGAGGAAGCCGAGGCCTCTTCTGTGGAGCCACCCGGCCCACAGAGGCTCCCACCAGACCCAGAGGTGCGTCCCCGAGGGCACAGCCCGGTGTGTCTCCGGTGGCCCGGCCTGCATTACCTGGCCCCTTGCCCGAGGCCTCCAGCTTGCGGAGCTTGGCGATCTCGTCCTCCGTGATGATGGTCATGTCCCGCCAGAAGTCCGCGTTCTTGCCCTGCTCGAGCTCCATGTACACCTGGAGGCGAAGGTGCAGACGGCAGGTGAAGGCACGCCCGGGGCTGGGGTGGCAGCGGCGGTGCCGGGCACGCAGCAGGGCCATACCTGGATGTCCTCCAGCAGGTCTTCCATGTCGGCCACCGTGAGGCCGTTGAGGAAGGTGTAGGGCTCATGCATCTCCACGGCCAGGTCGTCGTCCTCGGCGCTGATGTACTTGGCCAGCAGGTCGATGGGCTTGGCCCGCCCGTCCCGGATGCGGATCTTGGAGCTGCCGGGGAGCGGGGGGCAGTGTCAGAGCCGGGGCTGTGTCCACCCTCCTAAAGACCTCGCCCTCGGGGGTTGACCGGAGCCAGGGGAGGAGCCCGGCCTGCTGTGGGTGGTGGTCAGGGAAGGCTTCCTGGAAGAGGAGGCATCAAGTGGAGGAGCAAGACAGGTCAGCTGGAAGGCACAGGCCCTGTAAGGGGCAGAGACAGGAGCGAGGGGGTCTGAAGAGCAGGGGGTGGGTGGGGAGAGAGGGTCAGAGAGGCCCACCCGGGGTGAAAGATCTGGAGCCTCAGTGCTGCGTGTGGGAACATGCATCAGAGGCTGACCCTGGTCCTACCCCAGGGAGCCCTGTGACCAGGCAGGTCTGAGCCCCTGGGGGCTGGCGCAGCAGCAAGGTGAGAAGGGGGCCGGGCCTGGAGCTCACACACCCGGTGTGAGCTCGGGCAACTTTCGACACCCCAGGAGCCTCACTTTTCTTGACTCTAGACGAGGCTGCTGAGTGAACCACCCCGTGGGCTGGGGATGGCAGGGCACCCGGCACCCTCTACTCAGCAGCACGTTCGTGCGTCCCCTTGGCACCCGGACCCTGGGGAGACAGGCGTGATGAAGGAAGCGACGGAAAGCAGCGCCCAAAAGGGAGTCAGGAGGGACCCCGAGAAGGAGGCGGTGGTGGAAACCCGAGGGTCCAGGGGCAACGTGGGAGCAAGGCCGGGCTCCCTGTGTCCGGGCCCAGAGGGACGGCCGGAGGGCGGTAGGGCGCCCGAGCCGCGCGCACCGCAGCTTGGCCTGCTGGAGGTGGAAGTTGTCCTCCTGCTCCTCCCACGTCTTGAAGTGCTCCGCCTCCTTCTCCCGCTGCAGCATCTCCAGCTCCTGCTCCCGCATGGCCTTCTCCCGCTCCCGCTCCAGCCGCAGCTGCTTCACCTGGGGGCGTACGAGAAGATGAGCGGCCAGCGGACGAGGGGGGGTCTCGTGCCTTCATCCTGTCAGGCTGTGGGGTTCCCTAGGGTCGGGGTGGGACCATACCCATGGCCTGGCCCCAGCGGGCTGGCCCTGGACACAGGAATCAGTCCGGGGATGCCTGAAACGCTGGACACACCCTGTGGCAGAAGGAGCCCTCTTTTTGCTAGAGACACAGCAGCCTTCAGCAGCCAGGGCCACTTTGGCCACCCAGCAGGGAGCATCTTAGAATAAATCCCAGAGGCCAGCAGAGCCGAGGTGGGGGGAAACAGCTCTCTGGAGTCACTGCCCGAGCCCCTGGATCCAGCCGTGTCTGAAGCCAATGTCCCCTGGACTCTCCACGTAAGCCTATCAGGTCCCCCTTGACATAAGCCAGGGTGAGCCAGCCTGGGAGCCCTCCAGAGGGAAGGAGGGTGGTCCGGGGCGCCCCACCTTCTGCAGCTCCAGCCGGTTGTCCTCCTGGATCCTCTTGTTCCGCTCCTTCAGCTCCTTCTCCTCCAGGTGGCCGATCCCCTTCTTCTCCAGGGCCTGAAAGGGCCAACGACACGCCCGCTGAGCAGAGATGCCTCCTCCTGCCGCCCTCCCCGGGACCACCTGCTGGTCCACGAGGTGGGGATCCACCAGACCAAAGCACCCGCTCTGCCGATGAGGAGCACGAGGCTGAGGGAGAAGCGACCTGCCCGCGGCCACACCCCGACTTCCACCGGAAGATGCGGCCCCCCGTTCGCCTGCAGAAATCGGTTCAGTACACTCCAGCAGCGTGGGGCGCCCTCTGCCCCGAGCCGTGTGCTGAGATACAGGGGAGAGGCAGCCCCACCTCTGCAGAATTCGACCATGTCACACACGGGACAGTCTTACTTGGGGCTGCTGACTCTTGTTTTACACACAAGCCTGGCTGCACCGGCTGGGTGGTGTCCGGCTCTCAGCAGGTCAGACCCCCAGCTGCCATGGGGAGGGGTGGAACCAGCGGCTGAGCGAGAGGGGGACTCTGAAAGCACACTCACCGGGGTTCCCGCTCACAGACCCCTCGGGGCACCCCGAGCACGGAGAGCGGCTCCTCCCTGTCTGCGTCCTCACCTGACGGAGGGGCCCAGGCACAGGCTCCCAGAGACCCCTCGCCCCTCCCAAGTCATCTCACAACTGTTGTGGGTGGCAGGTGCCAAGATCCGTGCCTCCTGTCACCTCCGCCGGCTCCGAGGGTCGTTCCAGGAGCCCCTGTGCACAGAAAAACGCGCCCCCAGGGTGACACGGGGTGGCCCAGCCTGGGGCCACCACCACACAGTGACAATGACCGCACTTCGTCTCTACGGCCACACAGAACAGTCGCAGAGGGCCTGGACGGGGAGAGCCTGCACTCAGGCACAGAGCCCTCGACCAACGCCCGGCCCGGAGAGGCATGTTCGTGGCCAACACCACGCCTGCCCACTCTGCCAGCCCAGCACCCCGAGGACACCGGGACAAGATGCGTGACGCCACCCACACAGTTGGGCCGTCTAGCGCCCTCCCCCGACTACAGAGGCCTCAGAGGCTGGGCCGGGGCTTCTCAAGATGCCCCGAGGCCCGCTCACCCATTCGACATTTACTGAGGGCCGACTGCGTGCCAGCGCCTGGGACAGAGCCTGCCCCGTGGAGCTCACAGTCCGCAGGAATTACATGCCATAAAGTGGGACGTGTGTTTAGATGTCACCTTTGCAACGAGACCTCTCTGGACCCGTGTGTTTAAACTGCAGCCGCCTCGCCCACCCCCGCCTTCCTCTGTGGACTCAGCTAAATGACTTATTTACAGCCAGCCTCCCCTGAGACTGCTGGCCGCACAGGGACAGGCATCTCTGTCTGTCACTCACTGACGCATGCGCAGGGCCCACACGGTACCCAGCACCCGGCAGGCGCATGATTCACGTCTGTTAGTAAAGCACTAGGAAGGGAGAAGCAATGCCTTGATAAAGAACGCAGGGGACCTGGGGGACCAAGGGGGCCAGGAAGGCCTCTCAGAAAAGGGACACATCAGCTGAGATCTGAAGATTGAGGAAGAAACAGCCATGGGGAAGGCTCAGGAGTGCTCCAGGTAGAGGAATGGTGAGTGCAAAGGCCCTGAGGTGCTGTGAGCTCAGAGCGTATGTATACAACGGGAGATACGGCGGCTTCCGCCTGTGTCCACCGGCTCTCACCCTCCCCACAGCTGTGTCGGGTCGAATTTGTCCTCCACATAGATATGTCCACGTCCCAACCCGGGAACCCGGGAACATGACCTTATTTGGAAACAGGGTCTCTGCGGATGTGATTAGTTGATGTCGTACCGGACTAGGCTGGGCCTTAGTCCAGTGATTGGTGTCCTTATAAGACGAGGGAACTCTGGACTCAGAGACACAGAGAGGAGAACACCACGTGAAGACACAGACACGGAGGGAAGACAGCCATGTGACGACAGAGGCAGAGACTGGAGTGATGCAGCTACAAGCCAAGGGTGGCGGGCAACCACCAGAAGCTGGAAGAGGCGAGAAAAGATTCTCCCCTAGAACCTCCAGAGGGAACGTGGCTCTGCTGACACCTTGACTTTGTACTTCTGGCCTCCAGAACTGCGAGGCAAATTGTGTTGTTTTAATCCAAGTGCCCAAGGCCCCGGCTGGTGGGAAAGGGATTGGTGTGTAGTTCTGTGTTTTTTTTAGTTTTTTATTTATCTATTTTGGCCGCACCGCGCAGAATGCGGGATCTTAGTTCCCAGACCAGAGGTCAAACCCGCGCCCCCTGCAGTGGAAGCGCAGAGTCTTAACCACTGGACCGCAGGAGAAGTCCTGACGTGTAGTTTTCATCTCAAGGATGAGGTGACAGCTCTGAGGTGAAATCCCACCCTGGGCATGTGACGCTGAGAACCTGTCTTGAGGTTAGGCTGGTTCTGTGGGCAGAGTGCCTGAAACTGTACACCGCAAGAGACAGCGTGGGAAAAGCTGGCGGAGCCAGTGTGTGTGCACGTGTGGGTAAAAATACACTCTCGATGGCCAGGTACAACCTGGGCACGTGTGCTGGGAGTGCTAAACACCGTCTTTGAAGATAAGTTGTAAGCAGTTCATGAAGCAAAACCCAGCAAAAGCACAGGAAGACCTGGCGAGCAACGCGAGCAGAACTGAGGGCCACGGCCGGCGGCCACCTCGGGCTCACCTTGTTCCAGATGAAGGTGCCCAGCAGGTTGTTGTCACCGAAGGGGTTGTCGGTGTTGGTGTAGCCCATGTACTCCTCGCCCCAGCCCATCTTCTCCCGCTTCTTCCTCTCCTTGGCCTCCTTCTTGGCCAGCCGCCGTGCCCGCTTCTCCTCGGGCGTCTCGAAGGCCTTCAGCAGCTCCTCCTGCTGCTTCCGCTCCTCGCGCAGGCGCAGCCGCTCCTGCAGGCCCCGCCGCTGGCTCAGGACTGCCGCCGCCTCCCGAGGGCTCTGGGAGTGGGCCGGGGACGCGGAGCTGGACGCGGAGGAGCTGGGGGACCAGGAGTGTGTCCGCTGCTGCCACTGGCGGGCCCATCGGCGCCGCCGCTGCTGCCGCTCGTCACCCGAGTCGGAATGAGAGGAGCGGTCCTGGGAGCGCCGGTGGGCTGGCGGGGGGCTCCGGCTCTGCCTGCCTCGCCGCCGCCCCCACCGCTCCTCATCCGAATCCGACCTGCGGAGGGAACCCGCAAAGCTCTGCTTGCTGCCTGCTGGCCAGCCATCTATCCCACAGCCCTTTACTGGGCGCCTGCTGGGTGCCAGGAGCTGTTCTAGGTTCTGGGGACACGGCAGTGACCAAAACACTGATGGTCCCTGCCTTCACATCAACAAACACACAGTGTGACACTGGATGGTACCATGAGCTACCAAGATAGTGATGCAGCATTAGGGTGTGGAGAGGTCAGAGAGGATCTCTCTGAGGAAGTAACGCTGGAGGAAGTGGGGGAGGGAGCTAGGGGGAGATCTGGGGAAACAGTGATCCAGGCAGAGGGCACAGCAAGAGCAAAGGCCCTGGGGCAGGAATTTACTTGGCATATTCAAGAAGCAGCAGGCAGGCCTGTGTGGCTGGAGCAGAGTGAGTGAGGGGGAGAGAGGGAGGAGGGGAAGGCAGGGAGGCGGGCTTGGGGCCAGATGGTGCAGGAGCTATCAGCGCTGTCCAAGGTGTCCAGGGAGGGCTTACAGGAGAAGATGGTGTTTAACTGGTCCTATAGGATGGGCAGGAGTGAACTGGAGTAAGACTGGAGGGAATACAGAGCCTTGGAAGGGCACTGCGAGCAGGGAAGGCACCGTACGAATCCTGGGGATAGATTCTTTAATGTTGGGGGCCTCTGAGCAACTAAATCTGTCTTTAGTTTGTCAAATGCTCCACTTATTAAGCTCACGTCAAAGAATCTACAACATGAAAATCAATTATTTGATTTTCAAATACGTAAATACAGACTGCAAATCTAATCAAATCTTCATAAATGACACTGACTCTAATTACAACATCTAGGGTGGCTGATTCTTGTGAATAACTAAAATCTTAGAAACCACTAGATGATAATAACAAGATTTACCACTACACGTGAACCAATGTTAAAACATCAAGGCCCGGAGCTGAAACCAGAGTTAGCAAACTTTTTCTGTTAAGAGCCAGAGCGTCTATGGCACAACTACTCAACTCTGCTGTCGTAGTGCAAAAGCAGCCACGGACAGTACATGAACAAATAGGCATAAATTTGTTCAATAAAATTTTATTTCTGGACACCAAAACTTGAATTTCATATATTGAGTTGGCCAAAAAGTTTGTTTGGGTTTTTCCGTAACATCTTATGGAAAAACCCGAATGAACTTTTCAGCCAACCCAAATAATTTTCACGTGTCATGAAATACTATTCTTTTGATTTTTTTTTTTTTCTCCTCACCGTTTAAACATGTAAAAACTATGCTTGATCCACAGGCTGTAGTTTGCCAAGCCCTGGTTTAAACCATCTCTTTACTATTTCCTCTGCTTATACCTTCCTGGAATTCCTAAATGGCAATGATCTTATGAGACGCAAAAGGAAAAGTCACCTTCTCAAACCTAGAAGGTGATCAGCTATGTCTGACAACAGTCACTCCGGCTATGGTGTGGAGAACAGGCTGGAGGGATGGGAGACAGCGCATGCCTGGAGAAGCCCCGTGGAGATCCTGAAGGCACAGATGAGGAAATCTGGGGGACAGGGGGGCAGGTACTGCCCTGAGTGTCACAGCCAGTTATGGGCTGAGCCAGCAATAGGACGCAGGTCTGCGAGTCAGTCCCTGTCACGGTGCTGGTTCCTTTGTGCTGGAGCAGACTCAAGCCAAGTCTGGCCAGGTGCCCCATCTCCAGAAGAAAAGGGCTGCGGGCTGAGGGGAGGCTGAGCACCAAGTCTCAGGAGTCAGTTGAGTCCTGCCACCTGCCATCAACAGTTCTTCCCTCTCACACCCCACCTCCATTGGCAAGTGCTGTCACCTCTACTTCGGAAATCCCTCTCAAATCTATCCATTTTCCCACTGTACCTCCCCACAGCCTCCCTCTCCTGAAGGCCATCATCATCTGTTGCCTGGACAGCTGCACTATCTTCCTCCTCCCTGGTGTCACTCCTGCCGACACGCTCAGTCCCTTCTCCACGCGAAAACCAGCAGGAGTTCTGCAAAGTAATCCAGACCACATCGCTCCCTGATTCAAAATCCTCCACAGCTCCCTACTCCCCTCCAAATAATAGTCAAACCCTTCACCACGGTACACAAGACCGCACGATCCGGTCTCCCGCTTCCTCTATGACCTCATCGACTCCCCTCCGCCTCGCTCACGGCGCCTCCTGCTGTACTTCCAACCACCAGGCGCCCTGCCTGGAACGCCTCTCGCTTACCTTTCGCTGCCTGGTTAACCCCGACGTGCTCAGACGTCCCCTTCTTCAGGAAGCCCTCCCTGACTAACTCGGTGGTCTCCCAGCTCCCCGAGGGCTGGAGCCGGACTCCCAGCGCGGCTCACACAGCGACCCTACCTGCGCTCCCAGCTCCTCCGCCTGCCCCGCCCCTCGTCGTCCCGGCGACGTCGGTTTCGCCGCCCATGGCTCCCGCTCCAACTTCGGCTCCGACTCCGACTCCCACTCCGGCTCCGCTGCCTTCGGCCCCTGCGACCAGCCGACCGCGAGCGCGAGCGTGTACCTCGACCCATCGGCTGGGACGGTGGCGGCGGCGCGAACACAAATATCCGGGACCTGCGCCGGGGGCCTTCCTCGATCGCGGCGCGTGCCTGGCTGCCCCACCCACGCCTGAGCAGGGAGATAGGAACCCATCTCGCTGCTCATCCCGCGGGGATTCCGACCCTCCCATAACCTCCCCACCGTCCTCAAACGTGGCCTGCGTAATGAACTCCTGCCGGACTGTTGTCGCTAGGGCTGGGGATTCGTTCTTCAGGCAGTACTGGGGGCAGGCGCAGGTGGGTCCTCGAGCCTTAGGGAGCCAAAGGAGCAGTGGGCGGAGCAAGGGCGAACCAGGAACGGTGAGGGGGCGGAGCCTGGGGAGGCGGGACCAAGAAGCCGGTCCAGAGAGGAACTGGAGCCGGCGTGGGCGGGGCCTAGGAGGCGGGATCAAGAGAAGGCGGGGTCGAGAAGGCGGGGTCTAGGGGCGTAGCCAAGGGAGGCGTGTCCCGGGAGCGAGGTCTCGCGGCTTGTGGAAGCGGGGAAGCCTCAAAGACCGTAGGTGAGAGTTGAGGCTGCCCAAGGAGGCGAGGGGTGGGAGCTGGGACGGAGACTGAAAAGCCTTAGATGCTGGGCTGACCCTCTGTGAGAGTCACCATCATGCTTCACCACCCGCCAATAATACCTGTGTGTTTCAGGGGTTAAGATAAAAAAACAAAACAAAACTTGGATAACTCCTTAAGTTACCCATTAACCCATTTTATAGGGGGGAAACTGAGGCTCAGAGAGTGAAAGTCACTGTAACACTCCCGCCCTCAATGAGGCAGTGCAGAGCTGGGATTTGAACTTGGTGGTCCAGCTTTGTCCTCTGGGTGCTGGCGAACCGTAAGAGGGCTTTGAGCAGGGAGGGATGAAAGGGGTCATTAGGTGGGGTCCCTTCAGGGCAGGCAGGCAGGCAGGGGCAAGACCACAAAGGGGCAAGAATGGAGGCCCGGAGATCTGAAGGACCCCGAAGTCCTGCTCTGAGCTCTCCCAGCCCACCCCAGAGAATGGCACTTAATACTTTAAATGTTTATCCTACGATACAACTTCCTAACACCACCCTAGATGCTAGCTTTGTATGCTCTGCTTGGTGCCGAGGTGGCGGTGGTGGCGCCAAGGGAACCCTTGATGACTGCCTGTCATGGGATATGGGTTGTCCTGGTGATTTTTCTGATGCAGATGCATCCTTTTTTTTTTTTTTAATTAATTTATTTATTTTTGGCCGCATCGTGTCTTTGTTGCTGCGCGTGGTCTTTCTCTAGTTGCGGCCAGCGGGGGCTACTCTTCAGTGCGGTGCGCGGGCTTCTCATTGCGGTGGCTTCTCTTGTTGCGGAGCACGGGCTCTAGGCGCGCGGGCTTCAGTAGTTGTGGCTCGCGGACTCTACAGCACAGGCTCAGTAGTTGTGGCGCACGGGCTTAGTTGCTCCGCGGCATGTGGGATCTTCCCGACCAGGGCTCAAACCTGTGTCCCCTGCATTGGCAGGCGGATTCTTAACCACTGCGCCACCAGGGAAGCCCACGATGCATCCTTGAGCGTATCTGGATACTCATCTCTGAACGTAAGGTGAGCACATTCTCTATCCCCTAGTCTTGTGTATAAACAAGACGAGCCGTCTGCGTCTGGGATTAAAACTGGGTTTTCCAAGGGCTTGCTTACAGACAGGATCTTATTTTCAATGCAGTGTTTCTCAAATTGGGAGTCCGGGAGAAATATTTTCCCCTTAAAAGGGGTCCATGCATTACTCAATTTGAGAGACTCTGGCAGAACAAATACAAACTCTGGGGAGTGTTTGTTCCTTCCAGCTGGGTTGCACTGATGTGAGCTTTTAAGTTTTTCCGAGTTGAACTGGAACTCACTACTATTAAGGCATTCGGGTCCGTTGTTGTTATTTAATTATTTTGATTTTTACTAAGGTTTCTTTGTGCTCTCCTTCAAAGTCAGTCCTTAAACTCCCACTCAGACCACCGGAACGCACAGAGAGACAAAGAGGCGGCTGATGCTTATTACCCGATTTATTAGAGATCTCTTCCACGTAAAAAGGGGGGGGGGGACGGCGGGGCTGGGGGTTGGGGTTCCGGGGCTGCATATGAGTGTTACGGGACCAGCAGTGGCTGCGGTTACAGAGGCGCCCACGGCTCTGGGTTTGAGCGGGATGGCGTCCTGTGCCCGAGGAGGCTGTGCCCCGGATTGTCACACACCAGACCATGGGGGCTGAGCACACAGAACCCCCGGTGAGAATTAAGACACACAAGGTTTGCAGTTTCCTTGTGTTTGGAAATCAGTTCGGCCATAAAAACAGGGTTGGGATGGGGACAGGCGATGCAACTGAACCACCAGAGAAGGTGGCCAAGGGTGCTCGTCCCAGGGTGGGGACCGAGGGGCTGTGGCGACAGTACCATGGCAGGGGGCCCCAGTGGGACGGGAGTATTGCACTGAGCCAGGTGGTGGAGGGAGAGGGCGAGAGGAGGCAGAGGCCAGAGGCCAGCAGGGGACACACCGGAGGTTCCACCTTGTCAGTCTCAGAACACGCCTTTCACTTGTACATTTGTGCCCACCTTCGCAGTGACAGCAGCCGTCAGGGACGAGCTGCGACAGAACCAGGACATCGCCACAAAGGAATCGGCAGACTTCCATCCTGGGGCGGGGTGGGGGCGACAGCTGGGTGGGTCCAGGGCCCTCCTTGCTGGGGGTCTGGGGAAGGCCACGAGTTCACTACACGTGATAAATAAGGTCCTGCCTTCCTACTCTTGCCCTGACCATAAGCACATGCCTCCCAGTCGGCCCAGTCCACAGACCACTTTGCATCCGTGTGACAGTTCTCTGAAAAAGGGACAAAGAATGCAACTAACACAAAGGGGGCCTTCAAAGGGGTGTTCATGACTTAGCACAAAAATGAAAACGTCTTGATCACCAGGTTTGCAAATTTCTCCAAGTCAGCATCCCACTGGTGCATTTGTTCCGTGGTTCACTCAGGAAAGCCTGAGGGGCCCAGCTCCTGCAGCTGCAGGTGGCTAAGGGCGCGCTGGACGTGGGGCCTGATGCTCTGGTGGTCCCCACGGGACACAATGTCTCTGTGCCCGGCCTCTGGGGGCCTGGGCGGGGACTCCGGTCGGCTTTTGGGCGACTCAGCAGTCCCTGTTCGTCCCCTTCAGACCTCTGCCCACTCAGCCCGCCTCCCCCCGCGCAGAACGGGGCAGGCGCTGCAGAGGGCGCCCGTGTGAAGTCCAGGCAAGGACGTTCTGGAGTCTGGACACACCTTCCGTGGACAGGAGGGGAGGACGCTATTTTGCTTCTAGCCCAGGACACCCGCAGGCTTGTTCGGACAGGTCCTCTTCTCAGAGCTGCTTCGTGCTGAAGTGTCCCCGGCGGCCCTGCGCGGGGAGAGCCCCCAGGGCGCAGCCCGGTTCTCCAGGGAGGAGAGGCGCAGCTAGACACCAGGTTCCGGCCAGGCGCACGAAGCGGGCTGTGCCGGGGAGGTGAGGAGGGGCCCGCCGAGCAGGAGGACAGCAGTGTACGCAGTTTGCAATGGACTCAAAAAATCAAATTCCTGGGTCGGTGGGTTCTCCAGCTGTCTCAGGCTCCACCAGGGAGGCAAAGGTGGGGAGAAATTTTCCCAGAAGGTGCAACTTCCACTCCACGCTAGCTCGCAGCTCCTCCCACGCAGGGCGGGGCAGGCCAGGGGAAACCATCCCCGATGTGTCCCTCTCCAGAGGCGGGAGAGACCCTGCAAAGCTGCCAGCTCCAGCAGCCTGCTGTGGACACAGCAGGGGCCCCTGGCGGCCGCCCTGTGGGGCTCTGGGCCCAGCAGTGGTTGCCCTGCTGAAGATGACCATCCAAAAAAAAAAAAACTTGTTTTTCACCGAGAATTTCTTCTGTCCTTCAGTCGGCACAGGCGCCCCCACCATCAAAAAGAGAGAGGACGCCCAGCTCAGTCCTCTTACTCAAGGGAGTCTGGTCCTCTAGGCCGGGCACCTGACTGGGGGGCTCTGCTCCAGGACACGGCTCTCGGGAGGTCCCGTGGGCTGAGGGCCCAGCCGCCTCCTCCCAGCTTGGCCCGTCTTCTGGAGGAGAGGTAAGCCCACGGCCCTGAGCTCCACCGAGAGGGGGCGGCCTTGCGTCCACATGGAGGTTCTAATCACGCCTGGTGATTCCCGCTCAAGGTCACCGGGGAGGTGGGTGGTGGGAAACAGATGCTGAGCGACGGCAGGGGTGACAGGGTGGAGAGCGCCCCCAGCCACCGCCCGGCCACCCTCAAGGACGGTGTCCGGCTCTTGGCCCAAAACCCTGAGCCAAGAGCACCTGGCAGGCGCGGTGGAAGGCCTCCAGTGGCGCCCTGGGGACCTGGCGGCCCTTCTGTCCCAGGGGCCCGTCCATCGCGGCCAGGACTTGGAATGGATTCCACTGGGGTGCAGGTCCCCAGAGCCTAGGGCCTGGTTCCCTCAGCAAGACACATGCAAGCACAGCAAAGAACCAGAAGTGCAGTGGAATGGAGTTTTTTCTTTTCCATTGTGTGGTGGGTTTTTTTTTTGGCCTTTTTCTTTTTCTAAAAAAACACACACGTGTGCTGCCATGTCTGTGCAAAGAATAAGGGCCCCAAATAAATACATGATTGGAAACGGAGGGTTCACAGTATCAGGCGTAGGGAGCTGATGGGGAGCCGGGGCCAGGCGAGCCGCCCGGATTGGGATCGCTGCAGCCGGACGGTGCCGTCGAGGGGAGGGGGAGGGGGAGGGCGAGGGCGAGGGCGAGGGCCGGCGGCCAGGCGGGCGTCTCCCGAGCTCTGGGCTGAGCGGGTGGGCAGCACCTCCAGGGAGCAGCCAGGGCAGCAGCGGACACTCGGCTCCGTCAGTGCCTGCATAGGAATTACTGCAGAGGCAGGGGCGCGGGTGAGGCCATGGTGGGCTGGGGCCGGACCCACACCCGCCGGGCCTCCCCTGGCCGGGTCGGGCCCCACAGCTGATGCCGAGGGCCAGGGACCCCAGGAGCCATGAGGGCTGGACACAGGCCCCCGCGCGGTAGAGCCCGACTGCCCCTCCCGCCCTGGGCCTCAGTTTCCCTGTCGGTCCCGGGGTGCCTGGAGGCCAGGCTCTCAGGCCCTCCTTGGCGAAGGCCACGGGCCTGAGCCCCGAGTGGGCCCGGCTGGCCAGCCGTGGCGCACTTACTGTGTCACTCTCGCCGTCGGAGGCGGGGTGGGCCTGCGTGCTATAGTGAAGCGGGGAGTACACCCAGCTCCTCTCATCGGTGGGCTGGAGGGCAGGCGGGCGGCACGTGCGGGAAGGGCGCAGAAGAAGAGCAGGGTGCGAGGAGGTGCGACAGAGGCGACAGGAAGGAAGGAAGAAACAGAAATAAAAGAGGGGGCCCCCAAGGCGGCACGGGTGGGCGGCTCAGCCCCTGCTGCCCTCTCCCTGACGGGGACCTGCCCCAACCCGGATGGCCCTCGGGCTCGGCGGGGCCGGGGGCCGGGCCTCTGGGGCTGAGTGGCCAGAGCGCGGTGGGGCGGGCAGCAGGAAGCGGTGAGCGGGGTCAAGGCAGGGCCGGCACAGCGGGAGGTGGGGAGGGCGGGTGGGGCTTGGCTTGCTCTGCTGTCCACCACCCGCCCCATGGCACCCTGACCTCCGGCCTAGCCCGGCAGCGCCCTGGAGACCCTCTGCTGGGGGTCCTGAGTGGTGGGGACTCGGGGGGAGCCCATTTCCGGACCCGGGAAGACTTTCAGCACCGGCACACACAGGTTTGCTCAGGGGAGACCCAGGCAGGCGCCACCCAGAGAGCAAGCAGCAGAGGCCTCCCTGCCCCACTCCAAGAGCCCGGGGTCACTGTCCTGGGGCGGGGGCGCAGCGGAGCCCAAGTCCCGGCCTGGGGACAGGCAGAGCGGGGACTGGCCGCCGAGGGGCCGCAGGCTGCTCTTCCTCCAGCTGCGTCTAGGGAGGGGTCCCCATCCAGGTCCCACTGCGGGGAGGACATACATTCCTCCGGCCCCCTCGTCCCTCCCAGGTCTGCTCTCACCACCACAACATTCTTGGGGCTCCCCCGGCCGCCTTCTTCTCTCTCTTCCTTCAACGTCCCCCGCAGCCTCTGACCTCCACCCCCCACCAGAGCACACACCTGTCCTGGCCGCGTCCCCCTGGGCGTCCCATGGCCCCTAAGCCCACCATGGCACCCCAAGCCCCACCCCTCCTCAGCGGGGTTGGGGCACCACCAGCAACCAGCCTCTGCCCTGCTGCCCTCGGGGCCCGCCGGCCGCCTCTGCACCTGCTCCACCCCACCCTCCCCGCAGCTCCCGGGCCGTCCCGGCACCCGTGTGGGCCCAGGCCACGCACCCACGAGACCCGTGTCCACCTACGGAGGGGTTCGCACAAAGCGTCTGGGGCAGCAGGGCGAGACCCCAGCTCGGGCCCCGCTCATTCCTTCAGGGGGTCACAAAGCAATAAACCCCCTGGCTCCCTGCCCACCTGGGAGCCCGGGGGGCGGGGCCAGACCTGTCTGGGGCCACAGCAGGTCCTGACACTGGGGTGGCTGCCCTGCTGGGCTCAGAGTGGGGACGACACGGAGGTCACGCAGGGAACCCCGTGAGGAGCCGGCCCCGGGTGACCCACGGAAGTCGGGCCGAGGGCACGCCTGCCCCGCACCGCGGGCCTCAGGGTCCGGCCTTCCTCTTGCCGCTCCCTCTCCTCCCGTCGGCCTCCAGCCTCCTGCCTCTTTGGTGCTCCAGCTGAGACCGCCCTTCCTCTTCCGCCTCCCCACACCCCACGTGTTTCTCAAAGTCCGGGTCAAACCCCCTCCAGGCAGCGTCTGCCACGGCGCCCCACCCCAAGGCCCCTGTGGGCCACGTGTCCCCGACTCTGGGACCATCTCTGGGGAGCAGCACCCCCGGCTGGACCGAGCGTGGCGGGAGGGCTGTGGAAGCGGTCTCCCTTTTTCGGGCTCGCCCGGCAGCGCCCGACACCCAGTGACGCTCAGAGGGGCTGCTGACGGGGCTGGAGTGTGGTCTCCAAGGGGCCTCATCTTGAGAACACAAAGTCTCGCTTTAGGCCTTTGCCTTGTCCTGCCCGTTCGAGTGCTGTGTGCCTCTGGGAGGTTACTTGGCCTCTCTGGGCCCCCATTTATTGCTCACAATGACAATAACAAGCACTAACGATGCCACCGCTACACAATATCCCCACAGCATCCCAGGCACGCTGGGTGGATAAGTGTTTATTAGACACACAGGTGCCTGAAGCTTGGGATCCAGATTGTGTCTACCCTGCACTCTCATGGGCTCCCTGGAGAGCCAGGGACTCGGTGTCTCCATCTGTGAAATGGGTATGGAGACACCAGCTCCTTTCTCCTGCAATTAAGAGCTTGGCTTTGCAGTCCCTCTGCTGACTCATGAGGCCACCCCCTTCAGGGGACAGACACCCCGTGGAAGCCGTCAGCAGCGAGGTCTGAACGAGTGGGAACAGTGCACCTGGCACGTCCCTGACCCGGGAGGGTTGGGACAAGGGGCAAGGGCAGCCAGGGGCTGGGGGTCAGATGCAGACCCTGCCACAGCCAGGCCGGCCCCCAGAGCCCCAGCTGTGTGCCCGCAGGCCCAGTGACGCCCACCTCGGAGGGGAGTAAGCAACGTCCCCATGGGATGCCTGCAGCACAGAGCCCCATACGGGCCAGCGCGGCCGACCTCAGCCACAGTGACATTTTCCCCAAGTCCCTTCTCAGAGGAAGAGGAACAGCCAGGACCTGTGGCTCCCTGCTGCCCACGGCGCGGGGCGGGGCTGGGCTCCCTGGAGGCCTGCCATGGTCACTTACAGTCCCTGAGGAGCTCAGCGTCACGGCCCGCAGTCGGCGATGCCGGGGAGAGTAAATCCAGTACCTCCCATCGGTGAACTGGGCGGGCCGGGTGGGCGGGGGAGGAAGCAAACAGAGGACAGGATGAAGTGACAGGATGAGGCCACGGGGATCTGGCAGGCGGTCAGGCAGGGAGGGCACCGGGAGGGGCAGGTGAGCCGGTGGCCAAGCAGGAGGTGCGGGCGGGGGTCCCACTGGCTTCCTTCTCTGCTGCGCGTGGGGCCCGGCTGCCCACTTGGGGGTTTCGGGACCCTGACGCACATGACAGGACACGGCCCCAGGGGCCACCTCCCACACAGATCCAGAGAGTGGGAAGCAACCAGCCCCGGCGGGAGCTGACGGCAGGTGGGGGGACACACAGGGTGCACTTGGTACCCTCCAGGCCAGGCAGGGCCGTGTTCTGGCAGCACTGGCTCGGGGACCGAGAGCAGAGAGGTCGGTGTTAGTTATGAAGCAGCGATGCCAGCGGGAGGGCCAAGCTCACCCAAACAGGCCCCAAGGCCCAGCGCCGGGGAGGGGGCAGGCCCCAGCTCACTTTCCTGGGGCAGGGTCGGGGGTCAGAGGGGAGAATGAAGGTCCGGGAAGAGGACGGGCGGCTGGGCGCGTGTCTGGCCCTCTCTGTTGTAACGGGGACCATGTGATCCCTGAGCGGGGCCACCCAGGGGAGATGGCTCCAGGACCCACTGTCGGGGGCTCCCTGGCCCCCGGGCACCCACTTCACCCAGGCTCCTGGTTCAGCTCCCTGCCCGCCCATGGGAGGTGTGTGGGGAAGGAGACCCCCAGCTCTGGAGAGAGGTGCCGGGTCCCCGGGGCAGGGCCCCTTCCTACTCTGACAGACGCCACCTCGTCCAGGAGCAGCTGTGCGTCCTCATCCTGTCAAGTCGGCAGCGTGGAGCCCACCTGCCCCTCTCGGCGGGACCCTGGCCTCCCTGAGCACGGAGCCCACCCTCCGCACCCACCACCCAGAGAGAGAAGGTGCGCGTCATGCCAGCCCACCATGGCCAGCCTGGGCTGCCCCGGGACCCAGGGCCTGGGCCTCCCCTCAGGCCAGCGGGGCTGAGCACTTGAGGACTCCAGATGTTTCCCGGGGCACCACTGAAGACAGGGCCTTGGCTCGTGGCCAGATGTGGTCATGAGGCCTGGGCAGGAGGGCCTGGGCTGGATGGCAAGGGACGGGGGTGCTCCCCAACACCTGAGTGTGAGCGTACTGGGCGGGCACGTGGCCCTGAGTGTTGAAAGGTGAGCACACACATGTGCCTGTGTGCCTGAGTGTGAGTGCACGTGCAGGTGTGCACAGGCGCCTTGTGTGCGTGATGTGTCAGCACGAGCCTGTGAGGGAGCAGGGTGCGCGTGTGTGAACGGGTGTGGGTGTAAGCACACATGGGTTCGTACAGGCACGTGCGTATGTGTGCACGTGTGAGCACAGGTGGTGGAGGGTCCGGCGACGGGAGGGATCCCGGGAGGACTTACAAAGTAAATGTCTGTGGCGGGCGCGTCCTCCTCGTCTGAGGCCTGGCTGGCGGGCTCGGAGGCCTGGCTGGCAGTTTCCACTTCGACGGCGGCAGAGGCACAGGCCGGGGACGCCCCCTCCC
Organism: Balaenoptera ricei; assembly: GCF_028023285.1. Taxonomy (NCBI): domain Eukaryota; kingdom Metazoa; phylum Chordata; class Mammalia; order Artiodactyla; family Balaenopteridae; genus Balaenoptera; species Balaenoptera ricei. Next base: position 180,551,933 of record NC_082641.1, read on the forward strand.
TGGGGACACGGGGAAGACACGGGAGTCCTGGCTGGGGGTGCTCTGGACAGCCCACGCCTTCTCCAGCCCGCACCCCAGGGCCCTCCCTGCTCCGCACCGTCCTTCATCACAGAGACCACCGACGGGGAGTCCAACTGCAGGGATGCATCCTGTCTGACATGGTCTAGTTCCCGCACAAAACAAACAGAGCACCCCCAAGCACTGCTGCGCCCCAGGGAACAATGTGCCCGCCCCCGAGCAGGCGGGCCCTTCCCCCTCTATTTGCTCAGGTGCACGCCTGTGGGCAGATCCCCGCCTCACCACTCACTTGCTGGGCAGCCAGGAGGACCACGTTCTTTCTCGGAGCCTCAGTTTCCTCGTCTGTAAAGTGGGGACACATGGCACCTACCCCCGAGGGGCCAGAACCTCTTTCTCCTCTTTCCTGAGCACTTACTAGGTGCTAGGCCTGTCTGAGGGCCTTGCGTGAATGAACCCACTGAACTTCCACTGGGGAAGGGGGGATGCTGCTGCTGTCCTGTGTTACAGATGAGGAAACTGAGGCTCAGAGTGAAGGTGAGGAACATGCCCGAGGCCTCGGCTGGCGGCCATGTGACTGGTGACTAAATTTCACCTCCTGGATGAAATGACGAGTTCTGAGAAGAAAGAGCACCTGTAACCGTGCAGAACTGGTTCTCCAGTCACGTTTGAGGGCAACTTGTTTTGTGGGGCAAAGACTGAATGACATTTCCCACCGTGACACTTCAGTTAATGGCAAAAAAGCTGACAGTGGCAGGAAATGGTGCTTGTGTGTGAAATAATAGCAAAGTGCACCTGGGAATGTGTGCTAGGAGTGCTAAGTAAAGTCTCTAGAAATAGAACAGAAATTCTAAGAAGTATATAAAGCAAAAATTATGGGAAAGGCAAGAAGAACTGGATAAGGCAATTATAGAATTAAACAGCCCGAACAGACAAGAGGCAAGTAAGGATGTAAAGGAACCGATGACACCAATCAAGACACTGGACAGAAGAGGCTTGTAAAGAACTTTCCATCCTTTCACAGAGAAGACACTTTTCTCCCAAGTGTCCATGGACACTTAAAAAGTAAATTTTGGGGACTTCCCTGGTGGTGCAGTGGTGAAGAATCTGCCTGCCAACGCAGGGGACACGGGTTCGAGCCCTAGTCCAGGAAGATCCCACATGCTGCAGAGCAACTAAGCCCGTGCGCCACAACTACTAAGCCTGCTCTCTACAGCCCGAGAGCCACAACTACTGAGCCTGCCTGCCACAACTACTGAAGCCTGTGCGCCTGGAGCCCTTGCTCTGCAACAAAGAGAAGCCACTGCAATGAGAAGCCTACGCACCACAACGAAGAGTAGCCCCCGCTCACCACCACTAGAGAAAGCCTGCGCTCAGCAACGAAGACCCAACCCAGCCAAAAATAAAATTAAAAAAAAAAAAATAGCATAGATTTTTTTTTGGCTGCATTGCGTGGCATGCGGGATCTCAGTTCCCCGACCAGGGATCGAACCCCTGCCCCCTGCAGTGGAAGTGCAGAGTCTTAACCACCAGGGAATTCCCCAAAGCGTAGACTTTTTTAGGCCATTTTCTTCAGCTCAAAACCTAATAAAGTTAGAAGTAAGTAACAAAAAGGTAAACAAAAAATCTTAAACACTTGAGAGACACCCCTAAAAAGCCTTAGTCCAGGGTCTCCCCCTCAGCACTGCTGACATCGGGCAGGTCATTCTCTGCTGCGGGCCATCCTGGGCGCTGTGGGGTGTGGAGCAGCGTCCCTGGCTCCCACCATGATGCCAAGAGCACCCCCGGTCGTGACCACCAAAGATGTTCCCAGACACTGCCCACTCTCCCCTGAGGGCAAAATCACCCTCAGGTGGTCGAAAGCCCCTACCTTAATTCAAAGAGGAAATAAGAAAAAAATCACTAACCATGCACATGCGAGTCAGCATAAAAGAACTGCTTCATGTCAAAACCCATGGGACATGGCAAAAGCAGTACTCAGAGGAAACTACATAGCCTTAAGGGCCTCATTATTTAAAAAAAAAAAGGAATTTAAGCACTGGAAAAAAGAAACAAGTGAGAAAACAAACCAGAAGCAGCTAGAAAGAAGTGATGGGAACATATGCATATGTATGGGAACATATGTATATGTATAACTGATTCACTTTGTTATAAAGCAGAAACTAACACACCATAGTAAAGCAATTATACTCCAATAAAGATGTTAAAAAAAAAAAAAAAAAAAAGAAGTCATTACTGGCGAGTTACAGTGAATGAGATAAAAACAAAACACAACAGGGGAAAAGGAGGTAACTAAGTCCCCAACCGGTTCTTTGAAAAGCTTGTAAGTCGCTGTCTTCTAAGCCCCGGCAAAGCTAAGAGAGCGAAGAGAGGAAGGGTGGGAGGGAAAGTGACCTCAGATGACAGGGCGGCTCTGAGCCCTGGAGGAGGCGACCCTTCCCCGAGTGCAAAACCCCCGCTGCTCCCGGCATCACGCGCCCCCTGCCCCCCCCCCACGCCTCACTCCCCGGAAGCATTCCCTCCCCCAGCTTGCGGACTACTTTTCCCAGCCTGCCCCGCGGCCAGCTGGCCACGTGACCACGCTCGACCAATGGGGCCAGAGCAGAACGGGAAAGCAGGAACCAGGTAACGGTACCGCAGGGACTCAGGGGCTACTTACCCCGCATCCTCCTCTTTGGGGACCACGATTTCCACGCTGCACGCGGGCTCCACCTGCACCGTGATCTGCTGCAGGTCCTCCTCCGTATGCGCCTCCTCCTGGGGCCTGGAGGCAACGGGAAGCCGCGCCTCAGTTTCCCTCCTCACCGCCCCCTCCCCCCGACCAGGAGCACCAACCGAGCTCCAGGCCAGTGCCAATTTCCAGTCCCGGTAACAAGCTGGAAGCCTCCACGAGGTGCTGTCTCCGCGCACCATCAGACCAGGGCCCTGAGCCAGCCCAGCTCGCACCTGGTCCCTCTGGCCGTCATGCCCGCCTGGGGGCTGCAAGGGTCCACCTGGGGCTATCCTGTGACTCTGGCACCAGCAGAGGCATAATGAGTGAATGGTGGCCTGGATCCCGCCCACCCCCTGGGGGCAGCTAGGCACCTGCCTGGGGCCTGGACTAGGGGATGAGGTGGTTCTGGGGTTCCAGGCTGAGACCCATGGTGTAGGTGGGTCAGAACATTCCAGCATCCAGGCGTGCAGAATCTCTGGATGGCAACACCAGGGAGTAAAATGGTGGCTGACGGCAGAGCAGGTAGCTGGACAGAGGGGGATGCACTTTGCACCAAAGATGTTTTGTACCATGACTTTTTTTCAACTGGCAGGAATTATCCCAAAACAACTAATTACAGAAATGCCCTCTTCATTGCAGTCCTGTTACAAGATCAAACAACTGGGAACAACCCAAGTGTCCATGGCCCATTAGAGGGACGGCAACCAGCACATGCTCCACCTGCTCAGACAGGTGACCTTCTGCTGGTAGGTAACAGAGTAAAGGGCAGTGTGCCGCCCAGAGTGCACGCTGGTCAAAATGCGAGGAGAGACAGGCCCGAATGTGTATCTGCTTGTATATTCACAGATATCTCCGGAAGGAGACAAAAAATCCGTCCGGGGGGTTGCTCCCAGAGAGGGGAGCAGGCATGGGGCAGGGGGAAACATCTTAACTATTTTCCTTTTTGTATCTCTTAGAATAAGAATATTAATAAAAAGAGAAAGAAGAACCAACAGGCAGGTGTGGGAGCAGGGTCCTCTGGGCACCCAGGTGGGAGACAGACACAAAATGACCTGAGATTCTATGCGGTTCTAGAGCCTGACTTGAATCTGTGCCCAGAAAGGAGCGGTCAGAGACGAAGGGCTCTGGGTGGGGAAAGCGGAGGAGGGACTGGGGCGGGTGGGCGGTGGCGGGGTCGGGGGGAGAGGAGAGGGCTGGGGTCTCAGCTCACCGGCCATCCTGTCCGGAGGACTGCGTGCGCCGCCTGCAGAGAGACCACAAGCAGGTGGGAGAAGTGGGGCGAGGCCCCGCCCACGCACAGCCCCCCGCGGAGGGACATGGCTGGTCTGCTCACCTGTACCGTGGCTGTTCTGATGTCTCCGAGGGGGACCGCTCCGGGATGGAGAGGGACGTGGAGGACAGGGTCGTGGCAATGGAGGCGGTGGTGGCCTCCTCAAAAGAAGGCGGTGTGCAGGGCAGGAGGTCTGGCCGGCCTGTGGCGAGGAGCGGGTGGGCACTTGCGGGGGCCTGGGAGGCCTCTGGGCTCCACCTACAACTTGGCTCACCCTCCACCACCCATGCCCCCCACTCCCACCTGCCACCCCACACTGTCGTCCCTGCCAGCTTTAAGCGGGCAGATGTGCTCCAGTTTCCCCCCGGCATAAGGCCTTCCAGTAGCTTCCCACTGCTCTCAAACTAAAATCCGAACCCCTCCCTTCAGCCCACGGGCCTCACCTGCCCTCTCCCCCTCTCCCCCCTCCCCCTCCCCCTCTCCTCCTCTCCCCCTCCCCCTCTCCCCCCTCCTCCTCTCCCCCTCTCCCCCCTCCCCCTCTCCCCCTCTCCCCCCTCCCCCTCTGCTCCAGACACACAGGCTCCTCGCTGTTCCTCCCACACAACAGGCTAGGCCGGGTCCCACCCCAGGGCCTCTTGCACAGGCAGCTTCTCCCTTCCTTGATGCTCTTCCACCAGCCCCTCCCTGCCTGGAATCTCTGACCCAGGGGATGGGAGGGACCTTCCAGAACATCAGGCCCAACCCCATCAAGCACTTCATCCCTCCAGGTCTCTGTGCACCTCTGATGTGAAGGGAGCCTGTCACCTCTGGGGCGTGGGTTGGGGGGGATGGGCGGGGAGGCAAATTCTATGCTCAACCCTTGCTGTGGCTCTTCTGGGGGCCCCATCCCAGCTGCTCCCCACTTCCCAGCTGCAGGGGCCCCTTCCTCCCGTTGGACTGCTGCTGTTGCTCCCTGAGCCCCTCCCTTCTCAGCCCCCCAGGGACGACGCCTGCCCCAGGGGCCCCCTTACCTCCCGGCCCGCCTGCTCACCTTCGTCCTCCAGCGTGGGGTAGCTGCGGGCCCCCCGCAGGTCGTACTGCGCGTCCTCCCGCTCGCTGGGGATCTGGCTGGCCGAGAAGGCGGCAGTGGGCCCCAGGGGCTTGACGGCCAGCAAGGCACCGCGGCCCTTCTTGGACGGCGAGGACTTGAGGGCTGCAGAGGGAGGGCAGTTAGTGCTTGGGTGGCAGCACCGAGGCCGGGCCCTGCAGCCCCCGGTGCCTCCGTTGTACAAAAGCCTGGTTGCCCCCACCCTGCCCCGCCTCCAGCCTGTCCCCCAGTGCTCTTCACTCTTGGTGGAGAAAGCCTGCCCTGCTTTCCACCCGGCTTGCCTCGGGAGGTGCCGGGAGCCCCAGGTACCTGTCCTGCCCATCAAGAGAGATGGGACGAGCTCCCGGGGACCCAGCACTCCCACCCCGGCCCCCAGAAACAGCAGCAGACCAGCAGCTGCCAACATTTACCAAGCACTTTGGGGCCTCACCCACTGTGTCCCAGCCCACCCGGCCACGGCCCCGCCGCTGACATGGAAGTCAAGGGCCTGGGACAGTGGGGCTCAGCACCAAGGGTCTGGCGCCCATGCAGGCTGCACGGCCTGGGGAATGCAGCTCAGCTCTCGGGGCCCCCAAGTCCTCGTCTGCAACATCAGGGTCAGGGGAGGGGGGTAAACCCCGGGATGCCCTCTGCGCCCCGTCAGGACCTGTCACCACCCTCTCCCAGCGGCCCCTGTGACCTCTGCCCCCAGCATGGCGAGCTTAGCTCCCGCATACAGTAGGCGCTCGGTTTGCCTTAGGCACAGCCATCCAGTCCCTGGAGGCTGGCGAACTCCCTGGACCACAGTGGGAACAGCGCCCTGAGAAGGTTCCAGGAAGAGGTGTGCTGGTAAAGGTTAACGACCGGCTCTCTGGGGACAGATGCTGGGTTTGTGGTATTTGCCGATTTCCATGGTGTAAACATTCCCTCCACAGTCAACTTCAGCGTAAAACTAGATGTCACAGAATGTGGAGCTGTGCCAAGAGCCAGCTGCAGGTGACTGGCACTGGCTCGCGGCCCGCACACGTCTGGCCCAGGCAGGGAGAGCGGCCCCCTAGCTGAGGGCCAGACACTGGGCCTGCCCCTTCCCGCTGCCTGCGTGGAGCCCCCATGGAGCGCAAGGCCTGGACAGTAAGGCGCACACCAAGCCCATCCCCACGCCCACAGACACTTACTGAGCACCTACTGTGTGCCAGGTCCCGGGCTGCACGCTGGGGATGTGGAGCGACCAGAGTGAACAAGCACCCTGCCTTTTGGGGGTGGGTGAGGAGTTGGGGGGGGGCCGATGACAGACACGTAGGGAGAAAGACCCCTTCAGGCCCCATGTGGGGTCTGGCCTGGGGTGCACCAGGGTCTGTGACTCCGGAGGTCCAGCACGGACATTGGACCTCCAGAGGCCATGGGCTAGGGCCACCACGCTCGCCCTGTGCCCTCCCCGACGATGCTCAGTTTGGCTGATGACCAGCCGCTTCCGTGTGGCTAGGTCCCATTTCCTTGGCAACGGTGCTTCCCCACTGATTGCGTGCGTGAACACACCTCCCCCTCCTGGCTCTGTACAGATGGGGAAACTGAGGTGCGGAGGGGGCGTCCCTTGCTCGAGGTTGCGCGGGAAGGATGAGGTAGAGCAGGACGGGGACTGGGCGGGCACCAGGCCCTGTGCCGTATCCCGGAGGGGCCACCCCGACTGCCCTGTTCCCTGGACCAAGTCCCCGCCTGAGGCCCAAGGCTGGCCGAACACAGGACCAGCGCTCCAGGTTTACCCTGCCCTTGACCTTCCACCCTCCTCCCTCCACGCCCCCACCCAGAGGGCCTGGGCACTCACAGGAGTTCTTCCGGAAGACCGTGTTGCTCATGAACTTGAAGAAGCGCTCGGCGTAGAAGCTGGGCCGGTGGACAGAGATGGTGTCCTGGGAAGGGAAGTAAGGGCCCGAGGGCAGGCAGGGGTGAGCACTGCGGCCCCATGGGGGCTCCCGTGTCAGGGGCGAGATGTAACCTCTGTGGGGAGGGGACCCAAGGAGCAGGTAGGGACGGGGAAGCAGGGAGGTGGTTTCCTAATAACCACATCTGTAATTTTAACTTTTTGAACCATGTTTCAAAGAGGTAAACAGGTAAGTATCAAAATCAAGAAACCGGAAAGAATCTCTAAGGCAAGGGTCGGGGAGAGTGCGGCCCGAGGCTGCTTCGAAAGTCGGGTTGCAGGCCTGTCCCTGCGACAGAGGGAGGTTGGTGTCCTCGGGGCAGGCAGGCCCGGCGTCCTGCACTCAGGTGGGGGCGGCCCTGGCCACGCACTGCTCCTCATCTGTGCCACGGGGAGACTGGAGGCTGCCGGGCTCGCCAGGACGTAGGGACAAGATGTCCATCAGGCAGGGAGCCCAGCACGCGGTCGGGGCGCGGTACGGGCTGGGCCCCTGCACGGACACCCTTGCTGTCCCCGGGATCCCGTCTCCTCGCCTGCTATGGCACAGTCTCCCCAGCACTGCTGACAGCAGGCCGGTCGTTCTCTGGGGGCCGTCCTGGGCACTATGGGGTGTGGAGTAGCATCCCTGGTCCCCACCCACTCGATGCCAGGAGCCCCCCAGTGTGACCACCACAGATGTCCCCAGACACCGCCCGGTGTCCTCCCCCCGCTGTAACAGAACAGAACCCATCTGGACACGGGGCCTCCCACAATGAACGCTGTACTCGATCCTCGCCTGCGTGGAGGCAGGGCCACATGGCCACGTGACCACGTCCTGGCCAATGGCTGGCGAGCTGAGATGAGCTGAGCTACCGGAAGTCTCTCCGCCCTGAAAGGAAGGGCGCCCCTCCCTCCGGCTGGGGCCAGGGGCCGAGGACGCCTGGGGGTGTGCGGCAACACACAGGAAGAACCTGGCCCCCAACGCTGAGGGCCATCCTACTGGCCCCAGGTCGCTCACACCTGGATGGTTACTTCCATTGACATTTGAGGCTCCTGGGGAGTCGGCTCAAATCCTCTGACGGGGGTTGCGGCCGCCTGGCTGCAACCTGGACCTTCTCAGCGCTTATTCCGGAAGCTCGCCCAGACGCTCCAAACCCTCTCTGAGTGGTGAGCGGGCTTGTTAGGACCCGGGATTTTACAGACCGCGGGCACACACAGCCCTTAGCACTTGAGTGAGAACTGGCCTGCGGGGGGCGGGGGGGCCCATGGGAGGAGAGGCCTCCGCCTGAGGGTCCACAGCTGGACCAGGGGTCCGCGGGCTGCCTTGGGCCCACAGGCAGGCTCTGTTTAGCCCCAACTGTTGGTCCTCACAGTCTTTTACATTTTGAAGTAATTCATTGCAAGTGTTCACGGGTTGGCTGCGCTCACAGGAAAACACGAATTTCAAGCTTTTCTCAAATAACTGAGCCGGTCCGTCTGAGCAGGCCCCACCCCCATGGGGCAGCAGGGGTCAGAGTTGTGCAGTATTGCCCCCGGGGCGCAGCTGGGGCCCAAGACGCCCTCCACATCACACGTTTCCAGAATGCTCTCTGCCTGGCCGGCCCCTGACTTTCCGGGTCAGCCTGTCCTTGGGAATCCTTCCCACTCAGCTTGGGGCCCCCCGACCAGCTCCAGGAAGCCTTCCTGTACCCCTCACGGATGGCTCGGACCCCTCGTTGAGGATCCTGCAGCTGCCTTGCTTCCTCGTCTCGGTCCTGACCCCTTGGCCCGTGACTGGCTCCAGAAAGGGGGACGCATCTCTCAGCTCTTTAGCACCTGTGCCTGGCCCAGGGAGACGGTCAGTGCGTTTGTGGACAGATGGACGGAATGAATGAACAAACGACGCTCACCCCATCATGGACGAGAGCCTTCCAGGTGTGTTCCAGCTTCTTGATGAACCTGCAGAGAAGAAAACGCCCAGGACGTCAGCCAAACCTTCAGGTCCAAGGGTTCTCTTCTGGGCAAGCCCGTCCCAGGGGACACTGGTAGTGTCTAGGGACGTTTGTGGTTGGCATGGGTGGGAGTGTTCCTGGCATCAAGGGGGTACAGGAGCCCTGGTCTAAAGGAACGAGGCCACCTGTTGCATCAGCCAGAGGCCGCCTCCCCTTTCCTGCCCCCTTGACCCCCCCCGCCCCCCGCCTGCTGGCTGCTCCCACCACATGCTCTGGGCACGGCAGTGGAAAGGTCGTGGTGCATAGCCCCCCGTGGGGGACAGAGACCACCCTTCCTCTCTGCCACGGGCCAGACTGAGCCCGGCCCCTCGCTGCTGGAGTGAGTGCCCTGCGCCGTGACCCCCAGCTAGGCCCCGCCCGACACCGGGGCTGGGGAGAATGTTGCCTCCTCCGGGCAGCCTTCCTGGACACCTCTAGGCTGCAGGGGGAAGGAGCCCCTCCTTTGGCACACACCTCTGCCCCGGGGTGAGCGTGTGGCTGCCTGCCCCGTGCTGTCCCGCTCCCCTCGCCCCACCCAGGGCCTCTGCAGAAACCCTGGCTCGCTACTCGGAAAGCTGCCTGCTCCTGCTCCAAACGGGAGGGAGACGCCTGCAGGGGATGGGGTCAGCCCTCAGGTGAGGAAACAGGCTGCAAACGTCAGCAGTCTGATGGGCAAGAGGTGACCGGCAGGCAGAGAAGTCACCCAACGCCAAGTGGAGTTCCCGGCACGGGGTGGGGTGTGGACGGGAAAGGGGGACCGCCACGGCCACAACCTGCCTGTCATGGCTGGACTGTGTGTGATGCATGTGTGTAACTCCTTCGATAAAAAACTAACAAGTAGGGGTTTCCCTGGTGGCGCAGTGGTTGAGAATCTGCCTGCCAATGCAAGGGACACGGGTTCGAGCCCTGGCCTGGGAGGATCCCACATGCTGCGGAGCAACTAGGCCCGTGAGCCACAACTACTGAGCCTGCGCGTCTGGAGCCTGTGCTCCGCAACAAGAGAGGCCGCGATAGTGAGAGGCCTGCGCACCACGATGAAGAGTGGCCCCCGCTTGCCATAACTAGAGAAAGCTCTCACACAGAAACGAAGACCTAACACAGGCATAAAGAAATAAATTAATTAAATAAATAAATTCTTTAAAAAAAAAAAAAAACTAACAAGAGACGCTCACTGCTGTAAGTGTGCAAAGCACAAAGCATGGGTAACGGAGCTGCCTGTCACCCAAGGGCGTCTGTTCCTTCAGCTACACCACACTCGTGTCCACACTCGAGACCACACGGCACGTGGCACCGGCTGTGAGCATTTATTTCTGGAAGTGTAGGAACCTTCCAGAGATGTTGCGCTTCCCAGCCACAGGGTGTTTCCGTCTTGCTCTGTTCAGCCCAGCACTCGGCACACGGCAGGGCCCAGAGTCAGTCAGCTGGCGACACCTCACCCACCACCCAGCCCTGCACTGGCCCTGACCTGGCCCTGACCGGGCTCTCACTGGGGAGTGGGGAGACAGGGCGGGGGCAGGCACCCACCCGTAGGACCGCAGGCTGGAGGGGGCGCGGGCTCCCACCTGGAGGACCGCAGGATAGGGGGCGGGCACCCACCTGTAGGACTGCAGGATGTCGATGATACCAATGTGTAGCAGAAGCCGCTCCCCGCGGCCATTCACAGCGGGGATCCCGCCCATCCTGGGGAAAGGGGTCGAGAGTATCAGCACCTGCAGAGCTGGCCCAGGGGCGGGCCCGCCTGTCAGGGGCACAGGCTGGAGGTGGCCTGGAGCCCCGAGCCTGCGGCCCTGGGCCTGGTCTGGGACTTGCGGGGACAGAGGTGGAGGGAGACGCAAGCAGGACTGATGGGGCCTGGGGCTTGAGGATCCACACGCTCCCTGTAGGTGGCAGCCTGGCTGGACCCTCAGAGGGTGTCCAGGCACCTGGGAACCCCATCCTGGTGAGGGGTCGAGCAGCTCTCCCGGCCAGCTCACCAAGTCAAAGCTGGAGGCCACAAGGTACAGAGGAGTCCCGGCCACGAGACCCGTATGTGTGCACACCCACCCACACGTGCACACGCGGAACTTGCACACACGCGCAGGCACACGCACACATGCCCGCACGTGCACGCGCAGGCTCCCGGGCAGGACCAGGCTTCCAGGTGCAGCCTGGGGAGTTAATGGCCTCACGCAGCCCCAGGCCGAGCCTGCCCAGCGCACTTAGTGAGGTCGGACGATGCAGCAGCCGTCCTGCAGTCACTAGGGCCCCAGAGGCTCTGCCAGCCACACTCCACACCCGAGCTCACCTGCACACCCTGCCATCTCGCCTGGTCTGGCACCAACCCTACGAACGCCAGACGGCTGAGCTCCGGGCCAGCTCGTGTCCCCCCAGCCTCAGCCCGGTCAGGGCCCTTCAGCTGGCGGCCCAGTGTGGTGGCCAGGCCGGGGTCAAGCCTCGGCCCGTCCCCCAGCCGGCTGTTGCACCCTGACGGCTACCCCCAACTCTGAGCCTCCTTTTCCCAACTGAAGACAGGGGGATGCCACCCTCCTCCTCCAGGGCCCCCTACGCCCCAAGGACTGAACAGCGTCCGGAAGTGGAGGGTGCCGCCGGTTCCCGGCATGGTCAGTGCCTGGTGATGAGGGGACAATCGTGACACCTGTCCACAGCAGCGGTTTCCATCTGGGGCGGCTCTGTCCCCAGGGGACAGTGATGCTGTCTGGGGACATGTGTGGTTGTCACGACTGGAGGGCAGGGACGCTGCCCCACCCACCACAGTGCCCAGGACGCCTCAGAGAAAGTGACCCGACCCTGAACGTGAGAAGCACAGTGTGGGCGGTAGGGCTACCCCGTATGTCTGTGACCGCGCCCAAGCCCCCAGGGCAGGACCAGGTCGGCCGGGTGGGTGGGGTCGGGGGACGCACTCCTCTCTGGACCCGGTCACCCCTCACTGCCGCCTGGCATCGCCAGGGAAGGACCGTTCTCAGCCCTGCCCCTGGTGCACCCCGGGTTTGGTATCTTGCTATGAAAGGGTCCCTCATCCACAGCTGTTTCCACCTTCTCCGGGGCTGTCTTTCAACACCTTTCCAGCTTTGCTGCCTACGGTGGCGCTTTAACCCACCCAGGGGTCCAGCGGGAGGGAAGGGGATCTGTGCTTCCCACAGGGATGGCCAATGACCTCCGTCTACTGACTGACTGATCTGGACGCCCTGGTCAGAACACCTGGCCGCAGCTGTGTGTCCGCCGTCCACCCCTCGGGGCGCGGGGGGCTGGGGGATGGGTGGGCGCTGCTGTCCGGTTGACAAACCAGGACCAGGCCAGACCCTGGACTCGGTCGTATCCCTCTCACCTTCCTCACGACTCCCCCCGCCCGCTTCTCGCCTGGCAAGGGGGCCGGGGCAGAGACGAGAGCGGGAAGCCCCCGAGCCCCGCCACCTACGTGTCGTCCGTCTCGATGGCCTCCCCGCGCGCGGCCCCGCCCTGGATGGACTCCATGGCCGTGGAGTAGAGCGCCTTCTGGCCCAGCGGCCGCTTCTCATCAGCGGTGCTCTGGGCGCCCTCGGCCTGCCGCTCACGCTCCTGCTGGTCGATGTTGTGCACGCCCAGGAGCAGGCTGTAGTCCATGATCTTGAAGCTCTCCAGCACCTGCGGGGCCGGCGGTCAGGGGGAGGCGCCAGCTGCCCCCCGACCCCCACACCCTGCCCCACCTGCGTCTGTGTCCACTCAGTCCCCACAGCCAGGTGGGAGGCCCCGTCCGCATCCCACTGGGGACCCCAGCGTTGGGCCTGGGGCACAGCTTCTGACTCGAGGCCAGGCTGCCCTCGCCCTGGTTCAGGAGCCCGGTTCGCTGGCCGCCACTCCTGCTCCAGGCCCCGAGGTGCAGCCCAGGACGTGGACACCCGGGCCCTGCGGGGGGTGGGCTCTTGGAAGCTGTGGGGCCCTGAGGTGTCTGGTGGATTTCTGGGGAGTCTGTGTCGAGCTTCCAAAGGGGCCTGGGAGCCGGGGTGCAGAGGGGACCCTGGAGGACCCTGCCAGGCCTCCGTATCCTCGCCTCTGAGGCCGAGGGGGGCGCGGTGGACTGCAGCTGCAAGGCCTGCAAAGAGCCCGGCAGGCCTTCTTTTTTCTTAAGAAGCACCTGCCCGTGGAGGAGGGCAGCTCGGAGCCCGCACGGGCCCGATGTGAGGTGAGGGCCCTCCCTGAATACACCAGGCTGCTCCTGGGGCTTTGTTTCGGCAGCAGGAATGCAGCCTGAGGTGCGGCTGGGGCAGGGAGGGAGCGCGTATCTCGGGCTCACACCGCGTCCCCGCTTTACAGGTGGGAAAACCGGGGCTCAGAGATGGAAGCCCCGTAATCACGGCCCCGGCCCAGCCCCTCCTCACCAGGCAGTCGCGCTGCAGCGTCTTGACGAGCGCGGAGAAGGTGTCGGCGTCGAGCATGAGCCCCTCAGGCATGTCCTGGATGAAGTCCAGGTCTTTGTAGGTGGGGATGCTCTTTTCCTTCTCCTTCTTGCTGGCCCGCCGCTTGTACGTGGAGCCCTTGAGGTCGAACTTGAGGTGCATCTTGACCACGCGCGGCAGCACGTTGTTCATCACCACCACGCGGATGTTCTTCCCGCCCGACTGCACACAGTACAGCCCGTAGAACTTGGGCAGCAGCGTCCGTGGGTTCTGGTTGAGGTTCTGGGGGGGAGAGGGTCAGCGGAGATGACGCCGGGAGCTGTGCCCGCACCCTGTGCGGCACCCTGTCTGCCCCACAGATCTCAGGCCAGAGGCCACCTCCTCAGGAAGCCCACCCTGACCACCTCTCCCAGGCTCATCCCTCTCTCCACGCCCCCAGCACCCTGACTGTACAGCCAGCCAGATGAGTTCCCCATCACCCCACCTGGAAGAGCCAGGAGGATCTGTTTCTACAGAGCCAGGCCCAGCGAGAGACAGCCTTTCCATAAAGGGCCCCAGGGCATGCTCCCGAGGTGTCTGGGCCTGGCTTCCCACCAGGTCAGACCCAGGTGTCCCACCTCCCCAGCCCAAACTGGGGGGATGGCAGGCACGGCCTCCAGGCGTGCCCAGGGCAGGGGTCAGCAAACTCCGGCCCGAGGGCCAAATCCAGGCCACTTGTCTTTGTACAGTCGGGAGCTAAGAATGGTTTTACACTGTTAAAAAACTAAAAGAAAAACAGTGTCCTATGACACCTGAAAATTATGTGAAATGCTCACGTCAGTGTCCACAAAAGAAGTTTTACTGGCACTCGGCCATGGCTACTTGCTCTCGCCTTGTCTGTGGCAGCTTTCTCGCTGCAACTGCAGAGCTGAGCCGTGGAGACAGAGGCTGTCACTCACAAAGCTGAAGATGTTTAGTATCTGGCTCCTTATAGAAGTTTGCTGACCCCCTGATCTAGGGGAGCCGGGGGTCTCACCCAAGATCATACACGGCTGGGGTGGGTGGTGCACCCCACAGGGAGAGATGGGTCACCAACTGTGCAGAGCTGCCCGGGGCCTCTGCCCCCGCCCCCATCTGTGTGTGTATCAGGACCCCCGGCTACTGCGGGCCAGGAAGTCTGAGGCTCCTGCTCCCACCCCCGCCCAGCGGCCCAAATGCCAGCTGGCAGCCAGGCCCACCTCCCCAGTGCTTCTCTGAGTCACTGGCTGTTGAGACACGAGGCGCGAAGCCATGATTTCTAGGACCCAGGACTCAGGGCAGTGGGTTGGGGGGTGATGGCCAACAGGGCCCAGATGGCTGTTCCTGCTCGCCACGTGAGGGGGTCCTGCGGGTGAGGCTCAGTGACCCAGGACGGCATGTTGAGGCCTGCCTGGAGGGGATGGTGCCCAGAGTGGGTGGTGCCGGTGGTGTGTGTGTGGGGGGGGTGGGAGGTGCCGGTGTGGTGGGGGGACGAGTGCCCAAGGCTCCTCGGGCAGAGGGAGGAGGAGGGTGTGAGGTCGGGGGCACTGGGGCTGGAAGGGCACGGCGCTCCCACCATGTAGTAGCCGGGCAGCAGCTTCTGCAGGAACTCGGCCTCCTTGTGCATCACCGTCTTGATGATGAATTCATCGTCGCTGGTGACGTAGAACAGGGAGCCGCTGGCACCGGGGTTGCACAGCTCGATGAGCGGCTCATTGCACAGCGAGTACTGAAAAGGGGGGCAGCGAGTGGGCGGGGTGCTCACCAACCCCCACCGCCCGCGGGCCCAGGGGCTGGCGGGCAACCCCGAAACTGGTCACCGTCAGCTCCATTTTACAGACAAGGCCACTGAGGCTTGGAGAGGGGGACGGTCTCGCCCAAGGCCACACAGCAAGGATTTGAGCCCGGGCTAAGCCTGCAGCCTCAGTGCTGACCCACTAGAGTGTGTTCCCTCTCCGGTGAGGGACAGACACCGGGCCGTACGGGGAGCCGACACACGTGGCCACGACTCGCCTCCCAGCCTCCCTGCAGCCACGATGGTCAGCTCTGGCCTGTGAGCCGTAAGCACAGGCTGCCGTGTGGGACTTGGGAGAGGCTTTCTAAACGGGTGGCAGGAGCTGGCGCACCTCCTGTCTGCACCCCTCTCTCCTTCCCACCTGGAACCCTGCAGCCGCACTGGACCATGTGGTGACCTTGGGGGTGGAAGCCGGGCACCGGGAACGGCAAAAACAGCAGCTGCGTGCCTGGTGAGCAGCCCCACCTGGCCCCCGGACACCCGGCCCCTCCCACCTCTCTTCCCCACCTCCTAGTCCCTGACACCCACGTTCCACCTCCGCGATCACTGCCCAACGTCCCCGCGCACCCCCTCCACACCATTAGATAGTAAGTTCTAGGGAGACAGGAATATCTATGTGATTTTGTTCACATAACAAGGGGATCCCCAGCACATACTTCAGTGCCTGGCACAGAGTAGATGCTCAATCGTTAAGCAAATGAATGAAAAGCAAGGCCTGCAGGCCTTTTCAGCTGAGTCAATGAAGTACTTTTTGGGGTTGAGGCTGTCTGGGTCAGGTTTTCTGTTTCTTGCACCCCCCAAATCCTAATTAAGTACCGCTGGTATACAAAGCATGGAGGACGGGCCCCCTTTCCTATCCACAGAGAAAAGCAGGGAGACCGACACAGGACCCCACTGCCCTCGGCCCAGCTCCTGGATCCAACTATGCCTGACGCCACAGCTGCCCCTGGATGTCCAGGCCCCCGAGCCAAAGGCTACCCTGCGTCCACAAGCACTAGGTGCGGGGGTGCTCACAAGCTGAAGCCCACTTCCAGGGCTTCTCAGAGCCCACGGACAGCCAGCCCTGGATCCCACCCACCATCACCCCTTCCGGGCACAGAGCAGGACTGCACTGCCTGGCTTCTCCGGGGTGGGGTGAGGCTGTCTGACGAGCACTGGCCAGTAAACTGTGAGCACAAGTGGTGCGTCATCCCCAGGCTGGAAGATTTAAATGCTGCTGTGAGCCTTCCAGAACTCTCCCTCTGCCACGGAGACCAGACGTCTGGGGTGGGAGCTGCTTCGTCAGCCTGGCTGTGCCAGTGATGAGCACGGCCCCCAGCCAACCCAGGGCAGACACAGAGTGTGAGCAAGAAACACACCACTGTCATTTTAGGCCACACGGATGCAGGGGTCTGTTTCTTACCCAGCATAATCTGCTGCGTGCTGACTGATGCATGCTGTTCCCAGAGCTCCTGTTTCTCACGTATTACTGACTCTCAGGAGCACCAGCGGAGGCAGACTCAGGCCCAAGGGAGGAGAAGGGCCTTCCTCGGTCCCTTGACCAAAAGCCAACTGCCACTTTCTCAGTACTACCTGACACCCAAGCGTATTTCCATGTACCCCCTGGTCTGCTGGTGCCTGACTTCAGCCTTGAGAGGTGGGAGCCGGCAGTTTTATTGCCCCCATTCACTGTGATGGAGGCAGAAGCCAGCTCACACGGCAGTCAGCACAGTCAGGATATGCTAACAAGCAGCCCCCAGACAGCACTTACACTGTGTCTGCTGTGGGTCAGCTGGGGCTGTGTTCTTCGCTGTCACTCAAGGGCCCAGGCGGGGGCCACCCCGAGTGAGGCACTAACACTTCAGGCATCTCTCCTGGAACAGTGGGGGGACAGTTAGTCCTCCCGCCAGGGATTCTGAAGCCCAGTCTTGGCACTGGGGACACAGCAGTAAACAAAACAGGCTGAATCCTTGGCTCTTGGAGCTGACTTTCTTTTTTTTTAATTTATTTTATTTTTAGTTTTGGCTGTGTTGGGTCTTCTGCTGTGCGCGGGCTTTCTCTAGTTGTGGTGAGCGGGGGCTACTCTTCATTGTGGTGCACGGGCTTCTCATCGCGGTGGCTTCTCTTGTTGCGGAGCAGGGGCTCTAGGCTCGCGGGCTCAGTAGTTGTGGCGCGTGGGCTTCAGTACTTGTGGCTCACGGGCTCTAGAGCGCAGGCTCAGTAGTTGTGGCTCACGGGCCTAGTTGCTCTGCGGCATGTGGGATCTTCCTGGCCCAGGGCTCTAACCCGTGTCCCCTGCATTGGCTGGCAGGTTCTTAACCACTGTGCCACCAGGGAAGCCCTGGAGCTGACATTCTTGTTGAAGCCAGACAGATAAATAAAGTAAAACACAGTGTGTCAGATGGTGACAAAGGGCACAGAGAAACATCCCGCGGTTGAAAGGCAGACGTGCTGGAGGCAGCTACGGTGGCTGGGGGGCCAGGAAGGGTGTCTCCCCTGAGGAGCCAACATCGAGCAAAAGAACGTGACCGAGCCCGTGCAAAGGCCCTGAACGCGTGCAGCTGGTGGAGGACAGCACAGGGAGGAGGCCGGGGTGGGGGGCGGGTGGCAATGGGGATGGTGCAGCGGAGTTCGGTTGGGAAGGGAACCAAGGAGGCCGACCTTTATTCCAAGTGCGGGGACAGCTAGGGAGTGACATGGTGTGATCTGTGTCTTAAGAGGCGCCTCTGGACTTTGGGGGTGTGAGCCTGACGGGGTGCCCAGGTGGGCGGGGCGGGGGCTAGCCAGGGGCATCAGTGGAGGGTGAGGAGTGGCCAGATTCCGATGCATCCGACAGCAGGGTTGGCAGGACCCCAGCAGGGCTGGCCGTGGGAGCAAGAGCAGCTCAGGGAAGGCTCGTATGGGGGCGAAGGGCGTGCAGCTGCGGCCACAGCCATTGTCCATCCCCGCTCCGCCCGCAGCCACTAGCCACAAACATCCACAGCACAGAGGCCCCGCCCAGGTGCCCCGTCCTCCTCGCACTCTGCCAGGCATGGGCCCGCAGCCACCGCCGGGCACCTCTGAGCACAGACTGCAGCAAAGCACCCTGCAGGAGAGCAGGGACGTCGAGTGGAAAACCCAGCAGAAGGGACGTGTCCAGCTCTGTACAGGATAAATCTACAGGCGGAGAAAGTTCTGGAACCAGATGGCTGACAGCAGCTGCCCTGGGGAGCAGCTTGGTCGGGGCCTTGGGTCTTGGGCCTCACTGGGCACCGCTGCCGAGGGGCAGGCGGGCGACAAGTAAGGGCTCCTGAGCCAGGTAACCCACTGTCAGGACGGGGTCATGGGCAGACAACCCCCGATTCAGGAAACAGCCCGCCCCCCCCGACCATGCCCTGCTGTCCTGAGCTGAGATTAAATGACATTTAACCCCAGGAGAGCGCAGGGGTCTCACAAGGGGTGAGAGTGACTCTGCACAAGAAAACTCGGGCCTGGTGCCTGTAGCTGGGGCTGGGGCGGCAGCCAGGGGCCGAGGCCGTGACCGTGGAGGAGAGGGGAACCCCGGGGGAGGCAGAGCTGGCGAGGGAGGCTGGGGACAGTCCGGGCGCCCGGTCCATCCCTGCCCCGCCGCATGGGCTTCACTCCCGCAGCTCGGAGCGACCCAGCCCGCAGGCTGAGGGGCTCCGCTTGCCCTCCACACGGCACCCATTTCCTTGCCGCATTTCCCGGCTCGCTCCCTGACGGCCAACCCCAGCAGGCTCCCCGAGGCCCTGTCTGCAGCACCCCCCCACCCACCTTGGGCCCAGGATGGACACGCCTGGGAAGGTCTGAACCTTCCAGCGAGTTTCTAGCCCACCAGGGCCCCATGGCCCAGAACACCCGGGCCATCTCCGCCCTCCTGCTGCCATTCCAGGCTCACGCTCCCTCCGTGGCCTATGTTGGAGGCCGCAGGGCTGCTGCCTGCCTGTCCCTGGCGGTGTTGGTGGGAGTGGAGGTTAGGGAGAAACGAGAACACTCCCCTTCTGGGAGAATGAAGTTGAAGGTCGCCAAGGTGGGGCCAGGTGACCTCAGACGTCTGAGGTCCCTGAACTTTGCTTATCAAGTTCGAGATCAGGCCCCAGCCGTCTCCCTGGCCCGCCTCTGTGGACGTGGCAGTTCCACTGTCCACTCCCTGCTAATGGACACCAAGGCCACTTCTCCCCGACTGTGAACAAGGCCGTAGGTTTCCCCTCCTGGTAACATGATAACACAGAGTCCGGGTAACCGGCGTCCTTTCTGCTGTAGAACCACCAGGCTGCACACGAAATGCTCCTCCTCACGCCACGGGGCTCACAGACGAGGGAAGCTCTTCCCAGGGCTGGGATGGGAGAGGCCACGTGGGACCTGGTGACTTCTGGGCACTGACCGGGCAGAGCTGGAGAGCCTCAGGTCACGTGTGTCCCCGGCCAGAGCAAACGCTGGGCCTCCAGAAGGACGTGGCCCCGGCTGAGGGCACAGCTTTCCCACAGATTAAGACCCGAACGGGAGCAGTCGGAACACAGTCAAGGCCCCCCAAACCCGAGGATCGGGTCTCCCCGGGGATGGCAGGTGCTGGGAGGTCAGACGTGGGCGTCTGCGCAGACGCCGAGGCCTCCACGTGCAAAGTCACAACGTGTGACCAGGTGGGCCCGGAACAGACCAGCCGGACCTTCTGAAGTGGAGACTCTGGCTGATGACCCAGACGCTGCTACCGTGAAGCCCCATCTGGACGAGTCCTGACCATGGATGCGAGGTCAGAGGATCTGGCCTAGGTTTTGGTTTTTCTAACTTGAGAGACTAAAACCACACCGGAGCCGAGAGGACAGAGTCCAGGCTGGTGGCCAGGAGCACGAGCATGGCCGGTGACGGGACAGTCCCTCCAGGATGAGCGCGCGGCAAACTGTAATGTCTGGAAGGAACAGACGGCCCGGCCAACAGCCAGCGAGGACCGAGTCCGGCCCACCTCGACTACAAACTGAGCAGGGAGCCCGGCGACGCTGCACCCGCGTTCCTGCCCCACAGAGACCAAGAGGCAACAAACGGGGTGATCCGAGCCAGCGAGCCTGGGCTGGAGCCGGGGGCGGGGGACGCAGCAGCAGCCGAGGACACACTCACCAAGTAGTCATCCGGCCGGATCCCAAAGAGCTCCCGGAAGTAGCGGAAGGCGACGGGCGCGTAGGTCTTGAACCTGAAGTCCTGGAAGTGATGGGCGGGGGTGAGGTTGCTGCCTTCACTGCAGAGGAAGCAGGGGGGGAGGTCTGTGAGGGACGGCGGCTCGTGTGCTCTCCCCTCACCCACTGACGGCCCGCCCGCCCGCCTGCCCAGGCCCAGGCTCGGCCCCAAGGTCCCTAAAGAGCCAATCCAAAAAGCAACACGGGGCTCCCGATGGGACAAAGGGCCGTGGCCAGCCTCGGGCTGTCCCCCAACAACTACCCTCCCTTCATCAGCAACAGAGCCCACAGCATTGGGTGTACACATGGCTGCCCAGAATAAGACCACTGCCAGCCTCTCCCACAGCCAGGTGTGGTCAGGGGGCTGTGCTCAGCCAGTCCCCTGTGAGTGGAGGAGCAATGATGTGGGTCCTTTCCTGGTCATGCCCTTAAAGGGCAGGGGCATGTGCTCTCCTTCTCCTTCCTGCTGTTGGAATGCAGGTGTGATGGCAGGAGCCTAGGCAGCCCCCAGGGGCCACTGGTAAGTAAAGCAGCATATTGAAGATGCTGGAGAAACCAGAAGGAACCCGGGCCCCCCAACATCATGGAGCCACCTGACCAGCCCTAGACTGACTATCAGTGTGTGTGAGTGTCGCGCACACGCGCACACACACACACACAGGCACACAGGCACACACGCACACATTTGAGAAACAACGAACTTCTGTCTTTCCCTATTTTTAAAAGTCACCATTATATTGCGTCCCTGTGATTCAGCAGCAGACTAACATCCTGACACAGGGTTGGACCTCAAAGCCAGGAGACCCCAGGAGGGGTCAGTGCTATTTTTGGCAGAGAAAGGAGCTGAGAGAACGGGAAGACTATTTCCTATCACTGCTGTCTGCGAGCAGGGCAAGCTGCTGAAAGCACGGGAGCTGCTGAAGGCACGGGAGCTGCCCCCGCGGACCAGGCCAGGTACCTGGGGAAGAAAATGCTCTCCACCACGTAGAAGTCCTGCATGAGCACGTCGCGCTCCGGCTTGGAGCTCAGGTTGCCCACGGTGTAGCCAATGCCCAGCTGGATGGCCCCCTTCAGGGTGGAGGACGTGGTCTGCGGAGAAACCCAGCCACATCAAGACCCCCGGGGCCAGTCCCTGGCCCACCCAGGGTGAGAGGCAAGCTGGGAGGCCCCCTTGGGATGGGGGGGCAGCATCTGGCCTGCCGCTCAGCCTGCACAACCACACAGCAAGGAAGTGGCCTGGCTGAGACACCAACACCACCTGGCGCGGCCCCAAGGCCTGTTTTCTCTCCAGCTTCTAGAAGGTTCCCACGTCTCAAAACTGCCCCAACGCAGCAGGGGTCTTTGGGGGATTTTGCCAGAGTTTCCTTTGGGGGGAGGGCACAAAACACAGCGGTGCCCAGGCTGCACTTCCGAGACCAGGGTTCCATCTGTCCACCTTCGAGGGGCTCTGCCTCTCTATTCCTTGGTCCCCACCCTGGTCGGGGGTGGAGGTAACAGCGTCAGCCCTCCCGGGGCCACCCTCATGCCCGCCCACACTGGAGAAGCACCAGCTGCCTGTCCGTCTGTCAGCACCGCCGTTCATGTTACTGTCACTGTGAGCCCTAAGCAACGCGCCCACCACTGAAGAAAGACACCTCGGCCCCCAAGTCACTGACTCTGGTCCCCAGCACCCCCACTGCAGGAGCAAGCCCTTCCCCAGCACCCGCCTCTCCTCCTGAAGCCCCCCGCGGGCCACTCCCTCAAGATGCTACTGACTGAACACAGTTCTCCAGAGGAGATACGCAGACGGTCAACAAGCACAGGAGAAGGTGCTGAGCGCCACCAGCCACCAGGAAGATGCAAATCTGGACACAGTGAGACCCGCTTCCCACGTGCTGGGAGGGACAGAACCAGATGGACAGACAACAAGCACCATGGAGGACCAGAGAGTGGAACCCTTGTGCTGGGCTGCTGAGAATGGAAAAAAGGGCAGCCGCTGTGGACAGGGTCTGGCAGCTCCTCCAGTGGGTTACACATGGCTCTCATGGGACTCCGCGGCTCCACTCCTAGGTGTGCAGCCCAGAGGGAGAAGCGCCGTCCACGCGAAAACCTGTACGCAAACCTTCACAGCAGCACTACTCACAACAGCCAAAAAGTGCAAACAACCCAAGTGTCCATCGACAGATGGTGGATACACAGAATGGTTCCCTCCACACACGGGAACATCACTCGGCCATGAAGAGGGGTGAAGCCCTGACACTCGCTACCACGTGGACGGACCCTCAGACCACGATGCTCAGTGAGAGAAGCCAGACACAGAAGGACACACAGTGTGTGATTCCATTGATGGGAAACGTCCAGAACAGGCTGATCCACAGACGCAGGAGAGGGTTCCTGGTTGTCAGGGGCTGGGGAGGGGGTGGAGGAGGCTAATGGGTATGGGGTTTCTCTTGGAGGTTAAGAGAAATGTTTTAAAGTTGACCGTGGCGATGGCTGTACAGCTCTGAATACTCTAGAAACCACCTAACTGAACACTTCAGAAGAGTGACTCATAGGCTGCACGCACTGGCTCCCAGCAAAGCTGGTATTTTAGGAGGCGCAGCAAGGCGGGGGGAGGGGGGGACCAGAGGCAGCGGGGCCCAGGGTTGCCTCTCACATCCCCGGCCTGACCCCTCCTCTCCTCAGCCCCACTTTCAGAGGGAAGGGAGGGAGCTGTGATTTCCTCTTGCCCAAGGTCACGCCCAAGGCCACAGGTGACTCAAGGAGCCTGGCAGGTGGTGCAGCCTCAGAGCACCTGCCGGCAACCGAGAGCAACTGTCTCCAGCCACCTATGGCCGCGGCCCACACCCGACCTTCAGGGCCCTGTGCACCCACGAGGACCCCTCGTCCCACCCCCGCCGGCGGAGGGCGGAGCAGGAACCTTCTTGTAGGTGGTTTCGCCGGATGCGTCCACACCCCGATGACCCAGCTTCTTCCCGTGGCCAGGGCCTGGCTGTCCAGTCATCAACGGGGCCTGGAAAAGAGGAAGCAGGAAGCGTTCAAAACTGGCAACGAGGCACTGCTGCAGGGGCCAGAATGCTCCGGAAATCCTGCCGAGAAAGGGGCTTCGTCGCCGTGCCCAGCTGGAACTCAGGGCGGGGGCCGCTGGGGGTGGGCTGCAGGGCACTTGGGCTCCACGCCCGGGGGGGCCACCCCCAGACTAGGACCGCCGGCTCCTCTAGACAGCAGGAAGGTCGGCAGCCCCGGCCCTCTGCAGGCGGGGAGAGAAGAGCCCCAATTTCAGGGCCTCCCCCCGCCTGGCACTGCTGACTTGGGGCTGGTCACTCTGTGAAGGGGGTGTCCTGGGCGCTGTGGGGTGTGGAGCAGCATCCCCGGTCCCCCCCACTCGCTGCCAGGAGTCCCCCAGTTGTGACAACCACAGACGCCCCCAGACATGGCCAGGTGAGACCCTCTGGGCTGGAATGACTGCAAACAGCATCTCCTCCCTGAGGGAAGAAGTCCCGCTGGCCTGGCTCCTGCCAGCTCCAGGGGACACATGTGGCATCCCAGCAAAGTCGTGTGGAAGCCGCTGGCCCCCGTGTGTGACATCACAGAGGGAGGATGGTGGATGGGGCAGTGGGGCCTGGAGGGACACAGATGCCAGCTCAGGGCCCGGGGCTCCACGGGTCACGGACATTTAAGAAGCACCTGCCGCCACTTGAAGGGCTCAGACCAGCCTGTTCTGCACACTGGCCACCAGGGGGCGGGCTCCGCTCAGGGAACGTTGGTTGCCAGCCCTGCTCCGCACCCCTCGCTGGCTCCCCACTGCCTGCGGCCTGGACGCCCTCCGGGCCCCCAGCAGGTGGACAAAGCTCGCCTAAGAAGGACCTGAGTGCCCAGCGGCATCCTGGGAGAGGAGCCTGGCTGGAAGGGAAGGCGGACACCCAGGTGGGGCGGGGCTCCTGTGCACCTGAGCTGCCTCTAACCCGCTGACCGTGGCTCCTTGGACAACAGGGCTCACAGATGCCCCCCGCAGGCGGCCTCCAGGAGTGACCGGAAACTGACCAGGGGCTGGGCGCCCGGGGCTCACGCGAGCGGACAGGACTGGAGGGACCCGGACAGGCGTGTGGGGTTGTGGGGGCGCCGTCCTGGAGGCGCGGCTGGCGGGAGGTGGCACCACCCTCTCCAGGCCCCTTCCGCCTCCCCGCTCCCTGGACAGCCCAGGGTAGGGTCCTCGGGGCCCTCCCCACCCGCCCCACCCCTCCCTGAAACTCAAGACGCTAGCGGGACAGACAGGTTTTCACTGTCTGATGACAGTTGCTTATTTGCTTGGCCAGCATCTGGGGCCCAGAGAGGTGCAGGGAGATGCCCGAGGCCACAGAGCAGGACGCGGGCTGGGCCGGGCACTTCCGGTCCACCTTCGCGAGGCAGGCCAGGGTGGGGCCCATGGGACACTCACCTCCACCGGGGTCATCTTTTTCGGGGCTGAACCTGAGGGAGAGAAGGGAGACTTCAGTCTGGATACGGGGGCACCCCCATACATGCACCCTGCACCCCTGGGAAGGCCGTGAGGACCCCACATGGGCGACGGGCCTGGGGACGTGATGCAGGCGGGCTGGACGAGGGGCCCCGAGGTGGGAGAAGCTGGGGGAGCGACCACCCCGACGTGGCCTCGCAGACAGGGGTGGGGGGCGGGGACGGGAGAGGAGAAACAGCACGGCCCACAGCCAGGAGGGCCCCAGGTGAGGGCAGGTGGTCGTCGCAGGGACGGGGCAGCAGCGGTCGGCGCTGGGGCCCAGGCTGGAGTGATGGTGCGGCTCCCGAGGCAGCTGGGCCAGCCAAGGACGCTGCCTGGCTCCCACCCACACGGCTCCCAGCTGGGGTCCGGGGGGCCCAGGAGGCTCACGCGGGGAGGCCTCAGGCCAACCACTGACCCCTCTGACCTTGGTGTCCTCACCCAGAAAGCAGGCTTCTGCTGAGGAGTATCTGTTCAGTGAGTGTGATCAGCAGATATCCATCGCCCCAAGGATGTCCACATCCTGATCCCAGAATGGGCTTTAAAGGTGGGGTTAAGGCCCCTGAGACGGGGATGACCCTGGATTCCCCGGGGGGCCCAGCATCATCACAGGGTCCTTATAAGAGGGAGGCGGGAGGGTCAGAGGCAGAGAGAGACGGAAGATGCTGCGCTGCTGGCTGTGAGGATGCAGGAGGGGCCGCGAGCCAGGGATGCGGCGCCTCTAGAAGCTGGAAAAGGCGGGAACCGATGCTCCCCTGGAGCCTCTGGAAGGACCCGCCCTGCCCACGCCTGGATTTAGCCCCGTGAGACCCGAGTTAGAATCCTGACCTCCAGGACTGTGAGAGAACCAGTCTGTGTGGTTTTAGGTCAAGTTTGTGGTGATTTGTCACAGCTGCAACAGGAAACTCAGACACCGGTATCTACCAGGTGTCAGCTTGGAGAGGGGAGGCAAGTGGTGACCAGGACAGTCCCAGCCCCCGCCCTCAAGGGCTCACAGCCCAGGGGGAGCAGAGAAGGGCCTGGACAGTGCAGCGAGTGCCAACAGGATGACCTGGGATGACAGGTGGGGGGTCAGATCAGCAAGGGAGGACTTGGTCTTTTACCCCAGGGAGGTGGGAGTCCTGCAGGGCCAGGGATGGGAAACACACCGGACCTGACTCAGGTGCTCACAGGTGCCCTCTGGTGGCCGTGGGAGGACAGACAGGGTGAGGACAGAGCCGGGGACCAGTGGGGAGGGGACCGCGCTGGTCCAGGTGGGAGATGATGGGGTGGACCAGGGTGGCTGCCGTGGAGGGGTGAGTGAGAAGTGGGCGGATTCTGGTTAGCTCTGAAGTCAGGAGAGACAGGCTGTGCGCACTGGGGGCGGAGTGAAGAAAAGTGAGGAGTCGGGAATGACTCAGGATCTTGGAGCAACTCACAGAAGGAGAGAGCTGCCTCGGCCAAGATGGGGGACCAGGCAGGAGCAGGTTTGGGGGGTGGTCGGGTGCAGGGTGGCCATGCTGAGTGCGAGACCCCCGTGAACCCTCTGCGTGAAGATGTCAAGGGGCAGCTGGACCCTGAGTCAGGAGCTCGGGGAGGCCCAGGCTGGAGACAGGGCTGTAGGCAGCTGTCCGGGGGTAGAGGGGGTTCGAGCCCCAAGAGTGGACAAGGCCGTCGGGGGAGGTAGGGGTGGGGGAGGAGAGACGCCCACGGTGGGGTGGGGGGAGCAAGGGCAGCCGGGGAGCAGCGGGCCCAGGTCAGGGGTCAGGGGTCAGAACACCCACTCTATCCACCCGGTTCGGGCCAGGGCTGGGGGGTGAGGACTGACAGCGAACGGGCATTCGGCTTCCTCTGGGAGGATGAGAATGTTCTGGAATCAGTGGTAACGGCTGCACAACACTGTGCAAGAAACACTGAATTGTACACTTGATAGGGAATCTTATGCTATCTGTGAATTATCTCTCAATAAAGAACATAAACCCAAGACGACACGGCCGTGGTGCAGCCAGGCTGGGCAGGGTGGGGACGCCCCTGAGCGCCCATCTCTGTGCGCGACCCCCAGAAGACAGGAAACTGAGGCCAGGTGGGCAGCCAGCTGGGCGCTTCGTGGCAGCAGGGCCCACAGAAGGGACCCCCACCCCCAGAGGACAAAGCCCACAGGCCCTGGAAGGCGCATACCACCACCAGAACGGGAAACGCCAGCCACGTGTGGGTCACACCAGCCATGCCCGCCGGCAACACGTGGGCCTCCCAGCCCGGGCTCCCCGGCCACAGGGACGAACCTGGGCTCAGCCCCTCCTGAGGCCCGGGGGGTGGCGGAAGGTGCTGGAAAGCCGACATAATATTTTCGTTGGCTGTCCAACAGCAGAACAATGCATGGTTTTGTGTCTGGGGTGTGGGGGAAGGAAGAGGGAACAAGGCAGGAAGCGGCAGTGGACCGCGCAGAACATTCCAGACTTCGTCTGGGGGCCCCAGGCAGCCCCTTCTCGGCCCACCTGGGGCACCTGAGCCCACAGCCCAACCCCTGTGCCCACCCGAGTCCTCTGCAGCTCCCGGCCCCTCATCCCGGGGTCCAGCTGGTCCAACACGGTGGTCTCGATTCCCCCCCCCAAGCCCCAGCCCACCACCGAGGCCTCTGCAGTCTCAGGCCTGTGGGAGCGGCCTGGCCAACACCAGCATGGGACGCAAAGTCCCAGCCGGGTCCGCCCTGCCTGGGGACACTTGAGGGACTGACCTCAGGGTCTCCCCGCTTTGTGCCTGGATCTCACCCCCAGGCCCCCCTGCTTCTCCTGCCCAACTCACACGCTGGCTGGTGAAGGGGGAGACCCACCCCACCCGGAATACCCCCAGGCGTGAGGCCAGGAGGGGCAGCAGGCAGGCTCCACGCTGGCCCAGGTCACAGGG
The DNA here is from genome assembly GCF_028023285.1 of Balaenoptera ricei. Lineage (NCBI taxonomy): Eukaryota > Metazoa > Chordata > Mammalia > Artiodactyla > Balaenopteridae > Balaenoptera > Balaenoptera ricei. Next base: position 180,579,533 of record NC_082641.1, read on the forward strand.
CAGGGGTGGCAGGGACAGAGCGAGGGGAGGACAGGGAATGGATGGCACACCGGGGACAGCGCCGCGCCCTCTGCCCGGACACTCGCCGACGTCCCCTCGGAGGGGCCTCCTCATGGCCTCCCCGGGTCCCGCCATCCACACGCCCTCACTCACTCTCTGCAATTCCCTTTTGGAACCTTGTCTGTCCGTCGCCCCTGTGACCAGGTGGCCCTGTTGCCAGGGGCCACGCGGTTCCTGCACCCACTTCCACCAGCCGGGCCGGGGGCGGCAGGGACCACGCCAAGATGTCGAACTCCTCCCAGCCCAAGATGTGACCAATTATCTTTTGAATGAGCCACCCCGTTTTCAAGGAAATTAAGTTTTAAAAATAGCCAGGGGGAGGGGGAGAGTGTGAGGCGCTGCAGGGCTGAGACCTGGGGGAATCTGGGGGCACAGCTGTGCCTCGGGCCGGGCTCCCAGCAGACACCTCTGAAGCCCGCTGACGAGGGACCCACCCCCTCCTTGGCACACACAGGACCGCTTCTCTACATTTGATGTGGAAAATGAGGCAGAGAAAGCTCCCCAAGGACCGGGGGAGGGGCCTTAACATCTGTCCTTCAGCAAAACCACTAGGTTTTTTCTACCTTGACGTCTACCCAGAATCCACCACTGTCCCCGGCTCCTCTCAGCCCCCATCCTCTCCCACCTGGACCAGCTCAGTCCCCTCCCCTCTGGTCTCCAGCTCCCACCCTCCCTCCAGTCTGCCGTCCCTGCAGCAGCCACCAGGGGGCACCTGTGAGCACTTGAATCAGGCCCCGCCCCTCCTCTGCCCACAGCCTCCAGGGCTCCCACCTCCCTGGGGGTAAAAGCCCAAGTCCTCCCTATGGCCCACAGAGACCTGCACAACCTGCCCCGTCCCCTCCCTGCCCTCCCCCTCACTCACTCTGCTCCAGACACACAGGCCTCCTCGCTGTTCCTCCAACATGCCAGGCCTGGTCCTGCCCCAGGGCCTTTGCACGGGCTGTTCCCACCACCTGAAATAACCTTCCCAAGACCCCTGCAGGATTTGCTCCCTTGCTTCATCCAAGACCTGGCTCAGACATCACCCCCTCAGAAAAGCCGTCCCCCGACCACCTTGCCCCAAACTGCCCCTCTGGGGCCACTCTCCCCACCTCTAGGCTTTCTCTCTTCCCACCACTTGGCACCACCTGGTGCTTGTGTGTTGTATCTTCCCCCAACTACAGGGGACCAGATCTGCTTTGTCTCCTGCCAACAGGCACCTGCAGAGCTCTCTGAGTGCTAAGGGGGAGAGGCCCCGCCAGAAAGAGGCGGCAGGGGGCATGAGGCCTGTGGGGTCACTGCAGGGGCTGTGCCCCGAGCAGTGCCCGCCTGGTGCCCAGGAGAGGGCTGGCTCCCCGACTCAGCAAACAAGAAAGCACAAGGCCTTCGGGCCTGCAACCCCGAGAAAGCAGGAAGCGGTGCCAGGGCCAGCGCTCACTCACTTCCCCTATTAGCTGGAAAGGTCTAGCCACAGAAGCAGAGTCCTGCAGGGAGGCCGCGGGGAAGCCAGGCATCCCATGGGCATGGCAGGAAGCTGGGGCCCCCGGTGAGGCCGGGCTGCCCACAAGCCACACCGGGAAATCTGCTTGTAACCCATGAGGACAGTCGGCTCTGTGGCCAGCAGCCGTGTGACTCACTCTGAGCTACAGAATTCGACGGAAGGGACCGTGTGACGTGAGGAAGGCGGGCAGCTTCTGGTTCCACCCTCGGGGTCCCTGCTGGGGCCCTGGGGGAGACCCCCTGGCGGGGAGGGGCAGGCAGTCCCCTCCCCCGAGGCCTGTGAGCACAGGAGCCTCCTAGACTTCGTGCCGCCCGCCAAACCCGACCCAGATGGCAGAAGCGCAGGCAAGCGTGTGCAGTTTGCAGCCACGCAGCTCCGAGGTGGCTGTTACACAGCAGTAGCTGACTGACGCAGGTACCACACCTCCACACCGAGAGCACTTCCGAGAGGAATATAAGGATCCAGTTCCAGGGACTCCTTTGGGAGAGGGATAAAGGAGAGAGCACTTTACCTCCTCTGCCCAACTTGCATTCCTCACGCTCACAAAAGCATTAAACGTGCCACACGACAGATCACTCATCCTTAAAAAGGCATGAAGCACTGATACTCGCTGCAACGTGGATGGACCCTGAGAACACGATGCTCAGCGAGAGAAGCCAGACACAGAAGGACCCACAGTGGGTGTGATTCCACTGATGGGAAACATCCAGGACAGGCAGATCCACAGAGACAGAGAGTGGGTTCCTGGCTGTCAGGGGCTCGGGGGAGGGGATGGGGACTGACTGCTCATGGGGACTGGTTTCTTTTTGGGGGGGATGGAACGTTCTGGAATTAGATTTTGGTGGTGGTGGCACAACAAAGCAAACATAATAAAGACGACTGAATTGTGTATTTTAAAAGGGTGAATTTTATGGTATGTGAAGTCTATCTCAAAAAAAATTTTTTTTTTAAGGAATGAATCCCTTTAGTTGCAAAAACACCACCCAGTGATGTGCGGCACCAGAGCCTCCTCCAGACCCTGCTCCTCTGGCAGTGATGTTGCAAAGCAAGAGGATGCAGGCCTCAGTCTCCCCACCTCTGAAACGGGGTCGTGCAACCAGATGGAGGTGTCTGAGCTCAGGAAGGACAGCCAACCCTCCAGGCCGCCGCTCCCCCAACCTCCTGTGCGGAAGGACCGGCTTTTCCTTCTATTTCCAACCCATCCTGGGGCCAGACATCCATAAAACACAGTAAGAATCAGCTACTGGAGAAGTGAAGCGAAGACACGCAAGATCAAGCCCGAGGTTTTGCTCCTGATTCCACGCGCACACAACTGCAGTCAAACCAGACAGAAGTCACTGCCCCCACCTCCTGCTCTCACCTCGTGGAGGACCCACCGTCGTGTCAGCTGTGACACTCTGCGCAGCCCGGCCTCGGCCTCTCCTCTCCCCTCTGCGGACAGTGTGGGGGGCTCCGGGCACCCCCAAAGCCCACTCGCTGACCCAGCCCGCCCCCCAGCACTGCAGACACGAGGGCCGGGTCGCTCTCTGTGGAGCCGTCCTGGGTGCTGTGGGATGTGGAGCTGCATCCGTGCCCCCCCACTGGACGCCAGGGGCCGCCCAGTCGTGACGACCACAGGGGACAGGGTCCCAGGGGACAGGGTCGCCCAGGTGAGACCGTCTGCCCTAGTCCCTGTGGCTGAAAGCCCTCGGACGAGACGTTTACCACGGCAGTGACGGCCAGCATCACGCCCTCCCGCTGTGCTGGGCGCTGTGCGGGCCCTGTCCCGCAGACCGCCCGCCCCGCCCCGCCACTCGTCCCTAACGCCACACTGACCGGGTGACATGGGGACTGGCCTCCCCAGTCTGCGTGGGGACCTGAGGCGACGGTCCCCATGGGAAAGCAACAGGCAGAGGTGAGAACCCAGGCGCCCCTGACTCCACAACCCCGTGCTCGGCGAGTTTATCCCTCGGTTACACCATCAGAAACCCCCTACCTGGGCTCTCTTTCTGGACGTACAGCGTTGATGTGAGTTGAGTCAACTTTCAAAATCACAATGTTTTGGAGATAAACCTGGGTTTCTTGAAAAGCGAGCAGATCTACATAGACAAGGCCAACATCCTCACTTGCCTGGATCCACGTTCTTGACCTTCGTGGTCTGTTCCCCCCACGGTGCCCAGAGGACGCCGCCGAGTACCTGAGCCAGACCCCATCTGATTTAATGACCACATTTCACTACCACCATTTTACAGAAGGGGACGCACGGGTTTGGAGAAATTTAGGAAGTTACTCCAGGTCAAAGGTGAAAAAGCTTACGATCACATCTCAGAATCCAGAAAAGTGTCCCATAAAATTCAACATGAAAGTCATGTCCAAAAAACTACAAAGAAACTACAGGAAAGGGGGAAAAAAAAAAAAAAGCAGGGGTGGGTCATGAGGCAGGAACCACCTTTACTTAAAAATAAGTAGGGTGGGCTTCCCTGGTGGCACAGTGGTTAAGAATCCGCCTGCTGGGCTTCCCTGATGGCGCAGTGGTTAAGAATCCACCTGCCAACGCAGGGGACACGGGTTCGAGCCCTGGTCCGGGAAGATCCCACATGCTGCGGAGCAACTAAGCCCGTGCACCACAGCTACTGAGCCTGCACTCTAGAGCCCGAGAACCACAACTACTGAGCCCACGCACCACAACTACTGAAGCCCGTGCGCCTAGAGCCCATGCTCTGCAACAAGAAAAGCCACCGCAATGAGAAGCCCACACACCACAACGAAGAGTAGCCCCCGCTTGCCACAACTAGAGAAAGCCCACGCGCAGCAACAAAGACCCAACACAGCCAAAAATAAATAAATAAAATAAATAAATTTATTAAAAAAAATAATAAATAAGTAGGGGAATTCCCTGGCAGTCCGGTGGTTAGGACTCTGCGCTTCCACTGCAGGGGGCACGGGGTCAATCCCTGGTCGGGGAACTAAGATCCCACATGCCGAGCAGTGTGGCCAAAACAAAAACAAAAACAAAACAAAATACAAAGCAAACACAGTAAACATATTCATATCAACCACGAGACAAGGAGTGCAGCTGTGAGGGTTACCACTCCAGTGGGGGCACTGGCCAATGCAGTAAGAAAAAAGAAAAGGAATGAATATTGAAAAGAAAAAAGACAAAATTTTAGAAAATCTAAGAGAACCAACTGACCAATCATTGAATTAAATGGAGCGGAGCAAGGTGGCCAGACAGATACCAGTGACTCACCTGAGGTCATATTGCAGACACGTCAGGAAGAAGTGGGATCTGGGAGTTTCTGCCCTTTGCACCCACCATCTGCTCTTATATGTCTGCCTATCCATGGTTTCACACTTGGGTTAATTTTAATCTGTCAAATGTAGATGACCTCTCTGATTAACAGATGTTAACAGGGCAGCTGCTAATCCTTCCTTCACCAGGGTCACACCTGGTGTGACACTGAATAGATGCGAATCTGGGGTCAACACCACACAGTGACAGAAATAAAGAACTTTCATATTTTTATATTACCGCAGACTTTCACCGCCAGCATTCATGACAGGGAAGGCTAAGAAGTCTAGAGTTAATAACTGATGAGGGTAGTTAACGTCCCAAAGAACATGTTGAAAAATATCAAACTCTAGTTAATGATACACAAATGTAAGTGTTTCAGGTGGAGTGTGCTGATGTCTGCAACTCTGAAATGCATCCGTAAAATTAGATGGAGAGAAGGATGGATGAGTGATGGGCAGGTGGATGGAGGGATGAAGTAAATACAGCAAAATGTTAATTGTAGGATCCAAGCGGTAATCAGTCAGTGTCCACTGTCCAACTCTTTCAACTTTTCAGTACGGTTGAAGATTTTCTTAATAAAATCTTTTTCCTCCGGATTAAAGGTGAATTTTCCCCTTTGATGTCAGGTGTTTTTGAACTTTGGAGAAACACATTTTTGAGCAGATTATGCCCAAAGAATGTGAGTGATCACAGGGGCAGTAGTGGACACTACTGAGCACCAGCGTGCCAGGCCCGACGTAACAGGCATTGTTCATCACACGTTGGAGGAGGCACGTGCCTACCTCAGGGCCTTTGCACTTGGCTGTGCCCTCTGCCTGGGACGCGCTATCCCTACACCTCCTCGTGGCTGGCTCCTGTCCTCCGTGCTCGGGTCTCAGCGTGAATGTCTCTTCCTAGAGACCTTCCTCAACCACGCCGGCCCCTTCCCACCCCCGACCCCTTGCACCCTCTACCACGCCCGTTTATTTCATGATACACATCACTGTCTGAAGCTAACTTCTTGATCGCCTTGCTCCTTCCTGGGAGAGCAGAGACCAGACTGTCTCGTTCACAGCCGCTTCCCCAGACCTAGCCCGCCTGCTGGCACACAGTAGGAGCATAGTAACTACAGGTCCAATGGAGCTGGGGCAGGGGAGGCTGGGATGGAGAGAAGGGGATGGACGGATGGGGGAGCAATCTCAGAGGGGGACGGCCAGGATGAGGAGACCCCGCTATGGGAGGAAGTGGGGCTGGGACCCCTATCACTGAGACAGGGGCCCGGGAGGGACATCCTGGAGGTGGCTGGACATGCAGGGCTGGGGACACGTGGGAGGCGGGCTGTGGAGGTGGCAGCTGATGCCTAGAGCAGCGCTCAGCGCACAGCAGGTGCTCGCTGAGTCAGCGGTTGAATGGATGAAGACATGGACACTGGGAAGCACCGCCCGGCCCACAGCGGGGCTTGGCTGGGCCCACGGGAGGAATCCACACCCGAGGTCTGATTCCCCGTCCCGGCCAGGTGGCTCCGAGTCCACAGCCACCAACCAGCTGGGGCTGCGGCGTAGTGAGTGGGGCCTCACCGCGGGAGGACTTGGGCCATGGTCTGGAACTTCAGAACAGATGGCAAGTCTCCAAAAAATGTGTGGGGATTAATACAAGGTATTTCCTTCCTCTTGCGTATGTTTTCTCTTATGATTTTGCATTTATGACTTTGCACCCCGGAACGGTGAATGGAACCAGGTGAGGAATGAAAAATTTTCCCCGGTGAGCGACTTCCCAGACAATATTCTATCTGTTCACTCATTCATTCATTCCTTCATTCATTCACTCGTAACAAACTCAGTGAGCATCCCTTAGGTATAGGGTCCTGTTTTACAGATAAAATACTCCAGAGGAAACGGTTCCGTGCCTAATGTTTAATAAGAAGAGAGTTTAAACACCCAGGAAAGCACACAATAAAAGACAGCAATGTGTTACTATGCAGGTTAAACAAATCTTTTTTTGTTTATCCCTTAAGTCAGGGGTCAGCAAGCAGTTTCTGTGCAGGGTCAGAGGAGACCCAGCAGAGGCCACCCAGGCGTCCTGGTGAGGGGAGTGACCTAAAGGTGGGTCTCACCCATGGTGGCCTGCTCCCAGGGGACACTGCACCATGTCTGGGGACATCTGTGGTCGTCACCACTGGGGGGCTCCTGGCATCCAGTGGGTGGCGGCAGGGATGCTGCGCCACACCCCACAGCGCCCAGGACACCCCCAGGGAATGACCCGGCCTGACATCAGCAGTGCTGGGGGGAGACCTGGAGCAAATATAAAGATGTGTGGTACGGGGGGCAGAGCCTGCACATGCGGGTTCATTATACCATTCTCTAGGTGTTTAAAATATTTCATGATAAAAATATACTTACTCGTACTATCCTGTCTGCCTTGCATTCTGTTTGAGGTGCCCTGTAATACAAGGCTACGGCACACACACAGTCCCACCCCCTGCGCTGGGCTGGCGCCCCACTAGCTGAGTCTCCAACCCTCTTGACACCCCTGCGAGGTAATCACCATTGGACCCACTTCATAGCCAGGGAGGCTGAGGCCCAGAGGTCCAGCGAGTTCAAAGGCTGCAGCGTCACCATTTGCCGCACCGAGAGCCACATCGCAGGCCTGAGGGGGAGGAAGGTTCTGGTGCCGTTTCCAGGTAAACCAGGGGTTGGAGCCACGGAGCTTGACCAAGGCTGTGTGGCCAGCAAGCCCCGGGGCCTGGGTGGGGTTCTCGACCTCTGAGATCAACTGGGCTCCGGGACAAGCCCCTTCCCCGCCCCCGGCTGCCCATCCAGCAGCTGGCGGAGAGCTGCAGAGGCCCGGACAAGTGCACTGTGTGCAAACACGCTCTCAGGAGGCCAGGCTTTCGGAGAGCCAGCTGTGCTGCCACACAGCTCTGGGCCCGTTCACCCAACAGCGCGGGGCTGGGGGCAGGGGGACAAATGGAAAGGGCCCCCTCTTAGCAAAGGTATCTCATCAACTCAAGCCGTCAAGACACACGAGGTCCTGGCACCAGGAAATAAGGCCTCTTGTCTCACCATGAAGCAGTTGCCAGTCCCATTTCCCTCTTCACTCTGGCTCCTAGGGAGCTCAGAGTCAGACTGGCAGCCTCGCCCCCCAGCTCCCTGTCCCTAGAGGCAGGACAGCGCCAGCTCGCGAGGTGACACGGGGAGCTCCCCTCCTAGCCTGGCAGTTCAGGGGCAAGTCCCAACCTCCCCGAGCCTCAGTTTACCCACCTGCCAAACAGGTAAGAACAGTGCTGAGCTCCCAGGGTGTGGAGAGGAGTCTGAGGCACATAGAAAGCCGTCCCCAAACGCACCTTGTTAGTTTTCCCATCGTCACCCTCCCCCACCTTCTTCCGTTCATCACGCATGTTCAGTTGGCGAGTCTGGTGGGGACGGTCACGGGGGCGCAGGCAGGACACGGTGGAAGCAGCACAGGACAGCTGGCACCACACGCACCCCTGCCGACCCGGGTGTGCAGCCACGCGAGGTCTGAGCTCCCCCTCAGCGAGCATGGCCCACTTCACGCCCTCCCATCTGGTTCCTGGCCTCGTGTCCCTTCACACCAACATCTCCAGGGAGCCACACAACCCTCGCCCTTGGAATAACATCCCCGCGTGCCTGGGTTCCCTTCCAGAGTCCTCTGTGTGGGGAGGGAGTTGTGGCTGCCCTCCAGGGCCACGGCCACCCCCCTCTCGGCAGACTCGGCGGCTGCGGGGAGCCAGCTGGGCGGCCTGAGCCCCGGGCAGGGCAGGCATCAGGGGAGCCGAGAGCAGCCTCCCGCCGGACGTACGTGACAGGGCGCTGCAGGTCTGCTGGGGGACGCCCACCTGACGCCCAGGCAACCAGGTGCTGGGGACCCCCGCCTCACACCGTACACAGAAATCAACCCCGGACGGGGAAAGACTTAAAAGCAAAAGATAAAAAAACTTTAGAAGGAAATCAAGGAGGAAATCTTTCTGTCCTGGGGCGGGTGGGGATTAATGTCTCCCGTGCAAAGTGTGAGCTAAGTGGAGCTCCAGGGGGTCCCCAGGGCCCCGTGTGCACCTGGGTCCCTGCAGACTCACTGAGCCCCCGAGGGCAACTCTCGGAGGTGCTCAGGCCACCAGGCCAAGCTGGGCCGGCCCGTCCGCACAGCTACCAGAAGCTTCCTCCTGAACCCTTTCTGGGGCTTTCCCTGACCCTCCGGGTGGGGCCGTGCTGCCGACTGTGTCCTGCACCTGGCCTGGGGCCCTGCGGCCATCTGGTCACCTGTCCCCGCCTCCACTGGGCTCAAGGACAGAGTCGCTGCCAGGGCCGGCACCGGCCTGGCACGGAGCGCAGGCTCACCTCATGTTGGAGGACCGACTTTCACTCTGCCCCGGGGCACAGACGTGCCTGGCCCACACTATCACCGCACCTCCTCCTCTGCGGATTTGGGTGCTGGGGTGAGGAAAGCCGCATCCGGTTCACACCCAGGTGGAGCTCGCCTTCCCCATGCCCATCCTGGGACCTCGGCAGTCCCAGCTCTACCCTCTCCTGGCGGCCTGGGTCTCTCCCTCCGGCACGACACACTGCGACCCCACCTTTGGTGCTCTCCTGACTCCACTGAGAGCTCCACGGGGCAGGCTTCCCCTCTCCAGCCCCCTCAGTGCCCCCGCATCAGCCCAGGGCTGGGCATGGAGTGGACCTCAGTGAGTATCCGCTGAGCGAGAAACCCTGGACGGCTGCATGGAGGAGGCTGAGGACAAGCACCACCGAGAGCCTCAGAGAAGAGCAGTGGGGACGCAGCACTCACGAGTCTCAGACACGTTCCCCCGAGCTGGACATCAGACAAAGGGCTGAAGGCCCAGAACGGCCACGGCCCGTGGTGCTTCCGGCCCAGCCTGTCCCGAGTGATGCCCTACTCGTCTCTCCTATTCAGTGGGGGAAACTGGGCTCAGAGAAGGGGTATTTGGGTGTTTTGAGTCGAGACAGAAACCCAATTCACACTGCTTGGTGAAAAAAGATGTGTGGGGGGAGGAATATTTGTTCATGTAAGTCAAGGGCCAGCAAACTGCCCTGTGGACTCAACCCCCCACTGCAATTGTTATAAATAAAGCTTTATTGGCACACGGCCCCACTCACTCATTCACAATCATGGCAGCATCAGCTCCCACACAGACCACCCAACCCCTCACAGAGAAAGCTTGCAACCCGGCAAGACCAAGGAGGCTGGGCGATGGGCTTCAAGCCTCGCTGGGCTGGGGGCCCCGAGGACTCAGTCTCCCCATCTCAGCTCTGCTGCTGCCCCACCGGCAGGCACCTGGGTGTGGGGTGGACCAGCCCCTCCATCCTCTTGCCCCACATGAAGTCCCAGAGCAGGGAGGCTCTGATGCAACCAGGCCTGGTCCCACTCACCCAGGGCCGAGGCGCCCTGCCTGTGGGTTGGACAGGGGCTCACCAGGGGAAACCAGGTGGCCAGCGTCAGTGCTCAGGAAGGGGCCGGCAGGCGGGAGCCAGATCGGAGGACAGTGGCCGGAGCGCGGTGGGGACAGTGCTCCCCTCACCCTGCAGGCACCTGGCGGAGGGTCATGCACTATCTCAGGACTGATGCTCGAGGTTTCTTGGCCCAGTTTGCCTCCCAGATGTATTTTTATTCTCCAGCAGCCCGGGCTGAGTGGCACACACCGCACTGGATTTCAGCAGACCGAGGGCACTGAGGGAGGCGGGGCCATGGCCGGAGGCCCCCTGGTTGCTCACAGGGGGGTGCTGCCGGTTGGGGGGTGCTGCTCTCACAGTCCAGTTCTGGGCCCCATATCCCAGGGGCCACCAGACCCTATAGGCCAGACCAGGAGCCAGGCCCCTGATGGCCAGCTGGGCCCTGGGGGTGTCACAGGGGCTCCTGCACTTCGAGGCCCCTCTGAGCCAGGCATGGGGGAGCTGACTGCCCAGCTCCACCCAGTGAGACAAGGGCTACAAGCGCCCCGCTTTACAGATGAGAAAAGAGAGGCTCCAAGGCCAAACAAGCTGCCTGATCCCACAGCCACAGCACGGGCCCATCCTGGGGGCGGCTCCTCCAGCCTGGCCCACAGCCTCACTGCAACCTCGCGAGAGATGGAGCCGCGAGGTTTGGGGCTAAGCCACCCTCAGATTCCTGACCCACAGAAAGTGTGAGATGATAAATGTTTATTACTATGTTAAGCCACGAAGTTCTGGGGTAATTTGTTACACGGCAATAACTAACCGATGCTACCTGGGTCTCAACATGGCCCCTGAGGCACAAACGGGAGGAGTGGATGGAGATGGGAGAGCTGTCCAGATGGAGGGCCCTCCCGGCCCGCAGCTCCTCCTCCTTCCTCCCCCCACTGTGTTCCCCCTGCGTGGCCCCCTCACTGCTCTTCACACACGCCAGGCACAGTCCTGCCCCAGGGCCTTTGTACGTGTTTCTCCTCTGCCTGAACGCTCTTCCCCAGCGCACCATTCAGGCCTGGATCAAACGCCACCCCCTCAGAGAGGCCCTCCCTGACCACCGGCTGCAGCTGGCTCCCCACCCCACTCTCTGTCACTTATAAGTCTGCTTGGTTTAAACCTTCTTTTTTATAGTTTTGCTCCTCCGGTGGCTGCTCCCTTAGTAGCCATGAGCCCCGTGCGGGCAGCAATCACACCCTCCTGCACATCTACAGCCCAGGGAGCAGGTGCCTGGCACTTGGCAGGACCGCGGGCACCGGCACCACCCCCTTCTCCCTGGTGATGGCCCCAGGAGTCATGACGAGGTCTGGAGCCAGGGCGCCAGGGCTTGGCTCAGAGGGCACACAGGGGGCAGGAGCCCCAGGGCACAGGCTGCTTTGTGTGAGCCACCAGCTCCAACCCTCCAGTCACTCCAGAGACCAGCCAGGGCAGCAGGGACAAAGAGTTAACGCTGACCGAGTCTGTACCATGAGGCCAGGGCTGTCGATTTGTTTAATCTGCCCAATGGACCTGTAAGGCAGGTATTATGATTACCTCCACGTGACAGATGTGGAAGTTGAGGCTCGGAGAGACCAGGTCACTCACCTGAGGTCACCCAGGATAGAGAGGGAACGGATGGACTTGATTCCAGACGGCAGGCTTCAGCCTGAGCAACGACTGCATCCAGGAAAGGATGCAGGAAAGGAAAGAGCCAGCTGAGAGCCAGCACAGCCTCCCAGGCAGCGGGAAGAGCCAGTGCAAAGGTCCTGGGGTAGGACCGTGCCTGCAGAGCTGGAGGGGGGTGCGGGGGGCGGTCGGCAAGACGCTGTGATGCCAGAGCAGAGTCAGCGACAAGAGGTGAGGGCAGGGAGGGGACAGGCCCTGACACCACTGTCACCACTGGACCCACGTGTGGCTGGTGATTAGGGTCCATCTCCAGCGCTTCCCAGACGGGGGGCTTCCTTGGAGGCAGGGCCAGGGTCTGTCTTGGCCCCCGCTATGACCAGAGGCCAGGCCACAAGGGCGCCCAGACAACTGGATAGGGGAAACACTGGGGTCCCACCCACAGCAACACAAAATTAACTCAAAACGCATCACAAACCTACACGAACGCAAGAGCTGAGACCATAAAACCCTTAGAATAAAACAGGTAAATCCTCATGACCTCGGGTCAGGTAGGGATTTCTTCGCTACAACAACCAAGGCACAGCAGCCGAAGAAAAAAGAGAGAAATGGAAGCTGGTCAAAACTGACACCACTAAGAAGATGAAAAGACAACCCACAGAATGGGAGGGAATGCTGTGGATCATCTATTGGAAGAGGGGCTCATGTCTAGAACACAGAAGGAACGCCTACAATTCAGTAATGAAAGGAAAACTAACCCAACTGGAAAATGAGCAAAGGACTTGAATAGACGTTTCTCCAAAGAGGACACACAAACGTCCAACACGCACACGAAGAGATGTTCACCATCACTAACCGTCAGGGAAATGCACACCAAGACCACGGTGAGCCCCCCACCCCCTGGTGAGGATGGGGGAGGGGAAGTGGCGCGGCCGCTGTGGGAACGGAGCAGCAGCTCCTCAGAAGGTTAAACGGAGTTTCCATCTGACCCAGCATCACCACGGCTGGGTGTCCACCCAAGAGAAATGAGGACACGTGTCCACACAAAGGCTGTACGTGAATGTTCTCAGCAGCACGAGTCACCGCATCCAAAAGGTGCAAACACCCCAAATGTCCATCGACGTATGATGGATAAACACACATGTCCTTCCACACATGGGAGCATCACTCAGCCATGAAAAGGGGTGAAGCCCCGACACCCGCTACCACGTGGATGGACCCTGAGAACACGATGCTCAGTGAGAGAAGCCAGACGCAGAAGGACACACAGTGTGTGATTCCATTTACATGAAATGTCCAAACAGGCAAATCCACAGACACAGACAGTGGATTCGTGGTTGTCAGGGGCTGGGGAGGGGGATGGGGGTGACTGCTCATGGGGACGGGGCTTCCTTTTGGGGTGATGGGAATGTTCTAAAATCGATTGTGGTGATGGTCACACAACTCTGTGAATATAGTAAAAACCACTGAGTTGCACACTTTAAATAGGTAAAACCATGTGGCATGTGAATTATATCTCAACAAAGCTGTTACCCAAAAAAGTGTTTAGAAAAAAGTCTAAGTGCAGAATGAGGTCTGCAGGCCGACCTCGCTTTACTGCACTGAGCAGATACTGAGTTTTTGACAAAATGAAGGTTTGTGGAAGTCTATCAGCGCCATTTTCCCAACAGCATTTGCTCCCTTCGTGTCTCTGAGTCACACTGTGTTATTTCTCACAACATTTCAAACTTTGTCCCTACTATTATATTGTTATGCTGATCTGTGGTCAGTGATCTTTTATGTTACTATCAAAAAAAAGATTACTACTTTCTGAAGGCTCAGGTGACCGTTAGCGTTTTTTAGCAATAAAGTATTTTTAAATTAAGGTATGTGCATTGTTTTTTAGACATAATGCTACTGTACACTTAATAATACTACAGTATAGTGTAAAGATAACTTTTTTTTTTTCTGGCCGCATGCGGCTTGTGGGATCTTAGTTCCCCAACCAGGGATCGAACCTGTGCCCCCGGCACTAGAAGCGCAGAGTCCTAACCACTGGACCACCAGGGAATCCCCAAAGATAACTTTTATATCTGCTGGGAAACCAAAAATTCATGTGACTTGCTTTACTGTGGTATTTGCTTTATTTCAGGGGTCTGAAAGCAAACCTGCAGTGTCTCCGAGGTCTGCTTGCATTTTACAAACGCAACAGTAGGAGGTGTGTGACCAGGGCAGGTGTGCACCGCGAGTGCCTCCCAAGGGGCTGGCAACAGAGGTCCCTGGGGTGGGTATGAGGGTGGGGCCAGGCCTGTATCTCGTGCCAGAAACACAGAGCAGCTTTCCAAAGGAGGGAAAAGAAAAATCACGAGAAAGCTGAATTCTGGGGGGGCGGTGGGGGGCACATGCAAAGGCCCTGTGGTGACAGGACACTCTCCAGGAACAGCAAAGAAAGGGTCTGTTGTGGCTGGAGGGGAGGGTGCAGCTGGGGGCCAAGCCCTGACCAGCAGCCCATGCTGCTCCCCCCCCCCCATTTCACTGCACAGAGCAAGTGTTTCCACAGTGGTAAACAGGAAACCTTGCAAAGGACAGGGCCAGGGGTGGGGGTGGGGGGCAGGGTGTTAATCCAGAACTCACAGGCCCTAAGTGAAAGAAGGTTCCAGAACCTTCACCACTCATGCCACAGACACAGCCTAACACCCGTCTGGGCTGAGCACCGGCCTGCCACCAAAGTTCAGGGCCCGAGGCTCTGGGCAGAGACGGCCCTCAGGTCAGCAGACAATAACCACATGGAAGGTCTAAGGGGGGCGGACTCGGCCATGGAAATCGGGTGGGCTTCCTGGAGGAGCAGGCAGAGGACGGACTGTACAGGGGGGAGGAGGACCGAGGCAAGGAGGGTGGCTCCGGGGGTCACCAGGCACATTCTCAGTGGCTCCGCAGGTGGAAGGGTTCAGGCGGCTGGGTCAGGGTCACAGAGGGGCTGTCAGCCCAGGAAGGAGGCTTGTCCAGTCTCGGGCCCTTGGAGGGCCCCGCCGACCCCACGTCTCCAAATGCCGCGTGTTTTCCTGGACTGAATCCGGGAGAGGGAAAAAAAGTTACCATACGGGACGGTTTGGGTTAATTCACAAAACTGTGAATCCCGACTGCGGGCCGCGCCGATGTTCCATTTCCTCCACGTGACCCCTGCCCTCAGCTCAGAGAGCGTCTTTGTTTATCGGACGTACAGCCCGTCCTCTGTCCTCCTTCCTTACAGGTTCCACGTCTGCAAGTCCACCTACCAGCTGGAATTTATCTGTAACCCACACGCGCAGGGCTGCCACGCTCCTTCTCAGGCACACGCAGGGCACCGAGGTCTCGGGTGCCCTACACACGTGCCCAGCGAGCCCAAGCCAGGCGACGCCCTGCCTGCTCGGTTCAGCTCTCAGACCACAGACAAGTGTACTTTCCGTGGTCTCTTTAGTGCCATGTTTTCTGCATTTTTGTGTTTTTGGTGAGTGATTCTGCATCTAAAACTGCCCCCCAGCATAGAGCTGAAGTGCTTGCTGGCCGGTGTCCCAAGTGCAGGAGGGCAGTGACGTGCTCACGGGGACAGTACGTGTGTTAGATGAGCTTCGTTCAGGCAAGGGTTACAGCCCCGCCGTGAATGAATCAACAACTGGTATCAGACAAGGCGTCTTTAAACAGAAACGTACATCACACGAGGCTGCTGCATGGGGATCAGTTGTGACAATGGGGTGACAGAGGCGGAGCCTGGCCCCGCGTGTCCTCCCTCCCTTGGCAGAGGGCGTGTGGGTGTCGCCAGAGTGTCCCTGCAACTTTCCGCAGGCTTCAAAGGTTTCAAAATAAAACGTTAAAAAAATAATAATATATACGGAGACAGGTAAACATCCGGAACAACGGTCATTACCTCTGTAGAAACGGAGGGTCGAGACAAATAAATGCTCACTTTCCACTGACTGCAGGTCTGGGCTGCTGCTTTTTTCCAGTAAGCATGTTATTATTTGTAGCTGAAGGCATGCCTTTCGCACGAAGACAGAGGCAGATGAGGGGAACTGAACAGAAAGCCCAGAAATAGACCAGCTACACGCAAGAATCTGGTCGGTAATCAAGGTGGCATCTGAAATCCGTGAGGAAAGCAGATTATCCAGGAAGTGGGGCTGGGCTGACCCTGAGCCACCTGGGAAGACTTGGCTCAATTAAACCCTTGTACATCTTATGCCAGGATAAATGCCAAATATAACAAGAATTTAAATGTAAAGAAAAAAATAAGTAAAATTATAGAAGTACTAGAAGAATTTAACTGTAACCTCGGAACAGAGGACACATTTCCATCATGACACCAAACTGGGAAACCATAAAAAGAGACTGATAGGGACTTCCCTGGTGGTGCAGTGGTTAAGAATCCACCTGCCGATGCAGGGGACCCAGGTTCGAACCCTGGTCCAGGAAGATCCCACATGCCACGGAGCAGCTAAGCCCGTGTGCCATAACTACTGAGCCTGTGCTCTAGAGCCCGAGAGCCACAACTACTGAGCCCACACACCACAACTACTGAAGCCCACGTGCCTAGAGCCCATGCTCTGCGACAAGAGATGCCACTACAATGAGAAGCCTGTGCACCACAACGAAGAGTAGCCCCCGCTTGCTACAACTAGAGAAAGCCCACACGTAGCAACGAAGACCCAACACAGCCAAAAATAAATTAAATAAATAAGAAAACAGAAGACACTATCTAAAAAAAAAAAGAGAGAGGCTGATAAATGGGACCACATGAAAACAAAAACACCTGCCTGGCATTGATAATCATCTTAAGAGAAGATGGGGAAAAGCTACTTAAACTTACTTGTATCGTGGATTTAAAAAAAAAAATCTTCCATAATATATAAAGAGCTCCCACAGATCAATAAGAAAAAGACTGGTAAGTAATTTGAAAATGGGAAAGATACAATCAGTATACAGCTTCCAGAAAATGAATAAGAGTCCTGAGATGTGTAGGATTAAATGCAGGAATGGGGTGAGTGGTAAAAAGGGGTCTGTGAGTGTGGAATCAAGACAAGACAGAGTGGAGACCTGAACGCTTGTGGGGGCAAAGGCACCAAGGACTCCCTGGTGGTTGATGCTCCATTTACCAGCTCTGACAAAGTGCAGGATGCTGTCAAGGTGAGGCAGTCCAGTGCCACTGGACTGCCGTGTGACCTGGGCGGGCAAGTCTCTGCTCCCTTTGCTAGGATACATTTTTAATAAAACAAAGATGAAACATTAAAAGGAAAAAATACGTGAAGACATTTCCCTCTGATTCACGTTTCCCTCTGATTCACGTTATGATAAATACAAGCTGCAACTATGCCCAGACCTCCCTTTGTGCCGTAAGTTTGGCAAAGATGGAAGAAATGGGCGAGACACGGTGCTCTCACCCTTGCTGGAGGGAACTCAGAACGGTTCACCTTGGGTTCATCACGTGCATCTTATGATGCTCTGACATCTCGGGGGCCTTGCAGACCTGGGGACTGTCCCTCCTGGAGTCAGCCAACCCCTAGATCACAAACCACCTGCCTGTGAGCACATCTCTGCTGTGCCAACCAAGCCACTACGGGCCACACCCTCAGCACTCCTCATCCTGCTCACACGCAAGCCCAGGGGCACCGCCTCAACCGCCCCCAGCCAGAGCCCATGCCAGCCCACAGCCGCCGCCATCGAACGAGCCGATCCCAAGCTGGCTCAGGGTGCCAACGGTGCCCGTCCCTCCCATCCTGCGGAAACCCCAGGAAAGACCCATGTTTTCTCTGCGTCCAACCTGGCTTGCAGAGACGCCTCCATTCCCCATAAGCTAAGCCCCGTCCTGGACGGTTCGCATGAGCTGGCTCATCTAATCCTCATGGGATCCCCGAGAGGAAGGCGTGCCTGGATGCCGCTTCACCAATGCGCTTCCCGTGGCTGCTGGGACCCTGCATCCTGCCTCTTCTCCACCTGCGCCCGCCCCCTTGGTCACCTCCCTCGTCACACGCTGTAAAGGCCATGTCCTGCCAGGGGCGCTAAGACGTGTCCCCCCATGGACCCATCGGCTGCCTGGTCATCGCTCTGCACGAGGAGGCCCTTTCCCTGCCTCGTCCCCACCTCCTCGCCCCATGGCCGTCTGCCCAACCACCCCCTGGGCTCCAGACTCAGTCCTCTGCCCCCCACGTCTCCACGTCTCATACTCGCACTGCGCCCGACCGTCCCCCATCTCAGCCGAGGCAGCTTGTCCTTCCAGGGTCTCAGACCCCAACCTGGCAGTCACCCTCTACTCCTCTCCCCTCCCCCGCCACACTCAACCCTTCAGTAAGTCCGGTCGACTCGGCTTCTAAAATCTACTCTGCATCACTCCTTCCTCCTGCCTCCACCCGAGCCCAAGTCCCAGCATCACCACCTGGACCAGCACAGTCCCCTCCACCCTGGTCCCCAGCTCCCACCCTCCCTCCCCCCAGTCTTTCCCCCACAGTGGCCAGAAGTAGCTCATGAGCACCTGAGTCAGGCCCCACCCCTCCTCTGCCCACAGCCCTCCAGGGATCCCTCCTACCTCGGGGTAAAAGCCCAAGTCCTCCCTGCGGCCCACAAGGTCCTGCCCGACCTGCCCTGTCCCCTCCCTGCCCCCCCTCTTCCCTCTCTCCCCCTTGCTCACTCTGCTCCATCCACATGGGCCTTACTGTTCCTGCAACAACCCAGGCACAGTCCTGCCCCAGGGCCTTTGCACTGACTGTGCTCTCTGCCTGGGAGCCTCTCCCCACACCCCCTCAGTGCACAACCCCTCCTTCCTGCAGATCTCTGCTCAGATGTCGCCCGTCACCCCTCCTGAGTACCTGGCCTCTATCAGCTCCCCCAACGCCCGTTTTTCTCTCCCCTTCTCTGCTCTGCTCTTCCCCGCGGCACTCGCCTCCCCTGCCGTGTTACACCTCTCTCTCCTTTCTTCACTTACTGTTTGCACACACCGCGCCCGCACCCCCGGCATGCACACAAGGACCGTGCCCGTCCCATTCGGGCCTCCCCAGCACCTGGCCCGAGCAGTCTTCAGCAGCATCTGCTCACGAACACCTGACCTGTACCCCACAGCCCGAAACCTTCAACGGCAACCCCGTGCCCCCAGGATAACGGCCCATATGTGTGCATGACATGCGCATGATCGAGACAGAAGAGCAACTGGGGCAGATGCTGGGGTCCCTTTCCTCAGTCAGAGCCAGAGGCCAGGTCTCCAAATGCCTTTCCACTGGCTCAGGCACTTGGGGCCCCTCAGGCTGGACCCCTAACCCCTCCATGGGGCCTGGTGGCACCTAGTACAGGGGTCCCGAGGCTAATCCCCAGGTCAGTAATCCCCCCACGTGGGCAGTCCCCACTGTCCAGCTGGCAGCAGCCAGGAAATCCTGGCTGGCGGGGTCCTGACCTGCCCTGTCACATGTGGTGCCACACAGCTTAGTGGGGACAGCGGGAACAGGAGGGCCCGGGGCCTGGTCACCAGGCTGGTAAATGCCCGGGCCACACGGCTGTCACTTAACGAGCACCGCCGGGGGTGCGGGTCTCACCTCTCCATGCCCCGCCGAATCCCTGGGACCCCTGCCCTCATTCTGAGAGGCGGAGGCAGGCACACTGTCCTCAGCCCAGGCAGGGCTGAGCCCGGTCAAGCCCCAGGCCGCCCTGCCCAGGATCCCGTGGGAATCCACCAGCCTTGGGGGCCCCGAGCAGCCCCCCAGACCTGCTCCTCACCCATCAGCACAAGCCTGCCAGGGCGTGGACCCCCAGACCTGCTCCTCCTTGGGCCTCGCCAACCGCCCTCCCCCCACCAACTCCAGGGTGCAGGCCTCCCTCCCCTCTCTCCCCCACCACGAGACCACCGTCCAGGCCCCCAGCCCCACTCACCTGGACGCCCACCCCCGCAGCCCCTCCCCACCACGCAGGCAGAGGGCTCTCGCTCTGTAAAACATGACTCTCTGCCCTGCTTAAACCCACCAGCACCACCGACTGGCCTCAGACCAGAACCCGAGCAGGGCCAGGCCCCCCATCCCTTCCCTTCTGAGGAACGAATCACGCTCATTCCTGCCTCAGGGCCTTTGCACTGCTGATCCCTCTGCCTGAATGCTCAACTGCGGCTGCTATGTCTCACTTGGGTCACCTGCTCCCCTGACCACCTGGCAGCAGCAGGCCCTGGTCACCCCCTGGGGCCACGGCGCCCATTTCACTGCCCTGGCAGCTCCCCAGGGGCCGGCGTGGTCTGACTTAGGGGTCGGCAAGCGTTCTCCGTAGAGGACCAGCCAGTGAGTGTCTCCGACTTTGCAGGCCACGGGTCTCTGTCTCAACTCTCAGCTCTGCCGCTGTAGCTAGACAGCCCCGTGGACCACAGGCGATTGACAGGGAGTGGCGAAGCGCCAAGAAGACGTGACAGACAAAAACCGGCGGGCGGGATGGACCCGGGGCCTCAGTCTGCAACCGCTGGCCTCACCTATTTACTAGCTCGCCATCGCATCCTGACCCGCACCAATCTGAAGGTGAGGGAGCCCAGGCGCCGGACACCCGCCCCCCCCCAGCAGGTGCTCCATAACGTCCAACAGGCCCTGCCCAAGGGCAAAGCAACAGGTGATCGCACGTCCCCGTGAGCCGAGTCAGATGGCAGCCCCGCCTGCCCAGGCTCTGGGGGAAGCGGTCCCTCGAGCTGGCACCCATGTGGGGCCGGCCAGGCCAGCACCCTTCCAGGGCTCTACAAGCCAATCGACCTGATCCAGCTCCATGAGAAAGGCACAGTCATCACACCCATTTCACAGATGGAGACACCGAGGCAGAGGACCCCCTGGCTGGCAACGGCGGTCCGGCTCCCAAGGCCTCTCCGCGGAGAGGACCAGGCTGCCGGCCCAAGCGCCGGACATGGCCTCACTAGAAAGTGGCCAGGGCGGGATTAGAACCGGAGCCTTCTGCCTCCAAAGGCCATTGTTGACTCCCAATGAGCAGACGAGGGACGCTGCTGCCCGCGGTTACAATCCGCCCACAGCTACAGAGGAGGCCCCTGGTGATGAGGCCCCACCCCCAGCCATGCTGGCCCGAAGCTGCTTTTCGAGCACATGAGGCCTTTTGCTTGGGCCCTGCTGGCTTCCTGCGCCTCCTTCAGGCCTCCCTCAAATGTCATGGGAAGCCTCGTTGAGAGGACACAGTAGAGCAAGAACTTGAAAGAACTAAGGAAGCAAATGGCAGCGATACGGAGGATGAGCATCCCAGGCAGAGGGCACAGTGGGGCAGGACCAGGCCTGGCGAGCTGGAGGAACCGCGAGGAGGTCAATGTGTCCGGAACAGAGTGAGCGAGGGGGAGACAGGGAGGAGGGGAGGGCAGGGAGGGGACAGGGCAGGTCGTGCAGGGCCTTGTGGGCCGCAGGGAGGACTTGGGCTTTTACACCCAGGAGGTGGGACCCTGGAGGGCTGTGGGCAGGGGAGGGGCGGGGCCTGAGTCAGCTTTTAGTGGGAGCCTTCTGGAGTGAGCGGGAGGGAGCACAGGAAGAGACAGGGGGCCAGGCCAGCCATGGATGATGGGACTGAACCAGGTGGTGGCAGAGGAGTGGGGAGCAAATGGGTGGATTTTCAGTCCACTTTGAAGACAAAGCCGACATAATTTGCCACCAGGTTAGACGTGGGAGGGGCCAGGGGTCAGTGGGGAATGCAGCTGACTATTCTGAGAGATCACGGAAGCAGGAAGGACAGGAGGGAAACTGCTCAGAAACACCAGGCCACAGCGCAGGCCAAAGCCCACAGGCAGCTTGTGGACACCCACAGGGGCCCCGTGAATGTGCCCAAGAGCCCAGCCTTTCTGAGATCCTCCACAGAACCAGGCACCCCACAGAGTCCCCAAAAGCCAGCAGAGAACACCATCGGGCCTCCCTGGACCGGGGCTCGGGAGCCCGGGAGTTTAAAGTAACCGGATTCTAAAACACCACCGATACATTTCACCTCCCATCAGATTGGCCAAAATGACCGAGGCCGATAACATCCGGAGCTGGCAACGCTGCGAGGAGACAGACAGTCTCTCTTGGCTCCTGCCGGACCTTTCCAGAAAGCCAGGGGGCATCAATCTGGTTGCGCCTGACCCAGCGGTTCCAAGGCGGGGACTCCAACCACTAGAACTGAGAGCACCACGGCTACAGGCCCACGTTCAAAGATGTTTACTGCAGCATCGCTTGTGACAGCAAAAGCCGGCTCCAGAAACCACTGGATCGTCCCTCAGCAGGAAGCTCGTGCCTAAAGGGGGTGGGCTGTCACTAAAGTTCACCAAGCGCCCTCCACCTGCTGATGCACTAACTCAGGTAAAGCTGGCAGTGTGGCCCCATTTTACAGATGGAGACAATGAGGCTCAGAGAGATCAAAGCATTTGCCCTGTGAGGTCACACAGAAATTGAGTGGAACCCAGGCAGGATAAGGGGTTTCCACCTTCTCAATCACAGCACCATATTCTCTCTCTCTGAAGAAGAGAATTGATACCAACGTGGGGAAAAAAAGCCGTATTATGGATAAAAAGCAAGCAAGTTACAGAATGATGGGTGAAGTATGGCAGCCCTCACCCCGGGTGACTGTGTCTTCAGGGAACACTGGGCGATGTTCAGGAACATCTGTGGTTGTCAGGACTGGGGGGGCTCCTGGCATCAAGTGGGTGGGGGCAGGGATGCCGCTGGACCCCACAGTGCCCAGGACGGCGCCCACAACAAAGAACTTTCCAGTCCCAAACTAGCGCTGAGGCATCGAGACTCTGGCATCGTACGAACCCCCTGGTGAGCAAGCAGACCCATCTGAGTGTTTACGCATCTGTTCGAGCAGCAGGAAAGGCATGGACAGTTGTTCCCCAAACTTAAGAGAAATGGGTTCGGCGGAGGAGAGACAGCTATTAGCCCTAAAGTGAGTGAAATAAGTGATCAGCTGTGGGAACCGGATTTCTGCTGGTTTGGGGACAGGAGCGGGGACGGCCCCTTATGGGCCAGGTCCCTGTGCTCAGACCCAACCACAGCCAGGGCCTGGGACTTTATCTGCCCCCATCAGATCACTTAGCCCCTGATAAGACAAGTGTATGCTGTGTGGCTTTCCTGTGGGCACTGCATCCTAGGCTATTGTGTCTCTGCCCAGCACAGGGCAGAGGGCTGCTGAAGGAGGTCAGGAGGCTGAGAAAGGACTTCAGCCGGGTCCCTCTGCCATGTCTGGGGCTGGCCAGGCAGGGCATCGCCGCCAGCAAAGACCGGGAGCCAGAGGGCCGGATGGTTGGAGCTGAACCAGGGTAACCCACCAAGCAGCTCCAGATGGCAGCAGGAAAGGAAGCGGTGGGAGTCCTCTGGAGCCCGGGGGAGCTCGCTCACTCTGGCTCTTTCTCCAGACATTTCTCCCAACTCCCAGGCAGCACAGCATCTGCTTGCCTGCCAAGGAAGCTTCGGGAGGCCCGGGGGAGAAGGAGGATGGATGCCCCTGTGGGTGTCTACAGGGGACTCGCCAGAGAGGGCTGCCTGGAACAGAGAACTCCGCGGATCCAGAAACTTCCTATTTGGGAGCCTGCAACCTTGACCAAGAAGGAACCAGGCAGTGGCTGGGCTCTGCACACCGCCCCCGGGAAAGGCAGACCGTGGGCCCACAGGGCTGGGCGAGGCTGCCTCCTTCCCCAAACCTGCTCTGCTAGAGGGCCAGGGAGGCATGCCAAGGAGAGAAGCTCAAGAAAGCAGTGCCCCTACAGAGCTACGGCAGCCCCCCAACATCCAGGGAAAAGGCTGCAGGGGGCCTTCTCCTCCCCCACCTTGCTTGCCAAGCCCTGGCACTGAAGGTGCCTGGAGATGTCATCCCCCTACCTACCTCCGGTTACAGGAGGTAAACTGAGACCCAGAAAGGGAAGGAATGGCCAGTGGACTAGAAACCAGGTCTGGTGAATTCCACAAAACTGAGGTAGTCAGGAGGCTGACCCAGCTGGCCTCGGAGACCCCCCACTTCCGCCACAGCAGCCCCTGCCCTTAACGACCAGTAGGATGTGCCCACAGGGTGACGGCTTGCAGGGGAACGGGTGAGGCCCCGAAGCTGATACCAGCAAAGTGGACGGCCCCGAGCAGTGGGTCCAGACGGTGGGGGGGGAGGTGGGGGGGGAAACATGTGGGACAGCGTCACCCCTTGGAGGCAGGGCCCCCCACCGTAACGGGGGTACTCCACTATCCCACATGCAGAGCAGCCCCCTGACAACAAGACTGGGTGGGACGTCGTCCCCAAGCGCCCTCAGCAAGAGGCAGTGCACCCACCTACCGAGCGTCCTAAATAGGGGTCGCATCCTTCTCAGAGGTGAGGACCCATCTTCCCCGCATGCCTCCAACGGGGTCTGCTCCACCCACAGCCTCCCAGAATGGGGCCCTGCGCCCACCCCCGCTCCCAGACAGGCGGCTCCCCCAAGAACCCCGGGAATGGGCGGCGCCACCCCGACCCCAGGGCGGGGCGTCTCGGGCCCCGCGGAGCGTCCTCCGGCCCCGGAGTGGGGCGTTCCATCCCCCCCGCGAGCGCCCCCGAGTGGAACGTTCCGGTCTCCCCGCTGCGGGTCCCGACGCCCCTCCGGCGCTCGGACGGGTCCACTGGGCCTTGGCAGGGGGGGGCAGGCGGGTCCATTCGGGGAGCGGGGAGAGAAGGAGGAAGGTCCGGAACCGTTACCTGCTGCCGCACTGCTCTCTGCCGCCCAGGCCGCCTCCGAGGTCACGGCCCCCGCCTCGGCGCTCTCCGCCTCGTCCGGCACCTCCAGCTCCATGGCCGCGCGCGGACCTGCCGGCGGGCGGGCGGGCGGGCGGCCGGAGGCTGCTACCCGAGCTGCGGCCGCCGCCGCCGCTGAACAACAACCGCCACCGGCTGGAGATCTGAGGGAGGGGGCCGGGCCCAGGGAGTGAGGGGCGGGCCCGGGGCGGGGCCAGGCGCTGCGCCATCGCGCACCGCGCGCACCGCCAATCGGAGCTCGGGGGCGGGGCCTGCGTGCGTCCCGGGCCCCGGGAGCGCCGCGAGCGCCCTCACGTGCCCAGGGGGTGGAAGGGCAGCGCCATTCCTGTCAATATTACTGTAGTACGTAAGAGCGTTATTATATACATAACGACCATAAATAATAATTACAGTTAAAAATTGTCATCATATTAAAAATAAAATTTATATTACATATGCTTATGTTTGATATAAATAATAGTTACGTAATAATAAGAAACAAATTTTTATCATTATGCACAATATACAAATTATATGTGATATTGTCATGATACATTAATGTGACTATTAAACAAACAGTAATATGGTTTTGTAATAAGTAATATTAATATGTAACGTAAAAATATTATTTATGATATATAACGTAGTAAAAATTAGTTATATGTAACAATAATATCCTTAAATGCCAAGCTTAGTGCTAAAGCCTTTATATGCAATACCTCCATAAGTTAGGGACCTGCTTTTTGTTTCCTTTTTTTTTAACTACTACCATATTCTCAATACCTAATGCAGAACATTACACCTAGAAGACAATAAATATTTGATAATATTGATCAACCGGATGGAAACTATTATCATCCCCATTTTACACATGAGAAAACAGGAGCGCAGAGAGCTGAAGCCACGTGTTTGGTATCACACAAAGGACCGTGCTGTGAAGCGTCCCCTTTACTTATTGTATTAAGAATAATAATATTATTTAAGTCTAATGGTGAACTCACCAACAACATGGTTAGGCAGTCATTCATTCTGAGGTCATGGTTTGGGGAGTAATAAATGTTGCTATTAGTAGTTTTATTCATTATTAATGATTTCTGCTGGGAGGCAGGTGGGGGAGTCCAGACGCTCAGCTGGTGTGGGTGAAGCTGGGCTGTTTTCACCCAGGTCTGTCCGACTCCAGACACATGACCCCTCTTCATTGTCAGGGTGCTGGCGAGGTCAGCGGGAGGCCGACAAGGCTGGGCTTAGGGGTGCTTGGTGGTGGATAAGGGGGAATCAGCAAGATGGAGCAGGCCTCGGTCTGACCCAAGGCTTAGAAAGATGCTCCTGAAATGTTCTCCATCAAAACAAGGAGAAACATCAAGAAAAAGGAAGACGCAGAGAACAGGACCCAGGACGAGGTGGAGGGATCCCCTAGGTTAGCTGTGTCCTGTTAGAATTAAGCCTACCCAGAGAGGAGGAGTCAAACAGCTCCAGGGAATCAACAGATGATGGATAAACACAATGTGGTCCATTCATACAATGGGATATGATCCCGCCTTAAAAAGAAGGGAATTCTGACACACGCTGCAACGTACGTGAACCTGGAGGACGTGATGCTCAGTGAGAGAATCCAGACACAGAAGGACAACTACTGTCTGATTCCACTCACAGGAGGTCCTAGAGGAGTCACATCCACAGAGACAGGAAGTAGATGGTGGGGACCACGGGATTGGGGAGGGGCTGGGGAGTCAGTGTTTCCTGGGGACGGAGCTCCAGTTTGGGAAGATGAGAAAGTTCTGGAGATGGGCGGAGGGGATGGATGCATGACAATGAGAATGTGCTTAATGCCACTGAGCTGTGCACTTAAAAACGGTTAAGACGGTAAATTTTATGTTATGTGTATTTTGCCACCATTTTTTTTTTTTAATAAATTTATTTATTTATTTATTTTTGGCTGTGTTGGGTCTTCGTTTCTGTGCGAGGGCTTTCTCTAGTTGCGGCAAGCGGGGGCCACTCTTCATCGCGGTGTGCGGGCCTCTCACTGTTGCGGCCTCTCTTGTTGCGGAGCACAGGTTCCAGACGCGCAGGCTCAGTAGTTGTGGCTCACGGGCCTAGCCGCTCCGCGGCATGTGGGATCTTCCCGGACCGGGGCACGAACCCGTGTTCCCTGCATTGGCAGGCGGATTCCTAACCACTGCGCCACCAGGGAAGCCCGCCACCATTTTTTAAAAAGGCTCCAGAAGTTCTCTGGACACACGCCATGGATAGAACTCCTGATTCATTTTGAATCTGTCTCCAGAGAAGATCTACATCAGTGATCCTCAAAGCTAGGTGCCTGGACTTGCCCCCATCAGCATCAACCAGGAGCTTGTTAGAAATGTAGGTTCTCGGGCCCCAGCCCAGCCCTCCTGCATCAGAAACCCCGGGGGCGGGGACCCACAGTCTGTCTTTCAGTGAGCCTCCCAAGGCAATTCAGATGCCTGATAGAGTTTGAGAACCACTGGCTCAGACAACTGGGAATGGAGAGGAGGGGCCGGGATCCCGTGGGGTAGCGGCTTTTGCTCCTCTTGCTTCATCCCCCCAAGTGCCTGCTCGATATTCCCATTTTGCAGGATGGAAAACTGAGGCTGCCCAGCTGGGGCTGGTTGCCTGGTTTCGGGCACCCCCTTGTGGCTATCGTGGCTATTTCTGTCAGCACTGGGTCCTGCAGGTAAGAGGGACTTTGTAAGTCTTCCACTCCCTCCCCATATTCCATTCATTCATTCCACAAATATTTATTGAGCACCTACTGTATACCAGACACTGTTCTAGGCCAGGAGGATACACAAATAAGCAGGACCAAATCCCCGACCTCAGTGAAGAGACATCTACGGAATTCCCTGGTGGTCCTGTGGTTAGGACTCCACGTTCTCACTGCCGAGGGCCTGAACCCTGGTTGGGAACTAAAATCCCACAAGCTGCGTGGCGTGGCCAAAAAAAAGAGAGAGAGAGAGAGACATCTAGAAGACAAACAAACAAGCAAACAAGACACAAGGCGTTTCAGCTGCTAATAAATACTTTGAAACTAATACAGATGTGATACAATGGCAACAAAATGTGATTGCAAAAGGCTCCACAGCTAATACGTATTAAGCTCCTATTCCAGTGTTTTCTGATAGAACTACAAGGCAAGCCCATTTCAGTTTAACTTTTTAAATGTCATTTAAAATTTTCTAGCAACCACATTTAAAAAAATTAAAAAACCAAAAGCAGGTGAGATAACTTTTAACACTATATTTCATTGAATGCAATACATTCAAAACTATTATCATTTCTACAGGGAATCGATAGGTAAAACCAATGAGCTATTTTACATGCTTTTCTGCACAGCTGCTCTTCCAAATCCAATGAGTATTTTACCTGCATGTCATTCATTCAGACCAGCCACCTGTGGGTCGCAGCTGGAAGGTGCAATTCTACTGTGTGCCCAGCAGAGTTCTCAGCACTTTATGGACGGACGTTCATTCACTTTACTGTAGGAAACAACCCTAGGAGCAGACGCCAGTGTTGTTCCCATTTTTAAATTTTATTTTAGTTTTCATTTTATTATTATTATTATTTTCATATTTTTTTTTTGGCCACGCCGCGCGGCATGTGGAATCTTAGTTCCCCAACCGGGGATCGAACCTGTGACCCCAACACTGGAAGCGTGGAGTCTTAACCACCGGACCGCCAGGGACGTCCCCGTCGTTCCCATTTTTTTAGATAAGGAAACTGGGGGGCTGGTGACTTGCCCAAAGCTGCCCAGCTGGGAAGTGATAGAAAATTCTCAGTGTGGGAATCCGGCCAGTCACTTGGTGTCACAGAAGCAGAATTTGCGCTCAGATCTGCGGGGAGGGAAGGAGCAGCCCTGCCACAAGCGGTGGGACGCTGTGCCTGGTGGAAGGCAAGGCGAGCAGTGAGGGGATGGGGGGGGGGGGTGGGCAGGGATGCGCCGTTCATTCATTCATCCTTGAATTTTTCCACAAATGTCTCCCAAGGACCTGCCACATGAGCCAGTCCCTTGCTGATGCCAGGGGCTCAGCGGTGGCCTGTGCAAGCAGGGCGGGACTGGGCGTCCCTGGCCTCTGGGCCGGCAGGGGTTAAGGTCAGCTGCTCCCACGTGAGAGCACCTTGCGACAGAGCAACACACCCGACCAGGTCTCTCTCACTCTCGCTGGTTTGCCTGCGCCTGTCGCCCTGCTGGTTCCACCTGGCACGGGACCGGCTAGCCTGTGGCCACCGCAGGGAGGCAAAGTTGGGCAAACAGGTGGGGAGACCAGAGCTCAAGCCTCGGGTCCCCTCCCCGCCCCTGATGCCAGGCGGAAGCCCAGGCCCTAGCTCCTGTCGTCTGCCCAGAGGCCACCCAGCCTCCTAGACAGGTGAGTCCCCCCACCCCGATCTGCCCACCATCCCGAAGGCACTGCCCAGACTGGGCTCCCCACTGTGGGGTCCTGGGCCCCCCGTCACCTCCCCCCACCACCAGGCTCCTCGGAAAGCAGGAAACTGACACCGCTGTGTGGGCATTTGACATAGTTTCTAAGGGATTATCTGGCCGGCGGTTACTGCCCCTGGCAGCCCGCCCAGGATGCCATAGCCGCAGACTTCAGAGGGTCATTGTTGGCCCCGGCTGTTGCAGGGGGGCTGAGGGGGCACAGACTGGCCTCTGATCCCCCAAACTGAGGAGGGGAGGCTGGCGGGGAGATGGCAGGTGAGGCAGCCTGGGACCTGCTTGGTATCTGGGCCTCCTGGTACTTCGTAAGAGGCCCCCAAGTTTTCAGACAATTGCATCTCATCTCTGACCCCTCTCCAGGTGCTGGAGCTGGGGGAACGGGGGGTTCTGGGGAGGCTTATCTTGCTTATCTTGATTTCTTCTCTGGGTGAAATCTCCCAGCGGAGAAGTGCAGGAAGGGGCGGATGGATGGTTGTCACAACAGTCTGCAGAGCTGACTGTGGGCAAGGAGCCAGGATGGTCTCCGGGCAAAGGAAGCTTAGACCCAGGAGAAGACAGGGATCCAGTGGCAAGAGCTTTTTCTGGGTCATTTGCTCCCAAAAAGTGCAGGACAAAGAGAACTTCCCAGCCAGCCAAGTGTCTGATTGCACCTCAAGGCCTCAAGGCTCTTTGTCTGGGCCCAAGAGGGCCCTCTGGGGCTCGGGAGGCATGAGCGTCCCAGTTGCAGGGTATAGAGCCGGCCTGGCATTTGGGGTCACTCCCGGGAAGCAGAGCTGCTTTTAAGATCTGGGGTCTGTGGGGTTGGGAGCGGGGACATCTCGACTGTCAGATCCCGCCCTGCCTGGGTTTGGAGAGAAAAACCCATGGAGTCAAATAGAGCTGGCTTCAGTTTTCCACTCTGTAAACTGGGTATAATAAGAGTCACCACGTCGCAGGGCTGCTGAGAACAGCATATGATAGAGCAAGTAATAGATTCCCAGTCATGCAGGGGTCAAGGTAAACTGTCCCACCCCAAATCAGAACTCAGAATGCCAAGCCAGTGGCAATGTCCCGTTGCCTTCCTGTTTTGCGGAGGTCGAACCCGGGCTCAGAGAGGGGCAGCCACTTGCCCTGGGCTGCAGAGTAAAGTAGGGCTGTCAGCCTGATAGGAGTCAAATTGCGGAGAGTGGGGAGGTCTGGGGGCTGCCTATGCCCCCAGCCAATACCCCAGTTTCAGAATCTGTAAGAGTCCTGCCTCCCCGGCTCAGGGCTTCTGTGTGGCCCCAGTTCTGGGGAAAGTCCACCGCGGGAGTTTGGGTTCCTGTTCTTCCACCTCGGGTCTGGCCTGGCGCCAGGGGAGCTCTGTTTGCTCAGGGTGGAGCCTGACACCCTTTGGAATGGGCTGAGGTTAGCGGGGAACATGACTGGGGGGGCGGGGGTGCCCAGGGAATGAACCTGCATTTATGGAGCACCTACTGTGTGCCGAGTGCTGTTCTGGGGCTTGAGGATTCAGGGGTGATCAAGAGAAACAAAGATCCCTGCTCTTGTGGGGCTTGTGTTTTGGTGGAGGAAGACAGGCAAGAAACAAGAGACACAATAAGGAAGTAAATTGTATCCTGAATTGTATCCTGGGTTAGAGGATGGTCAGTCTTACAGGGAAAAAAAAAAAAAGTGAAAGACATACAGGGATAGGAGTAAAACAGGCAGGGGGGTGTTTTACAGTCTTAAGTAGAAAGATTAGGGGAGAATTCATTGAGAAGGCGACATTTGAACAAAGACTTGAAAGAAGTGAGTAGTTGGGGGAGGGGCATTGCAGGCAGAGCACACAGCCCGTGCAAAGGCCCTGGGGCAGTACCATGCCTGGCGAGCTGGAGGAACCGCTAGGAGGCCTGTGTGTCTGGAGCAGAGTGAGTGAGGGGGAGAGAGGGAGGAGGCGAGGGCAGGGAGGAGACGGGGCAGGTCGTGCAGGCTGGAGGGCTGTGGGTAGAGGGGGCGAGGCCTGACTCAGGTGCTCACAGGCGCCCTCTGGTGGCTGCTGCGGGGAGGACAGACTGTGGGCGGTGAGGGCGTAACCAGGCACCTGGATGGAGGGGACTGAGCTGGTCCAGGTGGGAGAGGATGCGGTGGACCAGGTGGGGGCTCAGAAGTGAGGAGAAGTGGGCAGATTCTGGACAGATTTGGGGAGAACCAACAGCATTTGCTGACTACGAAAGACAGAGTTCAGGATGATTAGGAAGAAAAGTGGGAAGAATGCTCTGGGACTTGAAGATGGTAAGAGGTAAGACAGAGTAGTTGGGACTCTCCTCAGGGAGGAGCCTTGGATGCTAGAGTGAAGAAGGCTTTCGGTGTAATGTAGTTAAGGGATCATTTTTTTTTTCAAAAATGTAAAAGCATGACTCTATACTAATATAAAACAAACAGGTGCTTTATGAGTTTACTTAACTCATTAATTAATATGAGAACCAGCAAGATTTTACAAATTGTTTAAAGGGGAGAATATTGGGACTTCCCTGGTGGCGCAGCGGTTAAGAATCCGCCTGCCAATGCAGGGGACACGGGTTCGAGCCCTGGTCCCTGGCCCGGGAAGATCCCACATGCCGCGGAGCAACTTAGCCCGTGTGCCACAACTACTGAGCCTGTGCTCTAGGGCCTGCGAGCCACAACTACTGAAGCCCATGCGCCTAGATCTCGTGCTCCGCAGCAAGAGAAGCCACCGCAATTAGAAGCCCTCACACCGCAACAAAGAGTAGCCCCCGCTCGCCGCAACTAGAGAAAGCCCACGCTCAGCAACGAGGACACAACGCAGCCAAAAATAAATAAATTAATTAATTAATTTTTAAAAAAGGAGAGAATATTAAGAAAGAACACACACACAGGCAATCAATGCTGAAATGAATTTACAAATAGTTGTAAAGCTGGTCAATAGCCACAGGGAAATAATCAGTGGTCTCCACGGGACAAAATTCATTTGTATTTCTATGGACAAGAATCTTTTGAGATACCACCAGTTTCTTATAATTTACAGAGTTGTAAAATACTTCGAAGACCATAAGAAGCACAGATTATCTAAAGAGGGTACCCAGAGCCTGGCATTGATCAGATGCTCAATAAATATCCTTGACTGAATGCTAGGGAGCTATGGAATATTCTTGAGCTAAAGCCACAGCTTGTTAACTGCACGCTCATTGCTGAGACTGTTTATTTATTTTTTGGTTTTGGGATCTTAGTTCCCTGACCAGGAATGGAACCCACGCCCCCTGCAGTGGAAGCGCTGAGTCTTAACCACTGGACCACCAGGGAAGTCCCGACTTATTTGTTGAATGTCTGCTCTCCGTGCTGGTCTGTGAGCTCTATCTCTGCAGTGTCCTAGGCTCCCAGAACAGTGCCTGGTATGCAGTAGGTGCTCCATAAATGAATGAATAGCTCATGGGGAACCACCTAAGATTCTGAACAGAATAGAAAGGCCAGTGCTGTGTGCTTTAGCAGGACACATTCCGGCTGTGGCAGGCTCAGCCTCAAGGCAGATAAGGCTCAGCAACATGAGGGGTGGGGTCTCAGGGGACCTTTCATGGGGTGTAGTCGGGGGAGCTGGTGTGGGTACAGGTGCAGAGGCCAGACTGAAACCAGGGATGGTGAGGAAGGTGTCAGGGGCCTGGGTTCTTCCCCCAGCCATTGCACACAATGATGGAAGCTTGAAATAGACAATTTTGCAGGTGGTCCCCATCCAGCTCTGGAGGACACCGTAACTCCCTTCCATTTTTTCCTAGTGGGGGCTTGTCTCCCTCCTTCTGGCCTGAGCGGAGGAACTACAAGGAGCACCCAGGCAAACCTTTCTGTGCACCTGCTACGTGCCAGCTGCTTTAATTTGTGAACCTTCCTGATCATAGCGCTCAAAGTCGGAACCAGGTCCCATTATACAGATGAGGAAACTGAGGCAGGAAGCAGAGGGGCTGGGATTCTCGCCAGGCACTACTCTGCCCCCTGCCGTGGAGCTTCCTTCTAGGGCTTCCTCCCACATAGGGGGTGGGGGGTGGGTGACACCCTCTGTGAGCCCCCTCCAGCCGCCCCCAGAAGGGTCTTCACCCCCTCCTCGCTTTCCCCTCCCTCCAACATCAAAGTACTCGCCCTAAGGTGCCCCGGGACCCGCATGGTGCCAACCGCTGGGACATTCCTCAGTGCTGTGCTCATCAGCAAGCCCACCCCACCCAGAAACTGCCCTTCCTCCTGAGCCCTCTGGCTGAACCCATAACCCCAGTCCAGGCATGAGGAAAGCATCAGACAAACCCCAAATGAGGGGCGTCGTACAAAATCCCTGACCCGTCTCCTCCAGATGGAAAAGGTCACGGAACGAGGGGAGCAGAGCCCGAGAAGACGTGATCCCACAGACATGAACACACTGTGGGATACTGGATGGGCTCCTGGTGCAGATTTCACATTAGTAAAACCTGAATACAGCGTGGAGTTTAGTTAATAGTGATGAGGATGTAGTTTCTTAGTTTTGGCAAATATACCGTGGTGGTCATGTAAAATGTTAATGTTGAGAGAAACTGGGTGAGGAGCATAGGGGGACTCTCTGAATTATATCTACAACTTTTCTGTCAATTTAAGACTAGTCCAAAATAAAATGTTTCTTTTGTTTTTTGGCCACGCTGTGTGGCTTGTGGGATCTAAGTTCCCTGACCAGGGATTGAACCCGGGCCCTCGGCAGTGAAAGCGCCGAGTCCTAACCACTGGACCGCCAGGGAAGTCCTCAAAATAAAATGTTTATTTAAAACATTTTTTTGCAGGGCCTCTGGGTTTGGACTCACTGCTCCCCCAGCTCCCGCCTACGGCCCCCAGTCTGTCCTCTTGGCAGTGGCCACCAGAGCACGCCTGTGAGCACCGAGTCAGGCCCCGCCCCTCCTCTGCCCACAGCCCTCCAGGGTCCCACCTCCCTGGAGGTAAAAACCCAAGTCCTCCCCGCAGCCCACAGGGACCTGCACGACCTGCCCTGTCCCCTCCCTGCCCTCCCCTCCTCCCTCTCTCCCCCTCACTCGCTCTGCTCCATCCACACGGGCCTCCTCGCTGTTCCTCCAACACGCCAGGCATGGTCCTGCCCCAGGACCTTTGTACCAGCTCTCCCACGGCGCCTCCCTCACCTGCTTCAGGTCTAGCTGTTACTTCTGCCCAGATACCACTCACTTAGGTCACTTCTATTAATCTCAGTACCACCTCCTCAGAGAAGCCCTCCCGGAGCCCCCAGCCCAGGTTGTGCCTCTGTACCTATGCTCTCAGAAATCTAGGTGGGACTTGTTATTTCTGTTACGTGATGATCTGATTATTGTCTATCTCCCCTGAGGACCCTTGGCTTCCTTTAGGGCAGGGACTGGGTCTACGTCAGTGCTGGGTATACACAGTGGGCGATCAGTAAACCTCGAGTGAATGAGCCAGCACCCAGGCAGGCTGCAGAGCTGCTTCATTCTTGGGCTCTGGTCAGACCTGTTAGGCCACAGATAAGACCTCAGCCTCCTGCAGCCCCGCAAAGCAGCCTACACCAGGGAGACCCACAGCTCCCAGCGTGAACGAACCCCGCAGGCTCCCACCCCTCCTGGCGACCACGACCCACTGGGAGACCTCAACCCAGTCCCTACCCCCTTTGGGCCTCAGTTTCCCTGTAGGCGCTCAGAAGGGGCAGAGGAGGATCATCCCACAGGTTTCTCTGAATCCTCCCTTCCCCCACCCCTTCCGGCCATGCGCACACTGCCCCCTCCTGGTTGTAGTCTGCACTGCAATTTCAGACGGGAATTCCGTCCCCCATCACCTCTCCTTTCTGTACTTGGCGCATAGCAGGGGCTTGCAATATTTTTGTTGAGTGAATGACTGAATAGGTGGGAAAATGAATGCATGAATGACACCGCTTCTGGCCTGTGAGGCAGCACTGGACGCACCCTTCTCCAAAGCCCTGCATTTGAGCACAGCGTCATCCGATGGGTACTAGGGAGACACTGAGCGTTCTTTTTTTGAAATTTATTTATTTACTTATTTTTGGCTGCGTTGGGTCTTCGTTGCTGCCCGCGGGCTTTCTCTAGTTGCGGTGAGCAGGGGCTTCTCTTGCTGTGGAGCACGCGCTCTAGGCGTGCAGGCTTCAGTAGTTGAAGCACGCAGGCTTCAGTAGTTGTGGCTCCCTGGCTCTAGAGCGCAAGCTCAGTAGTTGTGGCACTCGGGCTTAGTTGCTCCGAGGCATGTGGGATCTTCCTGGCCCAGGGATCAAACCCATGTCCCCTGCATTAGCAGGAGGATTCTTAACCACTGCGCCACCAGGGAAGTCCCAGTGAGTGTTCTTGAGCAGGGCATGAGTATGTAAGGTGGCTGAAGGAAGACCATGTGTCTTGTGGTGGTTGCCCCCCTTCTTAGAGGGGTTTAAAGTGGGGTTTCTCTACCTCAGCACTATTGGCTTTTGCGCCCAATCGTTCCCTGGGGTGTCAGGCTGGGGGATGGGGGGCAAATTACCCTACAGTGAGGAGCACTGGTATAGACTGAGCGGTGTGGGGTCAAACAGAGCCAAATCCAGGGCCAAATCCAGCTCTTCTATTTGGGCTTGCCACTCGACCCATCTGGCCTCAGTTTTCTCAGCTGCAAAATGGTCACGTGGATATCTGTGTAACAGTGGCTGGAGCAAAGCAAACACTCAATAAGCATGAGCCAGCTTACTTGTCTGATTTTGCCAGACCTACATCCAATCAGTAACTCCTCCCCAGTCCTCCCCAGTAATCGCAGCCATGAACCCCTGCATGCACGTGGCAGTGGGGAACTTATTTATGTTTTGTCCTATGAGTCATTAAAGCAAATACACATCTATTTAGAAAATATTTGACTTTCTTCTACCTAAAATCATGTTGTGTGCCACCTGCTGGTGACCCAAGGTCATGTCGGGAAAGGCTGAGCTTTCCCCTTTAGCCATGAGGTTCCAAGCAGGTCCTTAGAAGGGGGCTTCTGCAAATGTTTATTGCCTTGGGGCCCTTTGGGGACCCTTGAGGGGTTGATTCTGGCTAACTGGGGTCTCCAGACTAGGTTTTGGGAGATAACTGCAGTGGAGAGTGGTGAGAAATCAACTTTGGGGGCCTCAAAGATTTTGATTATATTCTCTGCCTTCTACACTTAGCAAACTCTTATCCAACCCTAAAAACCCTAGTGGCAATACCCCCTCCTCCAGGAACACTTCCCTGATCCCCCATTTTCCCCTCTGCCTCCCCCCTTCCCATAGTCTGGAGTTCCTCTCTGCCCAGTCTTGACTGGATGAGGCTGGGAAGGGGTGTCTATGCCCAGATTTGCCCCTTCAACCTTGGCCTGAGGTGGGGCACAGGAACAGCTGGGCCTCAGGGTCTATTTTTTTTAAGCACAAAGGAATGTGTGGGTGGGGCCGATGGTGGCTCCACCCATCCAGGTGACTTCCTCCCTCCCTCACCCCCAGGTAGAGGGTTTCCTGCTCTTGTCCTGTAGTTCCTAGACCGGGCTCCTGAGGGTGGGGCTGGGTGAGGAGAAGGAAGCCTGACCTTAACTCAGAGGAGCCTAAAGAATTTCCTCCGCCTTCGCCGCCCCGCCCTCCCCAGCTGGGGACCCAGCCAGGTGCTAGGTGTGAAGACAGGCGGGTACCACTGGATTCGGGGCAGGCC
This sequence comes from Balaenoptera ricei, assembly GCF_028023285.1. Taxonomy (NCBI): domain Eukaryota; kingdom Metazoa; phylum Chordata; class Mammalia; order Artiodactyla; family Balaenopteridae; genus Balaenoptera; species Balaenoptera ricei. The sequence continues at coordinate 180,616,146 of NC_082641.1, forward strand.
CAGAGGCGGCCGCTGTGCGCCTTCAGAAAGTCCATGCCCCTGGCCTCCCTGGGCCTCCGTTTTCTCTCTCTAAAATAGGGTAAACCTCCTGAAGATGGGTGACCCGAGAAAGACCAGCCCTATGCTCCTGAGGTCTCTGACCCTTGACTAGCTCCTAATCCAACAGGTCTCCCTACTGAATTTCAACATGTAGAGTTTTTCGCGGATGTTAAACTTTCCGAAGCGCAGGCTCCGTTCCGAACGCGGCTGTAATCCCTGTCGGGTCTTCCTTGCAGCCTTGCCTGGCTGGTCTCCAGCCCTGCCGCTGGCTAGTGCTCAGCTGGGCGGGAAACCCGGCCTGGAATTCCCATCCCTGGGCCTGGATCCTGTGTTGGGAGGGGAAGGGGAGACGAAGGCTGCCTCGGCGGCGTCCCGAAGGCGTGTCGGGGCGGGGGCGGGGCCGGTAGGGGCCAAGGAGGAGGAAGAGGTGCAGGTGCAGCCCCGGCGGCGGAGCGGACTGGAGGAGGGCGAGAGCCGGGCACCTGCTTCGCCGCGACCCTCCCCAGCCTCCTCCCTCACGCCAGGGTGGGGGCCAATTGTTTCTAGCCCCCCCTGGGGCAGAGGCACTGGACGGCCCCCGGGTGGACTATGGCGGTGAGATTCCAGGCGAGTAGCCCGCCGAGGGCGGGAGGGGGAGGGGACCGAGGTGGGGTCCGGGCTGGGACCTGGATCCAGGACCCCAGATCACCCTCTGCCTAGGTAACAGATGGGGAAACTGAGGCCCAGAGGAATGTAGTGGCTAGCCCGAGGCTGCACGGGCAGAGGCGTCCGCGCCCACTGGCCTCCAAAGCGGCCTCCGGGGGCTTCCTCTGTCCTGGGTCTGCCTTCGCAGGTAGACCTGGGTTCAAATCCCATTTTTTCTGCGTAACTTTGGGCCGGTGAATCCATGCGTCTCCGAACCTCATCTATAAAGTGGATGATGGTCACCTTACAGAAGGGCGTAGGAAGGATTCCAGGACAAAAGTGTGTTGCAAAGCGCCTGGCACGTAGTAGGTGCCCGGTTTCCCGGGAGATCAGCGGAGTTAAGCTTCAGCACTAAGGGTGGAACCGTGGGCAGGGACTTCATTTGTGGGCGGGAGCGGCTTTGGCGAATGCGGTGAGGCTGCGGACGAGGGGATCCCCATTTATTGGGTGCCTACTGTATACAGAGCCGTTCACTTGGGCGACCTGGTAGACATGGGCGTCGAGAGCTCCGTTTTGCACCGAGCAAGCCGACCAGGGCTGCGAGAGGGAATCCCTGTGGCTCTGTCTGGGGGGACTTCGCTCTCCAGGGCTGAAGCTTGAATCGACTTTGTCACACCCACCCCACTGGGTCTCAGGTCGGGCCCCAGAGGGGTAAACAGGCCTAGGCTGTTTACGTGGCTCGCCCCAGGCCGGACCGCCCGAGGCTGTGGGGCCGGGCAGTTCTGGTTCCCGCCGCCTCCTTCCCGGCAGCAAGGAACCGCTCCCAGAATCCAGTCCCCAGCTCGAGTATTTGTGACCCCCCTTCCCCTCCCCCTCCCCACCCCCGCCGTTGTTCCCAGAGGTTGGAGTGGGGAGGGGGAGAGCAGACAGCAGCCTGGTAGCCAAGTGCCCGGGGCGGTGTGACTTGGTAAGACCTGTCCCTCTGGAGGCGTCTGCCCTCCGGTGTTTCTGTCCCGCGCGTGGCAGGGGGCGAGGACGAAGGCCCGGGCCTCGCCCCCTCGGAGCGCACCTTGACGGGGGCGGGGCTGAGGAGGCTAGGAACTCAGGACGTACCTGGTTGAGTTCCTGGTGGAATCAGCCTTTTATTCCACCATTCACGCATTCCTCAAACTCCCGCGGGCCTGGTCTTGTGGGGACAATGCTGGGGTCCCAGGGCCCCCAGCCCTGCCCACTAGGAATCCCCTGACTAGAGGAATGTAGGGGAGACAGGTGGACTGGGACATCCCAGGCCCCAGTAATCAGAGCCGTAAAATGAGAGGGGGGGCGGGGGGCCTTGAGGACTCATTTCCTGGAGGAAGAGACAATGGCACTGGGGCTGTGAAGGATGAATAAGAGTTTGCCAGGGAGCGCAGCATGTGCAAAAGCCTGGAAAGGAGCTGATTGGAGGGCCCATCACCAACGTACCCAGAGAGACTGCCCTGCCCAGCCTTCACAGCCCAAGAGGAAGGACCAGAAACTCACTAATTGATGATTAAACAGGATAATTTAAGATGGTTTTAGATGTCATGAATAAAACCTCATAAATTAAGTAGGGAGGGGTGGTAGGGTGCCAGGGAAGATTGGCTAGTCTAGTAGGGTCCCCTGGGGAGGTTGCGTTTGAGCTGAGACCTGAGTGTCTGGGGCAGCTGTGTGCATCCTTGGAGGGTAACAAGGCACAGGGGACTGCCAGGGAAATGTTTGGAGGTGAACTAAGTTGAGGTGGGATGTGGCATTAGGCGTGACCCCATGGGTCATGGAGAGTCCTGCAGTATCCATGGAGGCAAACCTACACAAGCTGGGACAAGCCCCAGCCCCCTGCGCCTGCCCCCTCAGGGGCCCTGATTCCCTGTGCGCTGTTTCTTAAAATAAGGCCAGGAAACCAAAATTCTGGGAGGCCGTCTAATGACACTAAGCATAAAATCAAAGCAAGTGAAAAGATTCTGTTCTGAAAAATAAGTTCAGAAGGAAAAAAAAAAAAAAAAAGCAGAAGGATACTGTAGCCCGGTGGTTAAGATTTAAAGGTATGGGATGGGCTGCCAAGGTTTGTGGAGCGCTGTGTGAGCTCCAGCAAGTTACTGAACCTCTCTGGGCTTCCTTTTCCTCCCCTGTAAGGCAGGAAGGCAGGAATAGGAGAAGTGCCACTTTCTGAGGTCACTCAGGAGTAAATGAATGGGTACGTGCAATGCGCTCGCTGGCAGCGCACGGAATAGTCTTGCTTAGTAATATTATGCAGAGGAAGAAGGTCATTATTATTACTTCTCACAACAACACTGTCATCTCTCCCAGAGGCTCCTTCTGCTATTTGTGCATGACTCCATGCCCGCTTCCCACACCTCAGCGCTGAAAGACGGGACGGCGGGGGTGAGGGAGGTACCCACTTCACAGATGGGGAAGATGAGGCTGGAGAGGCACCACCACAGCCAGCAAAGGGCAGACTGCAGGATTTGAGGCTCAGTTGAGAGAGCAGACCTGGCTCCCAGGAGGGTCCGTGAGGCCCTGCCCTTGGCTTTGTTTCCCTCTTCTCCGCCCCCTTCCTACCTCCGGGGAGCCTGGAATGCTGCTCTCCCGGGAACCTCTAAGAAAAGGCACCGGAACACATCACACCAACGGAGGGCTCACAGGGAATCCCCCACCCTCGCAGTGCTGAGCTGGGCAACCAGGCTGGGGAGGGAGCGTCATTTCTACAAGGTCCCCGGGGGAGTGGGACAGCCCCGCAGAAGGTAAGGGATGGGTGGAGGCTGGCTCCACTTCCCCCCCTTCTGCCAGTATCTCCCGGCTGAGTGACCTCTACTCCCAGAGCCTGTGATCTCATCTATACCCTGGGCTTGAAAATAACAGAATCCACGCCCCGCAGCCCCACCCTCCAGCCCCACCCTCCAATTGCTCTGTTGCCTTGGCAAGTGACTTCCCCTCTCTGTGCCTGGCTTTCCTCTTCTGTGACAGGGGGATAATAGAATGCCCCTTAGTGAGCAGACTAAATGAGATCTTACCTGTGAAGTGCTTGGCGCAAAGGAAGCACTTCATTCATTCATTCATTCCTTAGATAGTTAGAATCTCTCCTATGATCCAGGCACTCAGGCTCAACTTTGAATGAGGTAGATAAAAATCTCTGACCTCTGAAGCCAATATTCTAGAGGGAGAAGGGCAGTGACCAGATTTTAAAAATCTAGAGAGTGTCGGGACTTCCCTGGTGGCGCAGTGGTTAAGAATCCGCCTGCCAGTGCAGGGGACTCGGGTTCGAGCCCTGGTCTGGGAAGATCCCACATACCGCAGAGCAACTAAGCCCATGCGCCCCAACTACTGAGCCTGCACTCTAGAGCCTGTGAACCACACCTACTGAGCCTGTGTGCCACAACTACTGAAGCCCACGCACCTAGAGCCCACGCTCCGCAACAAGAGAAGCCACTGCAATGAGAAGCCCGTGCACCTCAACGAAAACCCAGCGCCTCCAATAAATAAATAAATAAATTTATTAAAAAAAAAAAAAAAATCTAGAGAGTGTCAAGGGATCACAAGTTCTGTGAATGAGGAATCAGGGAAAGGAGGATAAACTGGTCTGTTGTGCTGTTGTGGGATGGCAAGCGTTCCAGCTCCAGACAGGGTGGTTGGGAGAAGGAGGTGAGGAAGCAGGCCAGGTGCAGATCTGGGGGAAGAGACATCCAGGCAGAGGAGATGGCTCGTGCAAAGGTCCTGGGGCAGGACCGGGCTTGGTGTGTGGGAGGAACATCGAGGAGCCCTGAGTGTCTGGAGCAGAGTGAGACCCTTGTGTCTGCAGGCCTTGCTAGATCCCGCCCCCGCCCCCCCGCAGGGACTGAGCCAGACCTTCCAGAGGTACAGTGACAAGGACTCACATTTCCTCTGCTCCCACCACAGTATGGCACTATTAACATTTGGAGATGGATCATTGTTTGTGGTGGGGTCTGACTGTGCACTACATGTAGGGGTTTGAGCAGCACCCCTGGCCCCCACCCCCTCGATGCCAGGAGCACCCCCCAGTCATGACAACCACAGATGTCCCCAGATGCCACCCAGTGCCCTCTGGGGGAGGGGGTAGAATGGTCCTGGATTGAGAACCACTGATTTAAGTCCATTTTGCAGGTGAGAAAACTGAGATCTCAAGAGAGGTAGCAACTAACTCACAGACTTGGGCCATGGGAGTGTCAGAGCCAGGCTCCACACCCAGGTATGGGGACCCCTGATTGCTCTGATAGACCTCATGTCCACCTTCCCTGTCACCTCCCACCAGATGCTGGACATGGAGGAGCTGACCATCTGGGAACAGCACACAGCCACGATCAGCAAGGTGGGGCCTCCCTCTCTCTGCGTGGGTGCTGACGGGAATGGTGGGTTGGTCCCTGCAGGACAGCCTTTGTCCCAATGAGAAGCAAAATCACGTTCTGTCTCTCATCCCCCCTCAGGACCCCCGCCGAGGCTTCGGCATTGCAATATCTGGTGGCCGAGACCGGCCCAGTGGATCAGTGGTTGTGTCCGATGTGGTGCCTGGAGGACCAGCTGAGGGCCGGCTACAGTGAGTGTCAAGGCAGCCGGGTTCCGGCGGGGGTGGGGGTGGGGGGACACATCAAGAGGAGGGAACCGTGTGGGCCAAAGCCAGGAGGCTGGAAAGTGCCTGGCGCCTTCCAACTCTGTCAGTACAGGGCTTGGAGTTGGCAGCAGGACAGTCAGTGACTAGCCCCCACTCTCCTCAAGGCACTGGTCCTCTGATGAGTTCTGGGGGTCATAGTGGCCCCAGGATGCGCCTGGAGCAAATATCCTGGGAACCTCTTTTTGGCTGGAGGGAGAGAGACCCAGTGTCCTGAGCCCTTGTGGGTAGGAGGCTCCTGGGGGTTATGTTGGGAAAATGGTCTGGGACCCAAGTGGCTGACGGGTGATATGGCTCAGCTCAGAATCAGCGACCAGCTTCAGAGAGAGAGAGTATGAAACGGACAGGGAGAGAAGGGGAGAAAAGCAGGAAGAGGGGGCCCGAGAGAAAGAAGTGAGGGGGTACAGGGACACCAGGTGTAATTGCAGCTTATGTTCTATGATTGCATTTCACTATTATGTGGGTTCTGTGATCAGCCCCATTTTACAGATGAGGAAACTGAGGCCCAGAAGGATAAATGTCTTCATGAGTCTGGGGACACCAGTGAATCAGAACCAGGCTTTGTACACGTGGGGGTACCTGCCAGGGGCCCTCAGGGCAGGCCTGGGGAGAGGGGCTCCTGGGTGATGTCTCCTCCCTGAGACCCGGCCTCCTCCCTCAGGACAGGGGACCACATCGTCATGGTGAATGGAGTCTCCATGGAGAGTGTCACGTCCACCTTCGCCATTCAGATACTCAAGACCTGCACAAAAGTGGCCAACATTGTGAGTGGGGGCTCGGTGGGAGAGGCAGCCCCTGGCTCAGGTGGCACTTCTGCCCCTGGCTGAACCCCACTCCCCCTGGTCCTGCTGCCCATGGGCAGTATGAGTATAAGCTTCCCCAAGCAAGTGGAATCTTGTTGCCATTCACAGCTTGGATGTTAAGGCCCAGAGGGACCAGAGTGCCCCATGGTTCCCCAGGGTCCCCCATGGGATGGGGCAAAGCCTTGAGCTGCCCCCTGCCACCCCGACCATCTCTGCCTGCCCTAACAGACAGTCAAGCGTCCCCGGAAAGTCCAGCTGCCCATCACCAAGGCCACCTCTGGCCTGGGACACCAGGACTCGGATGAGGAAGATGGGCCGCGGCGGCTGGACGAGGCTGACCACGGCCAGGGCTACGAGGGTGACACGTCCAGCGGCTCTGGCCACTCCTGGGGCGAGCGCTCCCGCCGGCCAAGGACAGGTCGCCGGAGCCGGGCCGGCAGCCATGGGCGCAGGAGCCCAGGCGGTGGCTCCGAAGCCAACGGGCTGGCCCTAGTGTCTGGCTTCAAGCGGCTGCCGCGGCAGGATGTGCAGATGAGGCCCGTGAAGTCCGTGCTGGTGCGGAGGAGAGACAGTGACGGTGAGCGTGGGGGCCACGTTGTCGGCAGTGGGGCTTGGCATCCCCGGGAACGGGCAGCGCTGCTGCCCCAAAATCTGGCCACATATGGTGTGTGGTCAGCAGAATAGTGGCCTCCAAAGATACCCACATCCTGGTCCCAGGACCTGTGGACTTTTCACCTCACGGGGCAGAGGGGACTTTGCAGGTGGGGTTAAGTTAAGGCCCCTGAGATGGGGGTGACCCTGGATTCCCCAGGGGGCCCAGCGTCATCCCAGGGTCCTTATAAGAGGGAGGCGGGAGGGTCAGAGGCAGAGAGAGACGGGAGATGCTGCGCTGCTGGCTGTGAGGATGCAGAAGGGGCCGCGAGCCAGGGATGCGGCGCCTCTAGAAGCTGGAAAAGGCAGGAACCGCTGCTCCCCTGGAGCCTCCGGAAGGACCAGCCCTGCCCACGCCTGGATTTTAGCCCCGTTGAGGCCCATTTCAGACTATGAGATAAATTTGTGTTGTATTATGGCCACTAAGTTTGTGGCAGTTTGGTACAGCAACAGGAAACTCATACATCGTGACATCAGTCGACTGTCAAGGGATTAGTAGGCATAGAACAGTAGGGACGTGATCTCTCATTCCTGTCTTGAGTCAATGGCAGTATTGTGACCTTGGAATTCTGGTCATGATGTGACAAATGGCACTGGGATATCTACCCCACATTGTAATTTTAATAATCCTGAAAACGCTCATCGTGATGTCACTGAGTATTGGGGTTGTGACCCCTAAGCCCCTTTGGTGATGTCATCAGGGTGTTGGGAAGGGACAGCCTGGGCTCTGCTCCTTCTCAGGTGCCTGCTGCTGACTGCTGCGCAATGATATCAGAATCCCTGCCCCAGAGCCTTTTCATGGGCTGTTCCCCCCCCATCCTGAAATGACCTTCCCAAGACCCCTGCAGGGTTTGCTCCCTTGCTTCATCCAAGACCCAGCTCAGACGTCACCCCCTGAGAGAGGCCATCCCCCACCACCTGTCCCCAAACTGCCCCTCCGCAGCCACTCTCCCCACCTCCTGGCTTACTCTCTCTCTCTTTTTTTCTTTTAATACTTCCTATTTTTTAAAATTAATTATTTATTTATTTTAAAATTTTATTTATTTATTTTTGGCTGCCTTGGGTCTTCGTTGCTGCACGTGGGCTTTCGCTAGTTGAGGCAAGCAAGGGCTACTCTTCAGTGCGGTGCGTGGGCTTCTCATTGCGGTGGCTTCTCTTGTTGCAGAGCACAGTCTCTAGGCGCGTGGGCTTCAGTAGTTGTGGCACTCGGGCTCAGTAGTCGTGGCACACGGGCTTAGTTGCCCTGCGGCATGTGGGATCTTCCCGGACCAGGGTTCGAACCCGTGTCCCCTGCATTGGCAGGTGGATTCTTAACCACTGCGCCACCAGGGAAGTCCCCCAGCTTTTTCTCTTCCCAGTGCTCAGCATCACCGGGTGCTTGTGTGTTCCATCTCCCCCAACTACAGGGGACCAGGTCTGCTTTGTCACCCGCCGACAGGCACCTGCAGGGGGAGAGTGCCCACTGGAAAGGGGCAGCAGGCTGAAGCCTGCCCCCTCCCTGCAGGACAGCAGCCTGGAAGGTGGGATGGTTGAGGGCAGGCGAGAAGGCTGAGGTCTGAGAGCCCCTGGCAGCCCAGAACCCAGGCCCTGCCTCAGTTTCCCTCCTCGTCCCCCCACAGATTTCGGGGTCAAACTGGGCAGTCAGATCTTCATCAAGCACATTACAGAATCAGGCCTGGCTGCCCGGAATAGCAGGCTCCAGGAAGGAGACCTCATCCTACAGGTGAGCCCAGGCTTCCTGTCAAGGGGCAGGGAGACCGGGGCCAGAGGGTAACAGTGTTACCAAGGCATATGGCACGGTCAGCAGAGCTGGTTCTGAACTACTTGCCTCTTGCATTGTGGCCTGTTTCACAAAGGTTGGAGATGGCTATGCAGGATTTTCCCCCCTTCCCCACATCTGCTGCAAATCCATTGCCAAATGTCGGTTTCTAGCACCCCCTTTGGGTTGTCTGTTTCTAGTATCCCCAGAATCACATGACCTGCTGGCTACAGCACTGATTCATGGGCCTGCCTTAGATGCCTGGATGCTAATGGTCCAGAGACCAGGCTTTGAGGAGCAGCTCTGCCTTAAGAGCTTGGTTTCCTTCTAGACTCCTCCCCTGAAAATCTGTTTCTAGTGATTCCTAGTGTTTGATATCCAAATCATTTCTGGTTGATTGTTTCTAGAGTTTCCTCAGAGTTGTCTGTTTCTAGTGACCCTGAGGAATTGTCTGTTTCTAGTAGTTTGGGGCTGACACTTGAAACAGAGCTTGGAGGTGGGGCTGGGGGCTAGAAGGGTTACTGAAAACAGACATTCCCAAGAGAAAATGTTAGCAATGGATTCCTGGTGAGGGGAGATGACATTAAATCCCTCCTAGGAATTGTGTGTTTCTAATCCACTTCTAGATGTCTGTTTCCAGTACCTCCTAGAGACTGTCTGTTTCTAGTATCTAAGTATTTACTCTCTCTCCCCCAATTAGAGTTGTTTCTAACATCTGTTCCCAGTGTCTCCTGAGAAATTTCCCCCTCTGGGGAAATGAGAGTCAATCCATTTTTAATTTTTCCCTAGCGCCCCCCCACCCCTCTTAGAAAATTGTCTGTTTCTAGAATTCTTCTGGAGGTCAGTTATTGGCATAGCCTCCTCTCACAGCAGGAATGCAATTCTATCATTTTCTGTTGAGAATGTCTGTTTTTAGTAACCCCTGAGGGTTGTGTGTTTCTAGTCCCCCTCACCAAGGTATCTGTTTCTAGTATCCCCTATCTCTCATGAACTTGCTTCCTCCTTCCTGATCCCTTTTAGATCAACGGGGTGTCCAGTGAGAATCTGTCACTGAGTGACACACGGCAACTGATCGAGAAGTCGGAAGGGAAACTGACTCTGCTGGTGCTCAGGGACCGAGGCCAGTTCCTGGTGAATATCCCTCCGGCCGTCAGCGACAGCGACAGCTCCCTTCTGGAGGGTGAGGGGCCAAGAGGCCGGCCCTGGGAGGTTCAAATGGAGGGCCAGGGAGGCAGGCTGTGCCAGGCAGGGCCAAGCAGGAGTTGGGAAGCCTGGCCTTGAGAGGCTCAGAGAGGGACAGAAACTTGCCCAAGGCCACACAGCAAGTTAGGGCTGGAGGCCCTCAGCTGAGTCTGACTCTGGTCTGGGCCCCTTTGCTTAGAGGGGCCTGATGTGCCCCTCTGTGAAATGGCAGCCTGGAAGGCATGCCCGTGGCTGAGACACGCTTTCCCCCACAGACATCTCAGACCTCGGGTCAGAACTGTCTCAGGCGCCACCATCCCATGTACCACCGCCACCCCAGCATAGGCAGCGGAGTGCGGACGCCAGCCGAACCAGCTCCCCCATGTATGTAACCTCATCGGCTAGAATGGCCAAGTGGGATGGGAAAATGGGCCTATCTTTTCCAACATGGGGTAGCCTTGAGGGTGCAGTCATGGCGGCCTGCCTGGAAGAGGCCTCTCCTTCCACACACAGTCCTTCTTGCCTCCTTATTGTGGCTCAGGGTTCTTGATCCTGGAAGAACCAGATATGGGCGGACTTAAAGCAGAAGGGACAACAGAATTTTACAACAAGCCCTAGAAGACTTCAAAATGCATAAGCCCTGTCACCGAGCAAGGCTTTTAGAGAGTTCTCTTGGGGGCAAAATAGCCACAGCTGTGTGCAGGGATTAGAGGATGCTTATTCGTTATGATGAGATTTATAAAAGGGACAGAGTGGCAGTTACTTTGTTAGTCTCCTGGGGCTGCAGTAACAAAGCGCCACAAACTGGTCGGCTTAGAACCACAGAAATTTATTGTCTCAAAGTCCTGGAGACTGACGACCCAAGTCACGGTGTCAGGCCCACGCTGCCTCTCAAGGCTCTTAGGGGAAAATCTGTTCCAGGCCTTTCTCCTAGCTTCTGGTAGCCTCTGGCATTCCTTGGCTTCCAGGTGGCCGTCTCCCCGCTGTGTGTCTTCATGTCATCTTCCCCCCGTGTATGTGTCTCTGTGTCCAGATGTCCCCTTTTTATAAGGACACCAGTCAGACTGGATTAGCCACGCCCCCCCCACCCCAGTATGACCTCAGGTTCACTAATCACATCGTGATGACCCTGTTCCCAAATGAGGTCCCATTCTGAGATCCTGGGGGTTAGGACCGCAACAGATGAATTTTGAGGGTACACAATTCAGTGCCTTAAAAAACATGACTGCACAACACTTGGGGATTAGGTAACAGGCACCTCATTTAAGCCTGCAGTCCCCTGTGAAGTAGGGGGTTGTATCTGTTATCTACAGCCGCATAACAAATGACCCCCAAACCTGGCCGCTTGAAACAATGGTAAACATGTATTATCTCACTGTTGCTGAGAGTCAGGAATTGGGGACGGCTTAGCTGGGTGGTTCTGGTTCATGGTCTCGTGAGGTTACAGTCAAGACGTGGTCTAGGGCTGTGGGCTTTTGGGAGTGGATGATCCCCTTCTAAGCTCCCTCGCATGGCTGTTGGCGGGAGGACCAGGAGGTGGGGGTCATTGCGGTCCATTTTAGAGGCCAGAGGAGGGCCCACGCCAAGGCCCCAGATCTTACTCCACCACTAATTAGGGCACTAACTAGCGGCAACACAAGGAGATGGTGTGTGTGTGCTTGGCCTGTAGTGAATGCTCTTTATTACGATTGTTATAATATAATCCTTGCTTGGGAATATTAGACAGCCATGAAACAGGATGTCTCCAAGAGTATATTGAAAAGACCTTGGGAAAATGCACTTGGCATTGTGTATGGTGAATGAACCGGATTGCAGAATGACACAGGGCAGCATCTCAAAGGGTTTGGGGGACTCTTGTGTGATCTTCCTGGGGATTCCATGGGCACACAGAAGGATCTGTGGACAGACGGCTCCAAGTAGCTTGATGTGTTTCTCCGACGCAGACCCTGTACTCTTTAAACCTGCCCCGCGAGACCTGGGCTGGGGGTACATCATTCTCAAGTGTCTTTCGCCACCCCCAGTCACTCAGCACTGGGGGTTCACAGGCTGTATGTCGGAAATGCTAACATATGGCCTGATCTTGATTTTCTTTCAGAAGTATATATTTCCTCACTGTTTCTTTGAAAGCATCTGAAAGATCTGGAAAGTAACTCTTTTGTGCTAACAGTGGGTTGATTTTGCAGGGAACTTTCTTTCTGTCCTGTGGTTTAACTCTGTGTTAGTCTGCTCGGGCTGTTAACAAAATACCATAGGCAGGAGGCCGGAAGTCCATGGCCAGGGTGCTGGCATGGCCGGTTCCTGGTGAAGGCCTCTTCCTGGCCCATGGACGGCCGCCTTCCTGCTGTGTGTTCCCACGGTGGAGAGAGTGATCTCTGGTGTCTTTTATAAGGATACTAATCCTGTCATGGGGGCCCCACCCTCATGACCTCATTTAGACCTGGTCACCTCCAAAGGCCCGCCTCCTAAGACCATCCCACTGGGGGTTAGGACTTCAGCATATGAATTTGGGGGGACACAGACATTGGGTCAAGAGCACCTTCTATAACTTTTCACTAATATTAAAACAATAAACATGACTGTCACAGGCTCATCTCATTTTGAGGCCTTGACTCGACTCAGCCATCCCAGGGCTCGGAGGAGGAAACTGGGGCTCAGAGAGGGGAAGCAGAGGGCCGGAGGTCACACAGCTGCAGAGGGGCAGGACCAGGATTAGAACCCACGTGCCGATAAATTAAAATTCTTCTAAAAATTGCTGCTCAACATCCCCCCACCCCCACCTCACCCCAAATCTGTTCCCCACCAGGGAGAGCCCCCAGCTTCGGCAGGAAAGTTCAGTGGATTCTAGGACTGCGTCAGAACCAGGTGAGCAGAGAGTGGTGACTCTGAGCACCCCTCCTCTGATTTTTCTGATCGCAGCCAATGAGGCTGTACCGAGCAGAGCGGGGAAGGCCGGCACGGACCTAAGAGGCCAGGGACAGTTCCCTGGGAAGAAGCAGGGGACTGGGGGCTGCATTCCAAGGGGCAGAGACACCCCCCAGCAAAGGTTTGGCGGCTGGACCAGTCAGCGTGCTCGGGAAAAACTGGCTGTTCCCTTTCAGACTCCCCGAGGCAAAGGAGCTGTGACGTCCACAGCGTGCCCAGCGGTCAGAGCGTGGAGGACCACGGGTATGTGCCCCAGGACAGAGCCCCCCAGCTGAGGACTCGCACCCCCGGGGCTGCCTCCTGGTTCCCATCACCTGCCTTCTCGCACCAGCATGGGGGTGGGGCTCTCCCATCCACGGCCTGACCTGTCCCTGCCTCACTGCTCAGGTACAGCCCCGCCTCGCGGGTGGTCCGCTTCCTCAAGGGCGCAAACATTGGGCTGCGGCTGGCCGGAGGCAATGACGTGGGCATCTTTGTGTCCCGGGTGCAGGCGGGCAGCCCGGCTGACGGGCAGGGCATCCAGGAGGGGGATGAGATTCTGCAGGTGAGCGGGGGAGGCTGGTGGTGGGCCTGCTGGGTGGTACCCGAGTCTGTTACTGCTTGTGTGGCCTCCCCCGGGGACCCCCTGGGGACTGGCAAGACACCCAGAGACATTCAAACATTTTAAGGCTTCCCAGCCTGGGGCATGACCTTGATGATTGGGTCATGACCTTGTGCATGTCACATCCTTGTCAATGTCATGACCTCGATGTCCAGCTCACGACCTTTCCCAGGTCACTGCCTCGTTATCGATGTCACAGTCTCCTTGTTTGTGTCACTGAGTTGACCGTGTCCTGACTATGTTGCCTGGGCCGCACCCTTGATCCCTGCGTCCATCCACAGTCCCTTTCTGTGCCAACTCCAGTCTCCCGTGTCCGGGTCGTGGCCTTATCCAGGTCGCGCCTTCGTGGTGTGTCTTTAACTCCACGATCATCAGTGTCTGTGACCTGCTGTCTGGGTCTGTATATTGTGTCCCTGTCACGACCCCATGTCTGTCTTGACTCTTTCAAGTATCACAAAATTCTCACCAGTGTCCTGGTCCTGTCACAGCTGTGACCCCTCGTTCCCATGTCTTGATGTTGACAACCCACAGAGCCTCGGTTATGCCTGTACTGATTGCATTCCCTGTATCCTGGTTTCTGGGCCAGACCCTCACGTGTGTGTGTGTGTGTGTGTGTGTGTGTGTGTGTGTGTGACGCCCAGGCTGCCACAGGGCAGTGCCCCTTTCCGAAAGCCGTCCCCCGATCTCTGGGGCTCTTGACAGCAGCTCTGGAAGGAGTTGGGTGGAGGGCTTCGTCTGGAGGAAGAGCTGGGATCTTGTGCCCTTGTCCCACCCCTGCACCCACTTCCCGGCAGGTGAATGATACTCCATTCCAGAACCTGACCCGGGAGGAGGCTGTGCAGTTCCTGCTGGAGCTGCCCCCGGGCGAGGAGGTGGAGCTGGTGACGCAGCGGAAGCAGGACAGTGAGTGTGCGTGAGTGTATATGTGTGTGTGAGTGTGTGAGAGCGTGTGTGTCTGTGAGAGTGGAGCTGGGATCCACGGCCAGGCCCTGGGGAGGGGTCGGGTCTGAGCGGTGGCCCTGCTAGCTCACGGAGCCTCCGTGTCCACAGTCTTCCGGAAGATGGTGCAGTCCCGCGTGGGCGACTCCTTCTACATCCGCATGCACTTTGAGATGGAGCCCAGCCCGCCGTCTGGCCTGGGCTTCACCCGCGGAGACGTCTTCCACGTGCTGGACACGCTGTACCCCGGCCCTGGGCAGAGCCATGCTCGCGGAGGCCACTGGCTGGCGGTGCGCATGGGGCGTGACCTCCGGGAGAAAGAGCGGGGCATCATCCCCAACCAGAGCAGGTGGGGACCGCCCACGGGAACAGGGCACAGCGTCACCGCTTAGCGTCCTTGGTGATTCGGTCTGGGGAGCCGTGCAGAAGGCTCAGGGCTGACCAGTCAGTGCTTGTATGAGTTTCCTGCAGGTGCTGTAACAAATTACCACAAACCAAAAAAAAAAAAAAATTACCACAAACCTAGGGGCTCTGAACAATACACTTTTATCCTCTCACGTTCTGGAGGTCAGAAATGAGTCTGATGGGGCTAAATCCAGGCGTGGGCAGGGCGGGTCCTTCCAGAGGCTCCAGGGGAGCATCGGTTCCCGCCTTTTCCAGCTTCTAGAGGCGCCGCATCCCTGGCTCGCGGCCCCTCCTGCATCCTCACAGCCAGCAGCGCAGCATCTCCCGTCTCTCTCGGCCTCTGACCCTCCCGCCTCCCTCTTATAAGGACGCTGTGATGACACTAGGGCCCCCGGGGAATCCAGGGTCATCCCCATCTCAGGGGCCTTAACTTAACCCCTCGTGCAAAGTCCCCTTTGCCGTGAGAGGTGACATACTCACAGGTCCCGGGATTAGGCCTTGGACATCTTTGGGGCTGTGATCCTGGACCCCAGTGCTCACTCATCTCCTCTCTTCTCTCCAGGGCGGAGCAGCTGGCCAGTCTGGAGGCTGCCCAGCGGGCCGTGGGGGTCGGGCCCGGAGCCTCAGCGGGCTCCAGCACACGGGCCGAGTTCTGGCGGCTGCGGGGTCTTCGTCGGGGAGCCAAGAAGACCACCCATCGGAGCCGCGAGGATCTGTCGGCTCTGACCAGACAGGGTCATTACCCGCCATATGAACGCGTGGTGCTGCGAGAAGGTGGGCCAGGGTGGGAGGGGCTGAGGGGGGGGCCTCAAGTAAGAGTGTTCCGAAGCCACAATCCTTACCTCTCTCCTTCCACCCAAAATACCCCCTTTTGGTTACTTTAGGATGAAAATACACACACACAAAACCAGCACATAGATCCTTTCACTACTGGAGAACCAGGGGTAAAAATACACCTCATTCAGATTTCAGGAAGGGAAGAGATTAAGCTCTTGCCCACAGCCTCAGGGCAGAAGGATTAAAACCAGGTGCTGAGGCTTTTTAAAGAAAATAGCAGGTGACTCAGGACCGGAAAGGGCTGAGCCGCTTTCCAGCTGCTGGTCTGTCATCCAGACAAAAAAGATTCAAACATAAAAGGCTACGTACTTAATTTCTACTCCCAGGCAACGAAAGTTTAGAAATCTGAACGTATGGAGTTTTTAAGAGCAAGAGAGAGGCCTGGAAGGAGAGGAGAAAAAGAGAGAAGGGTCAGGTGTAAAGAGCCGTCTGCTTACTCGCTTTTCTCCGGCCAAGATGCCTTCTGCACCCACTTCCTCACTGGTAAAAGGGAGTATTGGTGAGGCCAGGGGTCAAACAAGCTCTTCCTGCAAAGGGCCAGACAGTATTTTAGGCTTTGCAGGCCAGATGGTTTCTGTCCAAATGACTCAACTCTGCAGGAAGGCAGGAGAGAGGGGACATGCTGGATGTGGCTTTGTGCCAATAAAACTTTATTTACAAAAACAGGCTGTAGACCGGATGCGGCCTGAGTGTTGTAATGGTTGCCAATCACTGAGTTAGCTGGGTTCAGCTGCTCTGACCCCAAACTGTATAAACAAGAAGTTTCCTTTTCAAGTAACAGTCTCAGTATAAGAAGACCAAGAGGTCTCACACCTTCCCTTGAAGGATACAACCCAGATTTCACACATCATTCTGCTTGCATCCCATTGGCCAGGATGTAGTCACATGGCCATCCTTAGCTTCAAGGGAGGCTGGGAGTTGTAGTCTTTAGCTGGGCAGCTATGGGCCTGGCTAGATCCACTATGGAGAAAGTGGAGAGACAGTTGCACAAGAGGCTAGCAGCCTTTGCCCCGCCTGGGATCCTGATTCTTGTCATTGATTCTCTGCCCCGCAGCCAGTTTCAAGCGCCCAGTGGTGATCCTGGGACCCGTGGCTGACATTGCTATGCAGAAGTTGACTGCTGAGATGCCTGAAGAGTTTGAAATTGCAGGTGAGAAACCAGGTCCCATAGCAACCTCACTGGTGAACCATTTCATAACCCTTTCCCAGCCTGGGGTTGAGGCAGCTTGATAAGGGGGCTGCTAATGATGCTGTTTGGGGGAAAGAGTTAGAACAACCATGCCAAACATGAGGCAGATCATCCGCCAGCACCCCCTCCAACCCCTGGGCCAGACATCCTCAATCAATCTTGCCACCCTTTACCTGGATAGAGCCTCAGAATCCTTCTTAACACAGTTCACCAAGCAGCCATTGCCAATGGAGCCAATTGGACAATTGCCAGTTGTCTGTTTGTTCAAGAGATTTGTCTATTGAGCTATAGACACAGCATCGAACGAAAACACAGGGTCTCCTGAGGAGACCAAAAATGAACAACTGCAGGAACAATTAAGCTAGAGTAGGGAATCAACAAATTACAGCTCCTGGGCCAAATATGGCTGTTTTTATTCAGCCTGCTAATTAAGAATGGTATTCAGAGACTTCCCTGGTGGTGCAGTGGTTAAGAATCTGCCTGCCGATGCAGGGGACACGGGTTCGAGCCCTGGTCCGGGAAGCCCCACATGCCGCGGAGCAACTAAGCCTGTGCGCCACAACTACTGAGCCTGCGCTCTAGTGCCCGCGAGCCACAGCTACTGAAGCCTGTGCGCCTAGAGCCCGTGCTCCGCAACAAGAGAAGCCACTGCAATGAGAGAAGTACATGCACCGCAATGAAGAGTAGCCCCCGCTCACCGCAACTAGAGAAAGCCCGCATGCCACAACGAAGACCCAATGGCAGCCAACAATAAATAAATTTTAAAAAAAAAGAATGGTATTGATATATTTTATTTTATTTTTGAAATAGGTGTGGCTCTTTTATTTATTTATTTATTTTTGGCTGCATTGGGTCTTTGTTGCCGTGTGTGGGCTTTTCTCTAGTTGCGGCGAGCAGGGGCTACTCTTTGCTGAGGTGCGCGGGCTTCTCAGTGCAGTGGCTTCTCTTGTTGTGGAGCATGGGCTCTAGGCGCACGGGCTTCAGTAGTTGTGGCACATGGGCTCAGTAGTTGTGGCGCACAGGCTTAGTTGCTCTGTGGCATGTGGGATCTTCCTGGACCAGGGCTCAAACCCGTGTCTCCTGCATTGGCAGGTGGATTCTTAACCACTGCGCCACCAGGGAAGCCCAAGAATGGTATTGATATATTTTAAATGGTTGAAAAGAAGTTAAAACAATTTTTTTGTGACATGTGAAAAGAACTGAAAGCTGCAACGTGAACAGATACTTGTACATGAAGATTCATCCTGATTCACAGCAGCCAAAAGATGGACACAACCCAAGTGTCCATCGACAGGTGATGGATAAATAAAACGTGCTCCATGTACACCGTGGAATATTATTCAGCCTTAAAAAAGGAAGGAAATTCTGACACTCACTACAACATGGATGAACATTGAAGACACAATGCTCAGTGAAATAGGTCAGATACAAAAAGACAAACACTGTCTGATTTCACTCACAGGAGGTCCCTAGAGGAGTCACATCCACAGAGACAGGAAGTAGATGGTGGGGGCCAGGGGCTGGGGGAGGGGGAGTCAGTGTTTCATGGGGACAGAGTTTCAGTTTGGGAAGATGAGAAAGTTCTGGAGGTGGATGGTGGGGATGGTTGCACCACAGTGTGAATGCACTTGATGCCACTGATCTGTGCACTTAAAAATGGTTAAGGTGGTACATGTTAAGTTACACACATTTTACCACAACAAAGAGAAAAAAGGCAAGTATGCGTCCCCCTCCTTTTAGACCCCAGCGTGCCTTCTCCCTCAGCTGCCATGCTATCTAGGAGGGCTTCCTAGAGGTAGCAGTACTCCATCTCAGGTCCTAGAGGACACATAGGGTATGGGAGAGTAGCTTCTTTCGGGTCACAGCCCAAGCAAAGGCCCAGAGTTGGGACCAAACCTGGGAAAGTGAGTGTGTGGAGCACAGACTATGCATCTGTCTCCCCATCATGCCAGTCGTTGGCTCAGTGACTCTTAGCTGGTGACCGTATGTCCCTGGCTCAGTTTCCCCATCTGCCAGTAACAGCCACTCCTGTTCAGGAGGAGGAGGTGAGGGTCGTGGTCAGGAGGGGACCCAGTGTGGTGTCAGGAGTGGGGCCAGCAGGAGCTGCTGCTGCTGCTGCTGGCGTTAGAATTTCTCTCAAGGGCCATGGGGAGCCATGGTGGGTTCTTGAGCAGGGGAGGGGCAGGGAGACATGAATTTGAAGGGCCAGTGGACTGCCCTCCCGAAGCTGCCAGTCGCCTCTCCCCTCCACAGAGAGCGTGTCAAGGACCGACAGCGCCTCCAAGATCATCAAACTGGACACCGTGCGGGTGATTGCAGAGAAAGTAAGCAAGGCTCTGCTGTGGGTCCCATTTCATGGATGGGGAAACCGAGGCCCAGTCCTCCAATCTGTTCTGGCCCCACACCCCGCAAATGTGGTTTTCCCCCTCTTGGAGGCTTTGTGATGTGGGGGACTTGAGGGAGACAGAGCCCGCCCAGAGTCACACAGCAGCAAGTCCTGGGAAGAGGCAGAGACTCAAACTGGGGCTCTGGTGCTCAAGACACTGTGGCCTGGGCTATCACCAAGCCCCACCCCAACATGCTGGCCTGCAGATGTGAGAGGCTGGGGTCCACTCTGACCTCAGACTCTTCATCTCTGTCTCTCTGATTCTTCACCTGTCTCTGATGCTCTGTCTCTGGGTGTTTTTCCCTCCACTGTCTCTCTGTCTCCCTCCCCCACGGCCCCCAACATTGGCCTGGCCCAGGACAAACACGCACTCCTGGACGTGACACCTTCAGCCATTGAGCGCCTTAACTACGTGCAGTACTACCCAATCGTGGTCTTCTGTGTCCCCGAGAGCCGGACAGCTCTCAAGGCACTGCGCCAATGGCTGGCCCCCACCTCCCACCGCAACTCCCGCCGCCTCTACGCTCAGGCCCAGAAGCTGAGGAAGCACAGTGATCACCTCTTCACAGGTGGGGCGGGAGCTGAGGGTCTGGGGTGGGCGGTGGGTCCTGCCCTGAGTCTCCCAGCCATGCTGATGCCCCTCCCCCCCGCCCGCAGCCACCATCCCCCTGCAGGGCACAAGCGACTCCTGGTACCAAGAGCTCAAGGCCATCATCCGCGAGCAGCAGACGCGGCCCATCTGGACGGCCGAGGACCAGGTACCTGCCAGGGTTTGGGAACAGTCGCAGTTAGGGCTGGGTTAGGGGCCACGGCCAAGGCCCAGATTTGACCTGAGCCTAGGGTCTGGACCTGGTTCCTGGGGTGAGATGGGATTGGGGTCTTTTCCTGACACTGGAGTCAGGGTTGGGGCTCAGCTCAGATCTGGGGGCTCAGTCTGGACCAAGGTCAATGGTCAGAACTCACCTTGGGGTCAAGGGTTAAGGCTCAATTTGAGGTTGAGGACTGGAGTTTGAAAGGTGGTGTCCCGGGTCTGGGGTTTTTCTCTAAGATCAGGGAGGGCCGGGGCTCGGCTCAGCCAGGCCATGTGCACCCGCAGCTGGACAGCTCCTCAGAGGACAACCTGGACCTCCCTCATCGCAGCCTGGCTGACAGCTCCGCGGATCTGAGCTGTGACAGCCGGCTCAACAGTGACTATGAGACAGACGGTGAGGGCGGCGTCTACACGGACGGCGAGGGCTACACGGATGGCGAGGGTGGGCCCCACACGGACGTGGACGAGGGGCCCCTGGCGCCAGCCCTGGCCCGGTCCTCGGAGCCCGTGCTGGAGGATGAGCCTCGGATCCTGCAAGATCACGGTAGATCCTCGGGTCACCGGGGGACCCAGGTGAGCAGAGCACCAGGCTGGCCCCAGCAAGGGTCTCGGGACGGGGCTGAGACACCTAGGGAGCCTATTTTCCGCCAGGATGTCGAGGAACAGAAACTTCCCCGACCAGATCAGTAGCTGGGACCTGGATCTAGGGTATTTGAACCACTGAGTCACTTAAAGCAAATATTTAACCTCTGCGTGAGTTTCCTTATCTAAGATACAGGGATTGATGGTAAAGTCTTGACGTCACGAGCTTGTTATTTTGCTGTTGTTGTTGTTTTGTTTCTTGGCTTGTGGGATCTTAGTTCCCTGACCAGGGATCGAACCTACGTCCCCTGCAGTGGAAGCTCAGAGTCCTAACCACTGGACCACCAGGGAATTCCCACAAGCTTGTTGTTCAAACAGAATACACTTAGTCCAAGTCCTGGCCCACGGGAGTCGGGTGTTTAACAATAACAAATATTGACTTAGCACTTATTCTCTGTGCGGCTGCCTCAGCCTCCAAGGTGCCTTTCTGTGAATTTGACAAAATCCTCCAAACCCTCTCTAGGGAAATGTAAAAATGTACAAATCTATGACGTCTCTGGTAGAATGGTGCTCTGTGGCGTTGTGCAGTACCCGACCTGCTCAACTGTCCATGGCATCCTGATTATGGGGCAGGCTCTCCTCTAAGCACTTGACATATATGAACTCATTTATGAGCTCCTGAGAACAGCCCTCTGAGGAAAGTCACAGATGGGAAACCCCACTCCCCCTTTGCTGACAGTCTGGGAGATCACAGCCAAGGCCTTCCCCTGTCCCAGGCTGTTTTCTCATTTAAAATTGGGGATGAGCTCCAGACTTCTGTGGGGACAAGGAGAAAGCCTGTGGGTAACACTGCCGGGGGCAAAGGTGGGGAGGTGGGATGGGGTGGTTACTCATCTCAGTTTATCATACTTGGGGGTAAGTGTTAACCTCCTTTCTCCCTCTGCAAGGTGGATGGCCGCCACCCACAGGGTCAATGGCGACAGGACAGCATGCGGTAAGAGCCCCTGTACTCCACATTGGGGGCCCTCAACCTTCCCCCTGGGACTCAGGGTGTGGGGTGGAGAAGAGACCTAGAACCAAGCTATGCCTTCGTGGTGTTGGGAGCCTCCTGGGTGAGAGAGAGCCAGACAGAGCCACTCCAAGCCCCATGTAGTCAGGGCCATGGGAGTAGGAATCCTCTTCCTGGGAGAATTGGGAGGGCTTCCTGAAGGAAGGGAATTTGGAGCGGGCTTTGAAGGATGTGTAGGAGTTTTGTCTTGCTCATCTCTGACTGCACCCACTGTGCCTAGCCCAGAGTCAACTCAGATAATGGTAGGTAAGTCCACATCCTCCCCACCCACAGCCTCTGTTCTATTTTCTGATCCCCAGGACCTATGAGCGGGATGCTCTGAGGAAAAAGTTTACACGAGCCCGAGATGTGGAGTCCTCTGACGAAGATGGCTATGACTGGGGACCGGCCACTGACCTGTGACCCCTCCCAGGTGGCCAGCTGGCCTGTCCTCCCTTTTTCTCCCTGGAGCTGAGACTCAGCTTCCCACACAGAACCTGGAAACCTGCCTCCCTCTGCCCGGTCTTTAATAAATGGAGTTATTTTCACAGCACTGGCTTTTAGTGACTTCCAGGGACAAGGGGCCAGACTAGGGTGCTATCTTTCCTCTCTCAACCCCACAGACCCAGATCTGAGACTTTGCCCATTCAATAAGCTTTTAATTTTTTACATAAAAAATAATATAGAACCAAGAAACTTTTGTGGCCTTGGCCAGCCAAGGAGGGTCCGCGGACGGAGTTCCAGGGCCGGCGGGGGCTAAGGCACAGTGGTGAGGGGAAGGTGGCTGGTCACAGGTACACCGGCTGCTCCTGGCCTGTGAGCAGGCGGTAGGTGGCAGCGGGCATCGTCTTGATGTGAACCTGGGGGCAGAGAGGAGGCGGCAGCTGCAGGCGGCCTCCTCCCACTCAGGCCCCGCCTACCACCCACGCACGCACCTCAATGTGGGCCTCCGTGAGCAGCTCAATGATGCGGGCGTGGGGCGTGGCCACCACACTCTGCCCGTTGATCTCAATGATGCGGTGCCCCACGCGGACGCCCCCGCGCTCCGCAATGCCACCCCGGAGGAGGCTGCAGATCTGGGGGGACAGGAAGGGCCACGCTGCTCAGGGGGCCACGCCTGGGGCCGCCCACCCACCACCCGGTCCCTGGGCTGGGGGCTCACTATGCCGTCCTCCACGCAGAAGCCCAGCTGTTCGCGGACGTGGGGCCGGCGGATGATGGCCGTGGTGACCGGCGGGCAGTGGACGATGCTGAGGGTCACCAGCGTCTGAGACTTCACTTCCTGTGCAGGATGGGGGCTGTTGACCTGGCTGGGCCTCCGGGGGGCTGCCAGACTTCCTGTTGAGCTGCAGCCCCTCCTGGGCCTGTTTACCCACTCATAAAATGGAACCTACAGATTCTACAAGATCCCTTGAGAAGTGGTTAAGAATGCAGACCAGAGCTGGGCGGCCTTGGAGTCAGAGCCGTGCCACCTCTCACCTCCCTGGGCCTCAGTTTCCTTATGGTCAAAAGCAAGGTTCTAGCAGTGCCCACAAGGCAGGGTTACAAGCACTCAGTAACACACTGCGTGAACCGTGTCAGACTTGCCCTTCTGGCCTGGCCAGGCCCCTCCCCATCTCTGGGCCTCAGTCTCCCAGTCTGGGCAACGAGGGTCAAGACTCAAGAATACACTTGCTGCCTCATGGCAGAGAGGAAAGGCCTTGTGTTCCAATCCTGCTCCCGCACCAAAGCGGTGTCCCTGGACTTACCCTCTCTGAGCCTCGGTTTCCCAAAGTGCATGGGAGCAGGTAGGACTTGAAGCTTTACCTGCCCCTTCTGGACTGAGACACAGAGACCTGGCCTTGGGCTCACTTTCCTGGCCACGTGGGGAGGGGGGACCTGCCATCTGGGGGGCCCTTGCAGGCCCTCTGCCCTGGCCGCCCCGGAGGACTCACGCGGACGGCAGCCTGGCAGGCGGCCAGGGGCAGCCCCACCAGGCTGGTCCCGTTGATGGCGGTGATGCGGTCTCCGATGCTGAGGGCCCCTGAGCGCTCGGCGGGGCCCCCGTGCAGCAGGTTGGCGATGACGGCCGTGGGCAGCAAGGAACCCCAGCCCGACTCCACCAGGGCTACGCCCAGACCCTCACCCCGGCGCTTCTCGATGCACACCTGGGGGGTCACAGGTGGCGCTTGAGGGCTGCTTGGAGGAGGTAGGAGGAGGTAGGGTGGGGGGCGCGGGAGGGCTTCAGGGCCACTCGGTGGGCCGGGGTGGGGGGACCCGCTTGCTCACCTCCCTGCAGTTCTCGCTGTTGGAGAAGTGGTCGAGGTCCCCGTTGTGGAGGTGGCCGGGGCCCGTGGCCCCCTGGCTCTGCTGGGAGCCCACCTGGCTGGGGTTGATCCCGCTTTCCCGCAGGAACTGGCTGTAGGCCACGGCGAAGGCCTGGCCGATGGCCTGGGCAATGAGCTGGGCCTGTGGGGTGGGAGGCACCTCTCTGGGGGTCCCACCCACCTCCTTCAGGTCCCCCCCCCAGCCACTGACATCCCTAGCAGCAGCCCATACACCCCCAAGTGGGACTGGCCCGCCAGCCGCTGGCCAAGAATCTAGGGGGAGGGGAAGGGAGACAGGCCTGGGGCAGGGAGGGTTTGGGGAGATGGCTGCCAGTCTCAGGCTCTTACAGGAAGGCCTGGAATATATGGCTCAGGGCCTTCAGGAGGGTGAGGATGGAAGGACGCTGGGGTGACAGTGTGGCCAGGTGGGGCTTTGGTGGAGAGCAGGGGCCGCCGTGAGTTCCCCCTCGCCCTCAGGACACCCAGAGCCCGCTGCTCACGTCCTCCGAGTGGAAAACGTGGCAGATCATCTTGTAGAGCCGGCGGCTGTGGGGCTGGGGCGCCGGCCGCCGGGCCAGCCGCCGCCGGGCCATGAGCACCAGGACGCTGCCGATGTCGGCGATGTAGGAGATGGTCTGCAGGGCGTGGTCCATCAGGGCCTCCTGGAGGGGGCGGGGAGACCAGGCTGGGTGGGCTGCGGGGGGCCTCGCTCGGCCCCACCCTCAGCGGAGGCTCCCACGCCCCAGAGGCCAGGCCTGGGCCCCGTACCTGGGAGTCAGCTGTCAGAACCTTGACCCTCTTGGTGGAGACGAAGAGGTCTACCTCTGTCATGGGCTGGGTCTCCCCATCGGGGGCCTGCGGGGGGTGGGGTGGGACATGGAGGCCCCCAAAGACCCAGACTCTGACCCGCCAGGCTCGGACGGCCTCGGGGGACCCGGCCTGCAGCCCACCTACCCGCCCGCCCACCCTCCTGCCGGCCCCTGGCTTCACCTTGACGCGGTCCATGGCCTCCTGGGCCTGCGCCATGCGCGTGCTGGGGGGCGGGTTTCGCTCGGACACCAGCTGGGTGGAGCCCAGGTATTTGGCCCCGAATATGACACCATCTAGGAGGTCCTCGTGGTCACAGGGGCCGGACACTGAGGGCGACAGCAGAGGCGGGTCAGCCCCCTAGAACCTCTGCCAGGCTCGTCCACCCCTGCGGGCTCTGCCCAGAGCCCTGAATGGTCTGGAAGCACAGAGAGTTCTGCCCCGCGGCTTGGCACTTGGAGCCACACAGGTCTGCCCACTGTCCCATAGCCACCCCATCAGCCGGAGCCACAGATCAGTGGCTCGGCCCTCACGGATGTAGAACCCTCCGTCAGTCTAGAGCCGGCTCTGCCCACAGCTCAAGGACTCCCAGGCAGAGGACGCGGTTTCAGGAGCAGAATCTGCATCCAGAACCACGGCCAGAAACAGCTCTAGTGCCCACAGACACCGCCGCCCTGTGTTGCTAGAATTCCAGGAATCAGGCTAGAACCAGACAGTCCCACTATTTCTAAAACCCTTGACATTATAGAACCATAGTCAACTCTGCTGGATGATTCTGGAATCCCAATCAATCTAGAGCCAGTCAGCTCTGCCCACTGCTCTAGAATTCTCTATCGGCCCAGGACCACAGACAACTCTACTCCATGGTCATAGAACTGCCCAAACAGAGTAGAAAGAGGCAACTGTCCACGTAGCTCAGACTCTCATACTGTCCAGAAACCCAGGTGGTTCCTGATCTGTGATTCTAGAACTCCCTGACAGGTCTCAAACCACAGAATTCTGCCTGGGATTTTAGAAACCTACATTGCTCCAGAATCAGACTTTTCCACTACGTGATTCCAGAACGTCTTGATCAAGATAGCATTAGGAAGCTCCTCCTGTGGTTCTAGAATCCCCTCAATAACTCATAACTGCAGATGCACTGGGCAATTCTAAGAATTATCTGAACAATCCAGAAACGAACAACTCTGCTCATGGTTCTAGAATCCCCCCAACCCAGCCCAGAACCACAGAAAGCTCTGCCCTTATGGCTCTAGAATTCCCTGAGCAACCTAGAGCCAGACAGCAGTGCCAGTGATTCTAGAATATTCTAACCAATAGCTATTGCTTTTTGGAGAACCACAGGCCACAGGGAATGAAACCACATTCCCGTGAACTTAAAGGATAGCCAGTTCTGCCCACTGTCCTTCATGATCTAAGCATTCCAGAACAACAGATAACTCTGCTCTGGGTTCTAGAACTGCACCATCCAATATGGTAGCCACCAAGCACATGTGGGTACTGTGCACTTGAAATGTGGCTGGTCTGGACTTAGATGTGCTGTAAGTGTAAAATGCATGCCGGATTTAGAAGCTCTCATAAAAAAAAATGTAAAATTATAAAATGTTGAATTGTATGCCGAAATAACATTTTAAATATGTGGGCTTAATTTAAATGTTATTAAAGTTACTTTTAAGTGTTTGTTTTTTTAATGTGGATAACTAAAAAATTTCAAGTGACATGTGGCTCAAATTCTATTTCTGTTGTATAGCTGTAGAACTTTCTAGAATTGGACAGTTCTGCCCAGTTCTAGTACAGCTCCTAAAGGTCTAGAACCAGAGATAAATTCTATTCACTCCATGGTTCTAGAACTCCCCAGTCTGAGTAGAACCTGACAGCTCTGTTCATCATTCCAGAACACCGTCGTCAGCCGAGGTCACTTTAATCTAGAACCACAGGCAAAATGCTAGGTTCTGGAACTCTCTAGGTGAATCACAGCTCCACCCATGACTCTAGAACTTTCTTGGAACTACAAGTTCAAACCAGCTTCCTTTCCCACAACCACGGAACTTGTTCTTTGACCTAGAGCCTCAGATAGTGTGGGGGAGAATGTTCTAGAACATTCCAGGTGGCCAGAACAGATACTTCTCATGCCTTGAGAGCAGATTGGCAAGCCTTTCTGCAAAGGCCCAAACAGTAAATATTTTTTATTTTGTGGGCCAGATGGTCTCCATTGCAACTACTCAGTCTGGCCGCTGCCACAGACAACACGCAAATGAATGGGCATCAGTCTCTCCCGATAAAATTTATTTGCGGACGCTGAAATTTGAATTGCTTATCGTTTTCATCTGTCAAGAAATGTTCTTCTTTCAAGTTTTTTCAACCATTTAAAAATGCACGGGGGCTTCCCTGGTGGCCCAGTGGTTAAGAATCTGCCTGGCAATGCAGGGAACACGGGTTCGAGCCCTGGTCCGGGAATATCCCACATGCCGCGGAGCAACTAAGCACGTGCACCACGACTACTGAGCCTGCGCTCTAGAGCCTGCGAGCCACAACTACTGAAGCCTGTGCGCCTAGAGCCCGTGCTCTGCAACAAGAGAAGCCACTGCAATGAGAAGCCCGCGCACCGCAACAAAGAGCGGCCCCTGCTCGCCGCAACTAGAGAAAGCCCATGAGCAGCAACGAACACCAACACAACCAAAAATAAATTTTAAAAATAAAATAAAATAAAAATAAAAATGCATGGGACTTCCCCGGCGGTCCAGTGGTTAGGACTCGCGCTTCCACTGCAGGGGGGTGCAGGTTCGATCCCTTGTCGGGGAACTAAGATCCCACATGCTGCGCGGCGTGGCCAAAAAAATAAAATAAAATAAAAATGCAGAAGCTGTCTTAGCTCACAAAACATACCAGAAAGTCCATGGATGGTAATTTACCAACCCTTGCTCTAGAATCAAGTTAAGTGCTACAATTTGCCAAGTCTGCCCTAATGCTCCCTATTCATTCTAGAACATTCTCAGGATTGTCTCTTCTTTCAGGTGTCTGGAATCTACTCAAAACCAACCTCATAGCCTCTCTAGAAGCAACTTGTTACTGGCAAACTTTGTGCCAGGTTTTGGGAGCTTGAGTCGGGCTGTTCTGAAACCCCGAAGTCCCTGGGGCCAGGGTGGGCGGGACACTCACCCTCCTGGAGGGCTGGGTAGGAAGCCAGGGTCTTGGGGCTCTGGAAGAAGACAGAAGAGGGGTAGGCCTGAGTCCTCCTGCTTGGCTCCCAGCAGTGGAGCGGCCTGGGGGGCGGGGTGGGCTCTACCTGGGCACTGGCAGGTGGCTCTTCAGAAGTGACCAGAGGTACTGTCTCCAGCCAGGGTTCTGGGGAGCTGCTTGAGCTCCTGCCCTCGTCCTGCTCGACAGAGGCTCCTTCTGCCCACTCCTGGGGGCCCATATCCCCTTCTGGGTCATCAGGGGGCTGCAACAGGCGAGGAGCAGGGTCTGGAGGTTCCTGGGGACCTGACTGGGAAGGAGGGCGCTCGTCTTGCTGCAAGAGGCTCAGCAAGTCTTCCCGGCCAGCCTCGGCGGACAAGAGCCCATGGGCATCGGTGATGTCCTGAGGGGCCAGGCCATGGCCAGTGGCAATGTGCAAGGGGCACGGGGGTCCATCTGGGGACAGGCCCACCAGATCACCTGGCAGAGCTTCAAACTGTTGCAGCAGGTCCTGAATATTTAGCCCGTCAAGTTCCATCTGACTCAGGTTGCTGGGGCCTCCTGGTGCCGGGTCCCACTGGCAATCAGGGGTGAGGTCCTGAGAGGGTGAAAGTGTGTCCCTGGGCTCCTCCAAGTCCATGGCTGGAGGTCCTGGAGGGGGTTGGGAGGTTGTCAGGAATTCCATGCCTGGACCCTGGGCTCAAGCTAGCATCTGAAAAAGAGAATCAAAGATGAGATTTCCTGGCTGCCAATTTGGTACCAGGCTCTCACCTGGTATGTATTCATACAGGACACATAATTTAATCCCCATCATACCCTGCAAGGAAGGTTCTGCTATGACCTCATTTTACAGACGAGGAAACTGAGGTGCAGAATGAGCAGCTGTAAGGCTGTGGCTTCCCAGGCTCCAAACCCCGGGGGATTCCCCTGTACCCGTTGCCCCAGACCTCTCCCCATCCGTGGACCCTGTTCACCCCGGCCCTGGTTCTTCCAAATCTTCCTCCGCGGGGATGTGGAGGCTGGAGACATACTCTGACTATACAGACCCGACAGGTGTAGGTCGCCGAGACCCAGGACTCAAGACCTCAGTCCAAGAGTTTAGACCCAGAATTTCAGACTTAATACTGGAGTTCCAAGATGCCAGAAAGCGGGCTCGCATCTCAAAACCTCCAATGCCACCCTCAAGATCGACCCCAGACTCAGACCTGGACCTCAGACCCAACCTGAAGACTCAACTCGAGCCTAAAGGCTGAGTTAAGACCCCAGTCCTCTGGCAGACCCCAGACTCAAGACTTCAGAGCCGTGACCTCAGGCGCTGGCTCCAGACCTCGCTCTGCTCCGCGGGCACACTCACTTCCCAAACCGAGGTGGCCTCAACCCGCGCGGCCCCCAGGACCCCGCGCCCTGGCTGGTCCGGTCCTGCCAGTCGCCGCCGCTCGCCAATTCCCGGACAGGGCGCTGGCAGATCTGTTCGCGCAGCGCTCCTGGACCACTGGGCATGCGCAAGCCCGCGGGGCTTGCTGGGAAATGTAGTTCTCTCAGCCAGCCTGGCCACGCGGGGGCGCTAGATGTTGGGACCGTGAGTTCGAATCCCGAACCTTCATTTACGCACAGTGAAAGCTCGGGCTGGCTTCTGAGCTTGTTTCCTGAACTGCAAAGTGCGGTTTAAAGCCACTGCTTGACTGCTACGGCTTTGCTCATTATTCCAAGGGATGGCAGATGGGAAGAAATGGGACTGGAAAATACTAAAGGAGCGTGAGAGGCGGACCCTTTCGACTCCGGGGACACCGGAAGCGACGCGGGGACCACACTGTAGACAGACTTCCGTTGTGGCACTCAGTAGGGCGGCCGAATGGCTCGCCTGGCTTAACTTACCTCCCTAAACTTCCGGCTTCCTCAATTGTAAACTGGGGATAATAATAGTACCTACCTCCTAATTAAATGAAATCGAGCTGGTTACAGATTTAGCAATAGGTTTAGAAAATAATGAGCCTAATAATAGTGTTAACTTTTATTAGTTTTAGGTTTTCAGTAAGTGCTCATTGACTAGAATCAGGGATGTATAAGTTGTGATACTTAAAGTAAGTGATAAGTAACTGAAGGGCAATAAGTCGGACATCCTTTGGAAGTCGCCTCGTGCAGTACCTGGGGATATCTACAAAAGTTTAAAGAAATCACAATTAACGTATGCTTACGGCCGGAATACTACATTTCCCATAAATCTCTAGGAGCCTACAACTCCCAAAGCACCCCTCGGCCGCAGACGTCCTCCGGAAACGTGCACGTGCAGACGGCCGGCATACGTCATGGCGGCCAGGCGCTTCTTCAGTGCTACGTGGAGCTCGGCCGGCTGGCGGGTTCGGGAGCTCCCGAACCCCGCCGCTTCTGTAAGACTCCATGTACGAGATTATGCCAAGAGACCGGGTGAGCTGGGTTAGGAGGGACCAAGATGGGAATGGTAGGGACATTGGGGAGTTGGTAGTGCGCAAGCGCTGGTTGGGGAGGCACGTCCTAGAGTCAGCGCGCAAGCGTAGAGGCAGACGCTAAGCTATATGCGCAGGCGCAGTTTGAGGTACTTAAGGCGCTATTGGACTCAGCGCGCAGGCCCAAGTTTTTTTTTGTTTTTTTTTTTTATGTGGGGGCGGGGGTAGGAGTAGGTCGTGAACTTGGGTCCCTATGACGTTTCTGCCTCCAAATCAGTCACCTTTGGCAGGTTACCACCAGAAATTGGGACCCACCTAAGTATTAAAACCAAAACAAGGTTATTTAAATTTTCTCTGGATACAGCCTTGCCCGATCTCCTTTGTTGAAAGGAGGGATTTGGCAGACGTGAGGTTTTAAAGACACAGAGCAGCCAGCAGAGGCTCTTTCTTCGTGAGATAAACAGAAGGAATGAAAACGGGATTGAAGAGGAATGACTTGGTTACTCTGAATATCAGTGTCATTTAATGCAGTATCCGTGTCCCAGTTAAAATCATTTTGAATGCAGCAGACAGGGTCCAGCCAGGGCAGAAAGGGACGGCTGGCCTCCCGAAGGTGGAGCTGGGCTGAAATGATTCTCCCCCACCGTAGTCATTAAGGGGGGCAAAGGCGCTGTGGTCGGTGAGGCCCTGAAGGACCCAGAGGTGTGTACAGACCCCGTCCGGCTCACCACGCACGCCATGGGTGTCAACATCTACAAGGAGGGCCAGGATGTGGTCCTGAAGCCGGATTCCGAGTATCCAGAGTGGTGAGTGGGCCAGGACTGGGTAAAGAGGGCCTGGCTAACCAAATCTGAGGATCCGGGATGGCTTCCCTGGGGAGGTGGTGTGTGAGTCAAGACCTGAGTGGGTGGACAGAGCTTTAGGGGTGGGCGGGAACAGCCAGTGCAAAGGCCCCAGGCAGAACTGCACCTGGTTTGTTAGTGGACCCCAGGAGGCAAGGTGGAGAGTAGGGGGAGACAGGGCAGGAACTTGATGGAGCCCAGCTTTCAGGGGGCTGCAGGGGGAATTTTGCTCTTGGCCCTGAGAGCAGTGGCAGGATGCAGAAGCCGTTGCCACGTGCCAATCCTTCAAGCTGGGGAAGGTTTAGAAAGGTTGAGCGAGTGGGTGGGGAGGCCTTAAAGGTGGGTAGGCGGCATGGACAAAGGCCAAGAGGCAGAAGGTTTGGTGTGCGCCCACCTCAGATCCCAGCGCCATTGGGATGGGGGCGCCCCCTTGTTCCACAACCCAGCACCCCCTTGTTCCATGTTCTCAGGGTGGGGAGGGACTGCCCTGAGGTCGGGTGGGGAGGGACTGCCCTGAGGTCAGGCGGTCCCCGTGGGACCCAGTCCTGCTGCTGCCCGTGCCCAGGGGGTCTGAGGTGGGGGAGCCGCGGGGAAGGGGGCTGCTCTGCAACCCCGACTCCACCCACTCCCCATCAGGCTGTTCCAGATGAACGTGGGCCCCCCCAAGAATCTGGAGGAGCTGGACCCCGAGACCCGGGAGTACTGGCGGCTGCTGCGGAAACACAACATCTGGCGCCACAACCGGCTGAGCAAGAACCAGAAGTTCTAGCGGGGGAAGGACCAGAGCACCCTGACCCTCCAGTGACCTGGAGGAGATGCGGTGGGTCGAGGGGTACCTCCCCCAGCCCACCCCCTGGACTTTTTATTTTCTGGAAAAACAGACTTCTCCGAGAACAGAGGAGACTACCCCCCCTCACTGGGGTTACTGGGTGGCCCCTGCATTGAGGCTGAGTCAGGGCCCTGGGGGCCAATAAAGACTTATTGGGGCAATTGTTGGCAGGCCCCAGATGCCTCTGGGTGTTGTCGCATGTCAGGGCCAGGAGGGACTTGGGGCAGGCAGTGGGGAGGTGGGCACTTCAGACCCAGTGGTCCCATGGCCCAGCCTCCACCCTCAATGATTGTTGGGCGTCTGCAGGTCCATCTTCTCCTCCCGGCCTCACTGAGCTGCTCACCCTCATTCCTGGAACTCCTAGCGTTGCCCAAGAGGCCCCAACCTCCATCCTCGAGGGGGAGGGTTTTCTAGCCAAGCTGCTCTGGGTTGCACTGGACTCACACCTGAATCAAGTCATCCGGAGCAGAAGAGAGTCTTTGTGAGCTTCAGGAACTGAAATGTCCAGGGGTAGGGTCTGACTTCAGGCACGGCTGGATCCAGGTGCTTCAGTATTCAGCTATGTGGCTTTCTCCATCTCTGGGTCCTTTTAACTCCAGTGGGTAGTTCCCTCGGGCAAGGGTGTCTCCAGGGCTTCTAGCTGACACCCCCTATCCAGTTCAGCGAGCCCAGCTAGAGGGAAGGGACTTCTCATTCCTTTCTGCCAGTGTCACAGGGGTTATCTTCATTGGCCAGTCACTTGAGCCGAGGGACCTGGGCCTACTCATCATTCTCCTGTCCATCCACCCCCACTGGTGCCCACCAGATTGAAGGAAGCTGGAGGACACACACAGTGCCAGGACCACACTGCTTGGGGGGCTGGACCAGGGCCCTCTCGCCCTCCAGGCTCCTCCAGAGCTGGACGGGTCGGGCAGGGCAGGGTCCCTGAGGCTAATTCTGTCTGGTCCCAGGAAAATGAGGGCCCTCATCCTCTTAGGAGGACTCTGCCAGGCAGATTACCCCACACCTGCCCTCACTGGTGGCCTGTTCTGGGCAGGCGGATCATCCCAACCCTTCCATGGTTCCCCATGGCTCTCGGTAGAAAGCGAAGTTGTAATGGCCACGGGCCTCCTCACTGTTCATCCAACACGCCAGGCATGGTGCTGCCCCTGGGCCCTCTGCCTGCGCCGCTCTTCCCCCGGATGTTCTCAAGGCTCCCTCTTTCACCTCCAGGCCTTTGCTCTGATGTTGCCTTCTCATTGACGCCTCCCCTGACTACCCTATTAAATTGCAACCCTGCCACACATTCCTGATCGCCCTTCCTGGTTTTATTTTTCTCCCAAGCACTTACCACCAGCAGATGTTTTATGTTTTACTTATTTATTTTTAAAATCATGGTTCTTGTCTCTCTCCCACTGGAGTGGCAGCTCCGCTAGGGCAGAGACTTTTCTCTGCTTTGTTCAGTCGTGTCCTCATCGTAAGTTGGGTGAGTGGATGGATGACTGGATGGATGGTTGGCCTGGCTGCTGCAGTGTAGACAACACACAGGCCATCGGGTTCATGTGTGAGGTGCCACCTGAGGTTGGAGGTGAGCAGGCCAGCTGAGAGCCCCAGTGGGCAGGTGATCTGGGTGTGAGGACCTAGAAGTGAAATTCCTGGAATGTCCTGGTACCTGTGGTAACTTCCTGGACAGAGCCTGGAGTGAGTGGGGTGCTGCCCCTGACCCCGCCTCACGGCACTTTCCTGACCCTGGCTGCCCCACCCCATAAGGAGGTGCCCTGTCATGTGGGCACTGGGCCAGCCCCAGGCAGCAGTGACACCCCATTCCTTGCCAGCTCCCCCCTCCCCCCAACCTGGAGTCCAGCTCAGCCCCGGGAAGGGCGGCCATGATGTCTTCGTGAGCAGGACCAACACCCCCCCATCCCATCCGAGCAGGTGGGGCCCCAGGACGGTCCTTGGAGGCTCCCAGGGGGCGGTGTTTTCCACCGAGTCCAGCCTCGGCTGTGGCTCATCTCAGGTGGGGTTGGCAGGGACGTGGTCAAGGACAGACTCTGGGCTGCAGGGGACAAGTGTCTGCTCAAACTGACTTAAGCAGAAGAGGGAATCCACTGGCTCAAAGTGCAAAGTGTGGGCGGGGATGAGGTCCTGGGGAGGCCCCCCTCGCGGCTCGGGTTCCTCTGTGCTGAGCGGCCTCACTCTTCTGAGCAGATCTGTTTGCGCAGCGGCGGCTCGTACTCTCCCAGTTCCAAGTCCCGGGGGAAACGGAATTTCTTTTCCCAAACGGTTTCAACAAAAAGTCGTGGGCCTGACAGCACCCGTGTCCCCTGCATTGGCAGGTGGATTCTTAACCACTGCGCCACCAGGGAAGCCCTGTGTGGTCAATTTTTGACAAGACTTACCTGATGTTACAGGTGTCCCCCACCCCCGCCCCGGCTCAGAACCCGTGTTCTAGACGGTGTGGATGGAGATGTTCCCCATTGCTCTGTCCGGTCATGGCCGCCAGCCCCATGTGGCCAGGACAGATGAGGAGAGCAATGTGTAATTTGTTGTCACCAGTTTGAACTTCCCAGCCACATGTGGCTGGCAGGGGGTCCCACTGGACTGTTCCAGAAACCGGAGCCGGCCCCTCTGCTCCAGCTGATCTTGCTGCCTCTTCTCTAACCGGGAAACTCCCAACTTGTCACCAGGCATCGTTGCCTCCGGTCACCTCCAGCTCCCTCGCTCTGCAAACCCGATGCATCCTGAGCTTGGCCAGTTCTAGGGCTTCTGTAGCAGCTGTTCGTTCCCCTTGAGGGGACAGTGGGGACAAAGCCCAAGAGGCTGGAATGAGCTGGGGGTGAAAGAAGAAATGGTGGAAGCTGAGGCCATGTGGCTAGGGGCAGCCTCGACAAGACAGGAAAACTTGTCTTCAGGCTTTGTACCCCGAAGTCACCCTGGGACCTGAGGACGTGTCACCTCATGGGACAGAGGGGACTTTGCAGGAGGGATTAAGTTAAGACCCCTGAGATGAGGAGGACCCTGGATTCCCCGGGGGGCCCAGTGTCATCCCAGGGTCCTTATAAGAGGGAGGCGGGAGGGTCAGAGGCAGAGAGAGACGGGAGAGGCTGCGCTGCTGGCTGTGAGGATGCAGGAGGGGCCGCGAGCCAGGGATGCGGCGCCTCTAAAAGCTGGAAAAGGCGGGAACTGCTGCTGCCCTGGAGCCTCCGGAAGGACCAGCCCTGCCCACGCCTGTGAGACCCACACAGTAGGGGTGAGGAGGGGGTCCAGGCAAGCTGGGGAGGGATCCTGCTCCCCCTGGGTAAGGCAGACCCTCTGCTGCCTGCAAATAACAGGCTGGGGTGCCTGGGCAGGTGAGGGACCAGGGTTCTCCCAGCTCCCGTGCCCTGGCTTTGGGTCGGGAGAAAAGCCAGCAATGACCACCCGACCAGGGGTGGCGGGGCAGCTGGAGAGGGGGCCGGTGTGGCCGATGTCCTAGCACCCCCTCCCCAGCCACTTGTCAGCACCGGCCCGGGCCTGCAGGGTCAGCTCAGCCGCACCCTCTCCCCTGCCCCTGCGCTGGCCGCGAGGAGCCCCCGCTGAGCTCCCGGCGCGGACCCCACTGACGGGTCCTCGTCTCTCCCAGGAAGGACGTGGGCGCCCAGGTGTGCCGGCCTTCTGGAAGCCTCCACACCCAGCTCTCACGCCAACACTGCCGGGGCCCGAGTGTCAGGAGGCCCCACTTGGGGCCATGGGAAGCCCGCCTGCCTGGGAGAGGCCAGGGGTCTGCCATCCTCTCCCATCCCCCAACCCAGGGCAGGATGATGAACTTCAGCACAGGCAGGCTCCCAGCGCTGTGACACGAAAACTGGGATTCCGATAAACCAAGGCCCCAGACTACGCTCGCCCGACACGCTTTATTCAACACCGCCCACAGGAGCCTCCCTCGGGGCCGCGGCCTCTGTGGAGGGGCCTTCCTGGGGCCCGTGAGGGCCTGGCCCCAGGCAGTGTCACTGCGGCCTCTGCGGCCCTCAGGGCTTTGTGCTTCGACTGGACTTGGAAGGATGCAGCCAGCCCGACCTCCTGGGCCAGCGTCCTTGCAGGGAGTGGGCAGCGAGTCTCAGCCCCGAGGGGCTCCCACTGCCACTGTCGCCCCGCCGGGCAGGCCACGGCAGCCCAGGGTGTCTGGCCAAATGAGGCAGCAACCCAGGTCCCTCCCGACAGTCACGGCCACAGGTGTGGCAGGGCTGGGACAGGGCTGGCGGTCCCTGGGGCCGCACCGGCCCAGGGTTCGTGTCTCCAGGCTGATGGAGGGGCTGGGGGCCACCCCAAGGGCATTCCTGGGGCTGAGGGAAGGGGGCTGGCCCGGGGTCCACTCAGGGTAGCTCCCGGTCCTGCGTGCGCCAGCTCCCCTGGCCCGGGGCACTTGCTGCAGGGAGGGACAGCACGACTCTGACCGCCTCCAAACCCCATGCTCCACAGAGGCCGCTGCCCAGGCCCAGCCAGGAAATGCGCCTGGGATGGGGATGCAGAGGCCCCAGGTGGTGGGAGGCCCCACACCTGCCGGATCAGCGCCACTGTCCCTGTTCTTTGGGGCAAGACCGAGGCCTGGAGGTCAGCCGATGGCGGCGCTGGCCTGGAGCCTGGCCCGAGTCCGGCCGTGAGCAGTTAGTCCTCTGTCCACGGCGCCGACCATCAGGCTGGGCTGGGCTGCAGACAGCGAGGTCTTCAGGCGCTGAGGCCTGAGTTCCCGTCCGTGTGCAACAGACAGAAGGTTAAGCAGCTACGTGGACATCGGCCTCGCCTCTACCATGGGTTTTACTGAAGGAAAATGTCCGGGTTGTGCCATTTGCTCTTGGGAGCGCTGTGCCCGCCGGGTGGGCCCCGGGGAGCCGTCGTGCATCCCCTTCTGGAAGGGCTGACGGGCAGTCTGGGACACCGTCCCTCACGTGTGCAGGTCGGGAGGGGAGACTGCTCCGCAAGTGTTTCTCCAGCCCCGCGGGGAGCCTCGCAGGCGGCCCAGTGGCAGCTGTCCTGTGCGAGAGGTCCAGGGCAGCAGCCACGGGGACCAGGCTGGCCCGAGTCCAGCGTGGAGCCATGACCCCAAGGAGCAGCTATGGGGGGTCCATCGGGCGAGAGGCCGTCCTTCAGCCGTGTCCCCGTGGCCCAGGGGAGGGGACACGCCTGGGCAGGGTGAGGGCCGAGTCTGCAGGTGGCCCCATGCAGGAGTCTGCAGGTGGCCGAGTCTGCAGGCCGAGTCTGCAGGTGGCCCACGGGCGGGTGGGGCCCGTGCAGGGACAGAGAGGGCGCCATCAGTGCCTGGCGGGCCGTCCTCCTTGAAGACAGGTGCTCTCGGGAGGCGCCCGGCCCAGCACTGCTGCCACTGGCACAAGGCAGGTCCCAGGGACCCGGACCACCCCTCACCCGTGGTCGCTACCCGCGCGAGCTGGAGCCTGGGACCCGGCCAGTGCCCGCTCTAGACGTGCTCCATCTCCTGGTCCTGGTCGGGCCCCTCCTCCTGGTCCTCGTCATCCTCATCCTCGTCGGCGCCCACCCTGTCCAGCGGCGCCTCGCCGTCCCGGGCCAGCTCCTCCACGTGGGCCAGCATGTCGGCCATCAGCGCCTCCTCCAGCCGCTTGCGGACCTGCTGTACCAGCTCCTCCTGCCTCCTGGGGACACAGGAAGACCCGCTGGCCAGGGCACGTCCCATCTCTGGGGAGACGGGGGTGCTGCGGGCGCCCCGTCCAGACTGATGCCCCCGCCCCTGGCCCCAGCACAGCCCGCAGGCCTTCCCCAAATCAGCACCGCTGAGAGGGCGGCTGCCGGCCTGGGCCAAGGACCCCTGTCCCCTCCCTGCCGCCTCTACGCTGCCCCCCTCAGCACGGGGACCTGATTCTGTGCCTGTCGCTCCCCACCACCGGCCACAAGTCCCTCCTCCCGGCAGGACCACAGCCACTGCCACTGCTGGACCTGACACCTGCAGTTCCCACCTCACTGACTTTCTATTTCTGCAAGTTGTGCTTTAAAGATCTGCCTGGACTTTTCAGACAGTCGTGTTCTTTTCCTGCCCTTTCCCTAGGGATGAGCCCTGTGCATACACGTATGTGTACGCGCACACGTGTATGTGTGTACGTGTACATGCATGTGTATACGTGTGCGCATACGTGCAGTGCATGCGTGCATGCGTAGTGTGTGTGTACCTATGTACGTGCATCTGTGTGTGTGTACGTGTGTACACGTGTGTGTGGTCTCACCGCTGTGTCCTCGCCTCTCTCGGGGCACAGGGCTGCCCTCTCACACCCACCTGGCTTTTACCTGCAGTCCCGAGACGTCCCCCCACAGTACTCGAGGTGCGGCTGCTCTGCCTTCCAGCCCCTCCTGTGGGTTCCTAAGCCCCCCGCCTTCTCCCAACCTCAGCTGTGCACTGATGTTTCAAAGCTGAATACGACCCATGTTCTACCCTCTCAGCACCTCTAGATGTTTCCTGCCCAGGAGCCACTTCCAACCACCTTCCAGGAGGCCCTCCCAGACAGCTCCACCCACACCCGGACACCACCCATGGGGTCCTGGCCAAGCGCAGGCCCAGCATCCAGGACCCGGGACGCGTCCCGCTTCCCCTCAGCCCACCCTGCCCGGTCCTGCGTGCGCCAGCGCCCCCTGACCCAGGGCCTCACAGCCCACGTGCAGCCCCGCTCAGGGGAGCCGTCGCGGGGCCAAGAGCCCCGTCCTCTCCCGCCCCCGCAGGCTGCCCCACCCCCCAGGCGCCCGCCTGTCTGAACCGAGCCCTCCCCCGGCCACTTCCACATCACACCTGGACACTGGCCGGGGCGGGGGCTACCTGATGTCCTCGTCGGTCACCATGAAGGCCTTGCAGAGCGGCTGGGCTGTGTTGAGCCACACCCCGGGGTTCTTCTCCACGGCGGCTGAGAGCTGCCCGGTGATGGGCATGGTGCTGGTGTGCAGGGCGCTGGCGATGGCCGAGAGCAGCGTCTCATCCGTGCAGCCGGGACCCACGCCTGCCGGGCAAGGGAGGGTGGTCGCCGTGGGCACCAGCCTTGCCCCCTCAGCCCCGATTTCACCCTGAACCTCCCTTTACAGCCGGCCCTGCCCGGTCCTGCGTGCGCCAGGGCCTCACAGCCCACGGGCAGCCCTGCTCAGGGGAGCCGTCGCAGGGCCAGGAGCCCCGCCCCCCAGGAGTCTCCTTGTCTGAATCGAGCCCTCCCCGGCCATTTCCATGTCACACCCGGACGCTGGAAGGGGGCGATCACTCCCACGAAGTACAGGCAGACAGCTACCCTCTCAGGGACAGCAGGGATGCTTTTATGGCGCGGCAGGGAAACCAGACCCCCGAGTGTTTTCAGGACCCCGTGACCAGACGCGGCCCCAGCGTCAAGTGCAGCCCGGCTGGCCCCAGGCTGGGGGAGCATGGGCCTCATTCCTCCTCCATCTCCCCCCCGCCCGCAGGGGGTCACCTTGCAAGCCCTTGGGGAGGTCCATGGTCTTCACGAGCTCCTCTGCGATGTCAAAGGCATTCAGGCCGCTCAGCTTCTTCTCCCAGAAGAGCTGCCGCCACACAGACAGACGTCAGGCCGACAGGATGGCCAGGCCACCTGCTCCCACAGCAGGCGACCCTAGGCGGCCGGGATGGGGGTCTCAGTGTGACCTCTGACCCCCACACTTGCTGGGGCTGCTCGCGCCCCAGGGTCCTCGCAGGGCAGAGAAACCCCAAGCCCCGTTTCCGGCAGGATGAAGACCCAGGATGTCAGATGCGCCATCGGACAGTCTGTGGCTCCCCTTCACCCTGGAGTTGGGGGTTGGGAGGTCCAACCTCCACCCCAGGCCGAGCCACGGGCCCAGGGCAACAGCCCCGGCCGACCCCTGCCACAGCCCGAGCAAGCGCTGTCCGTGGGCACCGCCCGGTGCAGACAGGGGACCCAGGAGCCCCCGGACGGGCAACAAGCTCACACCCTCGACTGCACCTCCAGACTCTGGGGAGGGGGGCGACAGGCAGCCCCGCAGGTTTCTGACCTGTTACCTAGAGGGCTCCAACCCAAACGGCACGGCACCCAGGGTGGCTGCCCATGGCGGGGCCCATGCCCTGCAGGGTCCCTGAGCGTCTCCCCCTCTGACGGCCACGGCCCCCTGCTCTGGCCTAACACCTCCACAGCCCACTATCTACCGGGAGTTCGTAAAGATGCATGAAAACGCGGCTAAGGCTCAGTTTTTGGAAAACAGATCACAAAACTGCATTTGTGGGATCTTATCAATCTGTCCAAGACAGTGGCCGGCCCGAGGAGGCCCAGCATACGCGTGTCGGGCGCTGGTGCCTGCAGGACCATGCCCCGGGGTGATGGCTCCTGACCGTGGCGCTGGGGCCCGGGGCCCACGGACTCAGCTCTGAAGAGCGGACCAAGTGCCGCAGCTCACCTGACGGGGCTGCTCCACGGCCTTCTGCGGGTCGCTCTTCACCTTGTTGCTGGGGTGGTTGGTGATCTTGGTCACTGGCTGCTTGAAGATGGACGCCGTCTGCCTGACCGGGAGGGCCGTGTTCAGGTCGGGCTTGCCCTGCAGGGTCGGGCGGGGTCCTCAGCGGGCTTTCCCCGTCAGCGAGAAAGCCGTGCCCCACAAGGGGCTTCGGGGAACAGGCCCCGGTCACCAGCACACCGCGTGGTACCCACGGATCCAGAGGTAACGCCAAGCCCAGGCCCAGCTGCTTCACTGCCCTCGGTGCGGCCGTAGCGGGGGCTCCAGACACACACCTGCCCCCTCTCACCACCCCCCGCTGTCCCTCTCACCTCCCGTGCCTCGTTCTCCGCAGAGCACGGGCCTGGGGGCGCCCTGGCCACCTCTGTTCTGCAGCCGGGCCAGGGAACAAAGTCCCCCGAACACGCGTCCATCAGAGACCCGCAGACACATTGGTCACCAGGCGCCCAAGTGTGGACCATGGCCGAGCCGCCTCCCAGGTCCCATGCCCGAGCCTCTCCTGGGGACAGATGACGGGTGGTTTCCTGTCTTCTTTCTGCTTTTCCACAGCTGCTGAGCTTCCCCCGGTGAGTAGCTAGGCCTCTAACTCCAGGATGGGGGGTGAGCCCTACCCAGCAGCGGTCGGCGTGGGCTCACCTTGACCTGGCTCGGGGAGTCGTAGCGCACCCGCTGCCGGCTCTTGTTCATCTTTCCCATCAGCATCTTGCCCGTGCGGAAGTCGAAGGTGCTCAGGTCCATGGAGCCGCCCAGGTAGCGCGCCAGCTGGGGCTTGCTCCGGAACTTCTTCCCGCTCGGGCTGCGGACACAGCGCGGTCAGCAGAGGAGGGGGTCGGGGGGAGGGCCAGGCCGGGCCGGTCCACCCTCTCCCCAGCACAGCAGATGCCGAGGCCGAGAGCAGGGATGGACGCCCCGACCTTCGGAAGGATGGGGCCCAGCCCTGGGAGCCTGGCTGGAGTTTCTGGAACATTCCAGAAACAGAATCTGGCCGTGTTCTTGAGAAAAGACCCAAGGATAGCAGGTCCATTACAGCATTATGGACCTGTCCTGGGCGGGGCTGGGCTGTAAAACCTCAGTGTTGGGGCCGGGACACCAAAGAGCTGCCCAGGCAGGACCTGCTGGGAAAGCCTGAAACCTGGCTGTGAAGCTCTGCGATCCTGCTCACCCCATGGACCAGCGCAGGGGACTCGCCTTTCTAGGAAAAGCTAACGCCAACCTCTAGCTGCCGTGCAGACTCAGAGCTCACGCTACAGGTGACCAGAACGGGACCCAGTGAACATTAATGATGACACGTCCCCGGGCATGGGGACTCCTGCAGCCACTCTGGGAAACAGTCTGGCAGTTCCTCTAATGGTTAAACAGCAATTCCACCCCTAAGTATCCAAGAGAAATCAAAACACATGTCGACATAATAACTTACACCTAATTACTCACAGCAGCATGACTCACTGCGCAGAGTGAAAACAGCCCAGATGTCCCTCCACACACGGGAGCATCTCTCAGCCATGAAAAGGAGAGAAGCCCTGACACTCGCTGCAACGTGAATGGACCCTGAGAACACGATGCTCAGTGAGAGAAGCCAGACACAGAAGGACACACAGGGTGTGATTCCATTGATGGGAAACGTCCAGGACAGGCAGATCCAGACAGAGAGTGGGTTCCTGGTTGTCAGGGACTGGGGCTTCTCTTTGGGGTTATGGAATGTTCTGGAATTAGAGGTGATGGTTGCACAGCCCTGAATGTACTAGGAACCAGTGAGTGGCACACATGAAGCCTCCAGCAGGCCTGGCACCCGTCTAGGACGTCCCTGTCACTCTCCATCTGAGGCTAACAAGGGCCTGCACTTTGCTGATCTCCCCTGAGGGCCTCTAGGCTGAGCCTGAATTCAAGCCAGCACACGCCCGCCCCCTCCAGGTGTCCCTGGGCACTGCGGACAAGTGGCAAAAGCGGGAAGAGTGGAACCCATTCCCGCCCCACCAGGGCCTCACCTGGGTCAGGGCCAGCCCCACCACCTTGGGTTCTGAGACCCCCGTGGACTCTTCTGGAAGATCCATTTTTCCGTTATGCTCTGTGCTGGCTGACGTGAACGGAGTCTACGTGCCTGGAGCAGCGGAAAGGACCCTGAGTCCCGACTCTGGCTCCAACTATGGCCACAAAGAGGGCCAGGACCCTGACAAGCACTCGCCAGCACTTCCTGGCCTCCAGTCACCCCACCTGCTGCTGTTCTGCTTTAAAAAATGCATAAGGACAGGGAAACAGAAATGCAGAACTGTAGATTAGGGGCTGGGGAGCAGGGCTAAGGGCAGAGATAGTTAAAGGTCTAGGGCTCTTCTGGGGGGAGGAAAAGGCTCTAGCTTTGACCGTGGTGGTGGCTGCAGCTACCTGTGAATTGTACGCTTTACACGGGTGAACAGTATGGCATGTGACTCCTACCTCGATAAAGCTGTCACAAAAGAGAACGCAAGACAGAGAGTGGATGGGGGCTACGAGGAGCTGGGGAGCTAATGGACACAGGGCTCATTCTGGGGTGATGAGAACGTTCCAGAACTAAAGAGTGGTGATGGGTGCATGAAAACTGCTGAATTGGACACTTTTAAAGACTGAATCGTATGGAATGTGAACTATACCTCAATTTTAAAAACAGGTTTTGCAGATCTGTATTGGGACAGAAAAATGTCTGAGTTGTTTTATCCAATGAAAGAAAAAAACTTCTGTAGTAAAACCACACGTGTAGAACAAAAATGAGCACTGCGGCCTTTCTACGGAAACAGGCCTAGCCGGTGGAGTAGACAGGTAGCCAGAAGCCGGGCGGAGGGCAGCCCTCGGCTGAGTCGCTGAGTCGGTGGGACCCTGAAGCACTGGGGCCGTCATGGGGATGGAGCCAGCACCAAGCGTGGAGCCCAGGGCCTGGGCCGGATGCAGGGCTGTATGAGGGGTGATGAGCGGGTGTTGACCCCAGGCCTATAAGGAGGCTTGTAACCCAAGATGCCCAGTGAGGCCCAAACAGCAAGATGAAGCTGGTTCTGGCCAAGCTGAGCCCACTGCCCAAGGAAGGGGGGGGTCAACCTGCCGAGCACCTCCTGCTTTCCTGAGTATTTGCACCTTTAAAATGACCTCTGGGGTCTTCCCTGGTGGCGCAGTGATTAAGAATCTGCCTGCCAATGCAGGCGACACGGGCTCGAGCCCTGGTCCGGGAAGATCCCACATGCTGCAGAGCAACTAAGCCCGTGCGCCACAACTACAGAGCCTGCGCTGTAGAGCCCGTGAGCCACAACTACTGAGCCCGCGTGCCACAACTACTGAAGCCCACGCACCTAGAGCCCACGCTCCACAATGAGAAGCCAACGCAATGAGAAGCCCACACACAGCAACAAAGAATAGCCCCACTCGACGCAACTAAAGAAAGCCCGCGTGCAGCAACGAAGACCCAACGCAGCCAAAAGTAAATAAATAAAATTAATTTATTTATTAATTTATTAAAAAAAAAAAAAAAAAAAGACCTCTGGGACTTCCCTGGTTGTCCAGTGGTTTAAGCCTCCACGCTCCCAATGCAGGGGGTGTGGGTTCTATCCCTTGTCAGGGAACTAGGATCCTGCATGCTGCAATGGTGCAGCCAAAAAAAAAAAAAAAAAAAAAAAAAGCTCCGGTAAGTCCTCTCTATTCCACGCACCCCAAAGAATGACGCTAACTTCCAAGTCCTCAACTTCTTGCCTGGATTGTAAATGTCAGGCAGGGAGATGATTTTTCCAAAGTAAATGCTCGGCTGTAACCAGATGCTCCGCCCCCATCTCCCAGTCCTGAGGGCCAGGTCGCCAAGCTGGAAGGGCGTGTGGGTGAGTCCTACAGAACGGTCTGTGAGGTCACTCCACCTCTCCTTCAAAGAACACACTGGCTCTCTCCCACTCTCTGGACTAGCAAACCAAGGTTCCACATCCCTAGGGGCAGGGCTAAGATCCAAGGACAGGTCTGTCTGACTCAACAGCACTGGAGACCTGCCTTCCCTCTGCATTAAGGAACCAGGAAGGGACTTCCCTGGTGGTCCAGCGGTTAAGACTCCACGCTCCCAATGCAGGGGGTCCAGGTTCAATCCCTGGTTAGGGAACTAGATCCTTATCCCGCAACTAAAAGATCCCACATGCCACAACTACAGATCCCGCAAGCAACAACGAAGATTCCACGTGCCACAACTAAGACCTAGTGCAGCCAGATAAATAAATATTAAAAAAAAAAAAAAAAAAAAGAAAGAGAGAACCAGGGAAATCCATCTGTGCTCCCTGCTTAGTCACCTGGCTCGGCATCGGGTGGTGAGAAGGCCAAGGGTCCACATTCCAGAAAACATATCACATCCCCCCCAGACCTCCGACCTGCTGGGACAGGGTAGGTCACCCACACCAGAGACCTGGGAGTGGCACTGGACCCCGCACCCCGCATCCTGTCTCAGGCCCTCACCTCTCATTGGAGCCGTGGGAAACCTGAAATTCCATCTGTCCAGCCCCAGTTTGGAGCCCTTCCCTACCACCAGACCCCTATGCTCGGGGGCGGGGCCTTGGAGCGGTGTCCCA
The DNA here is from genome assembly GCF_028023285.1 of Balaenoptera ricei. Lineage (NCBI taxonomy): Eukaryota > Metazoa > Chordata > Mammalia > Artiodactyla > Balaenopteridae > Balaenoptera > Balaenoptera ricei. The sequence continues at coordinate 180,660,945 of NC_082641.1, forward strand.
CTTGACAGAAGCCCGGAGAGGTTCCCAGGCAGGTGGGGACAAGAGGTGAGGCGATGACGGGCTGGGGCCCTCTAGCCACGCTGGCCCCGGTTCAGCTCCTGAGCCTCCTCACAGGCTGCTGGCGCTGCCTGGACTCTCCTCCTGGCTCCACTGCCAGGGCTCAGCTCTGTGCTGCCTCCCCAGACAAGCCCTCACTGACCGGCCACCAGCTCGACCAGGCACTCCCATCATCTGCCCCTCACAGACCCTTACATCTCTCTGCATATGTCATCACCTGTTAACTATGAAAGCAACGGGGTGATGGCTGGGGCACCAGCTGTCACCCAGGAGGGGAGGGCCCAGGTCTCACTCCCAGCTGAATGGCCAGGACAGACACCCAGCATGTGCTGCAGAGGCGTCTGTTAAATTAACAAAGGACTAGAGGAACACAGATCTGCCTCAGTCTTTAGACCTAAAAGGAAGAAGTGAGAACACAAGTGTGCTCAGAATTAAATGAGGAGAGGTGGTGAGAGGCCTCTTCACGCACCCAGAAGGAAGCTTTTCTTAACAGCCAGCGAGGGAGTGACGTCACAGACAGCCGCAGTTAGAGGGAATACACACGTTTCCCTAAGAGATACCGATCGTAACCCCACTATTTCATGCTTGACATTACGGGACCCCAGCCAATTACAGTACACACTGGAGGGCCACCAGCACTCTTTGGACACTAGAACCTGAGCTTGTCCTGGATGAGCTGCCATCCTTACCCTGCTCACTTCCTTCACTCCTCCCAAAACGGGGACAGCAAAGGCCCAGGACCTGCTGCACACCCCCCAACACCTGGCAGGCATTTAACACGTGGCAGGTGTCCCGCCTGCCTTTCTTTTGTCAGAGTTCTAAAGCAAAGGGGAGGGAGCCATCAAGCCTGGCTCAGAAACAAAAGCATCTTCCACCAGTCAGGAGAAGAAAAAAAAAAAAAAAAAAAAAGGAAGGAAAAGGCAAACAGCAGGTGGTTGACGGTCTGGGGCTGGGCTTCCAGCCGCCTACTGATTCTGTTTCACTGGGGGGGTGGGGTGTCCCTGCCACCTCTCTCAGGCCAAGGGCAGCCCTCTCTCCAGTTTGGGTGAGTGAAGCTCACAAAGGCCGCGTCCCCGGTCTGGCGACTGGAGAGGCCACTACCCACGGTGCCCAAGGATGGGGGAGGGGCGGCTCTTAAAAGACACGCATCTCCAGGACCAGGCCACCCTGTGAAGGGCCCAAGAACCTGCATCCCTAGGCAGCCCTCCCTAGTCCCCCAGAGCGAACCCTGCTCCCTGAAACCCGGGATCCCCACCCGACCCAGGCTGCGCGCGGCCCCAGGAGCGCCCCACGAGGACCAAAGGGACAGCCCAGCCCCCACCCCCGCCTCCCAGCGGCGTCTGGCCCGCGCCGGGGTGCCCCTTGCCCAGCCGGCCGCTTCGCCGCGGCCGCCGAACAAAGACCGCCACCAGCCCGGTGCCGGTCCCAGGGCCATGTGGCTGCGGGGGGAGCGCAAGCACACTGAGCGAGGGCTTCGCCGGGCACGCACGCGCACTGGGCTCGGGCCCGTCGGGCACGCACGCGCACTGGGCCAAGCGCCCGCCGCGCGCCGGCACGCACGCACGCACGCACAACGCACGCGCGGGGCCCAGGCCGCGGCCCGGGTTGAGGCGCCCAGGCCGCCGCAGAGGCCGCTGGGAGGCGCCCGTTGGGGCCCTGCCCGGCCGGCACGTTCATTCACCTATAGTAAAAGACATCCCTGTGGCCGGCCGACAGCCCCGACCTTCTGGGCACTTCTTCCCTCTCCCAGCCCTGCGGGAGCGCCGGGCACTCCCACCTCTTCCGCTCCATCGCGCCCGGCTCCTCGGCCCGCCGCCGCCGCTGCCGCCCGGACCCCCACTCGCCGCCGCCGCCGCCTCAGCTGCCTCCGCCGCTGCCGCCGCCACTTGCCGCGGCTGTTCCGGCCCGTGGGCCTCCGCCCTCCGCCCCCAGCCGGGCGCGCGCCGGCTTTGCCGCCCTTTCGGCCCCCTCCCCGCGCTCGCCAGCCCCCGCTCGGGGGGCCCGCTCCGCCCACCCGCCCGCGCGCGGGGCCCCGTGCTGCGCAGGCGCCGCGCAGGTCCCGCCCCTCGGCGGCGGCGCCAATCAGCGCGCGGCCTGAAGGTGGGGCTTGTGGCGGCACGCTGCTCGTCCGCTCCGCGCCTGCGCCCTGGGCCGCCCGCAAGTGGCTGGTGGCCCCTGCTTGCCGCTGCGCTGTTCGCCTTGGTCGCTCTCCTGCGCCTCCTCCGAGGCCCCGTCTGTGTCCCGGGATGCCCGTCCAGTGCCGGACCGCCATCCCGCCGCCTCCTTGGTCTCGTCACTGGCATCCGCGTTTAGGGTCATTGTCGGTGACCACCCACCTCCACACCCCAAGGCCCACCCGACGCTTTAATGACATCTCGGAATCCGGCCCCCTCTTCCCGCCTCCTCCTTAGTCCATCCGCTTTCTGTCTCCTGGGGCTCCAGTCCCTTACTTGGGAATCTCCCGTCCCCCCCGTCTTGTGTCCCCTTCCCCTCCCCCAGGCCCTCTCCTGCCTGCCCTGCTCCCCCAGGACAGAGCCTGGCCGGCCCAGGGCAGGTACTTCAGAAAAGACTGCTGAGTGAGTGGCCGGAGCTGTGGGCAGTGCCAGGAGCGGGCTGGGCCTCCCGACGGGCCTGTCCTGGCGTCGGGTCCCTGGGGGAGGGGAGGCTACGGGTGGGAAGGCCCTGGGCTCCCCCGAGGGCAACAGGCCTGGGCCGCGCACCTGGAGCTCCCTGCAGGTGTCTTCGCAGCCTTGGGGCCGCCCAGGTCCCTGCTCTAGTTGGAGGCGGGGCTTGGGCGGGACACCGAAGACCATGGCCCACAGGTGTCACTTGTTTATATTAAGTCCCCGGGTAAGTGCAACTTCTCAATTTCTTACGTCCCTTTCCCTCCTGGGTTCCCCAAGGGGTAGCTGGGCTGCTCTCCCACAGACAAAGGGCATCGTGGCCGGGGAGGCACCCTGATCGGCGAGCGGTCACCCCGTTACAAAGCTGGTTCGGGGCACTGGATGCCTGTGTGCAGGTCAGGCCCAAACCCAGGGCTCCAGGACCTGGCCTTCCACAGAGGGCAGTGCTGGTCGCTGTTGTGTTTTCTCCCAGCGTGTGCGACTTCGTTTTCATTTAAAAATCAAAGTTGCAAAGATAGATGCGTGCATTGTAATCAGTGAAAGCACGTGAAGACGCTTAAAGGAAAAAGTTGTCAGCCTTCCTGTGACAGGAGACCCCAGCACCACCCCAGCCCTGCTTTTACTTCTCTTGAGTGCACACCCAGAGCTGGAATTACTAGATCACGTGGCGATCCTATATTTTAAATTTTTGTTTTTGTTTTTGTTCATTTTTTGAGAAGGGCAAAACATTAATATATTTTTTTGTAACTTTTATACAGTTTTCAAAGTGTGCTTTCCATTTACAGTTATTACCAAATATTGGCAATATTGCTCATGTCCTACAGTACATCCCTGAGCCAATCTTACACCCAACAGTTTGTACCTCCCACCCCCGACCCCTATCTTGCCCCTCTCCCCCTCCACTGGTAACCACTAGTTTGTTCTCTGTATCTGTGAGTCTGCTTCTTTTTTGTTATGTTCACTAGTTTGCTGTATTTTTTAGATTCCATAGATGACCAGTATCATACAGTATTTATCTTTGTCTGACTTATTTCACTTAGCGTAATACCTTCCAAATCCATCCATGTTGATGCAAATGGAAAAATTTCCTTCTTTTTTATAGGTGAGTAATATTCTATTATATATATGTGCCACATCTTTATCCATTCATCTGTCGCTGGACACTTAGGTTGTTTCCATGTCTTGGCTATTGTAAATAGTGCTGCTCTGAACACTGGGGTGCATGTATCTTTTTGAATTAGTGTTTTTGTTTCTTTTGGATATATACCCAGGAGTGGAATTGCTGGGTCATATGGTACTTCTATGTTTAGTTTTTGCAGAAATGTCCTTACTGTTCTCCATAGTGGCTGCACCAATTTACAGTCCCACCGACAGTGTAGGAGGGTTCCCTTTTCTCCACAACATTCTCACCAACATTTTTTATTTTTAGACTTTTAGATAATAGTCATTCTGACAGGTGTGAGGTGGTACCTTATTGTGATTTTGATTGGCATTTGTCTGATGATTAGTGATGCTGAGCATCTTTTCATGTGCCTGTTGCCCTATGTTTAATTTTTTGAGGAACTGCCAGACTGTTGTCCACTGTGGCTGCCCCATTTCCCATTCCCACCAGCAGCGAACAAAGGCTCTGATTTCTCCACATCCTCCATTGTTATTTTCTGGGTTTTGACAGTCGTATACCCATGGACGTGTGGTGTTGGATTTGACCTCATGGTTGGATGATGGAAATGCAACGCCTCCACCTCAAGAACCAGCCCCGCCGGTCTCACTTGCTTCTCAGGGAATGTGACCCCCTCGGGCCCAGGCTGACCCCACAGCATAGACAGTGGGTCTCTGGGTGTTACTTGGCCCGAGCCAAGGACTGTCCTCGAGGGACTGGTCCAGAGGCCTGACCGGGAGGGTGGCCGTGACCCAGGGTGCTGGTGGCAGACGCAGAGACGAGAGGCCAGGAGGCCTGGATGGGAGGGACGGGGGCTGCCCAGCTCCTCTCCCGTTGGGCTGGGCGCTGCTCCTTTGAAATAAACTCTTTGCCCAGGCCTGCTGGCCCAGTCCCCAAGCAGACGTCTTGTCCTGCCCGTCTCCACAAGGTGAAAGATAGAAATTAAACCAGGAGGTGCCATGTGAGGACCTTGAAAAGACTTTTGGAGGCAGGGTCTCTCTCCCCTGCAACTGCTCCCGTCGGGGCCAGTACATTCTCTGCGGGGTCATCGTGGGCACTGTGGGGTGTGGAGCAGCATCCCTGGCCCCGCCCACTCATGCCAGGAGCCCCCCCTGAGTCGTGACAACCACAGATGTCCCCAGCCAAGCGTTCCTGCAAGCTAATATGAGGCATTCATGGCACTTACCTTGGGCAGAAAATTTAGTGGGCGCCAGAAACTTCAAGATTAATGGCAGTTAATGCAATATTTTAACAATCCGAAATGAATGCAAAAAATCCATGATGAACAAAATGTCAAAAATTTTTTAAATTTTAATGAAGTATATAGTTAGTTGATTTACAATGTTGTGTTTAATTTCCGCTATACAGCAAAGTGACTCAGTCATACATATATATATTCTTTTTCATATTCTTTTCCATTATGGTTTATCACAAGATATGGAATGTATTTCCCTATGCTATATAGTAGGACCTTGCTATTTATCCATTCTGTATAAAATAGTTTGCATCTGCTAATCCCAAACTCCCACTCCATCCCTCCCCACCCTTGGCAATCACAAGTTTGTTCCTCTGTGTCTGTCTGTTTTTGTTTTGTAGATATGTTCATTTGTGTTGTATTTTAGATTCCACATATAAGTGGTATCATATGGTATTTGTCTTCTCTTTCTGACTTACTTAGTATGACAGTCTCTAGTTGCATCCCTGTTGGCTGCAAATGGCATTATTCTTTTTGATGGCTGAGTAGTATTCCATTGTATATGTACCAAACTTCTTTATCCATTCATCTGTCGATGGACATTTATGTTACTTCCGTGTCTTGGCAATTGTACATAATGCTGCTATGAACATTGGGGTGCCTGTAACTTTTTAAATGATAGTTTTGTCTGGTATATGCCCAGGAGTGGGATTGCTGGATCATATGGCAATTCTATTTTTTGTTTTTTTTGGCCACGCCATGCGGCTTGTGGGATCTTAGTTCCCCGACCAGGGATTGAACCAGGGCCCTTGGCAGTGAAAGCACGGAGTCCTAACCACTGGACTGCCAGGAAATTCCCTATTTTTAGTTTTTTAAGGAACCTCCGTACTGTTCTCCATAGTGGCTGTACCAATTTACATTCCCACCAACAGTGTAGGAGGGTTCCCTTTTCTCCGCACCCTCTCCAGCATTTATTATTTGTAGACTTTTTAATGATGGCCATTCTGACTGGTGTGAGGTGGTAACTCACTGTGGTTTTGATTTTCATTTCTCTAATAATTAGCGATGTTAAGCATCTTTTCATGTGCCTATTGGCCATCTTTGGAGAACTATCTATTTAGGTCTTCTGCCCATTTTTTGATTGGACTGTTTTTTTTGTTATTGAATTGTAGGAGCTATTTATATACAAAATGTAAAAAATTTAAATACAGATTGAACAGTACTGTGCCATTTTAAAGTGAGACAAAATGAGGAAGATATGCCCTTTATACATTTTTTAAAGCAATATTTACTGAACACCAACCTAGTACAAGACATTGTAGGAAGATATTTTTATTTTATTTATTTAGTATTTTATTTTATTTTATTATTTTATTTTATTTTTTGGCCGCTCAGCGCAGCATGTGGGATCTTAGTTCCCCGACCAGGGATCGAACCCACACCCCCTGCATTGGAAGCAGAGAGTCTTAACCACTGGACCGCCAGGGAAGTCCCCCTTTATACAATAAGTTTTTATGTAGTTTTTGATGGTTAACTTTCCCCTCCCTGAACACTGAAGTGGTTGAAAAAGTATTGAAATGTTGAAAAGGAGTTGTATGAGAACTCACAGAAGTTTAAGCCTAAATATTGTACTTAATCCGAACCTGAAGTTATTAGAATTTTACTTTTTTGGCTTTCACAAAAGCAAACTCAGATATTTTCATTAAAACCATTAGCCATTACAAAAATACATAACTCGTGTACAGGGGCTCACATTTCCTTTTGTTTCAGGCTTTGATGGGGGGCTGTGGGACTGTCCACATCTGCATGAGTTAGAAATTTTATTTTTAAAATTGAGTAACTTATCTCAGAATCCGTCACTTATAGGTATTTAAGTGGCATCTATTCATTTATGTATGAAATAACATCACTCCACAGATATTGTTATAATGGCAAATGACAGGAAATGAATGTCCTTTGCTAATAGACTGGTTAGTAAATGTTGGTACCAGGCAGCCATTTAAAAACTGAGGACGCTGTGTGTTTCTTTTCTGTTTAATTGAATTGTAGATTTATAATGTGTTAGTTTCAGGTGTACAGCAAAGTGATTCAGTTATACACATGCATGTATATTTTTTCATATTTTTTCATTATGGTTTATTATAAGATATTGACTATAGTTCCCTGTGCTATACAGTAGGTTCTTGTTGTTTATCTGTTTATAGTAGTGTGTGTATGTTAATCCCAAACTCCTAATTTATCCCTCCCTTCCCCCCTTTCCCCTTTGGTAACCAGAAGTTTGTTTTCTGTCTGTGAGCCTATTTGTTTTGTAAATAAGTTCATTTGTATCATCTTTTTAGATTCCACATATAAGTGATATCATATGATATTTGTCTTTGGCTGGCTGACTTCACTTAGTATGATGATCTCTAGGTCCATCCATGTTGCTGCAAATGGCAATACTTCATCCTTTTTTATGGCTGAGTAAATAGTCCACTGTGTATATGTACCACATTATCCATTCCTCTGTCAATGGACATTGAGGTTGCTTCCATGCCTTGGCTATTGTAACTAGTGCTGCTAGGAACATTGGGGTCCATGTATCTTTTAATACATTTATTTATTTATTTATTTATTTATTTATGGCCGCGTTGGGTCTTTGTTGCTGCGCACGGGCTTTCTCTAGTTGCGGCGAGTGGGGGCTACTCTTGCGGTGTGTGGGCTTCTCATTGCAGTGGCTTCTCTTATTGTGGAGCACGGGCTCTAGGCACGCGGGCTTCAGTAGTTGTGGCTCGCGGGCTCTAAAGCGCAGGCTCAGTAGTTGTGGCGCACAGGCTTAGTTGCTCCGCGACATGTGGGATCTTCCCAGACCAGGGCTCAAACCCGTGTCCCCTGCATTGGCAGGTGGATTCTTAACCACTGCGCCACCAGGGAAGCCCTCCATGTATCTTTTTGAATTAGAGTTTTCATCTTTTCCAGATATATGCCTAAGAGTGGAATCACTGGATCATATGGTAATTCTATTTTTAGTTTTTTAAGGAACCTCCAAACTATTCTCCATAGTGGCTGCACCAGTTTACATCCCTACCAACAGTGTAGGAGGGTTCCCTTTTCTCCACACCCTTTCCAGCATTTATTTGCAGACTTTAAAAAAAATATTTATTTATTTGGCTGCTTTGGGTCTTAGTTGCGGCACGCAGGATCTTTCTTTGCAGGCTTCTGGTTGGGGCACACAGGCTTAGTTGTCCCGCAGCATGTGGGATCCTAGTTCCCCGAACTAAGATCGAACCTGCAACCCCTGCGTTGGAAGGTGGATTCTTAACCACTGGACCACCAGGGAAGTCCCTTATTTGTAGACTTTTTCATGATGCTTTGTGCTTTCCAAAGTAGCATGGCTTCCAGGAAATAAGCCATAGGTGGAAAATGTGCAGAAGTGTGTAGAACATGCCACTACTTGTGTTAAAATATACAAAGCTGCTGTGGACTGAAAAGTGTCTCCCTGAAATGTGTATGTTGACACCCTAACCCCCAGTGTGGCTGCATGTGGAGATGGTACCCCCCGCAGAAACGATTAAGGTTAAATGAGGTCAGAAGGGTGTGGCCCTGGTCCCCTAGAATTAGCATGTCCTAAGAGTCCCTGGAGAGCTAACTTGCTCACATGTCAAGGGGAGGCCACGTGAGGATGCAGTGAGAAGGGGGCTGTCTGCAGGCCAGGAGGCGGGCCCTCGCCAGGAACCAACCCTGCCAGAACTGAGCTCAGACTTCCAGCCTCCAGAACTGTGAGACATTCATTCTGTAGCTTAAGCTGCCTGGCCTGTGTTTTATTGTGGCAGCCCAAACAGACTAATAAAACAGCTCTTCTGCACAAATAGAACGTTTCTAGAATTTTCCAGAACTTGGCAGGAGTTGGAGGGAACTGCCTGTATGCAGTATATCCTCGTGTACCCGCTCATTTTTGTATCCCCGGTGATGGTTTAACACGTCTACAGGTTCTGATGTTCCTCCTTCCAGACACAGAGCCTAATTCTCCTCCCGAATAAGATGTGGAGCAGGAGATGGCCTGAGAGTCCTGAGTAGGTCATAAAAGGCACAGAGGCTCTTCCCTGCCTGCTCTCGGGCTGCTGTGTAGTAAAGAGGCTCAAGCAGCGTCTGGGAGGCCCACGTGGGGAGGAGCCACGTGAGGGGGCCTCCTGGAAGCCCCGACTCCCCACCCCACCCCGGTACCACCCTTCATCATGCAGCTGATGCCTCTACTGCAACCTCATGAGGGACCCTCAGCCAAGAACCCCCAGAAAGATCACTCCCAAATTCTCACTGAGAGATAATGTTTGTCTTGAGCCACTAGGTCAAGGGTAACTTGTTAAGGCAGCGATCAGTAAAAACCCCGTGCAGGTATTATCCACTAAACATTTGAAGTAATCAAACCATGTCTGCCAGCCACTGGGAAACTGCAGATTTGCAGTTTTGGAGTTGAAAGGCTCCCCGGGTCATTTGGGCCCCTGGGCCTGCAGTCAAGATAACCAAGCCCCAGCATGAGCACGTGCAGGCCAGCAGGTTTCAGAGTGAGGTTTAATGCCGTGTGTGTTCACACACCAAAGCTATTTCCACCAACATAGGAAACCTAACTCGCGCCGTGTATTTCCTCGAGGTCAATCCCAAGAGCCTGGGCCGTTCCAGATGCAGATGGAAGGGGGCAGCACCACCAGACACCTGGAGGGGGAACGAAGCAGGGTGAGCAGCAGATGCTGAGCTCCCAGTAAGAGCACAGATGCTGCAGACAGGCTCTAACACCAGATCTGGCTGTGCCACTTAGGAGTCTGTGAAATGGGGATGCACGTGCACTCTGGGCTGTCAGTGCTCACAGCAGCCCGCCCAGGGAGGCCAGCCTCCACTTTCCTGTCTGTAAAACGGGGCATCCCTCCGTCCCACCCAGGGTGCAGGCTCAGCCTCCAGGACTGAGCCCCGAGGGGCAGCGCCCACTCCCCAGCCCCACCGCCCACTCCCCAGCCCCACAAACCGAGGCTGCTGGCTGGCAGCTCTGCGCCACCAGGCAGGAGGCTAGTGCAGGGCTCCGCCCTCAGTCAGGGTTCTCCAGGTGAGCCCCCAACACCTGCCGGCCCAGCCCTGGACCTGCGGGGAACACTGCTCCTCTGCTGCTCAGGAATCCCGGGCTACACCAGCCGACAGCTGCTGAAACTTACCGGAGGGGTCCGAGGGAGATGGGTTTAATTAATCGTCCTTCTTGAACTTGCCGTTGATGTAGGGCACCCAGTCCATAATCAGCCGCCAGTCAGTGGCCCACACCAGCCCCACGGCTCCCACGGTGCCCCACATGCCCACTGTGGGTAACCTGCAAGAACGGGGGTCAGGCCTCACCCTCCCGGTAGCGTGGCCGGATCCCCCCCATCCCAAGCTGCCGTTTACCAGGTGCCCACACCCCCCAACACACCTGGCCCTGCCCAGCGTGTGGACACATCCTGCTGATGACCCTGAGGGCAGGCACCAGGCAGGTGACCCTGAGGCAACTCCATTCCCATCTGCTTTCATATTAGAATATGCATGAGGGTTTTTTTTTTTTTTTTTTTTTAGTAAATTAATTTATTTATTTTTGGCTGCGCTGGGTCTTCGTTGCTGCACGTGGGGTTTCTCTAGTTGCGGTGCGCGGGCTTCTCATTGCAGTGGCTTCTCGTTGCGGAGCACGGGCTGTGAGCGGAGCGTGTGGGCTTCAGTAGTTGTATCACGCGGGCTCGGTAGTTGTGGCTCACGGGCTCTAGAGCGCAGGCTCAGTAGTTGTGGCGCACGGGCTTCGTTGCTCCGTGGCATGTGGGATCTTCCCAGACCAGGGCTCGAACCCGTGTCCCCTGCACAGGCAGACTCTTAACCACTGCGCCACCAGGGAAGTCCCGGCTTAAGGTTTTATTTGAGGAATTCCACTAAAAAGAGAAAAAGCCCAAGCTTGTAAAGCATAAGGATATCTAAACTTTGCAGGTAGGCACGTTAACGCGATTTGCAGCAGCTCGATCCCTGAGACAGCCGATGGACTGAGGGAGATGTGAGTTATCAGGGTCCCTGTCTCACAGATGAGACCAAGGCACAGAGAGGGCAAGCCATGCCCCTGAGACACACAGCCCACTGGGTGCACAGCCGAGGCAGGGACTCCAAGACCACCACACTCCACATTTACGTCCAGTGATGGGCAGGGTCCAGGATGGCCCCAACAGTCCCACCTCCTGGTGTTCACACCCCTGAACAGCCCCTCCCCTTGAGGTCAGCAGGATCCAGTCACTGGCCTCTGATGAATCAAATACGAGAGATGATGGGCTGTCACTTCTTTTGTTTTGGTTTGGTTTTCTTTGGCAGCGCCACACGGCTTGTGGGATCTTAGTCACCCGACCAGGGATTGAACCCGGGCCCCGGCGGCGCCGAGTCCTAACCACTGGACCGCGAGGGAATGTCACTTCTGAGATGGGCTTTTAGAGACTGGCTAGGTCAGGGCGTGCTCATTTGCTCTTACCCTCTCTGCGGGGAGCCAGCTGCTAGTTTGTGAGCTGCCCTGTAGAGGTGTCCCTGTGGCAGAGGACTGAGGGTGGCCCCCTGCTGCAACCACAGGTGTGACCTGGAAACCTCCAGTAAAGCCTTCAGATGAGACACTGATCAGGGGACTCAGCTGTGTTCCAATTCCTGACCCACAAAAACTGATAATGAATGTCTGCAAAACTGCTGCATTTGGTAGGCTCTTCGTTACGCAGCGACAGAGAACTCTCACAGGCTCCATCGCTGATCTGTGCAGGGGCAGAATTTGTACATGGGTGCCCACTTCACTGGATCGCCGTAACCCATGGGCCTGGGGTGTTGGGGTGGAGAGATGGAAGCAGCAACACCCCCTCCCCAACCTGCCTCACCAACGACACCCCCTGCTCCCTGGGGAGAGGCCCGTACAACTCAACTTTGCGCTTTGGTGGGGTCCCGGTTACTGCTGCTTTTGGAACAGGCTCTGGGGCAGGTGTCACGAACAGAGAGGGAATCTTTCCTCTCACAGCCCAACAGCTTTGAGGGGTGCTGATGTCAGAGGAGCCTGCCCTCAGGGAGGCCTCCACCGCCGGCCCCCCCTCCAGTCATCCTGGCCACTCCCCTTGGGGCCCTATGGAGCCCACAGAGAGGGAGGTGGCCACACACCTGACCTCCACGGGGCACCGAAGGTGATGATGCTGCTGACAGTCCCTCGTGGGACTTCGTTACACCCTCACCACCTCTCCTCCCCCTCCTCACAGGAAGACGCCCAGGGCTCGGGGAGGAGCTGAGTGCAGGGTACCCAGCTGGTGAGCGCGCATGCTCCGAGCCTGAGACCCCACAACTCCACAGTGCCTCCTGGGGGTGAGTCCCGCTTCCTGGCCTCCGGAAGCCAGTGTGGGTGGGACAGTGCTGCACCCACCCCCTTTATTACTTTACATCATCCTCATGCCATGGATCACATCGGTTTAATTTTTTTCTGGTCCACGACCTAGAGCGTCAGCCAGGAAGGTTCCGTTTATCGCTGTGTCTTTGGCACCCGACTCAGTGGTAGATGCGAGCACACACCAGGTGCTCAGTGGGTGCTGCTGCCGACTGAACGAAACCCTGGATGAAGGGGTCGCTGGTCTGACCATGCGCAGATGGGGACGGACCGACAGCGCCCGGGGGCTCGAGCCGCCCGCGGTAGGGGCTGCAGGGGCCGCTGGCGGTCCCACCCGACGCCAGGGACAGCCTTTCCCTGAGCCTGGGTCGCCCCAGCTGTAAAGCGTCACTGTCACTGTCCACCCGAAGGTCCCTGCCGGCGCCACTGTCCAGGGACAGCCCCCACCCGTCACTCTCCCTGCCGGGGCTCAGGGACACGACTGCGGAGTACAGGCCCCCTGTTTTTCAGCGCCTCACATCGTGGGCTCCCCAATCTCGGCTGCCACGTGGGGTCACCCCCATCCCACCCGCCTCCCACGGGGGTCAGTCAAGGACAGGCGCAGCCGTCGGCTTCACAACAACGTCAAACAAAAGCAAAGCCAGGAGCGCACAGGATCAGTTTCCAGGCCCCAGGAGCTGAGCCGGAGGTGCTGGGCGCGGACTGGGTGGGCACCGTCGCGGCCCCCAGGCAGAGCGACTCAGGATCGGGGGCCAGCCACGCGCGGGTCAGACCGCGCCGCCGCTCTGTGCCTCAGTTTCCCCATTTGGGACCTGGGAGGACAAGGGGTCCGGGGGCGGTAGCCGCATCCTCACCAGTTTCTGGCCAGCTGGCGGTAGCGCGGGCCCAGGAACCTTTCCAACATAGCGGCGCCGTCCCAGCTCAGGGTGACCCTGGCCCCGCCGGCTCGGGCGCACTGCGCAGGAGCGGCCGCCGCAGCGCGCAGGCCCACAGGGAGGCCCCGCCCCGCCCCGCCCGGCCCGGCCTAGCCCGGGCGGGCTACCGCGCGAGATCCGGGGACCGCCACTGCGCGCTCAGACTCGGAAGATATTTGCACTCACTTCCGGGGAGGGTCTGAAGAACGCAGACTAGAGTGGGCGGGTCCGGGAGGCGGGGCTTTCTGACCACGTGACGTGAGGACGCGGGGTCTCCCTCTCCGCTCTGGCGGTCAGAGTGGCCCCAAGCTGCGTAACCTCCTGCGACTAAGTGTGGCCCGCGACATTTGACTGGTGAGTTTGTGTCCTTATTACGTGCCAGAACTTTATTTACAGTTAAAGAAACAGGCCAAACGGCGAAGGGTTAAGCCCAGAGTCGCACAGAGGGGAAGGGTGGGATTTGAACTCCCTTTTGGAGGAATTAGGCGTTGTCACTGGACTCGCTGTGTGTGGGACCTTGGCCAGATGACAGCGCTTCCCCGAGCCTCGGTTTGCTGGCATTTTGTTGTCTGTTGCTCGGAGGCTCGGTGGGAAATTGCACGTTTCGATTGGGAGTGATTCCTCATTCCGGCAGCAGAGGGAGGCCTGGTTCCTCGCGCTGTCAACATTTAGGATACCACCTGTTAGCTGACGGACCCAGGACAGGTGGGTCCTCCGCCCTCTGCTTTCCGCCGCCCCAGCCTCGCTCGGGCTCGCCTTCTCCTTTCACCGCCTCCGGGGTCCCAGCGTCGAATGCAGGCTTGGAGATGCGGACTGGACACCGTGGCGTTTGTCTGCCCAGCCCAGCCCATCCTGCTGGGATCGGCCCCTCGGCACCCTCCAAGACTGCGGTTCCCAGGGGGCTGCAGGTTCTCACCTAGCCCTGGCCTCCGACCAGGGGGTTGGTTGGAGACCACGGTCTGGGCAGGAGGGGTGCTCGTTGCTATTGAGTTGGACATTGTTTCTCCGCCTTTCCAGTTGCCCTGGGATTTTTGAGCTTGGGATCAGAGAGGACCTGAATTAAGTCTCTGTCCTCGATGGAAACTTAAAAAGTGGGATGTAGGGGCCACCCTGGAGATTGTAGAATCTGAGACAGAGATTAGAAATCATGAGACAGAGAATAGACCTGCGTGAAAAGATGAGCAGAGGTGGGCATAGAGGCCTTGAGGCTGCAGGTCCTGGATCCAGCAGTTTCTGAAGCTCTGCCGCATTGTTCCTTCTGCTTAATGCACTTCAGCTCACAAGGCAGAATGCTTTTTGCTTCAAGTGATAAACGAAGAACAAAAACTGGCTTAAGAGAACAGAAGGAAGTTCTATGGCATGTTAGATGGCTTCAGGCACAGCTGCATCCAGGAGTCCAGCAATATCATTATGAATCTTCTCTCTATCTCTCAGCTCTTCTTTCCTCTGTGTTGCCCTTACTCTCTGGTGAACTCTGAGCAGAGGCACCCAGAAACTCTTGGTTGACATTCCAGCAACCCTTGCAGGAAGATGGCACCTCTTTCCCAATAATCACAGAAAATGCCCCTAAGCTGGTTCTCATTCGCGTGCTGTGGAAACAGGGCAGAGTTGGCCCCTCTCATTTGAGGATGTGGGCTGAAATTGGAGGAGGATCCCCAAAAGAGAATACCAGGATTCTGTGACCAGAAGAGATGGTGGATAAGCAAGAACGGTTGGCCCCCCTCGCACCCTGCTGGCCCTCTGCCCTGGCCTCCTGGGTTCCATGCAGGATCCCTATCTGGCCCTCAGGAAACGGAACGACTTTTCTTGTTTTCATTAATGTGAAATTCACATAACATACAATTAACCATTGTAAAGTGTAGAATTCATTGGTCTTTAGTACATTCACAAGGTTGTGCGACCACCACCTCCATCGAATTCCAGAACATTCCATCACCCCAATAGAAGCCCCATCCTCATCAGCAGTCTCCCCACCCCCGCCCCTTCCCAGCCCTTGACAACCAGGAATTCACTCTCTGTCTATGGATCTGTTTGTTCTGGACGTTTCCCATCAATGGAATCACACACTGTGTGTCCTGCGTCTGGTTTCTCTCACAGAGCATCGTGTTCTCAGGGTCCATCCGCGTTGTAGCGAGTGTCAGTGCTTCACCACTTTTCACGGCTGAGTGATGCTCCCGTGTGTGGAGGGACCACATGGTGTTTATCCGTTCATCTGTTGGATTCTTTTCTTTTACAATTTTTACAACTTTACTGATGTATATTTGACCTACAAAAATGCACGTATTTAAAACATACAGCTTGGTATTTCGACATATGTGCACACCCATGAAACCATCACACTGTGAAGATAATGAACACCTCCCCTTCGTCCCCTGGAAGTTTCCTCCTGCCCCTTTGGGATCCCACCCACTCCCCCCTCCAGCCCCTACAACCACGCTACTGTGAATTAGTCTGCATTTTCTACACTTTTCTACCGAGAATCATAGAGTATGTTTTCTTTGGTGTCTGGCTTTGTCCACGCAGCGTAGCTATTTTGAATCATCCAAGCCATTGTTTCTGTCAGCGGTTCATTCTTTCTACTGCTGAGTCATGGTCCATGGAGTGGGTGGACCCTTGTGTTTACCCACTGACCTGTTGAAGGACATTTGGGTTGTCTCCACGTTTTGGCGGTGGGAGAGGAATCTGCAATGAGCAGTTGCATCCAGGTCTTTGTGTGGACGTGTGTCTTTGTGTCTCTTGGGTGGATGACTGGGGTGGACTGGCTGCTGGCTGACTTGTAGGGGAGGCTTATGTTTAACTGTAGAAGAAACTGCCAAACGCTTTTATTATTGTTGAGGTGTAATTGGCGTGTAACATGTTAGTTTCAGGTGCACCGCCAAAGTCTTTTCCGAAGTCCTTGTATCCGTTTGTGTTCCCACCAGCCAGGTATGAAGAGTCCCTGTTGCGTTTGGATGTTTTGCCGTTTTAAAAAAGGGCACAGATACTATTAATTCCCCGTGGCTGCGTGACAAATGACCACAAGCTGGGTGGCTTAAAGCCACAGGGGTTTATCCTCTTCCAGTTCTGGAGACCATATGTCTGAGATCAAGGTGTCACAGGGCTGTGGTCCCTCCGGAGGCTCCAAGGGAGGGTCCTTTCTGCCTCTTCCAGCTTCTGGACCCTGCCACCCCGCCCCACCCCCGGCGTCCCTTGGCTTGTGGCTGCCTCCCTCCAGCCTCTCTTGTCACGTGGCTTCTCCTCTGTGTCTCTTGTCTTCTGTCTCTTATAAGGACACTTGTCATTGATTTGGGGTCACCCTAATCCAGGACGATCTTGAGATCCTTAACTTGATTACATCTGCAAAGACCCTTTTTCAAAATAGGGTGCCCTTCACAGGTCAGGACGTGGGCGTTTCTTTTGTGGCTCCCATCACCCTGCTGCAGCCCGGCACCGTCTGTTTCAGTCAGGCATGTCCCTTCCCTCCCTGGCCTGCGGGTGTCAGGGCTGCCCCAGGACCGGGCTCTGCGTGTTCTCTGTCAGCCCTGGAGGGCCCGGTGGGCATCCAGCAGATGGGGAGCTGCAGGCTTTGAAAGGCTTGGACTCAGGAACACACCTGCGACACCACTGGCGCTGTCAAGCCGCACACACATCCACCGCCCCAGTTTCCCTGTGCCCAACCCCCTGCCACCAGATTTCTCTGACCTGAGTCAGGCAGATGCTCCTTCCAGAAATTTCCATGGAGCCGACCCCTGCTGGGACAGAGGCAGCGCCTCCCCGGATAAGGATTTTGGCACCTTTAAGATATTTTTAGACACCTTTACTGAGGTATAATCCACACACCATACAATTCACCCATTCAATGTGCATCATTCAGTGGGTTTTGGTGTATTACATTATTTTTTAATATTTATTTTATTTTTAAAAAATATTTATTTATTTGGCCGCGCCAGGTCTTAGTTGCGGCATGCGGGATCTAGTTCCCTAACCAGGGATAGAACCTGGGCCCCCTGCATTGGGATCCAATAAAGATGTTAAAATAAATACATACATACATACTAACTCAGGGAGTGGCCTTCCGCCAGGAGCCAGTCAGCTTCCACATCCCGGGAGCCCTTATTCCAAGTGCAGGTCCCTGGCTTTGCCCGAGGAACTTTGCTTCTAGAGCAAGGAATCACCGTGGCCACCTTTCCCAGTGTCTGCGGCCTTGCTCACCACCACCCCATCAAACCCCGGTTGAGGGCTGAACTGTGTCCTCCCAAGAGGACATGTTCAAGTCTTGACCGCCCCCCACCCCTGCTACAGCCTGTGATCAGGACCTTATTTGGAAATAAGGTCTTTGCAGATGTGATTGGTTAAGATGAGGTCATGCTAGAGATTTTGCGGCCCCAAGGCAATGACAGGTGTGTGTGTAGGAGGGACACCTGGACACAAGACACACGGGGAGAGGCCACCTGAAGATGGAGGTGGAGATCAGGGTGATGCGGCTGCAAACCGAGGCACACCTGGGGCCCCCAGAGGCTGGAAGAAGCAGGAAGGACTCTCCTGGGGGGGGGGTGTGTCAGGAGGGAGCGCGGCCCTACCACACCTGGACCTGGGACATCTGGCCTCCAGAATGTGTGAGAACAGATTCCTATGGTTTCCAAGCCCCCCGCCCGCCCGCCGAGCTGTTTTAGCTGTCCAGGAGATGCGCAGTGAGGATAAGCCCACACCCCCCCAGGCCATCCTTGGTGGGATGTACTCAGGCCACCTAGTGAGCGCCTACGCCGCCGACACCAACACCGGGGGCACCACCTTCCCAACCCCTCTTTTCATCTGTAAGCACACAGCAGCTGAAAGATCCAGGGACAGCAGAGTATTGTCATAAAATGTCACATTTATTGCTACAGTGCTGTTATGTACAGGTCTCCAAATCGACTTTAAAGAGGATCGTTATTAAAAATCCCAAAGAATTCAGCCAGCTGTGTTGACACTTATATAAAATTATTCTACTTAAAAAAATTTTTGTTTTTTAAAAAATCAGTTATCCTGAGGCACTCAGAGCACAATTTTCCCCGTAATTGTGGTTCTTCCCCTCCCCCAAGGCTACTTTTTCCCGTGCTGGGTTAATCTCATTATATATATATAAAATATATAAAACTTAAATTATATATGTAATACACAGTTCAAAAGTTTGCAGGCCTCTGGGGGTCGCAGAGGCTCCTCGGCCCCTGCCCATCTGGGTCTGTGGGTTAGGCCCGAGGCAGAGGGAAACTGAGGCAGGTTCCCCAAAGAGAGACAAGACCCACAGACCAGGGGAGTCACCAAGGAGAGTCCCCTGATCGGTCTCAGGGGCAGACCCCAGGGGATCCCAGGGACCTGGAGGTGGCCCCGGCCCCAAGCTGGGATGTCCCGCTCGTGCTGGCCTTGGGGTTCCCTCAAGCTTCCCGTGGGGCACCCGGCCCCCAGCCGTGGGGAGTTCCAGTCTTGAGGAGTCAGGCCGCCCCGGTGCTCGGGGAGGGAGGGTGGGGTTTTGGGGGAGACACCTGGGATACTGGTAGGGTGGGGTGCGCGCAGCCAGCCTGGGGGTACGTAAGGCCTCTATGCAGGGGGTAAAGGGAGGGCAGGTGAGACCCCAGCAGGCCTGACCCCACGCCCAGGTGACACGTAGGGTGACCAACCGCCCTGGACTTTGTTTATAAACCTGGGACAGCCCAGGCCGAGTGGGTTCCCCTGAACACACGGGAGAGAGGGCTACTTGGGCAGGCCTGGGATCTGGCGCCCAGGGCCTGAGGGCGGCTCACCCTCCTGGTTTGCAACCGGGTGTCAACCCTGTCACACAGCCTGGGGGCCTTTCTGGGCAGGGGGATCCTGTAACTTCCCCAGTCCACGTCAGGACGGCCACTTGGGGAGCAGGGGGTGTCTGTGCCAGAGTTCAGAGAATGAAGGGCGCGGTGTTTAGGGAGGCCCCCCAGCACCATGCTCAGCCACGCGGGCGCCGGGCCCAGGAATGCTGGTCCTCACAAAGTCCCATCTGAGCGAGGGCCCAGGGCTTGGAGGGACGTGGGGCTGGCAGGCCGCAGGCAGGGGCCTGGGGGACCAGAGCTGCTTGTGGGGAGGAACCTCGGCTGTGTGACAGGGGAGTGTCCCTGCCTCCTTGGAGGTGCCCCAGCAGGGTGTCCCCCTTCCTGAGGGAGGGGAGCGGATCGGGCAGGGGAGGCCCCCCACCAGGCAAGGGCCCACCCACTACTTCACAGGGAGCAAAACCACAAGAGCAAGCCCCCCATGCTAGAACCTGAACTGGACGGCACCTGCCACCCCTGGTCCCGTGGCTCCCCGGGCGGGGAGGGGGACCTCACCTCAAGTTTACACGGGGTCTTTTTAAAGGTTTTTGGCCACCCCACGTGGCACGTGGGACCGACCAGGGATTGAACCCGTGCCCCCTGCATTGGGAGCACGGAGTCTTAACCACTGGACCACCAGGGAAGTCCTGGGGTCTTTTTAATACAACTTTTAATAACCTTGTTGATCATGAAATGCAATGCTCATTTCTAGAAACAGCAGCAAAAATAGCAAGAGACACGAGACTTTTATACAAAAAAATTTGTTGCTTAGAAAACATACGCAAAAAAAGCTAAAAAAAAAAGAGACCAAAGGCATTCTAATTTTCTTCTACAGTATAAAAAAAAAAAAAAAAAAAAACCTCTCATAACTAAGGTTCCTTTTATTTTCCTTAAAAAAAACAAAAACAAAAAGCCTCTCAGGCGTAGGCACAAGTTGCTGGTTGGTGGCTGCCGACCAAGCTGGCTCCGCACAGCATTTCCCTCCTGTGAACGGTATGTTTGAGTCTTCACGGTTTATACTTAAGGCATTCATTTTCTTGTCTGACAACGTGTATATACCAAAACCAAAAACAATGCTCCTTGCCGCCCAGGCCTGGGCAGCAGGGCCGAGACTCAGTTTCAGGATCCATCAGGCCAGAGACCTGGCGGTGGTGTTGCCTCCGGAGCCCCCAAGGCGATGTTGGCTCAAGGCTGACCACGGGCTGCGTGGGGTGGGGACCAGGCGCCTGGCGTGACTGTCCCAGGTTAGACCAAGGTGGCGTCACTCGTCGGGGCGGCGTTCCTGTCACATGTGCCCGGCGGGGTTGTGGGCCTCGCCCAGGCCGGGGTGGGCGGCCGACAGCACCATCTGGGCGTCTCCGACCACGCCGGACACCTTCTCCTCTTCTCGACGCTTCAAGCAGGCCGCTTTGGGGTTCAGGTTACGCTCTGGGGGGAGGGGGAGAGCACTGTGGGAGAGGGTCCCCGGGGGAGGAAGAACACGGGGGCCCCACGCGGCTGCTCCATCTCTTGACCTGTCCCCGTCCCCGAGAAGGCCATGCGGGCCGGGGGTCTACAGAGCAGGATGAGCGTCGGGGGGCGCCAGCGGCTCAGGTCCCCGGTGGGCAGGAGGGCGGGGCGGGGCCGGCCCGGGCGCCTACCTCGCACCTGCTGCTCCAAGCCCAGGATGACCTGCACGGCCTGCTGCAGGATGAGCAGCTTGGTCTGCGCCTTGTCCGACTTGAGGTGCAGCTGGCACATGCGCCCCAGCTCCCGGAAGGCCTCGTTAATGTCCCGCACGCGCACCCGCTCCCGCGCGTTATTGGCCATGCGCCTCTCCCGGTCCCTCAGGTCTTTCTCCTCCAGGGACAGCACCTCCTCCGTACTGCTGGGTCACAGCACCGGGGCCCCGTTAGTCCTGGGCAGGGGTCGTGGGGAGGGCACCCGCTGGCTGCGAGTGCGCATGCCATGTGCCTGGCAGGAGGCGGGGCCTTGACCCCCACCCGCGCGTCTGCGGGGAGCTGGGCGCAGCCCTTGCCCCCGCCCGCTCGCCGTACCCAGGACTGGCCAGGAAGCAGGGAGGCCCCATGCCCCCACCCCACCAACCCCGAGATGACGACCTTCCCCGTTCAGAGCAGCTGCTTGCTGGGTGAAGGAGAGCTAGGCCTGGGGCTCCCACAGCTCGGGACACTGAATCTACAGGAGCAAACCAGCTCACAGCCTGGAGACCCCTCATGCCTGGGCGCCACAGGACTGCACCTGCCCCACGTTGGACCCTGGCTGCCTGAGAGCTGGGCCTGGAGTGGCCGCCCTGAGCCCTGCGCGCAGGCCCCTGGGGCCTAGCACTTGTGCTGTAACCGCTGGGCGGCGGGCACGGTGTTGAGTCCCCCCAACGAGTCTGGAACAGGGGCTCAGAGAGCTGACCACGGGGTCCACACCCCAGCTCAGGCCCCCCAGGGGCGCAGCGTGGGGCTCTGCACGAACAACCTCTCCATCTGCCTGTTTCCCTGGGAGCCCGTCCTGCCCGCCCACCCTGCCCTCGGGCCTGAGCGACCCCTGCGGGCGGCGGCGGCGGCCGGAGCTCAGGACAAGCGTGCAGACCAAACTGACAGTCAGGCCTCGGGGCCCCTTTCTTCCCTCAAGTCCCGACGGGGGCCGTGGGGGATGAAAGGCCCGGGTCGCAGCCCTGCCGTTTCAGCGCTCGGGCGCAAGTGCGAGGTAAGGAGGGCAGCCGGTGGGAGTGAGGAGGTGGGCGGCCAGGGTGGGGGAGCACGGGGGGCAGAGAGCAGAGAGGCGGGCTGACGCGGCGTGACGCCCACGCCGCCGTGGAGACGCGGAAACCCCAGAGCTCAGGGGACAGTGGGCAGCAGGCCAGGGCCCTAGCTCCGGTCCAAGCGACAGCGCTGCAGGAGAGAAAGGGTTAACGGGGCAGCGGGGGTAGGGTGGGGGGCGTTAAGGAATCAGCTGGAGGGAGTCACACAGCCTCCCTGACCCTCAGCCTTGGGGGTGAGGGGTGAACCCCACCTGCATGTGGGGACCGATGGGCTCAGGCGCCCCGCGAAGTGTCTGCTCAGAGCGAGAGTGACAGTGACAGTCTCTGGGAGCCAAGGGACACGAGTCCCTGCCAGCCGGGCCAGGCTTCCTCAGAAGGAAGGGCTGGGCAGGTGGGGTCTTCGGGGTCTGAGAACACAGTTCTGTGCCAAAGTGCCCAAGGCTACAGGGCTAGGAGTCCAGAGTCTGTTCCTCTCACTTCAGAGGGAACAATGGGATGGGACTTCCCTGGCGGTCCAGTGATTAAGACTTCCCCCTCTTCTATTGCAGGGGGTGCGGGTTCAATCCCTGGTTGGGGAACTAGGATCCCGCCTGCCAACGCAGCGCGGCCAAAAAAAACCACTAGAGGAGGCAATGGGGCCTGGCCAGGCAGAGGGCCTACGGTCAGGAGGGAGATGGTCACTGAAGAGGGAACGGTCGCTGCAGAGGAGGATGGTCATGGGGGGTGGATAGTCACAGCAGGGAAAAGGGAAACGGGAAACGGTCACTGAAGGGGGGCTGATCACTATAGGAGGCGGAAAGTCAGCAGGGGGAGGTCACTGCAGGGGTGATGTCACTGCAGGGAAAAGGTCACAAGGGGAGGGAGGAAGGTCACAGCGGGGGATGTCACGCAGGGGAGGTGGGCTCCAGGAAGGGAGAAGGGGAGAGCGAGGGCAGCAGTGGGGGAGGGGAGCGGCGCCCCCACTGACCTCGCACCTGCTGCTCCAGGTTCAGGATGACCGACACGGCCTGGTGCAGGATGAGCAGTTTGGTCTGGGGCTTCTCACTGTTGAGGTGCAGCTGGCACATGCGCCCCAGCTCCTTAAAAGCCTCATTGATGTCTCGGACCCGCAGCCGCTCCCGCGCGTTATTGGCCACCCGGCGCTCCTTCTCCCGCTCAGCCTTCTGCTCTGGGGGGAGAAGGTCGTCCTCGTCCTCGTCCGGGCTACGGGGCCAGGGGCCAGAGGGAGACAGTGAGGCGGGGCCGGGCAAGGGCCTACCGCGGCCTCGGGAGCCGGCGCCCCGAGCGTGTGCGCGGGCGCCCTGACGGGCCCCGTGCGCATGTGCGTGCGCCCTGGGTGAGGTGGGGGGGCGAGCGTGCGCGTGCGCAGCCGGCCTGTGGGGTTGGTGGGGGGCGGCACCTGGTCCGGGCGCGCGGGGCCTTGAGGTCCTTCTTCTCGTCCTCGGCAGTGTCGGCCGCCACATTCTCTTCGTCCTCCTGCTCCTCCCGCTTGATGTCTCCGGGTCCCGGGGCGGCGCCGCGCCCGAGATCTGCAACGGGCCGGAGTCAGGGGCCTGCGTTCGCAACGGCAAGCCACCCAGAAGCCCACCAAGAGCGGGACACCGGCCTCACGCCACACGCGGGCACCCGTTCCAGGCCCCGCGGACCAAAAGGCCTTCAGAAGAAAGTGCACCGAAATGTCGTGGCCACTCAGGGGCGGAAAACTTTCCTAAAACGCTAAGGAGCTGTCCTCAAAAGAAACAGAAATCGATAAACTTGAATATATCAAAATTGAGAACTTCTCATCACCAAGAAAATAAGCGGCTGCGCCAATGGACAGAAGACGCTGTCACGTACAAGCCAACAAAGGGCAAGTCCCCACGATCCGCAATAACTGCTACAAGTCAGTGCAGACGTGATGGAGAAGCCTGAGGGGAGCAGGGAGGGCCCCCGGGAGCCTGCAATCTGCATCATCGCGTCAGGAAATGCGGAAATGCTGCGGGTCTGAGTATCGCTTGTGGGGGTGACCGCTTTGGAAAGCACTTTTTCCGCCTTATCTGGAAAAGTCAGGCACGTGTGTGCCCAGCAACCCTCCAACCCAGAATCACAGCCGCCACCAGGAGACACGCTCGGAAGGTTCGGGAAAGCACCCACGCGTGGGCCCAGGGTGGGGCAGGACCTAGTGTCCCGTGAGGCCAGGGCTGGTCCTTGCATGGCAGCTGAGCGAGCAATCGGGTGGGAAAGCCACCCAGTAGGACGACTCACAAAACCCCCAGGCCACATGAAGAGACCTGTGGCCGAGGGCACACAGCTCCTTGAAACCACCACGTGGCCTGGGCTCTCCCGCAGCTGAACCGCAGGACTGGGGCAGTGCTTAAGAGACCAGCTTGGGGGCTCCCTCAGCACTGCTGCCACCAGGCCAGGGTGTCCTGGGCGCTGTGGGGGCTGAGCGGCATCCCTGCCCCTGTAACAGCCGAAGATGTCCCCAGACGCCACCCAGGTGTGGAGTGACAAAATCTAGACACCCCGGAAGCACGAGTCAAGAGTCAGGCTGGTTCTGGGGCTGCAGGGTCCTCAGGCGGACATGAGGGTTGTGTGGTGGGTTCAGGGGGCCTTGTCAAATGCACGCAGCATGTGGCACAGCGTATTTTTCACCAGGTCGATGGGGGCAGGGTGGGTGGAGTCCTGGATCCTCTCCAGGCCTTGGTCTCACCAGCGACCCTGGGACAGGTCCCTGTGAGACCCAGGGCCCCAAACCCCAGTGGGCATGCGCAAGCCTGCCACCGTTACTCCCTTGTGTGGATAACCTCGTGCCAAGTGACTTCGCCCCCTCTCGCTACTGATTTCTCTGCTTCCCTGGACAGTTAACACCCCAGAACTCCAACGCCACCCCACTTGCCCTGACGGGGCCCTCAACGCAGCATCCGACATAGTGCACCCTCCTTCAGGCCCCTCAGCACCCGCACCCCCTGATCTGCCCGGGACCCTGACCCCACCTGAGACCCTGCCCCACCTGGGACCTGCCCAGGCTCCCCACCATCAACTCCACCGTGTGCCAAGGACCCTGAGACCCCACCTACAGACCGGAACCGTACCTCCTCCTCCACATCTGCAAGTCCTTCAGAGCACCTGGAAATTGCCCACCACTGCCCCTCTTCGGCCCCTCGCAGGCCGGTCCACAGCATCCACCCACACCATTCCTCCTGGACCAGCAGTCCCCTCTGCCCTGTTTCCCACGTCCAACCCAAGCCCCACCCCCCAAGTCTGTCCTTCCAGCAGCAGCCACCAGAGGGCATCTATGAGCACCTGAGCAAAGCCCCGCCCCTCTTCTGCCCACAGCCCTCCAGGGCCCTCACCTCCCTGAGGTAAAAGCCCAAGTCCTCCCCAAGGCCCTGCACGACCTGCCCCGTCCCCTCCCCCATCCCTTCCCTCCTCCTCCTCTCCCCCTCGCTCGCTTACTCTGCTCCAGATACACGGGCCTCCTCGCTGTTCCTCCAGCACACAAGGCACGGCTCTGCCCCAGGGCCTTTGCACGCGCGCACCCCCCCCCCCCCGCAACTTTCTCCTCAGCACTCATCCTGACACGCTCACTTCACCTTCCAGTTTCCACACAAGTCACCCCCTTTCTCTGTTTTGTTCCCTGGTGCCGAGAAAAGTACCAGACGCACAATGGACGCTCAACATTTATGCCTTTTGGGACTCTCCCGATTGACCAGGTGAACAGAGAGGTAGCAACCCACCCCAGAAGCAGCAGGGCCCCTCCCACCCCTGTGGGATCCTGCCACCAGGCCAGGTAGGGCTTTGGTGATGTGGCAGGGGGCATTGCCCCCCCCTTGCACCGGTGCCCAGTTAGTTCCCCTGGACCTCAGTTTCCTCAACTGGAGATGGGGGTGGACAGTCCTGAGCCCATAGGCCGCCGGGAAGGTTGGTGGGTGGCTCTCAGTCCCCATTTTCCAGAGGAGGAATGTGGCTCCAAGGAGGAGTGGCGCCCACTGGCGGGCCCACGGCACGGGCCACCCTGGGGTGCAGCCACCCCTGCGCAGGGGACGTCACGGGGACTTACCGCTGTAGGAGTCAGGCGGCCGGGAGAGGTCGGGGAGGGCCACATGGTTGTGCACGAGGCCGCCGCTGCTGGAGAGGCCATCCTCCGAGTGGCTGCCGCCCACCTGTGGACGAGGGGGGTCATCAGTGCTGGCCTGGCCCCGGCCGCCCCCCCAGCCTGTCCTCGCCCAGCACTCACCAGGCCAGCGTGCCGCCCACCCAGTGGCATG
Source organism: Balaenoptera ricei (assembly GCF_028023285.1). Taxonomy (NCBI): domain Eukaryota; kingdom Metazoa; phylum Chordata; class Mammalia; order Artiodactyla; family Balaenopteridae; genus Balaenoptera; species Balaenoptera ricei. The sequence continues at coordinate 180,687,066 of NC_082641.1, forward strand.
ACCGCGCCAGCAAAGCCCGAGGCCAGCGCCCCGTGGCCGGGCAGCATTCCGTGCACGTCCCCCGCTGTGCCCACAGCGTGGCTGCGGAGGACGTGGATGGCCTCGTCCAGGTGGTCCTCCATCTTGCTCTGCTGTGGGGTGGAAAGGGGTGAGGTGCCTGGGCTGCCCATACAGCTGCCAACAGCCTAGCTGCCCGTCGCGGGCCACAGGCCACGGCAACAGCTTTGGCCACCCACCAGCTTTGGATCCTATTCCCAACAAATTAGCTGACAAGTTTAACCTGGTCAAGGGGCACCTGTCCTATCGCACGTTCTGCTGTTTCCACAACACCTGAGACCTCTTATAGGATGTGGCTTCATAGCCATGGCAGACATGCGAAGCCACCCCCCACCCCAAACGGGTGTCCCTATGTGTTCACAAGCACCTCTGCTCCCCGCGCTCCCATGAGGGTGCACCCTCCCTGGCCCCCAGGACACTCACCAGGCTGTGGAGACCCCCATCGTAGCTGGGCGATAAGGCACCGGGGGCTCCTGCTCGAGGCCACTGCGACGTCCCTGGAAGGGGCAGATGCGCGTAAGTGGGCGGGGAGGCAGGGTGGGGGGAGCGGTGTCTGTGCAGCCTGACCCAGGGAGGGAGGAAGGCTGGGCTGGGAATCTGCGCCTGTGATGCCCAGACTGGCCACACAGGGGCTCCCACGCCCACAAGGCAGTCTAAGGGCCTCACGTCTGAATCTCAGCCCAGCTGGCCCGACAGCTCTGCCAGGCTGGGGTGTGAACCCAGTGGGCAGGTCACGTCTTTGAGCCTCAGTCTCTCCAAATGCAAAACCTACGGGGCAGGTGGCTCCTCCCAGTCCTGCCCCACCGGAGCCCCAGAGGCACCGTGCGGGCCTGTGCGCCCTCCGGAGACCTGTGGCCCTCACTTCTCCGCAGCCCCTGGCTGAGCCCCGGCTGCACCCTCTTAGGGACAGGGGACCCGGCCCCCTCAGCAAAGCCGAACATGAGGCACACAGTCGGTGCCTAACAGCTTTCGGGGTGAATAAACGCCAACATGCCCACGTCCTGGAGTCCAGGCGGGAGCCTCGGGCCGGCTGCTCTGCCTCTGTCCAGGCGGCATCCCAGGCCCCCGCTGGATCCCACCTGCCCCTCATGCTCACAATGCATAGCCTGCTGCGTCGCGCCTCCTGACCTTTGCCTCTGCTGTGACCTAGGAGCACTGGCTTGGAAGCCCCCCATCCTCTAGGGAGCCCTCCTCGACGGCCATGGGAACGTTGAGCTCTGAGGCATGTGGTCTGTCCAGCTCCCCGCCCACCCGGGGCTACAGTCAGCAGACCCAGTCCCCTCCCCCAGCACGCTGCACAGACCTGCCAGGCCCTGTGGGGAGCCCACGGGGGTGGAGGGGCTGGATGAGAAGTTATTGCTTGACTGGTCTGGGGAGTAGATCTGTGACGGGGACAGGGAGAGAGAAAGGGCCACCACGTGGCCAGTCAGGAGTCAGCCTCCTGGGTCACCGACCCAGCCACCCACCACATGCCGAGTCTCACCGAGGCCAGCGCCTTCCCAAGGGCGTCCCCAGAGCTGCCGGCCGTGGTTCCACGGGAGCCTGTAGGTGGAGAGAGGTGAGGCCCAGCCTCTGGGATGCAGCAGCCCCAGCACCTGGGCCGGGCTTCCTCGCCCCGGCCGACGGGGAGCTCCCGTCTGCACGCAGCTGCCTGCACGGATGCCGCAGCCTGGCCCTGGGCAGCCCCGGTCTCAGTCGGGCGTCTCCTGCCGCCTCACCACGTGCCTCCACAGTGCTCTGGGGACAGGCAGGCTGCGGGGCTCGGGGTGAGCAGCCCCCTCGCTGCGCCTCTGTTTCCCCAAATGAACAGTGGGACCTACTCATCGAGGAGCCACTCTGAAACACCTGAGGGGGCCCGAGGAGCCCGAGCCAGGCGAGGGGGATGTGGTTAATGATGATACCCGGGGCTGGATCCTGAGCCCACCGGGGGTGTGGAGTGAGGGGGCCGTACCCAGGAGGCTGTCGGCCCCGCTGACGGGGGGCGTGTGGCTGGAGACGCTGCTGTAGGCGCCCGTGGGGGCCGAGGAGAAGGTGGACACAGCCGGGAGCCCGCCGTTCACCTCTGCTCCATGCAGCTGGTAGCCCTGTGTGCGGGGGACGGGGTAGGAAGGGTCAGACGGGGCACTGCCCACACACCTCCCCTGCCACGGCCACCCCGCGGGGCCTACCATGCGCTCGTGCTGGTGCAGGCCGCCAAACCCACCGCTGCCACTGCCGCCCACGGAGCTGCTGCCACCTGCCGGGAGGGGCAGGGGGGACGAGCCCCCGCCCAGCATGGGCCCGAAGCCCACCTGGCCTGGGGGGCTCCAGAGCTCGGCCGAGGGGTGCAGGCTGCCGTCTGCGGAGAGGGGAATGGTGAGGTGGGTGGGCAGAGGAAGCCCGGGCCCCGCCCCAGGCAACCCGGGCGAGCCCCCAAGTACCTGCCACGTAGAAGGAGGCGGGGTAGGCGCCGCTGGGGGTCTTGGTGGGCGGGTAGGCGGCGGTGTCCCTGCTGTAGTCGTCACCTGAGCTGGGTGGGTACACCTGTGCTGGGCCAGCGGGCATGGTCAGGCAGGAGGGGCCGGGCAGGGTGGGGACTGGCCAGCCCCCGCCCCGCAGCTCCCCCTCCTGGGTCTCCCCCTCCACCTGGAGGGCTGTCCACCCCACCGCCCACTTCCCTGTGCTTCTCCAAACCTTCCCTCTAAAACCGCACCTCGGCCCCGCATCTGAGGCTCTGCTCGTGTTATCACCTCTCTGCTGTTCCTTCTTCACCCCCACCCTCCTGCCCTCCCCACAGTCCCAGCCTTGCGCCTGAGGCCTCTGTAGACTGGACCCCCAGCCCAGACTGCCTTTTCCCTCCTTAATCCAGTAAACTCCTATTGATCCAGCAGAGCCCAGCTGTGCCGCCCCCAGCACTGGAACCTGCCTTAACCCCAGCCCTGATCACACAAGACCTGGGGGCCTCAGAGGCAGGGCCCCGGGTGAATATTCTGCCCCAGCTGCCCCAGAGCAGTGAGACAGCAAAGGCGTTCAAGGATCAGCGCCGACCCTGATCGGCTGGGCACTGCAGGAAAGTGCTGGGGTCAAATGGCCACGTCTGCCCCAACACTGGAGCAGAAAGCGGGGTGCAAGTGCCAAGAGATGGTAGGACAAAGTGGGCTCAGGGGCCTCTCAGCTCTGATGTTCCAAGATGTTTCATCACGAGCTGAGCCTTAAGACAGCCTCTGGGCCTGCGGCCTGGTACGGGCCGGGTCAGCCTCCGGGGCTCAGCAGAGAAGGCAAGCAGAGAGGGTGGTGGCCGAGCCGGGGAGTCCAGCAAATTGCCTTTTCTCCCAACGTGATTAAGTCTCGGGAGCACGGTGCTGGGAGCCGCTGACGGCTCGGCACCATCTGCTGGGCCTGGCAGCCCGCCAGCCACCAGATATCGGGGCGAGGACAGAGGGCAGCTCCAAGCAGGGCGGACGGGGCGGGAAACCCTCTAACTGGCCGCCAGGACGCCCGCCTGCTCCAGCTTCCAGGACCCCGTTCACGCCCTTTTTGAGGCGCCTCGGCCAGAGGAAACCACCTTCTCTTAAAGCAGGAGGGACCCAGGCTAGACCCAAGGAAGGACTTTCCGACTACCTCAGGGTTGGGGCCTCGGGGAAGAAGTCCAGCTGAGCCCATGGGGCTTTCGTCAGACCCCATGCAGGGCCGGCCCACCCTCGGGAGGGGGTCACGAGAGGCGCTCGGCCTGTGGAGCCCGTTTGTCCCACAACTCACCGAGGATGGGAGACCCGGCGGCACCTTCCGGACTTTCTTGGGCTGCGTGTCTGTTGGGACAAGAGGAGTGAGCACCCGCGGCCAGGCTCCCGCCCTCACCACCGGGAGGGGTGCAGGGGGCCCTTCCCGCTTGGACACTCCTGTCACTAGGGGATGGGAGACAGCCCCACCCTGCAGCTCGGAGACCCCCAAGCTTCCCTACTAAGAGAATGACTTAAACCAGCCTCGGGCCCATGTGGCAAACTCGGGGGGGCGGGTGTGTGCTGGGAGCCGGGTCGCAGGGTTCATGGACACGGGAGCCGGTGCCTGCTCCTTGAGCCCCACCTCCTGGCAGCCGCCCGGTCGCCGAGTCCCGGACCTGCAAGCTCCCCCCTCGCCGAAACTGCTAAGCCCCAACCCTGGCTTGGGCGCCTCCATGGTTGCCAGGTGCCGCCGGCCTTCCGGCTCCAGTGCAGCCCAGATGGGAAGCCGGGGTCCCGGTCCCCCTCGCTGTGGGCCCGCGTTGGCACCTGTGTACTTCTGGGTGGGTGACTTTAGCGTCACTGAATCAAAGCAACCTCGCTAAACGAGGCGTCCTTCGACAGAACCGCACAGTGCGCAGGGTCTGTATGGCCGGGGAAGCGACCAAGGGCTGTGGGACCCTCGCTGTGCCAACTCAGCGCTGCCCGACCTCACAGGACGCGACCGCTAGGACCCACGGGGACCGCCGTCCCAGCCGCCCCGCCACCGCCCCACTCACCCAGGCCGCCATCCGCCGCTCTCCGCCGAGAGTGACCAGAGTAGGAGTAGTAGTGGGGCCCGCCTTTGACGCCCGAGGGGGACAGCGGCCCCGGGCTGCTGAGGGCCAGCTCGCTGGGCAGGAAGCCGGCCTGAGGGAGGGGGGGGTTAGCAGCCGGCCCCCTGCCCAGCCCCCAGGCCACTCCGGTTTAAAACAACAGAGGCAAGAGTGAAGGTCCAGGCCGATGGCAGGGTCCTGGGGTGACAGTGACCTGGGGCATAGGTCCCTCCCTGCTGACACTGGTGGCGTTTCTCTGATCTAGGACACTACCGACTGCCATTTTCATGAAGGAAAAAGACGGGAAGAGAAACACCGTCAAGCCTGAAGATGTGTCGCTGTCTGGGTGCTAAACGGGCACAACTATGCTTCAGGTGTCAAGGGAATCTGTTTGTTTTACTTTGTACATAGCCTCCCCCCCCCCTTTTTTTTTTAAGGTAAACGGTTTAATCTCGCAGACATTAGACTCTCTTCCCAGGAGAACAACGGTGACTGGGGTTCGAGGCGCAGTGCTGCAGCCTCGGCTTTCCTGTCTGTGAAATGGGCATGTCAGACGTTCCACGGCTCAGGGGCGTCATGGGGACAGATAAGGCCATGCAAGTTCTGCCCCTGGCCGACAACCTGGGGCCCCGTGGGCACTCAGTGGCTGTGGCCTGGCTGAGGCCCAGTGTGCACACAGGCGGCGCTGCCTGCAGCAGGGCCTAGCTGCACCCTGAGGTTGCAGGACTGCAGGCAGGGGCAGGGAATAAAGCCCTCGGGCGTGGGGCGGGAGAGAGACCCAAGCGGGGACCAGGACAGGAGGCCACAAGGGACCACTGTGCCAGGCAACTGGCCCGTCAGCATCCCAGTGGGGTGGCCACGGGTGACAATCTCGCCCAGGCCGGGGACTGTGCCGAGGCTGGACCACAAGGCCGGGGGCACGGTGCGAGGGTCAGGCCTCGGCTGCCGGGCTGGCCTCGGTTTCCCTGTCTGCCACTTGGGGGCAGGCGGGCGGGCAGGTGTCTCCTGGAACCCCTTCAGCTGTGCACAGGGCGCCACAGGCTGGACCCCAGCCTCCCCTTTCCCCATCGACAACGCACCCGGCCTGGCCCAGGGCCTGGGCCTGTTTCAGCGACTGCTGGAGAGTGACCAGCACTTGGCCGAGCCTTCACAGATCAAGAGGCAATTGGGACGAATTTGTTTCAAATTAAAACTAGGGAATACAAGGTGGGGTGAGAAGTCAAGCGGTGACTGTGGCCCCCACTGGGTACCCCCCAGTCCCTAACCACCTGCGCTGCTCCCTAGTCTGGAGACAGGGGCTCTCCAGGCTCCAAGGGCCGCCGGGGGCCGATGGGACCCACGCCCTCCCCCGCCCACCCTGCAGATGCAGCCTCACCTGAGTCAGGCTGCTGACCCCCGCGTCTCTCCCAAAGGGGGTGTATGCGCCCCGCTCGCCGCCCTTGCCTGGGGAAAAGGAAGGAGGATCACCCAGAGCTGACCCAGAAGCCGACACATGCCCGTATACATCAGGCGCTCCACAAGTGCACAACACTGAAAACCGTGGTGGGACACTGGTCTCCCCATCAAGTGGCGAGGGACCGAGGGACAAGTGGGGTTCCAACCAGACGCTATCCCCAGATGACCCGCAGAGGATTCTGCAAACCCGCCAGGGCCCCCACATGCCCCATCCCCAAAGCGGCACAGCACTGACTCGGCTCCCCACCCCCGCCCTCCTCGAGCTCCGGTTTCCTCTGTTCAAGGTCATGAGGTGTCAACTCCCCAGGGTGCTGGGTTCCCAGGGGACAGGTCGAGGTCCCTGGTATCTTGCAAGGTTCAGCACCCAGGCCCTGGGCTCCTTCCCCAGCTCCTGGACAGGGTCAGCTCACGAACAAGCATGTGACATCCCTGGGGACGCTGATTCAAGCCACTCGGTGCGAACGAGCCCTTCCTCTGTGTGGGTGGGCAAGACCGAGCTGTGGGGGGACAGCCTGCCCGAGAGAGCAGCTGGTGTGAACAGACTCCTGCAGCTACACAAACACCTGGATCCAGCCTTGCCTGAAGCAGGTCCCTAGATCCATCAGTACCTGAACAATTTCAGCTTGTTTCTGGCTTCAGCTGGGCACCTATCCTGACTGACGGTGGACCTTAACCAGCCTTACCGTGAGCAAGGAATCAGAATGCTTGACTGACTAATCTGGTTTATTCTCAAACTGGGTGTGTGTGGGGGGGGAATTCTCCGCTTTATCCATTTATTTTTTGAATATTTTTATTTATTTTTTGGCCATGCTGCGCAGCTTGTGGGACCTCAGTTCCTCAACCAGGGATCAAACCTGTGCCCTCGGCCGTGAAAGTGCCAAGCCCTAACCACTGGACCACCAGGGAATTCCCTCTCTCCTTGATTTTAAAAGGACAATTTCAAGTGGATTCTTGGAGCAAACGCTGTTTAGGGGGCAGGGAGAAGGGCCATGCTCCTACCAACACACCAGATGCCCCACAGGCCACGCCCACCAGCCTAAGCTCAGGGCAGGCGACACGGGGCCCATTTAGGGATGAACAAACCACAGCCTGGAGGCCAGAGGGGAATCGCCCCCAGTCCAGAGGGTGCACTCCCCCCCTTCCCAGGGTGGCCGTGGGAAGCAAAGCTGGCCGGCCCAGCCAGGGCTCTGCGCTCCCCACTGTAGGGTGGGGCTGCTGTGGTTTGACCCTGCGTACAGCAGGCACCAAGCAGAGGCATCCTGAAAGGAAGGCTGAGGGAGGCGAGGAGAGAAAGCAGAGGTTCTGGGAGGGGACCTGCGAGGACCACGAGCCCTGTGGGTATACAGCAGGTGCCCAAGCCATGCACCGGGCCCGGGCATCAGGGTATGGGAGGGGGGAGGAGGACAGACACCAAGAGCAGAACCACCAGGTCTCATCGAGGAGCTGGACCAGGTTGGGGGCCGCACGGGAACAGAGTGACCCTCGCCCCCTGGGCCTGGCACTCACCACCCGCTGCCCCACCATGGCTATCGCCAGCCCCGGTCCACGGGCAAGAAAACCAGCGTCCAGGGAGGGCGAAACTGCGCCCACCTCCCCACTGTCTCGCTGGGCCTGGCCTGGGCTCCCTGCTGCACTCTCTGAGCTCCTCGGCCACTGGGGTGTGTGGTGGGTGTGTGACACAGCTGGGCTCTGGGCCCTGCTGACCAGGCCTGGCTGTGGGAACTGCCCGTGCCAGGAAAAAGCCGGAGGAAGGAACAGCAGAGGGGAACCGGTGTCGCGGCAGGTGCAGAGGCCACCCCGGGCCACCCGGCCAGCCCTCACCTCCCGGTCCTGGAGATGCACACGGACTCCCGCCAGACACAGTGGGTGCCGGACGCTGTGCTCCCCCTCCCTGCCCGGGACTGCGTCCAGGCCCCGCTCGCCCGTCTGGCTCCTTCCATGCACCAGCCCACAAGGGCTGGACCCCAGGCCCTCCGGCCTTGGCTGCCCCACTGGTTGGTTGGGCCCGGCAACCAGAGTTCACCCACCTCCCCCAGCAGCCACCAACCCCGCCGCCATGCACCTCGGCCTGGGAACCGCTGGGGACGGCGCCGAAGGAGCCTACCTCACCTGGCTGTCATGTGCAAGGACCTCGTGTCTCAGGAGCACCGGGAGTGCGCAGCCCAGGCCCCAAAGCGGGAGCTGACCCACCCCCCCGGCCCCTTTCAACCCCCAGAGATGCCAGCTTTGCAGCCACCCCAACACTCCCTCAGAACAGGGAGGGCCCAGGCTCAGCAGGGCCAGCACTCGGACACCCAACCAGGCCCTGAGGGTCCCGGAGGCCGGGTCCCTTCTCGCTGTGGCTCAGTCTGCTCATCTGCGAGATGGGGGTGGGCCTTCGGGCCTGGGGAGCCAGATGAGTCCTTACCACGGGCTACGCAGAAGGCTCTGTGAGAATCCCCATCCCTGCAGGTCGGGAAACGGGGGCTAGAGAGGGGACCCTCGTCCAGGTCCCGATCCTGATTCTCACGGTCAGGATGCCGGTGCTCTGGGGAGAGCAGGCGAGGCATCCGGCCTCAGACTCGGCTTGTCGGGACTGCGTAGTCCACTTCCCAGCAGGCACCTGGCTGGTCCCCACCTGTGTCCTCTGCTCTGGGTGGCCGTCCCGGAAGCCCCAGTGCTCGAGAACCGAGCGGGCAGGGGGGTGGGGGCGGGGACCACGTGGACACTCACCTCCGAGCCCAGGTCCCAGGAATGTGGACGAAGCGAGGGTGCCGTGGGACTCACTGAAGTGGGCGCCATCACTGTAGGTCTGTGGGGGGGACGGGCAGGGATGAGGGGGGCTCGGGGACGCCTCTGGGCCAGGATGCGACCGCGCGCCAGAGCCCAAAGCCCCTGCAGGCCAGGCCGGGGGTTCTCCTCGCGCCCACCCACACCCACCCCAGGGTCTCAGGCCTCCACGGGCTCCTCACCCGGCTGGGGTCGAAGGAGGAACTGTTCTGCTCGCTGGCGCCCCACGAGCCCGAACTGGGCCGGTCCTCGAGACCTGCAGGGCAGGAAGGCAGGGTTAGGGGCCCGGCCCCCGGCCGCTCCACACCAGCCGCGTTGCCTCGGGGAGCCCTCGCTCGACCTGGGAAGCTTTCCAGGCCCCTCCCAACCCAGCCTGGTGCTGGAGCCCGTCCAGATGCCCCCACCCTAGCACTGCCCATGGTGACACCACTGCCAGCGGCAAGCACCCTGGACACACAGGCACTAAGCAGACCTCCGGGTCCACGGCCCAAGGAACAATTCAACCAGCTGCTGGCAAATTTGCCATTGCTGCTAGCAAACTTCTACCCACCCGTCCAGCCCCCAGCCCATCCTGGACGGAGCCCTCACTCCCACTCTGGGCTTCCCTCTCCAGGCCCAAGTCCCTCCCTCTGGCCCAGGCTCATGAAGGCGTCAGGGAATGGGGATGAGGGATGATCTCTCATCTCATCTCGAGAGTGGAAGCCTCCCCCTTCCCATCTCTGCCAATTCGAGGGGCGGGGCCGTCCCTTTGTTGAAGTAACAGCAGCAGCTGCCACCGACTACCCACCAGGCACAGGCTGGCTGGCGGACAGGGAAGGAGGAATCCAATCCCGTAAGATAGCCGGGGCTGGAGGCCCAGGTGTGGCAGGGTTAGCCACGTGGGGACAAGGACCTTGGATGGAGGGTTGGCAGGGCAGGGCCCTTATCTCCTTGAACACTCGCCCAGGGGCCCAGCCCAGGACCCAGATCTTCCCAGCGGGCAGGCACAGGGGCCTGCACCCTTCCCGGGCCGGGTGGGCTCCAACACCATCCATCGGGGGCCACGGGGCTCAGGGCCTGGACAAGCAGAATGGGAGCAGCCCCCGGGCCCCTCCCACCTGTGCCTCAGTTTCCCTCCTCTGCAGATGGGGTCACAAACACGCCCTACTTTGCAGGGCTGGGGGTGTCCACATACGAGTCCGAGTCAAAGCTGCCCAGGCCAGGCTGGGCGGGAGAGGCCGTGCCCAGCCCTGCCATCTGTGCCAGGGGACGTGCCCCACCCCACCCCCGACCCCAAGTGGTGGACATCCCGAACACCCGACCGGAATCCTTCACCCGGCCCTCCTCTGCGCATCTGTACCAGAAACTTCTTTTAAATTGCATCTTTCTCTTTTGGTGCCTTTGAGTTAATCATTCCCCTGGAGAGTTGGTGTTTAATTGCTGTCTGATTTGCATAACTATGCATATTAATCTCCCAGTCTGATAAATATTCATATACCTCGGTTAGATTCTGTTTTCTAATCAAAAATTTCCAATGTGATTACCATGGGGAGCTGGGGGCTGCCTTGGCGGGTGGGGGGTCAGACAGAGCTCCCATGGTCTCTACAAATCCATCTAACATTTGCCGCCAGGTTTGGGGTGTCTGCACCCCAAGGTCCTGAGTCCCCACTTGGGCTCTGGGGACGAGAGCAGCTGGTGAAGGGGGGTGACCCTGGGCGAAGGGCCAGCACCCGAGCCCCAGTTTCCCTCCACAGCCACTTACTTGTCATCCCCTCGCTCTCCGGTGCCCGCCCACGAGCTCGTCCCGCTCTGGGTCCCCCACCCCCATGGGCATCCACCATGGGCCCCAGAGTCGCCAGGACCCTTGAGCAAGAGCAGGAGGCCAGGTCCAAGGCCAAAGCCAGGCCTTCCTACCCCCCCGAGGGCTGGCAGGGTGACGGGCACTCCTGGGGCCGACACCCAGGGACCCCTCCAACTTGGGCCCCACAAGCTTCGGGCAGAGGCAACCAGGCCCTGCTCTGCCCTTTCTGGTAAAAACCCCCTCACCCAGCCCCAGCCTCCCCGCTGCTGGAGACGAGACGACAGAAAGAGGGATGGGCCCTCCCCCACCGCTGCCATTAATAGTTATTAACCCCCCACTGGTTAATTATGCATTTTAATAACCCAATCATGAATATTCATAACATCTCTTGTTCACGTTCTAATTAAAATGTACTAATAGAATAAGACGTTGCTGTCGCAGTATAATTTTTTCTTTTTAAAGTGCTAGAGGTGAAGTGGTGGCTGGGCAGCCCCCGGAAAGGTCATCTCTCTGCTCAGACCCGGGCCTGCCCCCCAGGAAGAGGTGGGAGATGGACGGAGCAGAGGGCTGGGTGTGCCCAGGGGCACCGCCCGCCCCTTGGAGTTTCAGATCTGATCCGAGTCAGCCCGGGTGACAGAACCGCCCACCGTGAGGGCTGCCGCCGCCAGGATGACCAGTGTGGCACAGCTGGACCTGCCCAGCCCAGGCTCCAGCCGGACACCCCCTTGGCTGGATGACATGGGGGGGCGGGCCCCTCTGAGTGGCCTCCGTCCTGGCTGACTCCTCCAGGGCAGGTGTGCCAACTGTGACTGAACCAAGTCTGGCCCTTGTCTGCTTTTGTCAGTAAAGTTTTATTGGCGCGTGGCCATGGACGTTTGTTCCCTGTATACAGCGGTGTTGGTTACAACGCAGAGATCAGTTGCAGTAGAAACTGTCTGGCCCGTTACAAGGAAGGTCTGCTGACCCAGGCACGGAGAAGATTCCAGGAGCCAGTCCCTCCGTATAAAGTAGCCAGACAAGCAGACTTCGGTACCTGGAGTGGGGGGAAGACGTGGTCACAGGGCCTAGGCATGGCCCTGCACCGTCGCCACCACAAGCCTGTCGCATAGCCATGGTTGTCAGGGGTTTCGTCCTGCAGCCCCAGCTCTGTCAGCACCCCCTCGCCCGGGTGCCCGGGCTAAATCCCGGGAGCCGTCCTCTCCCCTTCCCTCACTCCACTGCCCCCCACCCCCGTGGCCTCGGATCAGAGCCTGGCTCGGCCCTGTGTCCCCTGGGTCAAGCCCCATCCGTACAGCAGTGTCCCCCCCACCCCAGGTTCCCTGCCCACACTCCACCCCAAGCAGCCTGATGGAGCTTCCGGAAGCAAAACCTGCCTCTCCTCCCTCCCCTCTAGCCTCTCCCATGGCTCCCCACTGCTCTCAGGGTAAAGACCAGACCCCTCCCTGACCGCCCTTTGCCCCCAGCTCACTCCTCCCTGCCCCCCAACAAGTGAGCAGATCCCCAACCCCGACCCAAGCTCTGCCCCAGTGGTCCCCACACCTGCTAATCCTTCATCCCCCGTCAGGGAGGTCGCCTTGCTGGCCCCCTGTCCCCAGCGTTGCCTGAACAGGGCTGGCCCCCAAACAACCTCGACAAATATGTTTTTGGCCTCTTCATTGCTCCGATAACTATCTAACCAATCATAATGTCCTCTGGCGGTGCCATCCTCCTGCGGTCACATGCAGCTACTACGGGACTGGCGGAAAAAGCTCCCCCCTCGATGAGATGTTAATTAACGCACGATTAGATGACCCTGTGCAGCTAAGCGGCTGCTGTGCTGGACGTGCCGCCCCCCAAGTAAAGACTAAAATAGCAACAATAAAAATAACCACCATGCACCACAATCACATCTGAGAAAAAATTAACAGCACCTAAGGGCAGCCGTCTGCCGGTCCTCACCTAAGTGTTTCCTTCTTGCCGCTATCAGCTCCCCAAGGCTGTCAGCTCCCCCTCTGGCTTTTTCCCCTTAGAATTAAAATCCCCGAGAAACGGGATGGCGGCCTGTTCAGCAGCACCTGGGGTCTCATGAGGGGCAAGACCAACACAGGTGTGAGTCAGGAGGAAGCCCTTCTTCAAGTGGGCCGGGGCCTCCCTGCACGGGCCAGTGGGGTCCTTGCCTCTCTTCCTGTGATGTTTGGGGCAACTTCTGAACTCTTACATCACTTCAGACTTGAAGGAATGCTGTGGGGAGATGCACGATATGCCCTAAAACCCAGACCCTCTCATCGCTTTTATGCGCCCCCTTTTTCATTTGCCCCTCCGTGTTCACAGCAGCTACACTTGTTTCTGGCCTTCAGAGTTTCAAAAGTTGGTAGGAATTCCAGGGCGCCAGGGAGCTCCCGCCAGAGGGAGCAGGTTCCAAGTGGCTGGAGGAAAGTGCCGGAGCGGCTCACAGCCCACAGCCCTTGCCGTTCCTGCCCCTGAAAGTGGGGGTGGGGAGACAGGGGACCTGGAGCTGCGCCCGAGCAAGCGGATCTGAGGCTGGAGAGGAAGTGAGTGGAGGGCACAGCCCACCATTTCCAAGAGCAGATGGTCCCCCAAACCAGGGCTTGGCTCCAACCCAACCTCTCCTGAACCCCCCGAGCAGCAACCCCCCAACCCGAGGCTTCCCCAGTGGGCGGAGCTGGCCCTCAGGTGGGGGGCCCACCGATGCGTGGTAATTCAGAGGAACGGGGTCCCCCAGCTGCAGAACCTGCCCTGCCCCCTCCCTCCTGTGAATTTCAGATTCGTGACCAAAGCAACAGTAGAAAGACCCCATCCTGCTTCAGTCTCAAGGGGGACCCCTCTACCCAACGGCGAGGATGGGAGGGTCTCGCCCACCCCACCGCTCAGCCAAATATGAGCTCAGAATCCCAGCTGGGACCTCCCTGCAAGAAACAGGCCCAGGGCGAAACAAACGCGGAACACAGAAGATGGACATTCACAGATTTAGGATTTATCCCAGGAAACGGAAGCATATCTAAGACCACCACCACGCGCCCTCAAGGAAACTGCAGAGCTTGTGGGTGCCGTGGAATAGAAGGAAGATAAGGCTTCAGGGAGAGAGGAAGAGCGAAAGCAGGAAAAACTAAGAAGTTTTTGCTGCCAATTCACAAGAGATTTTAAAAGCAGCGTCAGAGGCGGCGAGGCAGAAGTGACAATGCAGAAGAGGTGATCGAACAGAAGGGTGGGTTCTGGAGACGCCCCCAAACACCGGGGAAGGGGGGATTCTGAGACCACGGACACGAGGGCTTAACACGAGCCCAGACACCAGAGCCGGCATCCCGGGAGGAACAGGAAAAACACCCAAACCTGGAGTCAGAGAAAAACCCGGAAGAACACGCACGCACTCCCTGGAGGCTGCGCGCGCACAATGACACAACCCACGGGGCTGGAGCTGAGGGAAGGAAGGCGAGGCCCCGGGAGTTCCACCCCCAACCCGCTGCCCCTCACAAGGGGCAGGCGCCAGGTGCACATCCAGAGCCGCACCCCTCCCTGGAGAACATCCCCGAGGGAGGGAGGGGAGTCCCAGCACAGACCCCGCGAGTCTGGAGGACGCGACGGTGCAGGGAGGCTGAGCACATCTGGGCCGCGCGTTAAGTTAAACTAAGTGGAATTTCGACGCCATCCCAAGAACGGGCACCAGAGCCCGCAGGTGCTGCGCTGCTCCAGGCACTTCCTGTGGTTTATCCCACTGAACCCTTAAATGGCCATCAACCTCGCTTCCCAGATGAGGAGGCTGAAGCCTCCTAAGTGGCAGAATGAACACAATAAGGACACGTGTTTCTCAGCCAGATACAAACACTGCGAACAAAGAGAAACAACATTTCTAAAGAGTGGCAACGTATTTATACCAAACAGAAGGGTTGGGGAAGAACCCTTTCCTGCAGGACAACAAGATGTGACTTCACTTCTGAGGCGGAAGGAGCCAGACACGGGAGGCTTCAGCACATTCCCTGAAACCATTAGAACCACCAGCAGCACAGCCTTCCACACCCAACCCAAGAAAAGACACCAGACACGACGGCAAGGAAAAAGTATAAAGACGGGAAAACCTAAAATAAGAGCATGGAAAGTATAATAAGACAGGTGCAGACTCAATTTTTTTGAAAGCTGAGAACACAGCACCTACAGAAAACAGTTCTGGAACGAGTGACTCAGGAAGACAATCTGTTGCACACAGATATACCAAGCAATGCAAGTGAAAAGTAGGGGCCGTCACGTTCACAGAAAAGTCTGAATTCAAGGCGCAAGCTCTCACTTGGAATAGAGGGTGGGTTTTTGTCAACAGTGGGCTGGACCCACAGAGAACATCCCACCGCCCTGGGTCCTTGACACTGAACAAATAAGAAGTCTAAACGTGATGGGCAGGAGACGAAGACCTCACAGCTTCGTGTCAAATTACCCCTCAAGCCCTCAGGAATAAGGACAAACGCAGCCCCCATTTCAGGAGAGTAGGAACGCCCTGCATCTCCCCAACAGCAGCACAGCCCAAGCCACGGTGACTTTTGCATTGGTGACCTAGAAATTAGCCAATCGAGGAATAAACACTCCACGGCCAACCTGGAAACTGGAAATCTCTGAAGAACCTGACTCACAGAGAAACGTGCTTTAAAAATTATTACCAAGAATCTATTAAAAAAAAAAAAAAACACGAAAATATGCATTATTGAAACCAACGGGATATGGCCAAAGTGGTCCTCGGAGGGAAATTTATAACCCTCAACATGATTACTGAGCGAGAGACCAGAGATAAACAAACGGGCCTTCGATTCAGAAGTCAAAAGAGAAAAAAAGAAAAGAAAAACTAAAAAAACGGGAGGAATTAAAACAGAAGTAGTGGGGAATTCCCTGGCGGTCCAGTGGTTAGGACTCCACGTTTTCACTGCCAGGGCCCGGGTTCGATCCCTGGTCAGAGAACTAGGATACCACAAGCCACACGGCATGGCAAAAAAATGGATAAATTAATTAAATTAAATAGAAGTAGTGAAGAGAAAAGTAGTTAATTGATAAACATCGATTCGTCAATGAAGCAGATTCCTTGGGAAAAAAGTCAATAATACAGACACGAGACAGCTGGGTCCAGGACAAGGGAACAAAAAGAAAGAATAAGTAGATTCAGGACTGAGACATGGATTCATATGTTATTAAAGAATGCAACGTGAACCATTTTTAAATGTGCCTGAAACGGATGATTTTTTTCCCCCCCTAACAAAATGCTAGAATTGACAAGAGGAGTGGACAAAATCACAACAGGCCAATCGCCGTAGCAGAAATAAAGCAGTTGGGCAAAGTGTCACATGCAAACAGGGTGGCGGGTCTGCTCCCCAGTGCCCAGAGAATGGGGGGCCCCACTTGCTGGAGACTGTTCCAGAGAAACTGGTGCAGAAACATGGCAGGGAGCCACAAGAAGCCTCAGTGCCACACGACATGGGAACACAAGCAAAATGCAAAACGGATGCTGGCAGATCTGGTCTGGCAGCTAAACAAGGATATGGACCAAACCCAAAATTCAGGGAGCATCGGGGTGAGAAAAACCATTAATGGACAGCGTCAGGACGTGGGGAAGGAGAAAACCAGGGGCTGTCCTGAGACACCCAACACACCACAGTGATGCCAATCACTTGTGTGGATGGTCATATAGGACCAGAAGGAAACGCCCTGAACATGATAAACACAGACAGTCAGAGAGATCTATCTCGAATCGACAGCCAGGATCAGGCCCGGTCCTGCTGACAAGAAGCCAAACAGCACACACCCAATGTGGTTCTAGAAACACTTGCTGATGTGAAAAGGCACATGGCCTCCGCACCAGGATGGAAGAGGCCTGAGGATGATTTACCTGGAAAACCAAGCCAAGGGAAGAATGCAAATAATTAGGGGATGTCAGGAGGCAACCAGGTAGAAAATATGGTAAAAAAGATCCCCAAACCACAGCATGGAAAATCCTAAAACACCTAGAAACAACTCTCACTGAAAAAGTATGTGAGCAAATTAGAAAAGAAAAAAAACTATAAAACGGCTAAATACCTTATGCTTTCATTTTCAAAGTTTATCTTAAAAACTTAATATTAAGGGTCAAAACTTAAGTAAAGGAAGAAGACACCAAGTTCTTACAACATGAAAATGCAGTACTATAAACACAAACAGTTTTTCCGAAATGTACCTATGAATTTAACACAACATCAAAATCCCAACAGGTAGGTTTGTTTGTTTCGGAGGGATGGGGGAGGAGACATAACAGTTATTCTAAAGATCATGAAAAAGAATCAGCATGTCTGAATATTGGGGGGGGGGGGCAGACCTGAAAAACAACAACTGAAGACTATAAAAACACCACAAAGCTACAGTAACTAGGGGACTTCACTGGTGGTCCAGTGGCTAAGACTCCACACTCCCAATTCAGGCGGCCCAGGTTTGATCTCTGGTGAGGGAACTATATCCCACATGCCACAACTAAAGCTTCTGCATGCTGCAACTAAAGACCCCACATGCCACAACTGAAGATCCCGCATGCCACAACTAAAGATCCCACATGTGGCAATGAAGATCCCACACGCTACAACTAAGACCCCGTGCAGCCAAATAAATAAAAGAAAAGAAAAGAAAAAGAAAAAAAGAAAAATTTAATAATAATTCTAAAAAGCTACAGTAACTGACACCAGGTAGTACTAAAGTAGCAACAGAAAGGTAAAAAGATGAGACAAAAATTCATGGGTAAATGGCAATTTAGAAAATGCTTTAAGGCATTTCGAACCACCAAGAAAGGTTTTCTTGAGTTTATTCCGTTGTCCTATAACTTCCTAAATTAAATGCTTACTCCTTTTCTTTTCATTGTATCTGAAGACGGTCAAAGGCTATGATTCTTCCCTAAAAACAGCTTTAGCTGCACCTTGTAGTTTCAGTGTGTTTAGATTATTGCTGATTTCTGTCTAGCCTGTTTTAATTTCCTCTTTAACCCAAGAGGTAAACGAAAAGGAATTTTGTTATTTCCAAGTCATTAAGCTTTTTACTTATTTCTACGTTTTTTGGTCTTTCATTTCCAGTTTTACCGCATTGTTCTCAAAGAATATGGTTTATACTTTGGTCACTTTTTTTATGTTACAGGTTTTTTTTGTGCACAGTATGTGATCAATTTTTATAAGAATGGTATGATCTCTTTTACAAGGCATGGCCTTTAAAGGTAAGTGCTTCTAACTGGAGGTGCCCCTCAGAATTGCCTGGAAGCTCTTACAGGCCCCATCCCAGGCTTTTTATCAGTGTCTCTGGGTCCAGGGCCCAGGGGTGTGTGTTCTGAGCAGTCCCACGGGTGAGCTGGATGTGTTCCCTTGGCCAGAAACTGCTGCATAAGCTCAACCTTGATCACTTCACTGTTGAGGTTCTCTACCTCCCACTTATTTTTCACTTCTTTGCTCTGCCAAGAACTGCAAAGGCATGCTTTTCTGCCCTCCAGCATCTTTTCCCGTATATTCTTCAACTTGATGGAATGAGGAACAGGCACATTCATGACTGTCACATCTGCAATGCAGAATGGACTGTGTCATCTAATTCTCAAGGATTTTGCAGAAATGGCACCAAAGCTAGAACAACATAGAAGACTTGACAACATAAAACTGAAACCTGTAAAGCACTGAGGCAAATTAAAAGTCTCCATCATCAACAACGGTTATAAATGAAAACTTAGGGAAAAGGCTGAAGATCACAAAAGACTAACATCCTTCCTCTATGAAAAGCTCTTACAAATCAATAAGTGCAGCGTAGTGCAGGAGTACAAGACACTACAGGGAGACAACACTGGGTGGCTAGCTGGGATGGTTAATAAACTCTGAATTTCAGCTTCATCGTAAGTAAAATGGGGATGACAATCGCACTTATTGCACCAACCTGTGAGGACTGAGGACTCAGAATAAACAATCCAGGCTCAGTACCTGGCATACAGCGCTCAACAAATGTCGACATAAGTTGTCATTGATAAGTGTTACTGTTGCCGTTGTTAAAAAGTTCACCAGGCAGCAATAAAAAGGAACAAGCTGTTGATCCAGCCAACAACTTGGAGGGATTTCCAAGGAACCGTGCTCAGTAGAAAAAGCCAATCTCAGAAGGTTCCATGCTGTATGGTTCCATGTATGTAACATTCTCGACACAACAAAGTTGGGAAGATGGAAAAGAGTAAAATCAGGGGTCGCCAGGGTGAGGTGTGGTGGGTGGTGAGTGGCAGCAGGTGGGAGGTCATGGGGCGATAGAACAGTTCTGAACAGACCATGGTGGTGGCTTCATGGCACTACACACGGGATAAAACCAAGCAGAACTACACACACACAAACGTGTACACGCAGAGCTTGTGAATACACTACAAAATCCAAATAAACTCTTGTACATCGTACCACGGTCAGCCTCCTGACTTGGTGTCACGTGAGGGACGTGCAGGACGGACAGCTGGGGAGGCTGCGGAGGGGTGTGCGGGACCGCCCTGCACATTTCTTTGCAACTTCCTGTGAACATATCATGATTTCAAAATAAAAAGTTCACTAAATCCAAGAAAAAAAGGGGGTAGTGATCGGAAATTCATGAAAAAATAACTCATCTGGCCCATCTGCTTTTGGAAAGATGATCGCCCGTGATTAACGTGTAAATGCCCATTGAAACGGCGCATTTGGAGGAGGTTGGAAAGAGCCAGCACTGGGATGCCACAGGGACATTCTTACCGTGGACGCACGTCCACGGCTGGCAGTTCTAGCCGGGAACCTACTCTGAGGCTGTAACCGCACACCTGTGCTGAGCCAGGGTAGATGCTGCCTTGCCTACCTGTTAGGTTTGTACCCAAGGGCACGTTACCTTTAGAGTCACACAGACCAGGAAAGCTGCGAGACAGGAAAACAGGGAAGACGTCTCCTCCGGTGTCAGCAGGGGTTTCCCCGTATCTCATGGGGCCTCGGACCCTGTAGGTTGTGGCAGAGGACGTGCTGCCACTGAGAGATCTGTGCCTTGGGGCTTCCCAAAAGGGAGGGAGTGGAAAAATTATCCCCGTTCTGCAGTCTTCTGCTCTAGATGATGAGGAGAAAGTCTCTGGCCTCGGCGCCTCCCTGACAAGAATCTTTAAACAGAGACGGCACAAGCAGCCCGCACACCCCACACGCTCAGCTCCTCTTCCCGAGACCTTCGGAGACCCCTCCTCAGACACCCGTCCCCGCTAGCTTGGGCTGCTCCTCTTCTAACATGAAGTGCCCTTTCGAAGTGAATCTAAAAGAAGCAAGTTGACTCAAAGGAATTCTAAGTAGAGAGACACGAGGCCAAGACATGCAAGGAGTGAAGGGGAGAATGTGGCTGGCGTGACCTACTAGCATTCAGAAACTCCTGTCCCCTTAAAGCGACACTGCCCGTCTGGAGGGCAGTGACCCATCTTACGGATGAAAAAAGCTGAGGCTCAGAAAGGGGGTGACTTCCCCAAGCCCGATCCCGCTGTTGGGCCACCAACCCTTCCACCCCCCCCCACCTTCTCTTGGAGTCTCCAGCTCCACCAGAGAGGGAGTAGGTAAATGAGCTCAGAGCTGGGAGAGCCCCCCCAAAGGGACCAGTCTCAGTTCCTGTGGCTCCCGGCTCTGGAGCTGCGACCCCCCTGCACCCCCTCAAGGCAGACACCGAGACGGGCCCCGCGCCTCAGTTTATAAGGCACTTTCACGCCCAAGGACTCGCTGAACCCTCTGCCGATGGGGAGACTCCCATTTTACAAACGAGGAAACTGAGTCTTGCAGTCACACCACCTGTGTCAAGTGACACAGCCTGCCTTGTGCCTGAAGTGGAAGCAAGGAGGGGACCCCTAAGCTCAGGTCTTAGGGCTCCCGGTCCCATGCCCCCTCCCCCGCCCCAGACAGCACTAACTGCTCAAATGAATTGGGGAAAGGGGTCCCCAGCTGTGTGTCCAGAACTGGAGACCTCCTGGGCTGGACCAACCACACCACAACCCTCGTGGGGAAGAAGAAAACTCAGGCCGACGTGCAGCGGGACAAGGCCGGACCCTCCCCACCTGAAGTAGCCAGGGCAGGGCGCTTGAGCGGGTTACGGCTGCAGAAACCACACAAAATCAACCTGCAAAATTCACAGGGGTCCCACTCAGGCCGGGCCAGGCATGGGGCGTCCTGGAGAGGTCCCTTCCTTGGGGGCTACTGGCCCCAAGTGGACACTGGGCAACAAAAGAGAGCAGGGGAGAACCTGGGGGAAGATGAGGAAGGGACTGTGCCACCACCTCCAGGAAGCCTGCTGGGGCCTGACCCTCTGCCTGAGGCAGAGGAACAGCAGCACCCCCTGCTCCCCAGGGCTGTTTTGGGAATGGGGAGGCAGGGTGGCCTGTGGGGATTTCCACACTTCAGAGAGGACTCCGGCCAGCCCTGAGGCCACTTCCTCAGGCAGAGAGGAAGGCCTGCGTGGGGCAGTGGGGTCAGCAGCATGATGTCCCTCCTTTTGCAGCGGGGGTGGGGGGAGTACAAACCACCCTTGAAACCCCCTCCTCCTCCAGCCAGAGCCCACCGGACACCCTGATGGAATCTGGAGCAGACAGACCCTTCCGTCTTGGACCCCAGAGACGTGGGGGACACAGCCCCCATCCCAAGACCCCAGAAAGACACTGAACTCCGTGCAGACCTCTGGCCTTCCCGAGGGGTCCCCCATACCCTCCCGACAGCCAGAGTGGGCTCCCCCCCATGCACATGGCTCCTCTCAAAAGCCCGAGTCCACAAGGCCCTGCATGGCCTGCCCTCCCCCCCCACCCCTCCCCCTCCACCCCTCCCCCTCCCTCACTCTGCTCCATCCACACAGGCCTCCTCACTGTTCCTCCAACTCGCCAGGTATGGTGCTGCCCCAGGGCCTTTGCGCCCCCAAGCCTCTGCTCAAACATCCAAACATCTCCGTGGAGACAGCCCCTACTGCCCTCCCCACCACTCTGCAGCCTGACCCCTGCTCTATGCTCCTTGAGGCCATGCCATCTGTCCTCCCTGGGCCATGTCCTCTGCACTCAGTACCAGGCAGGGTGCCCAGCTCATCCAGGTGTGCCTGGGATGACCCCAGTTGGAACGTTCAAAGTCCCAGATCCCAGGAAACCCCCCCAGACCTCGAACAAACCAGGCCAGGTAATCACGCTAGTGCCGGGTCTTGTCAACGATAAGCACCTAATACATACTTGAATGAAAACAGCCAGGAGCTGAGCAGGATTTGGAGAAAGCTGGGGTTCCACATAACTCCCTTCCTGGGCCTCAGGTTCCCTCCCTGGGGATGGACTGGAGACCCAGAACCCCACTGGGGCCAAGGAGACCCTGGAGGCTCAAGTGCCCAGCTCACCCCGGCCCTCGTGAGTCACACAGAGTCCCCCACACCCGGACAAGGGGTCAGGGTGGACGGTGACACCATGCTGACCACGGGGCTCCCTCCCTTAGCCCCAAGGCAAGTCACACCACCACAACAGCAGCTGCTTCCTGGGGTTCCCTTAGGCTCACCATCCCCCCACCGCACGCCCACGTGGGCGCCTGGACCTCCGCCCCAGGCCCCTCAGCCCCACTCCACCTGGCGGGCCTGAGCGCTGCCCCCAAACACCTCTCCCCTCAGTGCCTAGTCCACGAGGCTGCGCCCGGCCGCCAGCCCCACCCCGCAGTCGCCCCCCCCTCACCCTCCATGGGCCCGCCCTACGCACGCGGTGATCTCCTCAAGCAAACAAGAAGCCCCCAGGCAGCCAGTGGGGTCCTACCTGAGCTTCCGAACTGGGCCCCGGCCAGGGAAGTGGGCCGGCTCTTCCCATTGGCCACCGGCAGGGGGAACATCTGCGGGGAGAAGGAGGGGGTGAGTGGGGGGCACAGCCCAAGGCCACAGCTCTGCCGGGGTCCTGTCCCCGGGGAGGCCCGAGGCGCCCTGAGGGCCCTGGCGGTAAGAGGCTCCCCCGTGCCCCTTGGGAGCACAGCCGAGGGCAGGGAAAACTCCCGTTTACCTCTGTATTTGTTTTACTGGGGATGAAATAACACGAAGGCACTTGATACAATGTATCCACTTAGAAGTGATACAAAGTTTTCTTCAAGTTTCAGCTTTAAATAAATGAGATCATTTACACTCCCAGATGGATGGCGTGTCCCACCGGTGTCCCAGGCGCGGACCCCGACCTTCACCCTAGGAGACCGGCATCCACCTCCCCACGGGCCCCTGACCCCGAGCGGTGGGAGTGCAGGGAAGACAGCCAGGCCCCGCCACCGGGATGGGGAGCAGGGGGGCCCCCACGAGCCGGGCTCCGTGCTCAGAGAGGCACCCTTCCCGGCCAACGACGGGGCAGTTCTCCCGGGTGGGCGGGCACCGAGTGTGGGTGCATCATCACGCCCCCCCCACTCACTCACCCAAACCCACAGTGTTAAGTCCCTCAAGATTAAACAGCTTAGCAGCATTAACTGGGAAAACCCAACATCAACAAACCCTCGTGCAGCACAAGAAACCATGGCCCTGCCCTGCCCCAACGGTCTGAGTTTCAGAGGTTCTTTTGGGGACCAAGCAATTCAGAGTGGCCGCAATCAGCATTAAGGCTCTGGGGGGAGCGGCTGAAGGCTGACAAGCAGGACATGGGGGTGTGCGTTCTGTGGGCGTGACTCGGGGCAGCATCACAAGCCCTGGGAGCGACCCAGGAAAGGGGGTCCTTCCCCCACACCCTGTTCTCCAGAAGGGGAAACTGAGGCCACAGACTGAGCTGGCAGGGCGAGTGCAGACTTGGGGCAGGTGTGCACCCAGGCTGGACTCGGGTTCTCACGGGGTCTGTTGTCCCCTCCGGGGGCGGGGCTGTGCTCACTGCACCCAGGGCCTTGGCCTCAAGGCGGGCCCCTTTCCTGCTGGGGACACTGAGGCTTGCGCTGGGGGAGGGGCAGGCCTGGGGATCAGGAGCCTGAGGAGCGGGAGGGGGGTGGTGCTCAATTCTGTTTCTGTTTCGCCCTCCAGGGTGCCAGAGGCCGCTGACGTGGCACTTGCCACGGGGGGGGGGGGGGGGGGGGGGAGGGGGCACTGGGCTGTGTCCTGCGGGCACTGAAGGTCTGTGATCAGCCCAGCCAGGCCCCCGCACCCGCTCGGAGCCTCAGTATTCCCTTCTGTGAAACGGACACAGAGCTCATACCGTGTGGGCTGTTGTGAAACCCAAATGCACGTGGGCATCCTGGGCACGTAGGGGCCTCTGCACGCGCAGAGCTCAGAGGAGCACGGTCGGGCCACCAGGCAAGCCCACAGCACCCTCCCCAGCCCCTCACCCTTCAAGGCCGTCGTCAGGCCCAGGGACCACCTCAGGCCCACACACCCTCAGAGCCTCCAGCCTAACAGGCGAAGCTCAGGGCTGGGGCAGAGATGCGATTTTAACAGCTAGGAGGAGCCATTTTTCCTGGTATTTAACTGACAGTTGCCTCGTTTACTTTACACAGACCTGCCCGAAGGAAGCACTTTCCTTTCAAAATCTTTTCAGTCGAAAATTTGTTTCAAAAAAACAAATTAACTCAGTGTCTCTGGGGCAGGTGGGAAGGAAAGGGTGTGAGCCTCCTGCGATGGGGGGCTGCCTCGAGGCCTCTCTCCTCACGGGAACAAGGAGGTCGAACAAAACTCCAGTTCTAGGTTTTCCCAGAGGACACACACTGGGCACCTCGCACGCTCAGCTGCGCTTTCCGCATCTGTGAAATGGGTCTGAGCTGGGGGGCGGGGGAGTCTGGACCACCCCCGGACAGCAGGGGGTGGTGGGCAACTGGTTGAGGCTGGGGGGGGGGGGGGCGGGGACGACATCAGAACCTGTGCCACCCCCTCCCCTGACCCCCAAGCCGGTCTGTTCCGGCCCAGTGGTCTGTGACTTGTCAGTTTAACAAAAAAACAACTGAGCAGCACCCCTGATTCCTCAGCTGGGACGCAAAAATAAAACGGGGCTTAAAAATACCGGCATGGCCCTTCCGGAGCCGCGGCCGCTCCGTCCCGTGGGCTGTGTTTTTCCGCAGGGCGGCTGATGCCGTTTCAGTTTGGGGACTTTTGTTTCGACAGACCTCAGTGGCCTGGGCCTCATACTGGCAGAGGATTAAATTCAGACCGAAAGCATCCTCCCTGAACCCATTTCAAACCAAAATAATGCTGGCTGGGGGAGGGGTGGGGGCAGGATTTAGGGAGTCCACACACAGCTCCTGGGTTTGTGAGGAAACGCAGACCACCCCGCCTCTCCCGACACAGGTGGCCCATTGCAAAGACAGGCAAACCAAGGCCCCCAGTCCTCCAAGGGATGGTCCAGCTCCCAGCCTCCCTGGGCCCGTCTGAGCTGTGTGACCTCTGGAAGGCAGTACCCTCTCTGAACCTCCATCGGCCTGGCCGGGGAACGGGCTGCATCGGGTAGAGCACACCACCTGGGAAGTGTGAGGACATCCCCCTGCCCCCCCACCCCGCAGACCCACGGCACTGGCTCTCGTGTCAGTAAACAACTGAGGAATCACACGTCCACTGCCTGTGGCCTCTCCTCATTCACGGAAGGTCCCCACAGGAGGCACCTAGGCTTTGGGCACCCCCCCATCTTCTGCACCCACGATGGCATGAATAACCCCGATCACACAGTTTTACAGGTCCCAAGGCAAGGTCACTGCATGCCCAGAGCCAAGCTGGGGCCTCAGGGCCAAGCCTCCCCAAGGAAAAGCTGAAGGCCCTGGGCAGTCCCTCCCTCGCTCTGGACCTCAGTTTCCCCATCTGCAAAGTGGTATGTTGGACCCACTCTGTGCCTGGGCAAACAGTTGGGCGACGATGGGTGCCTCTGGAAGCCGACAAGGGCCCCAAAGCTGCACCCTGCCGCGGGGGCGTCAACCCATCCATCCGAGGGCACCCCAATTCCCCCAGCCCCACCTGGGGCTCTTTAACCCATAGGAACTTGAGGTCCAGATGCTGGGAGCGTTTTTGGCACAAGCTTCTTTCCCACCATCCGGGGGGGCGCAGGAGTGTGGACAGCTGGGCATGTGGGGGGGGGGGGACGGGGAGGGCCGCTCACCATGCTGAAGTCCAGGAGATCACTGAGCTCCTTGTCCGTGCCCACGGGCGCCATCCTCTGTGGCTGGTTCATTCTCCAGAAGCAACAGGGGGCAAGGGGCCAGGGGCCGAGGTGGGCTCCTCAGGCCTAGAGACAGCCCTGCAGGGTGCCCGCAGCGGGTGCAAGAAGAGGTGAGGGGTGGAGAAGAGAAGAGGTATGAGTGACAATGGCCGAGGTGAGCAGATGGGGGAGAGCTGTTTAAGAGCCCCTCTAACTGCTCTGGGTCTGGGTCTTCCCAGGCTGCGTCCCTTCCAGACCCTGAGGCATGGGGGTGGGGCAGCCAGAATTCAGGGACTGGGGCCCTTAGAGACCCCTCCCCAGAGCCTTCAGGGAGTTTGAACAATGGCGGGGGGGGGGGGGGGGGGGGGGAGAGCGCAGAGTACATTCCCTGAACTCCCTCTGCGACCACCAAGGAATCAAGTTGCAAATTTTAAACTGGATGCGGGGTGGAGTGGTCCCTTCCCAGCTTGGCCAGAACCCGCCCCTCTCCCCGACACCTCTCCCATTTCCACCCACCCGCAGGCTTTCCACTGGCCCCACCCCCGGGAAGGGGGAGGGGCGACCCGGCCCCGCCCCAAGGGAAATTTAGTGACCACCCCCCCCCCCAGCAGCTGTCAGAGCACGTTGAAGGCCCGGTCACCCCCAAGTTCAAAGCAAAAAGAAATCCACAAGACGGCAGAACCCCCTTCCTGCTCCACAACTAAATAGGGGGGATGCCCCGCGCAGGGACCTACCCGCAAAGCTTCCCACTACACTTAACCTCCTCCCCCCCATAAAAAACAACAAAATTCTGGGGAAAAAAAAAAAAAAAAAACCACCCTAGATTGTTTTATTGTCACGATGTATCCGGGAATTATTCTTAAGCAACTTTGAAAACATCCCTTGCCCTGGGGGGAGGGGGTCCCAAGACCAGGGTTCCCCCCCACCCCGCATGGTCCCTAGGAGCTCCATTCTAGAATGGGGGGGGAATCCACCTGCCGGGCCCCATCCGGAAAAGAGAGGAGAGCAAGATCTCCGTTCCACAGTCAAACAGTGAAGCCCCTCCAGCTTCTCTTCCCCGGGCCCCAGGTGCGGGCGGGGGCCGCGAGGGGAAGGGGGTTCCGAGATCGAGGGAGACCCGACCTCAGAAGCGGAGAAACCCCCGCTTTGTTTGCCAACTGGAGACGGGTGTGAAACGGATGCCCCAGCGCACCCCCTCCCCCACGAAGCTTTTTCTTTTTTGGAAAGCGTGTGAAACTGACTTTTTTTGAAGAGTACGAAACCGCACTTTTTTGTGGGGTGGCTGAAACCAATTTTAAGGCAGAGCTGGGGGGGCTAAACACGCTTCTCTAGGAGAGCTGAAACACTTCTGGGGTGTCACGAGAACTTTTGGGGGCTCGAAGAGGACTCGGAAGATAACGTGAAGCCACTCTGGAAGCAGAAAAGCAGGAACGTCTTCCTCTGGGGGGGGAGGGGGGGAGGGGGAGGGGGGGGAGGAGGGCCGGGAAACCAATCCCCACCCCACCCCCCGCAGCCGGTGCGGGCGGCGCGGCCCGGGAACCCTTTGAAGCTCGGGGCGCAGCCGCCGCCACCGCGCTGCTCACCCCGAAGCCGCCGCCCGTGCCCGCGGAGCGGAGCGCGGAACAGATGTGGCCCCCGGCCCGGCCCCCGGCCCGAGCCCGCAGGCGCGCGGCGCACCTTCCCCGCAGACAAAAGGACGCTCCCTCTCCCTGACTCGCTCCCCTCCAAACTCCGCCGCAGGCCGGGCCCCCGGGCGAAGGGGCGCTCGCGGCCTCCGCGCCGCCGCCCCGCCGCGAAGTTGGGCGGCCCCGCGGCGCCCCCCGCGCCCCCGCCCGGCTCCGCAAACTTTCCCCAAGTGCCGGCCGGCGGGGGCGCGCGGGCCGGAGCGCGCCCTCCACGTCGCCGGCCCCCTCCGGCGCGCAAAGTTGGAGAACAATGACTCCGGCCGCGCCGCCCCCCGCCCGGCCCGCCCCCGCCTCACGTCCCCCGCGTCCCGGCGCCGCGCGAGGAGGCCCGACCCGCCGGGCACCAAGCGGCAGAGGGTCCCGGCGCGCTCACCTGCTCGGCGTGGCCCGGCCCGCAGCGCGCGGGGGGCGGCGGCATGAACGGCCCCCCCGGACAAAGGGGCGTCGCGGCCCCGAAGGGCGCGCGTGGGCGGCGGCGCGTGTCCCGGCTCCCCGCGTGTCCGCCCCGCGGGCCCTACGCGGCCGGGGCGCTGGCGGAGGCGGCGTACGAGGAGCCCGCGGTGCCCGCCGGCCGCGTCGTTGGGCTCGGTCCGGCCCGCTACGCCCGCGGCCGCCGCCGCTGCCTCATCTTCCTGCGGCGGGAGACATGTTCCGCCCCCAACCCCGCGCCGCGCCCCGCCTCCCGCCCCTGCCAGGCCCCGCCCCGCGCGCGCCCCGCCCCGCCGCCGTCCGCGGATCCTTCCGCCGCTGCCCGCTCGCCCGGCCGCCGCCGCCCGCCCCCACGCTTCCGCTGAACGCGGCTGAGGTCCCGCGGAGTCCGGAGCCTGGAGCGGGCGCGCCGGGAGTCCGTCGGCCAACGGCGGGGGTCGAGGGCAGGGACTATCTTCCAGCGCGGAGGCGCACGTGGTCTCAGTGCACAGCCTGACGCAAGCGGGTAAGACCGTGAGATGGAAAGATAAGGCAGAGCGACTGGGGCCAATCGGAGAGTGCGAAAGCCTGATTGGCGGGGCCCTCGGCCTTTCGTAACTAGGCCCCGCCTCCACCCCGCCCCCTTCGCGCGTCCCAACGAAGGAAGAGGCTGGACTCTCTGAGCTAGAGGCCGCGAGAAGCGGTAGGGGGTGGGGTTTGCAGTTTTAGTCTCAGGTTTGCGTGGCCGCCCGCACGGCCGTTTTGGCTCGGTCGTATCTGAGTTCCTAATGCTGGACCCCGGTGCTGGGTGTGGCGAGCGTTCCAGACCCCCCCCCCCCACCCCCGGGAACGAATCAGACTAATCTCACCTGCAGGGCCACCGATGCCAGCTCTGTTTTAGGGTCAGAGAGCCCCGCGTGTAGCCCGCTCTGTGCTTCTGACTTGCTGGTTGCCTTTGCCTGCCTGAGACTCAGTTTGCTCATCTGTAAAATGGGATTTGGACCTGAGTTTGGGCTGTACTAAGGCCGGACCAGGCCTTCTGACTCTCAGTGGTCTGAGAGTCCACTTAGATCCCAAGGCCGCCCCCACACAGCCAGGGGCTCTTCAGCTTTTAGGAACCATAGACCCTACAGAATAAAAATAATAATTAGTATAAATGAAAATAACACAATTTTTCGTGGCCCCCTGTGTCCGCAGAGAGAAAGCTACACTCCCTTCCAGGCTAGAAAGAGGCCACGGTACCCTCGGCCCACTGGGCTCCGGCCTCAGCGGCCTCCTCCTCCTCACTGTTCCAGAACCTGCCACGCTCATTCTCATCTCCAGGCCGTTGCCCTGGCTGTGCCCTCTGCCTGGAAGGCTCTTCCACCCCATCTGGAGCCCTGAGTTCCCACAGTTCAGGGCAGCCCTCGGTCCAGGGAGCAGGGCTGAAAGGAAGGAAGAAAATTGGGGGTCCTGGGGGGAGGGGGGTGGAGAAGACCCCAGGGGCAGGTGGGGAGCTCAGGGGTCTCCTAATAAAGCCTCTTCCTGCTACATCCGAACTGGGCTGACCTTCACCGTGACCCCTTCTCGGCCAGAGTGCTGCCATGTGCCACAGGTCTGGGGAGGGGACTGAGGGTCTTGGAGTCGGGGTTCAAATCCCTCATCCCTCCCAGCATCACTGTGACCTCAGCCAAGTTCTTGCCACTCTCTGGGCCTCAGTTTCCCCATCAGGAAAATGGAAGGGTGTACTGATGGGCACAGAGTAGGTGCTGAGGGCATGTGCCTTCATCCTGCGGCCTCTCCCCACTGTAAGACCTAGGTCTCCGAAGTGAGGGTTGCCTCAGCCCACAGCCTTTCCCTGGACCAACCATGACCGCACAAGTCCATTGTCTGCTCTGGCTTCCTCCTAGCCTGAGGGGTTTCTCAAGGACCAGGCTGGGGCTGAGGCCCCTCCGGGACCCCAGCCTCACTCAGGTCGGGCCAGCACCCTCTCCCCCAACGATGCTAAGGTTCTAACCCACATGGGGCCAGTGTTCCTGGAGTTGACACACCCACTGAAGCAGGGGAATGATCCATTCATAGGCCATGCAAATATTGAGCACCGATGGTGTGCCAGGCTTGGTGCTGGACATTGGCGCACATTGGTGACTGTGACCTGTCCAGTCCCTATCCTCCAAGGCAAGATGAGCCATCAAAGGCTTCCCCCCCAGGGCTTCCCCCCCAGGGCTTCCCTGGTGGTGCAGTGGTTAAGAATCTGCCTGCCAATGCAGGGGCCCCGGGTTCGATCCCTGGGCCAGGAAGGTCTCACATGCCGCGGAGCAACTGAGCCCGTGTGCCACAACTACTGAGCCTGCACTCTAGACCCCGAGAGCCACAACTACTGAGCCTGCGTGCCACAACTACTGAAGCCCACACGCCTAGAGCCCGTGCACCGCAACAAAGAGTAGCCCCCGCTCACCGCAATTAGAGAAAGCCCGTGCGCAGCAACAAATTCCCAGCACAGCCAAAAATAAATAAATAAATAAATTAATTAATTTTTTAAAAAGGCTCCCCCCTTTAGTCCCAAATGTGCTCTTTCCATCCATATGTTTGGCTGTCAGGTCCTCACGCCCGAGTGATTAAACCCATTGTACAGATGAGGAAAATGAGGTTCAGATATCTCCTCCCTGGGGCCCAGTCCACCCTGGGGCTCACACCTGCCAGGAGGCCCTCCCGGCACCCACAGGCCACCGTTGTCTTCCCTGGGGAGACCCGGCTTGGGGCTGAGTCACCGGGAGGAGCAGCCCGTGGGGGCCCCACTCGGCCACAAGCTCTGCCCAGCCCCGAGGCCCGGGTGCGCCCTACGGGGCCCTGGCACGGGGACAGGCAGCCAGCAGCTGGTGCCAGGGGCCCCTCGAGGCCAGCCACAGCCCGCCCCCCCCCTCCTGACTGCGGCCTTTGTTCTCCTTTGGGTGCCAGCAGGGCAGGCAGGCTGGAGCCAGGGACCTGCCTCCCCACCTGGGGCTGCCTTCCCTCCCCCTAAGCCAAACCTACTGTGCGCTGCCCCGGGTTGGGGACCAGAGGAGGAGGAGGACCCCATTCCTGGTTGAGCAAACTCATGCCAAGGACAGATTCCCACCAGTGAGTGGGGCAGCTGGGGACAGAACATGGGGATGGTGGTGGAAACTTCCAGAAGACAGTAGTTGTGCAGGCCACGGTTGACCACGGAGAGAAAGCAGTTGGACTTAGGACTTGGGGGCCACCCTCCTGACATCGTGCTTATTTGTCTCCAGAGTGGACACCTTCTCCTGGGCTGTGAACAAGCCCACCCCCAACACTCTCCCACCCCCACCCAGCTCCTCCCTGCTTTTCTGAAGCCCGGGAGGAGGAAGGGAGGGGCCCTTATCAGTCAAGCCAGACCCCACATACAAACCTAGGTTCATGGTCCCGAGGGAAGCAGAGGGTGGCACTGCCTCTGGAGCTGGGGACTTGGTGGGCCACCCCCGTGGAGGGGCCTGGCCCCGATTTGTCTATGCTCACCATGACCCCCACCCCAGACATAATCGGGGCTCATTCATTCATTCATTCATTCATTCTCCCTGGCTTCTGGGAGGGAGGTCTCTGCAAGGCCTGCTGCTCGGGCCTGGGGCCAGGGGCTCTCGCTGGATACAGTGTGGGGGGCTTCTTACTCTATGCAGAGGAGGGAGGAGGTGCTGGCCGTGGCAGGCATAAAGTGAACGATGAAGCAGCACCGCTGGCCACTACCCAAGCCTGCCTTCCCTGGCGCTCACAGCCGTGGGCATAAGGAGGGGACTCCATCCCTTCACCTGAGCTTATCCCAGGGAGCCAGAGGGCCAGGAGGGCTGGGCGGGGTGGGTGCCTGGAACCCCAGCCTTGTCTTCCCCATTGTCGGGGCATGAGGAGGGGCTCTAAACTTGTCCTTCTCTGCGGTGGGTTCCCTGGGGCAGCGACACTTGGATGTGACCATAAGGATGAATGATATCAGTGGGTGAAGAACAGGAAGCACTGGGGGTGGGGGCACTGCACAGGTTACTCCAGGAACCCACGAGGCTGGAGCCCAGACAGTCGGAGGGAAGAGGCGCGAAGGTCAGGGGCGCTGGGTCTCCATGGTGGGGTCACTGTGGAGCCACGTGGGGATCTGAGCAGGAGAGAGAAGTGGTCCCAGGGGTGCCATTTGGAGGCTGCAGGTTCAAAGGGGAGGAGGGATGATCGTTAGGGGAGAGAGGGGCTGGCCGTGGGGTGGTGAGCTGGGTGGGCTGGGGGTACGTTTGAGGGGTAACAGAAGGCTCGCCTGGGGTGGGGGTGAGGAGGCAGCCACCTATGGGCGCTGGGTGTGAGGCCCGGGAACTCAGTGCCTTAGTAGTGGTGCCCTCCTCCGAGCAGGGCCGTCGCAGGGCCAGTGACAGGGATTAATGGGGCACAGGAAGCCCACGTCCCAGCACTACCAAGGCCCCAGGGGACAGAGCCAGGGCTTGGCCACGAGGGGCTGCGTGAATGAATGAATGAGCACCGCCCCAAGCTGAGCCCCAATTCTGCTCTGGACCAAACCCTGAGACTAAGCTGAGTCCCTGGCCCTGGCCCAAGCCCGACCACACTGAGCCTCTCCCACCCGGGCCCCCCACCTGCCCCCTCCCCCTGCCCTGTGCCCATCCGCCCCGGGGGGCTGGTGCCACCTGTCGAGGGCTGCCCTTCCTCCTCCTGGCCCGGTGCCCACAGCTCCTGACTCAGGGGCCCTGGGGGCCTGTCCCACCACATTCCGGGTCAGCCTGTGTCAACACTGGGCGCCTCCCCCTGGACCGGCCCCCAGGCATTGTCCGGCCCAGTTCTGGGGTGGGGGTGGGGGGGGGGCGAGGGGGGCAGGGCAGGGGACGGGGGAGCCCGGCCTGATTTCTGCTGCCCGCGTCCCCACCCACAGGGTGGCCCCACTGACTTCTGCCTGCGGCGGCATGGGGGTGCTCCTGGCTACCCAGGGCACACTGGGGCGACACCCTTCTCCCCAGTGCCCCGCAGCTCCCCTGAGCTTCATGCGGCGGGAACCACCCATTGTTCAGATGGGCAAACTAAGGCTCTGGCCCCCGCCTAAGGCAGGCCAGCCTCCTACACCTGGTTCACCTGTCCGCCCAAGCTCCTTCACCTGTTCCCTGGTGCCTTCCAGGAACAGGGGGGCGTCCTGGCTGCCAGCACCTTGCCATGCTAAGGGGTGTGGGTTTTACTCAAGGGTGCTGGGGAAAGCCAGGAGGGCAACGTGGTTTCCTTGGGGACATGGGAGCTGAGCCTGAAAGGCTGAGGGAGGGTGATCTGGAAGAGGGCACAGCTGGGGCCAGGGCCGGGTGTGGCCTGGGGGATCAAAGCTGTTCCCTGGTGTGCACTGAGGGCCCTGGAGAGCCCTGGCACCGACCCTGGTCCCGGCCACCCTGTCTGGAGCTGGGACCCCTTGTCTGCCCCCCCAGCCCCCCGTGAGTTTCCAGGCCTTTGTCCTGGCTGTGCCCTCCTCCCGGGTCACCCTTCCTCTCGCTCTGCCTGGCTCTCTCCTCCTCATCCTTCGGCCCTCAGCTTGGGTGCCACCTCCTCCAGGAAGCCTCCCCAGCCCGCAGGGCAGGCCAGGCCCCCTGCCCGTCCTATAACTCCTGTCACCATTCGTCCGTCTTTTTGCCGTTTCTGTCACCCCGTCACTCGCGCCAGATTAAGGGCCCCTGGGTGGGGGCCCAAGCTTCCTTGCTCACTGCCACGCCATGAGGCATGGGGCTGCGGAGGCCTGGAGGGTGGCAGTGAGGCAGCCAAGGTCCAGCAGGGCTCCTGGTTCCTAGGGACAGGTTTGGGGCCAGACGGGTGTCCAGGGGAGGACCCAGAGCGTGAGGACTCCTCCCAACCCCTCGGCCCTGCTTGCCAACAGGTTCGAGTTCAAGTCCCACACCCACCCCACCCCAAGTCTTGGCTGTATGACCCTGGGCAGGACTGGACTGGGTCATCTCCAGGCCCCAGGAACTGCTCAGTGGCACTTTCCCTGCAGGTATCATCTCACTGAATCTCACCTCAGCCCTGTGAGTCAGTGACCATACGGCACCCGTGTTGTACGTGGTAAAACTGAGGCCCAGAGGAAGGCAGCCACATGACCAAAGCCACCTGACCAGGCGGTGAACTCAGCAGGGCTCCACGCTCAGGACCATCTGAGGGCAGGGTCCCCGGGTGGGTATTTACAAGGGGCAAGTCAATGGGGTCTCCCATCAACATGATACAGTTTTTCTGCCCAGCATCTCCTGCAATCTTTCCACCTGGTCCCTACTTGTCCTGTGCAGCCAGCAGGGAGCATGTGTGGGGCGGGATGTGTTGACTCAGCTGAGCTCCCTGTGCTCCCAGGATTGGAGGAAACTCTGAAAAGGCTGGCCTCCCATGTCCCCCCACCTCCTTGCCTTCTTTGGGGGTGGAAAAGGCACAAAAGCCAGAGCTATAAAGGGACAAACATCTTCAAATGTGACTCCATAAATACACTTCTGAGTTGTAACAGACCGACAGATGAGGTTAGATGAGGTGGGACATCTGGGGAGAAAATATTTTCCACACGGTAACAGAATAAGGATTTGTGTCCTTCATATACAAAGAGTTCCTACAAATCAATAAGAAAACAACCAAACAGAAAACTGGGCAAAGAAAGGAACAATTCGTTCACACATGAAGACACACAAATGGCCACCGGAGAGACAGAGAAAAAGAAGCTTAGTCACTCATGACTGAAAAAAGTGTAAACAAATACGCAAATAAGAAACCACCTTTTGTCCTGATATTTGGCAAAACAGTAAAAGATTGGTCACATCCTGCAATGGTGAAGGTAGGTGTGGGGGCACCCTGGGGGGTGCTTATTAAAATACAGAAGCTCTGAATTCCTTTGAGCTCCCTCCGCTTCCAATTCCAGCCCTAACACTCAGGAATCTAATAAAAATGAGGATGTTCATTAGAACAAGGTTTGTGGCAGCTAATACTCAGAAACAACCCTTGCCGGCCACCGGGGATGCGTGAGAAAATTCCAACGTGACTGAACAAGGAAAACCATCCTGCCTGACAGCAGAGGGGGTTTGCACACCTGTCCTGAGCCAGAAGGACATCCGAGGTGGACTGTTCAGACAAAATACAAGTTCGAGACACTTGGTGCCATTCTGAGAGTAAAGTTTCTTGCGACGCAAAAAAGTGTGTATTGAAGAAATACAGGCAGAGGAAATGCCCCAAGGGTTCCGCGGTTCCTCTGGGTGCGGGGTGGAGGGGGAACTTTCAGTTCTTACTTTATATTTATATTCAAGAGGTGGGATGAGCTGAGAGGTTGGATTGTATTTCTGTGTGATTGTGTGTGTTCTGGTATTTTTTAACTTAAAAGAAAGTTTAATTTTCGACTCATGGCTGAAGTTGGGTCTCTGAAGAGCCATGGCATGGGGTGGGGTGGGTTTCCACTTGGGGGATCCCTGACCCCCTCGGGGACCAGGCTCACTGGGCATTCCCTGGAAGGAGCAGGCTTCCAGCTGCCCCGGGGTCCTTGGGGGGGAAACCCGGGGAGGTGTCCCGGGGAGGCCCCCCCACAAAGGGCAACCCTGAGACTGAGCCAAGTACAGGGAGCACTGAGGAGAGAGTCCAGCGTGGGGTACTTCCCTACTCGGGGCCCGAGTTCTCAGGTAAAGTGGACTGGTGAGCACGCCACCCACCAGGGGCGAGGCTGGGCTGCCTGGTCTCCGGGCAGGTGCTAGGGGAGCACGGAGGGGGGGGTCCCTTCCCCGAGGGCAGGGACGGCCCCAAGCACTGCCCAGAGGAACTGGGTAATGCGGGGTGACGGAGCATCCCCTCTGAAGATCTCTGTCTGTTTCCCCCTTTGCATGGAGCCTGAAGAGTGGAGGTCCTACCTCTAACCCGAGGAACCACCCAGCTCTTGGTTTCTCTGGCTTGGCCTCCCCATCACCCTGCTGTCTGGGTGGGGCCTGGCCCCTCACTGCTCCTTGGCTTCCTCCCACCCTGAGCTGGCCCCAGGCAGCCCGTGACTTCTCTGTGCCTCACTTATAAGGTCTGCAGAATGGGCACAGAGAAGAACGAGAAATTCACCCACCAGCTCCTAATTCCTTCCCCGCCTGGGGCCTGGCTGTGTCAGGCTGGACAAAGACACCCCCAAGCCAGGGCTGGGGTCCCGGCAGGCCTAAGTTGGGGGGGATCCGGAGAAGGAGCAAACTGGGGGCAGAAGCACCGACTGTGTGTGCTCTGACCTGGCCTCCCTCCAGCCCCTGCAGCGACACTGGCTTCCTCCTCCCTGCTCCTTGGACACCACGCCTCATTCTGACCTCAGGGCCCTTGCACGGCTGGCCCCTTGGCCAGGAACACCTCTCTCCCTCACTCTCCAGCCTATTATGCTGGCTTGTCACCTCGCCCCTCGCCCCACCAATGCCCAGGACTGTCTGATTTGCTTGCTCAGTGCCCCCACCCCAGTTCCAGCAGGGCAGCCCCCAGGCCTGGGCCTGGCACACGGTGGGCACCCACTGGGTGGAGAGGCTGGGGAGGACGGTGGTCCCCATTTCACAGGTGACAAAACCAAGGCTCAGAGGGAGAGGCCTGAGGTCAGGCAGAGAGAGGCACTTAGAAGCCCCCGCCCAGGCAAAGGCATTTCCTCCCGCTCAGGGGGCTGCGGGGTCCTGGGGCAGCTGGTGGGGCGCCTAACGGGCCTGCTTGTGTGGCAGCGGCAGCTGGGGCTCCTGGGGCCCAACCCCCACCCGGAGTGCAGGAGGGAGGGCGGGAGGGGGAGGGGGAGGGGAAGGCAGCAGCTGGCGGCTGGCCCTGCGCCAGCTTGGGGCTCTGCGGGGAGGGGCAGCACGGGACTGTCTCTCGGTGTCTCTCTCTCTCTCTCTCTTTCGGTCTCTGTTTCTCTTTATCTCTCTCTCTGCCTGTCCCCTTCTGTCTCTCTGGGTCTCTGTTTCTTTGTCTCTGTCTCTGTCTCCCCTCTCTCGCTCTCTGCCTCCTCCGTCGGGGCTGGGGGCGGGGCTGGCCCCATTTCAGGGCATTAGAATCCCCCCTTCACTTCGACCCGCCTGCATGACTCCGTGAACTGAAGGACACCCGGGCCTCTGTACCCTCACTGTGGTCTCTATCCCTCCCCAGATGGGGAGCCTGGGACACACCTCTCATGGGCTGGGGGACCCCGAGCAAGTCTCCCACCTGTAGAGTGTTTGTGGGCACCCCCTCTGGGCCAGGGCACGGGGTGGGGGGGGGGTGTCACAGCCAGCCTGGGAAGAAACAGTCACCAAGGAGCCACTTTATAGGCATCTGAACCTGTCGGGGGGGTCCAAGCTGGGTGGCCCAAGAGGGCCCTGGGGAGAGGATACAGAGGCCAGGAGCGATCCTGGTGGGGGCCCCAGCCTGTGCAAAAGCCCTGAGGCCTGGGGCCACCCTCAGCCAAGTTCCTGGGTCCCCACCCCCAGGTCACACAGCAAGCTGAGCTGGCTGACCCTGTCCACTGTGTCCGTACCCCACCCCCCGGCCCCCCAGGGTGTGCAAGCAGCAAGGAGGACACTGCGGGGGCAGGGAGCTGGGTGACCCTCCCCCCCAGGACCCTTACCACCCAGGTCACATCCCCCCACCTCTGCCAGCACCTCCCTGACAATAGAATCCATCAAGGCAGAAATATCCTCTGGGGGCTGTGGCTTAATCACCCCCTGATTTGCATTTTTGCATATTAATGCCGGCAGAGCTGCTAATTTTGCCGCATTATTTTAAAGGTGCAGAAACTCTGGAACTGCTGAGGGGTGAGGAAGGGGCATTCCTCACTGGGCCTGGGGGGCTGGGTCTCTGGGGACAGGATCCCTGACCCTCGGGTCACAGGGACCATGTCCCCCAGGGGTCTCCGGGTCTCTGCTCCTGAAATTGGGGCATCAACCCTGGCGGGAATGGGGATTCTGGAATTTTCTGCAGGTGGCTCCATCCTGAGCATCCCATAATGGGAAAGTTGAGAATTTAGGATCAGACTGCCTTAAAACCTGTGGATTCTCTCATAGACCCTGGATCCAGCAGTCATCCCCACTTCCTGCGTTCAGTCCAGAAGCCCCGCCCCCACCCCCACTCCCTGCAGCCCCCGTGGTGGGTGCGGTGCGCCCCACAGTTGGCCCCAGGCTCTCTCAACCCAGGCTCAGGACGCCTTCCAGCTCCCACCTGCCCGCCTCGGGGTCTTAGCACATGCAGTCCCCCCCCTCCCCGCGCCGGGTGTGCTCCTCCTTTCCCTACAAGGTCACCTCTTCAGCGGTCCTCTGAGCCACCCTGCCCACGCATGTGTCCAGCCCTGTCACCTCCAGGTCCCCATCGCGAAGCTGGGAAACCGAGGCACAGAGCGGCGAGGCCGCGTGCTCGGGGTCACACAGGGTCCTCCCAGACCGCTCCCCTCCCAGAGGCCGCGGGGGCGGGGGCTGGACCCTGGGGACTCGGGGTCCTGGGGTTCAGGCACGAGGTGAGCACTTGGGCACGTGCTGCCACCTGGTGGCGCCCCGAGGTGGGGCTGCCGGTTTTCCTCCGGCATCGGAGCCCTCACCCTATGGAGACCACCGCGCGCTGGGGGACCCCGGGAAGCCCCCGGGTGCGGGGATACCGAGCCAGGCCAGACTCCCCGGCCCCGGGCGCGCGGGCGCCAATGGGCGGGATGGAGAGGCTTCAATGGTGAGAAAAGAAATGGGGGCCCGACCCGGCTGCCCCATCCTGACCCTGTCCAGACCCCTCCCGCCCTGCCTTTGGCCTCTCCAAACCTTCCCGTCCCATTCTCACCCTAATCTGACCACTTTACGCCCACGCTGACTCCCGGCCTGACCCGGTGGCGCTGGGGTCTCCCGGTCTGGACCCTCCTCTGCGCTACCCGGGACAAACGCGCTGCCGGGCCCGGGCCGCGGCCGTTGTCCACCAGGGGACGCCCGTCGCCCAGAAACCCGCGGGGCGCCTGCTGTGAGCGGCCGCCATCTGCGCGCGAGCGTGCCCTGTGCCCGTGGGTTCTGAGCGCTCGTGGCGCTGCGACTCGCGCGGGTAAGTCCACGCGTGCCCGGGCGGGTCCTCGCACGTGTGAGTACGCTGTGCTCGCGTGTACGCAGCTCTCAGCTGTGCTCACGCGCTCGGTCCTGCTTGCACGCTGGCCTGTCTACGTTGACGTGGGTGCCCACACGGGCTGCAACAGCTCGTTTGGGTATAGAGTGCTCAGCTGTGTTCACATGTGTACGTGTGCCCTGGCGTGTCCATGCACATGCAAGCACATTTGTGTTTGCACCCGTGAGGCGTGTTTATGTTTGTTCATGCGTGTGCACACGTGCTGGCCATGCCCAGACATCCACGTTTCCTTTGTGCCTTGATCTGTCCGCCTGCCCTCCGGCATGGTCACACGTGTAAGTCTCCACGTGCTTCCTGGCATATCCGCAGATGCGCATGTCCTGGCAAACACGTGTCCACATATTCTGGCATGTTTATTGCATGTTCACACATGTGCACTGTGATGGGGCACACGCACGTGTGCTCCGGCATGCTCATGTATATATCTGTGTACACACCTGTGCTCACTCAAAGCCACAGCCCACACTCGGCCCCCCCCTTGGAGACCCTGGTCCCAGCAGGACCCCCTCCTACCAATTCAGCTGCCTGACCACCGTGAACCCGTCCTCCCTGAGGTCCTGACGCCCATCCCCCTCCTTCCCTGCTCTCTCTATGGCCTGCCCTCAATCTCCTCCCATCGGTGGCCACAGGCTCCATGTCACCTGCTCCAAACTCCCAGCTCCTGCACAGGGAGCTTCTGGCCGAGTTGACATCTAGGCCTTTGTTGTGGCTTTTGGCCCAGACCTCCCCAGGACTCTGCTGGCATGTCCCCCGCTTGGCATCGCCTCTGGCCAGCACTGGCCCCCACAAGGTCCCCCACCCCATTTCTTTCCTTTGTTGCCCAGGTCTCGGTGTTGGCTGTTGCCTCTCCCCCATGATGATGACCTGTGCTCTGTGAAGTCACCCCTCATGTCCAGCACCCCATGGGCACCTACCTGAGAAACAGCTCAGAGGCCAGACTGTCTGAAGGACATGCCCAGCAGTCCCCATGATTATGGGAAATCTATGCCCGGCTCTGAAAACCAGCCACAGTCCGCCAGCCTCGGAGAAGTGCCACCATCATGGAGCCTGCCTGATACCCCAGCCTCCCACCCCTTACTCTCCACTCACACCACTCTTCCTTACTGTTCCCTCTCCACCCCTCAAACTCCTATTCATCCTGTGGGGCCCTGTACCATTGGCCCCTCTTCTAGGATGCCTCGCCTGGTCTCCTGGGCGTGAACGGATGAGAGGCCACCATGGAGGCAGGCTGACCCCGGGTGGTCCAAGCCCAGTGTGCACACAGAAGGCCATCAGTGGTGCATCAAAGGTGGACTACAGGGAGGGTGAATGCCGGTTCCCGGGCCACCCCACAGCTGTTGGTAGAGCTGACACGCTGCCCAGGAGGCTCTGATGTGTGCCCCTCCCTCCGTGCCTCTGTCCTTCCCTCTGTCTGTCCGTCCCCTACCTCTATCCCTACCTCCCTCTCCCCCCTCTCTCTGTCCCTCTGTCACCCCCGGCCTGGCCACCTCCCCACAGCCCCCAGCGGCCATCTCCTTGGCAACGGTGGCCATGGGGTCAGGGGCTCCATCAATCTCCTCTCACCCCGGCAGTCCCGACCCTGGACCTGGACGGTGACAAGGAAGTGGGGTCAGGCCTGGGGTGCGGGGTGGGGGGATGCTGCAGGGTTAGGACAGGGGTCCCTCAGCCAGGGTGGGGGTGGCAAGGTGTGGAGGGGGAGAGAAGGTCTCTGGGGGTAGGGTTAGCAAGGTCAGAGGTCAAGCAATCCCTGGGCACACACTGACTCCAAGTCAGGTCCAGGCCTGTTCTTCTGAGCACTCACGACATGTGAGGACCAGGAGGACGGCTTGGTCCTCATCCCAATCTACGGCTGACAACAAGGCCACCCGGCTGGGCACTGGTCAGAGCTGGCCCTGGAAACCAGGGCTGTGTCCACAGCACGCCAGGCAAGTCCACATTCCGGCTCCTGAGCCGGCTGCCATCACCACTTATGGAAGATTCCGCTGTCACCGCTTCTAGATTATTCCACCATCACTGCTTCTAGAATATTCCATTACTGCTACTGCAGGCCAGCATTACTGCTTCTAGAATATTCCCCATCATTACTTCTGGAAGATTCCACTGTCACCGCTGCTAGACTATTCCACCAGCATTGTTTCTAGAATATTCTTCCATCACTGCTTCTGAAGAGTTTACCCCCAGGGGCCTTTAGGTTTTTCCCTTTCCGGGCAGGGGAAGGTCCCCAAACACACCAGGAGGAATTGGCTCTCTCCCTTCCTCAGCTGTGGGGGGCACAGCTCCGCAGAGCAGTGCAGAGGGGTTGGGACCACAGGGGGCCCGGTGGCAGGTCGATGAGCCCAGCCTGTGAGGACATTGATCGCTAAGTGCGTTTGTATAGATCCTGAGACAGGTAGCCCTGGCCCGCGGGGAGGGGAGGCAGGGCCAAGGGAGCCTCGGGGGACCTTGAGGGGGCTGAGTGGGGACACTGTGGCTGGGGGCGCAGCAGAGTACAGAAGATACCTCAGCCTCACTTTCCCCATCGGGGAGGTGCAGATGTGGAGGCGGTTTGCAGTGGGCCTCCCGGGCCCCCTTTTCCAGAGGACGCACCTCCAGCTCAGAGAGGTCAGGCTGCTGGCCCAG
This sequence comes from Balaenoptera ricei, assembly GCF_028023285.1. Taxonomy (NCBI): domain Eukaryota; kingdom Metazoa; phylum Chordata; class Mammalia; order Artiodactyla; family Balaenopteridae; genus Balaenoptera; species Balaenoptera ricei. Next base: position 180,728,501 of record NC_082641.1, read on the forward strand.
GACCACACAGCCTGGGGGTGGGGGCCCGCAACACGCTGTGCTGACGCAAAAGCCTTTCTTTACCCAGGGCCTTCCCACCCTGCGGCAGGTACTGGGGGGTAGCTGGGGACCCCCTCCCCGCCTGCCGGGCGGGGCCACTGGCCCTTTAAGAGCCTCGTTTTGGCGCGGCCTCGGGTTATCGATCGCAACCTTGGAAACACGATTAGATTATATGGGCTAGGAACAGCAGCCTGGCGGGGGCCGCGCCGGGACTGCAGGCTTCTTGTAAACGGCTCCCCGAAGGGCACTGGGGCTTGGTCTCGGGGCCCGGACGCTGGGGGCTTCCCGGGTGCGGGAGGCCCTGTGCTCCCGGGAGGGACGAAGGGGTGGATAACCTGTGCTCCCATCTTGTGAGTTTGGAAACTGGGCCGCACAGAGGGGTGTGCTGTTGTCCAGCCACATATATTGAGCGCCTCATGTGAGGGGAGCGTGAATCCAATAGTCACTCTATAGAAAAACATAATCAAATGGTATTATTACCGTCAATAGTAACTGTGGCTTGTGCTGTCCTGCTGTCCTGCGAAGCCTTTATACGCGTCCTCTCTGATCACTGCAACAGTTGGTGTGGGTTGGGGGAGCCCATGGTCGCATTTTACAGATGGAGAAACCGAGGCCTGAGCTCTCGCAAGCCCGAGGGGCTGAGCCAGAACGCGCAGGCCCCGGCTCATTCCTGGGGCGCCTCCCCGGTGGGTCACTTGGAAAGGGTCGGGAAGGGACCAGTTTGGGGGACAAGCCCTTCCACCAACCCTACGCCGTTCTGCACCTGCAAAGGCCTCTGGTTGGTGCTTGAGCTTGGTGGGGAGGACTGAAGGCAGACTTACCCCCAACTGTGGGCGGAGGAGGTGGCGAGTGGGGAGGGCAGCGTGGGGAGGACTGACGGGCCTCTGCGCCTGTGTGGGGCTGGGGCGCCCCCTCCACCACCAACTTCTGAAGCTTGGGGAGAAAGCTCCACTCACCCGAGGCCTGCCCACGCGCGTGGACGGGGCCGCGCAGGCAGCGCGCAGGACCCACCTGGCTCACACTCCTGCGCGGGTTGGGGAGTGGGTGGGAGGGGCACGCCAGAGCACAGGCGGACTTCCTTGACCACCTACTGTGTGCGCATGCGGGACCCTGCCGGCCCTCACGTGAGCACACCTGCAGGATGCGCAGCGAGAGCTGATTCCTACGTCCACCCACGCTCACCCCGAGGCGCCTTGAGGCCCAGTTCCAAATGCTCCGACAGTGAACGTTTGTCGATTGACTAAACGATAGTACTTAGCAGTAATGGTAATAGCAGTAAATTAAATCCAAAAGGCTTAGGCTGGATGTCGCCTCTTGCTTACCCTCCCAGCCTCATCATCCCGCAAACCTCTATCATCCAGTCATTCCCAACATTTACTGAGTGCAGACTGTATGCTCCAGCTACCGCCTTCATCCCCTCAACAGCCCTGTGAGGCAGGAAGTATGACCCATCTGGTCTACAAAGGAGGAAACAGGGTCAGGGAGGTGGAGGGGCTTTATTGCAGAGCCCAGAAGATGAGTTCTAAACCCAGATCCATCTCTGCCTGACCCTCGGGTGATCTCTGAGGAAAGGGGCTTGCTTGTGTATTTCTGAGGTTCTGAATGTGGGGAAACTGAGGCCCAGAGCCAGGGAGGCAGTTTAGACAAAAGTGGGGACAAGCCAGGTTTGGGCCAAAACCACACAGTGTGACCTTGAGAGCTTCACCAGGGACGGCACACAGGGAAGGGGCCTGGCCATTGGAGGAGGGGTCTGAGTAGAGGGAGGTCCCGGGAGGGGAGCATGCCCACAGGCGATCCCAGACCAGCCAGCCAGAAGGGCCCTACACACAGCAGGAGCTTAATAGATGCACCGTGAAGGCCCAGAGGTGACCGTGGGAGGGGCTGCCTGGGGGCTGGGCAACGGGAGGGCTGGGGAGGAGGGATCCACCCATGTCCTCCCAGAGTCTCCCCTGCACACCCCAGCACAGGGCTCCCCCAGGGGCCCGCCGTGTGCCCTTTCATAGCCCTCTGTCTCTCTGCATCCCTCTGTCTCTCCCTGCCCCTCTGTCTCTCCCTGTCCCTCTGTCTCCCTGTCTCTCTGTCTCTGCGACCCTCTGTCTCTCCCTATCTCTCTGTCTCTCTCCGCCCCTCTCTCTCCATCTGTCTCTGGGCTCTGCTGCAGTCACACGTCTCCCCACCTCTTAGCTCTGCCTCACCCCCTCCCAGAAGCCACTGGCCGTGGCCTTGCTGGGTGCCCCAGCCCTGAGCCCCCAGCCATCAAGAGCCTTGTGGGGGAGGCGGGAGAGGCTGGCCCAGGAGCTCAGGGCCGCGACGACTTGAGAAACTCCACGGACGCCCCCGCCCTTCTCAGAGCAGAGTCTTAGGCCACTGGGCTGTGTGGCCTTGGCAGGGCCCCTGCCCTCTCTGGACAATGTTACCCCACTGTAGACCCCCAAAGGGCTGGGTCTCCAGGCAGTTGAGAGGAGACACGCAGGGCCCCATCCCTCCCCCTGGCTCAGCCCTCACTTTCATAAAGGCTGGGAGAGTCTGTTTTGGTCTCTGTCCCTGAGCCTGGGGCCCCCGAAGGGCCAGGCGCCCGTGGTGAGCAGACGCTGGGTGGAGGGAGAGGAGAGAAGATATGAACCCAGCAGTCCTTCAGATCTGACCCCCTCCTGCAGGGACCTCCCCTCACATCCTGCTAGGGAAACTGAGGCAGCGGCAGGACGAGGGTGCCAGAGGAGGGCCGATGCCCCAAGTGCTGGGCGTCCGTCCCCCTTGCTGCCTCCAGGCCTGGGTTTGGAGCATCCCCACCCCATAGATCCGTCTAGATCCACCCCGAGGGGCTGCAGGCTGAGGGGAGCAGGATGGCCTGGGCCCAGAGGGGAGACAGTCTTCCAGGCGGAGGGAACAGCAGGATGCAGGAGGTTCTGTGGGCCATGGTGAGGTCTGGGGTCTTTTTCTGGAGGGCACTGGGGAGCCACAGGAGGCATTAGAGTGATGGGCGGATGAGGAAGGAGTCATGATTTTAACCAGGCCTCCTGGCCGCTGGGAGGGAAGGGACGTTGGGGGCAGGCAGGGAGGCTGGGTCGAGGCTGCTCCAAGGCCACGTGGACACCTGAGCTAGGGCGGGGATGGAGCGACGGGCCAGGTTTGCCTTCCTGCCCAGCCCCCGAGACCCGGAGAGGAGCAGGGTGACCAGGGAGGGGCCCAGGGCCAGGAAGGGGTGCAGGGCAGTGGCTGTGGCCCTGCAGGTCCCTCCGAAGCAGTAATTAAGGGCTCCCGGCGTCCCCGCGGCGTGATGTATGTGTGCCTTAACTAATCATTTATTAGGTCACTGATGGTTCGTCAATATTAATTCATTTATTTAAACAACTCGGCTCCGTAATGAAGATGTTGCCTGAGAAGGGACGCCAGTGGGCGGCAGGGCCAGGGTTGCAGACAAGGGGCTCAGGCCCGGATCTGGGGGTCTCCAGGGCACCAGGAGCCAACGTCCGGGTGAAACATCCCAGCAGGTCAGGGTTACACCAACACTCCTGGGCCGACGGGGAGACTGAGGCCAGAGCAGGAGGTGAGCTGCCTGGAGGCCCCGGAGCGATCGGGGAGGGTGGTGAGAACTCAGACTGACCCCTCTGGACACGCCACCGCTCACCAGCCCTCTTCCTGCTGCCTTGCTTCTGGAAAGCAAACACCAGCCCAGCCAGCTGGCCATGGGCTAAGATGCTCAAGCTTGGCTTTCTCCTTACGCACGCTGTGCCCTCTGCCTGGCGCATGCTTCCCAGACTCCCTGCCTGCTGGCGGACTAGGACTTGTCGGGGGAACATTCAAGAACAAAAATCAGATCACATCCCTCCTCTGTGCAAGAGCCATCTATGGCTCCCCAGTGCCCTGTGGAGAAAATCCAAACTCATCTGTCTCTGCTGACCTCCCTGACCCTCCCCACCCCAAGGGGCCTCCTTCACGTCTCTAACACCCGTGACTCTGTCCTGGTGATTTATTTGTTTACCTGTTTGTCCTCTGTTTTCCCTGCCAGCCTCATCTCGCTGAGGGAATGGACCCTGTCTGTCCCAGAGTGCGGGTGACACTCAGCAAATGCCCCCCCCAACAGCAGACACTTTGGGGGCCGGCGTCTTGGCCCCGTGGCCCCTGTAATTTCAGCATAGCTGCAGCTGCCTGTTCCCAGCGAGACTGAGGCCTCCTATGTGCTTCTGGAGGGAGTGGAGGTGAGGGGCAATATCCCTCCATGACCTGATGGATAAGTGCCCGTCATTTGTCCTTGACAGTGACCATTCTGGGGTGTGTCCTTCAAGATCCTTCCTGGGTGGGCTCCTGGATAACCACCCTCACTCAGCCCTGGTCTTGGGCTCAGCTTTTGGGGACCCCATGACTGGAGTTTCTGAGATCCAGGAACAGAAAATACACATCGTGGAGCTCTCCCACCTCCTTGCTCCAGATTCTGCCTTTTTTTTTTTCCTGGCTGCGCCGTTCAGCTTATGATATCTTAGTTCCCCGACCAGGGATCGAACCCGGGCCCTCGGCAGTGAGAGCGTGGAGCCCTAACCACTGGACAGCCAGGGAAGTCCCCAGATTCTGCTATTTAAAAAAAAAAAAAATCTAAATCAAGATAGATTTAAAACATTCATTTAATAAATGAGCCTATGGACGCCACAGAGGCTAAATTAGTCACATCGCTGGATTCCACTGCTGCATCTGCTTCTGTGGTTTACTGAGGATCTAAGCTTAAACTTTGTTACGACTTGAATGCTTATACATTGTTTTAATATTTTCACTACTACTGACTATCCATAGGTGTTATTATACCCGCAATTCTTCATTACTCCGTTTGTTATTCAAATAAGTGAAAGCAGGCTTCCCTGGTGGCGCAGTGGTTGAGAATCTGCCTGCCAATGCAGGGGACACGGGTTCGAGCCCTGGTCTGGGAAGATCCCACATGCCGCGGAGCAACTGGGCCCGTGAGCCACAACTACTGAGCCTGAGCGTCTGGAGCCTCTGCTCCGCAACAAGAGAGGCCGCGGTAGTGACAGGCCCGCGCACCGCGATGAAGAGTGGCCCCCACTCGCCGCAACTGGAGAAAGCCCTCACACAGAAACGAAGACCCAACACAGCCAAAAATAAACATAATAAATAAATAATAAATAAAAATTAAAAAAAAAAAAAAAGTGAAAGCTATTTTCCATCAAATTTCCACTGAAGTGGGTTACTAATAAATTTAAGAAAAATATGAACAAAAATAGGTACACCAAAGTAAAATAAATGAAATAAGTTTTTATTTAAAAAAAAATCTAAAAATAAGGTACTAATTGAAATCTGCATGGAGATGGCAGAGACACAGGAATGAGGGTTGGAAGCAAGGTGTAAAGGGACACAAACTCCAGGACAGCAATGGTACTGCTCATCCCATACGCTGGGATTCCGGGATCTCGGAGTTCTGGGACGTGGAGATTTGGGCATTTCAGGATGTCAGGATTCTGAGATTTTCAGGGTTTGCTGCTTTATTCTCCTTCAGGGAGGCAAAGTATCTACGGAGGGAGGTGGGCGCCTCTCCCCTGAGGAATGTCTAGGTCCCTGCTGGCCTGGGGTCAATTTTGTTCCCTCCTTTTCTCCCAAGACCCTTGCTGACTTCTTTGGCCAGCAGGACCCAGGTCTGTCATGGACACAATCATTGTCCCCCTTGTCCAGAAGGGGACACTGAGGCACCGTGTGGCTGGGTTACACGCAGGCAAATGTCAAAGCCAGGATTCAGACTCCTGGTCTCCATCTCTCCCACCCAAGACATTTCTTTCTTTTCTTTTTTTGGCCGCATGGCTTGTTTGATCCGATGGTTTGACCAGGGATCGAACCTGGCCCTCGGCAGTGAAAGTGCCGTGTCCTAACCACTGGACCACCAGGGAGGTCCCTCGCCCGAGCCATTTCTAACAGTCATCCAACCAGGGCCCTCTCCTGCTCTACAACCTGCCAGGGCTCCCCACTGCCCACTGCCCACAGGGTCATGGCCCCGGGGCCAGGGTCTCGAGGCCCACACCCTCCTTGCCTTGGTACCCACAGTCCCCCCTCTGCCTGTTGCTCACTCTGAAGGCTGAGCTCCGGCCCTCTCAGCCCGGGACTGTGTGAAGTTTCAGCTGGTCCCCTCAGTGGGCACGTCCAAGGGGCCCTGGGGAGGCCAGCTGGCAGTGTCTTCAGCCCTCCCAGCTGTGGCCTCTTGTCCTGGTTCTGGTCCAGCCTCTGAGTGCTACAGTGCCCATTTTACAGATGGGGAAACTGAGACTCCACAAATGCAGCAGGCCTGCCCAGCAGGCACGAATCACAACAATGACAACAATAATCTCTCACTGCAGGGTTGTTGTGAGAATTTGACAGTTGTTCATTCATTCACTCGTGCCCCCAGGTGCACCTCTCTGTTCCCTGGGTGACCTGGAGCCCCAGCTGGTGAGTCCAGATGGAGTGGAGACAGAGCTGGGCACAGACATTTCCACCCCCCTGGAGGTCAGGGTGGAGTCAGAGAGAGAGATCCAGGGATGGGGCAGGGGGTCAGAGAGGGGCTGAGGGCCGGGCCTGGGGGAGGGCTTGAAGGATGAGAAAGTGGGTATTTTCTGAGTGAAGAGGGAAGGGAATTCCTGGCAGAGGGACCAGAGCTTGCAAAGGCTCAGAGGTGTGAAAGGGCATCCTTTCCTTAGAAATCCTGCCCGGCTGCAGCGAGAAGGGGAGGCTCAGACTGAGGCCAAGGTTCCAGGGTCCATTGAGGACTCTGTGCTCTTGCAGGAGGGCACGGGGGTGGGGGCTCAAGTAAGGGAGGGCTGTGGCCCCTGATCTGCCTCCCAGATTTGTTTTTTTTTTTCCTTATTTTTTTAAATTAATTTTTATTGGAGTATAGTTGCTTTACAATTGTTGTTAGTTTCTGCGCCTCCCAGATGTATAACTCAACGCTGGGTGCAAGTGGGAGTGAGAAGCCCCACTGAGAATGGAGGATTAATTGAGCACCTACTGTGTACCAGCCTTTGTCCTCATGTTCAGAGGTGCCAGCACACCAAGGCTGGAGTTGGCTCGCAGTGGCGGTGGTTTTGCCTGCATCACATCCTGACAGCAGGGCTAACCTCCCAGGCCAGCCTGAGGCTTCTACTGTGCGACCCAGGAGGGCCTCCCATGCCTTTGTGCACAGCTGGAACAGCTGAATCTCGCAGGGCCGGGAGCCTTGTCTCAGTGGCCAGGTGGTATGTGGCAGGCCAGTGCTGGTTCCCTTCCAGACTCGGCACCGCTGGTCCACGTCTGGGGTCTCCCCGGCGCCCGCGGAAACTCCCGGCAGCTCTCACAGTGCGCGAGGCAGGTGGCCAGGGCATTAAAGTTAACTTCCTCTTAAACAGACTTAATTAGTGTTCTCCAGTCCCACATAAATTAATCGTGGCCGGCCACGGAGGCTGGAGCGCCCGATCGATGGGCAGCTGGACGGCGGTGAGGATTTCTCCAGCTCATCCGTCACGTCGCTCTGGCTGATAACGGCTCACGGCTTTATCTTCTCCAACCAGGCCCGGCGGCCAGAGGAGTCTGGGCAGGGACAGCCCCTCTCTGGGCCTCAGTTTCCACATCTGTGAAGTGGGGCATTGCTCAGATTGGCAAGGAGGTTGGCAAGGAGCCTGCTGAGGAAGGAGTAAGGTAATAATGTAACAATCCCCCAGTGGGTCATGGGACCAGCCTGGAGCTAAGTATTACTTAATTTTTTATTTTGTTTTATTTTATTATTTTATTTTTTGGCCGCACCGCACAGCACGCAGGATCTTAGTTCCCCAACGAGGGATGGAACCCTGTGCCCCGTGCAGTGGAAGCTCAGAGTCTTAACGACTGAACTGCCAGGGATGTCCCAAAGTATCACTTCATTTAATCCTGGCAAAGGGCTACAAAGCACCCGTTTCTGAATGTGTCAACTGGGGGCAGAAAAGGTCATGTGAACCGGGCATCGAGCTCCAGGATGTAGTTTAACCACATCCCAAGGCGCCTCCTGCTCTGAGGGCTGGGACTTTGGGGGTGGTCACTGTGGCATTGATTGTGCACCTGCTATATCAGGGCAGGGGCCAGGTGGGGTGGAGAATCCCCCAGGAGGAGCTGCACCCCAAACTCTGCCAGGGAAGAGGGCACCCCAAGTCTTCAGGAGTCAGTGGGCTTGAACAGGGTGGGGGGATCCTAGGACATGAAGGGTGCAGGCAGCTCCCAGGACACCCCTCCAGACAAGCCCAGCCTGGCAGACCTTTGCCCTCCCAAGGCCAACGAGCCAGGCAGGGATCTTCAGGAGCCCTCCAGGTGGGGACTGAGACCCCGCATTCCTGCATGTTTACACAAAGATATTGTGAATATCTCCTAAGCACTAACCCCCGGTCTGGGCACTGGGAACACTGCAGTGAGGACATCGGAAGTGACCTTGTTCTGTGGTAGCGACAAATGAAGGTCTAATTAGAAAACAGTGAAAGATTCAGGGAGGGCTTCCTGGAGGTGGGGGCATTGGGCTGAGACCTGGAGGAGGAAGGGCTGAGGGGGAGGGGTGGCCGGGGGCAAATTGATGCCACCAGGAAGGGGTGGAGAGTGGGGGAGGTATGAAGGGGCTCCCGAAAGCCCCCAAACCTGGAACCATTCTGGAGTCGTGGGGAGGGAAGCGGGATGGGGCATTTGGTCAGGAGCAGAGCTCTGGAGGGGCGGCTTGCGTGGGGGTGGTGGCCAGCGCGCTGAATTTACATGTAGGCGTGGTCGATATGGGGCGTGGCCTGGGCCTAGGTGAGTCAGGCAAGATCTCCCCTCTTTGAGGGCAGGTAGCAAATATTCCCCCACCCGGGAAGAATTTGGATTAAATTGAGACCAGAGAGGTCTCTGTCTCGAGGTCCTGGAGGCTGGTGGCAGACAGAACTGGACACGGACTGCTTCCAGGGCTGTGGGGCAGAGTGGGGTGCGAGGGAGGGATGGGGGTGGGGGGTGGAGCCTAAGGGATATTGGAGGCTCTGCTTGGGGGGCAGGGAAGTCTCCCCAAGGAGAGGACTTTGAGTAGGGAGAAGGAGCTGCCTAGGTGACAAGAAAACCCGGATCGGATCTGCATGTGCAAAGGCCCTGAGGCAGGCAGAGTGAGGGATGGCGAGTGGAAGAGCCCCAAACCCCGGGTTGGAAAAGTGGGTGGGGTGGTCGGGGATGTGGATTTTACTGAGAAGGGAGGGAGCCATGGGGGGCTTCCAGAAGGTGGGGGGCAGGCAACAATGCAATTGTCTTTTGGAAATCCCTCCTGGTTCCCCATGGAGGTTGTCCCAGGCAGGAGGAAAGGAAGGAGGAGGTGGGGGATCAAGGTCCAGGCAGGAAACCAGGGGCACCATGGACGGGGGGTACAGAGGTGGAGAGAAGTGGCCAGATTCAGATTCAATTTTTTTTTTTTTTTTTTTTTGGCCTTGTTGCCAGGCGTGTGGGATCTTAGTTTCCTGACCAGGGATCGAACGGGCACCCCCTGTATTGGAAGCTCGGAGTCTTAACCACTGGACCACTAGGGAAGTCCCTAGGGTCCAATTTTAAGGGGAGGGGGTTGGAAAATCAGGGAGGACCCCTCCATCGGCCTGGGGAGAGGCACAGGTGGTAATATGTCCCCACCCCCACCTTCATAACTGCCTGAACCCAGACAGAAGGTTTCGATCCTGATGGCTCGGGGCTGCCTGGAATTATTATTCATAAACATATTTCAGGCCCAGCCGCTGAGCTGGAATCCCAGCCCTGCATGTGTGCCGGCAGCATCTGGCTGCTGTTGTGAGCTCGGTCAGGTCTGGAAGCAAACTGCTCCCGGCCCAGCATCAAACAGCCACCCAGGCGGGCGGCTCCCCCACCTGGCTGGCCTCAGTTTACCCATCTGTGCAGCAAGGCTTCCTGTGGACGGAAAAGAGGTTGCTAATAGGGGTCTGCAGCCAGGGGCAGCTGTGTGTGATCCCTCTACGAGCTCTGCCTTGGGGAGACGGTACACAAACTCCCCAGCCTGACGGGTCAGGGCAGGGAGGCTCCTCCAGGCTTCAGATTCCCCATCTGGGTCTGGTTGAGCACCAGGAGAACAATAACAACAACAACAACAATAATAATCATATCTGCCCAGGGCGGCTGAGAGGGGCTTCCCAGGTGCCCCTGTTACTTGGGCCAACTGACCTTCCTCTCTGGATCTGGCGGGAAGGATGCTGGTGGTTACAGAAAAACGACGACTTTGGAAAATGATGGTCAGGGAGCGGCTGAGTGGGGTCCTGTCTAGACTCGCCAGAGCAGCCAGTCCCACTGGCCCACTGGGGGCCTTGGGCCAGCCACTGGGCTCTCTGAGCCTCAGTTTCCCCATCTGTAAAATGGGGGTGGTTTGTGCCTTGAGGAAGACTTCTGATCTTGGAGCCGCAGACTGGGTGCCAGAGATGAGGTTACCCATGTACAATGAGCTCCACCCTCATTAGAACTTCACCTCCTGCAGGGGAAGCTGGGCCCCCTGCCCTGGGTGTGTCCCCAGAGCCTGGACGTGTGGAAGGCAGGCAGGCAGGCAGGGAGGGGGGAGGGGGGAGGGTCTGCCTCTTCCCCTTAGGGGCCCCGGCGTCTCTCTAAACTCCCGGGAACAGCCTGCAGTAGGTCTGCGTGTCTTTGAGCCTCAGTCTTCCCAGCTCTGAAATGGCTGCACCGACTGGCATGCCCTTGTCTGAGCCCACCCCCCTCTCCGACCGCTTCCACTCCCTGAGGGACGGGGAGCTCACCCCCTCCCCAGAGCCCGCAGGTGGTAGTTTGATGTGCGTCAGGCTGGGGCCCAGGGATGGGTCTGGAGGCGGTAGTTCTGAGAAGAGGTGGAGACAGTTCTGAGAAACCCCGAGACCCTGAGGGACTCCTTCTCCTTCTCAGAAATGCTCCCCCCGCCCGCAGGAAGACGGCTGAGCAAGAGACGTGGCAGTCGCGGGCAGGGGGCTTGGACCACCGCAGACACCAGCCCCTGACAGTACCCCTGCCCCCGGCCGCCCCCCATCTTCCCCCTCCAGCCACAGACCCCACCCAGGCCAGTGTCTCCCACCTCCTGCCTGTCCCCTGGCGGCCCCCATCCTTCCCCTCCAGGCCCTGGGCCCACCAGGCCCCTCCCCCACGTCCCTCCTGGTTCTGAGCTGACGGCCTCCCCGCCCTGCCCTGACCGGGGTCCACTTGCAGCTTTGGACTGACAACCCCTTGAGCCCAGAATTCACACCCACTCAGCACAGATTTGGGGGCTGCTACGGCCATGCCTGCCCACTGTCCCCTCCCCACACTGGGGAGGGGGTGACACGCTGACCTGCAGCTTCTCCTCCCCGATGGCTCCCCGGCCGCCCTGGCCCAAGGTCATGCTGGACACAAGGAGCCCTCCAGAGTGGGACATCTCTGGGTCCCCTCGCCCAGGAAGGCAGACTCAGCCCAGGGCACCCCCAGGGTGTCGTGGCTGGCAGCGCTGGGGCAGTGGGGCCACCCTGATGTCAGGCTGGGAACGGCTGCCGCACGCTCCAGGCTGACCAGCAGTTCACTGTGCGCGGCTGGGGTCCCACCCAGGGCCTCCCGGGAGGCGACATGCCGATCCTTGTCCAAGTGCTCCCACCTGAGTCCTTACCTGGCCCAGGTCATCCCGGTGTCCCAGAGGGAAGATGGGGCTCTGGTGGGCAGTAGCCGGGGTGCTGAGATGCAGGGAGGCCCCCAGCCCCAGTGCTGGGGAGGAGACGCTGAGGAGAAAAGGAGGAACGTCCCCTCATCTGGCTGCACCCAGAGCGGAGCCTCACCCCCCCATCTCCCCCCCCACCCCACCCCTGCCTGACAACCAGGCAGTCCTCCCAGGAGCTGGAGCCTGGCGGGTGGGAGTTGGAGGGGTCGAAGCCCCCAGCCTCCAATTTCTGCCACAAATATCAAAGGTTTCACATCCATCAGAACGGCTTTAAAACGCAGACAGGAAAAAAAATGAGAAGTTTTGGAGGTGGAGGAACTGGAGTCCTAGGGCGTCGTGGGAGGGGCTGTGTGGTGGGGCAGCCGCAGGGGGCTCTTCCCTGGATCCCTCGGAAGTTACGGGGTCACCTTGTGGCCTCGCGGTCCCACCCCCAGGGCGGCGATTGATAGGCATGGGCAGCGGCAGCCTCAGGTTGCAACCCTGGATTTTTAAAAATAGAGGTAAAATTGACTTCATGTAAAGCTAACTATTTTACAGTGAACAATTCAGCGATTTTCAGCACATTCACAACTGTGAGCAAACATCACCTCTAGCTCCAGAGCATTCCATCACCCCAAAGGAAGGCCTGTCCCCATCAGCAGTCACCCCATCCCCCGCCCCAGCCCCTGATAACCAGGAACCAACTCTCTGTCTGTGGATTTGCCTGTTCTGGACGTTTCCCATCAGTGGAATCACACCCTGTGTGTCCTTCTGCGTCTGGCTTCTCTCACTGAGCATCGTGTTCTCAGGGTCCATCCATGTGGTAGCGAGTGTCGGGGCTTTCCTCCTTTTCCTGGCTGAGTGATGTTCCACCGTATAGATGGACCACATTGTGTTTATCCATCATCTGTTGATGGACATTTGGGTTGCTTCCACCTTTTGGCTGTTTTGAATCACGCTGTTGTGAATATGGGTGTGCAAATGTCTATTTGAGTCCCTGCTTTCAATTCTTCTGGGTGTATATATGGGAATGGAATTGCTGGGTCATGTGATAATTCTATGTTTATCTTTTTGAGGAGCCACCAAACTGTTTTCCACAGAGGCTGCCCCATTACAGCTCCTGAAGGTACACCTGAGAAAGTGGGGTGTGAAACCAAGAGGTTTGAGGAGGTGGACGCTCAGCCCAGCTCAGCCAGACCATCATTCAGACCCCCCGCTCCCCCCTTCGCCTCAGTTTCCCTGTCTGACTGGTGGGCAGATGGGGTCAGACCGGGGCTTCAAATCTTTGCACGTAGTGGCAGAACTGCTTTTATCAAAGAATCAATTTGCAGAAGACTAGCGGTTCGGATGGATGAAACAGGGTTCCCTCCGCAGCAGGGAGGCGGGGGCATGCAGGTTGGGGGTGTATGAGTTTCCTGTTGCTGCTGTAACAAACTCCACAAACTTAGGGCTTTAAACCACACATGTTCATTCTCTCTCAGTCCTCAAGTTCAGAACTTGGACGTGGGTCTCACGGGGCTAAATGCAGGCGTGGGCAGGGCGGGTCCTTCCGGAGGCTCCAGGAGAGCAGCGGTTCCCGCCTTTTCCAGCTTCTGGAGGTGCCGAATCCCTGGCTCGCGGCCCCTCCTGCATCCTCACAGCCAGCAGCGCAGCATCTCCCATCTTGCTCTGCCTCTTACCCTCCCGCCTCCCTCTTATAAGGACCCTGGGATGACGCTGGGCCCCCAGGGAATCCAGGATCACCCCCATCTCAGGGACCTCAACTTAATCCAATCTGCAAAGTCCCCTCTGCCTCATGAGGTGACACATCCTCAGGGCCTGGGGATCAGGGATGGATGTCTTTGGGGGCCACACTATTCAGATCATCACAGAGGACACCCCCCCAGTCAACCGCCCTCATCCTGATCCTACCTTGCAGCCGGGACACCATTCATAGCCTCTGAGGCTGCGGAAACTGTTTGTGCCCCTGGGATTAGATGATGTCCAACTTCCATCACTCATGCAACAAGCATTTATTGAGCACCTGCTGTGTACCAGGCCTCTCTAGCAGGGCTGGCTTTGCAGGCGGGCGACCTATGTAGTCGCCGAGGGTTCTATACTTGGTTTAACACTCTGCTGCCACTCTCTTGAGATTCTTGATCATTTGATCTCTGACCTTGTGTTTGGTAAGTGACAGCCACTGGGACCACAGAGCAGGATGTGAGCTCAGGACCCACGCACGAAACGCGAGCCCCCACGTTCCTGCTGCCCTGTTTGCACCACCGGTGTCCACAGCATCGGTAGAATGTTCACATGTCCAGAAGTGAAATGAAAACACCCAGGTTTGGGGCTGTGTTTCATCTGTTCTGATGAGAACAAAACACTTATGCAGGCTCAGGCTACAAAATCCAAACTGTGTTTTTGGCGATGTTGCACATACGAGGTACGCAATCTTGTATCTGTTTGCATGCACGACCTGAATTGCACAAAACAGGTGGTAATGTTCCTGCTGATCGTTCAAACTTTTCATTTTTCTTTACTTAGAAAGACACGGAATCGCAAGTGTTAAAAAACCATGACAAGTGGAGAGACACACACCGAGGGAGAAAGGAAAAAGCTTTGCATTTTAGCACCTTGAACGACGCATCATTTCTTGCTCTCGGAACAGACGGTCCTGCATTTTCATTTTGCAGCAAAGCCCCACCCGTTATGCCTCGGTTCCTGCATCCTGGGGCCTGGAGACAGCTGTGAATAGACAGGCATTCTAGTGGGAGAGACACTCAAGGAATAAATGAATATTCTGAATGTAAGTAGACAAGATGGTGATATGAGCTGTGGAGGAAATTAGTAGGAGATTGGGGAGGAAAAGGGAGCTGTGGTTATGTATTTGTTATGTCTATGAACCACCTACTATGTGTTGGTGGTGATGGTAATTGATTTCAAGTTGTCTGCCTAAAAGAGGGGCCCGATTCATTCTCCCAGCCCAGCTGCCCTGTAAGAGTCCCCACGGTGCCAAGCACACAGCCTTCTGTTTTCTCAGCAAGGGAGGGAAGGATTCCTCCTTGCTGCCTCTGACTGAAAAACCCCAGGGAAGGACTTTTATTGGCCAGTGTGAGTCACATGCCCATTTCTAGACCAATTAGCACAACCAGGGGGAGGAGATACTACACAATTGGCTGGCTTGGGTAAAGTACTCCCATGGCCAAGACATGGTTTGGAAGAATCCCTGGGATTGGGAGGAGACAGGGCTGGACACAGATATTTTTAAGCCCAGGTGGCAAGGCTGGGGTGGGGGTGGAGCAGGGGAGAAGGTATGGTCAAAAGCCATGCTAGGGACCCAGGTGAGGATTCGCAGAGGAGGGGGCATTGGAGCTGGGGCTTTGAGGGATGAGTAGGAGTTTGCCTGGTGATAAAGGTGGATGACAGAGGAAACAGCATCAGTGAGAGAGAAAGCATGGCTGTAAAAGGCAGCAGTGATGGCAGGCTAGGCCAAAGCCCTGAAGAGCCTTCCAAGCCAAGCCAGGAGAGTGGGACCTTTGTCCCCCACCAATGAAGAGACAGAGAAAAGATTTAGCTCAGGGGAGGTATGCACCAGGTCTGAGCGTGAGAAAGAGCCCCCTGAGGTCAGTGTTGGGGATGGTCTAGATCAAGAGTTAGCAAACTATGGCCTGAGGGCCAAATGTGGCCCTTGGCCTGTTTTTATCAATAAAGTTTTATTGGCACACAGCTACGCCCACTCACTTCTACATCACCTACGGTGCTTTCACTACAAGGGCAGAGCTGAGCTGTCCTCACAAAGACCGTCCAGCCCAGAAAGCTGAACTTATTTACTCTCTGGCCCTTTGCAGCCTGGTCCAAAGGAGTGAGAGCAGAGGTGGTGGCCCAGGAGGAGTCGAGGCCATGGGGAGGCTGCAGAGGCAGCCCCTTCCAGGGAGACTCAGAACGCAGGATGGAGATTGTTGGAAGGACTGACTGTGGGGGCTGGATGAGGGCCAGTGGACAGCGTCTCTAGCTGGGAGATGGGTGGCTTGCAGGGCCATCACTGATGGGGACACAGAAGGGCCCTGAGGCCAGTGAAGCTGGCCAAGTTGGGGGCCTGGGGCAATGGAGAGGGGCTCTGAGGAGAGGACTGCAGTGGCCCGTGGGCCTGGAACCTTCCACGGGGCCTGGTGGGCTTGGGCCAAGGCCCCCAGTGGGCCCCCAGGGCCCTGCTGGCTATCTTCAGAGTGGCCTCTGTGTTGCTGGAGGTCACCTGGTGACTCGTGGGGACAGAAGAAGGTCCCACAGCCGGAAACCCCGAGGGTCTGGAACTGAACTGCAGGCAAGGCAGACATCAGGTATGGAAGCTTTCCTGGTGGCCACCCGGCTGGTCCAGGGGGAGCTGCAGAGTCCAGAAAGTTTCCCCTACGAGGAAGCCCGTGAGCCACTGTCTAGGGCTTGTCTGGAGTATGTGGAATCACTACAAGTGACCCGGGGAGAGGTGCCCACGCGGTGGGGGGCAAGGCTGGCCCGGGGGGCTGGGTGCAGCTCGGGCAGAGCTTCAGATGATGGCCAGAGGCATGGGGGCTTCATCCCACACAGAACAGGGACCCCTGGTCCTACAGAAAATGCCCATTGGCCCCGATGGTGCCCTGTACAGGCCCCCAGCTCGGGTGCTGAGCTGGCCCCGACGGCCCCCGCTGGCCCGGCCCCGAGCACCCTGCCTGGGCCCCTGCGGCCTCCCGTGCTCCCTGGGCCCCGCCTGGCACAGCCCCTGGTGCTCCGAGGATGTCCGGAAGGATGGGCCGTGGGGAGGGCCGGGCGATCAATAGCTCCATCCACCGCGGGGGCGGGCGGAAGCCAGGCCCGGGCGGCTGCCTGCTGTCCCCCACCCCACCCTCCAGGAAGGCGGATAAGACTCAGGGACCCTCTTGAGTGAAGCCGGGCACCCGCCTGCCACCGGGCACCCCTATCTGCCGCGGAAGGACCCAGTTCCTGAATTGCTCGGATGGGCCGCATCGCAGGCCTCCGCCGAAGCCCTTAATAGCCTGGGCCTAATGTTTTATTGTTGGTTTTAAAAGTGTAATTAGTTCAAGTGTAAACAGAAAAAACCTGCTTAATTAAGAATTTTTAAACAGGGGCATAAAAGCGCTGGCGGAAACACTGCGAACCCCTAACTGCTTTCATAAAATCGATCGGGAAGAGGCTCGGAGCGCAGGGCCGGGCGGGGCGGGGGCGCGGGGGGCTGCGGGCGAGCCTCCGGATGGATGCCATTCGCCGACCGGGCGCAGGCCCCAGGGACCTGCTGGTTTACGATCGGGGTCTCGGGACCCGTGCCTAATGATTTTTACGCATTAATGAAGAGGAGAGTTGGCTAGGACGACGAGACTGTTTAAGAAGCCCTTTTGGACGGCTTGGAGCTGAGTCCCGTGACCCCGGGGCTGCCTGGGTGGTGAGAACCCTACCCCTGCCAGGGAGGCCCTGGTCCTGACCCCTTCTTGGGCCAGTGGCCGGCCATCCTCTTGGTGTGGGCCACACACACAGTATCAGTTGACGGAAGCTCGGTGGTCACTGGGTCACCTCCTGGCCGATCGGGCCTGTCCCCTGCGTGTGTTAGATGCCCTCCCTCCGTGTCAAGTGCATGAACTTCCCGCTGGATGCTGGCAGCGCCTGCCTTCCACAGGGGTGGGGCGGTGTCCACAGAGGCGCTCAGGGCTTGGTAGGAGCCAGGGCCCCCAGAGAGATGGGCTGGACCCGGCTGCCAGGGAGGGGCGGGTGGGACTGTCACCCATCACCAGGAGGTCAAGAAAGCCCCAGGTTGGGCCCCACCACTCGCAGACTCGGGGAGTTTGCCTGCTCCAAGCATCACGTTTAAGAAGCAGGAGAAAATTCCAGAGAGCCATGTGGTTGATGGCACCGTGCCGGTGTAGACTGGAGCCTGTGGACGGAGGGTCCCGGGGCTCGGGGAACAAGCGAGGCAGGGCGTAGAGCGTGGGCTGTGGTCTGGCCACAGCGCCCTCGTCTGTGAAGGGGTCCCATCCTCCCTCACCCTCTCTCCAACAGCCAGTTTCTGAGAACGCGAATATGCGCCGTTTCCAAAGTGGTTGGCAGGTCCAGGTTGGGGTCTGGGACCCACTTTCGGTCTCAGAGCCTCTGGAGCTGAGAGGGGTTGGTGGTCTTCTTCACCTCCGTCCACTGAGACCCTCCTCGGGTCCACTCAGCCCTGCTCCCCAGGAATGGAGACCGGGCACAGGAGCCAGCCTGGGCCGAGGTCCTTGCTTGCCAGTAGCTGCAGTAGGATTCTGGTGCTACTGTCGCTGCATCCCACATGGCCAGAACGCTGCCCCACTGGACCGGCGTGGACACCCGGGCTGGCCCAGCCCCGTGCGACCTGGGAGTCAGATCTGGCGGTGCCTGAGCTTGGATCCGCTGAGCCACGCACGTGGAGGCCACTGGGGAGGGCGCAGAAGGAGGGGACTCTCCCTTTCCAGAACAAAGAGGCTATCTGCAGGAGGTCCTGGGCCCCTGTGTCCCTGGAATCTGGGCAGGAAAGGGTGCTATGGACACCCCTCAGGTGATCAGAGAGGCTGAGATGGCCACCTGAGGCAGCCCAGTGGCTCGGGGTAGGGGGACCATGGATCTTGGGGTCCTTTCTTCCTACGGGACAGAGACGAGGTGGATCCCCTTTGGCCCTCTGCCCACCTGCCCACTGGTATCGGGGGTGTCTGGGCTGAGCCCCTAAGTCTAGGGGGTGCTCCCTGTGAATCGTAACGATACTGATATATGGAGGGAGGCCCGGGGCCGGCATCCAGGCTGCCCCCCGGAGCCCCACCTGCTCCCAGCTGCAGCCACGAGGGCAGATCAATAACCGGCGAGGCAGACAGACTGGGGATTTCTCTCTTCTAATTGGGAGGTGCTGGTGGGGGGAGAGGCGGGCTGGGGTCAGATGTGCAGGCACGACTGGCACCTCTGTGGCCAGACATCAGGGTCTCGGGCCCTGCTCTGCGGCTCTCATGTTCGTGGGTCTGTCTCTATCCGTCTGTCTCCATGTCTCTGTGTTTCTTTGTCTTCTGTGTCTTTGCATCTCTTTATCTCTCCTTTCTTGTTGGCCTCTGCTTCTCCAATAAGTCTTTGTGGGTCTCTGTCTCTCTTTATTTTATTTTATTTATTTATTTATGGCTGTGTTGGGTCTTCGTTTCTATGCGAGGGCTTTCTCTAGCTGCGGCGAGCGGGGGCCACTCTTCATCGCAGTGCGCGGGCCTCTCACTATCGCGGCCTCTCTTGTTGCGGAGCACAGGCTCCAGATGCGCAGGCTCAGTAATTGTGGCTCACGGGCCTAGTTGCTCCGCGGCATGTGGGATCTTCCCAGACCAGGGCTCGAACCCGTGTCCCCTGCATTGGCAGGCAGATCCTCAACCACTGCGCCACCAGGGAAGCCCCTCTGTCTCTCTTTTAATCTCCATTTCTCTGTCTCTCTCTGTCTCTATCCCTCTCAGTGTCTCTCTGTCTCTCCCTCTGTCCCTGTCTCTCTCTGTCTCTCAATCTCTGTCCTCTGTCCCTCTCTCTCTCTCTTTCTCCCTCTCAGAATCCAAACTAGGATCTGAGATCTCCCCCAGAAAGCACCCCCAGGAGCCCCCAGCCCAGGATGGGACCATGTCAGCCTCACCTCCCTGTGGACCTGGGGCCCCCACCCAGGCCCTGGTTGAATGTCCTTTGTCAGCAGAGTGTTCAAGTTTGAACAAGTTTCCATCACAAAAGCCATGAGATTTCCATGGGAAAATCCTATGCTGACCACTGGGCTGCCGCAGCTGCCCTGGTCTACATTCGTGGAGGGGTCCCAGCCCCCTGGCCCTGCCTGCTGCAGGCCTGGCACCCCGTGCCTTATCCGTTTGGACCCCTGCCATCTGCGAGGTGGGGTCTGTGCTACAGATGAACAGACCCAGCGACTCCCCATCCTTTCCCCACCCCGTGTTTGAATCTTCCTCTGAGGGGGACCCTGGCTGACTTCTCAACCCCTTGGAGTCTCAGGGCTCTCGTCTGCAAAGTGGGTGTGAGTTTCAGAAAACACCTCCAGTTCCCTGAGATAAGCAGGGCTCCCTGAGCAGGCAGATGCTTGTGGGTATGAGAAACAGGAAACTGGATTTCAGTGGCACCAATAATAGAACCGTGGAATGGACCTATGAGCTGAAGGCCAAAGGTAGCAGCTGCAGGTAAGGCTTGATCCAGTGGCACAGCCTGGTCACCAGAACCCCAAGATGATGGCTAGCAGCCTCTTCCCTCCTTTGAGCTCAGTGAGAGAGAGACAGAGAAAGAAGGAAGGAGAGAGAAGGAGAGGGAGAGAGGCACATCCCTCATTGTCCCCAAGCAGTTCAAGGCCTGAGGTTTGCTCTGATTGGATCACCTAAGTCACAAGACCACCCTGACTTAATCCCACAGCCCCGGGATGAGCCCCTCTGATTGGCTCTACCTCTGGCACGTAATTTTCTTCGGGATGGAAATCGGGGGCCGCTGGGAAGGGAGAGGGAGTTATGGATGTCAGCAGCCAATACCTGTGCATGGGGTGCCTCCTTCCTAAGGGAGAGGGTGGGGGAGTCAAGGAAGGGGCAGCGATGCTTGCGCAGCTGGGTCTGACCAAGCCTGCAGGCCCCACCCACCGGTGGTCAACCCCAACTTCTTTCCATCCCCAGCTCCTATGCCTTCTCCTCCAGGCAGCCCTTCTTGACTGCTCCTCCCCATGAATTTCCCAGATTGAAATCCTCCTTCTGGCCTGGCCCAGGCCACGCAGGGGTGCGCTTATCCAGCTCTGTCCCTGCCCCTTAGGCTGTGGGTCTCAAGGCCTCTCTGCCCCTCCCCCCCACCATTGTCTCCATGTCCTTCAAATAAATCCTGCGTCCCTCTGCCCTGGCTGTGACCTGGGGTATGCCCCACCCCCAGCCTCCCAGCCTCAGTTTCTCCTCCTATAAAAGTATCTTGATCTGGGGAGTGCTCTCAGCCAGCATCTCAGCCAGAGGGAAAAAAAACACAGGAGGCTGGGTGAGATTTGAATTTCATAGAAGCAGCAAATACGTTTCTAGTGCAAGTGCAAGTTTTAACACTTCCTCCTGTCTGCACGTCTGTCCGGGCTGCGGGCGACCACAGGGGCTTTGAAGCCTAGCTCCCCATTCACTGGGGTGGGGGCGGGGCTTATGTGGATGGGGGCTGGACCCCCACAGGCGCCACCAGTACGAGAGGACGAGCACCCGCACCCGCACGCGGGACCCACTTGCACTAAATAGTCATTATTTTCCTGAACTCACGTGTAACTGGGCCTCGTGATTTTATCGGGAGACTCTGGGGGGAGGGGGAGGCAGGCTCTGCTCCGGAGCCTGCGGGAGCCCCTCTCACGGCCCAGGGCCTGGCTGACTTCCCGAACTCTCCCCCCCGCCCCAACAATGGAGCATTTATTAAGCACCTACTGTGGGACCTAGACACCCCCCGCCCGGAGGTGGGGGCGGGGTCAGGGGGCGCCTGGGGTCACACAGAGGCCCCGAAGGAGCTCCCCGGGGAGAGTGTGGCCGGACCTCCGGGAGCCTCCACCCCGGCCAGGCCGCGCATCCCTCCCAAGGCTGGAGCGTGCGGATCGATGGCTTCTCGGTGTATCCAGGAGCCGCGAGCAGCCCAGATCGAAGCGGGAGGGGCGCAAGGGGCTGGGATGGGGGAATGGACGGCGCGGGTGCGCATGTGCACGTGTGCCCGCGGACATACGCCTGTCTGCCTGTGCACCTGTGCACACAGCCATGTGGGAGCGCCGCTCTGCATCGGTATCTCTTTGTGCCCGCCAGTGGCCTGTGTAGATGTCCGGGCAGCGTGTGCCCCAATGTGGACGTCGGTGTGGTCTGTGCAGATGTGTGTGGACGTGTGTGAACATTTGTGTGCGTGGTGGACCCTCTGGCCTTGTCTTTTGTGCCTGGCGGCCTGGCCGTGTTGGAGAGGTCACCCTGGGCCATTGGTGGTGCCGTCAGGACAGCAGGGACCCTCAGGAAGCCAGAGTCAAAGCGGTTGAGGGTGCCAGGCAGCTGGCTCTCCCAGGGCTCCCCGGCTGGGCTGCCCACATGGGGACACCAGGCTGGTGGTCCCAGGTGTCCACCTTCTCTTCCCAACTGGACAGGACGGGGCAAGACCACCCAGGCCTCTGGGTGGACACTTGGCCAGCATCCCTCCAAAGCCATTTCATAAATTCCCAGTATGGGAGGGGCGGTGGGCTGGGGGAATCCAGAGACAGAGAGACAGAAACAGAGAGAGAAGGGGCAGTGGGTGGGGGATAGAAAAGAACCTAGAGACACAGCAGCAGCTCACACTGTCTCTGTTTCTGTCTGTCTCCCTCCCTCCCTGTCTGTCTGTCTGTCTGTCTCTGTCAGTTTTGACTCTACCAGGCCAGCAGGATAACACATCCTTACATAGAAACAGGAATAAATAAAGAAGCCCCCCAGCAGCATGCATTCCTGGGGTGGTCCGAAGGACAGAGCTTTCTCCCTGCCTCAGAAGCCCTGGCCTGCGTGCAGTCCAGCAGAATTGGGGGGTCAATCTCTCCACAACTGGTGGATGGAGGCCCCACATGTGCCCTGGCCAGCAGTTCCTGCCTACCAACACCCTTCTGGTCACAGCAGCTGGAAGGACTGAAATGCCAACTTGATGGTACCACTCTCCTGCTAAGACACTCGCTGGCTCCCTATTGCTCTTAAGATCAGATCAGACTCCTCACGGTGGCCACGTCAGAAGTGGGTCCTGCTGTCCATCCCCCTTTTAGAGAGATAAACACTGAGGCTTGGAATGGAAAAAGGACTCAGCCAAATGTCTGAGTTCTGGCTCAGCTCAGAGAGTAACAGAAGCAATGGTCGGGCCTGAAATGGTAGGAGAGGGAGGTCAGATGTGACACAGGAGACCAAAGTGGGGAAGGACCTGCTAAGAGTCTCCAGGCACACAAACTCAGGGCCCACCATATCCCAACATGAACACACAGGCACCTTTATTCAAAGGAGAGAGACTCACTCAGGTCCTAGTGACTCTTAGACTACAAACAAATGTGACAAAGTTCAAGTTCTTGTTTCCAGGCTGCAAGTTCAAGGGGAGAGGGACCTGCATGTGCTGAGAAGTGACAGTGAGGGGAGAGGCAAACAGTGTAGACCCAAAGTCAACAAATTATGTTCCATACTTGGGGGCTACTTAATGGAGAGACCAAAAACACTACAAACCCCAGCCATCGCTGCATCCCAGAAAATCGATCTTCATCTGGATCCCAATTTGCCCAGAAAAGTCACAATCCATTCCTCAGCTCTGTTTAAATAGAAGATCAAATCTGTGACATAGTTTTTCTTTCCTTTCCTTTCCTTCTTTCCCCCTCCCCCTCCCTCTCCCTCCCTCCCTCCCTCCCTCCCTCTCTCCCTCCCTCCCTCCCTCTCTCCCTCCCTCCCTTCCTTTTTTTTTAATAGTAATCTTTTATTTATTTATTTATTTATTTTTATATTTATTTTTGGCTGTGTTGGGTCTTCATTTCTGCGTGAGGGCTTTCTCTAATTGCAGCAAGCGGAGGCCACTCTTCATAGCGGTGCGCGGGCCTCTCATTATCGCGGCCTCTCTTGTTGCAGAGCACAGGCTCCAGACGCGCAGCCTCAGTAGTTGTGGCCCACGGGCCTAGCTTCTCCGCGGCATGTGGGATCTTCCCAGACCAGGGTTCGAACCCGTGTCCCCTGCATTAGCAGGCAGATTCTCAACCACTGCGCCACCAGGGAAGCCCCTCCCTTCCTTTTTGTTTTTTTCTTTTTTCGCTGCGTTGTGTGGCTTGTGGGATTTCAGTTCCAGACCAGGGATTGAACCTGGGTCTTGGCAGTGAAAGTGCCGAATCCTAACCACTGGACCACCAGGGAACTCCCTGTGATATAGTTTCATATATTAAAATAATGTGAGCTTTATTCGCATTACAAAAGTAATTTGTTAACCTTATAGAAATTTTTAAAAATCTTGATAAAAGCAGAGAAAATAAAAGAAAAATTACCCAGTCCATCTGTCATAGGTTGAATATAGCATCCCCCCAAAATTCATGTCTACTGGAACCTCGGAATGGGACCTTCTTTGGAAATAGGGTCTTTGCAGATGTAATGAGTTAAGGGTCTTGAGATGTGAAATCATTCTGGATTTAAGGTGGAAGGAAAAGACAGAGAAACACACAGGGAATAAGGTGATGTGAGGAAGGAGGCGGAGATTGGAGTGATGTGGCCACAACCCAAGGATTGCCGGCAATGCCAGAAGCTGGGGAGAGAAGCCTGGGATGGTTTTTCCTGTGGAACCTTCAAAAGGAACCAGCCTGCTGACACCTGGATTTCAGTCGTCTGGCCTCCAGAGCTAGGAGAGAATAAATTCTGTTGCTTTAAACCACCCACTTTGTGCTACTTAGTTTCAGGCGCCCCAGAACACTACTTCACTGTCCTACTATTGCAATATCTGCTCTGAAACATTTGTGTGTGGCCTTTCACTCTTTTTCCTATTCACGGGAATCTTTTCTTTCTGTCTGTAGGTTTATCCAAAACACTCCACTCTTGTCAATTTACGAGAGTATAATGTGAACATTTTCCCAAATAAATACTCAGCAGTCATCACTTTCAATACCCGGACAAGAATATGTCATCATTTATTGAACAAATTTTCTTCTTTTGGACACTTAGGTCGTTTCCAATTTCTTTCTGTTGGAGACAGGACAGCTGTGAGCATCCCTGAATACGGGCACTTGGACACTCCGTGGAGTTTCCTTCAGGACAACCTAGTGTCAGGGAGTTGCTTGTCAGAGACCGTGAGACAAATATTATGGCTTTGATGATACTTTCTCAAATTACCTCCAAAGCACCTTTACAAAATGCACATCCTTTAGTTGTGTATCAGCATGTACATTTGCCATCATCCATGCCAGCCGGGGGAGTTGGCATTTTTTAACCTTTGAAACATCGAGGTATACAATCCAGCAATTCCACTTCTAGATATGCACCCAAAAGAATTGGAAAGAGGTGTTGAAACAAGTACATGTGCACAAATATTCACAGCAGCATGATTCACAGCCGCCATAGGTGGAAACAACCCAAGTGTCCACTGATGGATGGTGGATAAACACAATGTGGTCCATCCATACACTGGAATATGATTCAGCCTTAAAAAAGAAGGAGATTCTGGCACCTGCTACAACGTGGATGAACCTTGAGGACATGATGCTCAGTGAAATAAGCCAGACACAGAAGGACAAATACTGTCTGATTCCAATCACAAGAGGTCCCTAGAGGAGTTGGATCCACAGAGACAGAAAGTAGATGGTGGGGGGCAGGGGCTGGGGAGTCAGTGTTTAAAGGGGACAGAGCTTCAGTGTGGGAAGATGAGAAAGTTCTGGAGATGGATGGCGGGGATGGTTGCACGACAGTGTGAATGTGCTTAGTGCCACTGAACTGTACGCTTAAAATGGTGCAGATGGTAAATGTTTATGTTATGTAGATTTTACCACAATACAAAAACATTTTTGAATGGGATAAAAACAAGGTAAAATTTACACACAGTGAAATGCACAGATCTTAGTCTATAGTATGATGCGTTTTAACAAACGCACCGCTCCTTGTGTAAAAAGAATTCTACCAGATCGGAACGCTGTGGTTTTAATTCATGAATTCCGGTTTTTCATGTTATTGGTTATTTGCATTTCCTCTTCTGGGAATTTCCTCATTGTGGTTTTTGCTCACTGCAGCATGGTGGGCTGTTGCCAAGAACCAGACTAAACCCAACTGGCCCTCGAACTCTGCACATCTCTACGTGCTCGCGTGGACCAGTGGTCCAGGGACAATTGCGAGGTCGGAGATTGTCAAAAGAGACATGGGTGGATGACACACAGGCTTGCACAAGCCCAGCCTGTGCCTGGAAGGAGACCCCAGACCCCACATAACGCACGTCCCTGGGGAGGGGGACTGAGGTAGCAGTCCTTTTGCTCTGTTCTGTTTGCTGTGGCTGAAAATATTGTTTGCCACTGCATATAATAAAGTAAACATGCTTGTAATTTACAATCCACTGCTGGCAGCATTGTCCCCTGAGAGCAGAGTCACCTCCCCAGCCCAGGGTTGAGGACTCTTTCCCGGTTGAAATGTCCCCCTTTTCTCCCCCCACCCCACTCCCATCACTCAGATTCTGTCTCCCAGCCTTTGAGGCTCGTCCCTTCCCCTGGCAGAGGACTGAGGGTCCCTTCCCAGCTATGAGTCACCCCTGCCCTGAGGGGCCAGGTAAGTGTTGACTGGAAGATGGGGAGACAGATATATAGATGGGGACACAGGTGGACGGATAGACGGCTCGAAGGATGGAAGGGCGGGTGGAGGGTAGATGAGAGAAAACAGGTGAAGGTCTTAGAACAAGGCCTGGCACACAGTAAGCAATCAATTAAGTGTTACCTTTTGATGGGATGGGGGAGGGAGTTGGGGGGTAGACAGTGGAACGGATGAATGCCTAGGTGGTAGGAGGATGGATGAATGAATGAATGAATGAATGAAGCCATGATGGGTAAGTGAATATGTAGGCAGACTAGGTATGTAAATAAGTGTTCACATCAATATGTCAACAAATGGTTGGGTGGATTGAGGAATGGACAGATGGAAGGATGGGTGAATGATGGATGATGGATAAATCTGTGGGCCTATGGATGGATGATGGGTGATGTATTAATAGATGAATGGATGGATGGACAGACGGACGGATGGATGGATGGATAGAAGAGCATATTATAGATGGTGGATGTAAGGATGGATGGATGGATGATGGATGGATGGATGGATGGATGAATGAATGAATGAGTCATGGATGGATGATGGGTGATTTATTAATATATGAATGGATGGATGGATGGGTCTATGGATGGATGGATGTAAGGATGGACAGAGGGATTATGAATATATGAGTGGTGGATGGATGGATAGATGGATGAACAGATGGATAGACGGATGTGTGGACAATTGTCCCTGTGATTCCCACACCCAACAGGGCTCCAGGCCACCACTTCCAAGGCCTGGGTGGCTCACGGCGGCTGCACTTCCAGGCCTGGATGCAGCCGTCTGCTGCCCTCTGGGTCTCAGTCTCTCTCCACATTCTTGGGGAGACACGAGGGGGCCCAGAGTCTGCTACGCTGCCCCCTCTCACACCACCCCCCTTCCTCCTCCTCAGGAAGGGCCGGTCCAGGAGCAACGAACAAGGTGCAAGATGCAAAAAAGTAATTAATCTACGGTGGGGAGAGGAGTGTTAATACCTTGAAGACACAGGGGACACACTGTCAGCTCCCACCAATTAGTGGCCGAAACCCGTGTGGGTGCTCTTGGTGCTGCGGCCGAGTTGATTACTCTAATTAATTTTGCATCGACCCGCATGGATCTGCTGGGGAGCGCTGACTGGACTGGGAGATGGATGCCACCAGCCGGCCTGTAGCCCCCCCAGCCCCTGGCTCCCCATCCCGTAGCCACTCGGCCCCTCCTTCCCCGTCCAGTCTGCAAGGTCAAACGCCCCCTCCCCTGGCCTCCTGCATCCAGTCCACTGCCCAGGACACACCTGGACCTATGGAACAGGGTGGAGGCACAGCCAGGAGCCTGTTTCCCTGTGACAGTGGTTGGGGAGGAGCTGAAGGCATCGTCCAGGGCTGACAGGGACCCCTCAGTGGGCCTGGATACAGTTCACGGCCACTGAGGGCTGCCCGATGGGAGAGCGTATGGGCTCAGTGTTTGCAGCTAACAAAGCTTCTCCCTGCCTTGGCTTCCAGTGACAGCCAGACTCTCCTTCCCCCGTGCATGGGGGACCTCCCTCAATCAGGGGGTTTTAGTTTCCCATTCCTGATATAACAAATTGCCACCAAGATAGTGGCTTAAAAACAACACAGCCCTGGGGGTCAGAGGCCTCACGGGGCTAAATGCAGGCAGGGCTGGTCCTTCCGGAGGCTCCAGGGGAACATCGGTTCCGCCTTTTCCAGCTTCTAGAGGCGCCGCATCCCTGGCTCGCGGCCCCTCCTGCATCCTCACAGCCAGCAGCGCAGCATCTCCCGTCTCTCTCTGCCTCTGACCCTCCCGCCTCCCTCTTATAAGGACCCTGTGATGACGCTGGGCCCCCCGGGGAATCCAGGGTCATCTCCATCTCAGGGGCCTTAACTTAATCCCACCTGCAAAGTCCCCTCTGCCCCGTGAGGTGAAAAGTCCACAGGTCCCAGGACCAGGACGGGGACATCTTTGTAGGGCTGTTATTCTGCCGAACACAGGCAGGTGTCCCCATGCAGAGACAAAGCAGTTCCCTAGATCTGGTCAAAAGCTGGATACAGCCATGCCTGAAGGGACCGTTTAAGTTGTTGGGATGAACAGAAAGCCAAGACAGGAGCTCACCAACATATCCAGAGGAAACAGCGTGACTACTGACACCCTCCCCCAGTCTACTCCCCCTATCCCCATCGTGGGGCTGAATGGCAGCAATGCCAATGTTCGGTTTAGAATCACCAGAGAGGATTTTGTTGTTTACAGCTAGATGCATATTTACATATAGATACACCTATGTAACCTTCATCCCAATGAACAGCTACAGCGTCTCCATCCCCAGAACGCTCTGTCGTGCCCCCAACCAGTCTATGTCCTCTGGAAGTCATCACTACTCTGGCCTCCATCACCAAGAATCAGTTTCACCTGTTCTCGAAATTCATATAAATGGAAGTGGACGTGTGTTCTTTTGTGACTGGCTTCTTTGACTTAACAACACATCTGAGAGATGCATCCATGTACACTTTTTCCTTGCTCCGTGGTCTTCCATTGTATGAGTACCCCACATTTATGTATCCCTTCTACTGTGGATATTTGGGTTTGATGAACATCTGGATTATGTCCAATTTGGGGCTCTCATGAACAAATCTGCTATGAATGATCTCTAACAAGTCTGTTTTTGTGGACATGAGCCCTCATTTGTCTGTGGCATTCACTCAAGAGAAGAATTGCTGGGACATGGGATAAAGAGATACGGCCATACTTCTAAGTGGTGAGACCAACTTATACCCCCACCAGCAGGAGATGGGAGGTCTCACGCCTCTACTACAGGGAGGACGGACCAGCAGTCAGGAGACTCAGCGAGAAGACATGAACACTATTTTCTAGCACATGGTAGTCGTCTCAGATCTGCCTTCACCTAAGGATGATTAAAAATACGGATAAGAATCAACATGGCTATCATCAAAGAAACCACAAATAGTAATTGTTGGAACAATTAAAAACCATGGAATCGGGACTTCCCTGGTGGCGCAGTGGTTAAGAATCCTCCTGCCAACGCAGGGGACACGGGTTCGAGCCCTGGTCCGGGAAGATCCCACATGCCGCGGAGCAACTAAGCCCGTGCGCCACAGCTACTGAGCCTGTGCTCTAGAGCCCGCGAGTCACAACTACTGAAGCCCATCAGCCTAGAGCCCCTGCTCCGCAACAAGAGAAGCCACTGCAATGAGAAGCCCACGCACCACAACTAGAGAAAGCCTGCGTGCAGCAACGAAGACCCAACGCAGCCCAAAATAAATAAATACATTTATATATATATATTTAAAAAACCATAGAATGTACAACCCCGAGAGTGAACCCTAATGCAGTCTAAGGACTTGGGGTGATAATGATGTGTCCATGTAGGATGTTGACGGTGAGGGAGGCTGTGTGTGTGTGTGTGTGTAGGGCTGGGGTATAGAGTGAATCTCATATATTCTGTTTCATTTTGCAGTGAACCTAAAATTGCTCTAAAAAATAATGTATATTTTTTAAAAAAGCAAAAGAAGGGATGAAGTTACACCAGGCAAATGCAGACCAGAAAGGCAGAAGGGGCCACGATTCTGACATCAGACAAAAGTGACCTCAGGATAAAAAACCAGACCGGGGAAGGAGGGCCGTTCATAATTGTTAAGAATACAGGACACATGGAAAGACAACTATCAGGAACTTAAATGTGCCCAAGGATACTAAAGACACGAAGCTGTCACATACAGGAAACAGTGTTAGAAATACAGTAAAAAAAAAATGGGCAGATGCCTCATAATAGGTTTTAACCCCTCTCTCCTAGTACTTGTCGAAAGGAATACACAGAAAAATAAGACTGAGAAGGATCAGCCTGGTTTACATAATGAGGTCGAGCTAAAAGACACATCAAACTCTCCTGGGACAGAGGACAGAATTCTTTCCAAGACCCGTGGATCAAAAGCCAGCCACCTACTGAGCCCCAAAGAAATCCGGATCCATTCCTAAGAGTGGGAAGAACGCTGGCGATGTTTGTCAACCACAATGAATAAAACTAGAAATAAATAGCAAAGTCTTAAAAAGAACTAATTCTCGGATCAAAACAATTCCAGAGTACTTGAAAAATTATGATAATGAAACTCTTCTCCCCAAAATCTACGGGTGATGGCCAGGCACAAATCCATTGCCTTAAATGCTTTTATGGCTAAAGGAAAAAACAATGAATATAAATAAAGTCAGCATCTCAAGAAGACAACAACCCCAAAACAGAGCTAATGAAAGCAGAGGACAAATTAATAAAGATAAAAGCCAAAATTAACACGTTAGAAAAGAGAAACACAGCAGAATTAATAAATAAATCCCACGGCTGCTTCTCTGAAAAAAAGGAAAACACTCTAAAATAGATAAACCTGCTGGTGGAATCAAGCAAGAGAGAGAGAGAAGAAACACAAATGAGAATTAGGAATGAAAGACAGGCTATGAAACCATAAATACCGAGGACGTTTAGATGCACAAAGATAAAACGATGGAGGATTCTATGCTAATGAACGTGAAAACTGGGACGAAATGGATGATTTTCTTGGAAAAACATAAATTATCTAAATTGACCCCAAAAGCAGCAGAACACTTAAGGATAAACATGAGAGAGCTTTGCCCTAAGGTGAAGCCATGGGTCTCTACCCAAAATACTTGAAAAAAGATGTTCAAACAAATACTTGTTCATGAATGTTTACAGCAGCAGGATTCACAGCAGCCCAAACTGGAACAGCCCAAATGCCCATCAACAGATGATAGATAAACACCACGTGGTCCCTCCACACACGGGACCGTCACTCAGCCGTGAAAAGGAGAGAAGCACTGACACTCACTAACATGTGGACGGACCCTGAGAACACGATGCTCAGTGAGAGAAGCCAGACACAGAAGGACACACAGGGTGTGATTCCATTGATGGGAATCGTCCAGAACAGGCCGATCCACAGACACAGAGAGTGGATTCCTGGTTGTCAGGGGCTGGGGGAGGGGGTGGGGATGATGCTAATGAGGGTAGGGGTTTTCCACTGGGGTGCTGTGATATTGAAATTAATAATAATAAATATATATTTGGTCTTTGTCCCTGTTCCTGATTCAGAGCTCGTAAAATACTGGAATTTCCTAAGTGACAAGAGAAATAGAGGGGTCTTGTGTGAGTCACAATAAACCCCTTTCAACTAGCCTGAGTTTATGTTCATGAGGTGACTTTTGGACTGTCCCTAAGGACAGGGAACCAGTGATTAAAGGATGGGAACTTTCAGCTCCACCCCCCCAGACCTCTGGAGAGGGGGTAGGGCCTGGAGGTTGAGCTCACCATCACCAACAGCCAATGATTTAATCAATCATGCAACAACAAAGCCTCCATAAAAACCCAAAAGGACGGGGTTCGGACAATTTCCGGGTTGTTGAACACGTGGCGGGGGGGCTCCCAGGAGGATGGTCCCTGGAGCGTAGAAGCTCCGAGCCCTTCTGACACACCTTGTTCTATGCACCTCTTCCATGTGGCTGTTCCTGAGTCGTATCCTTTTATAAGAAACAGGCGATCTAGTACGTAAACTGGTTTCCTGAGTTCTGGAAGCCGCTCTAGGAAATTAATCGAAGCTGAGGAAGGGGTCATGGGACCCTTGGGTTTATAACACAGGTGACAGCCCGGATTTTTCCATTGCCATCTGAAGTGGGGGCAGTCCTGTGGGACTGAGCCCTTACCTGTGGGATCTGACGCTGTCTTCAGGTAGATGGTATCAGAACTGAGTTAAGAGACTTCCCTGGCAGTCCAGTGGTTAGGACTCTGTGCTCTCACTGCCGAGGGCTGGGGTTCAATCCCTGGTCAGGGAACTAAGATCCCACAAGCCTCATGGTGTGGTCAAAAAATTTAAAAAAATAAAAATAAAAGTTCAACTATTAAAAAAAAAAAAGGAACTGAGTTAAATTTAGGACATTCAGCTGGTGTCTCACAGTTGCTTGGTGTGGGGAAAAACCTCCACACTTTGCTGGCAAAAAGTGAACTGGCCTGTGAGTAGCATACTACACTGGTTTTGAAATGAGAGAGAGCCAATGGTTGCCTGGCATTGTGAATGCACTAAATGCCACCGAATTGTACACTGTACAATGGCTAATTGTGCTGTGTGGATTTCACCTCAATTTTTAAAAATATGAAACAAACAAACAAAAAAAGAGATGGTGCCTGACGGAGATGGTTTCACAGGTAAGTTCCTTCAAGGTTAAAGAAAGGAGAAGTAAACGTGATTCCATTTAACCATCCCAAAGCCTGGGAAAATGAGAAACACCCCTCAACGAGGTAACTAGTGTCCCGTGCCCCCTCCCCTTTCATGTCCACTCGGAACCTCAGAATGTCACCTTATCTGGAAATAAGGTCTTTGCAGATGTAATTAGTTGAAAATGAGGTCATACTTGGAGTAGGATGGGCCCTAAATCCAATTTGATAAGAAGTGCATGTGAAGACAAAGGCAGAGATCTGAATTACGCTGCCAAACCCAAGGGATGCCAAGGATTACCAGAGCCCCCAGAAGCTTGCAGAAAGACAAGGAGCAGACTCTCCCTCAGATACTTCCAGAAGCAACCAGCCCTGACGACACCTTGACCTCGGATTTCTGGTCCCCAGGCAGTGAGGGAGTACATTTCTGTCATATTAAGTCACCCCATTTGTGGTACTTTGTTACGGCTGCCCAGGAAATTCATATGGCCCCCCATGATCTTAACAATATCAGCAGACCCCAATACTAAACCTGCCAAAGATAAAATGAAAAAGAAATCTGCAGACCACCTCCACCCATTAAAACTGCAAAAGGACAAAACAAATTCAAATAAAATTCATCTCATCCAGGTGAATCCAGAGATATTGGAAGAAAAGCACCCTACCGTCATCAATTAAAGCTGGTTCCAGGATGGCAGAAGCTAGTCAGTGTTAGAAAATCTATTCAAATAAAAATAGACTTCACCGTCTTAATAGATCGGAGGAAATGAACCAAGGGCTCGTCAGGAGATGCCACAAACATTTGCCAGAGGTTCTAGGTAAAACGGGAAAAGGAGACTACCTTTAACGTGATGAAGAAATGGACAGGTCTGCCGGCATTGGCATCATTGTAAACCACACGAAATCTTCACAGAAGTCTCCAAGAGAGAGGTTCCCAATAGCGTCTTCTACTTGCTTCACTGGGGACCCACATGTGTCTTGGGAACAGAGAGCTGGGCATGAGGTCCATTCTAAACCCCGGAACCTGCACCAGGTAGCCCCAAATTCCTGAAGCCTGCCCCTCAAGAGTGAGGGCTGAATGGGATGGCGAGGTCCTTCTGATGGGCTCATGCCCCCTTCTGTTTTCCACGAAACCTTCCAGTAAATCCCTGCTATGGAAGGTAATTCGTCAACATCGCCAGGGTGGGTTGACCCCACCGTGGAAGTGCTAGCCAGCTCCATAAGGCAGGATAACAAAATAGCCCTCGTTAATAATGGAAGGGGCGGTAACACTTGAACCAATGCCCACGGGGGCTGTAAAATCAGGGTACAGCTGAAATAGGAAACGAAATCACTCATTGCTATTTTGGGATGGTGTCATTGGATTGCGGAAACCCCAAGAGAGTTTATAAAGCGCCATCAAGGTGTTAACGATAATTACAGTGTAAATACGCAGAACCAACAGTAGCTTTCCACAGACTGGCAACAACCCGTGAGAACATAGACTGGGAAAAAAGGATCCATTCACGATAGAATAGAGAGCAAAAACTCAAAAGGCTTTAGGGGAAAAAAAGCACAGATACTTCAGACACACACAGGACTTAAAAAAATACAAAACTATTGAAGGACAAACAATTAACATGGAATAAAGGAAGAGATGCTTCAGCTGCTGAGGGAAAAGACCCAAGAATGTAAAAAATGTCGGTTTCCTCCATATTCATCCATACAATTTTATTTCAATACCAATCAAAATTCCAATCAGATTTCTTTCCACAGGGTGAAGGAGAACTGAATAAAATTATTCTGAAGTTCATATGGCAGAATACACATTTGTGAGTTGCCAGGATTTTAAGAGCAGAGTAGTTGGGGGCAGGGGACTACTTGTTTTTGCAAGAAACTGAAATGTATTGTGAAATGACAACAATTAGAAAGTTCTGGCAGGACTTCTCTGGTGGCGCAGTGGTTAAGAATCTGCCTGCCAATGCAAGGGACACGGGTTCGAGCCCTGGCCCGGGAAGATCCCGCATGCCGCAGAGCAACTAAGCCCGTGTGCCACAACTACTGAGCCTGAGCTCTAGAGCCCGTGCTCTGCAACAAGAGAAGCCCGTGCGCTGCAACCAAGAGTAGCCCCCGCTCGCCGCAACTAGAGAACGCCCAGACGCAGCAACGAAGACCCAATGCAGCCAAATAAATAAATTAATTAAAAATAAAAATAGAAAGTTATGCTCTCATTGGCCTAAAAGCTAATCAAAGTATATGTTAGCTTTGAATATAATTGAGGTGCCTTTTCATTTTCAGCGAGGGAGGGTGCTATTGGCACAACTGTTACCATTACAGATAGAATGATGTGAGCTTTCTATTTCTCTCTTTACACCAAAGGAAACCCATTCCTGGTGGGGTTGGGGGCAGGGGTCTAAAATCTCTCACAACTGTAGAGATACTTGTAAGATATTCACTGCAGCATTCTTTGACTTGTCTTTTAAAATTGGAAATAATCTCAATGTCTGCATCAATCTGGCGCCAAATCTTCAGTCCTTCTTGGGTGAGAACTTTGCAGTGATGGGAGAGGGGTAATTCCCGCCCCTGGGTTCAACCCCGTGACCTGCAGTGGCCCAGTGGGGTGTTAGCAACTGCTACCCAAGCAGAGACCTGAAATCACCTTAACGATGTCTTCTCCATGCTCAGACGTATGTTACCCGTTGGTGTGTAAACAGTGACCCCAAACTTAGGGGCTTACAACACCACCAATTTTAATTTTTTAAAAATTTTTATTGATTGATTGATTGATTGGCCACACCGCGCGGCATTCAGCCTCTTAGTTCCCCGACCAGGGATCGAACCTGTGCCCCCTGCAGTGGAAGTGCAGAGTCTTAACCACTGGACGGCCAAGGAAGTCCCAACACCCATTTTCGAGCTCACAATTTCTGTAGCTTAGAATTTGGGGCACAAGGTAACCGGGTCTCACAAAGCTGCCGCTGAGTTGTCACCTGGGCTATGCTCCTTTCTGCAGCTCAGGGACCTCTTCCAAGCTCATGTGGTTGTTGGTCGAATTCAATACCTGGCAGCTGTAGGATCCAAGAGAATTTGCTTCTTCAAAGTCAGCAACCCAGGGAGAGGATTTCAGCTGCTTGAAACCTCTGATGGAGGGAAGATCTGGGTCCTCTTTTCGTCCAGCTCACCTGATTAGGTCAGGCCCACCCAGGGTGAATTCCCTTTTCAGTAACTCAAGCCAGCTGAGTAGGACCCTTCATTATACAATACATAAATACATTATACAATATACATTATACAATTATACATTATAGAATAAATAAATAAAATAAATATATTTAATTTTAAAAAAAGAGTGTTGTTTGATGAGTGGATAAAGAAATTGTGTTACATATATACAATGGGATATTTTTTAAATTTTTTATTTTTGGCTATGTTGGGTCTTCGTTGCTGTGCACGGGCTTTCTCTAGTTGCGGTGAGCAGGGGCTACTCTCTGTTGCGGTGCTCCGGCTTCTCATTGCGGTGACTTCTCTTGTTGTGGAGCATGGGCTCTAGGCGTGCAGGCTTCAGTAGTTGTGGCTCGCCAGCTTAGTTGCTCTGTGGCATGTGGGATCTTCCTGGACCAGGGATTGAACCTGTGTCCCCTAGATTGGCAGGCAGATTCTTAACCACTGCACCACCAGGGAAGTCCTATACAATGGAATATTACTCAGCCATAAAGAAGGATGAAATAATGCCATTTGCAACAACATGGATACAACTAGAGATAATCATACTAAGTGAAGTAAGTCAGACAAAGACAAATACCATATGATATCAATTATATGTGGAATCTAAAATATGACACAAATAAACTTATCCATGAAACAGACTCACAGACATGGAGAACAGACTTGTGGTTGCCAAGAGGGAGGGGGTTGGGAGAGGGATGGAGTGGGAGGCTGGGGTCAGCAGATGCAAACAAGTACAAATAGGATGGATAAACAACAAGGTCCTACTGTAGAGCACAGGGAACTATATTCAATATCCTGTGATAAACCATAATGGAAAAGAATATGAAAAAGAATGTATAGACGGAATTCCCTGGTGGTTCAGTGGTTAGGACTCAGTGCTTTCACTGCCGAGGGCCCAGGTTCGATCCCTGGTTGGGGAACCAAGATCCCACAAGCTGTGCAGCACAGCCAAAAAAAAAAAAAGAATGTGTATAACTGAATCACTTTGCCGCACAGCAGAAATAAATTAACACAGTATTGTAAATCAACTATACTTCAATAAAAAAAAGAATGAGTGTACTCTCAACAGGGCACACGAGCACACACACACACACACACACACACGGGGAACATTATGGAGCAGCTGCAGTACATGTGTATGAACATGGAAAGCTGCCTGGCCTCTGTTACAAAGGGAGCAAGGCAAGATGTGAAAGCAATGTGTGTCCTAGGCTCCTGTTTGTGTAAAGTCACACACGTGCCCTCCACCTGTTATCCGAGGAGCGGGAGTACACATGGTCTGATAGGCAGCCCGGCGCACACAGCCTGGTTGACCACGAGCCCGCCGTGTGAGCCTGAGTGAGCAACTTCATCCCTCCGAGCCTCCGTTTCCGCATCTGTCAAATGGTGAACCCCCCCCCCTCCCCCGCGCAGGGCTCCTCTGAGGATTAAATGTGGTACATGATGAGAAAAGCGCTTAGAACAGCACTTGGCATCCAGTAGGCAGCCAATAAGGATGGGTTTAATTCTTACTGAATGCACTTCTGTATTGTTTGAATTCTTTGATGACAAGCATGTGCAAGACAGTAAAATGGAGATAAATAAATCCCAGGTGGAATACATTTCTAAACATAAGTAATGAAAGCACAGATGTATCGGAAGGACAAAGAACAATCTGAGATAGTCAGATGTATATCATTTGGGGGAGAGGAAGACTTCCTTAGCAAGAAACCAAAGGCAGAAAGTATAAAGGGAGAAATTGGGCTATGTGAAAAATAAAACACCAGAAGCAAAAATAGAAAGCTGATAACAAACCTAGAAAAATATGAAAACATGAATGGCAACGTTCGTGTCTTCAATCTGTAAAGAGATCTTACAGCTTAAGAAAAAGCTTAGGTACCCCCAATGAAAAATGGGCAAAACATCAGAACAAGCAATTCACAGAAGCAGTGACAAATGACCAAAATGAGATAAGATGATTAGAATAAGATGCTATATCCTCCATATTAGAGCAGCAACACTAAAAAGAATAATGATACCCACCACTGGAACAGATGTGGGTGTCTCCTGTCCTCTGGTGAAAGTAAATGTGGAGAGCCTTTCAATAAGATGATTTGGTGACAATTCTGAGAAGCCTTCTTTTCAAATGACTGTCCTTTAACTTGTGAAACCATCAGAGAAGACGTGGTACAGATATTCATCACAGGATCGCTCTTAAGAAGAGAAAATTATTATAAAGCCTTAAATGAGAGGTGGCTAATTAAATAAAATTGGATAGTCAGAAAGTTAACCATAGGGACTTCCCTGGTGGTGCAGTGGTTAAGACTCCACGCTCCCAATGCAGGGGGCCCGGGTTCGATCCCTGGTCAGGGAACTAGATCCAACATGCATGCCACAACTAAGAGTTTGCATGCCGCAACTAAGGAGCCCGCCTGCCGCAAGTAAGACCCAGCACAACCAAAATAAATAAATAAGTAAATAAATATATATATATATATTTTTTAATAAATTTGTTTGTTTGTTTTTGGCTGTGTTGGGTCTTCATTGCTGCACACAGGCTTTCTCTAGTTGTGGCTAGCGGGGGCTACTCTTTGTTGCAGTGTGCAGGTTTCTCATTGCGGTGGCTTCTCTCGTTGCGGAGCACAGGCTCTAGGCGCGTGGGCTTCAGTAGCTGCGGCCCGCGGGCTCAGTAGTTGTGGCTTACGGGCTCTAGAGCACAGGCTCAGTAGTTGTGGTGCATGGGCTTAGTTGCTCCGCGGCATGTGGGATCCTCCCAAACCAAGGATCGAACCCGTGTCCCCTGCATTGGCAGGCGGATTCTCAACCACTGCGCCACAAGGGAAGCCCCAGTAAATAAATATTTTTAAAAATTTAACCATAGAATCACCATATGACTCAGCAATTCCACTCCTCGGGATGTACCCCAAAGAATTGAAAACAGGTGTTCAAACAAATATGTGACCACATGTGTTCTCAGCAGAATGATTCACAACTGCTAAAAGGTAGAAACGGCCCAAATACCCATCCGTGGATGATGGATAAACAATGTGGTCCCTCCACACATGGGAATATCACTCAGTTGTGAAAAGGAGTGAAGCACAGACACTTGCTACAGTGTGGACGGATTTTGAGAATACGGTGCTCAGTGAGAGAAGCCAGACACAGAAGGACACACAGTGTGTGATTCCACTGATGGGAAATGTCCAGAACAGGCAGATGTGCAGACACAGAGTGGATTCGTAGTTGCCAGGGACTGGGGGAGTGACTGCTCATGGGGATGGGGTTTCTCTTCTGGAATTTGATAGTAGAGTTGGTTGCACAACTCTGAATATGCTAGAAACCATTGAATTGCACACTTCAATATGTTTAATTTTATGGTATGTGAATTTCATCTCAATCTTAAAAAAGAGGAAAAGAAAAGAAACTCAGTTATGTCAGCAAGCACAATACTGTTAGCAAAAATTGTAGAAAAGATGGATACCTACTGGCCTAAAAATATTCTCAATATTACATTAAGTGGGAAGAAAGACTGAAAAACAACATTTTGATTCCCTGTTTATAAAAATGGGTGTATTCGTATCCCTAAGCATATCTGCATGAAAAAAAGCCTGAACTATTATGGATCAAAGTAAGAGAGGTCTAAATGTGATATGAAATACTGCATGGGATTCTGGAACAGAAAAAGGATATTACCAAAAACCTGGTGAAATCCAGATCAAGTTTATAAGATATAAATGTGTTAATTTCTCGGTCGTAACACACACACATCAGTGACAAGATGTTTCCATGAGGGTAGGGGCTGGGGTGGGGTTCCCTGCCTTATCTTTGCAACTTTTCTGTATGTCTAAAATTATTCCAAAATACAAAAAAACTTTTTTTTTTTTTTTTTTTTGGTGCCAAAAGCTGAGAATTTTTTTTTAAGGGAGAGAACTGCTGTTTCAGTTCTAAGGCATGAAATTACCAATGATTAGATTTCCTCCGTTCTTTTCAATATTTTCTAATTATTTCTGACCCTGGCGACATATTACTTTTTTAAACAGAAAGAGCTGCTAATCTTTTAGTGCAGGTCACAGACAATGTATGAAGCCACTTTTGCAAACTTCTTTAATATTTATGTACAATTATTTTCCACAAATGTACACGTC
This sequence comes from Balaenoptera ricei, assembly GCF_028023285.1. Taxonomy (NCBI): domain Eukaryota; kingdom Metazoa; phylum Chordata; class Mammalia; order Artiodactyla; family Balaenopteridae; genus Balaenoptera; species Balaenoptera ricei. Next base: position 180,767,975 of record NC_082641.1, read on the forward strand.
TGTATGGGAGAAATCTTGAAAGTCTCTCTCTGGAACGGTGGGATGGATATTTTTGGTTGTAGGGGATGATGGCCCTCATTTTAATACATTTTTGCCACCACAGACATGCAGGGTTTGTGTAATAAAAAATAATAACGGGATTTATTTTTCTACCCACGAATTTCCCCCATGGCCTCCTGCGAATTTTCCCAATGACCTTTCCCAATACCCACAGTAATTGATCCTTAATCAGATATTCAAATGTGTGCTTCGAGGGAAGACACAGTGATTCGGCAACTTTGATGATGAAGAATATTTCTTTGCCTTCCTCTCCCACCCTGCCTGCTGCTACTTGCCTCCTAGCACCCCTGCCCCCCAGATTTCCCAGCCCAGCCCCCTTTGCCCCCTGCCCCACTGGAGTCTTGCAAATATCTTTTGGTTTTAAGAGTTCCCCAGGGAAGCCTTGTTCTAAATGAGGTGTAAAAATCTAAGCGGCACACACACACAAAAAAAATAGCGAGAGGTTGGAATCAATACCCTCTTCACAGCTGCATCGATTAACAACCATATTCTTCATTTATTAATTATGAAGGGGGATTTCAGAGCCGCCATCTCCTTCTTTTGCTGTGACATGGCGGCCCCCCCATCCCTGCTTCCGGCGGCTGCCCCCCTCACCTGAGGCCACCCTGGGTCTGGGACCCGTGGCACCCTGGCTCTGCATCCCCCAGGCCTGGGAGAAGAGGAGGGAGACAAGCACCTGCCCCCACCTGCCAGTGCAGCCAGGAACAGAGAGCTTGGGAATCAGTCTTGCAGCAAATGATTCTAATTTCTTGGCTTCTTTGCTGTTTTTTTTCCCCGGTCTCCCCCATTAGAACAGAAGCTCCGTGAGGGGCCTCACCAGCTTTTTCCCTGCCGTGTTTCAATAAAGATCTGCTGAGTGATCCTGCAGGTGGAGTCCAAAGAGAGAGGGCAGCCGGGGTGGGGGCAGTGAGTGTCAGCCCTTGTCTGGGCTGAACCTGGTTGTTACACGAGGACAAAATGTCCTTGGTCTGGGAACTCATGGGGCGGGGGCCAGCTCAGACTCACCTTTATCCCCACAGGGCAGCATCACCATGGCCCAGAAGGGACCACGGAAAATGCCTGTGGTGGATGAATGAATGGGTGAATTGATAAATAGATGGGTGGGTAGGAGGGTGGTTGGATGGGTGGGTGAGTAAGAGGGTTAATGAATGAATGGGTGTGTAAATGGATGGGTGGGTAGATGGGCAGATGGATGTGTGCTTGCGTGGAAATTGGATGATGGGAGGAAGGATGAGTGGATGGCTAACAGGATAGATAAATGGAGGGACGACTGGACGGATGAATAGGTAAATGCATGGGTAGGCAGGTGAATGGCTTGGTGGACAGATGGATGGATGGATGGGTGGGTGGATGGATGGATAGAGGAATAAAGTGGATGGATGAATGGGTGGAATAGATGGGTGAATCACTAGGTGGATGGATGGGTCACTGGGTATGTTGGTGAATGCATGGATTGTTGACTGTATGGGTGGGTGGATAAAGGGATAAACAAATGGATGTATTTATGGATGGGTGAGTTGGTGAATGCATGCAAGATGGGTGAAAGGTTTGGTGAATGTATGGATGGGTAGGTGGGTGAGTGGTTAGGTAGATGAGTGAATAGGAGTGTAATGTGTGGGAGAATGGATAGACAAATGGGTGTATGGGTATGTGGATGGATGGATGGATGGATGGATGGATGGATGTGTGGATAGAAGGATAGATAAGTGGATGGATGAATGGGTGGAATAGGTGCGTGAATCACTAAGTGGATGGATGGATGGATGGATGGATGAATGGGTGGGTGGATGGGTATGTGGGTGAGTAGATGGGCAGATGAGTGAATAGGGGTGTAATGTGTGGGGGAATGAATAGACAAATGGGTGGATGGATGGATGGGTGGCTAGAAGAACAGATAAATGGATGGATGAATGGGTAAGAGGATGGGTGGGTAAATCAATGGGTGAGTAGGCAGAAGGACTGATGGATGGATGGAAGGATGGAGGAGGCATTGCATGAATGGGTACGTTGGTGAATGTATGGCTTGTTGACTGTCTGGGTGGATGGGTGGGTGGATACTGCACGAGTGTCTTGGTGAAAAGGCGGATGGGTGGGTGGGTTGAGTGAATCGATGAGCAGGTGGATGGATGGATACTCCGATGGGCATGGTGGTGAATGTGTGGATGAGTGGGCACGTGGGTGGGTGAACAAAGGTGCTTAAGTGGGACTATTCTACACCGGTTACTCTCTTTCCAAGTATTAACTGTACCTGTGCAGGTGCTGTGAGAGGAAAGCTCCTGCTGGCTCAGGAGCAGCAAGCGATTCTCAGAATAGGACGGCACGGGGGTCGGGGGAAGGGGAGGCCTACGGCAAAGTGTGGCAAGAAGCAGAAGTAGCCACTGGACTTGGAGCTGGCAGCAGGGCCAGGCCTGGGAGGGGAAGAGCAGGATTCCAGACAAGGAGAGATGCTTGCAGGGGTGGGAAGCCTGAGACCAGCCTCTGCTCTCCCAGCCCGCCCTCCTTCCCGAGGGACCCCCTGACACCGAGCTGGCCCCTCCCCGCCCCCCACCTTCCAGGGCCCCCCCTCCCCGGCTCTGTGCACACTGCACCTCCCCCCTTCCCTTGCCCTGTCTGTGCCCTCCAGCCCCCATCTCCTCCCGGCCGATTGCTGGAGGAGAGGGGGCGGCCTTGCGCGGGGTGCTGGGGTGCAGAGCCTCGGGCAGCGGGAGCTGTCAGCGCCGGATCGTGGGGAGGGGCGCCTCCGCCCGAGGTCGATGGGAGCGGGGGCCCGGGCTGTGGTTTACACTGAATCCACGAAAATCACCGAAGCTTGAAAAGTGCTCAATACGCCATCGATCGCTCTCTGCTGATCGGCGCGGCCGCCGCAGTGGACTGGGGGCAGGGACCGGGCGAGCAGACCGGTCTCCCACCGCAGAGACCCCACGCGCCCGCCCCCACCCACCCCGGGCCTGGGGAGAGCATCCCCCAGTGCACGTGCAGGCCCCCAAATCCTTCCCTGGCTGTTGTGGGTGACATGAAATTAAGACAGAAAACCTGGCTCGTCCACTGCTAGGTTGTGTGACCTTAGTGCGTTTCTAACCTCTCTGGGCCTCGGTTGTTGCCTCTGTAAAATGGGTGTGGTAACCCGTACCCCAACGAGAATTCCTGACTTACTTGCTGTCTATGCCTTCTGCATTTCCTCCCATCTTTGGGGTGCTTCTCCTCTCCTTCTCAGCTGGGGGGAAGGGTTTCAGGAAGAGGGAACAGCATGTGCAAAGGCTTGGAGGCTGGACGCCACATAGGGCGTTCAGGACAAGCGACTGGGACCTGTCTTTGGAAGGAGGGTGCACGGTGTTTGTGGCAGCTTTAGCTTTTAATCCCGGAGGTAAAAGAGAGCCTCTGGAGGATTTGGAGTGACAAGTGGCTCAGCAACTTTCCCTCCAAAGCTATGCCTCAGCCCTGGTGTACCCTGGCCTCCCCTGCCCCACCCCCAGGGCGCATTGGTCACCACTTCCTGCCCTAACCTCACACTGGCTCCCCCAGAGACCTTTCAAGGCCAGCTCTGAACTGGCCCCTCCCCTGCTCTAAGCCTTCCTATAGCTCCCCGACGCTGGTCCAGGCACCTTAGCTGGACGGCAGCCTGTGACATGTCCCGCTGCACGTCTAGCCACACGCCAGCCAGCCAGCGGGGCTAGAGCTGCCCCAGCTGCTGTCACTTGTGCTCTCATCCCACCCGGACTTTGTCCTGCTAGGAGTTCTGTCCCCACCCAGTGCACCTACTAAACCCCTCCTCATCCTCCAAGCCCCGCCCCGGGGCCCCCTTTGTGCTGTGTCTGATTCTGTGTCCCCCAACCATGATTGATGGGGTGCTGGGGGGCATTTGTAGCAGACACTGGGGTGGGGGCTTTGGGGACACAAAGCCAGAACCTTCCTCCCACAGTCAGGGAAGCTGAGGCCCACCTGGGGGGGGTCCTACCCCCCTCAGCTCCCTCTTGCCTTTGAATCCAGTCCCCAACCCACCCCCAGTGTGACCCCACCTCACCGGTTGCCAAGAGGGAGACAGAAAAGAGAAAAAAAGAGAAGAGACAAGTGAAGGGGCTTCCCTTCCCCCACTCCTTTCACAGGACACCCCCCTTTCTGGTCTCTTACATGAGTCCCCCCTCACCCACCCTGGAGTCTCAGCCCCACTCCAGGACCCCCATCTGACCTCTGCTGGAACAGGGGCTGCCCTCTCCCCACCCCTGTGTCCTTCTCCTCAAAGGTCAGGCAGTTAATTTCATTCCTGTGTATCTCTCACACCTCGATGATTAATAATTGAAGAAAATGTATTTCTTTGGGGGCCCAGAATAAATCAGAAATAAGTCCAGCATTCACATGCTGCTTAAGGGCTGGGGATGCCTTGGGGGGGTGGGGAGGAAGAGGCAGGAGAGGGAGTGTGGGCTTCTGAGGGTCTAGCAGCCGTGAGGATACTCAACAATCATTTCAACATCATCATCATAACAGCAACAGCAAGTTCACTGAAGACTTGCTCTGCATACAAAGGCACTGTGCTTTTGAAAGAAATGAGCTCACTGCCCCCATTTTACAGACGAGGAAACTGAGGCCCAAATCAGGAAACTGTCTTGCCCAAAGTCACACAGCTGGGATTCAAACTCAGGTGGGTCTTGTGCCATACCTGGGGCTCTGTCCAAGACCCCCTCTGGTATATTCCCTTCAATTGGGGTCTTGAGGCCCATGTGGGGTTGGATGGAGGATGCTTGGCCCCATATGGGGTCTGTTTGCTGCCCCAGGACTTGCCACATGGAAGTTAATGAGGTCAAAAGTCACCAAGGTACACCCATGTTCACAGCGGCATTATTCACCATATCCCAAAGGTTTGGTGTTCATCAACGGATGACAGATAAACGAAATGTGGTCCATCCATACAATGGAATTGTTATGTACTACTCAGCCATAATAAGAGTGAAGCACTGACACTTGCTACAACATGGATAAACCTTGAGGACATGATGCTCAATGAAATAAGCCAGACACAAAAAGACAAATACTGTCTGATTCTGCTCACAGGAGGTCCCTAGAGAGTCAGATCCACAGAGACAGGAAGTAGATGGTGGGGGCCAGGGTCTGGGGGAGGGGGTGGGGAGTCAGTGTTTCATGGGGACAGTTTCAGTTTTACAAGATGAAAAGATTTCTGGAGACAGATGGTGGGGATGGTTGAACAACAATGTAAATGTACCTAATGCCACTGAACTATGCACTTAAAATGGTTAAAGTGGTAAATTTTGTTATGTATATTTTACCACAATTTTTAAATTTTCTTAAAAAAAAGGAACAAAGCACTGACACACACTATAACATGGATGAACCTTGAAATCATGAAGCTCAGAGAAAGAAACCAGACACAAAGGGCCACATAGTGTGTGACTCCATTTATATGAAATGTCCACAATAGGGAAATTCAGAGACAGAAAGTGGATTAGTGGTTGCCAGGGACTGGGGGAGGGGCGGCGGAGGAGTGGATGGTGGGGGGGGTGATGGCTATTGGGGACAGGGTTTTATTTTGGGGTGATGAAAATGTTTCAGAGCTACATAATAGTAATGATCGCACAACATTGTGTATGTACTAATTACCACTGAATTGTACACTTTAAGATGGTCAGTTTTATGTTATATGAATTTCACCTCAACTGCAAAGAAAAATATACCATGAGGGCTGCCCATTCCCATCTCTGGGCATCTGTCTATGTTTTGGTGATACTGCCTCCCCTCCCCACACCTGAGGTGGGTAACAAACTTTAAATGCTTTTTATCCAGTTTCAGACATGTGGCAGTGGGGAGGTCTTTATTTTCCATGTTCTGATCCCCAACTGATTTCATCCTGTTCCATTTACCCTGTGCTATTTTGCTGTTTGCCAAAAGAACATGTGCTGGGGGACTTCCCTGGTGGCGCAGTGGTTAAGAATCCGCCTGCCACCCTGGTGGCGCAGTGGTTAAGAATCCGCCTGCCAGTGTAGGGGACACAGGTTCGAGCCCAGGTCCAGGAAGATCCCACATGCCGCAGAGCAACTAAGCCCGTGCGCCACAACCACTGAAGCCCGTGCGCCACAACCACTGAAGCCCATGCGCCTAGAGCCCGTGCTCCACAACAAAGAAAAGCCACCGTAATGAGAAGCCCGCACACCGCAACGAAGAGTAGCCCCCCTCTCACCGCAACTAGAGAAAGCCCGCACACAGCAACGAAGACCCAATGCAGCCAAAAATAATAAATAAATAAATAAATAAATAAATAAATTTATTTAAAAAAAAAAGAACATGTGCGGGTATTAGCCTTGCTTCCCAAGGGAAGGGGATTGATAAAGAGATGTCTCCTCCTTGGGGGTAATGCTGGGTGGGTATCAGAGGTGATGGAGGAGGAGAAATTTTAATGACATGGAAAGATACCCATGTGATAAAGTGAAAGACACTGACCACATGACAGCCGGAGGTCACATGAGCCCATTTTGGTAAAGCCTCGGGCCTCTGTCAGCATTTCCCTGCGATCCTAGCCCGGAGCCAGTTGTATGAAACAATGTCCTGAGACCATGCAGAAGGCCATACCACCATACCTGCCTCCCTCCATGCCCACCCAGTGAATCAAATAATGTCCTCCAGAAGTCATGTCCACCCGGAACCTCAGAATGTGGACTTATTTGGAAATACAATCTTTGCAGTTGTAATTAGCTAAGATGAGGTCATCCTGAATTAGGGTGACCCTTAAATCCGTGACCGGTGTCCTTATGAAAAGAGGAGAGACACACAGAGACACAGAGAGAAGATGGCCATGTGACGACAGAGGCAGAGTCTGCAGTGATGTGGCTACCAGCCAAGGGATGTCAGGATAGCTGACAACCACAAGCAGCTGGAAGAGGCAGTAAGGATCCTCCCCTAGAGCTTTAGGAGGGAGCACAGCCCTGTGACACCTTGATCTCAGAAGAAGGGAAGGGCCTCGATCCTCCAGGCATGTTGGCCTCGTTTTTCCTGTTTCCTCATCTGTAAAATGGGGACACATTACCCAATGCACAGGATTTTGAAGAACCTGTACTCTTGCACGTGCAAAGCACTTAGTGAAGTCTAGCTCTCTGTCAATGCTCAATAAATATTGTGAAAAAGATGAATCCGACGCAGAAACAAGCGAGGGGGAGGAGTGGGGACCGCCCTGAATCTGTAACAGGTGCAGTCTCCAAGCCAGTGACTTTTCCTCTCTGGGCCTCGGGGTCCCCATCTGAGAACAAAACATGGCTGATGCCAACTGATAAACAAAGAGCTTAATGGGACACCTTGCAGACCCCTACCGGGCAGGTACTACTTTACCCCACGGTACAGGTGGGAACCCTGAGGCCGGAGCCCACCTGCCCCAGGTCACTCAGCCGGTGGGTGGTGGGGACAGGATGGTACCCCGGGGTGACCCCTGCATGCACCTCCGGGATGAAACTGGGCACCAACTGGCCCCTTTGGCTGGGATGTTGGGAGATTATAAGTGGATGGTCCAGCGCTGGATGAACGTGAGCTGCTGCTGCTGCTGCTGTTGTTGTTGTTGTTATTATTATTGAAAGGAGCAGGAGGGGAGGAGGTGGTGGATGGCGGGGCACCACCCCCCCTTAAGCCCTTTTCCGAGCTTATTAAGAGCCTCGGGCCGCGGCGATCGATGGCCACTGGGCGCCGGCTGCAGCATCCCTCCCGGCCGCGGGCCGCGCATGCGCACGGGTGCCGGATTGATCGTGGCCGCCTCGGATCCATCGCGCGTCGGCCCGCCTCTCCTCCCGGCCCGCGTTGCCCAGCAACAGCAGCTCGGCGCGCTCCCATTGGCCGGCGGCGCGCGGGGCTCCCCGGCTGCGCGTGGTCAGTTGGTCAGCGCGGCCGCGGCGTGGCCGAGGGCCTGGCTCCGGGCGAGGGTCGATGCCGCCTCCCGTCTGACCTTTCCCGGCGTGGGGAGGGAGATGCAGGCGGGAAGGGGGCCTGGGGAGGACGGAGCAACCCGGCCGGTCTTGGAAAAAAGTTTATTGACCCGTGTCTTATCTCGGGGACGCACGGCTTCCTGAGGTGGGGGCGACTGAATAGCCAGGGTAGGAGGTGAGGAGGCGGGGCGAGGACCCCTCCCCAGCTCTCCCCTGACCCCAGCATTCACGGGGCTGCATCTGCGAACCCTACCTGGCCATCTCCCTGGGCTGGCTGGCCCCATTCCCTTGCTGGAAAAACCAAGACTCATAAGAGCGCAGTGGCTTGCCTGATTCACAGGTCATAGGATGAAGGTGGGCCTGCCACCCAGAAAGTGTGGCTCAGGGGCTTTGGATTCTTTCTGCCACATCTGTGTGACCACTAGTCACCAACCCCCACCCCCCCGCAAAGGAGGTAGAAACATTTATGCAGTGCTTACTGGGTCCTACACACTGGCTGCCCCTGTAAGGAAGGACAATGATTTAAACTATAATATAATGTTGAAATTAAGGGCTCGGGGATGCTGTGGGATCTTCCTGTTTAAAGGGCACCCCCCCTTCACAAAAGTTCAGGGAGGTCCAGACTCAAGGGTACAGACTTCAGAAAAGACACTGGTTATTTTGAAGGGGGTGGGGGTATGTGTGCTGCCCTAAACCTTCCAGTTAAAAAAAAATCCCAAAGCGCCCAACAGTCAATTGGGTTTATTAAAATGAACAATTGGATTTTGTTAAAGGAAGATTTTTGGAAAAATAAAGATGCTGTTTATAATAAAATGGTAGGGTTCTTGGCATGGGGCAAAAAATATTTCTTTGAGGGTGAGAAACAGGAATGAATTATTTGATGCAAATATGTGATTGTTAAAAAAATTGAATGTACATAATAGTTTTAATATGCATCCTGTACCAAGTCCAGTGCTGAGAGATTTATTTAAATGATCTCAATTAATCCCCGCACACACACACCCACAGATCAGCGTGGTTTTGCAGAGGTAGAAACTCTAAATTCAGTTCTATAACCACTTTAAAAGGAACAGAAGAGGACACAACCATTGGCCACAGGCTCACCCACCTAAAATCAGCTGCGGTCATTCTGCTCAGGCCTCCTCCCTGGCTTCTGTGCACAGTACAGACACGCTTTACAAAGCCGCCAGCCTCCCCGGGTTTTGCATTTATTTTATTTTATTTTTCGCATCATACTGCACCCAGTCTCCTTCCCTGGCCTTTGCGTTTCTAATTCTTAGCAGCTGAGGAAGCTTGCATTGACCGGTGGAGTGTGTGGGGTTATTTTTGAAAGCAGATGCTGGAATTCAATTTTTATTTTAACCTGGTTATTGAGTGGGGTGGGGGAGGGAGAGGCTGACCAATTCGTGTGCAAGATGAAAAAGCTGGATTTTATCACAGGCTGAGCAATTTTGACAATGGCTTCTTGGGTTTGTGACGTGTGAGTGGTTCCGAGGCAGTCCTGAATGCGTGTGCGTGAGTGTGCAAATGTGGGTGCATTTGAGTGTGTGAACGGAACGGGTGTGAGTGTGTGTATGTGTGTGCACTGTGTGAGGGGGCGGGGAGAGGGAGGGGGCAGAGGTTGGTCTGTGCACCTGACCGTGTATTCTTAGTGTGCGTGCACGGATGTGCGAGGGTGAGTTGGTACGTGTGTGTGGTGTGGGTGCATGCATGCGTGTATCTGTGTGTGTGCCTGTGAGTGTGTGGGTGACGTGCAGGAGTGTGTGGGAGGATGCGTGTGTGAGTGCATGCCTCTGCGCGTGTGTGTGAGAACTGTGCGTGCCCGTGTGTGAGTGGTTACAGGTTACATAGGTGTGCATGTGCTTGGGATCACGTGCCTTGTTGGTGCACATGCGTGAGTGCGTGAGGCTGTGTGTCTGAGCCTCCGCCCCTCCTGCCTTCCTCACTCCTGCCAAGCTCAGCTCCCGGCTTCCTGAGACCGCTCTGCCCCTGCACGGCCTCCCTGCCTTGTCTCCTGATGCTCCTGCCGCAGGGACACGGGTCCGTACCTCTTCACTGCTGACCTGCTTATCCTCTCCCGAGCCTCAGGGGCCCCACTCGGGACAACATGCTGAGATGCATTCATTCCATAAATGTTCGCCTCCCCTGGGCGCTGTCTGAGGGCAGGGGCCCACGTCCAAAGCATGGCTCGGTCCTCAGTCCCCAGAGCCCAGGACAGGACGACCGGACGAGAGTACGACACCTGTAGATAAGAACAGCGGCCTGGACTATAGGTGCCGGCACACTGTGCCAAGGGCGGCGTGGAAACCCCCTTGATGGATGGGGAAACTGAGGCCCAGACGAGAGGTCCCCTCACCCCGGGATGTGCCTCCCACCCCTTCCAAGCACTGGCCCTGCTGGGTGTCAGCTGTCCTGGAACACTTTCCCTGTCGGACCTGGCCGGGCGCATGGATTTCCGAAGCCATCTCTCCATCTGGCAGCTTTATTAACCTGATTCGACTGATTGAGTGATTGACGTGTTTGCTTATTGGTTACTCCTGCCCCTCGAGGGACCCAGACTAGAAGCCCCCCACCTCCATCTCCATCAGCCCATGAGGACAGGGGACACCAGGACCCCCTCACAGGCCCATCACACACACAAACAATTACTCACAATTAAACACTTGTGGTGATTGGGCCCATTTGAGTGGATCTTTCCAGAAGATGATGTGCCAACATCTAACAAAAAATTAAAAGCCAAATTGAAAATACGAGCTTGGTGAAGACAAGAACTTTTATCTGTCCCCTTCCTCCCTGGGTCCCGAGCCCCTTAAAACCATGCCAAGCACACAGTAGGTACTCAATAAATAGTAAATGAATTCCCCTGGCCTGTGTTCTTGCTGCTAGAAATGTATCCTATGGGGGCATGCACAGTGGGACAATATTTATGTAAGAGTATGTTCCTAGAGGCATTCATTGTTCCAGCAAAAATCTGGAAACAGCCTAAAAGCCAGGGATAAGATGCTCTTGAAATCAGTTACAGAGTGCCAGCAGCTCCGAGAACTCTACGGCTGTTCCAAAGACGAGCGCCGCCCAGGCAGCAGCACTGAATATTCCTACGATGTATTCAGTGCAAGGGCTAGTTGCCCCAAAGGAGCCAGCAACTTATGTCCGCACAAAAACCTGCACAGTGGTGTTGATGGCAGCTTTATTCCTAACTGCCCAAACCCGGAAGTAACCGAGATGTCCTCTTCTAGGTGGACGGATAGTCCAGAAGATGCAATGTTACTCCACACTAAGAAGAAAGCTGTCAAGCCACGCATAGAAAGACACGCAGGAGCCTGAAGTGCACGTGACCGAGAGGAAGAAGCCAGTCTGAAAAGGCTACATGCTGTGATTCCAACCCTGGGACATTCTAGAAAAGGCAGGACTCTGGAGCCGGGGGAAGGATCAATGGTGCGGGGATTGGGGGGAGGAGGGATGAATGGGCGGGGCCCAGAGGGGTTTTAGGGCTACAAAACCATTCTGTAAGACGCTGTAATGCTGGGTGAACAGTATTATGTCATGAAAGCCCATAGAACTTACAACACAAAGAGTGAGCTTTAATGTAAGTTGTGGACCTTAATGTGCCATAACAAGGGACCTCAGACTGAGTGGCTTAAACAACAGAAATGATTCCCTCCCAGCTCTGGAGGCCAGAAGTCCAAGATCAGGGCATGGGCAGGGCTGGTTCCTTCTGAGGGCTTGGGGGACCATCTGTTCCAGACCTCTCTCCTGTTTCTGGGGATCGCTGGCGATCCTTGGTGACCTTGGCTTATAGAAGCACCACCCCAATCTTGGCCTTCATCTTCACATGGTCTTTTCCCTGTGTGTGTGTTTCTATGTTCAAATGTTCCCTTCTTATAACGACACCAGTCACGTTGGATTATGACCCACCCCAATGCCTATCTTAACTTGATCTTCTGCAAAGACCCGATTACTAAATAAGGTCACATTCACAGGTGAACTTCAGTGTCTTTTGCAAGGGACAAAATTCAACCGACAACAATCACTTTAATGTATTAAGGTCAGTTCATTAATTGTAGCTCGTGTACCACACCGATGGTAATAATAGAGGACGCTGTGTGTGTGTGTGTGTGTGTGTGTGTATGGATATAGGAATTTCCTACACACTGTTCACTTTTCCTGTGAATCTGAAACTATTCTAAAAAGCACAGTCTATTATTAAAAAAAAAAAAAGCTAGGTACTAAACAGTGAGAAGAGATGCTCAAATTCGAGCAAAGCAACGGGGGCACATCTATGTGTGGGGCTCGTACAGATACAGGACACAGAGGCTGCCAAGCTCGTCCTCCTCCTGCCACCAAGCCTTTGCATATGCTGTCCCCACTTCACTGAATTCACTCCTGCTCCACTTACAGCTCTCAAGGCAAATATGTCCTCTTCTTGGGGAGCCCCCAGGCTGCCTGTCCAGCCCCCGGTCCCCCTTTCAGCCCCCCTTAGTCTGGGTCAGGCTTTAAGGTCTGTCATCCCCAGACTGAACTCTCCTGCTGCCCCTGCGCCCCGTCCAGTCCTGGCGCACAGTAGGTGCAGTAAAGATCCTTTCAGCGATTATAAGATTAAAATAAATGGAGACTCCACAGCCTCTTGTAGCAGGAACTCAGCAAATGGGATCACTGTTTGAAGGGTTATTAGCAGCCATCAGGAGCACCCCCTCCATGAGCCCCCGCAAGCCTGAGGGGGGAGGACAGAGGCCCCTTTAAGGGTCCACCGCCACCCGGCACCCACCCACCTGATGAGGCTCAAGCAGCCCATTAAGCGATTTTTTTCCTCCACTTACAGCTAGCGGCATCGACAGGGATACTCAATATCTGAGGGGCCGCTGGCCTTGGAAGAGAGATTGCAGCCACCTCGATAAAATATTCCCTCTTGTCAGCGCCTCCCCCACCCAGCCGAAGCTGCGTGTCTGATCCCCTCCCCTAATGAGCTCTGTTCTCTCCCCTCCAGGAGGATGAGATGCTGCCCCCTCCCAGGCTTTCAAGCTCAGCTCAAGGGTTGAGGGTGGTGGTGGAAGGAGAACCATTCCCACTTCCCATCTGTCCAGATTCTGGTGGGGTCACCTCCCGCAGGAAGTCCTCCAGGACCACCCGAGTCAGGCTCTGGATTCCTGCAGCCCTGCTTTGGGAGATGGGAGGCTGGGGTACATAGAGGGGCCGGGGACTGAGTGGGGTCACCCAGCAGTGTCCAGATGCCACCACTCTCAATTGTCCATTTGCTCAACAGAGAGGGAGGCAGAGCTGGGCTCTGGTACTCCCAGCCCTGTGGGGCTAACATGAGGGGCCAGGTAAGATGGGGTGGGGTGCCGGAGCTACAGAGCAGGGAGGGACCAGACAGGGTGCAGAGCTAGAGGGAGCCCCCTCAGGATGCGATGGCAGCAAACTGGAGGGTGGGCTCGTCCAGCCTGCCTGGGGAGGGGGGACATGGGGTCTGAACGCTGTGGCAGGGGAGGAATCTCAGCTGGCCAGGTTGGGGGGGAAACCCCCTCCCCAGACCGAAGACCTCCGGTTCTAGCTTCAGCACCAAGAACAGCTCCCCAGTCCTCTCTCGATGGGAGGGGACCTCATTCGTCAGAACGTAGGACCTCTGAGAGACACCTCCCAGGACCTCCTTGGGCCTCAGTGTCCCCAGTAAGATGAGAAAAATGCCTCATCCTGGTGGTGGTGGGGGGATGGGAAGCAGCAGATGTCAACGCCAGAGTGAATGAGTAAATAAATGATTCCAAAATTTCAAATCTGACTCAAACCCCTTGTTCAAAAACAGGGAGGGAGCTTCCCTGGTGGCGCAGTGGTTGAGAGTCCGCCTGCCAATGCAGGGGACACGGGTTCGAGCCCTGGTCTGGGAAGATCCTACATGCCGCGGAGCAACTAGGCCCGTGAGCCACAACTACTGAGCCTGTGCGTCTGGAGCCTATGCTCCGCAACAAGAGAGGCCGCGATAGTGAGAGGCCCGCGCACCGCGATGAAGAGTGGCCCCCACTTGCCGCAACTGGAGAAAGCCCTCGCACCGAGACGAAGACCCAACACAGCCAAAAATAAATACATAAATAAATAAATTAATTAAAAAAAAAAAAAAAAAACAGGGAAACTGAGACCTGAAGAGAGTCTTCCCTCCTCCACAGCCAGATCCCAGAATCTTCTCTCCAGGCCTAAGGGTGAATGGGAAGGGGGAGGCAGGGAGGGAAGAGGGGTGGGGGAACTGCCACCTCCCAAAATGAGCCCTGTTCATTCTCCAGACACTGATCCACTGCGCTGGGAGATGCCAAAGTCCCAGAGGGCCAGCTCTGGTCTGGATCTCAGGAAGCCCCCAGGCTGATGGGGAGATGGGTGGGGGGCACTGGGTGGGCCAGAGTGCGAGCCCCAGGGTTCAGGAGTCCCTGGAGGGGGAAGTGAGGGTGCTGGAGTCGGGCAGCTGGGGAAGGGCAGCGAAGGTTCTATCTGGGAGGGGTGGGGAAGTTGTGTAGAGTGGGGGCATTGGGACTGGGCTCTGCAGGTAGAGTAGGAGTTTCCTAGAGTGAGCAGAGGGTCAAGCAGAAACACAGGTGAGAAATCATGGCTCATTTAGGGAGGGTTGGGAGGAACTCAGATGAGGAGGTTGCCCCCCGCCCCAGAGGGGAGAATGGGGGTGAATTGACGGACCCTCTGGGGCCTCGGCCAGGACTAGGAGCAGGTGGGGGCTGAGGAGGCCTGCTCAGAGGGGCCCAGGCACCCACTGCGGGGACCAAAGCCTCACCTTATCCCCACTAGCCAGACATCAAATCCAGCCTCCCCGTCTTTCAGGTTATTAATTTTTCAGAGAAGAAAATGCTTTTTGTATTTTTTCCAGGCAAAATATTGATAATGGTTTTAATGTGCCTTTCCTGCTTTTGTGTGTTGAGAGGGCTTTTCCATCCTGTTGCTGCAGAGTCTGCAATCCCCCCTACACACACACACACACACACACACACACACACACACACCGCTGCTACCCCCCATCAGCAGACCCACACTTGGCTGTGGAGGCCCGGGTGTCTGCAGAGATGGCTGGGAGTGGGGCGGGGGTGTTTTGATTGCTGCCGGGTGGGTTTTGATCGCAGCCCCCTATCTGCCTCAAGCCCCCCACCTCTGCCTGCACAAAGCCAGATGCCCACCCGCCCCAAGGTGGGTCGATGCGCCCTGCCAGGGGAGCTGGTGTTTCCAGCAGCTCCAGGCTGAGATACATCTTCAGGTTGTTTGAAATATGCCTGCCTTATTCTCATGACGATCAAGAAGCAGGAAGGTAGGGAGGCCCATTCATTTGTTCATCCATCCATCCATCTACTCATCCCTCCGTTCACTCACTCACTTGTACGTCAGCCGGTTACTAGGCACTTACTATGCACCAGGCAGGGTACTGGAGCCACAGCCACCACCAGGCAGCCCCTGACCCCTGCCCTTTTGGAGTTCACAGTCTGGTGGGAGAGAAGGGTACCAACCCAAAAATTCCAGGAAAAAAGATATCATTACAACTTGTGACAAGACTGCTGTGAGAGACACATAGGTGTGTGAGACTGTAAAACAGGGAGGGGTCAGGGACTTCCTTAGGGCCGTGACACCAGCTGAGCCCTGATGAGCCAGGAGGAGCGGCCTCTGGGAAGAGGGGCAGTGAGGTTCTCGGACCTCCTCCGGAGGGAGCGGCCTGTGCGGGACCCCAAGGCACCAGAACCTGCTCTCAGTGGTTCTGAAACATAAGCATGTTTCACAGTCCCATGGAAGGCTCCCTGATGCTCAGCCAGCCAGCCCCCCACCTCTGGGGCACTGATTCAGCAGGGAATCCTCTCTCTGAAGGCCACCGCACCAGGGGAAGTACCAGTGATTGGTGAGATCCAGACAAGGGCCATACCTCCAGGGACAGGCAAAGGGGGGGGGCCCTGGGGCCAGACACCCTCAAGGCCCGGCTTACCATCTGCGTGCTCTGGGGGGGCTCACTTCAACCTTCGGGTGTCAGCTTCCCCGTAGGGAAAACGAGCATGGTGAGCATCCCAATTTCCTGTGACAGGAGAAGGGACGAAACAAGATGACCCAGATCAAATACTTAGTGCAGAGCCTGGCACACAGTAGGTGCTCAATAAATGTGAGTGCCAATGATGATCAGGTGCGTGACTGATTAAGGAGCAGGAACCCTCCCCTGAGCTGATGCCCAATCAAAATGCAGAAAGCAAGAGCACGTCACACCATGTATTAGTTAGCTACCGCTGCATAACAAAGCATCACAAATTTACCAGCTTGGAACAACACACATCTACGATCTGTCAGGCTCTGTGGGTCAGGAGTCAGGGCACTGGGTCCTCTGTTCTGGTCCCACAGGCCACAGTCAAGGTATCAGCCAGGCTGAATTCTTTTCTAGAGTTCAAGTTCCTTTTCCAAGCTCACGTGGATGTTGACAGAATTCAATCCTTGTGGTTGTAGGACTGAAGTCTGGGTTTTTTTTTTTTTTTCTGGCTTTAAGTAATGTGTGTGCCAGCTGTTTCCCAACACGTGCTCCCCTCCAGGGACCCCTCACAATATGGTAGCTCACCTCTTCAAGGCCAGCAGGAGAATCTCTGCTGGGATAGGGTCTTATATAACACAGTGTAATTATGGGTGAACACCCATCACGTTTGCCATATTCCACTGGTGGTACTCAAGCCCACACTCAAGGGGAGGGGGCTATACAGGATGCAATACCTGTGGGTGCAGGTCCCGTGGCCATTAAAATTCTGCTGAGCACACCCTGCTCTGGCACACACTCACATGCACACGTCCAGGATCAGGCTTAGCAATGGCCACAAAAGTATGCGTGGCCATAAGTATGAACATACCGGCAAGTGTTTCTCTTTTTGCATTGCCTGCTGGGGAGCTCAGAGCCAATACTATGGCCCACCTGCTGGGTTTAGAACAACCTGCTGTGGGTTTTATGGACTAACTTCTCTTCCAGCTACAGCTTCTCTCGACCTTGAATTTCTAATTTATTTTCTCTGGCTGCCTTATCTCTCTGCAACCTCCTCTGTCCCAACTTTCTGGACCCAAAACAGGCTGATAAGGACAGCAGTTCCCATCTGCTCAGCAGATGAGCACTGTTCTAAGGGCTTTACATGAATTCTCTCATTTCATCCTCATTTCAACCCCCTCTTGCAGTTGAGGGAAATGTTGCACAGAGCGGTGTGAGAACCAGCCCAAGGGCACCAGCTAAGAAGTGGAATAGAGAATCCGGATGAGAAGCTGGGCTCAATTCCAGGAGATTGGGTTTGAGATCTTAGGCTATAGGCACCCATCACGGACCTTCAATGAAAACACGTACAGAGACTGATCTGCAAAGCAACCTCGGAGAGGGTTGAACCAGCAGGAAGGCTGCCCAGCCGTCACCTCCTCCCCGATCCTGAACCCACAGCTGGACTGTGGGGCTGCCCCAGCATAAATAATCTTCTGCAAACGCGCCTCCACCCACACATCGATCTGTGGGCAGGACGGAAAGCGCTGCTTCAGGGAAACAGTTGCTCCAGTGAGCAACGAGAAGCCCCTGCACCAGCCTGCTGGGGACCCCCCTCCAACCCCCGGACAAAGGCCCGGCCCCATGCCCCTCCCAGAGCCCCCCCAAAGGGAAGATGAGGGGCCCAGGGCTGAGGCAGGATGCTTGCTCACACCATGTGTTTAGCTGTCCTCAGGGACTGCACAGGCCCCAGCCTGCTGCTGAAGCACACTTGAACGGACCTTCCAGGCAGGTGTCCGTCCCTACTGAGCGCCCCTGGCCTGAGCGGGGCGATGGGGACACCAGGGCACCCCAAATCCTGTCTGTGCCTTCAGGGGATGCCCAGGCCTGGGAGAGAGACAGCAGCTAAGAGGCAGGGCAGCCCACACACTGGGTGGAGAGCAGACGGAGCAGGACAAGACGGGATCACAGTGGGGTCTCTCAGGGTGTGGTCCTCAGACCCCCCCAGTCCCACCTTCCAGAGCTGCCTCCGTGCAGCTTTGTGCAGCCCCGGCTTCCAAACACAGGCCTGAGTATGCATCCAGCCACTTTCATTAGAACAAAGGCCCTGCACTTCCCTTGAATCAATTCGCAGTAATTCAACGTGATCCCCATTTTACAGATGGGGAAACCAAGGCACAACGAATTGGGTATGTTACCCAGAGTCCATCAGCGGGGGCCTGAGTTCACACCCCAAGTCTGTAATCGTCAAGGCAGCTGGGGAGCTGGGGCCTCAGTCTGCTCACTCATAAAAGGGGAGTGACCACCCTGGCCTTGCCCACCTGCCGGGATTGGGGGCAGGAGGTGAGCTGAGGCCCACACCTCAATGATATCCAAGGATGCTGAATCCAGGGCCCCAGCCCTGCCCCTGCCCAGTCATTTCTGCCCCATTCAGAGGAACTGGGGGAAAAAATAGCCCTGGGAAGGAACAAGGAACAGAAAATCAGGGGCTTGGTACACAGAGGCAGACTGGGAATTCCAGAACCAACACACAAAACCAGGGCTGGCTAACCAGAGGCGCCTGAATCCACCACCACGCGCCTGGCACTGCCTCCCTGGAACCTCCTGTGAAGTGTGGCCAGGGTCCTGCGGGGCCTTCAGGGGAAAGGAGGAGCCTCTCTTTGCCTGCCCCTCGCCCTTCTCTCCTGCCTCTTCCCAGGATCAATGTGCAGATCAATGCCAGGCTCTGTCCTCTGGGCCCTGCTTCAGGGACCCTCTGCCCCCCACCCGGTTCGCTCTCTCTCAGACACAGCTCGGTGGCTGCACCTGCACAAGCATTTCCTGGGCATCACCCAGCTGCCCTCGGGTTTGCACGGTGTATGTTTTGTGTCCATTCCACAGATGAGCACGCTGGGGCGCTGAGAGGGTCCGTGAGGTGGGTAAGGGGGCACTGGGGTTCACATTCAGAACTCACCCTTGACCTTGTGGGGGTGAAGCCCTGGTACCAAGGACCCTGAGCCAAAGAGGCACGCACAGGGGATTGGCGCCCCAGGGGCCTGGGGTCAGTGGCTTCACCGAGCAGCCAGCACAAGCCTCAGCCTTCCTATCTGTGAAATGGGCCGCCCCTCAGAGGGATCGAATCAGCCATGGCAGCACTTAGCTGGCTTGACATGGGTCGTCCTCCTGCACCCTGTACCCCACTATGCTTCTGAGACCTTCAGAGGGCTTTTCCCGGGCAGCCGAGAAATGCTCACCACTCTGGGAGGCAGAAGCCTGGGTTCCACCTCAGTTTCCTCACCCAGAAAACAAGCAAGGGGTCGACCAGATGACCCTCCGCCCTCCCCAACCCCTCCCCCTCCTGCCACTGCTATGGTCCTGGGGACCCCCCACCCCCCAGGCCTAGCAGCCCACCCGGGGACCCTCCTGATGGGAGCACATCTCTGATTTCTCTCTCCACCTGGGCCCTTGCCCTCCCATCTACCTTCCCTCTATGTGGAGGGCAGGCGAGGAGGGGGCTGGAGGGGTTTTTCCCCCAAGTTCCCCTGGGAGACACAGCCAGTGGGAGCCTGGTTTCTTCCCTTCCGATGCACAGGGAGTTCGAGTTCGATAATAATAGAAACGTTATGTTGTGTGTGTGTGTGTGTGTGTGTGTGTGTGTGTGTGTGTATCTTAAGTGAAGAGGAGGAAGCTGGGTCCCTACCCAGCAAAAGTAGGGGATTTATTACAGAGGCAATTACACAGGGAGCCGGCAGGGACTGTTGGGGGCCAGGGTGCTTGTTAAGGAAGTGGGTTAACCAGCAGTTACAGCTGTTAACACCGGAGGGGAGGGGAGTGGAGAGAGGGCAGGATGGGGAAGGGGAGGAGAGAAGTGGGGGAGGGAAGGAGGGGGAGGAATAGGTGGAGAAGGTGGGGAAAAGGGGAGGATGGGGGAGGGAAGAGGGAGGAGGGGGGCATCAAGACCCCCCCTCCTTCCTGGCAGACCCTCTCAGTCCCTCCGTGTTGGGGTGTCTGGGCCAGGCTGTGCTCTCCCCACTCCCGGGGCTCCCCAAAAGTCAAGCTGGAGAGAGTTTGAGCGGGACTGCAGCGGCCTTTTCTGGAGGAGCCCAGTTGACCCTACCTTTCCCCAGTTCCTTTAATGATTATCTGGCTGGGTGGGAGTCATGGGGGAGGATGCAGGAGCCCCTCCAAACTTTAGTCCCCATGGCCCGGCTGCTGCTTCACAGGCCCTGAATAGGGGACGCCCCGAAAGTGCAGGCTGGAGTGTCCCTCTCAGTGTCCTCGTCATCACCCACCCCCCAATCCCTGGGACTGTCCGAAGTGCTGGGTTGAAGGGAGGGACCCCAGGCAGGGATATTCTGTGCAGCTGGACCCCGTGCCCCACAGATTCGGCTGGGACTTCAGCATTGCCGCCGAGACCAACTCTATCCCCAGCTGGACACACCGATGTGTCCACAACACATGCAAACCGGGCGCACACTGGGACTCAGGCCTGGGGTCGGTCGGCTCACCGGCTGAGGGCCTGGGGCAAATCCCGGAACCTCCCAGTGCCTCAGTTTCCTCATCTGAAAAATGGGGATGATTAGCGTTGCTCCCCCAGAGTCTCACCTCCCCAAGAGCACAGCAGGCATTGCTGGGGGTGGGGGGAGGGAGGGCAGGCAGGTAGAACCGGGTTCTGCTGGGCGCATGACCCGCCAGCGTTCAGGGAACCCCCTCACGCCCACACCTGGGGAGGGAGGAAGAAGGCGGCAGCTGATAGAAGGAAGGAGAAAACTGTTTCCTTCCCGCACACCTCGGTGACTCACCTGCTGGGCTCAGGAACAAACAGCTCTCCCTCCCCCACTGTCACCGCCCTGGGGGGAGGGGGAGTCATTCAGCCCCCACCACATCCATGAGGACGCTTCTTTGTACAGACTGGGGCTGGAGGGAGTTGTTCTAGAGGCCACTGTGACCCCCTCCTGCTGGCGTCCCAGCCCAGGAGAGAAAGCCCAGCCCCACTTAGCCTGGCATTCAAGGCCTGGCTTTGACACCCACCCCCTCCTGTCAGGTCCCAGTTTTATCTCATTGACTCATTTAACAAATATTTCCTTGATGAAGGCCTGCGAGCTAACGCCAGCCTCCTGCCCCTGCTATATCCCCTTCTGCCCCAAGTTAGAAGGGGTCTTTTCATCCCTGGACTCAACCTACCTGACTCAAACTCCTGCACGTCCTACAAAACCCAGCCTCGAGGTCCTCCCCTCCAGGAAGTTTGCTCCTTCCCCCCAGTCCTGCCCTCAGGGGCATGAGTGACTGTGTAATCTTTGTCTCCCCCTCCTCAAGTAGAGGAGCTACACCTGGAGGGCGGGGGCTGCGGCCTCAGCTCTGGGGTGGGGACTGGGGGTTTGTTAAATCAGGTGAACAGCCCAGCTCCGTTCCTCCGTCCTTGACGTGTAGATTCTGCCTGGCGGGGCGCGCACCCCGGTCCCATTCTCCACTTCTCAGTGTCCCTCAGACAAGTCTCCTAGATCCCCTCAGCCCCCAGGGGTGCAAGCAAAAGAGACAGACCTAGAGGGCAGCTGGGAGGTAGGGGGCGGTCAGCCTTGGGGATGGGGCCGGGAAGCCTCCTCTGCCTCCCCTCCCCCTCCCTGGCCCAGCGGAAAGGGCACGGGTGTGTTCAGATAAATGGCGCATTAATGGGGCGCCAGGCCAGGGCGAGCCTCCCCTGCCGGATGCCGCGGAGGGTAACCCACCGGGGCGGGGCGTCGGACCCTCCCCGAGTGGGAGGGGCGGAGGCCTCCGTCCCCGCTGGGCCTCCGTCTCCGTGTTGGGAAAGTGGGCGCTCTCCCAGGCCTGTGCTGCCCACCCCCGCCTCTGTCGTCTCGCCCTGGGCTCTGGGGATCCAGGGCAGGACCCTCCCGGGGCCGAAGCTGGCGTGCTCGGGCTCAGCAGAGCCCGCGCTGCGACCCGGGCCCAGGTAGCTCCTGGAGGTACCGCAGGGTCAGCCCCGCTGCAGTCCGGCCGGGATCACCCTGTCTGGGGCCTCCCCGAACCCATCCACCGCGCCCCGCCCCACCCCCAGCTCCAGAAGCCGCGGGCCGTCTTTCTGCAAGGAAGAAAGCGTTGTGGATTAAATATATATATATTTATATCTTTACTTGTCAAAGGAGCGTCCCTTCCGGGAAGGGCCAGAGGACGCTCAGGACCGCCCAGGGGTGGGGGGACCCGCTCCACTGTCGGGGCTGGAGCTTGGCCGCGGGGGTGGCCCGGCCCCTCCGGAGCGGGCGCCAGAAGCGGGTTTCGTTGCGCCGGGGAAGTCAGCGGCCTGCGATGCCCGGGCCGCGCGGTCAGCGGAGTTGGGTAGTGGGGCGCCCCCCTCTCCCATCCTCCAGGAGGCCGCAGCCCGCGCCCTGCCAGGCCTGGCCTCAATTTCCCCGACTGCACACCGCGGAACAAGGTCGAAGTTTCCTCACTAGCAGGGGGCGGGGGGGTGGGGACGGACGGGTTGTGATCGCGAAGGAGCCGAGAGACCAGGGGTTCGGGCCTGAGGGGGGCGTCTTCGTGTCCCCAGCCCCTTCTGGCTGCGCCTCCAACTCGGCCTCTCCGTATTTACAAGGTCGGCGTCCTAGGCTCCAGGCTCCCAGCCCAGCTCCGGGACCTGCACGCGATCCCCGGCGCGCAGAGGGAGCGAAAGCAGGCGGAGGGGGCGGGAGGAGAGCGAGCAGACCTCCAGAGCCCTGGGGTTACCCTAGCCCCTGCGGGTCACTTTCCAGACCTGGCAGGAGATGCGGGCCCAAGATCCGCAACCCGGGCGCCCCGCGCGCCAGCCCGGGCCTGGCCGCGACCACCCACCCGGAGTCCCAGTGGTGGGGGTGGAATTCTCTCCGCTATCTGTGCCTGGAACTCCCGGGCCCGCGGAGGCCGAGCTGCTGGGGGAGGGGGACGAGGACTCGGGGCCCCAGGGAACCCCCCGCCGGCCGCGGTCTCCCGGTTCCGGTGCCCCGGCGCAAACAAGCGCAGTGTTTGCGGAGAGCGCGGCGGGCGGCTCGGCCCAGGAGCGATGAGGATTCGATGGAGCCGCGCGGCGTGGCGCGGGCAACGGAGCCAGGGCGGGCGCGGGGATCGATCGGGCGCAGCTGTCGCCGACACGCCCGCGGGAGCATCCACCCCGCGGGCTAGCGCGACCGGGCGCCCAGCGACCGCGGGCAGGAAGTTCGGACGTTCTGCCAGCCAGCGGCGAAACCCCAACGTCGTGGCGCCCCAGGTTCGGCGCTGGGGTGTCCACACACCCAACGTCCGAGAGTGGAACCTTCGGGCGCCGTGAGCGCAGCCGGGCCGGGAACCCCGGCCAGGAAGGAAAAGTCTAGCGCCCTCCCCCCACACCCCCAATCTAAATAAAGTCCTCCGACCCCGCCCGAACGAAGGCGCAGGAGTCGGGCGGAGCACGTGGGCCCAGCCAAGTGCGAGCTGGCCAGGAGTTGGGGCGTCTGCAGGTTTGGGGGACTGTACCTTGGGCTGACACGGATCTCGAGCTAGGCGGGACTGGAGGGGGACATTAATCGCCACTATTTATTAAAACCTCGCTCTAAAAAAAAAAGGAAGGTGCGCAGCGGCTGGTGAGTTTCATTTCCGTGGGCGACAAATCGAATCACAGCATCAGCCGCGAACCGTGCAGGGGCCTAGCGGAGGCCAGGAAAGGGAAAACTTTGAGTATAACACCCCGCCCCCTATATTTTTGGCTGCGATCTGGAGCCAAAACAACAAGGAATGTTGCCTGTCCAAGAAGAGAGGAGGTGGACGGTACGGATTCGAGTTGGGGCGGATTGGGGGTGTTGAACAGGAGGAGATGGCTGGGCCCCCCGGAGTGGGGAGGAGGCCCGAGCCTCCCTGCTGCTTGCTGGACGCTGCAAGCCCCCGGGTTAGGGAGATGCGGGGTTGCGCTTCCCGGCTTCTCCCAGGCCCGGCTGTGCACAGAGAGGGTGGGCATTGACAGAGGCAGCCCAGCGTGGGCCGAGGCACCCCCAGGCGCAGACGCTGGCTCCAAGCGTCAAACTCCAATTTTCCTGGACGGGATACTGAGGCCAGAGAGCTTCCGCCACTTGGCCAAGGTCGGGGCAGGGGCGAGGATGCGGGTCGCCCTGCCCCCATCCAGCCCACCCTTCCCCCTGCCGCAATTTGCCTAATGACCCAAGATCGATCAGGGCCCGAGCCACCGGCCCGTCCGTGGTCAGCTCAATTCTATTTTACTAATTACTAAAAGGCCGCTGGTGGGGGAAGCCGGTTCTGGAGCTCCAGGGGGCTCTCCGCTCACTCTCTGGAGGGTGACAAATTTTTGCTCAGTCTCCCAGGGGGACCATAGCCTCTGCGGGAGTGGGATCCCTGTCCCTGTGGGTGTCTGAATGTCCGGCCTAAAAGGGGTGCAGGGCTGCGCGCACCTGGATGAGCCTGGTTCCCCCGACAGGCATCCCCGGCCGAGTGGAGGTACTCAGGGTGTCCTGAGGCAGCAGAGGGGAGGGGGCCCCTTCATCTCAAAGCTGCCGGTCTCCCTCTTTCAAAATGGACGCTTTCCCCGTTAGAAAAGGCACACATGCTTGTTATAAAAATGAAAGTGATAATCAAGCTGGAGGAAATATTTATATAAAGATGGAGGTAAAAGGCTGCATGGTCCTGACCCCCACAGAGCACCCCTTGGTTGACTTTAGGGGTACTTCCTTCCACCTTAGCTTTCCCACCCATAGAGACACCCCCCCCCGCACCCGCCTGATCTGCGCTTGTTGGGCCTGGGATGCGATCATTTTATGAAGGCTGATTGATTTTTAGATCCCACGATTGTTTTTAATTATCTGTGATTGTTGGCGAGTGAGATGGGGGGGGCGGGGGGCTGGAGCCCCGCACAGCCAGAACCCAACCTCCCAGACTTGGAATCTGCATGGGGAGGGGGATATTCACTTGTCCAGACCTGCCCATCTCTGCCACCTCTGTTTTCCTACCTGCAAGATGGGTGTACTGATATATAACCTGAAATTATATATAAATCCTGAATTGAAAAGTTCATGGACCTGGACCTGGGGGCAGTGTTGGCCCTTGGGAAGAATATCAGAACGATCACTGCCACACTCTACCTTGGGCCTGAGGCAGAAGCAAAGCAGCGATGCAGCTTCCCTTTGGGGCCCGGCGAAGAGTGCGTGTGCCTGGGAAAGAGTAGGCAGCCACTAAATGCTGAGTCCTGAGCACAAGGCACTAAGAGGGGTCCCTTTTAGCCCTATCCCACCCCAGGACTTGGCTCAGGCCATTCTACTGTCTGATCCTCCAAAGCTGGGGGTCAGGTCATCCTGGTTCCCCAACTCTCTCACACTCAGAGACCCCCACCTCCCTCTCCCGCTATGACTGAAAACACAGATGTGCCCCAGGCCCTCCTCCCCGTCAGAGAAGGGGAAACAGACACAGAAAGGGCCCTGGCACAGGGTCCAAGCCCAGTGGCAGTTCAGAGAATCAAACCTCCAATGCGTAGCCGCGTCTACAGGGGCGGGAATCCTGTTGAAGGTGGTGAGGGAGGGGCTGCCCCAATGGTTTGCGGGGGGGGGGGGGGAAGCGTAGCTCGCTGATAGGGTCTTCCCCTCCATCCGCCTGCAGATTAGAGCCCTGGTTCTCCCCCCGAGGTGGGGGTTCCCGGGGTACCCTAGCAGAGGGCTTATTAGCTCTACCCTTCCCCTCCCCGTTCTGGAAAAGGCAAAGGTTACCTCCTGGGGCAGATGTAGCAGGGAAGGAGGAAAGGGTGGGGCCGGTTTGGGGAGTCCCTCCTCACCCCACACTCTGGCCTTCAGATGGGGACACCCCTTGGGGTCTGGCTTGGCCACTCCAGACTCCCCTCCCTGATCTGCATCTTATTCCAATAGAGGGATCACCTTGCGGGGGGGGTCTCTCTGAGTGTGGGAGGCCCTCTCATTTATCCCAGTTCCCAAGGATCCCTGGGCCTCACCTGTCTCCACATGGTGAGGAAAAGGAGCAGCCTCGCTCCTCCCTAAAAGAGAAACCCCAGGGAGAGCGTGGAGCTGGACCAGGGGCTTCGTGGGAAGCTGGGAGGTTGTGTCTTCGGCCTGCCTGCTCTGGAGGGGGAGAGGGGTTCTTTAAGAGTCACCCCCAAGCTGCTCCCACGCTGGAGATGAAGGAAACTAGAAGGACCTGGAAGTGGGAGGTGCCTTGGGCACCCCTGAGTCCAGGCGCTCCATTGTACAGCTGGGGAAACTGAGGCCCAGGTGCCCACACATGGGGGCAGATCCAGACACTTGGGAGGCACAGGCCATGACCCAGCCTGAGGACCCCCTTTCAGCACACTCGCTCCAGAGAGACCTTTGTGGGGGGCTGTGACTCCCTACCTGTGCTGAGATAGAGGGCGGTGAGCGAGCAGAGGGCCCACCTCCTGGGGGGTCTGTGTGGGTTGGGGGGAGCACGATCACAGACCCCCACTCAGCCACACTCCTGCGCACTCCCTAAAGATGGACTCCTGGGTGCCAGGTAGGAAAGTAACCTTCACGACCCTCGGGAGAGAGAGGGAATCAGAGACCCAGAGACGAGGTCCCCAGTCCCACCTCGGCAGAGTCTGTTCTCGACCCCCGCCCATTGTCCCCGGGTACGACCAGTCCCCAGGGGGCACGGCGGAGACAGAGGCAGGGGACCCCAGAAGCCTGGAGTCTGGCCCACTCCGGCCTGCCTGGCACTGAAAGGGGCCGGGGCGGGCGGAGAGCGAGGCGGCGGGAGGCGGCGGCGAGGGGAGCCGGTGGGCGGGGGCACTGACGTCAGACCCGGGCCCGGGCGCCGGCGGCCGCTCCCCCGCCACATCCTGGTGGCCGCGCTCGCAGTCGGGCCGGGCCGTGCGCCGTTCAGCCGGGCAGCCTCGCGCGCAGCCACCGGGGAGCGGGCGGGGGCCATGCGTCGGCCTTGAGCGCGCCGGGCCGGCGCCAAGGAGCGCGCGCGGCGGGCGGGCGGCCGAGCCGGCGAGGGGCCCGCGCGAGGCGGCCGAGCATGGAGCTGAGCCTGGAGAGCCTGGGGGGCCTGCACGGCGTGGCCCATGCGCAGGCGGGCGAGCTGCTGAGCCCGAGCCACGCGCGCTCGGCGGCGGCGCCGCATCGCGGCCTGGTGGCGCCCGGGCGCCCCGGCCTGGTGGCGGGCATGGCGAGCCTGCTGGACGGCGGCGGCGGCGGCGGCGCCGGGGGCGCCGGGGGCGCGGGCGGCTCGAGCGGCGCGGGCGGCGGCGCCGACTTCCGCGGGGAGCTGGCGGGCCCGCTGCACCCGGCCATGGGCATGGCCTGCGAGGCCCCCGGCCTGGGCGGCACCTACACGACGCTCACGCCCCTGCAGCACCTGCCCCCGCTCGCGGCCGTGGCTGACAAGTTCCACCAGCACGCGGCGGCCGCGGCCGTAGCCGGGGCGCACGGCGGCCACCCCCACTCGCACCCGCACCCGGCGGCCGCGCCGCCCCCGCCGCCCCCGCCGCAGCGCCTCGCGGCCAGCGTGAGCGGCAGCTTCACCCTCATGCGCGACGAACGCGCGGCGCTCGCCTCCGTGGGCCACCTCTACGGGCCCTACGGCAAGGAGTTGCCCGCCATGGGGTCGCCGCTGTCGCCGCTGCCCAACGCACTGCCGCCCGCGCTGCACGGCGCCCCTCAGCCCCCGCCGCCGCCGCCGCCGCCGCCGCCGCTGGCCGCCTATGGCGCGCCGGGCCACCTGGCGGGGGACAAGCTGCTGCCGCCCGCCGCCTTCGAGCCTCACGCCGCGCTGCTGGGTCGCGCGGAGGACGCGCTGGCCCGCGGGCTGCCCGGAGGCGGCGGCGGCGGCGGCAGCAGCTCGGGCGCCGGGAGCACCGGCGGGCTGCTGGCGCCGCTGGGCGGGCTGGCGGCGGCCGGAGCGCACGGGCCTCACTCCGGCGGCGGCGGCCCGGCCGCGGGAGGCGGCGGCCCCGGGGCGGGCGCGGCGGCCGAGGAGATCAACACCAAGGAGGTGGCGCAGCGCATCACGGCGGAGCTGAAGCGCTACAGCATCCCGCAGGCCATCTTCGCGCAGCGCATCCTGTGCCGCTCGCAGGGCACGCTCTCCGACCTGCTGCGCAACCCCAAGCCCTGGAGCAAGCTCAAGTCGGGCCGCGAGACCTTCCGCAGGATGTGGAAGTGGCTGCAAGAGCCCGAGTTCCAGCGCATGTCGGCGCTTCGCCTCGCAGGTAGGAGCGCGGCGCGTACCGCCCGACCCTAGGGGTCCGGCTCGGGGCTCCCCAGCACCAAGGAGTGCGGCAGCGGAGAGCCCCGGCTCCCTCCCCAGTCGGCGGCCTTGCGCCCCGCCGCCCTCTCTGGACCCCCTTGCAGGAGGCTAGAGTGTGATCTGCGCCCCTGCCCGTCAGTTCCGTCAGCAAAAGGGGGAAAAGGATTGTGCCGCCGTCCCTCCCGTAGACTCCCGCCCAGCCCCTGCGGGAACTGGGAGGGGGTCCCTGGACCCTTTTTAGACTGCTGGAGGATCCCCAAGCTGCCAGCAGGGTCGCTCATTGTGTGTGTGATGTCTGTGTGTGTTTTAGGGGGTGGGTGCCCCAGACGCGCCGCCGCTTTCAGCTCGGGGTGCCACTCCCCTCCTCCCAAACGGCCCCTCGCTGCGCCTCCAGCCCCGGGGCAGAGCGCCGGGACCGTGCACCGGGTGCCAGAACCTTAGCAGCCAGGGCCGGGCCCGCGCTCAGCCCCCGGCCCCAGCGCGCGCTTCTTTGTAGCTGGGCCTCCGCGATCGATAGCCCCCTCCCCCTCTCCGGCCGCTGGCAAAGGTCACCCGAGAACGGGCGGGGGAGGGGCAGCCCGGGGGACCCTCGGCCCGCGCGGCCCGGAGGCCTTTACACCCCAGCCGGCCGCCCGCCCCACGCGTTTGCTCCTGGTTAGGGTGCGCGCACCCCACTGGCCTCTCTTTTCCGTTTTGTGTTTCTCTCGTTTCTACTTCTTTTTCTGTCCGGCGAACTGGGGTCTATTTTTTTGCTCGATCTCCCTTTTCCTCCTGGTCTCATTCTTTCTCCTTCTCTCTGTCCCGCTCCCTCTCTACCTCTCTCTGCCTCTGTCTCCGTTTCTCACTCACAATGATGCTTATCCGCCCCCCTCGCTCCCTCCTAGCTGACAACAGCTGGGTCCACATCTGCCCCCAGAGAGCCGGCGGCCAGGACCCCTTCTCCTGGGTGTGCGTGGTGGGGTGCAGGAGAGCCCCCACTCTCACCACGGTGGCCTGGCTTGTGTGTGGGGGGTCTTTTCCTGGCCACTCTGGGGAGGGGCTGCAGCCGCCGCAGCCGCCCCAGCAGTGGGGACAATAGCGGCCCCGGGCGCCTGATCGATCGATTCTCTGCGCACAGGGGCGAGTGGGGCTGGATGGAGTGGGCTGGGGCTCGAACCAGGCACCCCGTAAGCGGGGAGGCAGGGAGGGACTTGGCTGTGAGGGGCCGGGCAGGGGGGCTGGGGAAGAGGGGATGCCGTTGGGGGATGGAGAGGGGTCGGTGTTCGTTGCTCCCCTCCCCCCAGGCGTCCTGGACAACCTGGGGGACCTGCACCCACACGCGGGCCTCAGTTGCCCATTCTGCAGAGCAAGGTGACTGCCTGAGCCTCGGATAGGCTTCCTAGATTCTCCACATGGGGGACTAAATCCTCCTTTTATGTGGCAGGTAACCAAGTGCGTGGGAAGGTGGCCGTGAAATGTTAGAAATGGCATCAGGAACCTGGACGGTCTTGTGTAAGGGCAGTACCCACTCTGTCCTGCTCATGACACATGCAATGACACAGGTGTGCTCACAGGGGACACTCAGTCACACCAACACACAGCCACAGCCTGCCGTGTGTGATGCAGGTGATTAGGGAGCAGGCCAAAGGCATGGCTTTGACGCTCAGGTACTAAGCAGCCCTCAATGAATGGGGTCACTTGTGAGGTTTGACTTATTGCACACTGGCCACCTTCGGCCTCCTCCCCGGCACATGTATTTTGGGGACATTGTGTCTGACACGCGTGTACCCAAAGGACACACCACTTTCCATTTTTGTCCACCGTCACTGTCATGTAACTAACTGGACCTCTTTGTGGTATTTGAGTGGCACACTTCGGGGCCACCCAACAGATTGGCCAGGGCGTCTTAGAATGACAAGCCTCAGGTGAGAAGTCCCTGTGGCGGGTGCCTGCTCTGAGGGATCAGCGCCAGCCATCAGGGCACCAGCTCCCAGAGTCGGTGTAAGTACGGGGAGGGCAGGGGAAACTGAGGCTGCGTTTGCATCCCAGCCGGGCCTCCCCGACTTCTGCGGCGGCAGCCAGATGCCTCACCTCTCTGAGCCTCGGTTTCCCCTTTTGAAGTGGGAGTCAGAATAGTGGCCGTCTCAGGGGTACGTGGGGGAAATGGAGGGGATGAGCGCAGGACCTGACACATGCTCAGGCCCAGGGGACATTGAACCGCGACACCCGGCCTGTCCCCGACTCCTCCAGGCCGCTGCCCACGCGTGACCCACCCACCCCACCCCCCGTCCGCCTGGTCCGCGCGCCCGGCCCTGGGCCCCCGCCACACCTCTAGCGCGTTCAGGACCCTGTCCACAGCGCGGGGCTGGCCTTAGGATGTCAGAGGTGGCCGGGCCGGGGTAATTAGGCACCAACCGGCCAAGAGGCCTTTAGTTCCGGTCGCTGCGCAAATGAAAAGCTGTTAAGTGGCGGCAAATCGCAGCGGTTGGCGGGGGAGGCGGGGCGCATCCCTCCCCAACGCGCCGACCCACAAGCGACAGCACAAAGCACCTCCCGGCGCCCAGACCTGCACAGTCCAACCCCGGCAGGGAGCACTCACCGCCGCCCTCCCTCCTCCTCCGCCCCATCCCGGGCCCAGCGAAAGCCGCCCACCTTCCCGGGACCCTGCAGCTCCGCGCCCCAGTCCCACCCCCTCGCGCTGGCCCTCCTCCGGCCTCGCCTCTTGGCCGAGCTGCTCCGGTCGTCCCATCCCGTCCGGTAGTCCCGTCCTTGCGCTGGACCAGGAGGGAGAAAGACACACGCAGAGACAGAGAGAAAGAGAGATAGGTAAGGAAGGACAGAGAGTGGCAAAAAAAAAAGAAGAGAGAAAGTCAAAGAGAGAGACAAAGAGACAGAAAAGGAGAGACTGGAAAGGGGAGTTGAGAGGTCCCAGCGGCTGCCCCTCTGCTGGCTTCCACTAGTCTAGATCCTGTCACCTCCCAGCTCTCCCCCCTCTCTCCTTCCCGGCTCTGGGGCTGAGGAGGGAAGAGCAGTTTCTTTGTTTCTCTGAAGCACCCAAGAAATCTGGCCAGGTAGACCTGAGGGTCCCCCACTCCGTTGCCCCCAGGCCTGCCTGTTCTTTGTGACTCAGTTTGCCCACCTGTACAACGTGTGTGCATTGGAGGAGCCAGGCTCTGAGTCTGACATTCTGAGATTCTGGGGATGGCCCATCCTGCAGCCCCCCAACCCCACTGCCCTTGGGGGGGGTCTAGCCCTACTCCACCCCAGGATCCTCAGTCCCACAGCTTCGGAGCCGCCGCCTCTTCGAAGCCCTCCCCGACTCTGTCTCAAACAGTAATTACGGGAGAGGGGCTGGGGGAGGGGCTGGCGGACTCCGCGGGGGCGGGGCGGTCGATGAATTCGAATTACCGTCTCTAATTCATCACCGTCGCCGGGTCGATAACTTCGGCCGTCTTCAAATATTGTTTAAATTGCAACTCCGGAGGAAAAGTATTTTTTGTAACTGATCAGAAAATATATATAAAATAACAGATGGTGGCGATTGAAAGAAGGGCCCTCTCCTCCTCCTCCTTCTCGCCTGCTGATGAGCCCCAGACCCAGAATCCCTGAAGGCTGTGGGAGACCGGCTGTGGGGGAAACTGAGGCAGAGAGGGAGCCATTTCCGGAGGTGACAGGGGGTGGGCACGGTGAGGGCAGATGTCAGGGTTGGCGGTGGCTTTGCAGTGCGGTGGCCAGGGGCCTGGAGTCTGGAAGGGATGGTGATGGAAAGGGGAAAGGCACACCAGCTGCCCCCCGCCAGGCTAGGACAGGCTTTTCCCCCACCCCTCCCCCCATTCTGCAGCCACCATCCCCGGATAGGTGTTGAATGGGGGTGGGTCCTGAGGCTGAAGAGACTCAACCCACAAGGTCCAATTCCGGAGTCCCACTTGGGGGGACACTATCCATCCCCCTGCAAGCACTCTCGACCCCCTCTCCCCTCCCCCCATCCCCCCACCCCCACAAAGACCAATGTACCTTCAGTAAAACCTGACCTTGATCCACCCACAAGGGTCCACACCTCTTACAGACCCCTCCAAAAAGCCACCCCAGCAGAGAATTTGGAGACCTGGCCTCACCCGGTCTCTGTCACTGACTGATCTTGGGTGAGGGTCTGAGTCTCAGTTTCCTCATCTGAGAAATGGACAGAATCAGATACCACCTCCTAGGTGTTTGTTGAGGTTTTTCTTATCAACCCTGGCCCCCCCCAGAGCCCCTCAGAATGTATTCACAGACCCTGTACCCTGAGGCCACATTGCTTAATCACCCACTCACACCCACATCTCCTTGTCTTTAGGGAGGATCTGGCAGCCTGTGCTTTGTGGGACCCACAGAGAGTGGGCAGGGGAGCCAGAAGGGGTCTGGGACCTGGAGGGGACACTGCAGGCCTCCTCAGGGAAGCAGGGAGTGGGGGGATACTGTCTGGGGCTGTGTGTGCCAGGGCCATGAGGGGCTGTGCATGATGCCTTGGGTCCCCCAAACCAGTCCTTCCTTCTAGACCACAAGACCCAAGTGGGGCGGCACCCGTACCCTGCCCAGGTTCACTGATTCTGGCTTCCACTTCCATGCAGAGGGGGAAGGAGAGGAGAGGGGTAGGTTGTCAGATGGGGAGGGGGCGGGCTGGGATGCCAGATGGGGAGGGGGCGGGCTCGGTTCACTCACCAGAAATGAGGGACCTTTTAAGCCAGTTTGGATATTGAGCCCATTTTACAGACCAGCAAGCCAAGGCTGAAAGAAAGGTGCTTGCCAAAGCTGCACACTCAGGGTGACTCAGAGCCTTTAGTAAATGGGGCTTGAGATGCTCAGGCTCCCACCTCCCTCAGAGATGGGGGGACATTCCGGGCAGGTGGCCCAGCAGAGACAAAGGCTGGGAGAGGAGCTCAGTGGACTGAGGCCAGGGACAGGAGGGAGGCTCTCAAGGTCATGTCAAGGTCCAGTTTACAAACCGCTTGGGTGACCCTTGGGCCGGGAGGGCAGGCCTGCACTTTTCCTTCCGACTCAGAGTTGGACAGGATCACGGACCCATATGAGTCCCCCCAGGAACCACCAGAGACCCTGGGGATGGGGGCCGGGTCCCAGTGTCCTCCTGCCAAACTCAGAACCACCCGCTTCTGCTTTTCCTGGTGAACTGCCCCCTCTTGGCTGCCAGCCCTCAGGGGGAACCTGGGCCCTGAACTGGAGGTCCAGCCCTCCTTGGACCTCAGTCCCGATAGTCCCTTCCTGACTGAAAGACAAGGATGGTCGTTCCCACGTCACAGAGAAGCGCACAGAGGAATCTGCCAGGTGAGGGGCTGGAGCTGGGCTTTGGCTCCTTTATTCTGAAGTCCCCCTAGCTGAAAATCCTAGGGCTAACCAAGACCCAGCCATTCTCCCTAAACTCCCTCCCTATCAACCATCACCACTCTAGTCTGAGCAACCCACCTCTGGCCGCTGCCTCCTCCTTGCCGGTCTCCAGGCTCCACTCCCTCCCCTGATGTCCTCTCTCCAAAGCTGGAGGGGCTTCTTACAGTAAGTCAGAGCTCGTCATTCTTCTGCTTAGTACCGTGCCTCGTGGCTCCCAAGAGCCCAGAAGTAGAGGAAACTTCCTGCCACGGCCCTAACTTTCTGTCCTGCATCAATGCAGGTGGAACCACCAAGGACAAAGGCTGGGAGGTGGGAAGCCAGAGCTGCTGTAAGGATGGAGGCTGGACCGCTGCGGCTGGAGTCTTTGTACGTAGCAGCAGCGAGCTCAGCTTAACCGGGGAAGCTCAGGCTGGTTTGAATCAAGTGTTTAATTAAATATGGCCCTTGATCAATAAGGAAGGCTGTGCTCGTGGGGGAGGGAAGAGGCTGGCCGGGAGCCAGGGGCAGCCTGGGAGACCCACCTGAGCTTGGGCAGCCCAGGGACACCTGCGGCCTCAGTTTCCCCTCTGCTGAGTAGGTGTGGACATGGTGGGGCTAGGAAACGGGACTCTCCTGCTGCTGATGTCTTGCTCTATGGACAGATGTGGGGTAGGCCGGGGGTTTAGACCTAAAGAGTCACACGCACAAAGCCACAGATTGTCAGCAGATGGAAACGGACAAGGAGAGGCGCCCATGACCGGCGCGGGCTTCTGGAGAGAGGGGACGGAAGTGTAGACATGCCAGTGACACAGTGTAGATGCATGCAGGGAACGCAAGCGGAGATGCGAAGGAACAGGGATGTAAGTGCAGATCCTCACGGGACACAAGTGTAGACACCCACATCCACACTAGGGCAAGTGCGCGCAGACTCCGGCCCAGGACCCCCACCGCCCTCCAGTCGGGGTCTGGCACATCCCGGCGCTGTGGGTGCAGGGAAGAACCCACTTCCCTCCCCCGACACCTGCGCTGGCGCCTGGGAATTTTTCAGGGGCCCCCAGCTGAGCCGCTGGGCCATCTCTCCTACCCATCCGCTTCTGGGCAGCTGCTGTCCGGACCCCACTCCCTAGAGCTGGGGTGTTGGGAGAGGGTCGCGTCCGCCCGCGGTGACGGAGGTAGGTGATGGGGGACCTGGTGCAGGCACAGCGGGTTTCATGCTTTTCTACGCACCATAGCGCATCCGCGCCCACTAGGGAAGATGTCAGTGCCTCAGATTCCACCACCAGGCCAACGCCGCCTCGCAGTGCCGGCAAAGCCGCGGAGTGCAGCCGGGGCCGCCGCGTTCCGCACGTCTGTCCTCAGCGGACGTGGGATCTCACAAACCCGAAAGGATCTAGCGTGCATCCGCCCTCCACAGGCTGGAGGGACATGGGCGCACGCAGCCCAGTGTAAGGACCCGGCCCCTTGCCCTGCACACCCGCGTCCTCCGAGCCTCAGGGTCACCGGCGCGCCCTCAACAAGCGCCCGCATCCCACCCCGGGGGAAGTCACATCCCACCCGTGGGGAGCCGCCTCTGGGTTCGCCTCCCTCCGGCCCAACCCAGGGCGGCGACGGACTTGGCGCGCTTGGCTGTGCGCTCGGAACGTCGGGTCACTGCTTCTGGAACGCAGACAGCACAGCGCGGGGGCCCGGGCGCTTGGGGAGGGATGTGCACGGCGGCGGTCAGGCCCGGGACTGTGGACAAGGCGCTTCCCCTGTGCACCTCCGTTTCCCCAAATGGAGACTAGAATCCCCAGCCCGGCTGAGAACGAAGCACGTAAAGAAAAGCCTCCTGCGCGCGTTGGAGCAAGTGCAGAGTCCCTGCTCGCTTCCTCCACCTCCCTCCTGTCTACCCACCCTGTTCTTTAAAAACTGCTGTATTATTTTTTTCAAACAGCGGACACATTCGCCAAGTTCCAAATTTAAGTGGAGCAAGTCCCCTTTCTGTAAACCACAGTTTGTATTGCTCCTTCTAAAGAGAGGTTACACTTAATCCGGTAGCCATAATGCACGTACTTTTCCTTTTCCTCTTTTTAAAAAACACCGGTTCTGCTGTGCTTTTGCTTCACCGACACCCGGCACATCCACATCAGGAAAGAGAGAGCCTCGAAGGCATTTTTGCCTGCTGCATAGTATTCTCTTTGGCCATTTCCTTCTGTCTTCAACCACGTCCCTGCCCAATGGACATTTAGGACGTTCCAGGTGGTTTGTCGTCGCCCCCAGGGCCGCAGTGAGCACGTGCAGCACGACAATTTTGCCTGTGAGTTTATCTGTGGCTTAGGTTCCCAATCACTGAAATGCTGGGTCCTCCTCCCCCACTCCCCCCCCTGCCCCCCACCCCCAGCCGGCCTCTTCTGCTTTGGCTTCTCTATGCTTTTTCTTATCACAGAAGGTTCCTTTCCTGTCATCTTTTTCAAATCCATTTCCAACTGTCGGCCGCTGTGACTCTTAACATTTTTTTAAAAAATAAAAGCTCTGTGTGCACCCGCTGATGAGGTTTGCCCCCGAGTGCCTGAATGGGGGGGGGCGGGTCTCAAGGCGTGAGAGCTGCCCCTGGACACCCCCATCCCCAGGCGTTGCAACCACCAGATGGAGCCCCCCGGGAGGGGCAGCCCAGAGCCCAGTGGAAACGCTCATTTCCCTGATAAGTCTTTGAAAGGCTCAGAACTAATTTGAAAATGGGGCCATTAAAATCCCATCAGGGGAAGCAGGGGGGTGGGGAGGGAGGCTGGGTGACAGCCAAGGTGCGTTCAGAGGCTGGGGGAGGGGGAGGTGTGGACCTGGCGGGCAGGGGAGGGGTGGAGGGGCAGAGAGTGGAGAGACATCGGAGATAGAGGAGGGGCTGCTGAGACTTCCAGGGGGTCCGCATCTGAGGGCAGGGGCCTGGCTCAGCACCGTCTCCCTGGAGATGACTCCCCTCCCCCCACCCATGGGAACCTCTTCCCGGTGCCCTGAGGGGTGCAGGGTGTGGATAAAGCCGGGTCCGAGGCATGTACATGCTCCAGGCTCCCCTCCGAGTGACTCACTGTGTGACCTTGGGCAAGTCACTCACTGTCCCTGGCCAGGGGAAGCCAGCGGGGGATGCTCAGGGCAGCTCAGCCCAGTGGGGACAAGCCGCTAGGGTGGTGGCATCAATGTGGCCCACATCTGGGGCTGGGCAGCTGGTGGCCAGGGTGGGACGTGTCACCAAGGAAACCGGTCATCATCCCAGCCGGGGACCCGGCTCCGTATTGAATTGTCTGCTCCGAGAAGCTGAGCTGAGCGCAGGAGGTGGCCGGAGGGGAGGGAACCGGACAGTGGCTCTGGCTCCCGCTCCCACACCACCACCCCGTGCCCAGGTGGACGGATACTGGGAAGGGGGTGGTACAGGCACACAGGGCCGGGGCCCTGGGGGCAGGCAAGAGTGGCTCCGTGGTGGCTTTGACACTGCACAGAGGGTGACACAGAGGGATGAGCACAATTGCTCAGGTGCCTGCATCGCTGACTTCTGGGGCCACCGTCCGGCTGCTGTCCTCCCCTGTCAGACCCAGGCTTTCACGGCGGGGGGAGTCAGCCTCCTGATGCCACCTGGCTTCTGCGTCTTCTCCCCCCTGGACTTCACTAGCCCCTCTCCCCGACTGCCCCAAACGTCCCCGATGCCAGCTCGGCCTCCAGTTCCACCTTCCACGCCCAGATCTGTTCCCCCCTAGCCGGGCTCATGTCTTCCCCCCCAGATAGCCCAACCCTGCCCACCTCCAACCCGAGCCGCACAGCGGGGGCAGCTGGCAGCCCCGTCTGGGAACAGTCAGTCATCGGTTTCCCTGTATCTGTGCGATTATTCGGGTGACGTGTTTTCACACCACATCGAGGCTCCGTGGGAGCTTGCACACAGTGCACACAGGAGGTGCTTGATAAGTGTGTGAGAGAAGGGGGGAGGGGGGAAGGAGTGAGCAGCTGCGGGGTCCGCCCTGGCCCGCATTTGGAGCCAGCTTTGCTAACCCTCGCGACCGACCACTGTGCAGTTGGGACCCTCAACCCCACGGACAGACGGGGACATCAGGACCAGGGGTCGCTGGGCCCGCTCTATAAACCAGGAAACCAGTGTCCACAGACTGTGTGCTCAGGGCCACTCGGCCCCTGGAGCCCAGGCCCAGCGTCCCCGCTGACGGGGAAGGGCAGGGCAGGGGGGCAGCTAGCAGGCCCAAGGCCAGAAGACAGACGGGAGCCACCCTGGGGGTCTCGATGGCCCAACCTACATCCTGTAGACTCAGACCCAGTGGGTTCAGCACCACGCACACTGGCTGTCACACCCAGCAAGTCACGTTCCGCCCTTGATTCTTCACACTGCATCCTCTGTCTGACATCCACACTGTGTCCCCAACCCACGTCACGCTGAGGCCTGCTGGCCCCCAGGTCTTCCCCCGCTGCCCACTGACCGGCCACATCCTCTGAGCCTCTGCCCCCACCGCCCCTCCAGGTCCCCGCCCGCTGCCCACCTGTCTGCCTGTCGCACCGAAGCCTCTGGCTACCCTCCCAGTTTCCCCCGTTCCTCACACGCGTGTGGTCTGCTGTGCGTGGCTACTCCTCCAAATACAGCAAAGCCGCACCGCACACACCGCCTTCCACCTGGCCAGGCGGGCACACCCAGCTGATGGGGGACAGACAGACTCCCGCGTGGTCAGCCGGCTGGGGCCAGGGATGGCCCAGGACAGGCACAGCAGGGGCACCCATCCACCCCCACGTCACCCACCCAGACCACAGTGGGCCTCTGGAGGAGGAGAGGAGGAAGGCGCAGGGTGCCAGAGGGGAGGGGGAGACGGGGGGAGGAGGGGAAGGAAGGGAGGAGGGGGAGAGGAAGGGAGGAGGGAGAGAGCAAGGGAGGGGAAGTTGGGGGAGGAGGGGGGAGAAGGAGGGGGAAGGAGATGGGTGTTTGTCAGGTGGTGATGGGGGTGAACAGGTGCAACCCCAGTTCCCTCCAGTGCGGGCCTGATCCTCTCCATCCCCTGAGGGGCGACTGAATCCAGGGGCACCCCCCGTCCCCCGCCTGCTGCACAGCCCCAGCTTCTCCCTGGCTGACTGCGGACAGGCTGCTCCCTGCTGAGGGCCCTCCCTGGGGTCCCCCTGCTTTACCGGGCCCTCCAGGGCAGTGGCCAGCCGGGTCTCCCTGCGCAGGGTCTTCCAGTCTGGGCTGAGTCCCCTACCACCCACACAGGGGTGTCAGGCATTGGACAACACAGCCAGCCAGCAGCCTCCTGTGGATACACTCTGTGTTGGGCACCAGAAGGCTCCTAGGGGAGAGAACTGGGGCTCTGCTGAGGGTGAGGGGAAGAGTTTCCTGGGGCAAGGGCAACTGGGGCTGGGCCTTGAGGGATGTCTAGGAGTTCTCTGGCTGAGGCAGCCCAACTCCCTACTCCAGACCTCATTTTCTCCATCCCTCCCCCCTCCAGGAAGATTCTAGGGAAGGTGCTGAGGCTTGAGGCCTGCCCCAAGACGGGGAGAAACTTCACGGCTGCCCTGCAAGTGGGGCCCAGAGCCTAGCTCCTCCCCGGGGCCCCCATATGGGAGCTGGGAGCCTCATCTCAGCCCCACCATTGTATTCAAGACTTTTCTGGCTAAACCCCTTCTCAGAGCCTGGCAAGGCAGAGATCATGATTAAGACAATTTTCCATTCGAGGAACCTGAGACTCAGAGACCGTCACCATGCAGTAATCCACGGTGGGGGGCGGGTCTGACTGCCCTCTTGGGCCCCTGGAGGCGAGCAACTTTCTAGAAAGGCAAGAGGGACAGAGGTGCCATGGGAGCAAGTCTCCGAGGGTCTGAAATGAAAGGGAACTTGAGGGTTCCCCCAATTCACCTCCCGTTGCTGCCACCTGAAACGCAGACCAACAGGGCCCACCCTCCTACCTGGAGTCCCGGCCAGCGCTGGGGCGGGGACGGCCCCCCTGCCAGTCACCGCGGGAACCGCAGGCCAGACCAGCTGAAAAGCCCGCCGTTAGCGCCTGCTGGGCTCCCCGTGAGGCGGCTGATTTGGGAAGAAGGTCTCTTCTGTAACGCCTTTGATCTCCTCCAGGGCCTCTGGGACCCCCAGGAGCCAGCCCCAGACCCTCCTCATCCCTGGACTCCAAAAAGACTGATAGCAATGAGGGAAACAGGATGGGGTGTACCTACCACTGGGGTGTACCTGCATCCCCTCCTCCACCTGCATCACTTCTCCCTCCATCTCCTCCTCCACCATCCCCTCCTCCACCTGAATCATTTCTATCTCCATCATCTTCCCCACCATCTTTAAGATCAGAGCATCTCGGAATCAGCAGCTCCAAGTATCAGATTCTCAGTCCCTGGGGTCATGGAGGGTGGACAGGAGAGAAAGTTGGGTCCAAAACCCTCACTCTGTGGCACCCCTGGATAGAGTGGGAGAATGGTGTGGAAAAAAGAAAGAAAAAAGCAGAGGAGGGAGAAAGTTGCAGTATTAAATTGGGGGGGGGGGGCGTCAGGGTGGGCCTCACAGAAAGAGATTTGAGCGAAGAATGGAAGGAGGCAAGGGAACAATGAAGAAACGTGGGAAGAGCAATGCAGGCAGGGACTTCCCTGGTGGTCCAGTGGCTAAGACTCCGTGCTCCCAATGCAGGGGGCCCAGGTTCGATCCCTGGTCAGGGAACTAGATCCCACGTGCCACAACTAAGAGCCATCACAGCCAAATAAATAAATAAATATTTTAAAAATAAAAAAGAGCGATGCAGGCAGAGGTGGCGGCCAGTGCAAAGGCCCTGAGGTTGGACTGTGCCGGGGGGATGGGACCAGTGTGGCCACGGAGGAGTGAGCTGAGTGAGGGGCAGCAGGAGGAGGTGGGAACAGAGAGGCAGTGGGGGGCCAGGGGCCGAGTGAGATGGGGAGGGCTTGGGCAGCTGACGTGCCCTGAAAAATGTTTGAAGGAGGCAGAATGTCCCATTTTGCAACTGAGGAGACTGAGGCAGGCCCTGCAAGGGAACTGACCCACCCAGGGTCCCAGAGCATGTATGAAGGCCCACCCCACCACACCAATCCCGCAGGCCAGCCCAGCTGGCTCCTCCTCTGCTGGCTGTCATGGCAACCGTGGTTGGTGGTGAGGCCCTGTGTCTGAGGCCACTCCCTGTCTCCCCACCACAGGCTGGGTGGCCCTGGTGAGGGAACCTGGGCTGAGTCCCCCTGTGCTGGGCACATACAAGGTGGACTCTAGGATGGGGTTTGATGGTGTTGGTGAGGATTTGGGAGGAGACGGTGGTGGAGGTGATAAAATGGAGGTGATGGTGGTGGAGGTACAAGTGGAGGAGGTGATGAGAGCAGAGGTGGTGTTGATGACGGAGTTCGACTGTGGAGAGAGGTGGTGGTGGTACAGGTGGTGGTAATGGTGGAGGAGGAGGGGCTGGTGGTGGAATTGATGCAGATGATGGAAGTGATGGTGGTAGATGGACACCGATGATGGTGGAGATGAGGTGATGGCAGAAGAGGCGATGGAGGTGGAAGTGATGCAGGTGGAGGAGGTGGGGGTGGTGGAGGTGACAGAAGCAGAGGTGATGGAGGGCATGACGAGGTAGAAGCGACACTGATGGTGGAGGAGGTGATGATGGTAGAAGAGATGCAGGTGGAGGAGGGGATGGAGGGAGAAGTGATGAAGGTGGAGGAAGGGATGGTGGAGGTGATGGTGGTAGAAGTGATTCAGGTGGAGGAGGCGATGGTGGAGGAGGTGATGGAGGGAGAAATGATGCAGGTGGAGGAGGGAATGGTGGAGGTGATGGTGGTAGAAGTGATTCAGGTGGAGGAGGGGATGGTGGAGGTGATGGTGGTAGAAGTGATTCAGGTGGAGGAGGGGATGGTGGAGGTGATGGTGGTAGAAGTGATTCAGGTGGAGGAGGTGATGGAGGGAGAAGTGATGCAGGTGGAGGAGGGGATGCAGGTACACCACAGTGGCGGTCCCCACTGGAGATCATCGTGGAAGAGGTGGCCGCAGCAGTGGCACCGCAGTGTGAGGCTGCTGGCTGGTGCCATGAGTACATCCCAGGCTGCTCCCCCGGCTCCTCTTCCCCAGCCCTGCTCCCTGGCCGGTCCTCTGGCAGCCTTGGTTTTCACTTCTGTGAAAGGGGCTCATACCCAGACCTCTCCTCCTTCTGGGGCTGCCTCCAGGGGTGCAGTGGTTTTTAGGGCTGGCTGAGGTGATGCTGGGCGCTGGGGGGGATATTGATGAGGGGCAGGGCAGCGATAGTGAGGACCCGCTGCTGGGGGGCTTTGGGGCACCTCCCATGCTGGCACTCACACCCCCGCCAGGGGCAGGGGCCTCCAGGCCGGCGCCGCCGGGGTCTGTGGGGGAGGGAAGTGGTGACAAAAGCTGCTCGAGGTAAACAGCTCCGACTGGAGCCCAGATCGATCCGGGCTGTGAGGAGCTGTAATTAGATTGAACGCTGGGAAGGGGGGCGAGCGGAGCCTCTTTTTGCTGCGATCGACAAAACGCGAAGTTTTTTCACCACTCTGCTTCGCCCGGCCCCTCCCCCAGCCTCTGCCTCTGGGGCCCCCATTAGGCTCTGGATTGGAGAAGGGGGAGGCCGGGGGCAAAGAGGCGACCCACATCTTACCTCCCTCCCATCTGCCAGTCAACCCTGGCTGCTGTCTTGCCCCTGCCAGGACTTGCTGGGCGACCTTGGGCAAGGGGCTTACCTTCTCTGAGTAAGTAAGAAGGAAAATTCCTGCCCTATGGAATTATAGGGCACTGGACATGTAAAGCTCTTGCAAGCTAGAGCATTGATACAAAGGAGCATTTGTATCTCTGTCCCTAGTGTAAATGCATAGTGAATTCATGAGAAAATTGCTGAGAATGAATGAATGCATGAGTGAATGAATGAATTGACAATCACAACAGGAGGGCAAGAAAGGCCTCTTTTGGAATGTAAAGGCCTGGCTGAGTTTTGACTCTTCCCTGGCCTTGCTGCCTGAGACCCAGCTTTCCCTTGAAAGAGTGGGGGAGGTGGCCTCCTCTCCTGAGCCTCGCAGGCTGGCCAAGTTCCAAGGAGATGGGAGGTCAAGGCAGTTCCTTGTGCTTCCTTCCAGCATTTCTTTAAGCAGACAAAATATGAACAAATGTTCTCACTCCCCTGTTTTGTATACAAAAGGCTGCCCCATACACTGTTCATCTCCTAGGTTTTGCCTCATACAGTACCAGGATTGCTTTTCCTTTCTTGTACGGCTGTTTGTTTTTCCAGGAGTTAATGATTGCCAATCACAAACTCTTCCTACATCCTCCAACAGAATTTGAAACCAACGCATGTTAGGACATTTCCATTTCCCTTGGTTCTTCTGTTCTGATCTGAATGGGGCTGTCCTCCGTGCCCTTGGTGCCTTTGTCATGCTGTCTTTCAGGCTCTCCCTTCTTCATTTGGGGGACCTCTTTTCCTTTTCCTCTAGGTTGAATCACATTTCCTGATTCCCACACCTTCCTTTTTTGATTTACTTCCTCATTTTGATGGAACACACCCTCTAGTAGCTTTCTGAGAAAAGGATATACAGAAGTCAACTTCTGGAGACCTTGAATGTCTGACTATATCTTTAGTCCATCTTCATGCTTATGTTTGGCTGGTCACACAATTCTAGCTGAATACAGTTTTCCCTCAGAATTTTGAAGGCATTGTTCCACTGGCTACCAGTTTTCAAG
Source organism: Balaenoptera ricei (assembly GCF_028023285.1). NCBI lineage: Eukaryota > Metazoa > Chordata > Mammalia > Artiodactyla > Balaenopteridae > Balaenoptera > Balaenoptera ricei. The sequence goes on from NC_082641.1 coordinate 180,811,143, forward strand.
AAGCCCAAAGCCACTCTGATTCTTAGGTCTCCAAATGGCATGTGGCTTTCCTCTCTGGGACCTTTTATCTTCTTTTTCATCCTGGGTCCCTGACATTTCACGAGGATGAACCTCAGGGAGTGTATTATTTTTCATTCATTGAGCTGAGCATTTCATGGGCTCTTTTAAACTGAACTCTCGTCTTCCAGCCATGGATTTTTTAAATATATATATAAAATTTATTTGGGCTTCCCTTCCTCTAGTTTTGGATGGCCTCTTGCTCAGATGACAAACCTGCACATTCATCCTCTAACTTTGTTATCACCTTTCCCTCATTTTCCATCTCTGTGTCCACTTGTATTTCCAGGGATATTTGCTTTATGTTCCAATTCTTTTTTTTTTTTTTTCTTTTTTTTTTTTTAATTTTTTGGTTCAGTCACATGGCCTGCAGGATCTTAGTTCCCCGACCAGGGATTGAACCCGGGCCCTTGGCAGTGAAAGCGCTGAGTCCTAACCACTGGACCACCAGGAATTCCCTACGTTCCAATTCTTACGTTGACTTTATTCCAGCTATTATATACTTAAATTCTAAGAGCATTGTCTTCCCCTTTCGTGGTCCTGTTTCATGGATACAGTATTTTTCTCTTACCTCTCCAAGAATCTGACTTATAACAGTGCCTGACCTGTCTGTTTCTTCTGAGAGCATCACCCCTCAATCCTCCTGCCATTTTTCTCACTTTACCTCTCTCTCCTTCATTAGAGGCTTTTCTGAAATGTCCAGTAAGCTCTGATCATCACTCTTCTTTAATCATGAAACCTGAAACAGCCAATCAGAAGCCCCGTGTGTGTTCCAGGTCAGAGGGGGCCAGGGAGGGACGTGGTGCGTCAGTTCACACAGGGGAACCTGTCGTCCCCGAGAAACAAGCCACAGTGCAGGGGACATTCATTTATTTTTGCTGACGTGTGTGGACATTGATCTGGCATGTCATCGGGTTCAGACTGTCCTGGAACCAAAAAAAGCCAGCTTGGCGTGTGGTCCCAGCAGGCCACTAGGCCTGGCAGCAGGGATCTGCTAGTACAGCCTGTGCCACCGGCCACTATGGGGGTGACAGAGTCGCTGGGGCAAGCGGTTGGCGGGGAGGCAGGATAGGGCAGGTGTCCACCGCCCACTGCCCCTGACTGGTATGTGGATGAGGAACTGAGACTCTGATAGAGTTTGTGCTGATGTCACCAGCCCCCGGGGGGATGTAGCTGGTGAAGCTCATCTTTTCCACCCACTGGCCCCTACAGCATTGAGGGGAGGGGTCCGCTTTGGAGCTGGGGCGGGGAGGAGCAGGACCACAGGCTCCAGCCCAGCTCCACCACCCTGAGATGTTGCCATTTCCCCTTTGCAAGCATCCACCGACCACAGGGCAGCCTCCTGCGGCCTTCCCGGTCCTCCGTGCCAGGTGGCCCTGGGAGAGGGAGGGCTGGTCTCGCAACCCCCCTTAGATCCTCCCAGCTCCAGAAGTTCCTCTGGGGACTTGAGGGGAGCCAAACCTCAGTCTCGGTCTGCTGGTGGGGGGAGGCCAGAGTGGGGGCTCAGATACCAGAATCAGGCAGTGGACACCCATGTGAGCCTGGTTCAGGGTCCCTGAGCTGGCCAGGCGCCAGAGGACACCAGGGAAGGAAGCATGGACTGTCACCCCCTTCTGAGAACCCTCTTGCCCCATCATTCCAGGGGGAGGTTACTGGGTTTTGTGACACACCTCCAAGGACCTATGAATTAACCACTTCTTTCACCCAGGTCTACACTGAGCCAAATAACTCACATGTAGAGTTTCCATGTCATTTCCCCCAGCACCCCCCAGGTGTGGGCTGCAGAAGGGAGGGCGGAAAGCCACCAACACCAGTGGTGCTCTTGAGGTCAGGATTCTTGGGGGGGGTGGGGAGGGGTTTGGGGATATGAGGCTGGGGAGGGGGCCAGCATGCAGAAGGGGGATGGGAGGGGGTGGCGACCCGTGCCTGTGGAGGTGTGCTCACACTGTGTCCCCTTCTGTTTCTCCCCACCTCCACATCTGCCTCCTCTGTCTCTGTCTCCCCGCCCACGACTGTCTGCCCCCCTTTCCTTCCATTACTGGTGGTCTCTACTCGCTGCCTCCTGGCCTCTTTCTGTGTCTCCCTGTCTCTTTCGGCCCTGTCCCCGGGTCGTCTCTCCCTCCATCTCTCGCGTTTCCCGCGTTATTTCTGTGTGTTTCCTGGTGTTTCTCCGCTCCGGGACGTGTGGCCTGTCTTCTTCCGTCCGGCCGCGCGGTGGCGCTGCGTCCCGCTCGCCCGCCCGCTCGCCCGCAGCCTGCAAGCGGAAGGAGCAGGAACAGCAGAAGGAGCGCGCGCTGCAGCCCAAGAAGCAGCGCCTGGTGTTCACCGACCTGCAGCGGCGCACGCTGATCGCCATCTTTAAGGAGAACAAGCGGCCGTCGAAGGAGATGCAGGTCACCATCTCTCAGCAGCTCGGCCTGGAGCTCAACACCGTCAGCAATTTCTTCATGAACGCGCGGCGCCGCTGCATGAACCGCTGGGCCGAGGAGCCCGGCGCGGCCCCCGGGGGCCCCGCCGGCGCCGCGGCCACCTTCTCCAAGGCCTGAGGCGCCCCGCCCCCTTCCCCTCCCCCCCCTCCCGCGCCCTCCCAGCCTCCACGGCCCGGGCGCTGCCCTCCCACGTCCCCCAGCCCCAACCCTGCCGGCCCGGAGACCCGCCCTAGGGGGCGCCTGGAGGGGCTGCCGTCCGGGTTCCCACACCCAGGGAAGGGACGCAGCACACCCCCAGCCCAAGTGCACAAAAAGGGCCCCCCTCCTCCCTCCGTCCCAATCCCCTTCAGGCCAAAGGAAGCCCTCCACACACCCGCCCCAGAGGGGAGGGGGTGACAGAAAGGGGCTCCCGGGCTCCCTTTCAATGCAGGACGCGCAGGGGGCCTCGACGAAAACCAGGGCTCACGTGTCGTCCCGAAAGCGGGTCAAGAAGCACATACTAGAAACATAAACCGGGTATTTAAAAAAGGAATTTAAAGAATAACCCCTCCTTCGCCGGCCCGCCGACCCCACGGAAGGAGGCAGGGAGGCTTCCTCTCCAGCGGTACCCCCCCAAACCCCCGCCACGGACCCTTCCCCGAGAACTCAGCCCCTCCAAAGCCGCCAAAGCCCACGTCGAGCTGGAGCCTCACGCTGCCCCCACCCCACCAAGACCACCCCGGGTCCGCCGGCAGAACTGCCTCCGCAGCCAAGACCCAGCCGCCCCTCCCGGCAGCCGGGATTCCTTGTGCCAAGAATTGCCTGCCTTAACGTCTGGGGGGGGGGGCCCTGCAGCGGCGACCGCCCAGCACCCACCGGCGAGCACCCTTCCCCACCCTGTCCCAGACCGGAGGGGACGGCAGCTCAAACAAGCGGGTAATTCCAGACGCCTCCCTCCCCACATCCCTCTGCCACTTCACTTTACCGCTAGGCACCTTGATGACTGACGCGCGGGGAGAGACAGACCCCAGGAAACAGAAGAAAACACCCGGATTCCACGGAGAAACGGGCCCCGGGAGAGCAGGGGCGCACCTGAGCCTCTGCGCGCTGGGGTCGCGGCGTCGCGGAGCTCCCCCGGAACTCCCCCCACCTCCCAGCGCTCGGGGGTGCGGCGCTGGGCCTGCAGGGCCGCAGGGGTGAGCCTGTACTGCTGCTGCTTTTTCTCCAAAGAGAGAAAGAAGATGATGAACAAGGTGGAATCTGCTTGCTCTGATTTTTGCCAAAAGAAAAAAAAAAAAAATGACAAAGGGGAAGGAAGGGTCAGAAATGAAGATGAGCACGCCCCCCTCCCCCCAACCTCCCCTGCTCGCCCTCTCCAGGTGACCTCCAGGACTGGCCGGCAGCTGGGTCCCAAGAGCCTGCTCCCCCGCCCAGGGCTCAAGAGCTGGAGGCTAGAAGGAACCTCTCCCCACCAAACCGCCTCCCACCCCCTGACCACCGCCTCCCAGGGAGGTGGCCACACCCCTCCCCTTTGAGAATGCAAGAGACATTTCTAATGAAATGCCCCTCCTCCTCCCCAGGTTAAGGCTACCTCACTCAAATGTTCATGTCTGTGATTGGAAAAATCACGCCTGATACCAAAGATTTCCCCCAAGGACTTGTGCTGGATGCTAGGATTCCCTTGCCTGGGGACCAGGTGTGGGCGAGGGTCTGCTTTGGGCCCTGCCCCCCAGGTGCCACCTGTCCACCACCAGAGAGAGCAGAGAGAGAGAGAGAGAGAGAGAGAGAGAAAGAGAGACAGAGAGAGACAGAGAGAGAGACAGAGAGAGAGAGGGAGAGGGAGGGAGGGAGAGGGTGGTGAGGTCGATGAGTGCCTTTTTCTTGAACCAAAGACGTGTGTGAGATGCTCTCTTGTCCTTATCGACTCGCTATTCTCCCCGCTTTTCAAGCAACCGGATCTGAGTGATGCTTCTAGAACCTTTGGGTGTTGGGGCAGAATCCTAAGGGTCCCCGTTCCCGCTCAGCAACCAACCCCTCCCCCCAGACACACGTACACACTCCTGTGCACACACTGGTCCCACCACACTGGGGGCTGGGAGCTGGGGTCTGGGTGGACACGGCCCCTCTCTCAGCCTGCCATGAACACATGGGCCCCACTTGAGAGAGCACCTGCTTTCTGGGGACGGGGCTTCTCTGCTGGTTAAGTCACTTGCTGGTCCTGCATTCAAGGCCCAAGGGTCAGAGGCCAGGGCCTGGGTTTGTCCCCTGTTGGACACTTAGGAATGGACATGGGACCTTTCTGGTGATGGGATCCCTCAAGCCCCAGTGACACCGGTCACAGAAGTGTCCCTGACTCCTGCATCCCTTTCAAACACCCTCCTATTACACATGCGCACACGCACGCATGCACGTGCACACACACCATCTCCCTTCTGACGCCCCCCCCCCCGCTTGACCAGCCCCCCCAGCCCCTCTCGCCCTAACACCCAGCTGGTTGTCACATACCAAAGACCATTCTCCACACAGGGAATGACACCTCCAGCACAGCTCCTTCGAGCCTTTGACAATTTTCTCTGAAATACCTCAAGATATTTAATGTATAGTTTATGTGATTAAAAAAAAAATCCTTAGCTAGTTTTTGGAATACGTGACTTGAAGCTTTATACTGTTAAATTATAATTTTGCAGACGATGGTATGTCATTTCTTTTGGTGAGCTCCGTGGGAGACGCGTTGAATGTCAGGGCAGGGGAAGCTGGGTGGTCAGAGGCAAAGGGCCGGGGGAGCATGAGCGAGAGAGAGAGAGAGTCTGGGAGCGCACGAGGAAGGACTGGCGGCGTTTACAGATTTCTTATTTCAATGAGTCCTTTAGGAAAGAGAGGAGAGAGAGAGAGCGTTGGATACCTTTCTGTTCTCTGGCGTGTTCTGTTTCTCGTTTTTTGGAGTCATGTCTTATAAGAGTATTTATTATTCTATGTGTTCTGTGTTCAAATGTAATTTAAGAAAAAAAAAAAGGAAGAAAAATGAAAAAAAAAAGACGCAATGGAATTTGATTTGATGCATGACTAATGTACTTTTTCTTGAAGATAATGTACTAGGTGGAAGGGTGGGGGTGGGGCGGGGCCGCGGGGCCGGAGCCCCGGGGATTCCGTGTCGCATCTTGTGTTTCATGCCCCAGTCGGTGCTGTTCGGTGCTCCTCGGCGCTGCTCTGTGTTAATATCCCCCCTTTCCAAGGATCTGTGTCCAGCCGGCGGTGGGTGGACGGGCCTCAGGTGGAGAAGGAAGGCGGCCGGTGGTGGGGCCTCCAGCTCCTGGCGCCAGAGTCCCTCCGGGTTCTGGTCCTGGGGCACCAGTGGGCGTCACTGCCACCTCGGGCACCCCGCCCGGTCGGTCTCACGTTAGCATGAATTCCCAAGTGTCTTGTTCAGAGGAGACAGACAATCAGCCAATTCGAGTCTTGTCGCCTAGGTTTGTGGGGGACGGGGTGTACCCCAACTTCCTCAGATCTGAAGGGCCCTCCTGAGACAACCCCCCAAGGCAGGCACCTGCCCGGGCTCCACCCAGACGCCCCAGCCCCCTCAGGCCTGGCCTTCACCTTTCTGTCTGGCCTGGGAGGTAGGAGGTGCACACCTGTGGAGCCCTCCCTCCCAGCCCCCACTGGTACCCAGAGAACAAAGGGGCTCCCCAAAAAATCATGAAAGGGGGCTCTGGGACAGTCTCCCAGACTATGACTCTTCTGCCATGGGGCCCATGCTCCCACCAGGGGAGAGCCCACTTTCCAGGACAGGCCCCAGGTAAGGTGGGTTTGGGTGGCCAAAGGGGGTCCCTCACACCCTGGAGGACAGAAGGCCCAAGTTTGGAGGGCTGGGCCTGGGGGCGCAGGTTCAACCCACCTGCAATGAGGGCGGGGGGTGTGGGGCGTGTTCTGGGGCCCCTGCACCGGCTGGAACTGGGGCCACTCACATTCTTGGCCCAAAGCAGTTTCAGCCACACCAGCCCATCAGCTCCCTGGGCTCCTCCTGTATCCCTGGCAGGCCCTCAAGGGCTGGTCTTTGGGGGGATTGTCTCCACCAGGGGTGAGGGGGGGCCAAGAGGCCATGTGGCCCTGAGTGTGTAATCACAACTGGACACTAGGGCTGCTTTCAGGGGACACACGATTTCGGTCATCCAAAGTCCTCCCCCGAACCCCCAGGGCTAGAGGGAACGGAGGCCCCCTCCACCCTACCCTCAGGCGACAGGCTTAAAAGTTTAAAAAAATATATCGTCATCGTTGTGAACCATTGCTGTGCTGGATTTGTTGTTTTGTTTCCCTCCAATAAATTATTTTCTAGTCACTCACCTGGGCTTGTGCCTTTGCTGAATGGGGGGGGAGGGGCTGGTGCAGGAGGGGGAGGCATGGGGCTCACCCTCCATGAAGGAGGAAGGGGACGAGGGAAAGTGGAAATGGGCCTCTCCCAGCCCACCCCTCTCCGCTCTGAACTCAGCTCTCCCTGAGCCCCCGCCCCCACAGGGCTCCAACCTCCACGGGGCCTTTGGGCCACCTGAGCCTCAGGATCTCACTGGGCTCTGCTTCTGAGGTGTCACTGACCACTGCTTTCTGGAGCCTAAAGTGTAAGGTGGTTTGTTTGAGAAGAAACCAGGGCAACCCGGTGGAGGAAAAGGCTGGGTGGTGTCAGGACTGGACCTTATAAACTGCCCTGAGACAGGCCAGCAGGCTGCAGGCAGGAAGCCAGGGCTGGTAAGCAGAATCTGCTCAGCACCTTTCTCCCTTCTGAGAGCAATAAAGCTTTTATCCACATTATCTACCCCAGGGTAAAGAAAAAAACCCAAAGAAACCCAGCTTTCCCTGCAAATCCCCTATCAGGCCACTAGAGGTCAGTGTTTTGATTTTTAAAACCAGAAAAGAACTATTCCGTGGGACATCACAAAAAGAAGTATAGGAAGAGAGAGCCTCAAGGAGACCTGGGGTCAGACAGACCGTGGTTTATTAGAGAAAGAAGAGCAGGTGGAGCCCCTGTCTTTGGGGGAAGGCCTCGTGATGCCGGGTGACACTTACTAAGCCTGGGCAGTCACTGCTGTTCCTCAGGCGAGGGCGGCAGCCCTGCCAGATCAGGTGGAGTTTGACCCTCGCTGGGCCCTGGCAGCCACTCCATGGGTGACGGCTGCCTCTCCACAGGTGAGGGCTCCACCTCCATCGGCTGCTCGCTGGTGGATGATCCTCTCGCAGTTGGTGGCGGAGTTTCCATCAGAGCAGTGAGGTTCGAGTTGGAAACTGGCACCGTCCCCTCCTTGGGGGGCCCGGGCTCCTTTTGCCAGGTGTATGGCCAGTTCTTCCAGGACAGTTTCCGGATCTTCCAGAGGGATGTCTTCTCCTGCAAGTGTGCTGACTGGCTCTTCAAAGACAGCTGGCTTGAAGACAGCATCTGGCTCTCAGAAGATGTCATCTGGCTCTCCTCCGCTGATAGTGGTGTCTCCTTGGTTGGTGGCAGACTCTCGGGAGTATATGGCCACGGCTCATATGACAGTGACCTCTCCTGCCTCTTCGGCAGCTTCTCCTGGAGAGAACCGGACAGCCGGTTTTTGGTGAGAGAGTGCTGGCTCTCCTGATAAGGAGAGGACTGCCCATCTACAGGCACGGATGAGCTCACCTCAGAGGCAGGCTGCACATCCTCGGAGGACACCTTCCCCTGGTGCTGGCGCCTGTTCCTCCCCAGGAACGACATCTTCCTGGGGTACCAGGAGGACTCCTCCATGCTCGAGGGCAGTTCATCGGGTGGCCTCGTGTGATCAACCAGCATGTCGCTGTTGACCCCTGGTGACCTCCGCAGAATTGTGCCCTGCGTGATGAGGTCCGCATAGCCCTCCCGGTGGGAGAAGGCATAGCTGGAGCGCCGGGTCCGTGCCTCCCGGAGGACATGGGGTATGGGCTCCACGGTGATGATCTCCTCACTTGTGGTCTTCTCCTCCTCCTCCTACAGAGCAAAGGGGAAAGCAGGAGTCATCAGGCTCCCAAGCCATGTTGACTGCTTTCGGGTCACCTGCCCCTCCAGTGGGGGCCAATCAGGGCCCTTGGCCACCATTGATTGGCCAGGCTCTTTCCTACCCAAGTTGACCCAACTGGAGTCCTCCATGGGACCTGACTTTTTTCTTTTTCTTTTTTATCGGCCACACCGCGCAGCATGTGGAATCCTAGTTCCCCAACTAGGGATCAAACCCGTGCCCCTTGCCATGGAAGTGCAGAGTTCTAACCACTGGACCCCCAGGGAAGTCCCGTGGGACCTGACTTTGGACCAGCCCATCAGATTCCTTCCCTAGGACCTGACTTTGGATCAGCCAATCAGAGTCTGGGGCAGCCCTATGTCCAGCCTGTGTGGCTGAAGGTGGCAGGTTTGTGGCCATGTCCTAGTCCACCATTCCAGTCAATTCTGGGGCCCAGCCCAGCTGAGACCCATCCTTCTAGATTCTGATTCCATGAGCCAGTGAGTCCTCTCCTCCACCATTTTTCATTGTGGTAAAATACACATAACATAAAATGTACCATTTCAACCATTTTTAAGTGCACAGCTCAGTGGCATTAAGTCCATTCACATTGTCGTGCAACCATCCCCACCATCATCTCCAGAACTTTCTCATCTTCCCAAACTGAAGCTCTGTCCCCAAGAAACACTGACTCCCCACCCCTCCCCCAGGCCCTGGCCCCCACCATCTACTTCCTGTCTCTATGGATGTGACTCCTCTGGGGACCTCCTGTGAGTGGGATCAGACAGTATTTGTCCTTTTGTGTCTGGTTTATATCACTGAGCATCATGTCCTCAAGGTTCATCCACATCGTAGTAGGTGTCAGAAACTCCATCCTTTTTAAGACTAGTATTCTTCTGTATGTCTATATCACATTTTGTTTATCCATCATCTGCCGACGAACACTGGGGTTACTCCTAAGTCCCCCTTTTGCCTGCCCCATTTCCAAGTCACTCCTGTCACCTCGACCCCCAAGCCCTAGTTACTTCCTGGCGGAAGTCTGACAGCACCAGCACTGGCCTTTTGCGTGCTTCCACTGCTTCCTCCCCAGGAAGTGCGGCCTCCCCTCTGGGGCCCTGAGGCCTGTCCTTTGGGCCCCCTGGGGGCACTGGGCGTGTGTCTGGTCTCCATCCTTGTACCCCCAGCTCTGCGTCTCTGTCGAGTCCCCGGCTCCCAGCTCAGGCTCCAGCTGCTGGGGTCCCACATATGCGGTGGGTACCCCCGCCCCTCACCTTGGGCCCTGGCTTCTGGAGGGCTTGGTAGATGATGCGGAAGGCCAGCACGGGCAGGGTGTTCAGTGACACGTTCAGCAGGATCACCAGCAGGATGGGGGGCTGGGACAGCACGCTGAGGTCAGCGTCTGGTGACAGGGCAGGGTCATGAATGGCCTGGGGTGTAGCCTCCCCAGGGCCTGCTTGGTGCCCCTCACCCCCCAACGCCCCATCTCCTTCCCCTCCCTTTACCCCAGGGATGCCTTTGTGAAAATTCCCAAAAGACACCGACATCCCCTGCACACACACACCCCCACCTGTATGGCCAAGGAGACCGAGGTTCAGAGAGGGTGCTCCGACTGGGGTCCCCCCCACTGCCCCGTCCCTGCTGGGGGCTCACACAGAAACGGGAAGGTCTTGGGGGAGACTTTGAAGAGCCAGATGCTCTGGGTGAGCCAGGTCATGACCGCGTAGAAGCCAAGGCTGAAGAAAATGGCCAGCACAGACAGGACGGTCCAGTACTTGGTGATGAGGATGATCTAAACAGGGAGGGGGCGTTAAGGCAGCGGGGCCAGGAACCCCGGGTGGCTCTCCGTGGGGAGGGTGGCGGCCCGGCCCCTGGGGCCCGTGAAGGGGCAGGTCACTGAGCGGGGAGACCTCAGTGCCTGTCTGAGGTCCCCTGGGGTGGGGTGGGCAGGCGGCCATGCCTACCTCCATGGTGATGGACAGCAGTCCCGACAGGGCTACGATCACCGCGAAAGACTGATAGTCACTGAAGCTGACAGGCCCAGCTGAGTCCCGGCTGATCCACAGGGTCATGAAGAAGTTGACCAGGGACGTGGCCGTGCCATGGGCAACGGCTTGGAGAAAGACCCAGTAGTTGAAGAGCTCGTCCTTCTGGCCCGCCATATACAGCTCGGGCAACTCCAGGCTCCGCTCGGCGCTCACGTCCTGTTGAGTTTGCAGTGGGGAAGCCGGCTCTCTAGGGACCAGGTGGGGACGTCCCCCACCCCACCCCAGTCCCCCAGGAGGAGAAGGTGGGGCAGAGACAGGAGCGTCTACAGGGAAGCAGGAGGCAAGGCATGCAGCTGCTCACCTGCTCGAAGAGCCCAATGTAGAGAACCGGGAGGGTGGTGTATAGCAGGTTGAAGAGCGCCAGGAACCAGCCTTCATACAGAGGCTGGGTGTGGGGTGGGGGAGAGGGGGAGAGGGGAGGGAGAATGAGGTGAGCCTTCAGAGCCAAATGGCCAGAAACAGAAACCAGCCTTTACCTGAGGAAACCCACCCAAGCTAGGTCGGCACCTGGAGAGGATTCCAGGTGACTTCGAAAGTCAAGTTGCAAGCAAGATTGGGGCTAAGATCAGCGCCACATTAAACGATAAAGACTGAAAGATAAAAGGCAGAGAGGGGCTTCCCTGGTGGCGCAGTGGTTAAGAATCTGCCTGCCAATGCAGGGGACACGGGTGCGAGCCCTGGTCTGGGAAGAACCCACATGCCGCGGAGCAACTAAGCCCGTGAGCCACAACTACTGAGCCTGCGCGTCTGGAGCCTGTGCTCCACAACGGGAGAGGCCGCGACAGTGAGAGGCCCGCGCACCGCGATGAAGAGTGGCCCCCACTCGCCGCAACTGGAGAAAGCCCTCGCACAGAAACGAAGACCCAACACAGCTAAAACTAACTAAATAAATAAATTTATTAAAAAAAATAAAAGGCAGAGAGAAAAAGCACGGTCTAATCCTTTTAAAGCAGCACCTTTGAGCCTGTTCTAAGTGGATGACTTCAATAAAAAGCTACAGGAGGGAAAACGGCTAGAGAGTGTGTTTTTAGATCATTTTCGATTTAGGAAATCACTGATGGGTAGGACAGTTGGAAGAGACCTCACAGACAAATAGCCCAGCTCCCTTCCCGAATGCATGAATCCAGACTAGTTAAAAGAATATCAGTTTCACCACTTTATATGCATTCTGGGATTGAGCAAATAAGTAACGATCAAACTTTTGACCAGAATCAAGTTTCTCACCATTGGAGATAAGAGTCACAAAGCAGTAAAAGGAAAAGGCTAAGCTGAGCCTTGTTCTGTGGGTCAGGAATCAGAGGTATCGGTGTGAACTCACATACACAAAAATAGATAGATGGATAGGTGCAGATAGCGATATAGATTTGCATCTAAACATGGGTTAATATGTGTGCATTTCCTAGCTCTGTCTACTGAGAGGGTAATGGCATCCCAGTAGCAATGACCACACTAAGCACTTGGATCTTGGTGTCTAGCTACCATTCTCTGGTGAAGAGAACCAGGGCTCCATATGGGAATGGCTCATTCCAGGGTTGGGGCACGGAAAAGACAAAATGGGCCTGGAACCTCCTGTAGCACCAGGAAGTGAGGATGTACTTGGAGAAGAGCAGGCACATGACAAAGGGGCAAATCGGGGACAACTTGAGCAACAAAGCATAGAATAAAATAAACACCCACGAGTCCACACTGATGGGAATAAATAATTGAATAAATAAATAGGGGAGAAGGAACAGTTCTTCCCATGGAAGAGTTCCAATTAACAAATACAGAAAGACTGGACACTGTCCCCTCTAAGATCAGGAACAAGACAAAGGTGCCTGCTTTCACCATGGCAATTCAACATTGCACTGGAAGTCCTAGCCAGAGCAATTAGTCAGGAAAAAGAAATAAAAAGTATCCAAATTGGAAAGGGAGAGGTAAAACTATCTCTATTTGCAGAGAACAGGATCTATATGCAGAAAATCCCAAAGGATTCACAGGAAAGCTACTAGAGCCAATAAACAAATTCAACAAAGTGGAAGGGCACACAGATCAACACACACAAAAAACTGTTTCTATACACCAGCAATAAGCAATCTCAAAAGTGAATTATGGAAACAATTCCATTTATAGCAGCATCTAAAAGAAGAAAATATCTAGAAGTAAAAAGTAAAACAAAAATATATATATTTATGAGGGGTGCTGCTGTAAAGCTCTCTCTCTAATGCCTGGGCATTAGTGATGGGAAGCTCATTCCCTCTCACAGTACTCTATCTTCAGACAATTTCCTTGCACACAGGGGACATCACTGCCCTACAACTCCTCTAACGCTCTGGAGAGCACAGCTAGTATTCACCATGATACTGTCAAGAGTCTTGAAGTTAGGGACCCAGCCCCCATAGTCTTATCTTCTCTCAAGTTCAAGCTCTCGTTCTCTCCCCTTGAAGGATGTATATTTGGAGCACCTGTCCTGCCCTTGCTCCAAAGCTCAAATTTGCCAAATATCCCTGAAAATGCTTGGCACTGAGCTGGGCATGGAACCATCCCTTCCCTTCATCTGGAATCTACACCTCTATGAATGCAGCCAAATAAAAGTCTGTGTTGCTCTGTGACTTCAGGCAAGTTCTGCCCCGTGAGGACCCCAGAGTGTGAGCCTGCCTGCTGCCTTCCTGGAGGCTGTGGGAAGGACACGGCAATCCCAGAGCACCGCCCCCGCCCCAAGAGGGGAGTTCCCTCCAGCGCACCTGGGCAGTGAAGCCGCTGTAGAAAGCGAACCAGATCTGGACCATCATGCTGGCCAGCGTCTTGTAGATAAAGTAGCGCAGGAACTTGCAGACGCGCATGTAGGACCAACGGCCATGCACCAGCAGCAGCCGCCGCAGGAAGCAGAACTGGGCCAGCACATAGTCGCTGTTCTGCACCGCCTGATTGCCCTCCTGACCCGCCAGCCCCACGCCAATGTCCGCAGCTGCAGGGGCACACGCAGCCTGTCGGCCCCGGGTCCCTCAGCTACCACCCCCAACTGCTGCCGGCCGCCAGCCTCCCCCCGCGCTGCTGCCCGCCACCCACTCTTAATCATGCTGACATCATTGGCCCCGTCCCCGACGGCCAGGGTCACCACGTCCTGGTATTTCTTGACCAGTGCCACGATCAAGGCCTTCTGCTTGGGCGTCACCCGGCAGCAGATGACCGCTTGGCACCGGGAGGCCAGCTCCACGAAGGCCCGCTCCCGTCGCACCTCGGCGCTCTCAAGGGCTTTGTAGCCCTTGTCCTGCGGTGCCAGCCCCGTGTTCCACAGCTGGATCCCAAGGACCCGCCACATCAGGGACAGGCGCCTGGTCTGCAGGAAGTCCGCCCTCTCCTCTCTGGGCTCCTGCCAGGGCTCCTCCTCATCCAAGCTCACGTTCTGGACCAGGGCCCGGGGCTCCTTGCGCAGGGAGAGCAGCAGCTGGTCCTGGCCCGCGGGGGACAGGGGGCGCGTCACTCAGCTGCACCCCTCCCCTCCAGGAACGCCCCGAATGGGCCCTCCTCCCGGCTGGACCTGACTGCATCCTTCCCTTGCTCTCGCCCTGCTGAGAACCATCTCTCGGTGTGACACTTCAGGCCCTTCGCCTTGGCTGGTCCAACACCACATCTGGGGGCCTTTTGGTGGAGGCCGTCCCCAGCCCCAGACCACGGCTCCTCCCAGCCCCCTCCCAGGTACCAGGGCCCCGCTGCCCACCCTGGGCTGACACTGACCAGGAACTCCCCGTTAATGACCAAGGCCATTTTGACCTGCAGGGGGAGCTGTTTCTTCAGGTGGCCCTTCTTGCCACCCTGCAGGCTATTGTTGCTCTCCCAGTAGACCTCCAGGATCCGCCTGCAGGGGTCCAGCAGGGGCTCAGCCACACCAGCCACACAGGCTTCCTTCTACCCACTCCCCAGCTGTGCCTTGGCTTCCCCCTCTGGGAGCCCCCCACCAGGCAGACGCTGAGGGCATTCTGCAGACCCCAGAGCCACGCCTGGGCCATGGGTGCCCTGCCCCCACCCTGACCCCCCCCAACACAGGCTCATCCACCCAACCACCCAACCCCCACTTCTTACACAATCTCCTTCTCCTCCAGAATGATCATATTCTCCGAGAGCAGCTGGCAGGCAAAGCCGATGTTCACCGCTGTCTCTGCAAACCAGCCCAGCTCAGCCCCTCCACGGCCCCCTGCCTGGGGGCCACGCCCACTCTGCACATCACAGCAGCATGCCCCTCCCCCTGGCCACAGCAATTGGTTTGGAGGAGGGCATGTGACCAGGCCAGCCAATGAGAGTCAGCCCTGAGACTTTGGTTGCAGCTCTGAGCAGAGGGGGCTCCATTCCACTCGCCTGGCTGGAGCTGGGCTGCCAGTGGGAGGTGGGTCTGGGGCCAGGGCCAAGGGATCGTTAGACATATCATGCTTAGGGCCTCAGGGCACTTCTAGGAACCCACAAAAATGAATTAATTTGTTTAAAAAAAATAAAGAAGCGGGAAAAAAATGAATATAAAAATCCAGCCTGGATATTTGTCTTTACACCAGCACAGCTGTTAAACGTCATTCTAAATACTTTGTGTGTACGTGCCTCCTGCCCACAGAAGTTCTAATGCAGCCCTGCGGGCACCCATGCCCAGTGGGTCCCCAAAGAAGCCTCAGCAGGGTGGAGTCAGAGCTCCACGGCCACAGGACCTGAGGCTCCATTCCAGCTTGGCTCCTGGGTGGCTGGGCAACCTCGGCAGGTGCCCATGCTCTCTGAGCCCCGCTGGGCCACCTGTGAGGCAGGGGTAATGAGGGCCCCACCGCATGGCGCTGCCAGGGGGCCAAACCCCAAGGAGACGCTCAGCATGGCAGCGGCCCACCCGAGGGAGGCGCCCAGGGGACCCCAGTCCATTGTTCCCGGTCCTCCCTTCCCAGGGACAAGGTGGAGGGCAATGCTGAACTCAGACAAGAGGGATGGGCCGACGGTGGTGCCTGGGCAGGGGTGAGCTCTCCCCGCGCCTCCCTTCTCCCCATGTTGGGGGTGGCCGCCCTGGGACCCACCTTGCTTGTCCCCTGTGAGAACCCACACTTTGATGTTCCCCTGCTTGAGACACTTGATGGTGTCGAGGACACCGTCCTGGAGCCTGTCCTCGATGGCTGTGGCTCCCAGCAGCTGGAGGTGGGCGTGGGGACAGACTGAGCAGGGACCCAGCTCCCTGGTGGGGCTGAGGGGCTGGAGCTGGGGTGCGGGCGCCCCTCCCCCTGAGCTCCACCCACCTGGAGGTTCTGCTCCATCTCCTCATACACCTGGTGCAGGGCGTGGGCACGGTTCTGCAGCAGGATGCTGGCTTCCTGGTGCCGCTGGCGCCACTCTTCGTACATGTCTTCGTCCACCTCCTTGCAGGCCACGCACAGTGTCCGCAGGGTCTGCTTGGCGAAGGACTGGGCCCCGGGTGGGCAGGCGGCGCTGCCACCCCCGCCAACCCCTGCCCCCTCACCCGGGCACCCCTCCAGCCCTCTCTCTCTGCCTGGGGTCACCCAACCTACCCGCCACCCACAGTCTGCCTTCCCGGGCAGGGGGAGCTGGGACCACGTGCCGCCCCTGCTCCACACCCGCTCTGTCTCAGCCCGCACCCCACCCCCCCACCCCCCTGAAGATGCCCAGCTCTGTTTTGCCCCCAGACCTCGCACCTGCCATTCCCCCTGCTTTGTGAGGCAAATTCTAACTATTCTGCAAGACACTGGGTGCAGCCCTGCCAGAACCCTCTGCCGTCAGGGCTCCCCCAGCCCCAGACCCCTCCCTCTGCCTCATTTTTCAAGGAGCTGAGGCCTCTGGGGTGGGTGGAACCGGAAGGATCCTGGGGACTCTGTCTCTAGACCCCAGGGAAGACCCAGAGCTCGCTTGTCCCAGGGGGTCCCATCGTGGCTCCTTCCTTCCCTCCTACGCCCCAACCCTCCCCCAGGCTTTTTGCTTGTTGCCCCGGGTCTTGCTTCTGTTCCTGACTGGAGGTGGGCTTGAGCGGCCGAGCTTGGACAGGTCAGGAGCTCCAGACAGGCCTGTGCTCCTCTCGTGCCTCAGTTTCCCCATCCGCTCCATAGGCGGTTAAGCCAAGCCGTCTTGCCGAGCTCCTGGGCTCTGGGTCATGGTTCTGACTGCACTTCCTCAGTTCTGGGTCACAAACCAGATGCCTGCTCCCCACCCCCCTCCCGGCAGAGGTAGAACAGGGCAGTCTGGGAGGCCCCCGTGTGGTGTGGAGGGACACAGGACATTTCTTTGCACAAACAGCCCCGCTGGCCCCTGTGCTGGGTGAGGCTGGGGACCTGCAGGGTCAGGGCTGGGCCAGCACTACAGGACAGCCCCATGTCAGGGTTGGTGCGGGAACAGCTCCCTGGAGGTGGGGACCTAAGGCTGAACCTTGAGGGCCAAAGGATACTAACTGAGCGCCAGAGTGGAGGAAGGCATTCCTAGCAGAGGGAATAGCGTGTGCAAAGGTCCTGAGGCAACACCTGAGCATGGAGGAAACTGCAAGCCAGAAACTGGGGTTCCGGGGAACCCCTCGAGGGCAAGGAGGGACCAGGCTAGACAGGACAGCAGAACACAGAAAGACACAGCCTGGAAAGTTGGGCCAAGGCGTTTGGGCTTCACCCACGGAGACAAAAGTTTTGGGGCAGAGAAGGCTGAGCGTGTCCTGAAACCTAGGCCTGGCTGGGGTAGGGGGGTAGCAACCAGAGCAAAAGCCCAACCACAGGGTGTCCTTGCGTGACTGAGAAAAAGATGTTCCCTTTGGGCAGGTGCAGCTTGGAGTTTGGCTCCCTCTCCAGTCTCTGTGTGTGTGTGTGTATATGTGTGTGTGTGCGTGTGTGTGTGTGTGTGTGTGTGTGTGTGTGCGTGTTGGGCAGAACAGTGCACAACCTGATCAACTGTACATGGCCGCCCTGGGTACCTGAGGCCATTTCTCTGCACACTCTCCTTTCCTGCCCTTCTCCTCCTGTCCCTGTGCCCTTGACCCTGCCCCTCCACCCTCCCTTCCCACAGGGACTCACGGCCAAGGCCTCCTCCGTGGTCCGCTCCATCAGGCCTTTCTTCTGCAGGCGCTCATAGATGACCGTGTCGGCCCCTTTGGTGTAGAGGTAGATGGAGCCCTCGGGGTTGCGGACTGTGGAGGAAGAGCCCTGGCTGCCCACACACGCTCCCCTCTCCGCCTCCCCCCACCCCACCTGGAGCCACAGGGGCTCACCCAGCACCGACATCCGCTTGCGCACGCTGTTGAAGTCCATCATGGCCAGGACCTGGTACACCCGCTCCTCTCCCAGCTCCATCACAGTGATGCTGTTCTGCGTGCGTGCCAGGAACACGTAGCCGAAATTCCGGGCTGCCGTGACCAGCGCCTCCTCGTCTGGGGAAGCTGCCTGGTACAACAGCTGGTCTGGCCCGGGAGGGGGGTGGGGTGGAGGAGGGGGAGGGGGCTGAGAGCCTGCCCTCCATCAGTGACCCACCACCCAACCATCTGCGCAGCCTTAGCACAGGGAGAAAGTGGACACAGGAGGTGCCCGTCAGGTATTTGCGGGATGACGGTCTCTTGCGCCGGCACAACCTCTAAGCTTGGCTCCCAATGTCCATGACCTCCTCCTCCCTGCGCGATGACAGGCCCGGACACCCTCTGCGGAAAAGGTTGGGGCTCGGGCCAGGGGCCTGCGCACCCTCTAACCCGGCTGAGAGGGCCCCGGGAGTTGGGCGGGAGAGTGTCTCAGGAGGCCAGGGCGGAGGCAGCCCTGGGGGCAGGCTCACTGTTCTTCTCCCGCACCATCACCGTGTGGCAGATGGCCAGTACGCGCCAGAACTCGCGCACCCTCCGGTCCTGGTTGGCCCGCACAGCCTGCAGGAGCTCTGCGTTGCGGAAGTGCAGCTTCCCGTCGGCAAACTTGTTCCAGAGGTAGGGGTCCTCCTGGGGGGCAGTGGGGGGACAGGCCAGCCCTGGGTGGGTCCCTGTCCGTGCCCCCACCATCTGGGGCTTCAGGGCGGCCGGGCTCACCTTGAGTAGGGTGTCCTCTTCCTCTGAGCCTGGGGAAAGACCCTGCTTCAGGCCTCAGCTCCTGGGCCCTGCATGGGGTCCCACAGCGCCCCCTCCCCGGTCCGGGCTTCCTGGGGACGCCGGATGCAGCTGGACCAGCCAGGCCTGAGCTCTGGACCCAACGCCCCAAGCAGCCAAAGGCCCCAGCCTCAGCTTCTGCCCGGAGGAGGCAAAGGATGCAGCCCCGTGTCCCAGGGGCCCTGGGAGGGCGTCCCAGAGTGGGGCTCAGCCCTGTGGAACATGTTTTAGTTTGACTTCCTCATGGTGTCTTTTTTTTTCTTTTTTTTTTCCTCCCCTGCCATGCTGTGCAGCATGCGGGATCTTAGTTCCCCGACCAGGGATCGAACCTGTGCCCCCTGCAGTGGAAGCGCAGAGTCTTAACCACTGGACCACCAGGGACGTCCCTGGTGTCCTTTTAAAATTTGGACTTGGCTACCTGCTTTGAAAACTCGGGTGATTTCACATGAAAACCTGGGTCCGAAGCACTTCTAGAAACATCAGAGGACCCAGCCTGGGGTTGGTGCCGCTCAACCCCAGTGCCCCCCATCACTCCGAGAGCCTGGCTGAGGGTCAGGTGGCATCTACCCGAGGGCGTGGGCCCAGGTCTATTTGTCATGCTGGCGACTGCCCAGTGGGGTCCTCTGTGGGCTCCCGGTCTACACCGTGTCCGCTAATTATAAACTAGACTCCCTCTGCACCAGTTTCTGTGTGGCCTGCGAAGCTAAGAATGTTCTTCGCATTTCTAGATAGTTGGGAGAAAATTGAAAGAGGAATATTATCTTATCTGACACGTGGAAATGCTATGAAATTCAAAAATTCGTCGTCCCTGCGAGAGGCGGCTGCTTTCCCAGGACAGAGAGGGGGCTGTCCCAGCGGCCAAAGATACTGACTTGTCGTGGGTCCTTTACAGGAATAGCTTGCCGACCCCCAAGTGAGAAGAAGCCCTTTGGCAACGGTTCTGGGGCACCAATCTGGGCGGGATGCTGGGTGCGGGCAGCACCCATGGAGGTCTCAGGACGGGGGCGGCCCCGTGTGGCGGGTCCCAGTGGGGGAGGCGGAGGGCTGGTGGGCCCGGGAAGGCGGCCGGGCGGGGCGGGGCCCCACCGTAGATAACGCCGTTGATGCAGCACTTCTTGAAGGTCATGATGTTCTGTGTGAGCGTTCCCGTCTTGTCGGAGAAGATGTACTCCACCTGGCCCAGCAGGTCGTTGAGGCTGGTGCTTCGCGCTTTGGCGGGCAAGTCCTGGGGCTCGTAGTACATGCGCTCATCCCAGTTGATGAAGATGCTGTTCCCCAGGTGGATGAACTCGGCCCTGCGGACCCAAGCACGCACGCGGGGTCACCGCCCAGCCCGCGGGCCGCCTCGCCCTCCCGCCCCTCCCTCCCAGCTCAGCAGAGGGCGGGGCGCGCCGGCCCCGGGGCTCACAGGATGAACATGGCCATGGGCACCATGACGCTGAGCAGGACGAGGAAGCCCCAGAAGATGAAGAAGGTCTGGGTGGCCTCGCTGCGCACGTGCTGAGCAGACACGTAGTGGTGCTTGGCCTTGAACTCCCTCACCTTGTACCGGAAGCCCAAGGTCAGGACCGCGGAGATTACCACCATGGACAGAAAGATCTGCGCGGTGGATGGGGGGGGGCGTTGGGGCGCAGCGTGAGGGGGCCCGGGCGGCAGCGAGACACCCCGGGGACGCGCCCACGGGGACACGCGCGCGCTCAGTGTGAACGAACAAGCACAGAGAGGGGATGCCCCCCCGCCGGGCTTCGCGGCTGCTATTTTTTAAATTATTATTTCGATAACTTTTAAAAAGGTAAAGCTGGTTAGGCAAAAAATTAAGGATTGTTAAACGTCCGTGGAGGATAGGTGAGCATTTTATTATCTCCTGTGGGTTTGGAAAACGTCAGGATCAAATATTATTTTATAAAAACTTTTTTTTTTTTTTTTTCCCCAAATGGTCATTTTAAGAAAACATTCTCTGGCCCGAAGACCTGTCCGCAGGATCAGGCTGCATATTTGGCAGAGGAGGGAAACTGAGGCCTGGAAGATGACAGCCGGGGCTTCTGTATATGGGGTAGGGCCCTCTCCTTCCCCTCCTCCGTGTCGCCCCACCCAGGGCAGGGGCTCTGGGAAGCTCACCAGGACCACCAGTCTGTTCATCAGATGGTCTATCTTGGTTCTCTTCAGATGGATCTTGCCACAGTTCTTCATGATCTTTGTGTCAAAACCTGCAAGGTTTCCATCCATCCGTCCATCTGTCCATGCATCCATCCATTTATCCATCCACTCTTCCATCTACTCACCCATCCACCCGTCCTACATCCCTCTTGGGTGGAGGTTGGGTCATCCCCCCACCCAACCATCCACCTGCCCAGCCTCCCATCCTTCCGTCTACTACAAGCACCCCATTTTTCCCAGTCAAAACAAAGGTGCCGGCTCAACTTGTCCATTTCCACAGTTTCAGAACTGAGCGTGCAGAGAAACCACGCCAGGAGCCCCTCATCACACAGCAGCAGACATGCAGCGGCCGTGCCTGGCCATGTGACTTCTTGCCACTGACTTCAGGGTTCTCACCCACCCACTCCTGACCTGGACGGCACACGCCCCAGGGTCCCCGGAGTGGCTGTACCGGCGTAGATGACCAGTCCATAGCAGGTGTCCGTGTTCCGGATCTTGCAGCCGCGCAGGAGGATGTTGCCGCTATCCAGCGGGTATTTCTTGCCCTTCCACTCCAGGCACCCCACAAAGTGGTGCATCCGGCTGTTGGGTTCCTCACACACCACTTTGCCTGGGGGCGAGCCAGCGGTCAGGGAGTCTCGGGCATAGCTGGGCTCAGCCACCCCTCTCCAATGTGGGGTCGGGGGGTACTCAGGGAATGTTCCTGTCATCCTCCGGCTGGGGCCACCCTCACAGGCCCTGCCCTGCCCCAAACCTGACCTGCTGACACCTCCACCCCCACCACACGGCCTCCTCCTGGATGCTCCAAAGCTGGCCATTCCCGGCCTCAGGACCTTTGTGTGTCCTATCCCCTGTGGTTGCACTCATACTTCCTCAGGGAAGCTCTCCTTGATCCTCCAGCCAGATCAGGTACCTCCCCCCATTAAGCCCCCTCCTCGTGGTTACAATCCTGGGATGTCACCAGATATTAACGTCTGTGAGGTTCTCGAGTGCAGGCGCCAGCCTTGTCTCGGTTGAGCTGGGGACCCCAGGGCCCAGCCCAGCACCTGGCACACAGTAAGTGCTCAATAAATGTGTGAGGAGGGAAGGAAGGAAGGGATGCCCCCATCCAGCACCCTAAACCACAGGGGCCAAATGCAGGGTACAGCGTAGAGTTCCCCAGCAGGCGGTAGGGGAGGGCCTTTCCCCCATCACCCTGAGAAAGTGCTACCACCGGCCTCACTCGCGTTTGACAAAACCCACCCAGGATGCAAAGGCTGGCCCCTGGCAGCATCTGGCGGGGTAGGGGCTGGGACCCCAGAAGGGAGTCGGCTGGGGGCCATGGGGCTGCTCCTGAATGACCCTCACCTGCTCCACCCCTTCCTTCTCAGGGTGCAGAGCCTGAGTTTGTCCTGAACGTAGAAATGAAAGCTGTCTGGGCGGGTGGGGAAGGGCAAAGGACTACGGAGGAGCCACAGGGCAAGCCCACGCCACTCGCCACCCATCTGAACCTCGGTCCCCTTCTCTGGCAAATGGGGCCACGCCTTGCAGGAATTCTGGGGCAGCTGGGCCAGGTCAGGACCCAGAGAGAGCCATCGGGATGGGAAGGCCTTTCCCCAGATTCATGAGCAGACATGCAACCAGTGTTTGGATGTTGGGAGCAGAGGGGCTGTGGTTGGAGAGAAGGGTCCTGGTCTGCTCCAGAACCAATTAGAGTAACTTGCCTCTGCAACATGACAGGGGAATAATGATAAAAATGACAATCATTTTTAAAAAGTATCCCCTCGCTGGGTCCTGGCAAACAGTAACTGGATCCCTAGTGTGAAACGGTGTGAAATGTCATACTTTCCTGGTGGAAAATAAGAAACTTGGAGGTGGAGGATGGTTCCCTGTTCCCATGGGCCTCTCCCACCATGCAGGTGAATTGCTAGCCAGTGTACACAGGCTGCCTTTTTTTTTTTTTCCTGGCCATGCCACGCAGCTTGCGGGATCTTAGTTCCCCGACCAGGGATTGAACCCGGGCCCGGGCACTGAAAGCGCCAAGTCCTAACCACTGAACCACCAGGGAATTCCCACAGGCTGCCTTTTTGCATAAACAACCGAAAGCGTTTGCTTTGAAGTGTGCTAAAAATAAAATGTATCACTTGATAAAACGCCCAGCACATTTCGTAATAACAACAGAAAATGCCTCCACTGTTGCATCAATTTAAGGGATTTGATATGGGCCTGGAATAACCCCGTCTCTTAAAAGCTATCCCAATCCCAACGGTCTGGGCATAAACGAGACAAGGGAAAACGCAGGAGAACTGGCTGTGCCCATCTGGAGGCCAGAAGCCACCCAACACACCCCACTGCACCCCATCACCATCCCCCACCCCAGCAAGTGGGAAACCTGTGCTCCCACCGCTCAGGGGGGCAGACAGGGCCCAGAGCGGGTGGATGGCTCTGCCAGCTCCCACCTTGGAAGGACGCCATCTTCCTTATACTGGTCAGCTCGTGGTGGGTGATCGTCGGGGCCTGCCTGAACTTCAAGTTGGTCTCCCTGGTGACGAGAAGTGGAGTGAGGTGAAAGGTGGGGACAGACAGTGCCCGGGCAAGTCGTCCCCAGCCTCCTTCCAGAGCCCCTCCAGCATTTTCCCCGAGCACCCATTGTGCACCAGCTGCCAAGCACAAGGCTGAGGCCCAGAGAGGGAGAGGGCCTTGCCCAAGGTCACGCAGTGCGTTTGCCAACGGGCTGAGGCCAAACCCTAGGCCTTTTTGCTTTGGCACCTGGCACCCAGTGGGGCTTCCAGAAATACTGGTGCATCTTACTGCCCCTGCTGGTTCGCAGGCGCCCCCCCCAATCCATGCTCCCAGGGCAAAGGACCACAATATCCAAGTGGGCTGGGAAAGCAGCCCCCAGGCCCTTGAAAGCCCTAGTGATAACCTGGTCTCACCCGTCGATGTCAGCCGTCTCTACGTAGCACAAGCTGCTGGGCTCCGTGCTGGCCAGCAAGACCAAGTCGGCCTGGGGTGGGGAGCGGGGTGGGAGGAGACGGTGTTGCACGGGGCGGGGGGTGGGGGGGGAGGAAGACAGGTGGGGGGCGGCCGTGACCCCTGGAGCCCGCCAGCTCACCGGGACGATGCTGTCTTTGTGCAGACAGACCACGTCTCCTACACACAGATTCTTCCACTTTCTCCACAGGAAGCTGCGTGGGTGCGGGCGGCAGGGGTGAAGGCGGGGGAGGGGGGTCCTCCCAGCCCCCACCCACCTGCCCTGGGGGCTCAGCCTTGACCGCCCCCTCCTCCCAGGTTCCAAGCCCCTTCAGACCTTCCCGCCCTCCCCTTGGGCTGAACGCTCAGCTCCACGAGGGTGAACACTTGGGTCTTCAGCCTCTGCCCCTTCACAGGGCCCACCCCAGGCCTGGTAGACAGCAGGCGCCTAATAAGTGCTGGTCTGGGTTGCCCCCCCACCCCCACCCCGCCGTCAGACCCAACCAGGACGTCCGGGAGCATGGAAGGTGCTGGACCATCTTCCGGGCACCCCTCCCTGCGGTGTCCATCCATCCCCCTCTGCGCTGGGGTCCCCCCGCCCGGGGATGGACCCTGTGCCCGGCTGCCACGGCCTCACCTCTTCCCCATCAGGATCTGGCATGGCCTGTTGTTGATGTTCCTGTCGCTCCTGTGTCGCCCCTGGGCCGACAGGGACGTAGGTCAGAGCGATGGCGCTGCCCCCCACGCCGCCCAGGTGACCGTACAGACTCAGGTGCCCCACTAGCAAGCCCACACCCTGCTGTGTCCGTCCAGCGACCCTGCCCTCAGGAGGGCGGGGGCAGCGGCAGAAGGAGGGCAGTTTCCTGCCTCTGCCGCCCGCGTTGACACCAAGGTAACCTCATCGGCCCCTGCCCCTCGTGGCCACAAGGCACGATGGACGCTGCAGCCCACCGGGGCTGCCCGGGCCGACCTTCCTCCCGCCGTGCCCAGGAGTCCTGAGGGCCCGCCTGCCCCCGTCCCACTCACAATGTCATCCACCAGGTCTCGGGTGGCCCGGATGGTGAGGAGGCCAACAAGCGGGGCGAACAGAGTGAACCAGGGCAGCGTGGAGATCTCGGGGATGCCCTGACACAGGAGTGGGGGGATCACGCTGGCCAGCCGTCCTGGGTGCCCCTGCCCTGCCCCCGCCCACACGCCCAGCAGCCCAACCCGGCATCGTGTGTTCCGACCTCAGTCCCTCTCCCTACCCAGACCTCCTCCCCAGCAATGCCTTCTCCTCTCCCCTCCACGCCCCGCTCCTACGTTCTCTCCTCCAGGAAGCCTTCCCAACCCCAAGCTTGTTCCCTCCTCAGGGCCTTGGCTCTCTCTGGCTCCCCTCCCTGTAACCCTCAGGTCTGAGCTCCGAGTGGCCCCTAGACCAGTCTGGGGGGGGGGGTCCCCGTCCCCATCACTGGTCCCCACCATGTGGTTTAATGACAGTCACCTCCCACACTCCCTGGGCCACCTGAAGACAGGTGTTAGGGCCACTGCTGGGTCCCCAGTACCCACAATAGGACCTGCACACAGTAGGTGCTCAATAAAAGTTTATCGGATCAACGGATAAAAGCAGAGTGTCTCATTTCACTCAGAACAGAATGAGAAACTGGGTGCGGTTGGGGTGCTCTGGAAACTGCCCATCCCTCACCCATCTCCACCCATGACCGGCCTGATGCCAGGAAGTGACCCGGCGGGTCCCAAGAACCTGATCCTTCCTCCTGGCCCTCTGGGATCAGCTCAGCCTGCTGGGGCCAAACGGGTCAGGAGGCCTCCTCAGACCTGGAGGGGCCACCCATGCACCCTCGGCATCCAACATATATTGAGCGCCTCCTGTGTGCCAGGCCCTGGGCCGGGCAGTGGGGACCCAGCCATGAGGGTGCTCCCAGTGTGAGGGGGGCCGGACACTGACCCACCAGCCACACAGACAAACACGAGGTAGGACCACCCTGGGTCTACAGAGCCACGTGGGAAGGTGGGAAGGGAGGGCTTCCTGGAGGAGGTGGCTTGAGCAGGTAGAAGGAGTGGAGTGGGCACAGGTGCTGACCCCTGGGGCTGCCCCACCCGCCCCACCTGGAGGATGATGATGAGAAGGAAGTAGAGGTTGGACATGCGGTGGAACTGCTCGTACAGGTTCAAGGGCAGGAAGGAGAAGACGTTGTACTTGGCCGTATGGATGACGTTCCTCTGGGACGAGAGCCGGCAGCCGGCATGGGGGCGCCGCCCAGGAGGGCCCAGGTTCCCACCCAGCCCCACCCGGCCTCCCCCTTCCCTCCGGCCACAACCAGCGCGGGTGCAGACCCAGTGAGCCAAGCTGTGACCCCAGGACTCCCCGCGTGAGACGCAGGCAGGGGGTTTCTGGTAGAGCCCAACGGACACGCTGTACCGTGAAGGTTTCCTAGTAACTTATTTAGGGCGGAGGAGACACGCGAAGCGCCAGCACCGGACCCCACAACTCAGCGAGGGCGGCGCTACGGTCCTCAGGACTAAGTGGACTGACCCAGCGTGCAGAGCTTGGGTGGCAGGTCCCGAAGGCCCGCGGGGGTGGGGTGGGGGTGGGGGTGGGGGTGGGGACGGGGGAGGCCTGTGCCGTGGGGGGCTGGGCCTGCCCACCTTGTACTTCTTCCTCTGCCAGCACAGGAAGACCTTCTCCTTGAACTGGTTGTTGTAGGACCGGTTGTTGGCTTGCACCTCCCAGGTGAACTCTGAGGCCCGAGAGGACAAACACGGGCTAACGACACCCTGGAGGAAGGCTAAGGGGCCCCCCGGGGATCCAGCCGGTAAACAGATGAGAGGGCCCACGCGGCCCCTGCACAACAGTAGGCGCTCGGGGAGCCCAGGTGGATCTGAGCATCCGGCTCCCCTTGAGCCAATCCCTAGGCCCTGGGAGACCCACTCACGCACATTCTGTCTACAGAGGGGTAAACTGAGGCCCAGGGACGGGCGCCGAGGTGTCCGAGGCTCCACTCCCTGCCCAGATAGTTCTGGGCTCACAGGCCCACAAATCCTGAGTCCACCTTTCAGTGATAGGGTTTTGAACTCTTTGTAACCCACTGAGAACCCCGCGCTGGGCCTCCCGTCTCCCCACTTCAGTCACTGCACTCTAACGCCCCTTGTAGGGGTCCCCCTGGCACCCCCTCACTCTACCCCCAGCCCTGCACCCGCTCTTGGCCGGACACGCACCTGAGTTCTTCTCCTCCTCAAGGTCTTCTCGGTACGCGAGGCTGCCCATGCTGGTGGGGCTGTCGAGGAGAGGGGCCTGAGGTCACACTGGCGGCCGGACAGTGCCCACCACTCCACCTTCTTTGATGTCACTTCCCACGTCCATCTGCTGTCCCCTCCCCAGGCTCTGGAGGTCCAGTCACCAGCTGTGAGTCCTTCCCCGTTACAGCCGGTCACCCGGCCGCTGCTCCCCACCCCCACGGCCCCCCATGGCCCCCCATGGTCGGCCCCCATCACCTCTCCGGGGCCGATCGCACGCACATCCTCCCGGGCCCCCCTGCTGCCCCTCCTGCCCCAATCCCCACACGGCACACGATGCCCAGCCTGGTCAGGTGCTCAGTCAGTTTGTTGACAGACTAAATGGGGCCCCAGGGCTCTCCATCATGTCTCGAAGTGTGTTTGAGGACCAAGGGGCTGAGAGGTCTGAGTGTGGTGTTGGGGCAGGGACCACCAGCCCTCCACAGAGCCCGGAGCCTTCCTAGTCCTTCGATGCCCTTGGCAGCTCCCCAGATGACTTCCACCCCCAGCACTCGGCAGCTCCCTACTCCCCACGCCCTGGCCCCGCTGTTCCCTCTGCCCTGAGCACCATTCCCCCTCGCATGGCCGGAGCCTCCTCACCCTTCGGCTCTCAGCCCCTACTTCTCCTACTGCCCAGCCTTGTTCTGGCGCCTCCTCTGGGCTTCCCCTCTGCCTTCGGGATCCCCCATCCCAGTTCTGATCACCCTCTCCCCTCTGCTTCTTCCCCTGTCTGGGCTGCCTGCTGAAATTGGAACCTCCCAGGGCAGGGACTGCTGGCGTCTGGGTCACTGGTGTCGAGGGGGGCGGGCCCCCAGGGGGAGGGCCTGGCTCAGGGCCAGCTCTGATGCTCCTGGGGGCCCAAGCAAGGCCAGTGCCCATTCACCAGATGAGGAAAAGTGAGGCTCAGGGTGAGGCTCATCCCGTGGGGCCAGAGCCAGGATGAGCTCTGGCCCCACAGGAGCCAGAGCCGGGGGAAACCCGGCCGGGGCCAGATGGGGTTAGACGAATGCTGTGGGCCAGAATCCAATCAAAGCGTATCAGGGGGAAGGGACACGCCCTCCTCCCTCGCATTCTCAGCTCACCGGAACGCCCACTACCCCCCGGGAAGCCCTGAGCATTCCCGCAGCGAAGCGGCTCAGGGTTCGACGCCCAGCCCCCTGGGAAATGCACCTGGAGATCCGGGCCCACACGACACCGGGCACTCCGGCGCTCGTCCGGACCTTGGCCCACGCGAACCTCTAGGGGGCGCCCCCGCCGCCGCGGCTGCGGCCTCCCGCCCTCAGGCCGGGCGGAGTCCAGAGAGGGTGCGCGGGCGCCCGGGGACGCACAGCTGCGGGAGTGCCGCCGCTCACCTGCGCGGGCCGGGGCGGGCGGGGCCGGGCTTCCTGGGGCGGTCCGCGGGCGTCCAGGGCGACGGACGTGGTGGAGCTGTTAGCCCGGTGCCAACGGGCCTGAAACGGGCCTGAAACGGGCGGCGCGGGCGCGGCGCGGGGCGGCACGGGGCGGCGCGGAAGGTTGGGGCTTAGGGGCGGGGCCTGGCAGAAAGCAAGGGGGCCGAGGGCGGGGCCAGGGTAGAGGGGGCGGGGTGGAACCCCAGGGGTGGGGCCAAGACAGAAGGCGGGGCGGGACAGAGGCGGGGCCGAGCTAGGCCTCCTCGCCGAACGGGGCCAAAAGGGGCGGGGCCTAAGGCGGGACCGAGCGTGACCTCGAGGAGCGGGGGCGGGATGGAGGAGTCTTAATCTGGGCCTGGGTATTAAGGGGCCAGTCGCTGGGGAGGGTGGGCTGGACCCGGCTGAAGCTGGGCGGGGCCGGGTGGGGCTGGGGGAGAGGCTAGGGGCGGAGAAAGGACGCAGAGGTAATCGCAGGTATGCGGGGCGTGAGTCTGAGCTGTGTGCGCGTTCCAGTTCAGCGAGCATGTCGTACGCGCAGGTAGTGTTGGGGGCCGGGCTGGGGGAGACTGTTAGAACCACCGAGCTCATCCCGCCAGGAAGAAGCCCACAGGGTTCTAGCCCGGTGTATGCCTAACCAGCGCGCGGCCGGGACTCCGGGGGCCTTCCTGGAGGTGGTGACAGGGGTGGGAGACAGCGATGAGGCTGGGGCAGCGTCCAGGCCGGAGATGGGGGACTTGAGCCAGGGCGGGGAGGGTGTGTGGGAGACGCTACTGAAGGTAGGGTCCTCCTAGGAGGGGCAAACTTGGGGGTTCAGGGGTGGTGATTAAGCTCTGTTTTTCATATTCTTTTAGGAACCCTCTGAAGTGCAGAGAGTAGGAAGGTACTGGACACCTCCACCACCCTTCTCCCCAGCCTCGGGGTTGCTCCCTCCCTCTGGCCCAGCCGTCACCCAACGGACCAAGGGTGCCTGTCTGACTGTGCCCTGCCTGGGGCACGGGCATCACCTCTGAGCTGATGTTGGGTGAAGGAATGAATGATGGGGTGGTGACAGCACACAGGAGCTGACCGCCCCCATCAGAGCAGCAGCCTCCCACTCCCATTTCTTGGGAAGCCCTGCACACCCAGCGGCCTCTGGGGGATGCCAGGTAAACCTTTCCTTCATTCACCGGGGAAACGTTCGTCCAGCCCTACCCAGCGGTTACTGAGAAAGGCCCTGCGGGGAGGGGCTTGGACAAACTGCTCTAACAGCCTTTAGGAGACACCTCACCCGGTGTGCGCCTGTGAGGGGGGGGTCAGGATCGGTTCTCCCCCCTGGGACAGTGACAGAAGGGAGAGGAGTTTCCCAAGCAGCGAGTTTTCAAAAGCTCTTTGGCCTCCAAGAGGCAGCAGGTTCGGCAAGCTGAAAGCTTGCACCCCACCCCCAACCCCCCCCCACCCCCGGGAGTTCCTCCCCCAACTGCCCAAGGCCTCCCTGGGGCACTCATGCTCTGGGGAGGGGGACAGACCACACAGAAACGGGGCTCCTGGGATGCTGCCTGCATCTTTTCTTTAGAAGAACACTCCTTGTTCACAGAAGGTGGGGGAAAGTCAACTGGTCACAAGAACAGCCCCGGAGGGACACGACGGTGGCAGGGGCCTGACTTCACCAAGAACCCTCCCCTCAGGGCCCCTGTGGACAGAGAATGTTGCCCACCATCAAGCCTTCTGCCACTGCAGCGCCGCCCCGCTTCCCCACAGTGGTGCGCCCTGAGGGGATTCAGGATGGAGAAAAACCAGATACTGGCCCTAGATAGCTGAAGTGCATATCAAAGGAATGATTTCAGTGAGCCCAGACAGCATCTAGCATCTTCCCATACACAGAAAAGCACTGCAATCATTAACTAGAGATGTCAGCTTTTTGCGATTAGCAGGAAACTTTTGATGTTTGACTCTGGTTTTGTTTTCTTCAGCAAAAACTCCTAGGAACAGTTCCTCAGAGCTATATGAGAAGCAATGTCTTGGGCTACAGTCCTCAGTTGAGTTCCTGGAATAAAACATAACTCAGCTTTCAGGTCTTGTATTTTTCAGTCGATACCCCCTGGGGACCCTGCAGCGCTGGCTGCTGTGTCCTCAGATGGGAGCCTGCCCTCTAGGCCTTTAGCAGAAGCCAGCGGAACTTCTGCAGAAGTGGAGTGGCAAGGGGGCCTCCTCCAGGCAGCCCTCCTTCCAGCATCTTTGTGCTCCTGCACTGGGACCTGGGGCCCCCCAGCATCTCTCCGACCCATGAGGCTCTTTGGGCTTCACTTTTTGCTTTACCCAGTGGCTGCCCTTCCCTTCCCAAGTTAGCTGCTCAGACAGGGAACATGCAGCAGTGGTCGGGGTCTCCCCACTCCCAGCCCCGTACGCAGGCCCCACCTCATGGGTGGGCAAGGCAACTCCAGTCCCAGGGCCTGGCCGCTGGCCCCACTGTCACGGCACCCCGAGGGGCTGGAAGCATGGGGCCCTGGTCTGCTCTGGACACTGGTCCTGGGGGCAACCCGGGCACTGGGCTGGTTTTTGTGAAGGACGGCAAGGTCCCATTCCTGATTCCCCCCCCCCGTTAGGGGTGACGGTGACCTCCACTGTGTGTGTAGAGCCACACCTGCCACCAAGAACACCTCCAGATGCCATGAGCTCTAAAATCCATACAAACGTTTATTCTGCCCCTGCCTGGGGGTGGGGGAGAGGGGATGCAGGAACTGGGGCGCTGCGGGCCTTTACAGACAGCCCCCGGAGGAGGGCGGGGCTCTGGCGGGAAGACAGTGTCCAGAGGCCGACGGGCCCTGGGGCATCCAGAAGGCAAGGCCCTGGGGGCTGATGGAGGGGCTGGCTTGGTTCCCAGAACTCCCAGGTCCTGGCGGCTGCTGGGGTGCCGGCGCTCCACTCCCAGCCCTACCCCCGTCCCCCAGGAGGGAAGGCAGCACCAGGGTCTTGCTCCTCCGGGTGGGGGAAGACAACTGTGCAAGTCATCAGGTTTAAATTACAAATAATAAAAATAACAATACAAAATAAAAAGACAACTCCTGTCACAAACAAACCCTCGACAAGCCTGCCCGGCCGCCCCCTGCCCACGAGAAGGAGCAGGAGCAGGAGCGGGGGCAGGTGGTCTCACTGCCCGGGGCACGAGCAGGGCCCGCTGGGGGTGCCGGGCGGGAGGGCCCCGGCCTCGCCCGTCGAGTCAGCAGCAGTCTCCAGAGGACAGAGGTCTGGGGCAGAGAGGCAGGGACGGGCGACAGGGTGCGGCGGGGGCTCAGGGCTCCAGGGTCAGTCTCGGCGTTGGGCTCTTGCAGCCTCCGGCTCATCCCGTTCTCTCGGTTTTCTGTGTCTTGGCGACGTGGACAGGGTTAGCTCTCGAGATTTATTGCACTGTTTTGGAAGAGGCCTGGGGTAGAGAACGGGCCGGGGCGGCAGGAGAGGCGGGCAGGCAGGCGGCGGTCACCGCTTGGTCTTGGCGTCTTCGCGGATCTTCCAGATCACCAGGTGCATGCAGGCGCTGGCGTCCTCACTGGAGCTGTGCCCGTCCACTGCGGGGCAGACAGATGCGTCAGGGCAGGGAGCCCGCGACCCGCGGCCCCACGGCCCGGCACTCACCATTGTCCTGGATGATCTGTCTGAGGTAGTCGGCCATGAGATTCCGCAGGGAGCGCTTGTAGGGGAGGCCCAGGCGATGCGGGAATAACACGGACGTGTCCACCACGGTGCTATGGACAACCTGCGGGCGGTCGGGCGGTCGGGTGGGCGGTCAGGGACCCCAGGAGGGCTGGGGTGGCACAAGGGGGAGGAGGACGCCGAGTGCCTGGTCACCAACCCCACAGCTCCCGCCCTGGGCTAAGGGCAGCGGGCCCCGGACGCCCCCCCCCCCCCAAGGACCCTCAGGGAGCCGAAGCCTAGGTGGGCGGGTACCTTCAAGGCCAGCAGGTCGCTCTCCAGGCTGTGGCCGATGAGGATGGTGTCTGAACTGAACATGCTCAGCAAGACGGCCTGGACGTCCCGCAGCGAGATGCTCGTGTCTGTGAGGTCGGCCTCGGTCACCCCTGAAAACCTGGGGCGGGAGGATGGAGGCCTTAGGGAGCTGGGGAGGGCACGGGGACCCCAACCCGGGGGCTGGGCTGCGGGCAGGAAGGCTGGGCCGTGGTGGGGAATGGGGGTCCCGTTAGGGCTCCCAGCTCCTTGGTCAAGGGGTCGGGGGTCAGGGTGGGAGGGGCACACCTAGTGTTATAGTCGACGATCTCATTGTCCGGCCTGACGAAGGTGTCATACACAACCTGGAGCTCCGTGTCCACCACCGTGACGCGCGTCAGCTCCAGGCCATACGTGGTGTAAGACTGCAGGGCCAGAGAACAGGCCTCAGACAGAGCGCCTGGTGGCCCTCCCCGGCCCCGCGCACCAGCACTCCCGCCTAGGCGACCCCTGTCCCCGAACCCTGCGGGCGGAGGCTCAGCTCCCACTCTGAGATACAGAAACCCGGCCAGAGGCCTTCTGGGGCTTCTCTGCTGGTCGGAGGGGGCGTGAACCCAGGCACCCTCCCAAAGCCAGAGCTGTGCTCGTGAGGCACACACAGCCTCCGAGCGCCAAGGTGGCCCGTGTGTGCCAGGCCCGCGGGCGCGGGCAAGGCTGTGACGTGTGCTCAGCGGGCAGGTGGGCCCGGCTGCTGTACACGCTCTTACCCTGGCACCTGCGCTGGCCCGAGGCTCTGGGTAGAGGGACCGGGGCAGCCCCGCTGGGCAGCCGGGCCAACTCACCATTTCACAGTCGAGGGCGTAGACTCCTGGGTGTGCATCTCCTGAAAGTTCTTTCTCAAAAGTCTTCACAAACCCTTCGAGGTTTTCCTTCCGGCCGTCCTGCACGTGTTGCTGAGGGTAGGAGGGAAGGAAGGTCACGGCCGGGCTCAGGGGGCTGGGCTGTGCTGGTGGCTTTCACAGACTGTCCTCCTCTTCCCAAAGCCCCCAGACCAGGCAGGTAGATCAAGGATGGGAAAAGGGACGCTCAGAGGTCAGGGCTCTGGCCAGAATGGGGGAGGGGCTTCCCAGGACGAGGAAGGGCCCAGGACACCCACCTTGGCGACCTGACAGCCGGTGGAGCCGATGGCGGCCGAGCAGCACGTGTACTGAGTCTCCCAGCCCCCGGCCACTGCAAGGGAGACGTGGTCAGCAGACCTCCTTGATGCCCTGGGCCCAAGCCTCCCGCAAGGAACTACAAACGCCGGTTTGCCTGCGCGGAGCAGGGGCTTCCCAGTGCCCTTCCCTGGAGGGGCCGCAGGCCCGACCAGGCAGTAAGGGGCAGGACAGCTCGCAGACCCGCCCCCCCCGCCCAGGCCTAGCGCGAGCCCTTCGCATTTGGTAGTGAGGACACGCCTGGCGCGGCCCCCAGGGAGGCCTGCCCACCCAGAGATGGGTCTGTGGGCGGCCAGCCGGCAGCTCCACCCCCTGTGTTCCCAGGAGAGGGAATTTGGCCACATCGGCGACAAAATGAAACAAGCAGCGGAAGGACAGGACGAACGCTTTGTTCCCGCTGGGGCAGAACCGCCCACGTAGTTCCACAGGGACAGGCGTGGAAAGGGTGCGTGGGGGCCCCATGGGGTGGGAGGCCTTCCTTTTATCTGCCCGGGAACACTGTCACAGGAAGACCTTTGTATTACTTTTCCCGTGAAGAACAACCAACGGAAAAAAGTTACAAACGGTCAGCGCTGGCGCCAGCCCAGCCCAGCGGCCCGGCGGGGGTCTCACCTCGGTTCCGGCGGAGCCGCCCCCAGTGGTAGTAACACTCCTCGTCGCGCATGCAGCGGCCGGAGGAGGACACGAGGTACTCGGCGCCGCAGCGGCAGCAGACCCTGCAGGCGGCTGCGGGTGGGGACGGGGCAGGAGGAAGGGCAAGGCGTCAGGCCAGCCTGGGCTGGCGTTCCCTGCCCCCTCCGCCCCCAGGGCGGTAGCACAGGAGGTACTCACAGTCCTTGGGCTTCTTCTCCTCGGCCGTGAAGATGACGGCGCCCCCTGGCTTCTCGGGGTGCGGGAAGGGGTAGCCGTTCTCCTTGAGCTGGGCCTCGGTGAGCAGGTACTCCTTGAGGCGGCTGTACAGGGTGGCCCCTGGGGACAGGGGAGAGGGGTCAGCCCCCAGCAGGGCTGGGGCTGGACCCAGGGGCCGGGGAGGGTGGGAGAGCCTCCAGGGGCCGCACCCGGAGGAGCCAGGCTCACCTTTCAGATCCTCCACGCGGGGGCTGCTGGGACGGCTGAGCGAAAAGCTGGTCTTGGCAGCCAACTTGCCCCCCAGCACCACTTCATGGGACACCACCCTCCGGCCACTGGGTTCTGGAAGGGGAGGGGAGGGTAGACGAGGTTCAGCCCTCGTAAGTGCTCCTGCACCCCCCTCCAGAAGGGGACGGCCTGACCTCCTGTGACCTGAACTCTCTGGGGAGCAGCAGGCGGCCCGGAAGCCCCTCCACCTCCCCTGGACCCCCCGGGGGTCTTCACCCCCCCTTGGAGGAGAAGGGAAAGGAGTCGACACAGGCTCTGCTGGCCACCTCGGGCGCTGTGCGCAGCCGCCTGCCGGGGAAGCGGGGCCGAGCGGGAGGGCAGGCGGAGCGGACGGGCGCTAATGCATCCTTCGAGAGGGGTCAGGAAATGCCCCCCTGCCTTGTGCTTTGAAGAGGCCTCCATTAGCGGCGGCCCCTCGGCTCGCTGAGGAGGGCGGTTAACAGCGAGAGGAGGCTGTGCTGAGGGCACGGGGCCAGCGCCATCCTGACAGGAGCCTGGCAACCGGGTGGCCGGGCGCGCAGAGCCTTTGTCTGACAACCTGCGGGCGGCCCGGGCATGGGGGTGGGGAGGGCTGGGCCCCGGTCCTCCGGAGGCGACTTACTGTTGAGACCAGGCCCGGTGCCAGGGCCCAGGCCGCGCAGCTTCTTGAGGGTGTTCACGGCCACGTTCAGGTAGATGTTCTTGCTGGGGCTCCGGTCGTAGGCCACCTTCTCCTCGTTGAGCGCCTGCAGGAGGACACTCGGCTCAGCCCCGCCCAGCCCCGCCTCCCGGCAGCCCCGCCCCACGCACCTTCTCTACGGCTTCCTGGTTAGAAGAGCAAAACTTGAGGCACTCTTCAATGAACAGGTTGAGATAGCGCTGGCGGATGACAGTGGGGACTTTGCCCCCGAACTCTTTTGGGATAACGGGCTTCTTTAAACTCTAGGGGAACAGAGACCAGCAGAGCGTGGCACGCTCCCGCCTGCACCCCGCTCAGGGTCTGCAAACTGAAACTGCTCGAAGCAGTAAGGCTGCGGGTTAAATGGAAACAACGGGGGAGCCAGGAGAGGCAAGCCGAGCAGAGGGCTCACCTGTAAGGATGGGCTGTGCGCCACACGCTTGGGGGCCACGGTGGCGGTAGTCTTGGACGCCATGCCCGACAACGTGCGCGTCTTCAGGGGCTGGCTGCCCGGCTCGGGGCCATTGGGGGGCTGGCTGCTGCTGGCCGAGAGGGTCCTCTTGGCACCTGTAGGGGCTGGAGGGGGACAGGGGATGTGAGTACAGGAGGAGAGCACACCCATCACTGAGCTGCAGAGCACCAGGCAGCTGCGGCCGTTCAGCGTCAGCAGGACGTGCATCTCGGGGCACAGGCGGAAGGGCCGGGGTCTGGCCTGCGGGCTCTGGAACGCCATTAGGCTCTATCGGCTTTTGGGCAAGTCCATCGAGAGGGGAGGGGACGAAAACGGGGCTTTGGAGGCCGGCTCAGACAAGGTCGCCGCTGGGGTGGCCCCACAAGTGGGGGGGGGGGTGTGGGGAGCCTCTGCCACATGCTGCGGCCCCGACCCCGAGGCGCTCAAGCGTGAGGGACGAAAGGCCCTGGCTCCTGGGCAGAGGGCCTGCTCACTGTGACCGGCCAGCCTGCCCCCAGCGGCCTCTGTGTTCTGTCTCTCCCTTTGATGAGGTCACAAACCAGACAATCTCCTGTGACCACCAGCAGGGCTGTTTCCAAGGGCCGGGGGGTGGGTGGGGTGGCGGGAGGGCTCAGCCCCGAGGAAGGACAGGAGCAGCGAGGAGACCGAGGCACAGACACAGAGCGGCGGGGCCCACACCAGGCCCACCCTCTCGGGCCACAAAGGAGGCCAGCTGCCGACCGGCCTCGGCCTCGGCTCTAAGAATGCACACTTTTCAGTGACGGAGGAAGAAACGCTTTTACGGTCGTCTGGAGCACGAGGCATTGGATGACAGGTGAGTCCCCCTGGGGCTCGGGAGAGCCACCACCCCACCCGAGTGCGTGCAGTGACAACGGTGGCAGGACTGTCCCAAGCCACCGGTGATGACCAGACAACCTGAGAGCAGGTGTAGGCTTCTGAGAGTGTCCGTCTCAGGTCCACAGCCTAGGGCGATCTCTGTTCACATCCCCAGGGCCAAACCACTGCTAAAGCCCAGGCCGGAGATAGAGCCCCTGGCTGACAAGCCCCCTGGCTGCAAGCTCTCCCTCCAGCATCCTAGGGCGGGGGGAAGGATGGGGATCTGGCCAGCTTCTCCTAAAGGAGGCTCTAGCACCCAGGGAAACCAGGGAGGCCTGCGGAAGCCTGTATCCGCAGGACCAGCGCGTGGAGCCGTCTCCTCGGGGCTGGCTCCTCAAAGGGGTCCCCCCGGCCCAAGGGGGCAAATGACTGCATCTGAACGAGCCTCCAGGTGGCTGCGGAGCCCCGGCTCCTATCCCACGTCCTCAGCCCCAGACACACCACTGAGCACCCCACGCATCAGACTGCTGAAGGGCAGCCCAGCTTTCAGACAAGCCCAAGTGGGGGGAAAGTGGCCCTCAGGGTGGGAGGGGGAGGAAAACCAGCCCCCAACTCCCACTCCAGATCAGCTGGCTCGACTCAAGGGTGAAGGCCTCCAGGGCCACCCCCCCATTAACACCTTACCAGGTGCAAGCCACACCTGGGTGGGAGCCCCCCACAGAGCAGGCAGCAGGGGCAGAGCGGAGTCACAGGCAGACCTCTGGGGCTGGTGGACAGACAGGGAAGGGAGGAAGACACCCCTCAGACTCCCTACGGCCCGCCCCACTGCTAACACCAAAGCCCACAGAGGCCCAGAGCCACCGGGCACCACACCAGGCCTGCCTCAGCCTCCCACTAGCAGCCGGGAGACTTTTATCCCCTTTTGACAGATAATCACCGAGACGCAGCCAGGGCCTGCTCAAGGCCACCACTGCTGGCATAAAAGGAGCCCGGCCTTGGGATCCTCCTGCCGGACAAGCAGCACGCCCGAGACCAGAACCCTGGGACCCACCTGCAGCCAGGAGGGGGCCGGGGGCGTGGGCAAGCCTCCTCTCCTCCCCGGGGGCTGAGAGGCGCACGGAGGACTGCTTCTCGGCCCGGCCGGCCGACTCCCTCTGTGCCTGCTGGGCCCGGCGGTAGCACACCTCCTGCGCAGTCGGGGGGCGGGTAGGAAGCGCGGGGCCTCTGCTCGTGGGCTCTGCCTGGGTGACAAAGTTCAAGTCCAGACTGCACGTCAGAGGTACCCAGAGCAGGCCTCCCAGGGTGTCAGTAGAGGGGTAGTACTGCGGGACGGGCGGCAGGTGCTCCAGGGCTGGGATGGAGCAGGCCACCTCAGAAGCCTTCTCCTGAGCGTGCAGGGGCCCCGGAGGGAACCAGCTCTCCCCCTCCTGAGCGTGCAGGGGCCCCGGAGGGAACCAGCTCTCCCCCTCCTGAGCGTGCAGGGGCCCCGGAGGGAACCAGCTGGTCTTCTGAGTTTGCTGATACCCTGGAAGGAACAAACTACCTTCCTCCCAAGTTTGCAGATACCTGGAAGGGAACCAGCTTGGTGCTTCGGCTCTCAAATTCACCATGCTGCTTCACTATCCCAGGTCCCTTCCCAGCCCTGCTGTCCTGGCTTCTAAGTGCCCAGACTGTGCTCTCAGCCCTTATATAGACACAGAGTGGGTGGGAACGCCCAGCCTCTAGATTAGATCCTGCTTGATCCAATCTTCTCTGAACTGTACTTCCAAAATCCCCATCAGGGTGGGGCAGGGGTCTGGTGATTGGATCACCTGCAGTTCTTCAGCCAAGAGCCCTGTCTTCTGCTCCAGCCTTCCCTGTGCTAACTCACTGAGCAGCCCCATAGTGACTGACAATTGATCCTGTCTCTGGACCACAAGGGAGGAAACCTAGGCTCAGAGAGGTCACACCACTTGCCCAAGATCACACAGCGTACCTCTGAACTGGGACTGGGATGGGGCAGTGTGACCCTGCTGGAGGGCTGCCCCTCACCTTGCTGCCCCTGCTCTGTGCCCCACTCTGCGCACTAAGCGCAACTTGATGACTGGACATGGGTCCCAGGCATTTCTCTGCAGGACACGGGCAGTGCTGGATCCACGGCTGCCAGAGGCGCCCATGGGCAAGGGAGAGCGAGGCCCATCTCCCCCCCGCCAGCCTCTACCCAGGACCCAGAAGCGGGCCCTCCCTTACCTCCTTGCCTTGCTTGGAGAGGTGGGAGATCCTCCTCTTCTGCCCAGGAAACAGAGTGGTCAGCCCCGAGCGCCCCTGTTCCTCGGCCTTCTCCTCCTTGGGGGGCTGAGACACACATCCGGCCCTCAGCGAGGCCCCCTCCCCCCCACACCGAGGCTGCGGCTCCTCTCACCCTGGCCTGCAGCACGCGGAGGGTCTGACTCCCAGGCCCGAGGTGGGGAGCGGGTGGAAGACAGTACCGTGCTGAGGGAGGGCTGCCGCTTCTAGACATGCGATTTGGGGTTCTCACCTCCACCCCGGGAGGTGCGCAGGCCCTGCCCTGCCTCCCAGGTGAGCAAACAGACTTGGCGCCCCGGAGCCAAGGCCCCTAGCGCTGCCTGAGCCCCGGGCCCCCCTCCCAGGCCCTGTGGATGGTGAGTTCTGCAGACTTGGCCCAGCCCACGCTCATGCCTGCCTCTTGCTCCTCACGCACCCAGCCAGCACAGGGACGAGCTCAGAACAGGGAATGAAGGGGAAGAAATCGGAAAAGCAACGGGCCAAGAACAGGGTGGGGCACTAAGGGAGGGAGCAAGGGGCGGGGCCAGGGTCCCACCCTGGGATCCCTCAGAAGCGGCAAGTTCTCTGCACGGACTGGCTCAGCCTGCTTTGTTTAGAGCAAGCTCCCTCTGGTGGCGAGGTGGGGACACTGCAGCAGGAGACCAGAAAGGTGGAGGCTGGCTGAGTTTGGGGGGTCGGGGAGGGGGGGAAGCCGGGGAAGGAGGGAGGAGGGGAGAGGCAAGAGAGGCAGGGGAGAAGCAAGGCTTCAGGGGAGAGGGCCAGGGAAGGCGGGATGGTGGTGCCTGATACCCCTTGGCCGGGATGCTCTCAGAAGGCTGCCGTGGGAACCCCGCCGGGTGGGCCATAAGCCAGCGTCCTCTTTCTGGACGGGGTGCAGGGGGGCAGCAGGCAGCCAGCGAGGGGTCCTGAATTCTGAACGAGTTGAGAGGCCGACGCTGAGCGAGCCGTCTCCACCGGGCGCTGGGACTCCAGTCACTGGGGAAGCCGGGGAGGAGCCCGGCTGCCCGAGCCCAGCCCGCCCTCACCTGCCGGGCCAGGCGGCCCTTGTCCTCCGTCTTGACAGCGGTGGACTCGTTGAAAATGCGCAGGCACTCCTCCATGGGGTCGGAGTCAAAGTCGACCTCCTTCTCCAGGGCCGAGTAGTCCACGTCGGAGCCCGCCCCCGAGGAGGAGGAGGAGGAGGAGGGCGGGGGAGGGGAGGACCGGCTGGCCGAGGGGGGCAGGGAGGCCTTGAGGCGTTTGGGCGGCCCCTGCGCACCAGAGAGGCCCAGGCTGGAGTCTGAGTCCGAATCGGAGCTGGAGCTGAGGCTGGGGAGGGCAGGTGGCCGCGGGGCGGGCGCCTCGGGCCCCGTGTCCTCGTCCTCGCTCTCATCCCCGAAGAGCTCGGCGTGGCTCAGGGCCCGCCTCGGCAGCTTGGGGGCGCCCCGGGGGGCACCCTCATCCAGCGAGCGGGCCTTCCGCTCTGCCAGCTTCCCTGACGGGGTCTTCCTGCCCGTCCTGTCTGGCAGCTGGTGGGCAGCCCCCTGTGCGGGGCTGGGCCGTGGGCCCGGCCACTCGGGCCGGCCTTTCCCTGAGCTGGCCACCGGAGTGGCTGAAGATGGCTTCTTCTTGGTCCCTTGGGGCCGCTCTGCCCTGTGCCGGGGGCTGCCGGCCTGCGGGCCCCTCCTGTCCACACAGGGCTTCTCGGCTGGCCTCCCATGCTCTCCACCCTGACCCCTGCCTGTCTTCCCGACACCATCCTTGCGGCCGGCGGCCGGCGGCCCCCCGCTTTTCTTCTTCTTGGGTCTCCCCTCCTTGGGGCTGCTGCGCTCCTGCGAGGCCCTGCCCGGGGAGCTGGGCTTGGCAGGAGGCAGCCCGCCTGGGCCCTTGGCGGGCTGACCGAGGTCCCCCACGTCGTACTGCACGGCCATCTCCTTGGTCTCCCGAAGGCTGCCCTCCTCGGGCTCTGGGCCCTCCCTGGAGCCCAGCTTCCCCGGGGCCTTGCTCTCAGGGCCCGCTCGGGCTCTCGGTGGGCTGGCGGTGGCGGGCCTGTCGCCCGGAGCGGCAGCGGTGTCATCGTCCGAGTCTGAGAACCTGGCGTCGCAGCCGCCGAAGGGGTCACAGGGCTTCTTGGGTGCAGGTGTGTAGGGCTCACTGCCGCGGGAGCCCCGGGGCCGCTTGGGGGCCCTGTCGTCCTTGCTGCTGGCCCTGCTGAGCAGGCGGGCGGAGAAGTTGGACAGGGGGTCGTACTCCAGGTCTGTAGATGGCTTGGAGTTGTCCACCACGTACTTGCCGCTGGAGACGGGGCGGCCATACCGCCGGGGCTGGCCCACGGCCTTGGGGACGTACTCCAGGGTGCCGCCAGCCCCTCCACCATGGCCCTGACCCCGGTCCAGAGAGGCCAGCGAGTACTTGGTGCCAGGCTCGGTGGGGCTGGCCAGAGGCGTGGGCTGGTAGCTGGCATCGGGGCTTAAGAGGCCTCGGCCGCTGGGGTTGTATTCGAAGGATAGAGGGAAGGCGTCCCCATCCAGGCCGGCAGTGGGGCCGTGGGGCGCCAGGGCGGGGGCCTCGGCCGAGCCGTGCTCCCGGGCCGTCTCCAGGAGCTCCCGGTAGCGCCTCTGCTCCAGCTCCACCTCAGAGCGCACGGCCTCGATGGCCTGGTTGACCAGCTCCAGCTCCAGGATGTCTGAGCGGGGCTCGGCACCTCTGCCCAGGGCTCCATTCTCCCTCTGGGCGGGGGGCTTGGGCAGCTCGGGGTTGTACGGGTCGTAACCGAGCCCTGAAACGGAGAGGGAGAAAACAGCATTGAGCAGGCGGCTACCGCAGCAGGCCCGACGAGCCGGGGACCGGTCACTGCCTCGTCCCGGGCCGCGACCCCAGGGGCCAGCAAGGAAGAGCAGAGTACCAGCCTCCAGAACCCACCGGGGGCCAGGCCTCCGGCCGACCCCCGCCAAGGCTCCAGCAGCAAGTCAGGGTTTCCAGAGGGCCCCTCCCTGCAGGTCCTGCCCCGAAGAGGCTGCCAAGTGGGGTGAGGGCACAGAGACCAGGCCCCAGAGGAGGCCACAAGAGCCCGGGGGCTTCACCGCCTGGGACAGGGGATGGTGAGGCCTGGGGAGCTGGGCGAGAGGGTGGCTCCCCCAGGGCCCAGCCCACACTGAAGCCACACCACGCTGCTCCCTGCAGCCGGGGAGGCCGGACACCCAGCCGGGGCAGACAGTGCAGGGTGCACAGACGCCTGACTGGGGGCAACAGGGGTGAGAGAGGGAGCAGGAGGCGGGGCGACACAGCCCGCCCACAGCAGCAGGTGGGCAGGCGGGTGCACACGGCCCTGCCTGGCAACAGCGCCTTTAAGGCTCTGTCCCCCACAAGCGCTCTCGCCCACAGAGAACTCCGCCGGCTGCGTGTGTACCAGTGAGGACACAGAAAGCCCCGAAGCGTCCACTGGGAAGGGGCAGCGGGTGCGGTGGACGAAGGACAGCACAGCACATCTCACGGGGGAAGCGAAGCACGATGACGTCCAGGGAACAGCGCCACGGCGTGAAAGACGTTCCGGCAATGGGCAATGTTGGGGAAGCACAAAGTGGGGTGGACGGCAAGGCGGGCACAGGACACACAGGTTTGTGTCCATCTGAACAGGGGTGGCGGAGCGGCTGGCGGGCTACCTGGCTCCGGGGTGTATTCCACGAGACCAGTCCAACCCCAATACCACCCACGTTGACACGGAGCTCACGGGAGACTCACTTGGGACAGAGGTGCGGAAATTCTCAGTAAGATGTAAGCAAATAAAGCCCAACGTTCCGAGAAAGGAATAACGTACCGTGTTCAAATATTCCAGAACGTACAGACGATTCATTGGGGCTTCCCTGGTGGCGCAGTGGTTGGGAGTCTGCCTGCTAGTGCAGGGGACACGGGTTCGTGCCCTGGTCTGGGAAGATCCCACATGCCGTGGAGCAACTAGGCCCGTGAGCCACAATTACTGAGCCTGCGCGTCTGGAGCCTGTGCTCCGCAACAAGAGAGGCCGCGATGGTGAGAGGCCCGCGCACCGCGATGAAGAGTGGCCCCCGCTTGCCACAACTAGAGAGAAAGCCCTCGCACAGAAACGAAGACCCAACACAGCCAAAAATAAGTAAATAAAAATAAATTAAAAAAAAAAAAAAAAAAGACGATTCATTGTTAAGAGCGTCTGCCAGACATAATTTGTAAAACCTCTGACAAAAAAGTGGATCGATTTGGTGCCCTCTGGTTAGCAGAGTAACAGCCAATTCTCCCAGAACCTCCAGATAGGACCAGCTGTGCCCACACCTGGACTGTAGCCCAGGGAGACCCACTTTGGACCTCTGACCTCCAGAACCACCAGAGAAAAAAAGCCCTGTGTTGTTTTAAGGCACTGGTGAGTGGGGTTTGCTGCAGAAGCCCCGGGAAACGCACGCATCACTGACTGAGGAAGCACCAGAGAACCCGGCACTGCCGGGGCCAGTGGCTGGGCCTGGGCCGCCTGGGGGCCCAACGTGGGGCGGAGCCCATTGCAGGCCTGTTGTCTGGCTTGTACCTTGGAACCTATTTTTCAAACGATGCTTAGAAAGGAGAAAGGACGCGTGTACACCTGTGCTTCAGAACACCGAGGACACGCCCAGGCTGCGGGTTATAGACGGGGAGGTAAAACCAAGATGCAGAGGCCGCAGGGGGCAGCGGGACTGGGGTGCCGGGGAGCAGTCACTTCATGCCCCCACCTCCCAGCTGAGGATGCCAGGGTGAAGGGCGGAGTGGGGGACAGGTCAGGACACACAGCCACTGGGCCCTCTGCCCCACACAAGGTTCAAGATGAAGGCACCA
Organism: Balaenoptera ricei; assembly: GCF_028023285.1. Taxonomy (NCBI): domain Eukaryota; kingdom Metazoa; phylum Chordata; class Mammalia; order Artiodactyla; family Balaenopteridae; genus Balaenoptera; species Balaenoptera ricei. The sequence goes on from NC_082641.1 coordinate 180,854,771, forward strand.
TCGAGAGGGAAGGCTAGAAACCCCAACAGCGAGATCCAGGGCCCTCTTCCCAGCCCACCCTAACCCTCAACAGGTCCGAAGGCACTAAAGCAGACCCACCCCTAGCCCACCACCCGCCCGGATGAACAGAAGAGCCAGTGCCCCCACACGCCGTAGGGCCCAGGACGCAAGCCGGGGGGCACTTACAGGGCATGTCAAGTGAGGGGTGGGTCGGGTCTTGCCGGTCTCAGGGGGCCTCCAGCCCAACCCACCTCACTCCCAACCTCCCTCCTGAGGCCAAGATGGCTCCCACCCAAGCCGGCTCCCCTAGGTGGGGGACAGGAGCAAGGGCCCAGCTGGTGGGAATGCCCCTCCCCCAGGAGAGGTGGGCAGGGCAGGGTGGGGATCGAATGGATGGGGGTCCTTCCCCACCCCTTACCTGCTCTGGAACAGGTCACAAAGGGCCACAGACAACATGCAAATCACCCAGGAGTGCCTCTAGCCCTTCCCAAGTAAGGGCAGAGTTCAAACCCCTGCACTTCGTATTTTGAAAGGAATCCCCCCACAAACAAGTCTGTGCTTTGGAAGCAAGGAGAGGAAGGAGGTGACCTGGGACCCAGCCCCTTAGATCTGAGCGTCCAGGAGCTCTGTCAGCGTGGGGTGTTTTCAGTCCCAGGGGAGGCTGCCTGCTCACACCCCATCAGGCTACACCAAAAAGCAAAAGAAACAGCCCGAGGTGGACGTGAGCCCATCTAGGTCAACACCCTCCCCTCCAGAGCCTCAGTGTCCCCAAGGTACCATAAGGCCAAATCACCAGCCCGAGGAGCTCCAGACAGGTCTAGACGCGTCAAGGACACAGCTGCCAGGGGCTCGGCTGCAGCCCCCTGTAGCTCAGAAGCTAGTGCATGGGGCCCAGAGCTTGGCCCCTGGAGCAGCAGCCCTGAGCCCCCCCCAAGGCTACTGGAGGCTCGTGGGGGGGAGGCGAGCGAATGGAGAAGATATCTGTGATGCTACCTAGCCCCCCCACCCTACCCTGCCTCAGGGACCGGTAGGAACTGGAGAAGCTCCCCGAGAAAATGTTTTACAAGTGACTCGACAGGTGACCCTCAAGAGGTCAGGAATGGCCGTGGGAGCGCCTCAGAAGCGCCTCCTCGTTACTGGGGAGTTAACCTGGCTGGAAGCCAATGGGAGCTCCTTCGGGGCTTGCACCAGGGAAGCATGCCTTTGGTAAACAAGATTAATTGGGCTGTTTTTCGGAAAGGGGGCGAACCTCAGGATGACTGGAAAAGCACCTTGAAGGCCTGGCTACTGGGGTTACACTCTCAGGAGAAGTTCCTGCCCCTGGCCCAGGGCAAGGAAGGGGTCGGCTACTGCCGCTCGAGGGACACCCACAAGGCCAAGGGTCTGCCCAGGTGGGCTGCCGCTTGAAGGACGCCCCTTGGGAAGGCTCCCAGCCAGCTCATGGGTCCGAGCCTTCTTCAGCCATCCCTGTGCCCAGTTCTGTGTGTGCTAGCTCCCCCTCCCAGCTCTGGTGCTGCTGGACGCTCTCCCAGTGACCCAGTCCTGACCGGCTCTGATCACCAGCTCTGAGCAGGCATCCGGCATGTCAGGGCCCAGGCCAGCTGCCCCACCTCCACGGCGGGAAAAGCAAACACTCGGGGCCACAGCGCTCAGGGAAACGGATCACGCGGAGCCCACGGCAGGTCGAAGGACAACGTGGGGTGGTGGCCACCTCCAACCCCTCCAAGCCTTCCCCCTGCTCCTCTCTGCTCCCACCACGTCCCTCCATTCCAGAAAACACTCCGCACCATTCCATAACTGTGCAGACGCCCGGCCCACAAGCTCTAGCTGCACGTAAAATTAACGACAAGCGAAAACGAGCAGACATAGGAGCGTGAAGACCCCACTGGGAGGCACGTGACCCCCACCCAGCCAGCTCCGAGGCCTTCCCCTTTAATCCCGACGTTCGCCCTGCCCGCATCAGCCCCCCTCACAGAGGAAAGAGGAGGCTGGGTCTAGGGCAGCAGGTGAGGGATCCGCCTAACCCCAAACCCTGGCTCCCCGCCCCCAGACCAGAAGACCCAGCGCGGCGCGATCCTTCCCGGGTCCTGAAAGACTCCCCATCACCCCACCCCTCCTCCCCGTTGCACCTCCAAAGACGATAAGCACACAGTGGTCCCACCCCCCGCCCACTTGTGCCCTGATTAGACATCAGCTGGGACTCCTCCAACACAGGGGACGACCACAACACAAGGGGGTGGGCAGGGGGACCAGGAGAAGAGAGACACCGTCCCGCCACACGAGAGGTAAGCAGGACACAAGGATGAGTCAAAGAAGAGCAACTAGACCACCCCTGCCCCAGGAAGCTACCCAGGTGGCAAAAGCCTCAAAGGCAGCGAAAGAAGGGAGGATATTCCACTTCCAGCCACTAGGCAAACTTCTATTCATCCTTCAAAGCCCAGCTCGGTAACTGCTTGCTTGGGGACACTTGCCCGACTCCCTGCAACCTCAGGTGCCAACGGCTCGCTCTCCTGGACTCTGGCCCTATATCTGTGCTGCTGGACACCCCTCCTTCCCTTGCAGAATCCCCACAGCCTGGTCCCCAGATAAGTACTGAATTCAGACAGACCCAGAGAGCCCTTGGAGGGCCCCAGAGTCAGCTCCTGATTTTATGGACGACACAGAGGCTGTGCCGTGCCCGCGTGCATGCCCAGGCTGAGGCCACAGCTTGTGAGATGGCCAAGTCCCAGCCCCCAGAGCACCCAGGTCCGTCAGCCACCCATCCTGCTCCCCCCAGCAACTACAGCAGCAGGCAGGAGGGCAGTTCCCCCAGAAACATTCCTGGGCTTTCAACACTGCCTGCCACCCGCACAGCCCTCGGGGGCAGGGTGCTCCGCATGGCCCTTCACAGAAAGCCTCAGTGCTCAGAGGAAGCCACGGACCCAGCACCCTAAAACAGCTGGCACATGTGCCTGCTTCTTCAAAGGGCAGACTGGCTACTGCAGGAGCCTGAGGACCTGCCACCACCAAGGAGGACAGGGGACCAGGAGATGACCCTGTGGGGCTCCTGCTGGATCTGCCCTGACCACCTCCCAGCTCCCGTGACCCTCCTGCGCTTTTCCTCTTTAGCGTTCCAGGTTTTGCCTTGAGTCAGATCAGACCAGCAGAAATCCACCTTCCGCACTTGGACAGCTTAAATGATAATAAACCAAATTCCTATGCACCCAGCACTCGCTCGTCACTGGACACGATCCTGTGCGGGGGATTCTGAGGGCAGAATGGGAGTGGAGGAGGACGGCAAAGCAGGAGCATTGCGCAGCACAGCTGAGCGAGACGAGAGAGGCGCACTGTGTGTAGAGGGTCTGCGTTGTGACCCCGTTTTGCAGAAGAGGTAACTGACGCCAGGCTCTTCGCACAATGGAAGGTGGAGCCAAAAGGCCTTCATCTGAGGCCCTACTCCACCTGCAGGGCTGAAAGCCAGCCGTGGCGCCTGCACGTCTTCTCTGGAGGATGCTCTGGGGGTGGGGGTACACTCGGGCACCCACATGGTCCTCTGAGCTCTCCCAGCTGGGTGCGGTCCCTGTCCACCCCAACCTGGGCGCCTGGGCCGCCCTGCCTCACCTCCAGAGCCGGAGGAGCTGGGGCGGTGACGATTCTCGGGGCTCTTCGCTCCCTGCAGGCGTGGCCAGCTCTCCCGTCCTATTCTCAAATACACAAAGGGCCAGCTGCTGGGATACTGCTCAGGCTCCTCCGTGGCACTCGGCACCGCTGACGTCTGGGGCTGGGTAAGTCTGTGCGTGTAGGGGAAGGGGGCCATCCTGGGCGCCGGAGGGCACTGAGCGGCACCCCTGGCCCCGCCCCCTCGTTGCCAGGCGCACCCCCAAGTCACGACAACCACAGATGTCCCTGTTATCGCCCTGTGTCCCCCGTGGGATCAGGGCTGTCCACGGTGAAAGACACTGCTTTACTGACTGACACTAAGCAAAAAATCCTAAAATCCCAAAAACAGCTTTAGCGGCAGACGTACCCTTATTCAAATGTCCCAAGCCTGGATCTGGGCAAGAAGGCAGGTTTTTAAAGCTCCCCAAGTGCTTGAAGAGGGGCCTGGGGATGGCCTCTCACCTCACTGGGGTCTCTGGAGCCTTGGCAAAAGAATGCAACTTCACCAGTGAGGCAGGGTCACAAGTACAGGAAAGAGACACAGAGCCTTTTGTTTCTGAGGCTGGGAGGACACACAACAAGCTGGCAGATGCAGGACTTGGGACAACGTACGAAACATCTTTCCTTTGACTTTGCGGCATTCTCCAGTGGTTTTAAAATGAACGTTTCTCCGAGTCCAGAAAAAAAAGTGCTCTGAATGGAGAGACAACGTGTCCAGGCTGCCGCTGGCTGGGACACTGCCCCCGAAGACAAGGGCTGCATCTGGGTGGGGCTGAACCACCAACAGAACCTAGATTCTTCTCATCCTGGTGTAAGAGACGAACTCTGCTCTGAAAATCCAACAGCACCTCTCCTCCACTCCCTCTTTACAGAAAAGTCAAGAACAATAGAACAAGAGAACCACCCACAGGATGGCACTGAAGGCCCCTCCTCTGGGAGGCCACAAGCTTCTGTCCTCTGAGCCTGGTGGCCCGGGCTCCCTGGGGCTGGAGCTGCACCTGGGCACACAGCTCCCTGGGAGGGGCAGGGAGGAGACTTTAAAAAAAAAAAAAAGTGGCCTCAGCAAGAAGCAGCCTACAACCAGGGAGTCTCACCCAGGGTGATCCCGCCCCCCCCAGGGGACACTGGGCCACGTCTGGGGACATCTGACATCTGCGCATGTCGTGACTGGGGGGCTGCTGGCATCGAGGGGCTGTGGCCAGGGAGGCTGCTCCACACCCCAAAGTGCCCAGGACGGGCCCCAGAGGATAACCCCCCATGTCCCCAGTTTCTGCTCTTCTTCATAGCTCCCCCCGACCCCCCGACGAAGTGAGAGGCCCTGGCTGGCCTGACCAAAGACCACACCTGACAGCCAGCTAAGAAAATCCCTCCCGGGGCCTCAAGTACCCTGGCTGGGCCTCCAGACACAAAGGCGATACTGCTCTCTGCTGGGTTTTCTCAGTATCAGTTCTCTCCCAGGAAGGGGAGGGAGGGAAGTGCACACGGCAGTTCACTCTGGAAGAGAAAGTGTCAAACCGAGGAAAGCACTGTCATCAGAACAGTGGGAAAGCTGCTGGCACCCAGCCCACGGGGAAGGCAGCTAAGGGGCAGTGTGGCCAGCGGCCCGGGGCAGTGATACGGCAGGGGCTGCTGTCCCCTCCTGTCCCAAGTCAGCTCACGGAGAAAATCAAACAAAACCCACCCTCTGCTGGAAGCACTTGTTTCTCTGGCTGCACCCTCCCTTCCCTGCCTGACTGCTGGCTGCTACCTTCCCTGGAGAAGCAGGGCTTGCTCTCAGGATTCCAGACCACAAGGGGCCGCTGCCGAGGCCCAAATCTGAGACCCGGGGGAGGGGGCTGCCCAGGGAGCTGCCACTGCCACCCAGCTGGGGCCACCCCCGCCTTCCAGCCTCCTTCTGGCCCATCCTTGGAAGGTTTCAGTGCTCAGGCCCTGCTATACCGCCTTTCCCAGATCTCACTGTTACCTCCCAGCATCAGGGCACAGCACTGAGCCCACACGTAATGGGTACCCAGGTGCCCAGGTCCCACAGGTGCCAGGCAGCAGGAATCGGCCGCCGGTGGTGAGGGGCAAGGGCCTGACAGTCCAGATCAACCCCGTGTCACCCACTTACCAGCCATGTGTACACAGGTGCGTGGCTTCCCCTCTCTGGGCCTGTCTCCTTGTCTGTAAAATAGGGACAATCGTCCCTACCACTGATTAAAGAGCACCCCTGAGGGTGCGTGGTGGTAACTGGGCATCCCCCAGCTGAGTGCCAAGGTGGGGACCCTGGAGCTCTGGAGGGCAGATTTGAGGGCCGGGAAGAACGGGATGCCCGCCCAGCCCTCAGGAGGCCATCAACCCAAGGCCAGAGGTGCTGGGCCACACAGGGACCCCCACCCACATCCTGCCTGCAGGTGGCCATCACCCAGCACCTCAGCATCCCTGCGCAGCCCACCCTTGCCAAAGCACCTGTGCTTGGGCCGTGCCTATCTGGTCAAAAGTGGACCCAGCCAAAGCCTGGATTTTTGCAGTCTCTCCAAGCCCGATGGGAAGTGGGTTTATCAAAATCTGGAGCAAAGGGAGCTGAAGCGGTGGGGTAGGTTTAGGCACACACTCCCGCTGGCCCATGAGCACACCACAGAGGAGGAAAGAGAGTGTCAGAGAGGCCCCACAGCGAGAAAGAGGCCAAGCTGGGATCTGCCCCTGCCTCTCTGCAGGGCGAGGCAACCCTCGACCAGAAGGTAACCAGAGCCGACCCCCCAGGCCCCGCCCTCCGTGATGGGAAGAGCGCTGCTTATTCTCACCTGCAAAAGGAAAATGCAGACACACTGGGGTCAGGGGTAGGCAGCTGCACTTTTTCCTGCGGGAAAGTGAAGCAGACAGGGCTACGTCACCGAATGGATTCTCAAAAACGATCCTTTGGGAAATTGGCCATTTGTGGTGTAGGAAGCAATCAAGAGACTGACTTGGCACAAGGAATGCACGGGAAGAGAAGTCAGCGCCCCAGAGCGCAGACGGCTGGAAGGCCACCTGTGGGCCTGCAGAAGAGTCAGTCCCGGGGTCTGAGGGAGCCGGCCCGCCCGATCTGTCCCGACGGTGAGGAGCCTAGACACTAGGGGCTCTTTACAGAACGCCACACACTGCGCCAATAACTCAACAGATGGAGTGAGAAACTGCACTGTGATAGGGTGACCACCGAGAGGCCTCCCACTCACCCCCTTCCCCTCTCCCAGACCTGAAGCTCAGGCACCTGTGTGCACGGCTGTCTTCCCTCCTCGAGGGAAGGTTCCTGAGAGCCAGGCCGGCGCCCAACGCAGGTGTGGAGCCCGACCTTGAACGCTGGCATCTGCCCGGCTGCAAACACTGGGCCACAGGAGCCAGTGGTCTGAGCAAATTTACAGTAGAAATTTGAAAAAATTCTACCTTTTTTCTTTTTTTTCTGGCAAACTGGGAAAACAACCCTATGGTTTCATCCTAGCAATGACGCTCCTCTCTTCAAGTAAGAAAGCTCTGAGATGACGTCCAGTGCCTTATGGGGGAAATCTAGGCCCTGATGGAAAGGGGGAGCCAGTCCCAGAGGACAGGGGCCACAGCGGGAGCCTGAATTCCCCTCGGAAAGAATGACACCACACTCGATCCTCCCGGCGGGCCTTTCCTTGTGATGTCCCTCTTTTTGCCCCCGTTCTTCACGTCTCGGCTCAAGGCCCACACTTCCTACGAGAAGCACTGCCTGCCCCATGACAGCTCTCACCGAACTCTGCCATGACATTGATAATCACCACGCTGATGGGATGCGCAGTCTCTGAGCGTTCTCTCGGAAGCCTGCCCCCGACCCCAAAACACACACACAGTCAACCGGGTTTGACTCACTCCCTAACCCTGGCGTGACACACAGGGCTCGACACACAGTCGGCGGCCGCTAAACAAGACCCTCTCGACTCCGCTGTAGTAAACAGGAGCGGCCACGAGCAGAGGCGCGGCGGGGGAGGAAGCGCGGAAATAAACAACGGCTGCAACCAACACCCCGGGCCGGGGAGGCGGCGGGAACGGTTCCTCGGGCAGGAGTCCCGAGCCTGCAGACCAGTGTCGGCCGCGCTCGTTTCCCGAGCCCCGCGCGCTCCACCCTCGCGACACCTCTAGGAGGGCAGGTCCTCCCATTGTTTACGTTTTACACTTATGGAAACGGTGGCTCACAGAGGTCCCGCGACTGGCACTGGGCCCCGGGGTGGGTGGTCCCGACTTGGGGGGACGAAGCCCGCGACCATGCAGGGAGAGGGCTGAGCGGGGATCAGGAAACCATGGAAGCCCGGGCGCTGGGGTCCAGGCCCGCGCCAGGGAACGCAGCCCGGGGCGGGCACATAGACATTACCTGCTGCGGGGGGCGCCGCTCCGCCTTCGCCAGGTGCGCCCGGGCCCCGGGCCCCGCGGTGCCGGAAGTGGCAGTAGGGCCGCCGGCAGGGTCCCCCAGGCGCCCCGGCCCAATAGGGGCAGTCGATGGTCCGGAAGAAGCCGGTGGAGCGTAGCATGGTCCGTCCCGCGGCGGGGCCCCGGCCCGGAGCCGCCCGGGCCCCCGGGCCCCCTCACTGGCGCCGCGGTCGCCGCCGCCCGCGCCTCACGGACCCCGCCGCCGCCGCCATCTTGCTCCGAGGTCCCCGGAGGCCCCCGGGACGCCGCCGCAAGGGACCCCGGGAGCGGCTGCCCGAAGTGCGCCTGATCAGAAACGCCTGCTCCCGCGGGACCGAGGCGTGTCGCGGACCCGTGGCCTGGGACAGGTGGCTGCGGGGGGAGTGATGGGGGGCGCGGGCTGCCCTGCCTGCGGCCTCCCGGTGTCTTGCCGCCGCCGCCGCCCGGGCCTCTGTGGCGGCAGAAGCACCATCTTCAGCCCCAGGCCCCTGCGGCACCTGGGCTGTCCAAGGCGTGCCTGATCAAAAAAAAAAAACGCCCCACACGGCCCGGCTGTGGCTCATTTGCATTCAATTTGCGTTTTATTAGCTTGTCTCCCTAAAGCGCCCTCTGCGGGTCGATTCGAGTCCTGCGGGCGCATCTCACCTGCACCTGGGAACCCTCAGCTGAGTTACCCAGTTCAGGCTCTGAAACTCAACTCCGGCCTGGTTGACTGGCAATAAGTGCTTCATTTCTCCCACCTGGACTCTTGTCAGCAGTCTAATCCCCAGGTCTACCAGAGGAGACCTGTTCCAATTCACTCATTTGTCCATCAAATATTGAGCACCTACTGTATACCAAGGCCCTGCCCTAAATCGTATTTTATCCATTCATCAGATGATGGACATTCGGATCGTTTCCGCCTTTTGTCTATTGTGAATTGTGCTGTTGTGAACATGTGTGTATGTGTATCTGAGTACCAGTTTTGTTTCAGTACTAGTTTTTCAAATGATGTAAATTTGCCTGTTGCCCATTTTTAAAATGTAGGGAGATGTCACATACAACTACAATTCCCAGCCTGTCCACCAGCTGGCAATTACCAAGGATCCTCCTGTGAGCAGGTGGTAGTCTGCGCAGGTCACCTCCCCCCTCTTCCAGCCCACCTCTCTCCCTACCTCAGCCACCTGGCCCTGCAGACATATGGGCTTGAGACCCCTCACCCCAGGGGTCTCTCAATGTCTCTCCTCCACTGCCAACAGGAGGGTGGGCTCCTGAACAAAGCAAAGATCCCCACCCTGGTGGCTGTAGCATTCTAGATGCAGATAGACAGACAACAGGAAATCAGTAAGTATCTTGATACAAGGTAAAAAGTGCTATGGCGGGGAAGTAGAACAGGGTAGGGGGCTGGGACAAGGGGTGGTTCACATAGTCCTATGGGAAAGGTGGGATTTGAGCAGTTCTAAGGAAGGGAATGAGGAAGCTAAGCAGGCATCTGGGGGAGGGGCTTTCCAGGAAGAGGGCATAGCCCGTGCAAAGACCCTGGGGCAGGGCCGGGCCTGGCATGTTGGAGGAACAGCTAGAAGGTCCATGTGTCTGGAGCAGAGTGAGCAAGGGGGAGAGAGGGAGGAGGGGAGGGCAGGGAGGGGATGGGGCAGGTCGTGCAGGTCCCAGTGGGCCACGGGGAGAACATGGGCTTTTACCCCCAGGGAGGTGGGAGCCTTGCAGGCTTATGGGCAGAGGAGGGACTGGACCTGGTGCAGGTGCTCACTGGTGCCCTGTGGCCACTACAGGGTGGACAGACTGTCAGGAGCGAGGGTGGGAGTCAAGGACCACGGGGGAAGCCATGCTGGTCCAGGTGGGCCATGATGAGGTGGGACCAGGTGGAGGCCGAGGAGGGGGGAGAAGTGGGTGGATTCTGGATATGTTTTGAAGGTAGAGCTCTAGGGAGATTTCCGGGTGGACTGGATGTGGGTGGTGAGACAAAGAGGGGAGTCAAGGGTGACCCCAAAGATTTTGGCCTGTACACCTGGAAAGATGAAGCTGCAGTGATGAAGGGGAGCCGACCAAAGCAGACTGGGGGCAGGGGTAAGAATATCCCGGGCCTGGAGTTGAGGGTGAGGTCCAGCTGGCATGGACCAGGGGGTGTCCTCAGCACACCTGGGGAGGAGGGCCAGGGGTCCCCGAGGCCACCTGCCAGTGAAGCGTCCAGGAGGCAGAGGGGGAATCTTCGAGCTGTTTCCGGGGCATGTGGGAGTGCGACCAAGAGAGACTAAAGTGGGGGGCTGCCCGCGTGGACCCAGCATTCCAGGAACCCTGCCACAAAGGAGCAGAGAAGCCTGCCAGAGCTGGAGGGGGACAGGGGTCCAGGGAGCGAGATCTGCGGGCTTTCGGGCCAGATTCCAGGAGAAAGGGAGCAAGGGGAGTGCCAGAGGGAGGCCACCCTCGAGTAAAGGCGAGGGCCCCGTGCCCAGGTTGGGGCCACCTTGGCGGCCCCAAGGACAGGACCCTGGGGAGGGGTGGGCCGGAGCCGGTGGTGCAGTACCAGGGGAGGCCACCAGATGGCGGGTCTGCCGCCTTCTCAGGGGCGGGAAGCGGGGAAACGCGTAGGGAGGGTCCGCGCTCCCCCCACCGCAGTCCCACACGCCTTCCGGGCTCTGGAGACCGCTGGAACCTGGGATGCACTTTTCCTAAGGGGTTCAGAGCCCTCACCAGTTTCTCAACGCTCCCGAGGCCCCTTGCCCTCTCACTTGGGAGCCGGCATACAGCAGGCATACGATACAGGAGCGGCCAGACGACGGGCACAGGAGCCGGGCAGGGGTCGAGGGGAACCTCCGGGGAGGAGCCCTGTCGAGCCCGGGAGTCCTTTAGTCTAGAGAAGCGCGGGCTCCCCCCACCCCCGGTTCCGGAAGGGGGCGGGCAGCGGACGCCCCCGGGCGCCGTGTCACCGCGCCTCGGTTGCCGGGTAACGGAGCCGGAAGGCGGGCTGGGGGCGCAGCTGTGCGAGGCGTGGGTGCCGCTGGACTGCAGCACGCGCCGCAGAGGGCAGCCCCCTCCCCGCGCCTTAGGGCTGGAGGGGCGTTGCCAAGACCGCCACCAGGTCCCCCGATTCACTAGCCCACTGCCTCAGTTTCCCCAAGAGGAGGCTGGGGACCCCACTGGCGAGGGGGACAGAGGAACTCAGAGGGCCCACCGGCTCGGACCAGCGATGGGAAAAACCACACAGGCTCTGGAAATCGGGTTTAAAAAAGACATGTTTAATTAATTAAATACCAGGATGAGGCCAGGCAGGGCAAGGGGAGGGGGGGGGTCACCCGAAAGCACAAATCCCTTGGGACCCTACCCCCCCACACACACACCTCGAAAGGCCACAGCTAAAATGGCTGGAGCCAGATCCCAATGACCATCGGTCCCTCCAGACCCCTGGACACGGGGGGGGGGGGGCGGGGGGGGGCCAGGGACAAGTTCTCAGCTCCCTGGGTCCTCAGACCACAGCCCACCCACTGCGGACATGCACCGGCCAGGGCTGGGACAATGAGGGGGGCGTCCAGACAGACACAAAGGGAAACAAGGCCCTGGCCCGCCCTCCGCCCCCTGGACTAAGGCATCTCACCACCGCGGGAAGATCCTCCGCAGCCCCGCCCCCCTCCCCAGGACCCCAGGCACCTGTCCCTGGATCCTGCCAGGGCCGGTTCCGGTCCACGCTAGTGCCATCCAAACGCCCCAGCCCCCAACTGGGAGGCAGGAAGGTTCTGGAACACAGAGGGGTGCCACAGACCTCGTGCAGCCAAAGGCAGGATAGGCCTTTTCACGGTATGGGACAGGAAGCCTGGGTCCCTTCCCATTCCAGGGCCGGGGTCTTCAGTCCCTCTGTCCAAAATGAAATCCAACCGCAGCCACAGTGGGAAGACACCAGGAGGGGACGTGACATCTGTCCCTCCCCATCCTAAGTTCAGACCACGCAGACCCTCCCTCCCACACCCACAAAGCCTGAGGACAACAGACCACCCACCGGGGCCCAGATCAAGGAAGAGATTGGCGCCTGAAAAAATATTCTACCCGGTCCAAAAAAATCGAGCTATCCCAGGGGGTTCGGGGGTCAGCCCTCCCGCTTCCCGCCCGCCCGCCCGCGTGAGCGGGACCTCAACCGCTGGTCCAGTGGCCACGCCGGGGGCAGGATGGAGCCAGGGCCCGGGGCCTCCTCACCCCCATCCGCAGGGCGGGGAAGGGGTGCATTTTGCCCGAAGGCTGGCCTGGTCCCAAATAGGAGGGATTGATTGTCACGTGATGCTGCACAAGGCCAAAGTCGGGGACTCTTCCCCTTCAGGAGAGGGGAGCCGGCCATCCAAACTGGGGGCCAGCTTCCCCCCAGTCTCTCTCACTGACACACTCGCACACCCACCCAGAGGGGCAGGGCAGCCCCCCCCCGCGCCAGCAGACAGAGGAAAATAAATAAGCCTGCAGTAACTCCCATCCCGTGATATTCGCGCCCCGCCCCCCGCCCCCACCGTGAGTCAAATTGCTCTTTGGAAGAAACCCCCCCCTTCTCTCCCTCCCTACCCCAAGTCTCAGAAGCAAAACCGGTACCCCTATGGAAACCCTACGACCTCCCCCGTCCCCACCCACCCAGCCCTCGAGGCTGGGGAGCTGAGGGGCCCCTCCCGTGAGCAGTGGGGCAGAACCTGTGGACACCTGAGATTGAGTACCCGAAGGGGGCGGCCGGGCCACACCCCGTTTCCCTGAACGTCTCCAATGGCTTTCGGGGGGGTGAGGGGCTCCCGGGGCGGGGGATGGGGGGACACGAGGCAGCCCGTGGTAACCCCTGGTTCACCTATGGCTCTTTGCATACTTCATCCCAACGTGGACAGAGGGGCCTGGGGACCAAGTGTGAACACCGGTTAGGGGGTGCCTTTCCTGGGCCACCTCCCCCCAAGGCCCACACGTCCCTCAAAGCAGGGAGGTGGCGAAGGGGGAAGGGGGACGCCTCCTGGCCACCCACCCAGGGTCCCTGTTTAACAGCTGGGAAGAGAGTTAACGATCATGGCTATATACAGACACGGGGCCACTACCCCTCCCGAGAGCAAACTCCAAGGCCCGGATGACCCCGGTCCAGTCTCAGACCCCTCCTTGTTTTCTCGAGGGGGCAAGGGCATCTGGGGGGCCCTCAGGGGGACACTGGAAGGGGCCGGGCTGGCGGTCAGTCCGTTCCCCGCCCCGGGCCGGGACAGTAGGCGTGTTGCTGGTGCTCCATGCCCAGGCCCAGCGGGGGCGCGCTCAGGGCGGCTGGACTGGGGCTCTACAGGCCGGCGGGGGCCGGGCTGGGCACCGGGCTGGGCGCGGGGCTGCCCGCCAGGCTGCAGGGCAGCGAGTCGCTGGGCGAGGTGCTGCGGGCGCCCGGGCGCCGGAGCAGTTCCGGCCGGAAGCCGGGGTGGCGGCGCGCGTGCTTGGTCAGGTGGTCGCTGCGGGTGAAGCGCTTGGAGCAGAGCGGGCAGGGGAAGCGCTTCTCGCCCGTGTGCGTCCGATGGTGGCGGGCCAGCTCGTCGGAGCGCGCGAACTTCTTGTCGCAGCCCGGCCAGTCGCAAGCGAAGGGGCGCTCACCTGCGCGGAGGAGGCGGAGGACAGACAGACAGCGGTCAGTGTGGGGGCAGAGAGGGAGAGGAGGAAGTCCCATCAGATCCCCAAGGGTCCTCGTCATCTGCCTCATCTCTCCCCACCTCGTTCTAGAGGCTGAATTCTGGACGTGAATGTTTAAAGAAAACGGCCCCAACTCATTTCGCGAACCCCCGTGAATACTCTCCCCTCTATTTCTACGACTAATGGTAATCAGACTGAGAGCAGCTGCCATGAGTTGAAAGGAGAACCTAAAGAGACCGCGTTCTCCCAGGACCGCGCGCCGGCGCGCCCCCACCCCCAGGACGGCGCCACCTCGGTGACATGTGTACTTGGCACACACGTGTCCGCTCCGAACGCACGTCGAGTTTTCGGAGAGGCTTCTTATGCAAACGGGTCCTGCCGTCCCCACCCCCGCGAAACTCCCTTCTGCCCTTCCTGTGGGGGCATTCCGGGGGCTCCCAGGTGCTCGCGATCCCAGTCAAGCCCCTTCCTTTTGGAAATGACCACCCGGTGGGGGGCACCGACTGGGCAGCTTCCCGTGCCTGACGCCACCGCTGACCCTCGTGGCCCCTCTACGAGCAGAGGGACATGTGAAGGGACTCCCAACCCCGGCCAACCCCGGGGCTGCACTCGCAGGGTGCGGAGTGACACAAGGCGAGGCGGGGACAGCCCCTGGGTGCGGTGCGGGAAGGGGCGGAGCCCGAGGCAGCCCAGGACTCGCCCCGCCCCATCGGAGCAAAGGCGAGGGGAGGGGCGGGCCGCCACCGGCAACTTCCTCCGCAGACCCCTCCCACCGCCAGGCCGGCCTCGCCCATCCTGCCCCTGCGGGCGCCGCCATCCCGCCTGCCAGTCCCCACCCGCCCATCCCTTGGGGGGTCTCCGCCCCGGAACAGGGTCGCCCGATCCCCCCTCATCAACCGTGTGTGTTGTCAGCGTGTCCCCAGCCGACCCGGGGGGACCCCCGCCACGCCCCAGGCCCAGGGGCCGTGAAGCACCCAAGAGTTTGCACCCTTCTGGACCCAGCGCCGGGTACCTGGGACCCTGGAATCCCCAGGCGTTGTGTTGCCCAATGCCCAGGGGGTTTGCAGGGTGTGTTGGGGGTGGATAGAGTGTGGACACGTGGGCAGGGTCGCCCCTCGTGGCACTGGACGGAACCCAGCAGAGGAAGAGGGGGAGGCCAGCTGGGGGGCAGGAGGGGGAGCCACAGTGGGGTCAGGGTAGGTTACACACTGGGAGGCCCACACCGAGCACTGGGGACTGCGGTGACCCAGGTTGACCCTGCCTCAGGAAACACGCCCTTCGGTGGGGGAGGTGCTGAGGGAGACAGACTGAAGGGTGTCCTCAGCCGAGGATCAGAGAAGCACCCCCAAAGCAGCACCCTAGTGGGGGCGTGCACAGCTGACCAGGAGCCGGCGGTGGGGGCCATGGGACAGACCCGCAGCCGTGGGGTGGGGGAACCTGCATTCTCAGGGTGACCCAGTGACATCTCTGCTCTGGAAGCTCAAGGCCCGCCCTGGGGAGAGGGCTGGGAGGGGGAAGGGATCGCGAACCACTAAGGGGCACCAGTGGACTTTAGAGGGGCTGCCCAGGAGAGAGCGGCACTAAAACCTCCCCTCCCCCACCCCTTCCTCCTGGTCGCACTCGGACACCACCAGCGAGGCAGAAAAGGGGGGGTCAAAGCCCAGCAGCCTCCCCCAGAAAGTTTCTTGCGGGATACCTGTCGGTTATACTCACGGCTGGGGGAGGGCAGGCCCCAGGAGGCTGGGGACCCAGACGCGCTGGTGCCACCTCCCCCAGGGGTCACAGGCCACAATCGTGGTGCTCGTGGAGAGCAACTGTCCAAGACCACAGGTGGCCCCAAATCCCTGGGCCTGTCCCACCCCCCACACCCCATGCTTCCCCTGGAACAATCCAGCAGGCAGAGTCCGCAGCCGCTGGGGGAGGGGCCCCAGCGGGGACGTCCTCCATAGAATCACGGGGCTCAAAACAGCCCCAGAAGGGACACCCCACCCCACCCCACTTGGAACCGACAGGTCCCGAGGGCCGAAGTCTGGGGGCGGGGCTGCTGGCTTCCAAGCAAACGGGGGCCTGGGGGAGCGACGCCCCTCCGAGGGGTATGCGGCCCTGTCGCCATCTTGCAGGACGCAGGCGGGGAGAAGGTGGGGGAGAGGGGGGCCAGGCCACCGCGGGTGCGCCCCGCAGTTGGCTCACTTCCCCATTTAGGGCAGCGGGGCCCGCCTCCCGCCCTGCCCTCCCCTCCCTCCGTCCCGCAGCTCTACTTTGCCACCAGCAGGTTGCAAGAGCGGTGCCCGTGCCCGCAAGGGCCGGACGCCTGCAGCCGCCGGGAACACAGCTGCCGCACGTAGCTTGGCGGCGGCAGGGACATCCGCAGCCCCAGCCGGCCTCGCTCACGTGGTCCCACTCCCGCCGGGGCCGGGGGTCGCCTCACCGGCTGGCCGCCTGCCAACCCCGCCCCACGCCCGGTTGCTGGGTAGCGCAGCGCACGTGCACACGTGGGTGGCGGGGCCCGGGGCGCGCAGGCTTCCCTCCCCACAACGTCGGGCGGATGCCTGCAGGATGCCAGGACCTGCCACCCTCTCAGTCCTCTGGTCGGGAAGGAGGGTAACATTCAGAGGCTCAGAGCCGGCATGCCGGGTGCGGCCGCCTGTCTGCTGAGTCCACCTGGGTGCCGGAGGAGGATGCGGTGGGCGGGGCTGCGGTGGACTTGACTCTCTGACTTGGGCTGGGACTAGGCGTGAGCTCAGGACGGCCAGAAAGGAGGTCCTGGCAACCGTGCGCCAGGCCTGGCTCAGTGTGCTCGGCCTTCACGGGGGACAGTGCCCCACCTCCCTGGTCTGGGGCTGGGGGCCAAGGGTCTGACAGGGGACCTTCACTGTGACCTCCTGAGGTCATGACTAACCTAAGGGGGGTGTGTGTGGCCCGCAGCCAACCCTTGCGCAAATGGCCACCTACCAGGTGAACTGCACCGGGGGAGGGGCCCAGGTAAGGTAGCATCCCAGGAGAGCTGGAGAAGGCTGGGACTGCAGCATGTGGGGGGGCAGGGGGCTTCCCAAAGGAAATAGGCCTGAGCAGGCCGCGAAGGACAGTACGGACATACAGCCAAAAGGATTGAAAATTGATGGTGAGGTCCGGGGGGCAGAGCACAGGGTCCCCGTGCGGCTGGCCATCCTGATGGCTTTAACAAAGACCAACCCGTGCGAAGTTCATCTGCTCTGTGATCTTAGCCACCCCCATCTCTCTCCCTGTCCCCGCCCCTCCTGTAGGTTTTCCATTTCAATTGCTCTGCGGTTGCCACCAAAAACCATAGGCAGAGGTCTCCCAGACTCTCACCTCCCCACGTGGTACCTGGCAGCAAATCCCATCAGAGCCCCTTTCAAAATATGTCCAAACCCCCCCTGGCTCTTCGTGGCTCCAGCCCCCGGCTCAGGCCGGGAGTGGGGCGGCAGCCCATCGGCGGGTGCCTGGGCCGCCCAGTCTGTGCTCTGCTCCCTGGCTCAGAGTCGAAGCTGAAGTCTTTACTGTGGCCTCGCTTCTCTGCAGCCCCGGTAGTTGCTCCTCACACACCGCCTGGAACCTCTCCCCCATCACTCAGTCCCTTCTCTGTGCTAACGTCACCCTTCAGAGCAGACTCTCCTTATCCCGCTGGGGTACCCCCCCACTGACCCCGTTCTCGGCTTTCTTACGCTTATGCTCAGTCTCTCCTGGGTATATGTGCCCCCCACCTGACCATAAAACTGACAGCACAGGCCTGGCACACCGTGGGTGCTTAACACATGTGTGGAAAGCGTCTACAAGCCCCGAGAATGGCACTCAGGTTGCTACAGCTCCAGCAGCAGCTAACCAGCTAGCTTGCTGGTGCGTCATCTGGTTTACCTCCCCACCCCCCCAGGTAGGAGCCACCACTACCCCCGTTTACATAAAAAGCGGGCCACCTGCCACCCCACACCTCTCCTCCCTCCTGGGGAACCCAAGCTGCCTTGGCTTTGCTGCCCCACCCGGACCGGCATCTTCAGCATCGGGGGTGATGGCCTACTCAGTGCCTGTGTGTTCAGGCCCCCCAGAGCATGTGTGTTCCGGAGCCCCGCTGTTCTGGAAACGGGACTGGGTGAGGGTGGCGCCCCTCCCTCCCCGGGAGGCCAGCTCCTCAGGCTGGTATCGTGTGCCAACTCCCGGGCCATCTGGGCCATCTTTATCAGGGAGCCTGGGTGGGGGGTGGTTATCACCCCTTGCAAGGTGGGGGCGCCGACACTGTGAGCAGTCCCAGCTGCTCGCTGCACCCTGCTGCGGGACGAGGGGGCTGGGGGGCAGGCAGTCCTGGGCACTCGCACCCCACCCCGTGCCCTGGCACTGCCCCATTCTGGCCCCCCAGATAAGCCACCAGTCTCCTGCGCCCCACCTGGTGCGCTAGGGGCGCTCACAGCTCTGCGAGGGGTGGAGGTGGGGTCTGCTGACTCAGACAGCCCTGGGGGGTGCGGTGGCTACTTCCCCTCTGGGCCTCAGTTTCCCCATCTGCCTCTCCTCCTGGGGGCCTGTTCAGCAAAGAATACCACCACCACTCACCCCCCTCCTTAGGCTGCTCGGCAAACAGCGGTCGCCCTAGCCACCTCTTGTCCCCCAAGTCCTGGGCCTTGTCCCTCCCACCCAATTCCTGCGGTGGCCCCCCGCTCTCCCTCCCACACAGCGGCCCCCCTCCTCGATCCCTCTGCTGGATCCTAATCCCTTCCCCATAAACGGATTTTCCTCTGCAAAGCCGGGCTTGCCCCCCCCACCCCCGCCCTGCCCTTGGGATTAAAGGGCACACTTACCTACTCTGCCCCCTCCCCATCTCCCACTACAGCCTTCCAAATCCACGCCCCAGGGCCCCTGCCCCCACCCCCTGCAGCCAGGGTGCCGTCCCCTCCCCTGGGACACACCCTTCCCTGCTGCATCTGACTCCGCGGTGTCGCTCAGAGGCCTCTTCCTCCAGGAAGCCTTTTCCTCCATCACCGCTGCTTTCACTGTCCCCCCAGTGTTCCAGGAGTCCCGGGGGACGGGGACTGGGTCATCCCCACAGTGCCTCTCACACACTGTAAAGGCTCAGCTACTCTTGCTCAGGCTCAAGCAGACAGGGTTTTAGAGGGGGTCTCAGCTGGAGGTATTGCCGCAACGCCCAGGGGACACTGGATGATGTCTGAGAACATTTGTCATTGTCACAACGGGGGGTGCTCCAGGTGGGGGCCAGGGAGGCTGCTCAACACCCTACAGTAGCCAGGACGCCCCACACAGACAATGAGCCAGCCCCGAAGTCAGCAGGGCCGAAGAGGAGACCCTAGACTAACAGCCCCACTTCCAGATCTCAGCTCCTTGCGGGGAGGGGGCCTGAGCCCCCCAGAGGTGCTGGACACTGGGGGCTCTGGGGCAGGGGAGCAGTCCGGAGACGAGGGAGGTTGGGAGAGCGAGGAGTAGATTGTCAGCCTCTCCGCCCCCGCCCCACCTCCCTCCCTCTCCCTCTCGGTATCCACGGCAACCGCGTCAACATCTCCTGCAGCTTCCCAGTCCTTCCCTGCCCCACACTGGAGGCAGGAGAGCTCCTTCTGGGCCAGGGGCTGCGGGCCAGACACAGGGGACCAGAGGACAGCCGTCCCCGCTCCCCCACAGCTGGGTGGCCCTGTGAAAGACCCCATCGCCCCTCTTGGTCTCCCCACCCCAAGCCTCTGTGCCAAATGGAGCAGGGATGATGAGACGCCACACTCAACTCGCCTGGCTCCTGCTGGGCCTGCTTGCTCATCTGTAAAATGGGGCCAGGCCAGGATGGGAGCTCTCTTTACCTTACAGAGAGGAGAGCGGTCATCAGGCAGAGGCGGGTGGAACGGGACTCCCTCCCAAAGGCCCTCGGGGGACAACGGCGCAGCAGACAGCCATCATCTAATTAAAGCTCCTCATCACATCACTCCCCAGGCCTGCCCCCAGCAGTGAGCAACAAGAGGTCCAAGACAAACATGGCTTCCCCACCCCAAAACAGGCATAAAAACAGCTGCCCCCTCCCCTGGGGGCTGGAAAAACCCAAAGGCCTTGACACAGACCCTGGGTAGGGTTTGGTGGTCCTGAACACTAGACAGATGCTGAATTAGCAATCACTGAGCACGAAGGTGCCCCAAACCCTACAAAACCGGAACCAAAGGTGCCTGGGTGCACGACTTTCACTCTTAGGAGCAGCACCCCCCCACCCCAGGGCCCAGCACCATTATTATCCAGGGGGCAAGGCATGGGGGGATGGCACCCTGCCCTCCCCCACCCATCACTGGGACACCTCAACTCAGTCCCCTGGGCCTCACTTTCTCTTTAAAACCAGAATGGTAATACTGACATCCAGGCCCTCGACAAGGAGTCCTTGCTCCCCCAAAGGCTTAGGGGGGCAGCCAGTACTGCCTGGGGGCCCACGTGGGTACTCAAGGATCCCAGGATACCCTGGGGAAGTGTCCCTACAAAGCCACAGTAGGAAGGGAGGTGGCCACCCCCTTCACCAGACCCAGAGACTCGAACAGAATGTGGAAAAAACCAAACTAGTGCACTAGGGGGTCTGAGCCACTCTCAGGGTTCACACCATCCATGTCTCTGCCACAACGCTAGGTCCAACCCCTCTTCCATGCACCCGCTCCACGTGTTCCTACAGTGAGAGCGTGTCCACTGAGCCAAGCTGATGCACCCTATTGCCCGACGTGACCCCCATAACGGCCCTCAGGAGAAGGCAGCCCGGAGGCGGTACGTAATGCGCTAGAAACGGACAGAACCACCAAGTCCAAGTGCACTCCCACCCAGCTCCCCTGCCCTTCCCAACAGAAGGAAAACCTCCAATGTTCAAACTCAGGCTGGTGACGAAGGCCCACCATCCCCAGACCCCCAGCCCAAGAGAAAATACTCAGGGTTGAGGGTGGGACTCCGTGGGGAGGACTGGAGGGACCCACAGGAGGAAAAAGAGGAGGTGACAGAGTAAAAGGGTGGCCAGAGCTCCCTGCCTCCG
This sequence comes from Balaenoptera ricei, assembly GCF_028023285.1. Classification (NCBI taxonomy): domain Eukaryota; kingdom Metazoa; phylum Chordata; class Mammalia; order Artiodactyla; family Balaenopteridae; genus Balaenoptera; species Balaenoptera ricei. Next base: position 180,875,403 of record NC_082641.1, read on the forward strand.
GCTCCCTAGCGGCGCGGCCCAACCCCACCCCCGGCTGGGCTGTGAGACGTGACAGTGTTGCGCGGAACCCTCCCCCGCCCCCAAGCCTTCCAGGCTCCCGCTGCAGGCGGGGGCGTGGGGGGGGACCCAGGAAGCTGCGAAACGCACTGAGGACGTGACATCCTCTGGGGTCCCCCTCCTCCCCAGACTCAAGCCCTAACCCGCACTCCCAGCCCTGCCTTCCGCCTTATTAAAATACATATAAAGGAAGAAAAAACGTGCCGGGCACCCCCCAACCTGGCTCCGCACCAGGCGCTCCGCCGCTCTCTGGGGTGAATCCTCGCGGCCACCTCGGAGGCAGCGCGCGGTTCCTCCTGCCTTTCTACAGAGAAGGAAACCAAGGCAGGAGAGAGAACGAGAACCTCAGAACTGGACGCTCCGACCATAACGCCCACCAACCAGATCCGAAACCAACGGAAAATAAAAGAGAAACGAGGCCGAGAGCGAAGGAGACTGCCCGGGAGCCCCGACCCCGCCCGCGGACCCCGCCGCGACGCGCGCCCCGCGCCCCGCGAGCCCCTGCCGCTACCTCGGCGCCCGCCATCCGCTCGCCGCCCGACCGCGTGGCCGCCACGCCCCCCGCGCGCGCCCCACCCACCAAGGCCCCGCCCTCCCGGCCGGCGCGGCGGCGGCCCGGGCGCGCCCCCCTCCCCGCCCCCGACGCGCCACGCAGTTTCGGGGTCCCGGCGGGGGGTGGGGAGCGCGGGAGGCCGCCCTCGCGCGGGCCGGGCGCGCGGCCAGACTCACCTGTGTGCGTCCGCAGGTGCGACTTGAGGTGGGAGGACTTGTAGTACGCCTTGGCGCAGCCCGGGAAGGGACAGCGGTGGCTCTTGGCGGCGGCGGGCGCGGCGCCGGGGGCGCGGCCGGAGGACGGGGACGAGGCGGCCGAAGAAGAGGAGGCGGGCGAGGCGCCCCCCGGAGCGGCGCCGGGCCCGCCGCGCAGGTCGGCCAGGATGCTAGCGGCCAGCAGGTGGGGTGCGGCGGCGGCGGCGCCCGGGCCTGGGCCCGGGACGGCGGGGGCCGGCGGCGGCGGCCCCGGGGGCCCGGGCGGGGCGGCCTCGCGGCGCGGCGCGCGCACATCCAGGCCAGCGGCCGGGCCCGCGCCCTCGGGGCCCGGTCGCCCGCGGTGCACCACGGCGCCTGAGGAGATGGCCATGAGCACGTCGGCGGCGAAGTAATCCACGCACGCCACGGCTGCCGACATGCCAGGCAGGGGCGGGCGGCGCGGCCGAGCGGGCGGAGCGGAGGCGGCGGGAGCGGCGCCCGTCCGGCCGGCGGCGGCTGCTCGAGTGCGGGAGGCGGAGGAGGAGGAGGAGGAGGAGGAGGCCGGCGCGCGCCGCCGCCGCCGCCGCCCGCGCTCGGCCTGCCCCGCCCCGCCTGACGCGCCCTGACGCACCGGAGCCCGCGGGGGCGGCCGCGGCCCGCCCCGCCCGGAGGACGCCCCCTCGGGGCGCGCGGCCACGCCCCCCGCCCGGCGCGCCCTCCACCACCCTGCCCGCTGCGCGCGGCCGCCGGGGGCGGGGCCGGGCCGAAGGAGCCGCCCCCTGGCGCGCCTACTCTGGCAGCAGAGTACGCCTCCCCTTCTTCTCCGAGCGCTCCTTACCCACGCGGGGCGCCAGGCCGTGGAGCCAGCCCCCTCTGGCCCTCCCCTCCCCCTGCGGCCACCCCTGGTCCGCTTCCCCGAGCACCCTCTCCTCACACCAGGAAGCTCCGCCTGGTCCCCGCTACGGTCTCGCCTCCAGAGCGCGCCCCGCCCCGTCCCAGCACGCCCCTCCCTCCTCGGAAGGCCCCGCCTCCTAGGGCGCGCCCCTCCCTGCTCGGCGCGCGCCCCGCCTCCCCGCGGGCTCGCCCGCCCCACGCTGAGGCGCGCGGCCGGCGGGGGCCCGCCCCTTCCTCGGACGCTTCCACCCCGGCCCGGGCGCGCCCCAGGTCAAGATGGGGGAGGGGTCCGTTCCCCACGTGGCCCGGTGGGGGTGCGGAAGCGGCTAGCCCCGCCCCCCGGCCACGTGCGCGACCCTTCCCCCTCTTCTCCTCCCCAGTTTGTGGCCCTGCTCGACCGCGCGCCCCTTGCCTTCTCTCGCCCGCTTTCATGGGGGTCCCCCTCGCCGCTCCCGGAGACCCGCAGCTAGGTAGGGGAGGGGAGGACTCCCCGCCTGGCAGGGTCGAGCTAACGTGCGCTCGTTCCTCTTTTTTTGCCCCATTCGGGAGTGAGGAGGGCTGGGGTCACAAAGGGCGGGGCTCGGGGTGCTTTGGGGAGGAAGAGTGGGCCGGCCCCTCCAGGACAAGGGGGTCGGGAACATCGCTACCGGCGCCAGTCAGGGAAATTTGGGGCGCAGACGGGGAAAGTAGGGCCTCGGCAAGCCCCCGAGGACGTCCTGGCTAAGTTGTTTAATGTCGTCGATGACGCCAGGAACGCAGATGCCCGGGGTCCGCCCAACCCGCAGATCTGAAGCAGCGGGCGCGGGGAAGTGGGGCGATGGGGTGGTCCCCTCCATTGCGACCACGCCCCCGCCCCTTCCTAGGCAGGCCACGGGGACCGTGCAGTGGCAGGAGCGGCCTCCAGGGGGCCTTCCTGCACGGGTTCTTGTCTTGAGCTGGGTGTGGACAGAGGCCGGGGGCTCTGGCCCAGACCCCATCCCCGGACTGAATACTCACCCTGGCCACCTGCAACACGTACCCGCTCCGCGCGCTAGCTGACAAGACCTGGCTCCGCCCCTCTGGCCCCAGGCTGGCCTCTGCCCCCTGCGTCCCCCTGGTCTAGGCCCGACCATCCTTGGTGGTGCCAGCTTGTGCCAGCCCCCTCTGGGGGCCCGCCCTTGCACAAGGGTGGACAGAGGGAGGGAGAGGAGAGGGGCACTGGAGCAATGACTTCAGGCTTCAGAGAGGAGATGCCGCTTCTTTAACAGATGAGCCCACTCCCACTCCAGGTGGGCACTTGGTGGGCACCGGCTGTCAGCATTCCTGCTGGTTGGGGCCTCCTGTGCCTTTGAAAGTCTAGGAGGGTGGCCCACCTGGGCAGGCCCCCACCCTCCACCATCTCAGTACACCCACCCTCAGGTCTTCCCCAAGTCCCTCTGCCTGGCCTCTCCCAAGTCCAGACAAGGCAGGAAGTGCTTTGCGGGCTGCCCCCATAGGCCGCAGCTCACCCCAGCACGTGGGGAAGAAGCAGGACAAGAAAGAGGCCGGGACCCTTTGTTCATTCCTTCCACTGATGTTTATAGGGCCCAGAGCAAGATCTCCCCAGTGGCTTTGCCCTCCAGGGGCTCAGAGTCTAGGGCAAGGCAGCTGGGACTCAAGATAGTGGCACAGGGGATGGACACAGGCCTGACAAGTGGAAGAAGTGGGGGTAGCATCCCAAAGATGGCTCCCCCTGGGGCCTGCAGTTCAAGGGGGCAGCCACGGGAAAATGGGGCGATAACTGAAGGGGGCCCTTCTTCCCACAGGCAAGGGGGGGGGGGTGGACTGTGGCAAAGCAGAGCTTAGGACTGCCGTCCTGGCTGTGCCTGACAGATCTCACGGCCCCAGATAAACCATTTTCTCAGAACCCCAGGTGTGCACTAGCTCCCACGGATAATCAGGGTCTTGGACCTGTGGCTTTCTTCCACGGACCACTTGTGCAGGCAGGAGACCCCAGGCGGGGGACCACACTCCACCCACAGTGTTTCTGTTCACACCCCAGGCCCCCGGGGATGCCTGGGTGACCCCTGATGACACCCCCTGCCCCACCCTGACCCCATGCTCACCTCTGCCTTATGTTTCATCACCCTATCCTCACTACAGCCCTTCAGGAGTTGTCACCCCATTTCATAGATGAAGACATCAAGGCTGGGAGAGGCCCCAGAAGAGGCCTGAAGTGGCTGGCCCACATGCAAGAGCTAGGAGGCAGCAGAGGGTTTGGGGGCCTGAGCTTCTGTCCTGGCCGGGGCACCCACACAGAGGTCAGTCTCTTCTTTCTCCAGACCTCAGTTTCCTCACCTGTAGATGGGGGCCCATCTCTAGCCTTCCCTTCTGGCACCAGGGGGTTCAGGGGGGCTCTCGCCAGACCACAAGGCCCACGGAGCCGAGCTGGGCAGGAGCAGACACAGGGAGGTGTGGAAGGGAAGGGGGCTCAGAGGGCAAGCCTCCCTGCTGCCAGTGAGGGGAAGGCAATATAAAGTGGAGCACATCGGAAACATGGATGCCCTGGGGCCCCGACAGGTCAGGGTGGGAATCTAGGCTCGTGTACCTGAGTGTACGTCTGTGTGTCTGTATGTATAGACATTCTGGAAGGACCATAGCTTTTTTTTTTTTAAAGACAGTGAAGCCTTTACTTTTTGTTTTAATAGTACTTTCTGTATAGTTCAACCTTTTTTTTAATCCATGTGTATTTATTTTATTTTCTTTAAATGTCAGTAGATATCTAGGCAGTGCCATTATGGGCCATGGGCCCTTTCCTTTCATACTTTTCTGTATGAAAAGTTTTCGTTTTTCTTTTTGTTTTGGACATGCCATGTGGCTTGCAGGATCTTGGTTCCCCGACCAGGGATCAAACCTGGGCCCCTGGCAGTGAAAGCACGGAGTCCTAACCACTGGACCGCCGGTAAAGTCCCTGAGAAGTTATCTTCTAAATCACTCCCCCGCTTTGGTGTGGGCTGGGCTGAGGACAGTAACCTGCTTGTGGGGAAACCTGGGGACCCCACCTTAGCCAGGAGGTCAAGGTCGTCTTCAGGGTGTCAGCAATCCCCAGTGGGATGTGATGAGAAGGGCACCTCACTTCTGGGTGTTCTTCCCTATACCCATAGCCCTGGTCTGATCACGAGAAAACCTCAGAAAGGCCCAGATTAGGGGATATTTTACAGAAATTCCCGACTGGTCCCCAAACTGTCAAGGTCATGAAAAACCAGGAAAGACTGCAGGAGCGTCACAGATTTTAAGAGGGTAAGGAGACATGATGACTGAAGGCCATGTGGGCTGCCGGGTCGGACCCTGGAACAGAACAGGACGTTAGTGGGAAAACTGCAGAGATGGGAAAAAAGTCTGGAGTGTGCGAATGGGCAGGTACACAAGTTAGTCCTTGGTTTTCACAAGACCCTCCCACGAGGGGCGCTGGGGGAAGGGTAGGCATGACAGCTTTCCTGTAAACCCCAAACTAATCCGAGGTGAACATTTGAAATTAAACACGAGGAGTGGACGCTAGCAGCCCACGTCGGAGGCACCAGGAGGACTTCTACACTCTCACAGCTGTGTACAGAGCTGTCACAGCCGTAAATGTGGTACCTTGTGACCCAGCAATTCCACTCCTGCAAAGGTACACAAAAAATATTCTTTTCTTTTTCTTTTTTTAAAGCCGTGCACCGTGCGGGATCTTAGTTCCCTGACCAGGGATCGAACCCATGCCCCCTGCATTGGGAGTGCGGAGTCTTAACCACTGGACTGCCAGGGAGGTCCCCCAGAAAATATTCTTAAGGAAACAGAAACGTCTGTGTATGGCTGCACTGTTGTAATGGGGTAAGAGGAGAACAGGTGGACCAGCCTGTGTCGGTCACTGTGTCATGGAGCACGAGGCTATGGGAGGGCCAAGACACAGGGTCAGCTGCGAACTCGAGCTCACCGGAAGCCACAGCCCCTTCACGCTGTGAACTCTGGGTGTTTCCACCTGTCTCTGCAGCCTTTTAGTGCACAGTGGCCTCTGCCAGCCCGTCCACAGCGTTCACCTTTGCAGGGGCCTGGAGACGCACGAAGAGGAAGGGGACATGGGGTGGGGGGCTAGGGGCGGGTGGTTCAGCTCCTCAGAGCGTCAGGCTGGGCAGGCAGGTGCACCCGTTTTTACCACCTGCCTGGCATTGGACATTTGTGGGTGTGACCCCCAGCCTCTCCACGTGGGTCCTGCTTGCAGCTCTCAAAGGACAAAAGCCCCCACCCCTCGTGGAGCGGACGTTCCAGCAGGATGTTGTACTTTGACAACAGAGCATTTTTTAAGATTCATGCATGATTTGCCTTCTCCTCTGTAACCCATCCGTGTTTATTTCTTCTTTTTTTTTTTTGGCTGCATTGGGTCTTCGTTGCTGCGCGTGGGCTTTCTCTAGTTGCGGCGAGCGGGGGCTACTCTTCGTTGCGGTGCGCGGGCTTCTCACTGCAGTGGCTCCTCTTATTGCAGAGCATGGGCTTTAGGCACACGGGCTCAGTAGTTGTGGCTCGCAGGCTCAGTAGTTGTGGCTCACAGGCTCTCGAGCACAGGCTCAGTAGTGGTGGCACACGGGCTTAGTTGCTCCGTGGCATGTGGGATCTTCCCGGATCAGGGCTCAAACCCATGTTCCCTGCATTAGCAGCCGGATTCTTAACCACTGCGCCACCAGGGATGTCCCCATCCGTGTTTATTTCTAACGTGTGTCAGATTACTCACGTGGTCCTAGGGGTTGGTCACACGTAGGAAGTGCAGAAGGCCCCAGCCCAGGCCTAGCCGGGCAGTGGGCATGTGGCTATCTTCCCCCACAGGAGGTGCCAGGTCCCTGCTCCCAGCTGCTGGGGAGAGACCCAGCCCGCCCGCCCCCGCAACACGTCCCTTCTCTAGGAGCGGGAGGAGGCGGGTCTGGCCTGAGCCGTGTGAATTCCCTCCCCAAGGCCCCTTCTCATCCTCCATTCCTTGCTGGCCCGGGACCGACCCCTGGAAAGCAGGGGCTTCCGGAGGCAAGTTTCAGATGGCCAGCTGCAGTGGGGGCCACCCGTGGGCCTGGCCTCCCCGTGCCCTGCTGGGGGAGATGGCAAGCCCTCTTCAAGGCCCTCTCCTGTAACGTGGGTTGCGCGGCGCTCTGCTGGGCTTCAGAGAGCACCTGGCTCGGCTCCTCCCAGCGATGACCATGACCACAGCCAGGCCCGTCCCTTCCACTTCACCTGGACATGCTGTGGATACACACGGGGCTCTGACCTGTGCCCCCTGGCCCTGGGGTCTGGCAGCACAGAGCTCACTGTCCAGCAGGGGCACACCTGTGTCCCAACACCACTTGAGGACAAGAGAGCCCAGGCCTGAGTCCAGTCAGGGTCCCAGGCCTTCTTCTCTGGGCAGCTTGGCCAAAGCCATCTCCCCTGAAGTGGGGACAGTGGGGACGGCGACCCCAGTAGCCCAGGGTTGTCGTCGTGAAGATCCACTTGGCACACGGCAGGAGCTTCGAAACTTAAGGGGGACCCTGACGCTGGGCTGGCACTCCCACCTGACGGAATCGCATAGTTAACACGTTGGCCCTACACCCTGACCGTGAAGCAGACAGACAAGTGCCTGCCCTGGGGGAGCGCCCAGGCCCTGGGTCAGGGTGCCAGGGGCCCTGACGGGTGGTACCCACCGCGAGGCCCCATCTCAGATCTGGGCCCTGGGGGGGACACAGCTCTTCACATAACCTCAGCCACCACGCGTCAGGGAGGACACTGAACTCCCCACCCTCTTCTGGGACCCCCAGTTCACACGGAGACGGCAGAACCAGAGGGGTGGGTCCCACCAGCTCAGCTTCATTGGGGGGGCAGTGAAGCAGGGTCGCCAGAGGAAGGAAGGGAGGATGGACGGAGGGCCCTCGGGGGCTGGGCCCCGCATGAAGTCCAGTCGGGGCTCCTCAGGGCGAGAGTCATGCGCACAACCCGGACCCCACCCTCGGGGAGGGGCCTGTGCCTGGCTGAGGCAGCCCCACCCCCTGGGCAGGCTGTGTCCCCCGGGGTCTCTGGGTGCCAGGCGTGCCTAGGCCGCGGAACAGAGAGCCTGGACCCTGGTCCCGGGACCCAGGGGCCAGGTGTCAGGTGAGGTGCGCCAGGCCAAGTGTCGAGCGGAGGACCAGAGGCTCCGGGGAGCCGGGGGGCGCCTGCTGAGAAGCGCAAGAACGCTGCCCGGTGTGAACACGTGTGTCCTGGGAAATTCACAAAATGGAGAACCGAAAGTTGGCCCTTGTCCCAGGCGGCCTGGGCTCATGGGCTGTACCAAGTGGAAAGGAAGGGGGGGGGTGCATCCCGGAAGGTACCACACCCCCATCACAGCCCCTGCGGTTCAGAGGCTGAGCCCCTCAGAGGCACCCCCCGTGGGAGAGGCGAGTCCCCCGCAGAGGGGCAGAGCCCGCCGGCCGGGCCAGCCTGAGGAGCCCCTGGCCTTAGCTTATCCCTTCCTTGCAATGGGCAGGCACCGGCTAGTAAAGCACTGTGCTGACCTCAAGCAAGGTCAGCACCTCGCACTGTGACTGTACACGGGCGCCAGGGGGGAGGGCCCAAAGGCTTAAGTTTTCAGAATCCTGTTAGAACTAGCATTACAGAGAACATGTTCAAGCCATCAGCTATATTTATTATGACAGAACTTCTCTTGATTTTCATGAGGGGAGTTGGGGCCTCCAGACAGTAAAGAAGTCAGCAGGGTTCAGGATGACTAGGGTGATAGGGTCTAGAAACAGAGCCCCGGACACGGAGAGCGCCTCGTACGTGCGGTAAAGGCGGTGCTTCAGTCGGGGAAAGAATGGCTTTATCGGGAAATGGCGTTGGGGGCGAATGATTTGGGAAAAAGCAGTTTGGGTTCCTACTTTACTCCTTTTCAGAAGTCCTTTCTAGAGTTAGAACAAAAATTTAAATACATATTTAAAAAACAAACCATTATATTTACAGAAGAAAACATCAAACGTTTTACAATCGTGGAGTAGGGAAGATATCTCTGAGCATGATACAAAATGCAGAAGCCATATTGATAAGGTAATGACTGATAACGATTTTAAGTGCCTGGCAAAAATAAATAAATAAAATTAACAAACAAACGAAAAACAAAACAACCAAAAAAAGCCACACACAATCCAAGTCAAACACGAATGACAAGTTGGGAAAAAAATATATCTTTTTTAAGACAGTGGGCTAATTTTCTTAATCTGTAAAGTGTTCCTAAAAAACAGTAACACCAAGAACCCAACAGAACCCAAGCCAAGAACCCAATAGTAACATCAAGAACCCAATGGACAAAGAATGTGAAATACAAATGGCTTTTAAGTATATACATGTTTATAATAGACTTCCAGTTTCAAAATGATTATATTAGTGGTAGAAATGATCAACATAAAAACAAATCTGACAGAAGCACTGAGATGTTTGATTATACTTCTAGGAAACACAAATGAAGCTACAATGAAATACTATTTTAAGGGATCACATACCCATTTAGAGTTCTATGGAAAGCCCTTGGACCTAGCCCTTCTGTATTAAGGAATTCATCCTCCAGAAGTACTCGTACTTGGGTAGGAAGATATTTGTACGAGGATACTGGACCTAGCATTGCCTGCTACAGAAGACTGGAAAAAACCTACATTTCAACCAACAAGAAACAGAATGAATAAATTATAGTGCTAATAAACTATGGCGTGGCCACCAGGAGGACTGGATCCAATCTATCTATGTAGAGGAAACTCAACACTCTCCAAGGCACGCTGAGTAAGAGGATCACACTTTTGTATAAACTCATTAGCTACACATGCACTTTCTTTGTTGACACATAAGAAACTGCTTCCTCTCTGCCCCAGTGGAGGGGAGCACTTGAGGTCAGGGGTGGTGGGAAGAACACTGAGTTTTCACCCAACACTCTTCTGTACTCTGAATTACTCTGTGTGTCTGAAAACATTTTTGTTCAATCGTGAGCCGTCGCTTTGGACTTGCTGCACTGCGGAGTCCCGGCATTCAGGGAACTTACATTCTGATGGGGTGAAAAGACGGCGGGCTCTTGTGACACGGGCAGCAGTGGGGTCAATGGGAGCACAGGGCTCGGGGGGCGGCTTCGGGGAAGAAATACTGCAGCGGGAGGCTGAGGAGCCGGACGTGCTGAGGGGGATCGGCAAAGGCCGGGCCGTAGTGGCGGCAAGTCGGTCACGAGGACCAGCCCGTGCAAAGGCCCCGCGGCGGAAAGGACCGATGCTCTCTGCTCCCGAGAGAACACACCCCACTTTCCGTTTTGCTCCCAGACGTCGTGGATTATCAAACGCGAGCCTAGACTCCCAGCGGGAGGGCCCGTGGGTCTCGGGAGGGTCAAGGCCGGGCACCGTCCTGGGTCAGGGACGGCGTGCCCGGGGCCACTCCCAGCTCTTCCAGCGCCCCTGGCCCGAGGCCCAGCTGTGAGCCACAGACAGCGCTGACACACACCCGCCGGCGTCGGCCGGCCCGCTGGGCGCGCCCCCACAGCCGGGACGGCGGCAAGGGCAGGGCCGGCCAGCCGGAGCCCGAGCCGCCGCCACTTACCGCGCAGGCCGCGGCCTCCTCGCGCTCAGCCACCCACCGCCGCCGCTGTGCGGGCACCACCCCACTTCCGCTTTCGCCCGGCCGCGCCCCTTGCCGTCTTCCCCGCCCCCAGGCCTAAGCACCGCCCCTTCTTAAAGGGGCCGCGGACCCCGAGGGGCCGAGGCGGAAGCATCGCCGGCTCCCGGCCTCGCCACTGCCTAGTGTCGCCACACACGCCGAGCCGCCGCCCGACCTCGGGGTGGATGACAGGCCTCTGAGGCCTTACCCACTCTAGAGTGCCGCCCTTGGAGGTCGCAGGGGGTACTCCGGAGGCCGTTGATGAGCCAGGCGTCTGGCCAGGGTCCAGGGTGACGCGGACCGACCCTGTCTTCAAGGGCACCCCGGGTGGAGGATACAGCTCAGACCAAGGTCCGGAGGCGTGTTGCGGAGTGCTCATCGTGACCTCATTCCTGGGGAGGCCCCACGGGGCCTCAGACCTGCCACTGCCCTCCACTGGACCCAAGCGTCCCCGTTTGCAAGACTCTCTTGGCCCTCTGTGCAGCGGGAGCCGAGGACGGGTGGGGTGGGATGGGAAGAGCAGCCCTGCGATGTCTACCACATGGGCACGGAAGGGTTGTCTGCCTCTCTGGGGGCCCGGAGCAGGCCCAGCCTAAACCGGCGGCGGCCACTTCCACCCCCAGGGTTGTCTCGGAGACAGGAAGCCCACCACCCTCCCCAGGCGCGCCCTCCGAGCACGCAGAGTCCTGGGTTCGAATGCTGCCGCCCCTCCGTCACCACCCAGGCAACCGGCAGCCCCAAGGACCCGAACTGGACCCCTCTTCTGTAGGGAGTGACCTGACATCCGCAGTTGTGAACTTTCCTTGGGGGGTTGGGGACAAGCCCGGCCCCCTCTTCGTGCTTGCTGAGCCCCAGGGAGAGCACGCATGAGCCAAGATAGGGAGAGGAACCTTAAAATTTTAAATCTTTAATTTCTGTTCTCACGTTTTTCCTTCGTTTTGCTTCCAAAAGGAAAGGAGAGCATAGCTCCGTCGCCTGTACATTGTCCACGGCCTAGGGGCCGGGTCAGGTCCCGACCCCTACCGGCCGGCTGCTTCGAGGACGTGGGGCGCCCGGGGGTTCACATGCAGCCCCCGGGGCCGGGGCGGGATCCGGGCGCCGCCTTATTGCTGATGTCCCGGTGCGGCTCGGGCCTGCCGCTAGGCTAGGCGCGCTGGCTGGGCAGCTCCTGGGAGATGAAGCGGCGCAGGCGCTCCAGGTACTGGCTGTAGAGCTCGATGTCGTTGTGCCCGGCACCCTCCACCCACAGAGGCTCCACGGCCTTGGGACAGCGCTCGTAGAGCGCCAGCCCGTGCGAGAAGTCGATCACCTCGTCCTCCGTGCCGTGGATGATGAGCACCGGCGACGTGATCTTGGACACCTTCTCGATGCTGCGGGGCGGGGCACGTTAGGCCTCCGCGCCCCAACACCGCCGAGGCCCCGCCCCCTGGGTCCCCGCCCCCGCCCGCGGACCCGCCCCGCTCCGCGCTCACTTGGGGAACGCGTCAAAGCAGTAGGTCTTCTTGGTGTCGGGGAAGGCGACGCGCATGCCCGAGGTGAGCGGGGAGTGCAGCACCACCGCGGCGCACTCGTAGCGCGAGGCCAGGTCCACGGTGGGCACCGTGCCGATGCTCTGCCCGTACAGGACGATGCTGTCTGGGCTGATGCCGTACCTGGCGGCGGTGGGTGCAGATCAGCCGCGACGCAACAAGCACACCCCTCCCACTGCCTGCCCTCCTAGTGCAGTCCCCCGTTCTCCGCGCAGGCTCCAGGTAATAGGGTGGCGCCCAGGCACCCTCCCCTGCCTCCCAGCCCCGAGGCGGTCCGCTCAGCAGGGGGGGCAGGACCCGCAGATGTGAGGGGAGCTGGCTGCCCGCAGCCCCAGGCCCCCGGCTCTACCCTCAGTTTCGACAGCATCTACTTGGTCACACCTGGGCAGTGCACCTGTGCGGGCCCTACCTGCGCCGTGTGGTTTCTGGGGGCAGATCCCTGGGGCCTCTCCTGCTCCTCCTGGTCACCAGGCCACCCCCACCCCTACACACACTCGACTAGGGCCACATGCAGAACCTGCTTGGGGCCCTCCTGTTCTCGCTGTTCGGAATTCGACAGCCTTTCCAGGTCGCACGGCAAGGGGGCGTGTCTTCCTCCCAGCACCCGTCACCCTCACCCACCCCCTTGGCCTCGGGGAATGGAGGCAGCCTCGTCCTCTCTCGTCTCAGCCAGTTTGCGGCCCCTCAGCTGCTTAGTACAACGTGGGTGAGCAGGCATAGCGGCTCCTGAGGGGAGGTGGGTGGCCACCACCTCCCTCCCTGGGCACCTTTCCTACACAGTGGCCAGGTCCTGACCCCCCCACGCCCCCTCCACACGGGCCTCCCCCAGCGCCGCCCCAGCACAGTCCTCTCCTGACCCCACAAGGACCCACTCACCACCCTCCCACTGCAGGGGGCCTCCACGGCCTTCCTCCCCACACCCACATCCTGATCTCAAAGGGGGTGCCCCTCCTCCAAGTGGCCAGGGAAGGTCTTCGCCTCACCTGGGCAACCCACCTGGGCACCCAGGTGCCATCTGTACCCGTCCCTGTCCTCCGGCCCCAACCCCCAGGCCTCAGGGTTGCCATTTGGCCTTGTGCCTACCACCCTGGCTGCTCCTCCCCGACCTGCTCCCTGGTTCACCATGAGCACTGCTGTGCTGAGCACCAGCCTCGTCCTATCACCCAGCTCCAGGCAGGGACCCCCAGCTGCCACCTGGCTGTCTCCACCTGGACAAACGTGACAGGTGCCGGATGACACAGCTCTTCTTTCCAGGCCTGCCCCGCCCCGGGCCACCACTTGGGCCCCAGCCTCCCACCCTCCTGATGATTCTCAGCTGTTGGGTCTGAGGGACCAGGTCTCTGGAGGTCAAGGCTGGCAGCAGGACAGACGGATGGATGACAGAGCTCAGACCCCTGGCCCTTTGGCGGGGTATGATTCTGCCAGCGACCCCCAGCCAGTGGGGACAGGCTGCGGCAGCCGAGTGTGGACACACACCTGCACCACGCCACCCAGCATGGGTCCCCAGCGCCAGGGTGGTGCCAGGGGACCCTGCTCCCAGGGCCTTCATCAGGGACTGCCTGGTGCATCACTCCAGCAACCAGGGCCCCGCCTCCCCAAGGCAGGCTGGCTGTGGTCCCTGAAGGAGCTGCTTGCGCCAGTCGGCCAGGCAGGGCCAAGATGGGGTGGCCCTGGGCAGGCAGAGGGCACCGCCTTCGGGAGGGTGGGGTTGGGTGGGTCTCCCTCTAGAGCAGCACAGGGCGCCGGGCCATCTCTGCACAGAGACTGAGCTATTGTGCTTCAGTGAGCGAGCACGGGTGGAAGGGGGCTGCCAGGACCTGGATGACCGGGGCGGTGGGGTCTGGGGACGGAGATGTAGACCAGACAGCGGGGGCCCTGTCTGAGTCAAGCAAGCAGCTGTGTGCTGGGCACCATGCCTGGGGAGGACCCAGCCTCTGGGAGCTGACCTCCCTCCAGCCACCAGGACTGTGCTGGGTACGAAGCTGCCCGACAGAACCTTCCAGGCCCAGAGGAGACCCTCCTCAGGATGAGGCCAAGCTCCATGACCAGAACCCTGATGCAGAGGCCCGGCCCCTCCCCGCACCCCAAGTGCTCCCTCAGCCTCGGGGCTCCCAGAGTCCTTTCACACCGCCCTCGCACACCACCTCTTGGGCTCAGAAGGGGCCTCGTCCTCTGCCCGCCCCCTCCCTCCAGGCGGAACCTCCATTTCCATGGGGACAGTCCCAGGCCAGCGGCTCCCAGGAGGGGCTCCCCCCAGGGAGGCTGGAGGACCGCCCTCCCCCTGCACCCTGCAGAGGGAACAGGGGTCAGGCCTCTTCCTGTGGCCCAGTGTGGCTGCAGACCAGCTCCCTCTCCTGCGGGGCTACCCACCTGGGCTTCCTCCCACCTGGTCTCACCAGGTCCAGCCCCCTGCGAGGAGACACGCCTGCCAGCCCCTCCCCGCCGCGTGAGCTCACCTGGTGCGCAGGGCCTGCCACGCGGCGTCGATGTCGGCGTAGAGGTTCTTCTCGGAGGGCTTGCCCGAGCTCACGCCGTAGCCCGAGTAGTCGTAGGAGAAGATGTTGCAGTTGAGGCGCGTGCCCAGCCCGATGTAGAAGCTGCTCATCTGGCCCAGGTCCACCGCGTTGCCGTGCGAGAAGAGAACCGTGTACCTTGGGGTGGGCAGTGGGGAAGCACAGGTCAGAGGGCAGAGGGGGCAGGAGCCCTGTCGAGGGGAACAGTGCCTGGCTCTGCCCGGCGTGACTCAGGCCACGACACACAGTGGAGTCTCGGGCTTCCGCTCATCAAAGGGGGCCGCTGGGCCCACCGGTCACCTTCTTGGCACAGGTGGACTCCCAGCGTGAGCCCAGGAAGCCACAGTGACCATCACATTGACGCCCTGGGCAGCAGCCACCTCTCCCCTGGAATTGTTCCTGTTGGAGGGACTCTGACGGCCCGAGGATGGGAGGCACGTCTGCCCACTGCTCGGAACCATCCTGGAGGATGAGACGAGGCCCCTCCGACCACAGGCAAAGAGAGCCAACCCCTGTTCACCGCGGTGCAGCTCTTCCCGCTCCTCCAGGGAATGACCAGGGCCGCCACCTCTGCCCTGTGCCCCATGGCGGCCCTGCCAGGCGGTCATGCCGAGGGCAGGTGACCAGGCTGGATCCCGGCCGACAGCCTTGCAGAGTTTTCTTCCTCCAGCCCCGCTGTGGCCCTAGCCCAGCCCAGCTGAAAGGTAAAAGCTTGCCCTTTGGACCCAGCCTGCTCTGAGGCAGAAGCCGCTGGAAGGCCCCCTCTGCACCACTGTAGGGATCCCGCAGTCAGACCTGGCCCAAGCTGCCAGCCAGGCCTCAGGGGCCACCGGCCCAAAGCGGGTGCCGGGCCTCACCAGGCACCCAGGGCCCAGGAGACCAGCCCTGGGCAGGTGAACACTGAGACCCGGAAGCAGATGGCTCCACATCGAGCAGGTGATGTGACACAGCCACTCAGAGCCACCCCCAAGCCTCAGGGCCCTTGTCCACAAGGCAGGGTGCCGAGAGGGCCCCCCAGAGGGCTGCACGTGGAAGGGCCCCCGGCAGTTCCTCGGTGGCCATGGGCAGATCTCATCTGCCGCCCCTTTGGCGAGAAGAATCCCCGGGGTACCCGCACCTCCAGATGGGCTTTCGCCAGTCTCTGGCCATCCAGGGGCCACCACTGGCCGAAACAAGAGCCCTGAGGATGGAGCACATCCTGGGCTCCCACCCCCCACCCGGTCCCTCCACCCTGGGGGGTCGAGTCCGCGTGGCTCACCTGGCGCCGGGCACGCAGCGCACATACATGCAGGAGATGCGGTTGCCCCGGCTGCTCTTGGTCAGGAAGACCTCGATGGTGTCCAGCTCGCGCTGGCTGTACTGGAAGTCGGCGCGATCCATCAGGTGGAGCTTCCAGCGCCCAGGGGTGCCGGCCGAGGCCCGCAGGGTCCCCGAGGGGGCGGCCCCGGCCCCACCGGGCCCGGGCTCGGGCTCAGGCACCAGCGAGTAGGTGGGCTCTGGAGGCAGGAAGGCGAGCTTGGCGGCGATGCGGCCGGGGCAGGGTGGGCAGCAGAAGAGGCAGCAGAGCTCAGTCACCGACAGGCCGTTCATGGCGGGCGCCGGGCCCCAGGGCGGGCCTTGTCCGGCAGGGGAGGGATGGGGGTGCTTGGAGACACGGGCAGGGGGCAGGGCGACCCCCGGCCACCGCCCCAAACGAGAGCCCCGTTAGGAGGCCGCAGCCCGGCCCCATCGCGGTCCAAGCCGAGCCCTTGGGAGCCTCGCAGCCTCGTGTGTCCATGTCGCACAGAGGGAAACCCTGCAGGGGGACAGCAAGATGTGGGGTTCCCCCGGGGCTCCCAAGTGACCTTGGTGGGACCTAAACCTGACCAGGACCCCGCCTGCCACCACCCTTCCTCCGCTGGCAGACACCAACTCTTGACATTTAAGCCCATTCATCAGTCCAGCCTCGGCCTGCAGGCTGTGCGGGGCGATCAGAGCCCTGGCCCACCCAGCTCTCCCCAGCACAGCTCCTGCTCCAGGCCCCGAGAAACGTCACCCCACCCCACTCCCGCCCCGTGCCTCTGTCCACACGGCTGGCCCAGACTCTGCCCTGGGGCCCATCACCATCTGCCACCCCCAGGTGCCACAGCTCAGCCAGGCGAGGACCAACTGCTGACCACAGGGACCCAGGAGCACGCTCCCAGCTCCCAGGGCCTGCGAAGTCCGGAGACAGGAGCCCAGGCAGAGGAAATACAACAAACAAAGGCTCTGGAAACAAAAGCAGGATACATCTCGAGGCTGGGAAGGGCTACTGGGCTGAGACAATGGCTCTCTCCAGTGCTTGGGGCCAGGCCCAGGGGTCAGCCTGCTGCGGGGGGAGGCAGGGCTGGGTCATGGGAGCCTGGGGTTCCTTCCCCAGCTCTGCCAGCTTAGGTGTCTGTGATCTTGGGCAGGTCGCTTAGCCTCCCTGGGCCTCAGTTTCCTCATCTATCAATCAGACACCACTCAGGTCACAGAGACAGTGAATAAGATGAGGGGAAAGTGGTGGAATGGGCCAGGCTCAGAGAAGAAACGCAGAATGTCGTGTGAAACGTGGCCTTGAACAGACTACAGCGAAATTGCTAAAGCAACTACAATCGTACATGGAGCTGCCAACAGGGAGACTGGAAGAAAATACAGAGGTTTGAAAATACAGAATACTCATTTACTACGTTTTCCCTACAGCCTGGAGTAAGGGAGGGACACACGCTCACAACTCAGTGTCAGCAGCAGAGCACCTGAGCCCGTTCTGTTTCGGGGCCACAGCATTTGTAAACCACTGGGCCAGGGACACGCAGATGCAGAGCAGGTCGGCGCAGTCTGAGGCCCAGAAATACACCTGTTCCCTCCAGACCTGTGATCTGAGACCGGGGGCTGCAGAGAGCCGCATCGCAGTCACTCGGATGGGGGCACATGGAGTGGCATGGGAGAGGGTGGCAAAAGCCGAGGCGGGGACACGGACTGCCTCCAGGAGCCCCCAGACTCCCAGGTGGGATGCTCGCTTTACAAGTCCATCACACTGTTCTCAGACGAAGGCAAGTTTGCCCCCCGGGGACACTTGCCAAGGTCTGGAGACATCTTTGGTTGTCGTGACTTGGGGGCGGGGGGGTTACTACTGGCACTGAGTGTGCAGGGCCAGGGGTACTGCTCAACACCCCACAGTGCCCAGGACGCCCTCCCTCCCCCTCCAGAGTGTCAACCAAACCGATGTTGCTCCAACATATTCTCAAAGAGGCCCAGGCCCCAACAGATGACACTGCACTGGTGCTTTGGTGACTTGGCGGGTCTGGAGTTTGGGTGGCACAGGGAAGGCTCGTTTTGAGAGGAAGGCCTGGCTGAGAGCCAGTGGGCAGGTAGGAGGCCTCTGGTGACCCGAGGATGAACAGGTATACTAAGGTGGACACGGTCCTGCTGACCAAGCCAGAAACTGGGGTGCCATCCTTGACACCTCCCTGCACCCTCAGATCTGCCCGTCACAGGGCCTGCTGACTCTGCCTGGGGCATGCACAGTCTCCTTCCTCGCCGGTCCCCCCCCCTCCCCGGCTGAGCCACCATCACCCACTCTGGGCCATTCTCACCCCAGCTGCCAAAAGATCTTTTCACAACACAAATCTGATCACGCTACCTCCCTTTTTGGGTGCCCCAGTAGCCCCCCTATTTTCAGGATAGAGATCAAAGCCTTCACCACGATCTGCCAGGTCGGCACCAGGCGTGGGGCCGACCTCTCCAGCCTCACGCATCTTGTACCTCACCCTCCCCTGATGAGCCCCACTGCCTCCTCCTGCCTCAGAGCCAAAGCCCCAGCAGTTCCCCTAATCTCACCAGACAGCCCGTGACCCTTGTCCCACCCACCCTTCACATCTCCCTTCCAGCACCCTTCCAAACAGGGTCAGCCCCCCACACACACTCTCATGGTTCAGATCTGTCTCTGCAGCTTTTGGTTGCATGTTCAACCATACCCCTCAAACCAAAGAGAAACTCCATGAGGGCAAGACTACTACCTGTTCTTGCTCAGTAAACACTGACTGAACGAATGGACAAAGTACCAGGGGCAAAAGGGAAAGGGGGATGCTACAGTCCGCCAGGTCTGACATCTGACAGAGACGGGGGAAGGTCTCTTCTCAAGCCACGCAGACCTGGGACCTCCCGCTGTCTTTTATAGATGTCACTGAATGTGACCTGAGAGCCGGGCCTCGGACTGGACAGAGCGCACCCAGATGCCTCACTCACTGGGCAGGCACCCCTGGCACCAAGAGCCCAGCGATTTCACCCACAAGCACATAATCGGGCACCCCGCTGCCGGGCCCGGTGCAGGCTGGCAGTGTCATGAGGACCAACAAGGAACCAGGCAATTACAATACTCCAGGACGACCTAAATACGGACGACTATGACCGCACCTCGTTCAGCCAGTCAGCCTGAAAGGCACAGGCAAAGTGCCGGGTGACAGGGAGCAGGGCGGAGGGGAGAAAACAGGCAAAACCCAGAAGTGACAGCGGGTTCCAGGAACTGCGGGTCCCAGGCTAGAGGGACACTGGGAGGAAGAGGAGAGCAGAGGGATCCTGGAGAGAGCCAGAGCTGGGTCGGGCCGCGCCCGTGAGCCCTACTGCAGTTTGGACTTCATCCTGGGGGAAAAGGAGGAGCCCTGGAGGAGTCCCGGGCTGGGAATGGAGCCCGTGGGTTAGGAGCTGTGGATATGCCCTAGCTGTAGCCTGGAGATGGGACTGGAGCAAAGGCTGGGAAGCCTGTCCAGGTGTCCCAGCCCGCCAGAGGACGCCCGCGAAAGGGCAGAGGTGTCTTGGAGACGTTTAGGAAGCAGGGCTCCGGCTGCTTCGTTGGGTCCGGGTGTCAGGCTGGGGCACTGGTTCGGGGCCGGGGATAGAGTCCGCGGCTCAGACAGCGCATTCCCCGAAGGCAGGGCCACGTACCCGCAAAGGTGAGAACACACCCCACGTCGGAGGGCTGAATGGACGGCGGACGGCGCTCTGCCGGAATCGGAGACGCCGTCCCGCGGTCCCTGGCCCTGATCCGGGGGTCCTCCGGCTGGGACCGCGGCCGCTCCGGGAGTGCGGGGTCTCGGGGGCGTCCGGCCGGACTGCCCCGGCCTCGCGGCCCGGCCCGGCTCTCCAAACGGCCGCGGGAAGCACTGACACCGCTCCGCGCAGCCGCGCCAGCCCCTGCAGGACACTCACCGCCGCGGCCCGCGCCCCCCGGCCCCGGGGCCGCGCTCCATGGCTCCCGGCCGCCCGGCCGTGCGTCCGTCGATCCCCCGGGGCCCCGGCCCGGTCTCCTCCGCCGCCACCGCCGCCGCTCCCCCGCTGGCGGAAGTGAACCTCACTCCCACCGCCGCCCCGGAAGTGACGCGCAGGTGTGCGCGGGGGCCGGAGGGGCCGGGGGCCAGGAGCCGGGCGCGGGGCAGGGTTTGGGGGTGGAGCTGGCTCCCTGGAGGGGCGGGGCACGTCGTGGTGGGCGGGGCACTAGTGGGTGGGCGGGGCCAGGGCTTTGGGTTCCCCCTAGGTTTCAGGCAGTGGAGACTCACAACCATACATTGGATCCTTCACTCATTCCAGAGCCAGGACTCGGGTGAGGCAAGTGAGGCACTCGCCTAGAAAATAAGCTTACAGCGTGCCAAAAAACTCAGTAGTCAACATAAAAAAAAATATTTTAATGCACTACTAAAAAACCCACAGTTTTGTTGGAACCAGGCCGCTGACTGGGGTGAGGCGAGTCATCCTGCCTTTATTTAAAATCTTGATATTTTGTTCATCATGGGTTCTTTTGCCTTGGTTTTGGCTTTTTTACTAATGCAATTAAAATATTATGGATCGGGGACTTCCCTGGTGGTCCAGTAGTTCCAGTGGTTAAGACTCCGCACCTCCACTGCAGCGGGCACGGGTTCCATGTCTGGTCAGGGAACTAAGATCCCGCATGCCGCGCGGGGCAGCCAAATAAATAAATAATATAATAAAATATTATGGATCGCGAGCCCCTCCCACTCAGCTCACCCTGCGGGCAGGGAGGCGGATGGTTACAGAGCTGAAGGTAGGGGAGATGAAAAAGGATGTCAGTTGAGAGCAAAGTGGCAGTGTGGCTGAAGGTGACCAGGGAACCTCTTCGAGGGTAGTCAGGGCAGGCCTTCCTGAGGAGTGACAGGGACAGGGGCAGGAAGGCTGCAGAGGCCAACAGGGCCCAGCCTGAGGCAGGGAGATGAGTTAGTGGGACAGCCTCGTCACTCCAGGCCTCCGCCCTTTGCGTGTGCCTTTCCCTGGGCCGGCCAGCCTATTCCAGCTCAAAATCCGCCCCACCAGCTGCAGGCAACCCCAGGCCCCTCTCCTCCCCGGGGAGCCTAACCTTCAGCTTCATTTGCAGAGATAAGCCTCCCTGGGCAGCCCTCCCCCAGGGCCCCATTCCCGGAGAGGCTTAGGCTCAGGAGTGGACACTGTCCAGAGGTAGTTTCCAGCCGGTTTCCTCTGGCCCCCGGCCCCGGGCTCAGCTGCCACCTTCCACAGCCATGTGCCAGGGGGCTGTTGAGGGGTGCCCCGGAGTCCCCCTGCCTCGGCTGCCCCCCTCAGGGCTCCTGGCGTCAGCTCTTCTCCTGAGGTCCAAAGGTCACACCTGGGCCAGGCTCCTTCCAGTTTCCTTGTGCCAGAACAGGAAGAGGCCTGTCCGCAGCCTCCTTCCCCGCCCCCCCCCCCCCCCCCCGCCCATCTTCCCCTCCAGGCCCTCTTCCCCTGGGCTAGAAAGGGCCAGAGCAGTGGCGCCTCCAGAAAGCCCAGCTCCACCAGGACTGAAATGCCCTAAGGGGAACACCTGTGAAGGGGGTGGCCAGGAGGTGGGGATAGGCTTAATCCCCACCCAAATGTGGCCTGCCCCGCTCCCACGGAGTTCTCCCACCAACCAGAGGGCACTCTGCAAGGATGAAGGCGCTGCTGTGAATGTCCCAAGGTCTCAGAAGGTCAGTCACCCCTCTCTCCTCCCCTCCCCAAAGCCCCTGCTTGGTGTTGCCATGCAGCTGCTGGCCCATTTTCCCCACCTCTTTTTTTTTTTTTTTTGGTTGCACCACGAGGCATGTGGGATCCTAGTTCCCCAACCAGGAATCGAACCCATGCCTCCTGCATTGGAAGTGCGGAGTCTTAACCACTGGACCACCAGGGAAGTCCCTTCCCCACCTCTTTTGCCCCTGCTCTCTCTGCCCCAGGCAAACCATCCTTGCCAAGTTTGTTCCTACCTCAGGGCCTTTGCACAAGTGGTGCCTACTGCCTGGAGTGCCCCCAGATAGACACATGGCCAGCTTCTCCGCCTCTTCAAGCACCTGCTCAAATATAACCTCCTCAGAAAGCCCTCCCTGACCACCCCCAGTCAAAATCCCTACCACACCCTATTCATTTCCATCATAGAACTTGACATCATTATATTGAGTTGTTTGCTTGTCATCTGTCTTCCCCCCATTCCATGAGCTCCCCGGGGCAGGGACCCAGGCTCTTACCACCAAGTCCCCAGCTGTCTCCCATGCTGTCTGATGAAGCAATGGATGCACAGGAGGAGGGTAGTTTCCAGCCCAGAGGAAGGCTTTCGGGAGGGTGGAGGGAAGCTCCACGAGCTTTTGGGTGCCACCGGCACAGACCTCAGGCTGGCGGGATGCTGTGCTTTTCCTTCTCTCCCGAGACGCTCAACCCACTGGCAAAATAACGTGACCACAGGAATCAATGGTCTTAAAAGCAATCCTGTTTGAGGAAAAGATCAAGAGGTCACATATTTCCCATCCTTGGGGCAAGGGAGACACCGCACATGCGCAGAAAGCCTCCTTCGGGGACAAAAAGGAGGGGGCGTCACCCCATAATAGGTGATGCCAAGGCCCCCCATAGGCCTCTGGGCTGGAATCCATCTTGGAAAAAAGTTGCGCACACGTGCTGGGGAGGGTCCTAGGGCAGTTCAGGTATGGAAAAATAAGCCAGATAATTGGCCAAAGGTAAATAAAGACCCGGAAGAACTGCCCTATATGAATGACTTAACCGCCTCTTTACTGCGCTCCTCCTCATTAGGGGGGACGCCCATATCCTTTCTGTCCAGGGGTGCATCTCTGCCTTGCTTCTGTCTTAACTAAACAAATTGTTTTTCTGTGTGCTCTGCGGCTTGTTGTGCTGTGTCTCTAATAACAGACTTTGTACCTGTTTTTTACAGTTTTTGCCTCCTTGAGAAATGCATTTTTCAATGGGAGCAAGAGCCAGGGGAACCTTGCTTCTAGCCTCTAGCCCCTGGTGGACCAGCGGCTAGGATTCCTGGTTTTCATCCAGGCTGCCCAGGTCCAATTCCTGGGTGGGGAACTAAGATCTCACTTCAAGCCCCCGCTCACTGCTGTCTCTCTCTGAGGTCAATCCCACCTGGAGCCATGAGTTCCAGCCCCGCACTATCCAGTTTGGAGGCCATCAGCCCTAAGCCACTATTTAAATTGAAATGACTTGATTAGAAGTAAATAAAATTTAAATTTCACTTTTCCAGTCGCTATGGGCTCATTTTCAAGTGCTCAAGAGCCACCTGGCGCTGGGGGCTCCCATTTTGGATGGCACAGATGGAGAACAAGTCCATCACCTGGAAAGTTCTAGAAGTACCGGTCTAGCCCCTGAGCTCCAAGAGGAAAGGCATCTGCATCGGTATCCGTTTGGTTTCCTGTTGTGCCTACCTTTGGGCTTAGCATTCAGTCAGTGCTCAATGAATGTTTGAAGGAGGGAGGGAGGAAAGAAGGAATTCTCCTTGTAGGAATCAAAGTAAATAATCTGATGAAGATAGCAAGTTCTATCCATAGATGTCCATCCCTGCATTATTTACAATAGTGCAAAGTGTCCATCGACAGAGGAATGCATAAAGAAGATGTGGTACGTATATACAATGGAATATTACTCAGCCATAAAAAAGAACAAAATAATGCCATTTGCCGAGACGTGGATGGACCTAGAGATTGTCACAGAGAGTGAAGTAAGTCAGAAAGAGAAAAACAAATGTCGTATAATATCGCTTATATGTGGAATCTAGAAAAATGGTACAGATGAACTTATTGGCAAAGCAGAAATAGAGTCACAGATGTAGAGAACAAACTTATGGTTACCAAGAAGGGAAGGGGTGGTGGTGGGACGAACTGGGAGGTTGGGATTGACATATATACACTACAATGTATAAAATAGGTAACTAATGAGAACCTACTTTATAGCACAGGGCAGGTGTCCCCAACCTCCGGGCCGCGGACAGGTACCCATCCCTGGCCTGTTAGGAACCAGCTGCACAGCACGAAGTTAGCGGTGGACGAGCGAGGGAAGCGTCATCTGCCTCTCCCCATCGCTTGCATTACTGCCTGAATCATCCCCCCAACCCCCTCACCCCCGCCCCCGCCCCCTGCCCCCAGTCCGTGGAAAAATTTTCTTCCATGAAACCAGTCTCTGGTGCCAAAAAGTTTGGGAATGCTGGCACAGGGAACTCTACTCAGTGCTCTGTGGTGACCTAAATGGGAAGGAAATCTAAAGAAGAGGGGATGTATGTATATGTATGACTGATTCACTTTGCTGTGCAGCAGAAACTAACACAACATTGTAAAGCAACTATACTCCAATAAAAAAATAAAAGAAAATATAAAAGAAAACAGAAAAACATCCTCAAAGTGAAGAGAGGAAATTAAGTAAAAAGATTATGGTCAACCCCTGATGAAAAATACTGCAGCCCTGAGGTATGCGGACCCATACTAGGCTGTCGGTCTTTTTTTTAAAAAAACAGTTTTGGGGGACTTCCCTGGTGGTGCAGTGGTTAAGAATCTGCCTGCCAGTGCAGGGGACACGGGTTCGAGCCCTGGTCCGGGAAGATCCCACATGCCGCACAGCAACTAAGCCCAAGCGCCACAACTCCTGAGCCTGTGCTCTAGAGCCCGTGAGCCATAACTACTGAGCCCACGTGCTGAAGCTACTGAAGCCCGCGCGCCTAGAGCCCGTGCTCCACAACAAGAGAAGCCACTGCAATGAGAAGCCCGCGCACCATAACGAAGAGTAGCCCCCGCTCACCGCAAGTAGAGAAAGCCTGCGCGCAGCAACGAAGACCTAACGCAGCCAAAAATAAATAAATTTTTTTTAAAAAGTTTTACTTTGATTTATGTTTTTATGGGAAATATATTTACATGGTTCAAAATTCAAAGGGTTTAAAAGGCTGTGCAGAAAACATCTCTCCCCCAAACCTGTTGCGCAGGAAACAGATGACCCCATCCTAAGGCGGCCAGTATTCCCAGTTGCAACCGATTCAGTGCCGAGAAACCCAGGCATCTGTGTTCACCTGTGAGCAGGTGTAAAGACACAATCCCCATTCTTCTTATTTTTTGACACATATAGTAGCTTTCAGCAACACTGCACTTGCGATCCTCTCATGCAACCCCTAGGGCTGGCCCACTGTTTGTGTACACAGTCCGCTCTTGCTGGACACTTAGGTTGTTTCCGCTGTGGGCGGGACAAAAACAGCACTTGGGGCATTTCCCACTTGTGGGCGGGACTTGCGGGGAAGATTCCTGGAAGCAGAGGATTCTAATGAGAAGATTCACGCGCCACATCCAGCAAACAGTGCAACCAGCGCAACTGTAGCCGACACCCCCGCCCCCAAACACACGCCACAGTGGGAACGGGGGGGGGGGGACGCTGGGGGATGAGGTTACAGGAGATTTTTTTTTTTCTTCTTCATTCCTTGATGTGTCTTCTGAGTTTTTGTTGGTTTTGCCAGGCAAAGGGAGTCTTTCACTGTTAGGATCAGCCAGAAGCTGAGATAAAACTAGATGCCTAAGGGAAGGCTGGCTATTAAAAATTAATGTTTGTGGGACTTTCCTGGTGGCTCAGTGGCTAAGAATCCACCTGCCAATGCAGGGGACACAGGTTCAAGCCCTGGTCTGGGAAGATGCCACGTGCCACACGAAGCAACTAAGCCGGTGCATCACAGCTATTGAGCCTGTGCTCTAGAGCCCACGAGCCACAACTACTGAGCCCGCGTGCCGCAACTACTGAAGCCCACGCGCGTAGAGCCTGTGCTCTGCAACAGAGAGAAGCCACCGCAGTGAGAAGCCCACTCACCGCAATGAAGTTTAGCACCCACTCGCCGCAACTAAAGAAAGCCCGCGTGCAACAATGAAGACCCAACGCAGCCAAAAATTAATTAATTAATTGATTAATTTTTAAAAATTAATGTTTGTGCTTCTGGGTACAGACCCAAAAGAACTGAAAGCAGGTACTCAAACAGATACCTGTACAGGAATGTTCACAGCAGCATGGTTCTCAGCAGCCAAAGGTAGAAGCAACATGTGTGGATTGATGGATGAACGAAACATGGTCCATCCACACAGTGGAATGTTATTCAGCCTTATAAAGGAAGGAGATTCTGACACCTGCTACCATATGAATGAACCTTGAGGACATGATGCTCAGTGAGAGAAACCAGACACAGAAGGACAAATATTGTCTGATTCCACTCATGTGAGGTCCCAAGAGGAGTCACATCCACAGAGACAGGAAGTAGATGGTGGGGGCCAGGGGCTGGGGGAGGGGCTGGGGAGTCAGTGTTTCATGGGGACAGAGCTTCAGTTTGGGAAGATGAGAAAGTTCTGGAGATGATGGCAGGGATGGTTGCCCGACAATGTGAATGTGCTTAATGCCACTGAGCTGTGTGCTTAAAAATGTTTAAGATGGAAAATTTATAGTATGTGTATTTTAACACAATAAAATAAATAAAACTTTATGAAACCAGGAAGTGGAGGGAGGGCTGCAGGTGGTTGGGGGCAGTGCCAGCCTCCTGGGCTGAGACCCGTGGAGTCACCCAGGACCTCGCGCTCAGAAGGGCCGCACCCATGATTTACTGCTCTGTGGCTTGTGTCTTGAAATTCCTCATAGTATTTGAACAAGGGCATCTTCATTTTCATTCTGCACTGGGATCTGTACATTATGTGGCCAGTCTTGGTTCGGGGAAAGGACTCAAGGTCGGGGTCTGGGACCCTGGAGTCGGTGGAGAAACGCCGCAATATGCAAGTTTGTCTTTACCCCACCCTGAGGGGAGAGGATGAGACCCGGTCAGGAAGTGGGCTTCTGACAGGGCACGGAAGGAAGTGGGGGGGAGGGTCTGAAAATAGCACTGCTCACCCAGCTGATTGCGGGTGGGGACGGGGAGAGGGGCTTGGATGGGACTTTTCTGAGGAAGCCCCCTCCCCGGAACCCAGCCCCGCTCCTTCCCTGGACACAGCCAGACCTTGCACCACGGCCCTACCAGCCCAGCCTCAGGAGTTGGGTTTCAAAGCAAAGAGGTGCAGGAGGACCACCCTAAGAGCTTGGATGAGGGTTCTCAAGAGAAGCAGAACCAATAGAATATATAAGGATACAAATATAGATATATTGTGGAGGCTTCCTTGGCGGTCCAGTGGTTAAGACTCTGCACTTCCAATGCAGGGGGTGGGTTCGATCCCTGGTCAGGGAACTAAGATCCCACATGCCACGCGGCCAAAAAAATAAAGAAAGAAAATTTAATAATATATAGATATAGATATATTGCTACCCAGAAAGAGATGTATAATCAGGATTATGGAGGCTGAGAAGTCCCTCTATCTGGATCTACCGTCTACAAGCTGGACACCCAGGAGACCTGGTGCTGTAAGGCCAAAGGCAGGAGGTGATGGATGGTCCTGCCAGCTGTCAGGCAGAAGGGACAGATTCTCCTTTCTTTTGCCTTGCTTGTTATTCATGTCCACAATGGACTGGTTGATACCCACTTAGGCGAGGGCCATCTGCTTTACGGGGTCCACCAATTCAAAGGACCACCTCATCCGGAAAGCCCTGCACAGACACACCCAGAAATCAAGTTTAAAAAAGGAAGATATATTGGGAATTCCCTGGCGGTCCAGTGGTTAGGACTCGAAGCTTCCACTGCAGAGGGCGCGGGTTCAGTCGCTGGTTGGGGGACTAAGATTCTGCAAGCCATGGTGGTGAGGACAAAAAAAAAAAAAAGATGTATCTTACAGAGCGCAATGTGGCACGACTGAATGAAATCACATACATACAGGCAAATGTTGCGATGGTAAAAAGATCCGTGGTGGCCAGGGGTTGGGGGATGGAGGGGATGACTAGGTGAAGCACGGAGGGGTTTCAGGGCAGTGAAAATACTCTGTGTGATGCCATAGTGATAGATGCCTCTCATTATGCATTTGTCCAAACCCGTAGACTGTTCACCAGGAAGAGTGAATCCGAGTGTCAACTGCAGACAATGGCTGATAATGACCTGTCAGTGTAGGTTCATCCTTGTCACAAATGTCCCATCTGGTGGGGGATGTTGATAGCGGGGGAGGCTATGCGTGGGGGGGGGGGAGGGGAAGTGGGAAATCTCTGTACCTTCTGCTCAATTTTGCTGGGAACCTAAAACTGCTCTGAGAAATTGTATTTAAAAACTGCACACAAGGGGGACTTCCTCGGTGGTGCAGTGGTTAAGACTCTGCCTGCCAATGCAGGGGACATGGGTTCGAGCCCTGGTCCGGGAAGATCCCACATGCCGCAGAGGAACTAAGCCCGTGCGCCACAACTACTGAGCCCGCGAGCCACAACTACTGAAGCCCATGCGCCTAGATCCCATGCTCTGCAACAAGAGAAACAACCGCAATGAGAAGCCCGCGCACTGCAACGAAGAGTAGCCCCTGCTCGCTGCAACTAGAGAAAGCCCCCGTGCAGCAACAAAGACCCAATGCAGCCAAAAATAAATAAATTAAAAAAAAAAAACTGCACATAAGGGACTTTCCTGGTAGCGCAGTGTTTAAGACTCTGTGCTCCAATGGAGAGGGCCCAGGTTCAATCCCTGGTCAGGGAACTAGATCCCACATGTGTGCCGCAACTAAGAGTTCGCATGCCACAAATAAGGAGCCAGCAAGTCGCAACTAAGGAGCCCTCGAGCCGCAACTAAAACCAAGTGCAACAACAACAACAGCAAAAAGAATACCTTAAAAAAACAAAAACAAAAACAAAAAAAGCTGCACGCAAATATCTACAATCCTGTGCATGTGACCCACTGCCAGCCCCAACTTCAGCCCCCCTCCCCAGAGGCCCCTCCTGCCCTGTCCCAGTCCCTCCCCTACCAGAGGTCACCACTGGTTGACTTTCATCACCATTGACATGTTTTGTCCAATTTTGTACTTTCTGTAAAAGGAGTCTTACAGCTTTTTCTCTCCAGACCAGCTTCATCCACTCCACACTGTGTCAGGGAATGCAGGACAAGGTTACATGCAGAGGGCACTCACCTTTTTCCTTGCTGCATAGTATTCCATTGTGTAAACATACCACCATTTCTTTTTTAAAAAACATGTTAAAAACCGTTCAATTTGGGACTTCCCTGGTGGTACAGTGGTTAAGAATCACCCGCCAATGCAGGGGACACGGGTTCGAGCCCTGGTCAGGGAAGATCCCACATGCCGTGGAGCAGCTAAGTCCGTGCACCACAACTACTGAGCCTGCGCTCTAGAGCCCACGTGCCACAACTACTGAGCCCGAGTGCCACAACAACTGAAGCCCGCACACCTAGAGCCCGTGCTCTGCAACAAGAGAAACCACCACAATGAGAAGCCCCTGCACTGCAACGAAGAGTAGCCCCTGCTCACCGCAACTAGAGAAAGCCCACGCCCAGCAACAAAGACCCAACGCAGCCAAAAATAAATAAATAAATAAATAAATACATATATACATAAAGAAATGAATTTATTTTAAAAAACCATTCAATTTCATTAATTTACATATATTAAATTCACAAATAGTCTAAATGAAGTCTTTCACAGTGCACTGTATGATCCTAAGTCAAAATACAGATTACAAGAATTCGGAAGCATTCTTGTTCTTCTGATGCACTGACCTGAGAATTGTGATTTCTCTTTTTTTGAAGTATACTTGATTTACAATGTTGTGTTACTTACTGCTGTACAGCAAAGTGATTCAGTTATACATATATATACTTTTTTTCTTCGGCCGCACTGTGTAGCATGCGTGATCTTAGTTCCCTGACCAGGGATCGAACCTGTGCCCCCTGCAGTGGAAGCGTGGAGTCTTAACCACTGGACTGCCAGGGAAGTCCTTACATTCTTTTTTGTTAAATATATATTCTTTTTCACTATGGTTTATCATTGTTTATTACGTACCACCATTTCATGACCCATCTCTTGCAAATGGACACTTGGGTGGTTTCCACTTTGGGGCTATTATGAACATAGCTGCTATGAGTCTTTTCCTGGCTGTGTATATATATATATATTTTTTACTTTTGGCTGAGTTGGGTCCTCGCTGCTGCGCACGGGCTTTCTTTAGTTGCGGTGAGCGGGGGCTACTCTTTGTTGCAGTGCGCGGGCTTCTCATTGCAGTGGCTTCTCTTGCTGTGGAGTATGGTCTCTAGGTGTGCGGGCTCCCGTAGTTGTGGCACGTGGGCTCAGTAGTTGTGGCTTGCAGGCTCTAGAGCGCAGGCTCAGTAGTTGTGGTGCGCAGGCTTAGTTGCCCCGCAGCATATGGGATCTTCCCGGACCAGGGCTCGAACCCATGTGCCCTGCATTGGCAGGCGGATTCTTAACCACTGAGCCACGAGGGAAGCCCGCACTCATATTTTACTGGGCACTGTATTCGTTTGCCTGGGCTGCTATAACACAGTACCACAGTCTGGGGGCTTAAACAACAGACATTGATTCTCTCCCAGTTCTGGAGGCTCCAAAGACTGACGTGTGGGCAGGGCTGGTTCCCTCTGAGGCCTCTCTCCTTGACAGCCATCTTATCCCCCTGTCCTCTCATGGTCATCCCTCTGTTCAAGCCTGTGTCCTAATCTCCTCTTCTTACAAGGGCACCAGTCAGATGGGATTAGGGTCTAGACCCATTTTACCCTAATTAACTCTGTAAAGACCCTGTCTGCAAATACAGCCACGTTCTGAGGTCCAGGCAATTAGGACTTCAATGTGTGCATCTAGGGAGAAAAAACTTAGTCCCTAACAGACACCTACGCCTTCAGGAGCTGATTTGCTGGGTCACGGAATACCCGTGAGTTTAGATTTTGTCCAAAATGCCGAATGGTTTTTCAGAGTAGCCGGGGTCTCTGGCTCCCTGGCTTCATCTCCTCTACCTGCCCCTGTTTTCCCCAAACTCAAATCCCAGGGAATCTTCCTGGTTTCAATGTGCAGAGCCAGGTCCTGCCTGGAATGCTTTTCTGACAGAAAATGTCTCATCATTCAGGATTCAGGGAAAGTGTCACTCTGCGGAGATGCCTTCTTGACCACTCCATTTACCATGGCCACATGGTCATCCTGAAGGCAGCAACTACTTTCCATTCTCCGTAGAGCACTTCCTGTGACCTCACCTTTCTTTTTTTTTTTTTTTTTCTTTTTGGCTGCACAGTGTGGCACGCGGGATCTTAGTCCCCCGACCAGGGATTGAACCTGGGTCCCCTGAAGTGGAAGCTCGGAGTCCTAACCACTGAACTGCTTGTGAAGTCCCAATTTTATCTTACTTGGTTATTACCTGTCTCCTTCCACTGTTCGTGAGTGCTCCTGGAACAGGGGCCAAGTTTGCTGTCCACGCTCTATGTCCAGAGCCCAGGAAAGAGCCTGGCACACAGCAGGCATTCCAACATCATAAGCCATCAGGGAAATGCAAATCCGAACCATGGTGAGATGGTACCACATGCCCACTAGGACAGCTGCATTCAAAAGGGTAGATGATAACAAATGTTGGTGAGGGTGTGGAGAAATCAGAACTTCACACGTGGCAAGTGGGAATGTAAGATGGAGCAGCCCCTGTGGACAACGGTCTGGCAGCTCCTCAAAAGGTTAAACACAGAATTGCCATATGATCCAGCAATTCCACTCCTTGGTACATGCCCACAAGAAATGAAAATGTATGCCCCATAAAAATGTGTGCACACATACAGCAGCATGATTCATAATCACCAAGAAGTGGACACAACCCAAATGTCCATAACTTGACGAATGAATAAACCAGTGTGGTCTGTCCACACACTATTACTCAGCAGTAAAAAGTAATGAAGCACTGACACTAGAATGTGGATGAACCTTGAAAACATGATGCTCAGAGAAAGAAGCCAGTTACCAAAGGACAAATGCTGTATGATCCATTTATATAACATTCCAGAACAGGCGAATCCACAGAGACAGAAAGTGGATTAGTGGTTGCCAGGGGCTGGGGAAGGGAGTGGGGAGTGACTGCTAATGAGGGGGGCAGGGTTCCTTTTGGGGTGATGAAAATCTCTAAAATAGATCGTGGTGCTGGTTGCACAACCTTGTGAAAACCACTGAATTGTACAATTTAAATGAGTGAATTGTAAGGCATGAAAATTATGTCTCAATATACATGTTACAAAACTTAGTCATTGTACTTAATTAATTAATCAATTTTAAAATGTAAGGCCAAAGGAGCCAGGGCCGCTCCCTCTCCCTCCCAAAGGTCAGATCTGGGAGTGATGATTTGACCCCAGCAGCTGGAGGCCCAAGAAGCAGCAGCAGATCCCTTGGGCTCACTTGCCTGGATCCTTCTCTGCAGAGGTGGACTTGGGTCACGCCAGAAAAACTCAGTCATAGAGGTAAATACCATTTTATTGCAATATATTTTAAAAATCATAATTAATGCAGAAAACAAACTTATGGTTACCAAAGGGGAAAAGGGGGTGGGGGAGGGATAAAGTAGGAGTTTGGGATTAGCAGATACAAACTACTTTATATAAAATAAGTAAACAACAAGGTCCTACTGTATAGCACAAGGAACTATATCCAATACCCTGTAATAAATCATAATGGAAACAAATATGAAAAAGGATATGTATATATATGTATAACTGAATCACTTTGCTGTATACCAGAAATTAACACAACATTGTAAAGCAAATACTTCAATAAAAAAATTTTTTTAATTAAAAAAAAATTAATGCAAAAAAGCCATGGTGGAGGAAATAAAATTTTGAATAAACACTCAGTTTCCCCATCTGAGAAAGGAAAAGAGAGGGTGGGAGCAAGACAGGCAATCTCCCCGCTGTTGCGGTTCCACCCCTACGAATCGGCCCCTGGGCAATTCCGCGGGGGCTGGGGAGCTCTGTCCGCCCCCTCCTCGCACCGCATTCCAGCGGCCAGAACCAGCCTACGCGCGCTGAAAGCTCTCAGGGCCCCGAGGCCCCGCCCCCTGTCTGTCCATCACTCGCCACGGCCCGCCTCTCGGCCAATCGGACCTCGCCACTGCTGACCCGAGACCAGTAGAAAGCGGTCTTTCCCGGCGGAGGCGGGACGGGCGGCCAGTATGTCTCCGCATTTCTCGCGGAAGAGACGCGGCCAGGCATTTGTACCTGCAGGCTAGAGCAGGAGGCGGAAGGACAAGGGGGCTCCCGCAGTCCCTGGCACAGTGGCGCGGGCTTCTGCAGAAAGGCCCCCATTTCCTTAAGCAGGTCTCCCCAAGTCCCATACGGGCCTCCGTTTTAAAGGGGAGGGGTCTGCCGCCCCATAGATTCCTCCCAAACCCAGGGACTGGGTCTTTCCGTGTCCATGCTCGTCGTTGTCTTTGCAACATCCTTAGGCGGATGGGTCCTGTCATCATTCCCAACTTACAAAAGTTGGGGCTTGGAGGCTCCGAGCCCCAAGACCCTTGCCCAAGGTCCCCCACTATGATTAGCATATCTGCTTGGCTCTGGGGCAGGAATTTCAGTCTAGACAGTAGACTGGGTGGATGATTCTTGGTGCGGGGGGGCCATCCTGGGCACTTCGGGGTGTGGAGAGCATCCTTGGCCCCCACCCATTGGATGCCAGGACCCCCGCCCCCCGGTCATGACAATAACAAATGTCCCCAGACATCTCCCAGTGTCCCCTGGGGGGTTGGCAGGATCACCATGGATGAGATTCACTGGATTAGGGGATTTCATGGACCCCCCAGGACAATGTACTCCATGACCATCTGACCTCTGAGGTCCTGGGATGCTGCTACACACATTTAAATACACACCTGAGGGGGAGGGAGAGGAGGAGACACAGACACTGGGGGTCACCCTGGTTTACCCTGTCTGACCATCGGGGATTTATCCTGGTGCGTAGTGTGAGCAGGGACTCAATTGAGTCAGATTCCATTTTCTCCCCCAAATAGTGTGAGGCTTTTTAACCTCGGCACTGCTGATATTTGGGGCCCAATCGTTCTCTGAGTTGGGGCCCTTCTGGGCACTGGAGGGTGTTGAGCAGCATCCCTGGTCCCCACCTGCACGATGCCTGGAGGACTCCCCACTTGTGGAAAATGTCGGGGAGCAAACGTGGTTGAAGACTGCTGCTCAGGGCGGGAGGGGTATCCCCCGGGGGCCCCGCTGAAGCACAGAAGGCCCAGCCTCGCTCCAAGTCTCTGATTCCGCAGGTTTGAGGTGGGGCCCAAGAATCTGCATTTCTAAAGGCCCTCAGGTGCTGCAGGTGCTGCTGGTGGTGGGGAATCCCTCTTGGAGACCCACTGCTGTAACGCCGCCCCTGCCAGACCGAGAGCCACTCGGAGCCAGGTGCTGCCTCCTTCTGACCGGGAGGAGCCAGAGGCGGGCGGGGGCGGGGTAGGGGTGTGGTGGTGGGTGGATGTTTTGGGGGAAGCGCTCAAATGACTGCATCTCCAGATCTGGCCTGAAGCCAGGGATTCGGACCATGGTGCCTTTCGTCGCTAGGTGGCGACAGTGCCCGCTTGATCCTGGAGGTCGGGGAAGGGGTGCAGGGAAGGGGGGGGGGGTTGGGGCGGGGCGGGATGCGTGAGCGACTGACTTGCCAACATAACAATAATAACGTGGTCACTTCGCATGAATTGCTCTCTCACTCTGGACAATGGGGATACCTCCGTAGACAACATGTCCAGTCATCCTGGAGCAGACATTCTAGGTAAATATCACCAGCTAATATAAATGCTGGAAAGACAATACAATAAAGAGCTGGCCGGGAAAGAATAGGGAGTACTAGAGATGGGGGTTCCTCTCTGACACCCCACTCCCACGTGGCCAGGGGTTTGGGGAGGATCATTTGGAATGTGTGCCTGGTGGGGTGCATTCCAGCCCCCTGACATGAGAAGGGGTCATTCCGTGGCCACAAAACTCAGAGACGAAGGTTTGTGGTCTTCCTAGCTGTGCCAGGCCCTGTTTTTGGCTAAGCTAGAACCACAGTGGACAGCTAGGCAGACCTTGGGATGTTAGTTGGGGAGGTGCACACATAAATGTAAGCATAAATGTAAAATAATCAAAAGGAAACAGATTCAATGAAAGATAGCTGGGTGGTTAGGAGATTGCATCTCTGTTTCCTCATCTTTAAAACGGGTTACACTGCTGTCTTACAGAGTTATTGAAAAGACTAAATGACATGATATAAAGTGTTGAGAATGGTGTCTGTTTCCAAATAAGCACTTAGTAAATATTAGCCACTTTTTTTTTTTTTTTTCCCGCATCACACGGTTTGCGGATCTTGGTTCCTCAACCAGGGATCAAACCCATGCCCCCTGCAGAGGAAGCATAGTGCCCTAACCGCTGGACCGCCAGGGAAGTCTCAATATTAACCACTATTTTTTAAAAAATTTTATTTAGCTTTTGGCTGCATTGGGTCTTCGTTGCTGTGCACGGGCTTTCTGTAGTTGTGGCAGGTGGGGGCTACTCTTTGTTGCGGTGCACGGGCTTCTCATTGTGGTGGCTTCTCTTGTTGCAGAGCACAGCCTCTAGGCACACAGGCTTCAGTAGTTGCAGCACATGAGCTCAGTAGTTGTGGCATGCGACCTTCAGTAGTTGCGGCATGCAGGCTCAGTAGTTGTGGCACACGGGCTTTGTTGCCCTGCGGCATGTGGGATCTTCGTGGGCCAGGGATCGAACCCATGTCCCCTGCATTGGCAGGCAGATTCTTAACCACTGCGCCACCAGGGAAGTCCCTAACCTCTGTTAATTATTATCATTACTTTCAGCATCTGAGACCTGGGAACGCAGAGAACGCTGTAGGTTTTAATTGTGTGTAAACTAAGCGTTAAAGGGCTGTGAGAAAAGGGGTTGTGTTTTAGAATTTTACAACACTTGAGTTTGCTTTTTGGAAACTAATGTTTTCCGGCTTGGGGGAATGGCCAGATGAGCTGTGTGTTTGTGTGTGTGTGTGTGTGTGTGTGTGTGTGTGTGTGTGTGTTAGAGTCTGGGTAGGTAGGCAGAGATTCATTTATTGAAAGTGTCCTGTAACCTCCGGGAAACAGGAGACGGCAACCTTCCCCTCCTTGTCAGGCTCTCACAGCCTTTAATCTGCCTTTCCTGGGCAGTTGAAGGAAGCCCCCTGCAACCCATTTCCAGGAAGATCCCCAGAGAGGCGGGAAACACCTGGGGCCTATACAGCTCCCCATAGCAACCTCAGAAAGTCAACAGGATGAAAAGCCAGATAAACACAAGCCACACAACTTGGCTGAAGAAATGTTGACTTTGGCCCCAGCCGCATGGAGATAGGGGTGGCTTGGGGGGAAGCCTCTCTTCCCCCTGGACTCATTTATTGACTGATTGCCCTGCAGAGGTGGAAGTCTTACCTCTGAAGCTGACACAGGCTTCTGACTGACTCCAGGGTGCTTTCTGCTGCTGTTGAGCTTACAATTGGGGAACCGATTCCATGGTTTTGCCACATTTTGGTGGCAGACACTAACCTACCACCGTGAGCTTTGAGGGTCACGTTACTTGTGAGAGGTGCTGGATGATGAATCATGTCAAAACAAAAGGGACATGGGACTTCTGTGGTGGTCCAGTGGTTGAGAATCTGTCTTGCAATGCAGGGGACGCCGGTTCGATCTCTGGTCGGGGAACTAAGATCCCACACGCTGCAGGGCAACTAAGCCCGCACGCCACAACTACTGAGCCAGCACGCCACAACTAGAGAGCCCGCATGAGTGCCGCAACTAAGACCTGATGCAACCAAAAAATAAAAATAAATAAATAAATAAATGCAAAATTAAAAAAAAAAAAGGGACACTATCAGTCGAAACTCTTGGTTTACAAAAGACTGAAGTCATGACTCAAATTAGCTTAAACCAAAAAACCAAAACAAAATACACAGGAAAGGCTAAGGGCTACCTGCTTCAGGTATGGCTGGATCTAGGTGCTTACACAGGGACTTTCCTGGTGGTCAAGAGGTTAAGACTCCATGCTTACAATGCAGGGGGCACGTGTTTGATCCTTGCTCTGGGAACTAAGATCCCATATGCCGTGTGGCACAGCCAAAAAAAAAAAAAAAAAGGTGCTTAAACAATGTTGTGAAGGCATGGACCCCTCAACTTCTCTTTCTCTCTAAGATCTGCCCTCTTCTGTTTTGTCTTCATTCTCATTAAAAAAAAAATTTTTTTAACTGAGGCTCATGGTCCAGAGATACAAAACAACCACAATGATGCTCCCAGAAGGCTTAAGCCCAGCTGATAGGTGGGGGTGAATGCACAAAAGAGGAACAGCAGAGTGGCCAGTATCTAGGGTCAGAGTCTATGTGGAACATGGTCACGCCCTCCAGATCTCAGAGCTGTTGGGTGGCAAAAAATGACTCCTGGCAGCTCCAGGCTTCCACTGTATGGCACCATGAGCGACACTGCTTATATTTCAGACAAAGTGCCTGGGATGACACTCATTGGTCCCACTTGAGTCACATGTTCATTCCCCGAACCAATCACTGTGGATGGAATCTCTGTGGATGGAAATTCTCTGATTGATGGGGCTAAGTTGATAATGGATCTGTAGAACCACATGAGCATGTGAGAGGGACAGTCCCCCACAAACATTGGAGTGCCATGTCCAGAAGGGTATGCTGGATCCTAAGAGAATAGAACACAGACACCACTTACAAGTGCCTGGCCTTGATGGGGTTTCCAGTAAGGAGATGCCAACCCATTTCCATTGCCACCCCGTCCCAGTCCTGGAAACATAAGCACAGGCAGCTTCCCCCCCCCATCTTCCTGATCCAGGACCAATGTCGAATAATATGCTAGTATACGGAAGTCCCCTGTTCTGTTTATCCACTCGCGTCCATCGATGGACACTTGGGTTGCTTCCAGGTCTGGGCTATTGCGAGTAGAGCTGCTAGGAGCATTCATGTACAAGTATTTGAGTCCCTGTTTTTAATTCTCTGGGGTGTGCACCTGGGAGTCAATGCCCTGACTCCAGTCTCACCCCCTCTCTCACCCCCTCTGCTGTATCCATGCCGATGACCAGGAAGTACCCGAGTGGAAGAGACACCCCTGGACCAAGCTGTTATGTGTGTGCGCCCTGTTCTGCCCACCCCGCCACACTGCCTCTCCCTCCCCACCTTGGTGCCCTGTGGATGCACAGACTTGGTGCGTGACTTCCGTTGGAAAGATTCAGTGGCGGGCATGGGGGGGAAATTCCCTGGCGGTCCAGTGGTTAGGACTCGGCGCTTTCACTGCCGGGCCCGGGTTCAATCCCGAAATTCTGCTGCTGTGCAGTGCAACCAAAAGAAAAAAAAAGAAAAGAAAAGAAAGAAAAAAGAAAGATTCAGTGAGCCTTTGTTGGTTTTTCTCCCCAAAGTGGAGTTCTTTGTGTTGACACAGAGGATGCATGTTGTAGGCGGACATTTGTCTGCATGGACAGCCTGACAGCAGAGTCCCTGGACAAGGGGACCCCACTGGTAGACAGATGGGTTGGAGGCCAGCCAGCAGCTGTCAGGTTGCAGCCAGGGGATTGCAGAAATCCTGTCTGTCCCTGTCCGGTAAGGAAATGAAGGCAGCATACAAACAAGAGGCAGGAAGACAGGGATCATTTCTTTTCTCTCTTTTATGTCTTTCTTGTTTCCAGGAGAATTTCACACAACACAAAATTAACTGTTTTGACAGTACAATTTGGTGGGATAGAGAGTACATCCACGATGTTGTATAACCATCAGTCCTATCTAACTGTGGAACATATTTATCACCCCAAAGGAAACTCCATGCCCATTATCAGGCACTCCCCAGCCCCTCCCCCAGCCCCTGACCCCACCATCTACTTCCTGTCTCTCTGGATGTGACTCCTCCAGGGATGCCCTGTGAGCAGAATCAGACAGTATTTGTCCTTCTGTGTCTGGCTTCTCTCACTGAGCGTCACGTCCTCAAGGTTCATCCGTGTCATAGCAGGTGTCAGAATCTCCTTCCTTTTCATGGCTAAGTAATATTCTGCTGTATGGATGGACCACATTGTGTTCATCCATTCATCTGATGACGGATATTTGAGTTGTTTCCACCCTTTGTCTATTGTGGATAATGCTGCTATGAACTTGGGTGTACAAGTATCCATTCAAGTCCCTGCTTTCCACTCTCTTCTGCATATACCCAGAAGTGGAATTGCTGGATTTTTGGGTAATTTTTTGTTTAACTTTTTGAAGAACCACCACAATGTTTTGCACAGCAGCTGCACCATTTTACATCCATACCTGTATGTGTTTTTGCATTTTGAGAAATTAAAAATAAGCAGAAAGATACATTGAAGAGATTCATTTTTTAGATGCAAATAATCTAGGCATTGCTTTTTTTTTTAAATTTTATTTATTTATTTATGGCTGTGTTGGGTCTTCGTTTCTGTGCGAGGGCATTCTCTAGTTGCGGCAAGTGGGGGCCACTCTTCATCGCGGTGCGCGGGCCTCTCACTATCGCGGCCTCTCACTATCGCGGCCTCTCTTGTTGCGGACGGAGCACAGGCTCCAGACGCGCAGGCTCAGCAATTGTGGCTCACGGGCCTAGTCGCTCCGTGGCATGTGGGATCTTCCCAGACCAGGGCTCGAACCCGTGTCCCCTGCATTGGCAGGCAGATTCTCAACCACTGCGCCACCAGGGAAGCCCCCTAGGCATTGCTTTTAACAACATACCAATTAAAGAGCATTAAAAAAAAAAATCAGCAGGGAATTCCCTGGCGGTTCAGTGGTTAGGACTCCGTGCTTTCACTACTGCCAAGGGCCCAGGTTCAATCCCTGGTTGGGGAACTAAGATCCAACAAGCTGTGCGGCAGGGCCACAAATTAAAAAAAAAAAAAAAAATCAGCAAAACAGGGACTCTTGGCTAGCTTGGCTAGCTTGAGTGGGACATACAGGGATGGAAAGATGTCTCTAAAAAAAAAAAAAAGTTAAACTAAAGCACACATTAATCTGAGTATTTAGAAAAGAAAAGAGTGATTAGCTTCCAGCAGGATGGTTTCCCGGAGTGCTGTTTCACATAGGAATAGATTGGGACACCAGGAGATGCTTTGCAAATTAAGAGGAGAAACACAGGGGGTTGGACTCTCAGGGTCCTGCAAGGTTGAGGAGCTGGGCTGCGGTGGGGACCCCAGGAGGTGGGTTCTCCCCTCCAGCCACCGCCTTCCAAGGGTAGACGTTGAACGGATCTTGGCAGGGGATTCCTTGGTTCTTGCAGGAGGGGAGCAGGGAGAAAATGGAAAGATTGAAAATTTTCCCCCTTCAGGGTCCTTCTAGACCTAAATCTTTCTCCTTGCTTAGCAGTGGGGTTAAACCACGGTCTTCCAACCCCCCCCTGCACTGTGGACAATTGGGGAGGTTGTTTTGGGGGCGTCCGTCCTATGCATTGTGGGGTGTTTGGCAGCATCCCAGGTTTTGATGCCAGGAGGAACCCCAGGCGTAACAACCACAAATGTCCCCAGACATCGCCCAGTGTCCCCTGGGAGTGGGGGGACAAATTGCCCCTGGTTGAGACCCTCTGGGTTTATCCTCTTTAACCAGAATGAATAACCGGATTTGCTCATTAGCATGTTTAAAAAATTAGCATGTTTTGCCTGGGAGAGTCAAGAGGTCCCTTTCGCCTACTGTAGAGACGGGAAAGTGAGGCCGGAGTCGGCTGGGGCCCCAGAGCAGAACTGGAACCAGACCGCATCCTGGTCTCTGGGAACAGGCTCTCCGGTGCCACGTGGCAGCAGCAAACTGGACTCGGGGAGTGACTGCAGCGGGTGGCGTGTACCCCTCTGCCTCAGTCTCTTCACTCTGCTGATTTCCCAAAGGGCCCCCAGTATCGGACTTTTCCCGCCGCCCTGATGGGTCTCGAACCCTCGACTCAGAGCTCGCCCCTCTCTCCTGCGGGTCACGGGACCAGCGCTCAAGAAAGGGGCGGAGTGAGGCGGCACGCGCGCGCGCGGCCTTGTGGGGATTGTAGTCCCGGCTCCGCCTCCGCCTCGCGCTGACTCCGCCCCTGGAACTACGCTCCCGTCGTGCCCCGCGGCGCCAGGCGGTGGCGGAGGCGGGGCAGGCGGGCCGGTTGCTAAGACTTGGTGAAGCGCAGCGCTTCCGCCCGTCTCCTCAGGTAAGCGCACGGCCCCGGGGTCTCGGGCTCTTGCGTCCCAGGCTCCCGCGGAGGGCGAGCGGGAGCTGGGGCGTGGGTCGCGGCTGCGGCGGAGGCCGGCCGTGCGGGGAGCTAAGAAGCAAACTGGGCCGGGCTCGTGCGCGCCTCGGGCGGGGGCGGGGAGCGGCGCGTGTGCGCGTGCGCGTGCGCGCGGGGCTGCCGGGCCGCGGGACCCAGCTCTCCGTGCCATCGCCTTTCTGCGCGTGCGTGCGCCCCTGCCGTCCGTGGTGGAGACCCCGTGCCCCAGCTGTTTCTGGCGTGCCTTGCCCTGGGGTCATCGCGGCCAGCCCTCTGCCTCCCGGCTGTCCACTGGACTGTCCACTTACCGGCTTCCCGCCCGCTTTGGGGGAAAGACCCCAATCTTTCTGTACGTCCTAAACATTGATAATCCTTTCTGATACTTAACGAAAGTGTGAGTTTTCAAGACCTTTTAAAATTGTGACCTCGGGTCTCTCACACACCCCGCATGCACGAGGTTCTCGAATTTTCATGCACGAAGGCCCCTTACAGGGTGGCCAGGTTCTGCAAGTAAACACGCAGGTTGCCACCTTAAATTGGAATTTTGTGTAAACAACACATACATATATATTTTAGAATACGTATATCCCAGTGATTGCATGGGACACAACACTTATGCTAAAAATTTATCTGCTCATCTGGAATTCGAATTTAGCGAGGCGTTCTGCATGTTATCTGCAGACCTCACTCTGTTGGGGAGCTTGTCAGAAATGCAGATTTCGGGGCCCTCTCCCTTCTGTGGGGCGGAGTCCTGGAAACCGTATTTCAAACCAGCGCCCACCCAGAATGTGTGAGCGGTGTGAGCGTCGGAGACTCCAGCCCTGGCTGTTCCTTCTGTTCAGGGCTCCCCACCCTCCTTCTAGGCCCACCTCTGGGTCACCGCCTCTGAAGAGCCCTCCTGGAGTCTGCTCGTCACAGGGCACTGGGCCGCTGAGCCTCCTGTGGATTTTCTCACTTTCTGCCCCAGGCAGCCGTGCATGGCGGCAGTGGATCCCATTTCACAGAGGGGGAAGCTGGGGGTGGCGTTAGGACAGGTAACATCAGGTCTCAGCCAGGAAAATGTGGGCTGGGTGAGGGCTTCGGGCAGGGCCGGGACACACCCAGGGGTGAGATAAGGCCCCTTCCTCTGGTTGGGTGTCACCTTCAGAGCCTGACTCAGCTTGCTGAATAAGCCCCGTTGCCTCCTGGGACCCCAGACCCACAGCCCGCGGGCACCACAGGAGTTCCAGGGCACCCAGTGAGGGGACTGGCTGTTAGGTGTCCTGGCTCCCTGGTTCCGCAGACCCTCCAGGGCCTGCCCCACGCAGTTGAGCCCTCCCTGAGCTTGGCAGCCGGTGCCCGCCTCAGAGGCTACAACCGTAAATGTAAACAGTTGTGACCGGGGCTGCCCGCCCCATTGGAGCACAGGCACCTTTAGGAGGTGCCCTCGCTGTAGGCAGAGGGAGGTGGACGCACCCAGGGAAGGGCCTGAGCTTGGCGGGAGCAGCAAAGAGCACAGCGGGGAGGGTGGGGCGCAGTGGGGCGCCCAGAGCTGGGGGTGGATGCGGGGCTTCGAGGACGAAAAGAGGAACAGGTCAGCCTCCTAGCGCGCGTGCTTAGGTCCCCGGGGACGATGAAGCAAGTCGCTGGGCGGGTCACCCTCTGCGGACCCTGTTTCTCATCTGTAGAAGGGGCTCAGGACCCCCATCGTCTGGGGCTCAGAAGGCAGAGTCGGGGAGCTCCTGGCCACCTGGCCTCAGCATCAGGTCCTGGCTCTGTCCTCCCAGCCACGTGGCCCCAGGCAAGTTCCTTGTCCTCTAGAAAGGGAACAGCCCCATAGTCTCTGTCCCGGGTCATGGGAAGGAGTCGGGGAGCCTGTTCACGGCAGTGTGAGAACGTGCAGTGGTTCCAGCACCAGCAGCGGTCATGAGGTGCTGGGCCTCGTTTGGGGCCGGCTGCCCTGGCGACCACCAGATGTCCCCCACCACCCCCAAGGAGCAGCAGCTTTACTGAGATACGATTCACACACTGTGTGGTTCACCCACTTAAAGTGTATGTTTGAGTGTTTTTTAGTGTATTTACTATGTTGTGTGATCATCACGTCTGTCTAATTCCAGAACATTCCATCCCCCCAACAGGAACTCTGTCCCCATCAGCAGTCATTCCCCATCCCCTCCACCAGCCCCTGACAACCACGAAGCCACTCTCTGTGTCTGTGGATTTGCCTGTCCTGGACGTTTCCCATCAATGGAATCACACACTGTGTGTCCTTCTGTGTCTGGCTTCTCTCACTGAGCATCGTGTTCTCAGGGTCCATCCACGTTGTAGCGAGTGTCAGGGCTTCACCCCTTTTCATGGCTGAGTGATGCTCCCGTGTGTGGAGGGACCACGTTGTGTTTATCTGTCCATCTTTCTGTGGACATTTGGGTTGTGTCCACCTTTTGCTGCTGTGAATCCCGCTGCTGCAAACACGCATGTGCAGGTGCCTGTGTGGATGTGGGTCTCAGTTCTCCTGGACACACACCTAGGAGCGGACGGTGGCCTGCTGTGGTTCTTAGGCATCCTCCCTGGGAGCCAGCAGCCCGGCCAGCAGTGTCCCAATGGCAGCCCCCTGTATTTGTCGCTTGTTTTATTTTGATCAGACAGAGCTTGCATTCTTGGAGACACAAACGGGACTGTGTCTGTCTTGCCCAGGAGACAATGGGAGCTTTTGTGCCCTGGGGCAGGCTGTGCGGGCCCTGGCATCCTGGGCACGGTGTGTGCCGGGAGCGGATTCAGAACCAGTGCTCCAGACCCTCCTGAGGGCCCCGCCTGGCACGGGCGTCATGGGCACCCGAGGGGCCGTCCACGCTGGCCGCTTCTCAGAGCTGCCACCTGCACCCCTGGTCCTGTGCGTTTGCCGAGCTCGTATCGTGAGCTTCGGACAGGCGGTGGTGGGCGAGGACCTACCGTGTCCTCTGGGGGGGCCTGTGAGCCGGGGCGCATCACAGGAGCAAAAGCCTCGTCCGGGGGGAGAGGCGGAAGGGGCTGGCCCACTCCGAGACGCCACCAGGGTGCAGGGCGCTGCGGGCATGGCACCGAGATCCTCTGGGGTCCCGCGAAGGTCATCTGTAGTGCATCTCTAACGTCATCCAAGGCAGCCCTGACCAGTAGGAATGTAATGCAGGGCATGTATGTGAGATGAAGCGTTTAGAAGCCATGTTTTTGAAAAGTATGAAGAAACAGGTGAACTTAACGTTAGTAGTACGTTTCTTTAACCTGAGACAGGCAGAGTATTCCCACTTCAGCACGTAGGCAACACAGTCATTCCCCGGTATCCATGCGGAACTGGTTCCAGGACCCCCAAGGATAACAAAATCCGAGGATGCTCAAGGCCCTTATATAAAACGGTGTAGTGCAGACGGTCCTCGGTATCTGTAGAATACAGAAAAAACTGAGACAGTTTACGTTCTTTCTTTTGTATTAAGTCTCTGAGGTCCGGTGTGCATTCTCCCAACATGAAACATCTCAGAGCAAAAGGGGGAAAAAAGACACCGTGACGAGGGCGGTTTAAACTCTGTGCAAAGCAAGCGTTAGTAGGCCGTGAGTGAGAGCACGACCGCTGATGCGTCTTGCTCGGTTGGACGAGCCTCCAGATTCGGCACGCTCCTGGGACCGACCCCTCGTCCGGCCCAGCAGGCCTCCCGCAGCTGAGGATGATGCCCTGCTCCGGTGTCTGTCCCCGCAGTCGGAGCCCCGCCGAGGATGGACCCCACCCCGGGCGCCGTGGAGCCACACAGAGACGCAAAGGTCGGGAGCCCCGAGCGAGAGCCGGCGTGGCAGGCCCTCCCGATCCTGTCTGAGCAGCAGTCTGGCGCTGTGGAGCTGGTGCTGGCCTACGCCGCGCCGGTCCTGGACAAGCGCCAGACCTCACGCCTCCTCAAGGAG
Organism: Balaenoptera ricei; assembly: GCF_028023285.1. Classification (NCBI taxonomy): domain Eukaryota; kingdom Metazoa; phylum Chordata; class Mammalia; order Artiodactyla; family Balaenopteridae; genus Balaenoptera; species Balaenoptera ricei. The sequence continues at coordinate 180,920,041 of NC_082641.1, forward strand.
GTGTCGGCCGTCCACCCGCTGCCCGCACAGCCTCACCTCAAGAGGGTGCGACCCAGCCCCCGCCCCGGCTGCCCACACGCGCTGGAGATGCTGCTGTGCCTGGCGGAGCCGGCCGCGGGCGTGCGATCACTGGCCGAGCTCCTCCCGCCGCCGGCCGTGGACCCCCGCGGCCTAGGGCAGCCCTTCCTGGTGCCCGTGCCCGCGCGGCCGCCCCTGACCAGGGGCCAGTTCGAGGAGGCACGCGCTCACTGGCCCACCACCTTCCACGAGGACCGGCAGGTGACCCGAGCCCTGGCCGGGCAGCTCTTCTCGGCGCAGGAGCGGGCGGCGATGCAGAGCCACATGGAGCGGGCCGTGTGGGCCGCGCAGCAGGCGGCCTCGCGGGGCCTGCGGGCCGTGGGGGCGGTGGTGGTGGAGCCGGCCTCGGGCCGCGTGCTGGCCACGGGCCACGACTGCAGCAGCGCTGCCGGCCCCCTGCTGCACGCCACCATGGTGTGCATCGACCTGGTGGCCCGGGGCCAGGGCCGCGGCGCCTATGACCTCGCACCCCACCCCGCCTGCTCCTTCGCCCCAGCCACCGCCCCCCCGGGCGTCCGCGCGGGCTCCGTGCGCAAGCTGGACGAGGACGCCGATGGCCTGCCCTACGTGTGCACCGGCTACGACCTGTACGTCACCCGCGAGCCCTGCGCCATGTGCGCCATGGCCCTGGTCCACTCCCGCGTGCGGCGCGTCTTCTACGGGGCACCCTCTCCGGACGGCGCGCTGGGCACCCGCTTCCGCCTCCACGCCCAGCCGGACCTCAACCACCGCTTCCAGGCCTTCTGTGGCCTGCTGGAGGCCCAGTGCCGCCGGCTGGACCCCGACGCATAGGCCTGGCCCGGACCTTCCTCGGCCTCCCTCATGTTGCCCGAGGCTGCCGCCCCGTCTCGGCTTGGGGACACTCGCGCTGTTGCTGCCGGCGCGTGGGGTGCATGCCTGTCTGGGTGAGCTCTTCCCCGGGCTTGGGCATAGCGGGGCTCCAGCTGGGCCGAGTAGCCAGGCAGCTTCAGACCTGGGCTTCTGGGGCCACCGGGATTGTGTCTCCTCTTCTCAGGTGTCAGGAAACAGCCCTGACGTGTGAAAATAAACAACTGAAAACCAGGTCGGTGTCTGGGACTTCCCTGGCGGTCCAGTAGTTAGGGCTCTGCGCTTCCAGTGCAGGGGGTGCAGGTTCGATAAGATCCCACGTATCACGCGGTGCGGCCAAGAGAAAAAAAGAAACCAGGTCGTTGTCTGTTGACAGAGGAGCGAGGGTCCCTCGGTCGGGGTGGCTGCTTCCGCCGACACCTGGGCTTGTACTGGGGTGGGGGGGTGGGCGGCGAGCTTCTGAGCCACGCATGGGCAGGGCGGGGCCCCCGGAGTCTGGAAGGCTGTGGCTGGACTCTGGGGAGAAGCCCCGCCAGCCTGGACTCAGCTGACCACATCAATTTCCCGTCCTTCGCAGGTGCCCACCGGGTCCCCAGAGGGGCCGTTGGGCTCTTCCAAGGCGGGTTAGCACTAGGACCCGTGTGCGTGGGGCTCGGAGCAGCCTGTTTGTCCATCCAGCAGACACGCGTTGACTGACCACACGGTGCCACAGGGCCCTGAGACATCCCTGCTCTGAGCCCCCGCTCCAGCCCCCAGCCCGGGGATGCGCCCAGCCCGTGGGGACAGGGCAGGGGGGCTCGGCCAGAGCCGGAGCAGTGGACAGACAGTGGGGCCTGCAGGCAGGAGGGCAGGGCCGGGCTGGGCTGAGGGTCCCGGTGGGTCCCTCGCTGAGCAGGGGGCCGGGGGGTGGACCCAGGGAACTCTCGGTCACTGGATCCTTCCCACCTGGACCACCTCCAGGCAGGGCTCCCCCACTCACTCTGGTGCCAGGCGCAGGGGGCAGTGCAGGCCCAGCTGTACCGTGAGGGCCAGGTGGGCACCAGGCGTGGCCACAGTGCCTGGCCCATTTCCTGAAGATGGCACCATCTGCCCACAGGGCCCTCGTGGAACAGGTGAATTCAGCTCAGTTACGCGCCTTGACGGTGTCTCCTGTGAGGGGCTGCTCTGTGACACTGGCTCCTGGGCTCCTTCTGGGCAGGGCCGCTGGGTGCCGGGCCTGTCCCCTGGCATTTTACTTGGATTGCAATGGGGTCCTTGGCCTTGGAAGGCTCACAGGGGCAAAAACCACAGACCAGAGAGGTTGTGTGGTTTGCCTGAAGTCACACAGCAATGAGCATGGACCCATTTATCGGTGATTCAGAGACTCTTTGTGGCCATAGGAGGTGCTCAGAGCCATCCGTGGATAAAGGGGAAGTTTGGGGGGTGGGGGGGATGAGGCAGGAGGGCAGTGGGGGTGGGTTGCCGGGATCCTCTGGCCTGATGCCTCCCCTCGCATAAGTGCCAGGCTGCCCGGGGGGCTCTGAGGTGAGGTGGTGACTGGGATCGCACGTTCGGGGCTGGGCCAGCCTTTGGGCCAAGAGCCCAGATACCCCTGTGGACGGTTTGGTGGTTAGGACTGTGCCCGCGGTGGCCCCCTGGGTCTGCAGCTGGCGTTGGGGTCGCCCAGCAGCCATGGGGACCCCCTGACTGTGACTGTCTCCCCTCCAGGTGGCTGCAGGCTTCCACCCCTGCCCTGTCTTCACAGCGGAAATGTCAGGTGAGTCCTGGCCACGTCGCACAGCGAGGGTTCCGGCTTCTCCACCCCTCTGGGAAGCGCTCGGGTGCTGGACGCTGTGCTGCGGGCAGGATCACGTCCCCCTTGAGGCCCGTGCAGTGCCTGACACGGCAGCACGTGCGCTAAAATGGAGCCATACAGAGATGAGCACGGCCCCTGCGCGGGGGGACACGCAAGACCGGAAAAGTTTCGTGTTGAAAACCATGAAGTCCGGACCCCGGGACCCTGGAACAGGACCCTATTGCAGATGTGACTTAATTTGAGGTCCCAGTGGCATAGGGTGGCCCTGATGTCTCATGGCAGATGTCCTAAGAAGGAGGAAATGTGGGCACAGACACGCAGAAGCCAGGGAAGATGGGGGCGGACACTGGAGGGACGGGTCCACAAGCCCAGGACACCCCCAGAAGCTGGAAAGGGCAGGAAGGACCCTCCCCTGGAGCGTGTGGAGGGAGCGTGGCCCTGTCACACCTGGATTTCAGTCATCTGGTGTCCAGAATGGAGATGGATAAATCTCTGTTGTGTTAAGCCCCCCAGTCTGTGGTCGTTTGTTACAGCCGCCCCGGGAAGTTCGTATGTCCCGAGTGCCAGAACCTTCCCTGGAGTCAAAGGTGTGAATGGCACGTGGGCCCCGCCATCGAGTCTGTGTGTGTTCCTGTGACTTCTGAGAAATCACCACAAACTCAGTGATTTAAATAAAATTTGTTCTCTGACAGTCCTGAGGTCAGGAGTGCGACTGGGGTCTCACGGGGCTAAATCCAGGCGTGGGCAGGGCTGGTCCTTCCGGAGGCTCCAGGGGAGCAACGGTTCCTGCGTTTTCCAGCTTCTGGAGGCGCCGCATCCCTGGCTCGCGGCCCCTCCTGCATCCTCACAGCCAGCAGCGCAGCATCTCCCGTCTCTCTCTGCCTCTGACCCTCCCGCCTCCCTCTTATAAGGACCCTGGGATGATGCTGGGCTCCCCGGGGAATCCAGGGTCATCCCCATCTCAGGGGCCTTAACTTAGTCCCACCTGCAAAGTGCCCTCTGCCCCGTGGGGTGACATGTCCACAGGTCCTGGGACCAGATGGGCGCATCTTTGGGGCCGCTACGAGCTGATTGCAGTGTGGGTTTTGTTCTGGCCCCTCTGTCCCTGCAGGAAAGGAGAACAACTTCCCCCCGCTGCCCAAGTTCATCCCCCTGAAGCCCTGCTTCTACCAGAACTTCTCTGACGAGATCCCTATCGAGCACCAGGTCCTGGTGAAGAGGATCTACCGCCTGTGGCTGTGTGAGTGGACAGGGCAGGAATGGGAGGGCCACCTGCACCACCCAGAGACCCAAGCCCAGGACAGGGACAGGCTAGGAGGCCACCCTGTGCCCGGGCGGTGAGAGCCTGAGGGTTTGGTAATAAAGCTCCTTTCTGATGAGCTCCTGTCCGGTGTGCATGGAGCAGGTGGGGGGCTGGGCCCCCTGGACCCTTCTCTGGCCTCGCGGTCCCTGCACTCATGGGAGCCTCAGTCCAGGGTGGGGGGTGTCCCGGCTCAGCCCCTCTCTCCCCCCTCGCCCCCTCCCCCCAGTCTACTGCACCACCCTGGGCGTCAACCTCGTCGCCTGCCTGGCCTGGTGGATCGCCGGTGGCTCGGGAGCCAACTTCGGCCTGGCCCTGGTCTGGCTGCTGCTGTTCTCCCCCTGCAGCTACGTGTGCTGGTTCCGGCCCGCATACAAGGCCTTCCGGTGAGTGGGGCGGGCAGCCCGCACCCTCCAGGGGCCCTCGGGGAGTGTCTGGTGCTGAGAGCCCCAAACCGAGGGGAACAGGATACCTCACCGTGTGCGCTCCCCTCCGTGCCCAGCCCCGCGTGGGCTGCATCCTGGTCTGCATCTGCCGCCAGGCCCAGGCGTGAGCGCCACCCCTTCCTCTTGTCCAGTTGGGATGGCACTTTATATCGGCTCTGCAGACAGTGGCCCATGGGCCAAAACCAGCTGTTGCCTGTTTTGTTCATTTTTCTTAATTTTATTGAGATAACATTTTACATAGTATCCAGCTTACCTGCTTAACAGTTCAGTGTTTCTAGTATCTTCACAAGGTTGTACAACCATCACCACTGTCTAATTCCAGAACATTCCGTCACCCCAAAGAGAAACCTCGTGCCCATTAGCATCCCCCCATCCCCCTCCCCAGCCCCTGACAACCATGAACCTGCTCTCTGTGTCTGTGGATCTGCCTGTTCTGGACGTTTCCTGTCAGTGGAATCACACACTGTGTGTCCTGTGTCTGGCTTCTCTCACTGAGCATCGTGTTCTCATGGTCCATCCACGTTGTAGCAAGTGTCAGGGCTTCACCCCTTTTCGTGGCTGAGTGGTGCTCCCATGTGTGGAGGAACAACAGGTTTTTTTTGTTTTTTTTAAAAAATAATATCGTGGGTATTTTTTGGGCTGTGTTGGGTCTTCGTTGCTGTGTGCAGGCTTTCCTTAGTTGCAGAGAGCAGGGGCTACTCTTTGTTGCAGTGTGCAGGCTTCTCATCGCGGTGGCTTCTGTTGCTGAGCACGGGCTCTAGGGGCACGGGCTTCAGTAGTTGTGGCACAAGGGCTCAGTAGTTGTGGCTCACGGGCTCTAGAGTGCAGGCTCAGTAGCTGGGGCGCGTGGGCTTTGTTGCTCTGCGGCATGTGGGATCTTCCTGGACCAGGGCTCAAACCCGCGTCCCCTGCATTGGCAGGCGGATTCTTTTTTTTTTTTTTAAAGGAATTTCACTTTATTTATTTATTTATTTATTTCTTGGCTGTGTTGGGTCTTCGTTTCTGTGCGAGGACCCTCTCCAGTTGCGGCAAGCCAGGGCCACTCTTCATCGCGGTGCGCGGGCCTCTCACTATCGCGGCCTCTCTTGTTGCGGAGCACAGACTCCAGACGCGCAAGCTCAGCAGTTGTGGCTCACGGGCTCAGCTGCTCCGCGGCATGTGGGATCCTCCCAGACCAGGGCTCGAACCCGCGTCCCCTGCACTGGCAGGCAGACCCCCAACCACTGCGCCACCAGGGAAGCCCGGCAGGCGGATTCTTAACCACTGCGCCACCAGGGAAGTCCCCCCACAGTCGTTTATCCATCATCCGTTGATGGGCGTTTGAGTTATTGCCACCTTTTGGGTGCTGTGAATCTTGCTCTGTGAATGTTTGCCCCCAGCCAGCCCCCTGCTACTCAGGTGTGTGCCATGTTTGCCCCTGGAAGGTCCCTGAATCCAAGACTCAGTGGGAGTCATACAGGGCCCCTGGTGCCCTCTTGGAGGCAAGAACCAGAAACCCGCTCACATGTGCTGAAGCGAAAGGGGCCCGTTGCTTGAGGCCCCAGGCTGGCTGGTGCGACTGTGCCCAGGAATGGGGACCCCCGAGGGCTTCGGGGACTGCCTGGGAGCAGCCCTGAGCTGCGCGAGCATCCCTGCCTCCCCCGCCCTTCCTCTGCTGGGGGTTCCCCGGCGCCTGCCCTCCTTTCATTAGCCGGAAGTGGCCTGGGTGAGCCCCGTGCAGCCTCCCTTGTCCGGGGCGGCAGGCATGGGTCCAGCATGCAGAGCACCTCAAATCCGCGATGAACCTCCCTCGGGCCACGCGGGTGCGGGCATGTGCTTAGGACGCAGGAGGCTCTTAAATTCCCTTCCCAGGAGGAGTGTGTCTGGGTGATGTCCTCTGGGAAGGGCAGCGCTGGGCCCCTCCTGATGGGAACTGCAGGGGAGGGGCCGTCCCACTCCCGCAGCCTCTGCCTCTTCCTCTCTGGCCTCAGTAATGGCTGTTTTTCTTCTCTCCAGATCTGACAGCTCCTTCAATTTCATGGCGTTTTTCTTCATCTTCGGAGCCCAGTTTGTCCTGACCATCATCCAGGCTGTCGGCCTCTCGGGATGGGGCGCGTGGTAAGCAGGGCCCCCGAGAGCCCGCGACAAGTGGGATCAGCTCTGGGGCCACGAGTCACTTGCTCATACCGTTAGTGCAGGCCGAGCTCTGTGACGAGGACCCCAAAACTCCGACAGCTGGGAGAGGCCTGACGTTTGCTCCTTGCTCTTGTCAACCCTCCAGGGAGGTGCCGGCTCAGGGGGCTGGGTGCGGCGGATCCGCCCGCCTTCTGCCGCGTTGTGCGTGGTCACCCGGCCCCAGGAGGACCTGGGAGGCGTGGTCCATGGTGTGTCTGGGGGTTGGGAGAGCAGCTCGAGGGCCTGCCCTGAGCGGCCACCTGTGCCTAGGCCTACCATCTAGGGGGTGAGCCATTTTCCATTTGTTTGCTTTTGGGGTATCATATGAGGTTTCTGTGGCTACTGTAACAAATTACTCCAGATTTAGTGACTTGAAATGAAAGAAACTTATGTCACGTTCTGGAGGTCAGAACTCACTTAACCTGTGAGTGGGCAGGGCTGGTCCTTCTGGAGGCTCCAGGGGAGCAGCGGTTCCCGCCTTTTCCAGCTTCTAGAGGCACCGCCTCCCTGGCTCGCGGCCCCGTCCTCTATCCTCGTATCTCTATCGTATCCAGCAGTGCCTCATCTCCCGTCTCTCTCTGCCTCTGACCCTCCTGCTTTCCTCTTATAGGGACCCTGGGATGACGCTAGACCCCCCGGGGAATCCAGGGTCATCCCTGTCTCAGGGGCTTTAACTTAATCCCACCTGGAAAGTCCCTTTTGCCACCTAAGGTGCCACATCTTCGGGGCCCTGGAGCAGGACGTGGCACTGTCGGGGCAGCGGGTCCGTCTGCGGCAGGCAGTGCCCAGAGGTGGCACTGGGCAGTTGCTCTTCCTGCCTCATGTGCCGCCGGGCGTGTCCCCACATCTCTTGGTACAATTTCTCGGCATGTCGGGACCTTGCCCGTGTGAGCGGCGGGGAGTCCTCTGGGTCACGCCCTCTGGTGGATCTTCTGGCTCCTGGGTGGGGGGTGCCTGTCGCCATTGCCTTCAAGGTGTCTGTCCCCGTCACTCTGCCGTGTCCGCGGGGACGGCCGCCACGTGCCCTTGGCAGTGGTGAGCTGTGCGCGCTCCTTTTGTTCTTGAGGCCCCGCTGAGGTTGCACGGCCTCTCGGTGTCCATTTGCTGCCGGGCCTTCACCCCTCCGCAGCATGGAGCCTGTCACCCAGCGTCATTTCCAGGGTGTGTCTCTCCGGGTTCCTGACATCGCTCCCTCCCCGCGTGGTGAGCAGACCCTGAGTGCTGGGCCTCCTCTTGGCCGATGCCTTCCCAGATGCGGGTCTGGGGTCCCCAGGACCACCCCAGGTGCAGGGATTCACTGGGCGACCCCCAGGCATGGCTGAGACCCCAGATGCAGCGGGAGAGTAGGTGCCCGGGTGGATCCCACGTTTGCACAGGCGGTGTTGGGACAGGGAGCCCCCGAGGTCCGGTTCCAGACTCAGCCTCACGCCGGCACCCAGCCGCCTTCTGCCTGGCCCCCCATCGCCGTGGTTTCTGCGCGGACGGGCAGGGCGCACACCTTCCTTGGGGCCCAGTCTGCAGAAAGGGAACATCGGAGCCGACCTTCCCACCTCCCATGGGGGCCTCCCCAGCTGGTGACCTCACCTCGCGCAGGGGCTGCCCCGAGATGTTGCCCTTGTCTGGGAAGTCGTGGGGAGGGGGAGGGGGGTAGTAATAACAACGGTGACAGTGACGGTGACGGTGCTCCTGGTTGTGCAGGCTGGCCTGGGCACCTCCCAAGGGCTGGCTCATTTGCTCCCCTTGAAGGAGTCTCCTGACTTCCTAGTCTGCAGACAGGGGGACGGGCGTGGATGGGGGCAGGGGTTAGGGTCAGGGTTAGGCTCGGTACCTGGTACCCAAGGCCCTCCCCTTCCTGCCAGTGTGGGCAGCTGTCCTGGCTCTGGTCCCGTACGGGTACCCCCGGGCTCCGCAGATGTGGTGGAGTAGATGGCGCCTGGCCCGGGGGCCTCCTCGGGGCTCAGTGCTGGGGCTGGGGCCGAGGAGCTGCAGCTCTGCCGGTCTGCGTTCACCCTGACGGGCCAGCCTGGGGTCTGCCCCGCTGCTGAGCCTCCCCGCCCGGGGTCTGCCCACTCCGGGGGTCTCCTCCTGGCTGGCTGGGGTCTCCCTGTTCCTGGGGTCTCACCCTCCTGCCCAGGTGGCCGCAGTCCCGCAGGTCACCTCCAGGGAGCGAGTGGACCACCCTGGGGTCAGCGTGTGGAGCCTTGGGGATGCCTTCGGGGGGCACCGGCTCCCAGCCAGTCCCAGGCCCGCAGGTCTGTCCCTTCCTGCCCACCCCAGACGCTTCCCTGTGAGTCCGTGCAGGAGGTGGACTTTTAAAACCTCTGAGACATCTTATACATAAAAGGCCGCAATGCTGCTTTGCACCAAGAAACCAACAGTGACCCCAGCACCTCAGATGCTCAGACGTGTCTTTCTTGCCCTCTCGTGACCTTCTCACCTGGGGCTCCTTAGAGGTTCACCGACCCGGGGCAGAGCACGCCGCCCACCACTCAGCCAACTCCCCGCCCACATCTGACGGCCTCTCCTCGACCAGACGACCAGACGTGGCGGGTGCAGTGCTCTTACCCACCTGCAGGTGTCACGGGTTTCCACAGCGTTTCCGTGACAGGTCTTTCCCCTCGGGAATCCCTGTGGGTTGTTAACGTTTGGCCTTTGCGGTTGGTTCACATCAGACTCCAGGTGAGGTGTGCACGCCTCTCTGATCCGGGAGCTCGACCGTCTGTAGTCTCCACGGTAGGGGCTTTATCCAGGTGCCTTCACAGCCAGAAAGGCAGCCTTTTAAGCGCACGATTCAGTGGTTTTCAGTGTATTTACAAAGATAGAGGTTCATCACCTCTATCCAATTCCAGAACATTCCATCACCCCAAAAAGAAGCCCGTCCCCATCAGCAGTCACCCCCACCCCCTCCCCAGCCCCTGACAACCACGCATCCACTCTCTGTGTCTGTGGACCTGCCTGTTCTGAACATTTCCCATCAATGGAATCACACACTGTGTGTCCTTCTGTGTCTGGCTTCTCTCACTGAGCATCATGTTCTCAGGGTCCGTCCACGTGGTAGCGAGTGTCGGGGCTTCACCCCTTTTCGTGGCTGCGTGATGCTCCCGTGTGTGGAGGGACACGGTACGTGTGTCCGTTCACGGACACATGGGTGGACGCTTGGGTTGTCTGTGCCTGTCTGTTATTGCTAGTCGTTCTGCTGTGCAGTTTCTACAGGTATCTGTGTGAATGTGTGTCCTTGTCTCTCTTCCACCTGGTTGTGGAATTGCTGGGCAACGCAGTAACTATTTAGCCGTCGGAGGAGCTGCCAGGCCCTCCCATAGCTTTTGCAGGCTGCCTCCCTGTGCTGTCCTTTTGCACCTTCTGTCCCCATCTCCCTGGCTCTGTCCCCTCGAGCTCCTGGCCGAGTGGCCTTGGGGGAGCACCTGGCACCCTCGTGTCCCCGCCGCCTTGTCTCCAGGCCTGTCATCCTCCCTGCCCTCCCCCCACTGCCGCTTGCCTTGGCTGCCCCGCCTGGTGGGTGCCGCAGGCTCTGCACGTCTGTGCGTAGCTGGTCGAGGCCGGTTTATCACCCACTGTCCTGAGTGGGTCACCCTGGGCTGTTGGTGAGATTGTTCTGTGGAAGCTCCGGCTGCCGGTTCCTCTGGGAGGCTGGGCCGTGGAGCAGGTCCCCATCCTACAGCCCCACCCTCCCCAGTGGCCAGGATTCATGGCCCCAGATCCGATGTGAGATCATTGGTCCCCAAAGTGGCCCCTCCCTCAGCAGAGCCAGCCCCTCCTCCCCTCCCAGGAGCCCACAGACAGCATCCAGCGCCCCACTGGCCCAGCCCTAGCTGCCTGTCTACCCACCTGAGCCCCCCAGCCGCCCGGCTGTGCTCATACCCCTCAAAGTGCAAAGCAGCGTGTTCTGCTGTCCTTGTTTGTACACAAGGACGTCCCTCCTGGTTTCACAGAGGGGCGAGGCCTGTTCATGTGTGCCTGCAGCGGGTTGCCTACATCTTATAAACTCTCTCAGGAAGGATACGTAGTAGATGAGCTACACCGGTTCCCTCTGGGCTGGGGAGGGGGTCGGCAGGAGAGAGACTGTCTATTGTGTATTTTTAAAAATTTCCTGAATCTTGAACTATGCGGTGTCATTACTTGCTAAGAAGAAACATTCTCAAAAACACCCTATTTCCTGCCTCTCCCTCCCAGAGACCAGATGGGTGTTCTTCCGCGTGTGGACTCGGGACGCACCCAGGGACCACCAGCTTTCTCTTGTTTTGCTGTCTCCTTAGTAAACTGATGTTCCAGTCGTTCCCAGCCAGTGGGCGTTTACAGGTTACCCTCAGCTTTTTCTTCTTACAAACAATGGCCGTGGCATAAATTTTTACAAGTGAAATAGTTGGGGGAAAAAGAATGAGCGCTTAAGTCTTGTTCTAGGTCACACCCCATTGCCCTCCAGGGAGGGTGCACCCCACACTGACAAGGTAGTGTTTGTTTCTTCATTCCCTCACGATGTTTGCCGGGACAATGGTGTGAGAACAAGACTTTTTCTAACTTGCACATCGTTGTTGGTGGGTTCGAGCATCGCTTCCTAAGTTCGTTGCTCCTTGCGAATTGCCCATTTTCTCTGTCGGTCATTTACCTTTTTCTTGTTGATTTATTGGAGCTCTTTACATATGAGGGATGGTGGGCCCTTGTCTGGCGGTCATGCTGGCTCCCACACGCCCTCTCGCCCCTTGCAGTGGTTGGCTGGCTGCGATCGGGTTCTTCCAGACCAGTGTCGGGGCCGCCGTGGTCATGCTGCTTCCGGCCATCATGTTCTCCATGTCGGCCACCATGATGGCCATCACGATCATGAAGGTAACTCCTCTAGGTCCCGAGACATCCCGCTTCCTCTCTCGCATCCTGTGTCCTGACCTCCCAGCCCCGGGGGCTCATCTTACGCTGTTTCGGGAGCAAGAGACCGAGCGTCGGGAGGTGAAGTGAGCGCTGTCAGCAGGGCACACCCTCCGTGGTCCGGACCCTCGACTGCTCAGGCCAGGGCCCTGCCTTCCCGCCCACATGGCCTTCCAGGGAGGAGGGACTCAGGGAGACAGCGCCCTGCGACCGATGGTGACCACTGCCTGCCAGAGCCCCTAGCACGCGTGTCCCAGAGGGTGGTCCACACTGCCACTTAAGCCACCACCGGCCACTAATCACTGTTTACAGTTAAATCCAAATTGAGTAAAGTTAACTAAAACTAAAAATTCCTTGTGTCCATCGCACCCACCTCCTCCTGAGCGCTCAGGCCGTGAGGGGCTGGCGCCGACCAGCTCCACCGTACGGGCTCTCCCTGGACAGCCCCACTCCAGGCGTTTGGAGGCTTCCAGCGGGAACGTGAGCCCTATAGTCTGGGAGCATCGGCTGCACGAGGGTTGTCCTGGGGCCACGTGGAAACCGACGGGTGACAAGGCTGACGGTGCGTCCGCCTGGCCTTCCCGGAGGTGACCCTCTCGGCCGTGCCCCTCCTGTGTGCCCAGTACCAATGCTCAGGGAAGCCAGCCCTACCCACGACTTTTTTTTTTTTTTCCACATGCCATGGGGCTTGTGGGATCTTAGCTCCCCAACCGGGGATCGAACCCTCACCCTCGGCAGTGAAAATGCGGAGTCCTGACCACTGGACCGCTGGGGAAGTCCCTGAAAGCTGGGTTTTGAGTCCCTTCCAGCCTCCGTGCCGTGGGATCTCAGCTGTTTTGTCAGGTTTTGAGGCCTGCACTGTTCCGTCGGAGCCCTGGGTCATCTGGAAGGACAGAGGGGTGCCTGCTCCTCCGTGTTTGCCCCTGAAGTCCCCTGACTCTATGGATGACCTGAAGGGGGCAGGAGGAACCAGCAGAAAGCAGGCCCCGGGAGGCTTGGGGAGATGCTGGGACGAAGGCCACGCAGGGACAGCTGCGGTTCCACCAGGAACATCTCAGCAGCAGACGGGAGGGGTTCCGAGCTGAGCGAGTCCTCCAGAGCAGAGCTGCCCCGTCGGGGTCCCCAGCACCGCCCCGGTTTGGGGGTTCGCCGGGAGGCCATTGCACAGGAGAAAGACAAAGGACAAAAGCGTCAGCTTCGCTGCTCAAGTGCCTCAAGTTAAAACAAACGCCATCTTCTCAGTTAGTGGATTTGCCGGGACTTCCAGAAATAGCCCAGCCCCGTGTCCGAGGGGCCCAGCCTTCCTGGACGGTGGGGAGGAGGCAGTGGTTAGTCCCTAGAGGTCTCTGCTGAGGTAGTCATTGCAGAGATGCCCTTGGCAACACAGGGGCCTGGGGCCTGATGTGCCCCGGGGGGTGAGTCACCGGGTGGTCGCCAGGCCACAGACCTGTCCTGGACGAGCCCCTTTTTGCTGGGGCGGCGGAGACCCTCGGACGGGCAGGCAGTGGTCACAGCGCAGGCACGGCCTTCAGAGCCCCCGTCTCAGCTTCTGCGCGTTTTCTAAAGTTCCCGCAGTTTGTCATCCGTTTAAGAAAAGCCCCGCCTCGAACCCAAGTGGGTCCCTCCACTGTCCTTTCTTCCACCCCCGCAGGTGCACAGCATCTACCGCAGGGCTGGCGGGAGCTTCCAGAAGGCGCAGACGGAGTGGAGCACAGGCGCCTGGCGGAATCCGCCATCCCGGGAGGCCCAGTACAACAACTTCTCGGGGAACAGCCTGCCCGAGTACCCCACCGTGCCCAGCTACCCGGCCAGCGGCAGCCAGTGGCCTTAGGGGCAGCCCGGCGGCCCCGCTGCCCAGCCTCCCCCGGCCCACCTGCCCCTCGCCATCCACTCCCGCCGCCCTGGGTTTGGTGAGGCCCCTCCGCCAGCCGGGACGGCAGACCCGGGGGCTCTCGGGGACCCGTCCCCGCATTCACCTCACTCCCGAGAGCAGGGCGCCCTGCGAGCTCTGCCCAGAAGCTGTCCGGCCGCCGCTGTCCAGCAGAAGGACACCCACTGTGGTCCTGAATGCGTTTAGTCACCGCGATGTCCACTGTGCTGCAGCCACACCCTCTCCCCTCGGGGTCTCGGGGGGCTGACCCGGGCCTTGCAGGTCAGAGGTGGGCCGGCTGCCCCCTTTCCAGAGCTGCTGACGCGGAGAAGGGCCCCGGCCTGCGTCCACCCTTCCCGGCCTCCATCCGGGCGGTCGCCCTTGACCCAGCTTCCAGTAAGAGGGAAAGAGGGAGGCCTTCCCAGCACCAGGTTCCAGTCCCTGGTGGGAGACGGAGGGGCTCGACGGTAGCCGGGTCCTCCATATGTTTGTCCTCTTGTGGACTCGCCGCCTCAGTGCCACGATCTGAGCTTCACCCCGTCTGGCTGGCTGGCTGGCTGGCCGTCCATCTGTCCATTGGCAGCTTGCCTCCAGTCCCCCTGCCCATGGCCACGCTCATTCCGAGACGCTCTCATCCCCCCCGGAGGGGTCTTAGAGCTGAGACCCTCAGGCAGGACCTCGTCAGATCTGAAACCTGGGACCAACTCACTCTGCGGGGGAGGGGAGCCGCCGGTCAGGCCCCGATGGAAGCAGACGGGAAACCAGGCACATCTCCGCGGAGCGCGCGCCCCAGGCCGAGCGCTGGGCCCGAGGCTCGTGGGCTGCCATCCACACAGCCCTCCCCGGGCCGCGGGGACAGGAGTTGGAGTCCCCGAGGGGACAGAGGAGAGTGACAAGTCTGTGCCTTATTAGGAATCTGAACCCGCCCCTTCGCTCTGCCCTGCTGTCCTTCGAGCTCCTTCCCAGACAAGCAGCCTGCACCTGTGTGAGTGGACGGGCCCCCGTCCAGGCTCCCGGGCGCCCCGGACGCTGCCCCTCAGCTCCTAGCCACCCGGCCCTCGGGGCAGGACACCCTTCCTGTTGCACCAGCTGGGCCGCCCCCGACGCCCCCGCCTGCTTGCTTGGCTACTCGTGCTGACCGCCCCGCGGTGCCCGAAGGCGGCCGCGAGAAAGCGCCCAGGTCTGGGACCCTGATGGGTCCCTGAGATGGGAAACCTGGGTCCCGTCGCGTCCCCAAGGCCACCTCCCGTGACGGAGGCGTGCGCCGCGCTCCCCGTGGGGCCGAGTCTTGCGTGAGCGGGGCGCCACCAGTGACGGGCGATGAGCAGGCGTCAGCCAGCCCGGGATCGCCCACAGCACCCACCCCCACCCCGCTCCTCGCTGTGCGTTGTGGTTTTTGTTACGTGAGAATATCCAGGAAATAAAGACATCCTTTCTGCATCAGAGGAGCCTCCGCAGGGGCTGTTTCTGGCGCCACGTGGTATCACCTCCGGGGCCTTCCTCCCCTGGATCCCAGCGCCCACGGCCTCCGGCGGGATAAACCAGGACCAGGCTGTGCGCTGGGCCGAGTCCCGTCCACGCTGCCGGCCGCCCCTGCCTGGGACCCTGCCCCACCCACCGCGGAGGAGCCGGCAGCCTCGCCCGCAAGCCATGTCCCTTCGTGTTCTTGCTTTCAGTCATATTTTCTTCATGCTCAACAGCTTTCATCTGAAAAAATTTGCAGAAAGTGAGACACCAGCGCCACTTGCTGTGAAGGAGACACGAGGGCTGAAGTGGCTGGGATAGGAGCGGTGCGGGTCTGCAGGGGCCCCAGCCCGGCTCACGGGGGGCCCTGGTGGTGGAGTGGACACCCTGCGTGGACGCGGGAGAGCGGCGGTGGGTCTGTTACCCCACGGACACCAGGGGAAGGAAACGAAGTCCGCAGAGAGGGAGGCAGACGGATCCCAGAGCAAGTGGCGTGGGTTTCCTCGCATCCCCCCAAGTTCACGTGAAGTCCTGACCCGGCACCTCAGAGTGGGACCTGTGTGGGAACGGGGTCTTTGCGGGAGTAGTTAGTTAAGGGGAGGTCACATGGGAACAGGTGGTCCTAACGCAGCAGGACTGGTGTCCTTAAGAGGGGGCCGTTTGGACACACACGGGGAGGGGCCGTGTGAAGGCGGAGGCAGAGACGGGGTGAGGCCGCTCCGAGCCCAGGGTTGTGGGGACCCCCGGAAGACGGGGGAGAGCGAGGGCGGAGGTGGGCAGGTGGTCCCTTGGCAGGAGCCAGCCTGGGACCCCGGATCTCGGGCTCTGCCCTGCTGAGCTGAGGGGATACACGTGTGTGAGCTGCGCAGTCTGCGGTGCTGGGTCGCGGGCGCCCCGCGAATATCAGGGAGGTGAGCAGGCAAGGAGGCCGTGAGCGCCGCGCTGTAGGGCTCGCCTGTCGGCTTGGGGGACACGGGTCAGGCGGACACCGGACGGTGGATGCGGGTCTGGGGAAGGGCATCTGCGTCCTCGGCTCAGAGGTGACGTGGGGGACACAGGACAGGGTGGAGGTGAGGGGACCAAAGCCAGGTCAAGAAGGGGGCCGTCTGCTGGGGCGGCCGTGACGGGACCACTGACCTGGGACCTAAACGAAGGATTTATCACTCCCGGTTCTGGATCCAGGTGTGGCCGGACCGCGCTCCCTCCAGACTCCAGGGGAGGGTCCTTCCTGCCTCTCCCACCCTCAGGGCGCTCCAGGCTCTGCCTCTGTCCTCACAGCCTTCTCTTCTGTCTCTTACGAGGAAACAATCTTTGGATTTGGGGCCCACCCCACGTCCAGCATGATCTCAGCTGGATCCTTACCTTTAGTACATCTGAAAAGACCCTGTTTCCAAGTAAGCTCACGGGTTCCGGGCCACCGCTCAGCCCGTCCAGGGAAAGAGAACCGAGCCTGCACCAAGGGGCTTGGCTCTGGGGATGGGTCCCTGGGATGGACGAGAGCATCATTCATGGGGGAAGGGGCGCAGGTGAGGGTGGGGGCAGGGCACCTGGAGACGCCCGTGGGAGCCTTCCTGCAGGGGAGGCTGGGCTGAGAGCATCCTTAGTGGGATCCGAGGAGAGGGGCTGACCTTGGTCAGGAGCAGGGACAGGTCACTTCTGGTGACAGGAGGCCGGCGGACCAGGCGGGTCCTGCCAATGGTGAGTAGTTGATAGCTGACAGCTTCTTGCCAGCCGTCCTCTAGCTCGGGGTCCCCTGGGCACTGCGGACACGGACTGGAGCATGTTCTGAGGACTGTCCGGGGTGCTGCGGGGTGTGGAGCAGCCTTGCTGGCCCCACCCCCTTGATGCCAGTAGCCCCCCAGTCGTTGATGGCCACAGACGTCCCCAAACGTGGCCCCATGTCCCCTGGGGGCAGGACCACCTGGGTGAGATCCCTGCTTTAGCTGCAAGATTTGACCTGGCAAATCTGTTCTCAGTGGAAGTCAAGAGCAGCAACTGAACTAGAAAACTTGATGAAGGTTTTTTGGTTTTTTTTTAATGTGATTGAGGGATCAGGTACCCTCAGTTTCATCCCAAAGCATCGATGCTGATGGAAGTCACTTCCAGGAGTAAGAACATGAAACAAAAAACACCAGAAAGTTTTTAGAAGGGGACTTGCCTGGGCGTCTAGTGGTTGAGACTCTGCGCTCCCAATACAGGGGGCCCAGGTTTGACCCCTGGTCAGGGAACTAGATCCCACATGCTGCACGGTGTGGCCAAAAAAAAAAAAAGGTAAGTGGAAGCGATTTAACTTTGCTATGGAGAAAATGAATGATTGATCAAGATTACATTTGATTTGTCGAGTTTACTCCGAACCTACTCTCTCAAAGAAAGCTCATCAGCTGGGGGGCGGGGAATCTGGGTTTAGATGCTGTGCCTTCATCAACAAAGACCCAGGGGCCAGGGGGCAGGTGGCAAGGTCCACGTAACAGACGACCACAGACTGGGTGGCTTAACACGGCAGGAATTGACGCCCACGTTCTGGAGGCCTGAGCGCAAGGCTGAGGTATCACAGGGCCCTGCTCCCTCTGAGACCTTTGGGGGGACCCTTCCTGCCTCTCCCAGCTCAGTACTGTTATTTACTATACTAGGATTGAAGACAGAAAATTTTGAAACATTTGTTAATGTCATTTAAAAAATAAACTCATTACATTTGAACTTTTTTTTTTTAAAGTATAGTTGATTTACAATGTTATGTTAGTTTCAGGTATATAGCAAAGTGATACAGGTATACATACATATATATCTATTCTTTTTCAGATTCTTTTCCATTATAGGTTTGTTTTTTTTTTAACATCTTTATTGGAGTGTAATTGCTTTACAGTGGTGTGTTCCATTATAGGTTATTAAAAGGTATTGAATATAGTTCCCTGTGCTATACAGTAGGTCCTTGTTGTTTATTTTATATACTGTAGTGTGTATATGTTAATCCCAAATTCCTAATTTATCCCCCCCTTCCCCCTTTGCTAACCATAAGTTTGTTTTCTATGCCTGCATTTTAACATTTTTAAAAACCACATTTTCCAAAAATAAAAATAAAAATAAAAGGATGAGTGACATTGCTTTCATTTTTCGAATCTCTGACTTGTGGCTTCAGAGAGGAGGAGCTGGATTCTCCCGTTGGCTCCTTTGCAGCAGGATGTTTTGGATCCGAGACACAGATTGAGGGTGAAAGGTTTACCCGGGAGGCGGAAGTCATAAATGAGCAGGTCACAGCCGTGGGCAGTCAGGAGGGCTCAGTCCCTCGAGGACCCTGCCTCAGGTTGTCTGCCCACGGGGGCGGGGGTGCTAGGGGCGTTCATCCTCCAGCTCACACACCTGGGTTGGGGGCCGGGGGGCCTTGACTCTGCCCTCAGGTGGAGAGTGCTGGTCTGTGTGCCTGCGTCTGTGTGTGTGCACGTGCGTGTGTGTGTGTTTTTGTGGGGAATGTGTTTGTGTCTTGTTATGAATTGAATTGTTTCTCCCCATCACCCCCCCCCCCACAAATTTGTATGTTTAAGTCCTAAACCCTAGGACCTCACTGGGAGCATATTTGGAAATAGGGTCATTGCATGTGGAATTAGTTAAAATGAGACTCTAGTGGAATGGGGTGGTCCAAATGCAGTATGGCTGGTGTCCTTATCCAAGGGGGAGTTTGGACACGCAGGCAGAGAGAACACCGGGGGTGGTTGAAGTGATGCTGCCACAGCCAAGGAACCACCAGAAGCTCAGAGAAGGGCCTCCCCTCTCCCCTTCAGAGGGACACCTCAACCTTGGACTTCCGGTCTCCAGAACCAGGAGAGAATAAATCTCTGTTGTTGAAGCCACCCAGTCTGGATGCTTTGTTACAGCCGTCCCCAGACACACACACAGACGGGTTGTCCTGTCGCCTGGCCAGTCTTCATCTCTGCTCCTGTGACCCCAGCCGTCACCAACCAGGTCCTTCACCCACAACCCAGAATGTCTCCCCACTGCCTCGTGACTTCTGTTCACCCATCGGGTAAGCCGGGCATCTCGCCTCAAGCATCAGAAACCAACTCCGGCTGTCTCAAGACGGCCCAGGAATTCACTGGAATTGATTTTTCAGAGTAAATTGATTTATAGGAACTTAGCAGATGCCCAAGGAATTGGTGGGTGGCTGGGGACCCTGAATCAGACCCCGGACCAGGAGCGAAGGTGGCTGTGAGGACCAAGAGATGCTAATAGAACATCATCTTCTAAAGCATCCTGCGTGGTGAGAGGGTAGGACCACGGCCTCGTCCCTGGAGTGAGCTGGTGTGAGCTGGCTCCAGGCTCCAAATCCCGAACAGGACTGTTCAGTGGCTGTTTTAGTCTCCTGGGGCTGCTGTAACAAATTAACACAAACAGCGTGGTTTAAAAGAGCAGACCTGGACTTCCCTGGTGGCACAGTGGATAAAGAATCTGCCTGCCAATGCAGGGGACATGGGTTTGATCCCTGGTCTGCGAAGATCCCACGTGCCATGGAGCAACTGAGCCCGTGTGCTGCAACTAAGGAGCCTGCCTGCCACAACTAAGACCCAGTGCAACCACATAAATAAATAAATTTTTTTTTTTAAAAGAGCAGAAATGTGGGAATTCCCTGGCGGTCCAGTGGTTAGGACTCTGCGCTTCCACTGCTGGGGGCCTGGGTTTGATCCCTGGTTGGGGAACTAAGATCCTGCAAGTCATGTGGCGCGGCCTAAAAAAAAAAAAAAAAAAGAGGAGAAATTTATTCCCTTCTGTTTCTAGAGGCTGGAAGTCTGAAATCAGGGTGTCAGCTGGGCTGGTTCCTTCTGAAGCCACCAGGGAGAATCTTTTCCATGTCTTTCCCGGCTTCTAGTGGCTCCAGAAATCCTTGTCATTCCTTGGCTTGTAGACACATCACTCCAATCTCTGCCTCTGTGGTTATGTGGCCTCTCCCTGTGTCTGTGTCCAAACGTCCCTCTTCTTACACGGACACCAGCCATTGCATCAGGGCCGCCCTAAACCAGTGCGATCTCATCTTAACGATCACGACTGCAAAGACCCAATTTCCAAATAAGGTTGCATCCCAGGTCCCAGGGCTCAGGACTTCAATGTACCTTTTGGGGACCACAATTCATTACAGTGGCTAAATCTGGGTACACATCTGTATGCGTTTCCTGGGGTGGCTGTAACAAAGTACCACAAACTGGGTGGCTCAAATCAGCTATTTATCCTCTGAGGGTCCTTCCTGCCTCTTCCAGCTTCTGGGGGCTCCAGGTATCCTTGGTTTGTGGACATATCCCTCCAGTCTCTGCCTCTGTTTTCATGTGGCTGTTTTCTCTATGTGTCCCTCTTCTTATAAGGATGCAAGGCATTGGATTTAGGGCCACCCTAATTCAGCATGACCTCATCTTAACTAATTACATCAGTAAACACCCTATTTCCAAGAAGGGACACATTCTGAGGTTCCAGGTGGATGTGAATTTGGGCGGATGCTATCCAACCCTCTACCTTGCCCAGGCCTTGGCCCCCAGGAGTGGGGTGAAGGAGCTCCTCGTGGGGGCTCCCTGGGGACAGGTAGGACATTATATGCCCCATGCTCAGGTGACTAAGCCTTCCTGGTTTGGTGGGATTTTCGGGATTTTAGCAATGAAAGGTTCGGGTCCCAGGAGACCTGGGTATATTGGGGTGCTTGGTCACCCTACACTGTGTCTCAACAATGGGGGGTGGTGGATGCCAGAGAAACCACACAATGGCACAAGGCCACCATCTGGGTCACATCTCACACAAGTCATGTACCTTGGTCTCCATCCACTGAGCAGTCCTAGAGGAGGATCTGACTGGCTCATGCTGGGCCAATCAGAGATGGCTGGGAAGTCACATGGTACAGACCTGGTTGCTGGGGGCTGTTCTCAGAGGATGGGGAGGCCCCTGGGGTGAACAGTTCGCCCCAGGGAGCTTCTGCATCCTCAAGGCCTTGATTTCTTCATGGCTGCCCCTCACTGCCCTGTATGTGTCTTCTGGCCTCAGTTTTCCCTCCATAGCTCACAATGACCAAAGAGAGAAATTTGATTTGTCCCAATCACTGGTGAGCTTATGGTGCCAGGCCTCGCCTGCAGCCACTGGGATTGAGGGGGGTGGTGGTGCTGGGCCCACCCTCTACCCACTGGTGGAAGGCAGCAGCACTGGAGGTTTGAAGCTGGGAGACACTGGGCACGTCACTTGGCCTCTGTAATCCTCAGTTTCCACAGGTCGAAAATGGAAATGTACGTGTCCAAGTGCCTGCCCCACTGGGGCAGAGGCCTGGCTGCAGGCAGGGCTAATTCCATTCAATTCAACAGAAGCTAACCGGGGCACCCGCTTGTGTCTGTGGGCTGGTGCTGGACACCAGGACGCAGCCCTGATTCTGTCCTGGGGTCTCTCCATGCACCTGCCTCTTACAAGGGTAAAGGAACAGAAGGGGGTGCTCCCTGTTTGTCTCTTCCCCGAAATCTACAGCTGTTTGGGATTTATTGGGAGGCTGGGGATGTTGTTTGACTTTCCCTGGTGGATGGGTAGGGGTGGCAGGAGGGGGCAATGTGGAGACTAGCTCATCCTCTTTGCAATGTTCTTATTATTTTATTGAGAGCCGCAAATGGGCTGTTTCCTACCCCAGATTCCCCAAATGGTGTCCCCATGATCAAAGCCAAAAGGAAGCAGGAACATGTGGAGCACCTTTGAAGTGGGTTAAAAAAGAGGGAGCATGAAAGGCTGTTTGCTTTTTCAAAGATCCCAAGTGATTAGAGAGAAATATGTCCATTTGAGGCAGAAGGTCCTATGCTGGCAGTTCTTTATTCACTAATTCATGGATTCTCATGATGTACCCGAGGGGGCTATCGTTAGTTACAACTTACAAACGAAGATGCAGAGGACCAGAGGGGGTTAGTGACCTATTCATAGTCACAGAGCCTTTGGCTGGCACAACCCCAGTCCCGTGGCCTTTCTGCATTCTTTCCTTTGCACAAGCCCCCTTGCCTTTTACAGGGGCAAGGCTGGAGCTCAGGTTTAAGGCTCAAATACATCTGGAGGAGAGGCCACCATGCCTCCTGCTCCCCTGGGAGTTGAGCACCTGAGGGCAGATTTTTCTTGAACGTCAAGAGTAGGTGCCTACTGTATACAGGCACAGCAGTGAGCAAAACAAATTCAGTCCCTGTTCTTGCACGGCTGGTGGAAGCCTTTGATTTGAAACAAACAAAGGTAAGGCTCAGGTTGGAGACACTGAGGATGCAGTGAGAAAGGACAACAGGGGAACGTGGCTTGGGCTTCCCGGAGGCGGTGACATTGTAAGTGGGGCTGAAGCAGGAGGACTGGGGCAGGACAAGCCCTAAACCGTTGTCATTCCGCCGCCCCCCTCCAGTTTAATTCTCCTCCCCCGTTTTTCGCTGCTGAGACCATGGAAATCTTCTTCCCGTCTGCCACATCTAGCTCTTAGCCTTTAGGGCCTGGACCTTGGTCACTCTGCTCCAAGCCACCTTGTAACACCATCTGAAACCGTCGTGTCCATTATTCACCGTCCTGTCCATCCCCCGGCTCAGGACTTAGGACTCGCTGGGAATCCATGCCAAGAGCCTAGCTCACCATTCTATTTTCAGAGCCGCTGGCAGGCACTTAATAAAGACGAGAATGAGTGAGTCTCCTCCAACGGTAAAAATGCCCCGCCGGATGAGGCCCTGTCCCGGGGGGGAGCAGGGCCTCACTGCGGGGCCCTTGCCAGTCGCCCCTCCCCAAGCTTCCTCTCGGTCCGGCGTGGACTGACAGTGCGTGAGCCAGCACTCTGCAGACGACACTTGTTGAGCGCCAGCTGCGTGCCAGGGCCCGTGCTCGGCCGGAAGGCCCAGCTGGACCAGTGCCTTGGGTGACCCCCCTCCTTGGCTCCTCGCTTACGTCACTGTTTCTTAGGACGCGGAGAAAGCGCCGCCAAACCGCTCGCCCGTCGACCTAAACTCCTCGCCCCTCCCGGCCCCACCCAGCCGACTCCCGCCGCCAGCTCCGGAAGTCGGCCTGCCCCGCGCTGACCACGCCCCGCGGCACCGCCCGGCCGTGACGTCAAGTGGCGAGACCTTGACGTCACAGAAGCGCGGTGGGGCGGCGTCCGGGCGACCGGCCACGCGTCGCCATGGCAACGGCAAGGCGGGCCAGGGCCGGTGGCGGGAGCCCCGCCTCCCGGAAGGGTGGATGGGGCCCGGTTCCTTCCCCGCGCCCGTGCGCGCCCTCGCGGCCGCGCGCCTCCAGTGGTCCCGCGGGCTGCGGCCCGGCCGCGCTGGA
Source organism: Balaenoptera ricei (assembly GCF_028023285.1). NCBI lineage: Eukaryota > Metazoa > Chordata > Mammalia > Artiodactyla > Balaenopteridae > Balaenoptera > Balaenoptera ricei. The sequence continues at coordinate 180,943,140 of NC_082641.1, forward strand.
GCAGCCGCAAAGTGCGGCGGTCGTCGCGCGGCGCCACCCGCTGCCGCAAAGCGGCGGGCGCGCCGCCGGGCCCCGCCCCGCGCGGTGACGTCACGCGCGCGCCCCAAGGCCGCCGGCCGCTGCGCAGTGGGCGCCGGGCCGTCCCCCGCGACGCTGGCGGCGTAAACGCGGGCCGCGAGCGACGCTGCGAGACCGGGGCGAGCCGGGCGCCCGCGCGGCGGGGACAGCCCGCGCCCAACATGCGGAGGCCGGCGGCGGCAGCGGCGCGGGAGCGGGGGCCCGAGCGGGCGCCGGAGCCGGAGCCGGAGCGCGAACGGGGTCCGGAGCGGGGGCCCGCGCCGCGCTGCTGAGGGAGCCCGGGCCGCCCAGCCCGGCCGCCCGGCCGCGGGGCCACGGCCACGGCCACGGCGGAGGCCGTCAGGTAACGACGCGGACGCCCTTGTCGGCGGCCGCGGCCACGCGCCCCGGCCCTGCGGCCCCACCCCCGCGGACCCCCGGACCTCGCCGCCCTTATATCCCGAGGACCCCCCAGATCCGTCACCCCGCAGCCCCTACACCCAGACTTCGGACCCCCGCAGACCACTGCACGCCGTGTCCCGCACCCCGCGGACCCCACAGTCTGGACCCTTTCCTGTGGACCCCTGCACTCCCGACTCTGCTGCCCCACTGACTCCTGCACTGCGACCCCACTGCCCCTCCAGCTCACTGACCCCCACACACTAGACCCCAACCGCTCAGCACTTCTCCCCTGCACCCCTGATTTTGCCGCCGCCAGCGACCCCCGAACTCAGGCCCTGTCACCTCTCACCCCCACTAATCCCCATACTGCAGACCTCATTGTCCCTCCCGATTCCTTACTCCAGACCCTACTGTTCCCTCACTCCAGACCTCAGTGTCCCCCACTGTCCCTCAGCCCCACCCCACCGCCCCCCTTCACCACCCCCCAGCGCTCAAGCCCACGGTCCGCTCCCCGCGTCCTCCCACCCCTCCAGCTCTCTCTACTGGGCCCATCGCTCCTCCCCACGCTGGTGCATACACTCGCCCCTCTGTGGCCCTGCAGGTTTTAGCGGGGAGCTGGGAGCAGGGAAGGGGAGCAGCAATAAGGGTCTGGTCTGGGGGACCTGTTGTGGGCTGCTCAGGAACTCCCGGCTCTCGCCTGGCTGCGCCTCCCCCTTCCGCCCTCGCCACCGGCTTTGTTTTCCGGAAACACTTCAGATCAGGGAGGGGGGTGCGATGTCTGCGTGCCCAGCAGCCACACTCATCCCCTCCCTGCCCTGTGCTTCCCCTGTTTCCTCTGCCCCAGTTTTCTCAGGGGAAGTGTTCACGATCGGGCTGGGGGCCTGAGAGAAAGCCGTGCTGTGACGTCCAAGGCGTCGTCCTGGGCAGGCTTTGGGCAGCTGGGGTAGTCCCTTGGCCTCCGGATGGCATTGTTTGCAGGAAACGGCCTGGAGAGCTCTGTGCACGTAGGTGGAGCCTAGCATTCTCTCCCCAACCCCTTCCACAGGGGGACCCTGGCCCGGCCAGCATCTGGGACTCCAGGGTTGTTCACACATCCATCCTGAGGGGCTTCTGGGGGCCCCCCGTCCCTGCCCCAGGGGACACGGACAGGCTCAGTGGGCGTTTCCGGGCCCCCACGGGCTCCTGTGGCTCAGGGATGTGAGAGATCAGTGGGAGAGCACAAAGGCTCTGATTTGGGGGCAAGACTGGGGGCTGGGGGATGGCTCTGATTGGAAGGGGGTGGAGGCTGCCCTTGAGGAGAACAGGCTGAGCTGGGCCGCCGGTTTGAAAGGGGGAAGTTTGTGGTCCTCGCCAGGAGTTTGTTTTTATCTGCTGTGTCTCCACCAAGTTGTGGCTCTGCAGGCACGTGGCCAGGTGGGTTGGGGGGTTGACTGTAGCGCCCCCAGGAGCGCACACAGGCCTGGACAGGCCCGCCTCACTGTCTCTAGGGCCCCAGGTGTTCAGTTCCCCCGCTGCGGTGGTGTCTGTGGCCCTGCCTCTGAGAAGTGGAATGGGAGGGCCACTTGGGGGTGGTGGGTGTGGGCCGGGGGTCCAGCTGGTGGGGGGCAGCTCCCAGGCTGGGGGGCTAGTTGTGTCTGCTGCATTTGGCCGTGGAGGGAGGGAGGTTGGGAAGGAGCTGGCTGGACCCCCCACCCTAGGGGTGGGCCAAACCCCGGGGTCTGCAGCGGTCGTCCAGCCCGGCTCTGGTTTTTCCGTGTGTAGTTGCCAGTCGGGTCTTCTGGTCTGATTTCGAGTTCCTCTAATTTTTCTGACGTGGGCTGGGGACAGGCATCTTATTCCCTGGCTCAGAGCTGTGACAGCAGAGCCCTGTGTACACAGACTTCTCTGAAGTGCTGCTGCTGGTTCCATCTTAACCTCCTCCTTTCAACTACATAGTAATTACCTCTGGATTGCAAGAGGAAGTAGGTGAGGTTTTTTTTTTTGTTTTTTTTTTTTTACACTGAAAGCTTTCTATCTGTTCATCCCAGCTCTGGGGAAGCCAGCCAGCCAAGAGGTGTTCCGGACAGCTGCAGGGCCAACCTGTGTCCTTGGGGGTTTACTGGTGGGTCTGAGCGAGCACTCAGGGTGGGCCCAGTCCCCGCAAGGTTGTACCTGGGGAAGTAGCACGTCCCCTGGACGTCTTGGGGCACCAGGAACGCCTCGTCCCAGTGCTGCCCCGGACACCTCAGAGCAGCAGGGTTTCTCCTCACGGTTGTTGTGGGTTTGGGTTGCTGCCCCCCCGCACCCCAGAGGCCTTACTGGGAGGCCTTACCAGGCTGCAGGCTGGGGAGGGAGCTGGCAGCGGGGTGTCATGGCCAGGGGCGTTGGGTGGGTCAGCGTGGGTGGTGCGTGCGGCTTGGGGTCGTGGTCAGTGTCTGGGGTCCAGCTGGGGCTGTCAGGCCCAGTGGGGGCCTTGCTGTCATGATCTAGGCAGGGGGGTGTGCTCGGGAGAGCTCTGGCCGTCGGGTTGGGAATCTTTCTGCCGTGGAGGAAGGGTCCACCGGGCCCAAGGCCTGGTAGGTGTGGAAGGCCCTACCTCGGGCAGCTCCTTGTCTGCCCTTCCCCGTTCGGGAGCTTTGGGGGGCCTGTACTGGGCGATGGCCCAAGTGCCCGTCCTACAGATGAGGAGGTGAGGCCTGAGTGACCTCCAGTAGGAAGACCTGTGCTCCTTGGGGAACCTCTGTGCCCGCTGGTTGCGGCCTGAGCAGGAGGCTGGTGGCGGGAGGACCGGCTCCCTGGGCTCCCCTGGCCCACAGGGGCTGCGAGCACCCGTCTCCTCTCCTGGCCTCAGCCCCTCCCTCCTGCCCCATCGTCCACACGAGCTTCTGGCCCAGGCCAAGCCCATGCCTGCCTTTGTAGTGCGGGGCTCCACGCAGAGGGCCGGTGGGACTCTCCGGGAGAGTGGCTGGTGGCAGCACTTCCTTCTCCAAACCCCATGCGTCCCCTGGTACCTGGCACGGTCCACGGATGTGGGCCCGCCCTGCTGTCACGCAGCCCTTCCTGTGAGTCCCTTTCAGTGAGCGGCAGAAGCCAGGTTGCTCGGGACAGACCGCGGTGCTTAAATTCCAGAGGGCGAACCCCTCCCCTCACTGCGGAGACCCAGCCTGCAGAGCCCGTGCAGAGTGCGTGCGGGGTGCCAGGAGGTCCCAGCAAGTGCAGGTGTCGCGGTGCCTGAGCAGCCCTGGTGCGGGACTGCTCTTCCCTGGTGCTCCCGCCAGCAGCCCGCCCTTTGGAGAACAGAGAACTGCCCGCCGCCCTCCCGCTGCTCGGAGCCTCTCCTGCCGGTGGCGGGCAGGGGCACCCAGGTGCTAGATCTGGTCCCAGGTCATCCTGGGTCATGGTAGGATCGCTATTTAAAGGTAGAAATAGATATACGGTATATGTCACAACTTTACGTCGGTCCGTGATGCACCTCAGTCTTAAAAAGTTGTTCTTGGGGACTTCCCTGGTGGCGCAGTGGTTAAGAATCCACCTGCCAATGTAGGGGACACGGGTTCGAGCCCTGGTCCGGGAAGATCCCACATGCCGTGGAGCAACTAAGCCCGTGCGCCACAACTACTGAGCCTGCGCTCTAGAGCCCGTGAGCCACAACTACTGGAGCCCGCGAGCCTAGAGCCTGTGGAACAAGAGAAGCCACCGCAATGAGAAGCCCGCGCACCGCAGCAAAGACCTAATACAGCCAAAAGTGGAACTTCCGCCCTCCTGAATGAGGGGACAGCCCCGCCTGGTGTGGGGGGCCCGGCCGCTCCCCCGCCAGCCCCCTGCAGGACGTAGGGTTGCAGGGCAGCGTCGCTCATTGTGGGGCCCCCGTGAGCGTTTGCAGTGCTCCCTCACGGCCACGCCTGTCATGGGGGGCTCTGCTCGCTGTGGTTCCAGGGCTTGGCTGGTGGGCACGTGGCAGAGCTCTGCTGGGCGCCCAGTGGGTGACCCAGCCGGGACAGCGGGGCAGCTGGCTGGGGAGTAGGCTGAGATTAAGAATCCCAGGCAGAGAATTCCGGAAAGACCAGGGGCTTTCATGGGGGGACGGTGGGGTGGCGAGGGCTGAGGTTGGGGGAGGTGCCTGGGGACACGTACAGGCTCCCTTCCTCGTTGCTTCTAGAACAGGCCTTAGGTGTCATTTCATGGGGCCACGCTGGGAGACTGGTGTCTTTACAGGAACTTGACCGTGCTGTGTGCCAGGCCGCACCGTCTCGGGGATCACCCACACGGACGGGCTGGCCTTGAAGCCAGCCGCTCACGTAGCTTAACCCGAGCGGGCCGGGGTGGGGGGGACCCAGGTCAGTGCTGATAGCTCCCAGGACCCCTCGTGGCACCCTGTGTGCCTGTCGCCCCACCAGCGCCTGCCTCCACCTTTGCTCTCACACCTGCACGGGGGCAGTTTGGGGAGCTCCCGCCCTGGCCTGGGCCTTCCCTCGGCCTGCTGGCTCTCAGTCATGAGCTGCTTGTTTCCTGAAGCTGCAGCCGTGGGTCTAGCGGGAACCTGTGTGAGGGACTTTTTCTAGACCCAGGTCTCTCCCCTCGGCACTGTGGGCATCGGGGCCGGGTCGTTCTCTAGGGCAGCCCCATCGTGACAGCCGCAAACATCCCAGGCGCTGCCCGGTGTTAGGGCGGCAGGATCAGCCCGGCGAGCGCCCCAGCTGGATATTTCCTGCACCCCGCAGCCTGCGGCGAGCTGCAGCTGAGGGCCCGGTGGGTGCCTGTTTCAGGTGCTCCCTGAGTGCGTCTCTGGGCCTCCACAGGCCCACCTTTGCCCCCAGGAGCTGGAAGTCTGTGGAAGCAGGTGGGGAGGGGACCGGCAGAGGGGAGGCCCAGAGGGATGCGGCTCATGTGGACCGGACGTGGTGGCCGGCCAAGGTCCCCCCATGGGGCAGTGTCTGCCCCCTCACCTCCGGCCGCCCTGCTGCTCGTCCGAGGGTGACCCTCATGCTCCCTCCTGGTTTCGCCCCTGGCCTCCAGGCTGCTGCCCGGGGAGTTGGGGCTTCCTCTGTGGCCAGATGAAGGGGGCAGAGCCGATGAGGAGACCGTCTCCCCTGGACGCTCCACGGCCTTCCCTCCAAAGCGGAGGCTCCAGCACGGCCAGTCCCCACACGCCCCTGCGTAGTGCCGCTCGCCCAGGCTGGCTGCAGGGCGCGCCCGGCGCCCCTCACACCCCAGCCTAGGCTTCCCCGTCTGAAATGGTCACGACAGTACCCAGCTTGCGGGCGGTGCGGAGTATTTTGGAGGCCCAGGTATCTATCAGGGTCCCCAGCCCCGGTCCACAACACAGACAGGGTGTAAGCCGTGTGGATGGTGGACAGTGTGCCGGTACCTGGTTGAAAAGTAGAAAGCAACAGGTGACGCTCCGTTTATGTCATTTCATTTCGTTTTCTGAGGTATGATCATTGAAACGTTAATTGGTATGAGAAGTTGCTGTTGAGGCAGTTTATGTCCTTCCTATTTGGGTATATATTTCATACTCGTGGCTCATCACCATTTGGAAGCTAAGTTTTCATAGGAAACGCTTGATTTTAACAAATATACGGACTTGAGTAGAAAACATCAGTGCCTTTGGGAATGTGAGTCCTGCCAGAGGCTGTCTGCGCTGCTGTCAGGCATGGGCACGTGGAGCTGATAAAAGTGCAGGGCGCCCAGTGAAATTTTAGTTTCAGACAAACCACCGAAAATTGCTTAGTATAAATAGGTCTCAAATAGCACGTTGGACATACTTGTAGTAGAAGTTATTAGTTGCTTATCTAAATTTCCGTGTCGGCTGGGTGCCCTGTGTTTTTATCTACGTCTGGCCACCCCGGGCTGGTGGCAAGCCTACCATCTGGGGCTCAGGGCTGTGTTGGCCTCAGTGGGTTGGGGCCAGTGGCCGGCCTGCGGGGTGTGGAGGGGAACCTTCGCGATGAGGTGGTGGTGCTCCCAGGTGGCTGCAGGCCCCGCCCCGGCCTCCGCATCTGGGGGTGGGCTGGGCATCTGGTGACTCTGATGCAGCCTCTGGGCAGTGGAGGCTGCTCCAGCTCGCGGCCGATCTGGGGGACCAAAGTCGGGGTGCTGCTTGCTCGCTGAGCGGGGCCAGAGGCCAGCAGGGCGGTTCTGGGGTGAGAAGGGAGCTCCCGAGTGTGCCCAGGTGAGCGTGAGCCCGTCCTGGGCCATCGTGGGAACACCTCTGTGCCCCTGGGGCCTTATCCAGGGCTGCTGGGAAGGACCGAGGCCATGAGTCAGCCCTTCCTCCTCTCCCCACCTTCTCGCCGGTGTCTGCGTCTCTTACTTCATGTGGGCACGAACCCCTCGATTCCTCTGAAGGATTTATTGCGTGTCTGTCACAGAAGCTGCTTCAACTGGCGGGAGTGGGAGGCGTGGCTCTGGCAGCTGCATGTGCGTCGGACTTTGATCTGCGCTGGACAAGCCCTGTCCTCTGGGCTGCCTGCCAAGCCCCACGCCCTGTGCCCCCCCAGACAGCTTTGTGGAGATGCCACACACGCCCCTGGTTTTAGCTGAGGTACGACTCCCAGACCATGAAGTTCGCTGGCAAGTACACCTCGGTGGTTTTAGTGTATTCACAAGTTGTGCAGCCGTCACTAGAATCATTTCCAGAACATTCCATCACCCCCAAAAGAACCATGTCCCCATGAGCAGTCACTCCCCAGCCCGTGACAACCACTCACCACTCTCTGTCTGTGGACTGGCCTGTTCTGGACGTTTCCCATCAATGGAGTTGCACCCTGTGTGTCCTTCTGTGTCTGGCTTCTCTCACTGAGCATCGTGGTCTCATGGTCCATCCACGTGGTAGCGAGTGTCAGGGCTTCACCCCTTTTCGTGGCTGAGTCATGTTCCTGTGTGTGGAGGGACCACATTATTTATTCACTCCTCAGTTGATGGACATCTGGGTCGTGTGTACCTCTTGGCCATCATGAGTCATGCTGCTGTGGATGTGCGGACACAGGTCTGCGTGGACGTGTTCTCAGTTGCCCCAGGTGGACACGGAGTAGGTCGAGTGGTGACTGCATGTTTAACTTTTGAGGACCCGCTGCTTGTTTTCCATGGCGGCTGCACCACCTTCTGCCCCACCTGCCATGGGTGAGGGTCCCGTTTGTCCACGTCCCCACCAACTTCCTTTCCAGATGCTGTGTCCTGGTCTCTCCCAGCATCTCTCCTGTCCTGGGTTGGGGTCTGTCCTTTGTGGTGGTGTCTTTGTCTCCTCAGAGCCTGGGAACCCTGGCCGGCTTTTGGAAGACCGTTCTCCCACTGCCCTGCACTTTCCAGAATGCCAGCCCTTTGGAGCATGTGGGCGCTGGGGCTGGTCCTGCCCTTTGACGTCACAGACAACGGGCTGGTCCATGGACTTCGGTCCTGGTGCCCTTGCCTGCTCTCCTCTGAGCAGGCGCATCCGGTGCCTGGAGTGACCGGCAGGCCCCACAGGGCCAGGTGGCCCCCCCAGTTGTGATACCACAAAACCACTGTCCTCTCGTTGGTGTTTTCAGTAGCAAAAGCCACACGCACATTGAGGAGAATGGACGTTACGACGAAGCGTGGAAATGTCTTGAGAACTTGTTCAGAATCTAGGAGGTGGGCACCAGCCACGCGTCGGTGAAGTCCTTCCAGACCGCTGAACAACACGGGCGTGATTGTAAGCGGGTCCAGCCACACGCTGTGGACGGCCCCCCTCGGGATTGGCTGCAGGTTTCCTCCGTGTCGGGGAGAGAGACTGCCTCAGGCTGCGCCAAGGGAAACGAAGCCCTCCTCCCCGGGAGGTAGTGCTCGTGTCCCCGAGGCCCGGGCCTCCCGCTGCTGCAGCCTGTGGGCCTCAGACGAGCTCCCGGTGCACCAGGTCTGGGTGGGGGGGTGGGGAGGGAGGACCGCGGAGGCTCCAGCCTGGATGCAGGAGCCCGGCCCATTGGGCAGGCACTGGGCCTCCTTCCCAGAGGCAGCTGCCTCGTGCTGCCCCCGGCCCTGAGGGGAGGGGCGGGTCTTTGTCCCAGACGCCTCACCCGGTGGGGGGCTGGCCGGGTGGGCCAGTGGATGTGGTTTTCTGGCGAGTTTGAAGGTGCTCTGGGCGCCCCTTAATGTCCTCCCTCGTGTGTCTCTCCGGCCCCTGCGTCTGCGTGTCCCCCCACCCCCCGCAACCCGCCTTCCGCGCCCAGCCGGGGCTCCGCATGAGGCGCCGTGCTGAGAACCCTCTTCCCCACCCTTTTCCCCCCTGCTCCTGAGCTCAGGAAAGTTTGCACGTGCTCGCCGGGGCGGGGAAGGCACAGAGGAGCCCCTGGGCTGCAGTGTGGCTTCCTTGCTGTGGGAGCGCGGAGGCCGCTTCTGCGGGCCCTCACGTGCCTCTCCCAGCACCTGGCCTGAGAGCCCAGGTTTCCATCGTTTCCATCGGCGCACGTGTCCCCGCCCCATGTTCTGGCCCGCAGAGGCCTTCGCGTTTCCTCCCTGCTCTGCCCCTTGTGCTCTCAGACCCCTTTCAGCGAGTAGCAGCCGCCGTGTTCCCCCCTGGGACCTGCTGTGTCCCTGGGGAGCGCGTTGGGTGGACGGGCTGCTGTCGATGGCAGTGAGCGCCGTGGTGCTCTTCGAGGTGCTGGGTGGGTGACATTGGAGTGAGGCCCGGAGTGGGTGCTGGGCGGGTACTGGGGGAGCTGCAAGAGGAGGTGGAGGTTGTTTTTTAAATAGACTTTATTTTTAAAAATTATTTATTTATTTATTTTTGGCTGTGTTGGGCCTTAGTTGTGGCACGTGGGATCTTTCGTTGCGGTGCGGGCTTCTCTCTAGTTGTGGCGCATGGGCTCCAGAGCGTGTGGGCTCAGTAGTTGTGGTGGGCAGGCTTAGTTGCCCCGCGGCATGTGGGATCTTAGTTCCCCGACCAGGGATCGAACCCGTGTCCCCTGCATCGGAAGGCAGACTCTTACCCACTGGACCGCCAGGGACGTCCCTAAATAAACTTTGTTTTAGAACAGTTTTAGATTTACAGAGAGCCTGTGAATCAGTTCAGAGGGTCCCCGTGTGCCCACGACCAGCCCCTCGGCGCCGCCTGTGTCCCAGCTGATGGGCCTGTGTTCATACGTTGTCCTCAGCCAGAGTCCACGCTGCCCCACGTCCTCTCTGCCCCAGGCCCCCGGGCTGTGCCGGTGTCGCCCGCTCTCCTGGGGTGGGGGGCATGGCCGTCTCCCTGTCTCTGTCTCTTCTCCTCACAGGGCACCCGTCACAGCTTCAGGCCCACCCTCATTTGCAAATAAGGTCACAGTCCCAGACTCCAGGGGTGGGACATGTCTTTGGGGGACACAGCTCAGCCCCCTCCTGGGACCGATGCGGGGCTGCAGCGCAGGCACAACTGATCTGAGCGCCCAGGACGAGGGGTCACGCGGGGCCCGTCATGTGGGCTGGGGTGCTGCTGCCCCTCCACGGGCGGCCAGCTCACCGCAAAGGTGTGGACAAGGCCTTGGCAGGGGGGCTGCAGGGAGAGGCCCGCCTTCGCGGTGATGGAAGGTTCCAGATCTGCTCGTCCAGGACGGTGTGCGGCAGCCCTGGCGGTGCTGAGCTCCTGGCACGTGCCTGGTGCCACCGAGCGCGCTTCTGTGTGTTTGCCTTCTGTTAGTGGGTGGCCCGTGTGCTGGGGCAGGACGGTCAGTTACGCCCGTGCGGCCGGCCCGGCCCTGTCTCTGCGCCTCCAGTTGTCTTGTGTTCTACCTGGCATCAGGTGGAACCCACCTGGCGGGTTTGGATGCCCGCCGTCCCCGTGATCAGATGCCTTCTGTGTCCCTCCCCGATCCCCTCCTGTCCTCCTTTTAGCTCTGTGTTGGGGGACTTTTAAACGTGCGCAGACGTAGGGAGAACAGTCCAGTGAGCCCGTGGCCCCGTGGCCCCGTGGCCCGGGCCCACCCGTTCCCAGCATTGTGAGCGACGCAGCACCTCAGCTTGTCCCAGGTGCCGTGTCCAGGGGTCACTGCCGAGCGCTCCTCCGGTAGGTTCTCGAGTCACCCCTGCGCAGAAGCGCCCGGTGACTTCTGGGCTGAGGCTGCGGGGTCTGTCGTGAGAACGTTTCAAGTCTGTGGAGAGGTTTGGAGGAAAGCGCTCTCAGTTCTCCCGTCCTCCTGGGCTCGTCTGTGACTTGGCTGCACCTGTGCATCTCTGCCCACACCTGCTCTCCATGACCCCGAGCCTGCGGCTGCCCCCGAGCGTGAGGTCTGGCCCCCTTCCACACCTTTCTCCATGGGGCGCAGGGTCTGGGCAGCAGCCCTGCGCCTCCTCTCGGGGCCGCGGGCTGGCTTGTGCCGCACACGGACTTTTCCTCGTGGTCGCTAAGAAGGTGACGCCGGGCCGCGGCCTCAGCGTGCTCCAGCGTTGCCGGTGGCGGTTACCTGCAGCCTCCGCCAGGTGGGGTGCCCCTTCCTCTCCCGTCTACTCAGGGTTGTGTTCCATTGTCTGTATGGGTCAGTGTGTTGTGACCCATTTCTGCCTAATTCATTTAGGTGTCGACCTCGTCCCGGGGGCTGGTCACTGTTTTAGGGCCACTTCCTAACTCTGTGCTGTAACTCCACGTTGCGGTGACCTCAAGCTTCTAGGCTGCGGCCCCAGGGCCGGCACGTCTCCAGGGTCCGGGTCCCTCTTGGGGAGCGGTGCATAGGCACCAAGACCTGACGCTCGGGGTGCTCACGGCTGCTGGGGCGCCAACCCCGGCTCTGGGTGACCCTGGGGAGGAGGCCCTCCCTACACGTGTCACCAAGACCCCGTGGGACGGAAACGGGCTCAGCCTGATGGAGGGACACGCGTGTCCGGAGATGCCTCAAGGGGGCCGCAGCCGCGATCCCACCAGAGTCCCGGCGTTTTCCAGGCGGCACCCACCAGGGCCTGCCGTGTGCGGTGGAGCCGGGCAGCCTCCGAGAGGCCGCCCCCAGGAGGGAAGCTGCCCACCTCTGCCCCAGACTGGCCCTGCCTCTGGGCCAGGGCTGTGCCCGTGATGTCGGCCAGGGACTGTGACATCACTGGGTGGAGGCGCTCAGAGAAGGGGGTTCCTGGGGCCTCCGCGAGGGGGACCTGGCCCGGGCCCTGACGAGATGGAGGACCCCCCAAGGAACATGACAGGTAACTCACCTGAGCTGGAAGGCAGGCCAGGGGCCGCCTGGGGACTGGCCTGGGGCGGCGAGGGGGGTGGGTCGGGGCTCAGCGGGGCCTGTGGGATTTAAGTTGGCCATGAGGCTCTGAGCAGAGCCCACACCCCTGTAGGGCCTTCCCTGCGTGGGAGGAGAGTCCAGGTGCCCCTGGGAGGACCTGAGGGCCATGTTGGTTGGGTCGAGACTGGCTTTGTTTTAGGGTCGGGTCAAGGACTGGGTACCCCCCCCACCCATGATGAGTTTTAGCTTCGGCGCATGCATCAGGGCTGGCATCACACACACCTGCCTCCTGGTCCCCCAGGTGTGCCGGGGGGGGGGGCACCTGCAGACTCCCAGGCTCCTGGCAACGTTTGGCTCTGGTTTTAGCCCTGTGTCCACTCTGTTATCCCTGCTCCCCCCAGGTCAGCGGGGGACTCGCTCTTGCCGTCCCCCGTGAGGTCAGGAGGGCACCCAGGATAACCGTCGTGTGGATGGTGGGGCGACCTCTCCGTGCATGCTGGCGGTGGCTGCTCTCGTTCGTGGGGTGAACGGGGCTGGCGTCCTGTCCCTGGGAGGCTCAGGGTCTAGGACTCCTCAGCCGCCTCCCCGCGGTGGCCACACGCCTGCTCAGCTGCTGTGGGCCCGGCCGGGTGAGCTGCGGTGGGGCCTCTGGCATCGCGTGTGGGCTGGGGGCCAGGGTGGGGAGTACACACACCAGGGTCTCTGGTTTTGCCCCTGGCTGCCCGCCGGGAGCCCCGTGGACGTCGGGGCGTGGGGGCCAACACGGTGCGTCTACCGCCGCAGCCCCTGTCCACGCGGGCTGTGCCCAGGCTTGTGGCTCACACAGAGCCCCTTCCCTGCTGTGCCCGGTCACGCCCGTCTCTGCACGGCGCCTCCTGGATCCTTGGCCCGCCGGCTGCCGCAGGTGTGCTCGCGAACGTGCCTCTCTGCACGGGCTGGAGGGCCCCCTGGTGGACCGTGTGAGCGGGAGAGCAGGCCTGCCGCTGGGGGTGTGGCTGGGAGCCCACTGCTGCCTGAGCCCTGGGCGCGGAGTAAGCGCTCACCTAACACCAGCCATCCCAGGAGGCGGCAGAGAAGGGTCTGGCAGAGGAGAAGGGTCTGCCGAGGGGAGTGTCGCCGGACCCTGAGTCTTGCGTCCTGCAGGGGCTGGGAGTGAGCACCTGGGGGTAGGGGTGCTTCCGAACAAGCCCGAGGGGGCGTGTCTCGTGGCTTTGTGGCCGTCAGAGGTTCCGTAGGTTCGGAAGGGTTTGCACCTGGGAACGTGAAGGCAGGCGGAGGTGAAGGCCGTGCCTCTGTGGATCTCCGGCTGGGGCCGAGAACAAGTCCTACATGGCCTGAAAGAGGGGGTCGCAGCCCGGAAAGGAGGCCTGCTAGCGAGCCAGGTGCCAGCGGCTGGGCCGGGGCTCCCAGGCAGGTGGGCTTGGAGTACAGAGGAGTGGGGCCCTGGGAGGGGTTGCTTGTGTGTGCTGTGGGGCTGGGCGGTGTCGGGGCCCCCTTCCCCATAAAAGCTGCTTGCACAAAGCAGGACCCAGACCTGAATCCTTGCCCGCGGGGGTGCGTGGGTCACGGTGGCGGGACGCGGGACTGCGAGGCGCCCGCCCGCCCACCCCGCACTGGCGCGGCGCGCCCAGTCGTCCTGGCCTCATCTGCGTGGAGACCACCCTCAGAGGCTCCCGAAGAACCTCCGCGCTCGTCCCCTCCCGCTTGTGTGTGCGTCCCCCTGAGCTCACGGCCCCATGGTGGCCTGCTGCTGGTGTCCGCCTGCCCCGCACCCTGGCTGCTTCTGCCGCTTGCAGGCGGGAGTGCCTGGGGCGTCCTCGGGGAGTGGAGCCGAGGAGCTGGGAGAACGCAGGGGTCACCTTTTAATCTTTGAAATTCCCATGGGTTTTACATCCGCCTCTGGTGTGCCTGCGTGTGTGTGCACAGGCCCGTGTGTTGTTGTTTTTTTTTTTTTTTTGATTTATTTTTGGCTGCATTGGGCTTTTTCTAGCTGTGGCGAACGGGGGCTACTCTTCATTGTGGTGTGCAGGCTTCTCACTGCGGTGGCTTCTCTTGTTGTGGAGCACGGGCTCTAGGCGCACAGGCTTCAGTAGTTGCGGTGCGTGGGCTCAGTAGTTGTGGTGGGCTCCAGAGCACAGGCTCAGTAGTTGTGGCTCACGGGCTTATTTGCTCCACGGCACGTGGGATCTTCCCGGACCAGGGCTCGAACCCATTTCCCCTGCATTGGAAGGAGGATTCTTAACCACTGTGCCACCAGGGAAGTCCCCAGGCATGTGTTTTTAATTTCTTTCTGACAGGAAAGAAAATCCGGCTGGAAAACACCCTTAAGTGTCCATCAGCAGGGTGGCCTGTAGATTTTGGTGTTCCCTCTCTATGGAATCCGGGAGGATTTCAGAGGAATGAGGGTAGCGTGTCCAGGCGTGTGGTCCGGGAACAAGGTGCCCAGGGAGTACAGGGTACGGGCTCGCTGCGTGTGTACAGGTCTCGAAACAGCAGACGTAGGGGGCCGGGCACCAGGGGCTGTGGCTTCAGTTTTCTGCAGGAATCCCACGCTGGCTGGTTCCCATCTCAGGGAGTGTTTGCCCCCTGCCTGGTCCTGCTCCATCTGGCCTCTCGGCAGCTCCAGAAGTGAGTCGTGTGCACAGTCTCCTGTGTGGTCAGGCGTCCGGCCGCTCCGAGCCTGGCTCCACCTGGTCCCTGTGTGCACCTCCCCCGCTGCTAGGTGCCTTTTCCACAGGCACCCGTGAGATGAGTGCGTGTCCGGCGCTGGCACGGGCGCTGGGGGCGACGTGTGCCCGGAGATGAAGCGGGACCCCCACGTCCCTGGCAGCTGTCCCAAAGCCAGGCGGCAGCAATGCCGGGGGATGCGGAGGGTGTGGGCGGGCGCGGGAGGGGGGCAGCTCCTCCGGCAATTAAAATAGAGCTTCCACCTGACCCAGCAGTTGCAGCCTACGTCCGAGCCGGGAGACAGCACTCGCCTCCTGGGGGCTGCACACAAACGCCCCGGCCGCACGGTTCACTGCAGCCCGAAGGCGGGCACAGCCTAGGTGTCCTCCCGTGGTTGAGCGTGCCCTCCACACATAGCAGCATCCCTCCGCCACGAGAAGGACAGAAGCCCTGACACTCGTGGATGGACCCTGAGGACACGATGCTCAGAGAGAGAAGCCAGACAGAGAAGGACCCACGGTGTGTGATTCCACTGATGGGAACCGTCCAGAACAGGCAGATCCACAGACACAGAGAGTGGGTTCCTGGTTGTCCGGGGCTGGGGAGGGGGGGAGGAGGTGACTGCTGATGGGGACGGGGCTTCTTGTTGGGGTGATGGAATGTGCTGGAATTTGAGGTGATTGTAGCACAACTCTGCAAGCATAAGCCGTGGTTCAGTAAGAACCGTTGAACTGTCCACTTTATTTATTTTGGCCATGCCGCGCGGCATGTGGGATCTACTTCCCTGACCAGGGATCTAACCCAGAGCCCCTGCATTGGGAGCGTGGAGTCTTAGCCACTGGACCAGCGGGGAGGTCCCACTATTTCCTTTGTTGTTAATGTAGTTATTTCCTTGTAAGTTTGTAACAGCTGTTCCCAGTCAACTCCCAAATTCCTGATGGTGAACAGCTGTCCCCCCGCCCGCCCCCCACAGGGAACTAACTGCTTACAGGTGGGGAGCGGCCTGGCCCGTGGGTTGGAAGCCCTGAGACGCCGAGGGTGTGGGGAGCGGCCTGCTCTGTCCAGGGCCCGGCTCCTTGGCCGCGCCCCTCCCTGCCTGCCCTTGGGCCTGCAGTGCCCCCGTGGCGTCCCCTCGGCTCAGGTCCGTCTCCTGCGAGTGCAGCCGGTGAAGGTGGAGACAGACGGGTGGCCGCACGAGCAGGGGCACCGCTTGGCCAGCGACCAGTGTGTCGTCCACAGGCGCGGACAGCGCTGGTCTCGGGCGGGGGCGTGCTGCTGGCGGTAGGGGCTGTGCGCACGTGGCCCCGGGCCGGCCCCTTGCTCGGGTGGCGCGGCTGCGGTACCGGGGTGTCAGCTGGCGGGAACCCCAGGCAGCGGTGGAGCTGGGCGCGCAGCTCTTGTTGGGGTCGGATTGTCCACACACACCGTCCATGTGGTTGGGAAGCTGCCGGCCTTAAACGGTGAGGTTTGTCCTGCAGCCTGGGCCCCTGCCTGTCTGGGCATCTCCCGGGCTCCCGGGCTCTGGCCGCTCCGGCCCTGCACGCCCCCCCCAGGCAGCGATGACCTGCGTGGGTGCCGAGCACGGACTGGCGTGTGCACGCGTGTGTGAGCTTCCCCCCACCCCATCCTGCCGGCTGTGGGCCTGCCTCTGGGCACATGGCCAGAGGTCCCCTCATTCGGGCCTGTCCTCGGCCTGCGACTCTTGGCACCTGTGCCGTCGGTGACATGGTGGCTGGCTGGCCCTTGGTGGTAGGTGGGGACGCTGGGGGCCATGTGGGCGGCCAGTTGGGGGCTCGGGCACCCACGGGGGTGGGAGGCGACCCCCTCATCGCCCCCCCAGGGCACCGGGCCTCAGTGCTGGTCCTGCCACAGCCTGCCAGGGGCCCCCCGGGTGCCTTCATGGGCTGTGGATGAGCTGCAGCTGGGCCGCCTACCTGGCGTGAAGAGCCAACGACCGTGGGCAGGGCCCTCACCTGGCCTCACCTCCCCTCACCCCTCCTCACCCCTGCAGACGTTCAGGGGGGCGTGGCCTCCACCAGGTGTCAGCCCCTGAGTGCCTGGTGGGGAGGGGAGCACAGGTGTGAGCCTCGCAGTGGCCACTCTGGGCCGGGGGGAGCTTGGGCAGGCAGAGGGCATGGGGAGGCGTTATAGGAGCAGGTTAGTGTTTTCTTTCGAAAGCGATTCTGTGGCTTTGGCGTGAGAGTTGGCCAGAGGAGACAGGAGGAGGCGAGGGCCTGTAGGAGGGCGCTGCGCTGTGGGAGGCCCTGTGACCCTCGCTGAGAGGAGGGGGCGGCTTGAGAGGCTCGGCCAGCTGGCAGGGGAGAGCCCCGTCCGTCTGAGCTGCAGGGTGACTAGTCTACACGGGGGTGGGAGGAGGGAGAAGCCGGCACCACAGACAGACCTTGGGGGTGTATCGCCACCCCCCAGCTCGGGTGGCCAGCCCCTCCCTGTAACCCGGAGGGCTATCGGGGTGCCCGCCGTTCCCTCCACAGCCCAGCTTTCTGCTGGAGAGGCCAGGCCGGACTCGCCTTGGGGGCACGTGTCCAGCCAGCCCCGTCAGGCTCAGAGCCCATCTGCCTGCCCTCGGGGCCCTCGCAGCCCCTCCTGCCTGCTCACTCTCCCGCAGCAGCAGCCGGTCACCCACCTGACCACAGGGTCACGGGCTCCTGGAACGAGGCCCGGGGACGTTGATGTCACCTGGATATTGGGCAGGGGTGGGGTGGGGGAGAGGCAGCTTGGAGGCCCTCCGGGTCTGTGGCAGGGGCCTGTCTCCTAGCCTCGGGCACTTTCTGCTCTGCACCTCTCCTCTTCCGAGGAGCAGTGCTGGGGCCTCTGTTGCTCAACTAGGCGTCCTCTCCCAGCACAGCCGTCCTCTAGCCTGGGGTGGGCTGGCAGGTGGCACGTGGAATTCTCGGAGGCCCGGGCCTCCCTCCCCTCTGCCCCCAGAAGGTCACAGGTTGCACGAGCTTCCCTCCCCTCTGCCCCCAGAAGGTCACAGGTCGCACCTGCATGTCAGAGATCTTTCCAGAACACGGTCCCGCCACCACTTAACGCCCAGTCCCGGGTCCCCGGCCAGGCTGTGCTCTGGGCCCCGGGGGGCGTGGCGGGCGGGCGGGCGGGTGGGTGCATTGCGGACTTCTAACCCGCGCCTCTGTTTCTCCTGCAGCTGAGAGCCACGAGATTTGAGCCCCCAGGACCTGTCAGCAGCATGTGTCCTCCCCCCATGCGTGACCCCGAGGCCACCAAGATGAGCGCTGCGGCCGGGCCCTCGCAAGCGCCCGTGTCTCACTAGCAGGAGCCCGCTGGGCGCCATGGGGTGCTAGCCCCGAAGAGCCACCGCGACCGCAGGTCTCCGTGGAGCCGGGATTTGCACGGCAGCAGAGTCACCGTGGAGAGGCCAGGGTACCACAAACTTATGGATTTTGACAAGAAAGGAGGGAAAGGGGAGTCGGAGGAGGGCCGGAGAATGTCCAAGGCCGCCGGCCGGAGCAGCCACGGCGTCCGGAGCTCGGGGACCAGCTCGGGGGTCCTGATGGTGGGCCCCAACTTCCGGGTCGGGAAGAAGATAGGCTGTGGCAACTTCGGGGAGCTCCGGCTAGGTGAGCCCCGCTCGTTCACTTCCGGGGACGCGGGGGCGGGGGTGGTCGTGAGGGCTGGGGATGCAGGTAAGCGCTTGTGGGTTTCTGTCCCCCGCCCCCGGAGGAGGCTCTGCAGAGGGCTGGACCCCGACAGCTGTGGGCCGGTTGTGCCGGGGGCTCCAGGCCCACAGAGCTCGGGAGGATGGCGACGCGGAGCTGGGGGTCCAGGGGCATCTCCTGCACAGCACTTAGTGGTTGGAGCTTAGTGGTGGGCGACCCCCAGCCCCCGTCTAGTGGTCCGTGTCTGTCGGCTGGTGTTGCTGGTGTCTGACACGCCCAGCGGCCCCGCAAGGCTGGGAGGAGAGGCCCGTCCTGAGCCTGAACCTTGGCCGTGCCAGAGGCGCTGGGATGGGGCTCAGCAGCGGATCCTCACTGCCCTGGGCTCTGGGTTTCTGGGCCAGTGGGCTGTCAGCAGCGGGGGCCCAAACTGCTCGTGGGAAGGGTGGAGGCGTGGGAGAGACGGGCGCCCTCCCCAGAGTGCGGGGCCCCGCGTGCCCAGCCCGACCTGCGCCGCACGGTGGCCGACTCCTCAGCTTCCCCTGACGGGGCTTCCGCGACCCAGCCCTGCTGCCCCATTAGCGTGTGCACGTATGTGTGCGCACACGCACACGCACGTCCCCCGGCCCAGTCCTGTCCTACAGCCTGGGGGTGCCCCTTGCGGCTTTGGGGACCCAGATGGCTGTGCTGGGTTCTGGCCTTGGCATTGGGAGCCGCAGCCTAAACAGCACAGGTCTGGGTAAACAGATGGTGGAGCATGCGCTGGGGACTGCGGGGGTAGCGGCTTTTGGCTTAAACGCTTTTTAAGAATCAAGGTTTGGTTGTTGCTCCCTACCTCAGTATGCGAAACCCGCGGTACAGAGGGCTGACTGTATCGGTGGTGCTGTGCGGCTTTATGTCAGGGGCTGGAGCAGCTGCAGATTTCGGTATCCTCTGGGGCTCCTGGAAGCCGAGGGGCAACTGTGTTCTTTCCTGCCAGGCTCCTCCTGCTCAGTGCATGTGGTTTTCTGGGCCTGCAGTTAGTCTCTGTTTGTTACTCTGCCCATTTGTATGACTGCACCCCGTTTTGTTCGTGCGTTCTCCTGCTCAGGGACATTTGACTGTGCCCAGATTTGGGGTGTTGTGAATAAAATTGCCCTGAGCACCCTTCTTCAAGTCTCGTGCACGAGTGTTTTCATCAAAGTGCTGGGTCACGTGTGCTTATGAGAAACTGCCAGGCTGGTTTCCAAAGCAGTCGTACCACTTTAAACTCCCGCGGGCAGCGTGTGAAGGTTCTCAGTATCCCACATCCTCATCAACACTTGGAGTTGTCAGGCTTTTCCATTTGGAGCGTGCTAGCGGGTGTGAAGTGGTGCCTCACCGTGGACTTTATTTGCATTTCCCTGATGACTACTGTTGACCACTGTTCTCCTATATATAGTATGTCTTGTCTTGTGCCTGTTTCAAAGATTTTCTTTTTATCTCTGGGTTCAGATTTTGATTCGGCCTTAATTTAGGTGTGGTTTTCTTTCTGTTTATCCTGCTTTGGGTTCATTGCGCTTCTAAGATATGTATATTAACACTCTTTTCTTAAATTTGGAAAAACTTTGCCATCATTACCTCAAATGTTCTTTCTGCCTCTGTTTCGTCTCTCATTCTCATACTCCAGTCACACATTAGGAGTGTTTGATGCTGTCCCACAGGTCCCTCAGTTTCCTCTCAGTTGTTTTTTTTTTTTTTTTAATTTTTAAAAACATTTTATTATAGAAAACAATAAAAACAATAAAATACTCTGGTCCTTTCTCTCTCTCTTCTCCTTCTGGGACCCCTATAAGGCGAATGTTGTTGCGTTTAATGTTGTCCCAGAGGTCTCTTAGGCTGTCTTCATTTCTTTTCATTCTTTTTTCTTTAGTCTGTTCCGCAGCAGTGAATTCCACCATTCTGTCTTCCAGGTCACTTATCTGTTCTTCTGCCTCAGTTATTCTGCTATTGATTCCTTCTAGTGTAGTTTTCATTTCAGTTATTGTATTGTTCATCTCTGTTTGTTTGTTCTTTAATTCTTCTCGGTCTTTGTTAAACATTTCTTGCATCTTCTCGATCTTTGCCTCCATTCTTATTCCGAGGTCCTGGATCATCTTCACTATCATTATTCTGAATTCTTTTTCTGGAAGGTTGCCTATCTCCACTTCATTAAGTTGTTTTTCTGGGGTTTTATCTTGTTCCTTCATCTGGTACGTAGCCCTCTGCCTTTTCATCTTGTCTATCTTTCTGTGAATGTGGTTTTTGTTCCACAGGCTGCAGGATTGTAGTTCTTCTTGCTTCTGCTGTCTGCCCTCTGGTGGTTGAGGCTATCTAAGAGGCTTGATGGGAGGCTCTGGTGGTGGGTAGAGCTGACTGTTGCTGTGGTGGTCAGAGCTCAGTAAAACTTTAATCCACTTGACTGTTGATGGGTGGGGCTGGGTTCCCTCCCTGTTGGTTGTTTTGCCTGAGGCAACCCAACACTGGAGCCTACCTGGGCTCTTTGGTGGGGCTAATGACAGACTCTGGGAGGGCTCACGCCAAGGAGTACTTCCCAGAACTTCTGCTGCCAATGTCCTTGTCCCCACGGTGAAACAGAGCCACCCCCCGCCTCTGCTGGAGACCTTCCAACACTAGCAGGTAGGTCTGGTTCAGTCTCCCCCGGGGTCACTGCTCCTTCCCCTGGGTCCCGATGCGCACACTATTTTGTGTGCGCCCTCCAAGAGTGGGGTCTCTGTTTCCCCCAGTCCTGTCGAAGTCCTGCAATCAATTCCCACTAGGCTTCAAAGTCTGATTCTCTATGAATTCCTCCTCCCGTTGCCGGACCCCCAGGTTGGGAAGCCTGACGTGGGGCTCAGAACCTTCACTCCAGTGGGTGGACTTCTGTGGTCCCTCTCAGTTTTTTTTTTCAGTCTCTTTTCTTTCTTCAGCCTGGATAGTTTTTATTGCCTTATTGTAAGCTCACCCTTGTTTTTTTCTGCAGCGTCCAATATATTATTTGATACATCCACTGAATTTTTCATTTGATAACACGGTATTTTTCATTTCCATTTGATTTCCTTATTCTGTTGAGATTTCCCATCTGCTTGTTCATTTTGCCCATCTTTTCCTTAAAATCCTCGAACATACTTGGAATAGCTTTTAAAAAAAATATATTTATTTATTTTACTTATTTATTTTTGGCTGCATTGGGTCTTAGTTGTGGTGCGCGGGATCTTTGTTGCAGTGCACAGGCTTCTCTCTAGTTGTGGCATGCAGGCTCCAGAGCGCATGGGCTCTGTAGTTGTGGCGCATGGGCTGTCTAGTTAAGGCGTGTGGGATTAGTTGCCTCGCGGCGTGTGGGATCTTAGTTCCCTGACCAGGGATCGAACCCGCATCCCCTGCATTGGAAGGCAGATTCTTAACCACTGGACCACCAGGGAAGTCCCAGCTTTTTTTAAATTGAGGTATAGTTGATTTACAATGTTGTATTAATTTCTGCTGTACAGCAGAGTGATTCAGTTATACATATATTCTTTTTTAAATATTCTTTTTCATATTGGTTTATCATAGGATACTGAATGTAGTTCTCTGTGCGATACAGTAGGACCTTGTTGTATCTGCTGACGTCTTAGCTAACATCTGCTAACCCCAATCTCCCACTCCATCCCTCCCCCAACCCCTCCTCCTTGGCAACCACCAGTCTGTCCTGTATGTCTGTGATTCTGTTTCATAGATAGACTCCACATATAGGTGCTATCATATGGTGTTTGTCTTTCTCTTTCTGACTTGCTTCACTTAATATGATAATCTCTAGGTCAATCCATGTTGCCACAAATGGTATTATTTCATTCTTTTTATGGCTGAGTAGTATTCCAGTGTGTGTGTGTGTGTTTGTGTGTGTGTGTGTGTGTGTGTGTGTGTGTGTGTGTGTGTGTACACCACATCTTTTTTCTCCATTCCTCTGTTGATGGACATTTAGGTTGTTTCCATGTCTTGACTGTTGTAAATAATGCTGCTAATGAACACGGGTTCATGTATCTTTTTGGATTAGAGATTTGTCTGGATATGTGCCCAGGAGTGGGATTGCTGGATCATATGGTAATTCTCTTTTTAGTTTTCTGAGGAACCTCCATACTGTCTTCCACAGTGGCTGCACCAATTTACATTCCCACCAACAGTGCAGGAGCGTTCCCTTTTGCAGTAGCTGTTTTAAATGCAGTGTCTGTGGTGCCTTTGATGCTGTTTTTCCTTCTTGCAGTGCTGTTCCTTTTTTCACATGTCTAGTGATGTTTTATTGTGTGTTGGACAATGTGGGTGCCACACATGAGGTCTGGATCATGCTTCATCCTGGTGACTCATCTTGACCCCATCAGGGACTGTTTTTCAGCTTTGATAGGGTGGGTGGTGAGCAGGCATTACTCAAGGGCTGGAGTTGCCCCCTCCCAGTGTGTGGGCTTTCCGGGTTCTCAGCCAAATGTCCGGGGAGTTCAGGGCGGCCTCCGTGCTCTGGATGGTGGAGGCTCCAGCGTCTTCCTGCCCTGTGCAGCCCCGGCATCTGCCTTCTGCTCCTGGCCCCCCGGAGGCGTTCTCTGTCAGGCCTTGCAGACTCTCCCACTTTTCACACCTGCTGCTGAGCTGGCTGTTGGTGAGGCTCAGAGCCTGGAGCACCGAGGTCCCTGGGAAACTGTAAATCCAGACTTCAGACGCCCGCGTGCACGTGCGCACACACACGCTCACCTTAAACTCAGCTGGACTCCGGGACTTTGGCTTCCCCACGTGCACAGTCAAAACAGGAGGTTTCTTGACCAAGACACAGAATAAGATGACCAATTACCAGAAAGGATCAGTTAGACATCATCAAAGTTTAAATATCCAAAAATGTTGTTAAGAGCACGAGTAGGGGGACTTCCCTGGTGGCACAGTGGTTAAGAATCCGCCTGCCAATGCAGGGGACACGGGTTCAAGCCCTGGTCCGGGAAGATCCCACATGCCACGGAGAAACTAAGCCCGTGCGCCACAACTACTGAGCCTGCATGCCACAACTACTGAAGCCCGCGTGTCTAGAACCCGAGCTCCGCAACAAGAGAAGCCACTGCAGTGAGAAGCCTGGGCACTGCAACGAAGAGTAGCCCCCGCTCACTGCAACTAGAGAAGGCCCGCACACAGCAACGAAGACCCAAAGCAGTCAAAAATAAGTAAAATTAAATTAAAAAAAAAAAAAGCGTGAGTAGGCGAGCCACAGACTGGGAGGTGCTATTTGCTGAGCACCATTGGACAAAGTGCTGGTACCCAGGACGCAGGAGAAGACAACAGCTTGGTCAGTAATAAAAAAACAGGTGCTGCGATTAAAACTGGGCAAGAGATCTGAACAGACACCTCCCAGAAGCAGACGGATAAGCGGCTGGGGGGCGTGGAGGGCGCCTCGCCTTGTTGGCCCCGGACAGGACTTCTGCTCCGTGTGCAGCACAAGCCAGCAAACCTGCCCGAGAAGTGACCCGACCCTCGCGGGAAGGCCCGTGCGCAGCGTTCAGTAACGGACACTGGAGACGGGCCAGGTGTGTCCGTGCTGCGACGGACGTGCCCGGGCAGGAAGCCAGAGCGAGCCGCGTCATGCGTGTGCAGGGAACCCCAAGGAGCAGGGAGCATGTGCGGTGGTTCCGCCTCTCGGGAGGTGAGGTGGCGGTGACGCGCTCTGTCCTCACGGGATCGGGGTGGCACAGGAGCACGCATTTGCCAGAGCTCATCAGATGCTGTGCGTTTCCCAGGTAAATGCCTCCTCCCAAGGGAAAGCCAAGCACTAAGTACAAATCGAAGTTGATCTGCAGGCTGCAGTGTTTAGGGGGCAGGGTACTGAGGTCTGCAACTTCCAGATGCGTCTGAAAATGAGAAGAACAGGTGAGAGCTGCGCGGCCGTGCAGCAGAACAGAGCGACCGCGAACCGTGTGACCCAGGCAGCCGGGGCGTGGGGCTCCCTGCACACAGCCCTTCCCGCTTTTCTGAATGTGTGAAACTTCATAATAAAATGTTGAGGGGACGCACAAGAGGCATGCCTGTTATTTAATGAAAATGAGAACGAGGACTAGATGGGCGCTTTCTTTCTCTGCCGCTGGGTGCCTTTTACTCGTAGTAACTGAGGGAGTGGAATCTGCAGGAGGGGCCCCTGTGGGCACCCCCTCCGCACGGTGGCAGTGAACGGAGCAGAGGAAGAAAGCTGGGAGAGGAAGAAACACAGCTGTGACCTGTCTCGGAAGGCTTGATTGTCCACGTGCGGAGGCCAGAGTAGTCTTTCAGTAAACAATTAGAAAGGAATGAGTTTAGTAAGGCTGCTGCATATACCAACACAGATCAACTGTATTTCTCTGTTGGAGCAACGATTGGAAGATAAAAATTTAAGAATAGTCCCGATCGTGTAAGAGCACCAAAACCCATCAGGTGCCTCCAGAATAAATCTAACAAAGGCTGCACACTCTCTCTACACTGAGCACTAAGAACATCGCTGAGAGAAGTTAACTCTGGAGACGTGGACGGGATGGTTTTCTGCAGACTCGGGGCCACCCCTGCAGGTGTCTGGGGACCAGCTGACTCTATAGACTGGGATGGAAACCAAGGCCCTGGAGGAGCTGAGGCTGAGCTGAAGACTCTAGGCCAGGCACCACAGTGATGAGACACCCGGGATGGGCAGGGACCCGGGGGACTGACTGACAGGCCTGCGGGCCCCCGACCTCGGCTCGTGGGGTCGTACACACCGGTGTCTTGGCCACCCGTGGGTGGGGCGGAACGGCCTGGTGCAGCTGTCTCCCAGATCGTCCCACTGCAGTGGGATGGAGAGGAGGCTGAGGCCTCTCCCCACACTGGATCCTCTCAGAAATAAGATGCAGCAGCACGGCGCTTCGGGCGTGAGGTCGCCTGGAGGGGCAGCGCACCGTGGGGCTGAGTCGGGGCTGAGGACCTGGAAAGGTGGGAGGGGCGGAGAGGGTGGAGCGGTGTACGCAGCGCTCACTGTGCGTGCAGACGGCGCCCAGGGGCTGGGGCCACACTCTCTGGGGCTCAGCCAGTGGTAGGAACTGTAGCAGGTGAAAAGCTGAGCTCCGCTGGGTTCTGGAGCTTGTGTTTTGCAGTTTCGTGAGGTTGAGCGCCGTGGCTTGTTCTCCGTGGGCACCTGGAGGTCCAGGTGGGCCAGCGATGGGCCGCGGGAGACGTCCTGCCCCAGGCATGTCTGTCTAAGCTGAGGACGCAGGTTACACTCCCTCCTGATGGGTTCCTGGCCGGGGCCCCTGCTTCACAGCGAGGGGGCGGGGCTTGTCCATTGGACGTGTACAGCTCAAGGCCGGAGTTCCTGGCGTTAAGGAATGGGGGGGGTCCCTAGAGGCCGGAGCGGTGAGCGCAGGTCAGGCGGCGGGGGGGCCTCACAGAGCGTCTGGGGACGGTGGGGAGGGTGTGTGGGAGGGGTGTGATGTCTCCTCCAGGTTCCCTGCGGCTGGAGCTGAAGAAAGGCCTTGGGGTCACCAGGACTCTTTGTTGTGTTTTCACTTTTTTAGATGGGAGAAGTTGGAGCGCGTTGGCGTGCTGGCGGGAAGGATCCCGCAGAGGACTTGGGAGCAGCCCCGAGTGGGCGGAGGCAGGGTTGGCCTGGGGGGCGGTGCTGGAGGAGAGGGCAGGACGGCAGGGAGGGGGCCCAGGAGATGAGGGTGCGGGGGCAGATGGGGGTTCCCACGGCTGGTGGGAGTACCTTGCGAGCCCGGGAGGGATGGGCCCATCCTTTTCCCTTCCAGGTCCGGGAGGGATGGGCCACGCTCAAGGAGGGCTGCCGTGGAACAGGAGGTGCCCCTTGGAGGGGTGGGTCGTGAGCGGTCTCCTGTGTGCTGGGGGTCCTGCCGACCTGACGTGCCTCTCCTCCCACAGGAAAGAATCTCTATACAAATGAATACGTAGCTATCAAATTGGTGAGTCCGGGCCCTGCCCCCTGCCCCCAGTCCCCAGCCCGGGCCGGGCCGGCCCCTTGCCGGCCCCCAGCAGAGGCTGTCCCCACGGGCCGGGAGGAGGGCAGGACCGCACCCTGAGTGACATCCATGCGTCCCCTCGTTCCTCCCAGGAGCCCATCAAGTCCCGGGCGCCACAGCTGCACCTGGAGTACCGCTTCTACAAGCAGCTCAGCGCCGCAGGTACCCCGGGGCCGGGTGTGGGAGCGCGGGGGGAGCCCGCCCGGGCGTCGCGTGAGTCTGTGTGTCCTCCGCCCGCAGAGGGCGTCCCTCAGGTCTACTACTTCGGCCCGTGCGGGAAGTACAATGCCATGGTGCTGGAGCTGCTCGGACCCAGCCTGGAGGACCTGTTCGACTTGTGCGACCGCACGTTCACGCTCAAGACGGTGCTCATGATCGCCATCCAGCTGGTGCGGGCCGTGGGAGGGCGAGGGGGCCGGGCGCTGTGGGGCGGCAGAGGGAAGGTGGGCAGGGCGGAGGGAGCCCGCTGAGGCCCGCCCGCCGCCCGCAGATCACGCGCATGGAGTACGTGCACACCAAGAGCCTCATCTACCGCGACGTGAAGCCCGAGAACTTCCTGGTGGGGCGGCCGGGCACCAAGCGGCAGCACTCCATCCACATCATCGACTTCGGCCTGGCCAAGGAGTACATCGACCCCGAGACCAAGAAGCACATCCCGTACCGCGAGCACAAGAGCCTGACGGGCACGGCGCGCTACATGAGCATCAACACGCACCTGGGCAAGGGTGAGCGGCGCGCGGGGTGGGCGGGGGGGCGCGAGGGCCGCGCTGACCTGCCGTCCCCCCCGCAGAGCAGAGCCGCCGTGATGACCTGGAGGCGCTGGGCCACATGTTCATGTACTTCCTGCGCGGCAGCCTGCCCTGGCAGGGGCTCAAGGTGGGCGCGCCGGGGCCGGGGCGGGGCTGGGGGCCTCCCGCAGGCGGCGCCTCGGTGCCGACCGCGCTCTCCCTGCAGGCCGACACGCTCAAGGAGCGCTACCAGAAGATCGGGGACACCAAGCGGGCCACGCCCATCGAGGTGCTCTGTGAGAGCTTCCCAGGTGAGGGTCTGCCCCCCGGCCCCCGCGCTCCCCGCAGACCCCCTGCCCAGTGCCGCCCGCCCCCGCTCCTCCACGCCCCCCAGCCCTGTCGCTGTCCGCAGAGGAGATGGCCACGTACCTTCGCTACGTGCGGCGCCTGGACTTCTTTGAGAAGCCAGACTACGACTACCTGCGCAAGCTCTTCACCGACCTCTTTGACCGCAGCGGCTTCGTGTTCGACTACGAGTACGACTGGGCCGGGAAGCCCCTGGTACGTGGCGGGGGAGGGCTGGCGCTGGAGGGGCCCCTGACGCGTGGGGGCAGCTGGCAAGGACCCTGAAGCCCCTGTGCTCGGGGGCGGGGGTGGCTGGCACGTGACGAGGGGGCGGGGGGTAGCTGCCGGGCCTCAGCCGCATCCTGCCCCCTTGCAGCCCACGCCCATCGGCACGGTCCACACCGACCTGCCCTCGCAGCCTCAGGTTCGGGAAAAAGCCCTGCTATACAGCAAAAACCAGGTGAGGGGCCGGCCGAGGACCCCAGCAGCGTGGGGGGGGCCAAGCAGGGCCTACAGGACTCCCCTGCCCCTCTTGCCCGCAGGCACTGAACTCCACGAACGGGGAGCTGAACGCCGATGACCCCACCGCTGGCCACTCCAGCGCCCCCATCACGGCCCCCGCGGAGGTGGAGGTGGCCGACGACGCCAAGTACGGCTCCCGCGGTCGCGGGGGGCTGGGACTCCCTGGGCCCCCCCTGGGCCCCCCCTCGTGCCTGTTTCCCCCATCCCCTTCTCCTCCAGCCTGCACCCCCTTTCGCAGCCTGCGCCGCCTCCTAGCCTGTGCCCGCCCCTTCCAGGTGCTGCTGTTTCTTCAAGAGGAGGAAGAGAAAATCTCTGCAGCGACACAAGTGACCCCGGGGCAGTGGCCTCTGAAGCCTCCCGCTGCAGCCCCTCGGGGCCCGCTTGTCCACGGCCGCGTGGCCACCGCCGGACGCAGACTGCAGGCCCGGCAGAGCTGCCGGCCCCCGCGTGGGGTCACTTCCTTCACGTAAGACTTTGGCCGAGATTTCTACACCTGTGTCTAGTCCTCCCCTCCGAGAGCATTAACTATTTAAAACAAGGAAGAGAGAAAACCACAGCGGCCGCCCTGCCTTGTGCCCCTGCGCGTCTGCTGAGTGAGTAGCGTGGCCGCCTCCGTCCAGCCCGCCGCTCACCCGTTAGTGTCATAAAGTGCAGCTTGTCTCCCTCGATCCAAAGGCCGTTTTCTCGAGGGGGCGCTGCGGGGCGTTGCTGCCAGGGGTGAGCCCGCCCTGGGCCTCCCAGACCAAAGGGGAAGGCGGGATGGGAGCGGCCCCCAACCAAAATGCTGCACCAAAGCCTAGGCCGGCGGGCGCGGCCCGCGGGGGTCCTGCGCACCTGCTCGTGGAGCCGCCGGCCTGGAACTCGGGGTGGCTACCGCGTGGCCCGTGGGCGGCGCGTGCCCGCAGGCTCCTTGTGTCGCTCTGCGCTGCCGGCCGAGCCGTGGAGACAAGCGCCTTAAAGCCCATCCGAGCCCCGCAGGTGCGTGCGGAGCGGGCAGCCCGTCAATGCGGCCCCCGTGGTCCCCTGGGGCCCGCGTGCTGAGGGCAGGGCAACTGGGGGCGCCCCGCGTGTGCGTCTAGGTCTTGCTTTACAAAAAGTGTACAGAAATGGCAATTCCGTTTCTCTGATGCTTCCTGGAAGCCATAGAACTTAGGGGCTTTTTTAAAAAAATAAAGGAAAATGAAACCAATTCCAAGCGTGGTGTCCAGTCTTTCCAAGGGGCTTGGCTGAGGCAAGCAGCAGCTCAGATAGCCAAGTCCCTGGGAAGGGACAGGCTAGGAGGCAGGACAACTTGGGGAAGGAGCCAGGGAGTGGCAGCCCCCTTGCTCAGGAGAAATGAACGGTCGGAAACAAGGTAACAGAACTGAAGTGAATGTGAGAACCGAGTTTGGGACTTCCCTGGTGGCGCAGTGGTTAAGAATCCGCCTGCCAATGCAGGGGGACACAGGTTCGAGCCCTGGCCCAGGAAGATCCCACATGCTACGGAGCAACTAAGCCCGCGTGCCACAACTACTGAGCCTGTGCGTCTGGAACCTGTGCCCTGCAACAAGAGGAGCCACCGCAGTGAGAAGCCTGCACACCGCAATGAAGACCCAACGCAGCCAAGAAAAAAAAAAAAAAGAACCAGGTTTGGTCTACTTGGCGCTGGTGGAAAAAAGAGCCATTGAAGTAAATCACAGTGAGAACAGCAGACACGGGAGCTAAAGGACAGGCTCCTTGCCTTTGTCTGCACAAGTCCATCTGAAACCCTAACCCTAAGCCTTCCCTTCCAGGAGCGAAAAGGTACCAGCTATATGTGAATGGTTAGGTCTTGAGTGAACCCAGCAGCACAAAGTGGGAAGCCCTGTGACGGCGTCACAGTCACTGTGGATGCGGCTGAGGAAAAATGACCTTGGTGGCTACGGACTGATTGTTTGTGTCCCCCAGCATTCAAATGGTGCTGCCAGACCCTCAGTGGGGGCAGTGTTAGGAGGCATGGGGCCTTCATGATGGGACTAGGGTCCTTGTAAGGAGAGGAAGAGAGACCAGAGCTCTCTGTGCCGGGTGAGGATGCAGCGGGAAGGTGGCCGTCTGCAGGCCGGGACGCGGGCCCTCACCAGGAACCAGCCACACCGATCTCGGACTCCAGCCTCCAGGAGAGTGAGGAATACCATCTGTGGTTTCAGCCTGTGTTGTTCTGTTACGGCAGCATCAGCTAAGAAAGCACAACAGCAGCAGTTCTTGAAACAGTTTCACAAGGATTCCAGGTAGTTGAAAACGATGGTAGCCCACCGTCTGTCCCAAACAACACAGAACCACTGGGAGGAATGCCTGCTGTGTGCAGCGTCCTGCCCGCACTTCCAAAGTAAGTAACACCACCAACTCCCCCGTGGGAGCCTGGCCTCCCGCCCACCCCTGCCTCTCTGCCGGGCCGTGTGGGAGCATCAGCAGGGGGCAGCCAGCCAGGTGGGCAGAAGCCAAAAGGCAGAGGTTCAGAGCACAACCTGAACATGTCCCGTGCCCCAGCCAGGAACCCCAGCCTCCCCAGGAGAGAGCATGAGGTCGGAGAAGGGCAAGACTGTCCCAACGGCGTCGGAAGATACGAAA
The DNA here is from genome assembly GCF_028023285.1 of Balaenoptera ricei. Classification (NCBI taxonomy): domain Eukaryota; kingdom Metazoa; phylum Chordata; class Mammalia; order Artiodactyla; family Balaenopteridae; genus Balaenoptera; species Balaenoptera ricei. Next base: position 180,973,187 of record NC_082641.1, read on the forward strand.
CCATCTTGGATCAGAAATTCAAGAACGAGGGACGGACACAGACAAAAACCAGACTTGGAAATGGCTGATCCAATTCTGGAAGGAAATGAAAGAACAAATGATTTTAGAAACGAAGGATAAACTGTAAGGTGCCCGAGGCTCCAGGGAAGATCTGAGAAAAGGCCTGGGAAGCAGAACAAGACGGTGAAGAGTTGACGCAGTTGCTGACGCAGGAGATGGTGGCCGAGTGAGTGTCGGTCTCAGAGTCTGAAGGAGATCAGAGCGGGTATTTAAAGCTGTTGCTGGGAGTTCCCTGGTGGTCTAGTGGTTAGGACTCCGCACTTTCACTGCTGTGGCCGGAGCTCAGTCCCTGGTCGGGGAACCGAGATCCTGCCAGCCACGCAGCGCAGCCAAAAAATAAAAAATAAAGCTGCTGCTGAAGGGGACTTTCCAGGTAGAGCCCGGAATCTCCACCATGACTGTGGGAGACAGTCACCCACAAGGCACATCCTCACAAGGATGTGGGACGACCTTGCGAGGACGTGCAAGGGGACGGCCGTGATTGGGGCCTGCAGGCAGAGAGGTAGAATCACGCACCGAGGCCCGAGAACTCGGCAGCTCAGCCTTTTCAGAAGCTGGTGGAACGAGCCTGAGCTGAGGCTTCCACGTGCTGCCAGGGTATCCCTCCAGCACCGAGGCCTCGGAAGGCCAGTGCTGCCCGGCCCGGGATGGATGGGTAGAGGCCACCTCTGTGTTGTGGGGAGGTGGAAATGGCGCAGCTGGGAGAGCAGGCGGAGAGGAGGCCAGGCCAGCCCTCTGGCGGTGACAGAGCCAGAGGGGTCAGCTCACGTGGCGGTTTTCGTTATAAACGGAATGAACGCAGAAGAGAGGGGCACCTGTGTGATGTTGGCCTATTCCCACTTACCCCCACTTGTGCTATTTTTGCCATTTTTTTTACTTCTGACATATAAGCCCGCAATTCCCTGTCGTTGTATACGGTCAAGTCTTTCAAATACATTTTTAAAATAAATTAATTTATTTTATTTATTTTATTTTCGGCTGCATTGGGTCTTCGTTGCTGTGCGCGGGCTCTCTCTAGTTGTGGCTCGCGAGCCCTAGAGTGCAGGCTCAGTAGTTGTGGCGCACGGGCTAAGTTGCTCCGCGGCACGTGGGATCTTCCCGGACCGGGGCTCGAACCCGTGTCCCCTGCATTGGCAGGTGGATTCTTAACCACTGCGCTACCAGGGAAGCCCCTCAAATACATTCTTAAAAAGAGTTTTGTATGTTCACCCACGTGGTCACGCTTCCCACTGCTCTTTGTTTCATCTGCTGACCCACCAGAGGTTCCATCTGAGATCCTTTCCTTTCGGCCTGAAGAGCTCCCTTTAATATGTCTTGTGGTGCGGGTTTACTGGCAACAAATTCTCCCAGCTTTTAGTGGCCTAAAAATATCTTTATTTCGCCTACATTAGCAGAACGTATTTTCAGTGGGAATGGGATTCTGCGTTGGCAGGTGGTTTGGGATTGACTTTCTTGCCTCAGCATTTTAGAGATGCTGTTCTGTTGTTCCTGACGAGAGGTGAGCTGGCACTGTTAACCCCTTCAAAGGAATGTGTCTTTTGTCTGGCTGCTTTTTTTTTTAAATTTATTTTTGGCTTTGTTGGGTCTTTGTTGCTCTGCGCGGGCTTTCTCTACTTGCGGCGAGCGGGGGCTACTCTGTTGCGGTGCACGGGCTTCTCGTTGCAGTGGCTTCTCTTGTTGCGGAGCACGGGCTCTAGGTGCACAGGTTTCAGTAGTTGTGTGTGGGCTCAGTAGTTGTGGCTCACGGGCTCAGTTGCTCCGCGTCATGTGGGATCTTCTCGGACCAGGGCTCGAACCAGTGTCCCCTGCATTGGCAGGCGGATTCTTAACCACTTCGCTGCCAGGGAAGCCCTGCTTTTTATATTTTGAAGTTATTTGACTCTGATGGGTGTTTTTGTTTGTTTGTTTGTTTTTTTAAAGTATAGTTGATTTACAATGTTGTGTTAATTTCGGGTATATAGCAAAGTGATCAAATTTTATATATATATATGTATATATATATGTGTGTGTGTATTCTTTTTCAGATTGTTTTCCATTATAGTTTGTTACAAGATATTGAATATAGTTCTCAGGGCTATACAGTAGGTTCTTGTTGTTTATTATATGTATAGTAGTGTGTTTCTGTTAATCCCGAACTCCTAATTTATCCCTTCCTCCCATCCTCTTTGGTAACTTTTAACTTTGTTTTCTGTGTCTGTGAGTCTGTTTCTGTTTTGTAAATATGTTAATTTGTATTATTTTTTATATTCCACATAAAAGTGATATCATATGGTATTTGTCTTTGACTTACTTTACTTAGTATGATAATCTCTAGGTCCATCCATGTTGCGGCAAATGGCATTATTTCATTCTTTTTTATGGCTGAGTAGTATTCCATGTATATATGTACCACATCTTCTTTATCCATTCCTCTGTCGATGGACATTTAGGTTGCTTCCGTGTCTTGGCTATTGTAAATAGTCCTGCTATGAACACTGGGGTGCGTGTATCTTTTCGAATTAGAGTTTTGTCTGGATATATGCCCAGTAGTGGGATTGCTGGATCATATGGTAGTTCTATTTTTAGTTTTCTGAGGAACCTCCATACTGTTCTCCGTAGTGGCTGTATCAAATTACATTCCCACCAACAGTGTAGGAGGGTTCCCTTTTCTCCACACCCTCTCCAGCATTTATTATTTGTAGACTTTTTAATGATGGCCATTCTGACTGGTGTGAGGTGATTCCTCATTGTAGTTTTGATTTGTGATATATGTTTCTATACATATATATGTATATAAATAGATATATGTGTATTTATACTGTATGCAGATTAGGAACGATCCTGAACTGAATGATATTGTGGTTATAATATACCAGAAAAAAATGTATATATCATATTTTCTTTGTCTATTCATCCATCAGGGGACACTTAGGTTGTTTCCATGTCTTGGCTATTGTGAATAATGCTGCCGTGAACATGGGGGGTGCATATATCTCTTCAAGATACCTGATTTCATTTCCTTTGGATATATATCCAGAAGTGGGACTGCTGAATCATATGGGAATTCTATTTTGAATTGTTTGCAGAACCGTCATGCTGTTTTCCATTGTGGCTGTATCTATATATGATTTCTGTAGTGAATCTGTTCTTTTTCTAGTTTTATTTTTAACCATCTAAAGTTATGGTCTGCCGCAACAGTATCCTAACCAGAAACTGAACCCCTTTTATTATCTCTTTCATGTCTGTAGGATCTGTAGTGGTGTCCCCCTTCTCATTTTTTTTTAAAGGGAACTTTATATTTATTTATTTATTTATTTATTTATTTATTTATCGCTGCGTTGGGTCTTTGTTGCTGCGCGCGGGCTTTCTTTAGTTGCAGCGAGCGGGGGCTGCTCTTCATTGCAGTATGTGGGCTTCTCATTGCGGTGGCTTCTCTTGTTGTGGAGCACGGGCTCTAGGGCACACAGGCTTCAGTAGTTGTGGCAGGAGGGCTCAGTAGTTGTGGCGCATGGGCTTAGTTGCTCTGCGGCACGTGGGATCTTCCCGGACCAGGGCTCGAACCCGTGTCCCCTGCAGTGGCAGGTGGATTCTTAACCACTGCACCACGAGGGAAGCCCCCGCTTCTCATGTTTGGTGTTAGTCATGTGTTTTCTCTTTAAAAACAAACATACAGAAACGTTTGCTATTGTTTTATCAAAGGACCAAAGGTTTCTTTGTATTTCATTCGTTTTCTGCTTCATTTTTGGCCTCATTATTTTGTTATTTCTCCTGTTTCGGGTTGAACTTGCTGTTAATTCTCTAGTGTCTTAAGATGAAACCTGAGACCATGGATTTTAAACCTCTCTTCTTGGGAATACCCTGGCGGTGCAGTGGTTAGGACTTGGCGCTTTCACTGAGGGACCCAGGTTAAATCCCTGGTCAGGGAACTAAGATCCTGCAAGCTGTGTGGTGCAGCCAAAAAATTAATGATAATAAATAAGTAAAATAAACCTTTTTTCTTTTCCAACCTATGCATAAAGTATAAGTGTTCCCCTCAGTTCTGCTTTAGCAGGATCTTCAAATTTTGGTGTATTATAAGCACCATCATTCAGTTCAAAGTAGTTCTTAATTTCCATATGGTTTCTATTTTAGCCTATGTTTATGTCAAGGAGTTAATTACCAAACATTTGGGGATTTCTTGTTGTTATCCTATGATTGATTCTAGTTTGATTCCATTTTAGCCAGAGAACATGCTCTGCAGGAGATAAATTATTCTTAAACCTGCATTACGGTACAGAATATTACCTATTGTGGTCATTGTTTCCTGTGCACTTGATAAGAACCTGTGTTCTGCAGTTGCTGGGAGTAGTGTTCTGTGTATGTCCACTAGGCAAGTCTGCTGTTAGTGTTGTTCAGATCTAAATGATCCTTCCTGATTTCTTCCGTCATTTATAGAGAGCTGTGTGATGGTGTCCATCTCCAACTATGAATATAGATTTGGCTATTTTTCAATTTTTTCCTGTCAATTCTTTTTTTTAATATATTTTTTAAAATATTGGGGCTTCCCTGGTGGTGCAGTGGTTGAGAGTCTGCCTGCCAATGCAGGGGACACGGGTTCGAGCCCTGGTCTGGGAGGATCCCACATGCCACGGAGCAACTAAGCCCGTGAGCCACAGCTACTGAGCCTGCGCGTCTGGAGCCTGTGCTCCACAACAAGAGAGGCCGCGATAGTGAGAGGCCCGCGCACCGCGATGAAGAGCGGCCCCCACTTGCCGCAACTGGAGAAAGCCCTCGCACAGAAACGAAGACCCAACACAGCCAAAAATAAATAAATTTAAAAAAATAAATAAATAAAATAAAAACCTACCCAGATTCTCAGCCTTCACCATGGTGTTTAGGCCTGATTTCATTTAAAAAAAAAAAAAAAAAATTTATTTATTTATTTGGCTGCACCGGGTCTTAGTTGCAGCACACGGGATCTTTAGTTGTGGCATGCAGGATCTAGACCAGGGATTGAACCCGGGCCCACTGCATTGGGAGCGTGGAGTCATTTTTTTAAAAATTTTTAAAATTTTTAAAATTTTTTAAATTTTTTAAATTTTTTAAATTTTTTAAAATTATTATTATTATTTTTTAAATTTTATTTATTTTTGGCTGCATTGGGTCTTCGTTGCATGGAGTCTTCTTCATTCTTCCTCTTCCCCTCCGCTGGGACTACACTGACAGACGTCAGGCCCTTTGACTGTGTCCCCTGTCCCTTATGGTCTGTTTCATTTTCCCATTCTTATTACTTTTTACTTTTCTTCACCTTGGACATTTCTTATTGCCCTATCTTCTGTTGTATCCAGTCTACTGTTGCTCCTAGCCGCCAATATTTTCATTACAGATACTGTATTTTTCAGTGCTAGACTGTCAAATATAGATATGTTCCAACTCTTGAATTTTGTTATTTTTTCTTATTTATTCATTTAATTTTTTTTTACATTGGAGTATAGTTAATTTACAATGTTGTGTTTTAGGTGTACAGCAAAATGACTCAGTTAGTTATACATGTATCTATTCTTTTCCCACTTAGGTTATTACAGACTACTGATTAGAGTTCCTTGTGCTATACAGTAGGTCCTTGTTGGTTATCTGTTTTATGTCTAGTAGTGTGTATATGTTAATCCCAACCTCCTAATTTATCCCTCCCCCCACCTTTCCCCTTTGGTAACCATAAGTTTGTTTTCTAAGTCTGTGAGTCTGTTTCTGTTTTGTAAATAAGTTCATTTGTATCATTTTTTAGATTCCACATATAAGTGATATCATATGATATTAGTCTTTTCTGTCTGACTTCACTTAGTATGAGAATCTCTCGGTCCATCCATGTTGCTGCAAATGGCATTATTTCATTCTTTTTTATGGCTGAGTAGTATTCCATTGTATGTATGAACTGCATCTTCTTTATGCATTCATCTGTCAGTGGACATTTAGGTTGCTTCTATGTCTTGCCTATTGTGAATAGTGCTGCTATGAACACTGGGGTGCATGTATCTTTTTGAATTATGGTTTTTCTCTGGATATATGGCCAGGTGTGGGATTGCTGGATCACATGGTAGCTCTTTTTTTAGTTGTTTTAGGAACCTCCATACTGTTCTCCATAGTGGCTGCACCAATTTTCATTCCCACTAACAGTGGAGGAGGGTTCCCTTTTCTCTACACCCTCCCCAGCATTTATTGTTTGTAGACGTTTTTTTAATTAATTAATTTTATTTTTGGCTGCGTTGGGTCTTCATTGCTGTGTGCGGGCTTTTTCTCTAGTTACAGTGAGTGGGGGCTACTCTTCGGTGCGGTGTGCAGGCTTCTTACTGCAGTGGCTTCTCTTGTCACGGAGTATGGGCTCTAGGCGCATGGGCTTCACTAGTTGTGGCACGTGGGCTCAGTAGTTGTGGCTCGTGGGCCCTAGAGCGCAGGCTCAGTAGTTGTGGCTTGCGGGCTGTAGAGTGCAGGCTCAGTAGTTGTGGTGCACAGGCTTCGTTGCTCCGCGGCATGTGGGATCTTCCCGGGCCAGGGTTCAAACCCGTGTGCCCTGCATTGGCAGGCGGATTCTTAACCACTGCGCCACCAGGGAAGTCCCTGTTTGTAGACTTTTTGATGATGGCTATTCTGACTGATGTGAGGTGATACCTCGTATTATAGTTTTGATTTGCATTTCTCTAGCAGCTAGTGATGTTGAGCATCTTTTCACGTGCTTTTTGACCATCTGTATGTCTTCTCTGGAGAAATGGCAATTTAGATCTTCTGCCCATTTTTCGATTGGGTTTTTTGGTTTTTTTGATATTGAGCTGCATGAGCTGTTTGTATATGTTGGAGATTAATCCCTTGTAGGTCGCATCGTTTGCAAATGTTTTTTCCCATTTCTTAGGTTGTCTTTTTGTTTTGTTTATGGTTTCCTTTGCAGTTCAAAAGCTTTTAAGTTTAGTTAGGTCCCATTTGTTTATTTTTGTTTTTATTTTCATTACTCTAGGAGGTGAATCCAAAAAGACATTGCTGCATCCAAAAAGACATTGCTACAATTTATGTCAAAGAGTGTTCTGCTTGTTGAAATTATTATTACATCTATTTTGTCCATTTTTCTACTGTCTTGAATATATGAATTCTCTGATGACTCCAATTTCTTTTATTTTTTTTGAAGTATAGTTGATTTACTGTGTTCTGTTAGTTTCAGGTATACAGCGAAGTGATCCAGTTACCTATATATCTGTTCTTCTTCAGATTCTTTTCCACTATAGGTTATTACAGGATATTGAATATAGTTTCCTGTGTTATAAGTAGGTCCTTGTTGTTTATTTTAGACATAGTAGTGTGTGTATGTTAATCCCATACTCCCAATTTATCCCTCCCCCCCCACCTTTCCCCTTTGGTAACTAAGTTTGTTTTCTATGTTTGTGAGTCTGTTTTGTACATATGTTCATTTGTATTATTTTTTAGATTCCATATATAGTGGATATCATATGATATTTGTCTTTCTCTTTCTGACTTTGTATGATAATCTCTAGGTCCATCGATGTTGCTGCAAATGGCATTATTTCATTCTTTTTTTATGGCTGATTAGTATTCCATTTTATATATGTAGCACTTTTTTTTTTTTATTGGCTGTGCCTCACAGCTTGTGAAATATATTTTTTTAAATTTTATTTATTTATTTATTTATTTTTGGCTGCATTGGGTCTTCAGTGCTGTGCACGGGCTTTCTCTAGTTGCGGTGAGCGGGGGCTACTCTTCGTTGTGGTGCACGGGCTTCTCATTGCGGTGGCTTCTCTTGTTGCGGAGCACGGGCTCTAGGTGCATGGGCTTCAGTAGTTGTGGCACGCAGGCTCAGTAGTTGTGGCTCACAGGCTCTAGAGCGCAGACTCAGTAGCTGTGGCGCACGGGCTTAGTTGTTCCGCGTCATGTGGGATCTTCCCGGACCAGGGCTCGAACCCCTGTCCCCTGCATTGGCAGGCGGATTCTTAACCACTGCGCCACCAGGGAAGTCCGTATGTAGCACTTCTTTATCCACTCACCTGTCGATGGACATTTAGGTTGTTTCCATGTCTTGGCTATTGTCAACAGTGCTGCTATGAGCATAGGGGTTACATGTACCTTTTTTTTTTTGACGTGGACCATTTTTAATGTCTTTATTGAATTTGTTACAATATTGCTTCTGTTTTATGTTTTGGTTTTTTGGTCTGAGGCATGTGGGATCTTAGCTCCCCAACCAGGGATTGAACCCGCACTCCCTACACTGGAAGGCGAAGTCTTAACCACTGGACCACCAGGAAAGTCCCTGCATGTACCTTTTTGAATTATGCTTTTGTCCAAATATATGCCCAGGAGTGGGATTGCTAGGTCATATGGTAGTTCTATTTTTAGTTTTTTAAGGAACCTCCATACTGTTCTCCATAATGGCCGTACCAATTTACATTCCCACCAACAGTGCAGGAGGGTTCCCTTTTCTCCACACCCTCTCCAGCATTTATTGTTTGTAGACTTTTTGATGATGGCCATTCTGACTGGTGTGAGGTGGTATCTCATTGTAGTTTTGATTTGCATTTCTGTAATAATTGGTGATGATGAGCATCTTTTCATGTGCCTGTTGGCCATCTGTATCTTTGGAGAAATGGCTGTTTAGATCTTCTGCCCAATTTTTGATTGACTTGTGGGTTTTGTTTGTTTTTTTGTTTTTAATATTTATTGATTTGGCTGCACCGGGTGTTTGTTGTGGCACGTGGGATCTTTTTTTTTTTTTTTTTTTTAGTTGGTGGCATGCAGGATCCTGTAGCTGTGGCATGCGGAATCTAGTTCCCTGACTGGGGATCGAACTCAGACCCTCTGCCTTGGGAGTGCAGAGTCTTAACCACTGGACCACCAGGGAAGTCCCGGGTTGTTTTTTGGATATTGAGCCTGCATGAGCTGTTTGTGTATTTTGGAAATTAATCACTTGTAGGTCACATTGTTTACAAATATTTTCTCCCAGTCCGTAGGTTGTCCTTTCATTTTGTTTATGGTTTCTTTTGCTGTGCTAAAGCTTTTAAGTTTAATTAGTTCCCATTTGTTTATTTTTGCTTTTGTTTCCATTACTCTAGGAGGTGGATCCTAAAAGATACTGCTGTGATTCATGTCAAAGAGTGTTCTGTGTATGTTTTCCTGTAGGGATTTTATAGTATCTGATCTTATATTGAGGTGTTTAATCCATTTTGAGTTTATTTTGTATATGATGTTAGAGAATGTTCTAATTTCATTCTTTTAGATTCAGCTGTCCAGTGTTCCCAGCACCACTTAGTGAAGAGACTGTCTTTTCTCCACTGTATACCCTTGTCTCATAGATTGACAGTGAGTGCATGGGTTTATTTCTGGGCTCTCTATGCTGTTCCAGTGCTCTATATGTGTGTTTTTGTGCCAGTACCATACTGTTTTGATGACTGTAGCTTTGTAATACAGTCTGAAGTCATGGCGTGTGTTCTGACTTCAGCTCTTTTCTTATTTCTCAAGATTGTTCTGGCTATTTGGGATTGTGTTTCCATATGAATTAAAAAAATTTTTTGTTCTAGTTCTGTGAAAAATGCCATTGGTAATTTGATAGAGATTGCATTGAATCTGTAGATTGCCTTGGGTAGTATGGTCATTTTAACAATATTGATTTTTCCAATCTAGGAACATGGTATATCTTTCCATATGTTTGTGTCATCTTCATTTTCTTTCATCAGCATCTCATAGTTTTCTGCGTACAGGTCTTTTGCCTCAGGTAGGTTTATTCTTAAGTATTTTACTTTTTTTGAGCAATGGTACATGGGTTTCCATAATTTTTCTTATATTTCATTGTTAGTGTATAGAAATGCAACAGATTGCTGTATATTAATTTTGTATCCTGCGACTTTACCAAATTCATTGGTGAACTCTAGTAGTTTTCTGGTAGCGTTTTGAGGATTTTCTGTGTATAATATCATGTCATCTGCAAATAGTGACAATTTTCCTTCTTTTCCAATTTGGATCCCTTTTATTTCTTCTTTGATTGCTGTAGCTAGGACTTCCAAAACTATATTGAATAAAAGTAAGAGTGGGAGTCCTTGTCTTGTTCCTGATCTTAGAGGAATTGCTTTCAGCTTTTCACCCATGAGTATGATGTTAGCTGTGCATTTGTCTTATATGGCCTTTATTATGTTGAGGTATGTGATAACTCCAATTTCTGAAGTACATGTGGATTGGTTTCCATTTTCTCTCTTGCTTTGTAATTTTTGAGTTGCTGTAGGACATTGTCATGACAGCTGGTAGAGGCTCATACTGTCATCTTTCTCCAGAAGGTGAGTTGCATGTTCCTTTTGGCAGGTCACTGTGACCCTACATAGCTACACGTCTTGGGAGTGGGACCCAGGTGTCTCGGGGGCTATTCTGACAACCCCACCATCTTGTTGCCAAGCTTTACTCCTACTCATGCCCACCCGCCATGGGTGCCCCAGCTGTGCCCTCATCTGACACCATCTGTCATCCTGTCCTGAGGTGGCAGCCCTGAACTGCAGTGGCCCCCAGGACAGACTGCTCTGGGGGCTACAGTGGAAGGCCTGGCCCCCCACCCTGTGGATCCCTCAGCTGGGGTCTGCCTGCAGTGTGGCTGGTCTCAGGAGGTGACACAGCCTGAGGGCCAGAGTGGGTCTCGGCAGCCAGCCCAGTCCTGGGTCCGGATCGTCCCTGCCTTGAGACAGTAAAATGCCACATCCTCGTTTGGGCCACCTCGGGCGTAAACCGTTACTTGTACCCAAGAGTCCTCACTGCACAGAAGGAGGGGCCAGGGGTGGGGTGTGAATGCAGGGGGACTCCCCTGGTGCAGAGCCAACAGGGCTGCTCTGGGGTGCAGCCCCAGGTCCAGAGGGCAGAGCTGACAAGATCCCTGCATGGCTCACTGCAGCGGGGGCCCTGCTGACACCCTCAGAAAGTGCCAGGAGGCTCCCAGGGCCGCACCAGGGCACAGCCCCACCGCGTGGCCATCACCTGCTGGTGGCTCTGCCCACCCTGCCCAGGGTCCCTGATCGCTGCACAGCAGGGGCACAACGGGAGAGGACAGAGGGTCCGGGGAGGGTCTGCAGCCCATGTGGAGCCCCGCGTGATCTGGACGCCCTGAAGGTGAGAAGTCTGTGTCAGGAGATGGCCCCTCCTGTGGGCCCCCCCAGCCCAGCTGGCCCCTCTAACGGTGGGGAAACAGATGCAGTGAGAAGGGCCAGGTCTCCAGCTGCCAGGGGCCCATCCTGCTGGGAAGCAGCACGTGGGTCAGGGCCGGTACGTTTCTTTCCTTTATTTAAAAAAAAAACATTTTGGGGTGTGGTGTGAGGACACACCTTCCATGGCTTCGGGGAGGACACAGGCTCCAGGTGGAAGCACGAGGGTGGGGAGGGGACAGTACCTGGGGGTCAGGGAGGGGCTGTGCCCTCCAGCACCTCTGGGCAGAGTGCTCGCTGGGGGCCGGAAGAGTGGGGCTACAGGATGTGCAGGTGGGCCAGCTGGGATGCGGCCCCCGTGTGTGGCCCGCAGCATCGCCCCTCCCAGGCAGACGGGGTCTGCCGCCCGTGTCCACAGCTGCAGGGGCTGGGAGGGGCCGTCCAGGAGGGCTGGACAGGGATGGTCCTTCACTGGGCCCTCGGGCTGGGCCTGGGCCTGGCAGGAAGCCGGCCTGCAGGACCTCGGGAGGGCTCGAGCCCGCGTCCTAGGGGTGGGTCAGGGCGGTCTGAGTGTCCCCAGTGAACAGAACAGAGGAATGCAGGACCCAGGCCCACTAGGGGCCCCGTACGTGGTCTCCTACCAGAGAAATGGGAATCCAAGATGCATTGCCACGTGCAGCTGAAACAAACACGAGGCAACACCCTACACGAATCCTATGGTCGGGCAGCTGGTCAGGCGACCCTGAGCTGCAGGGGCAGCAGGTGGACCCTCGGCTCAGGGCAGGGTCAGGCCAGCCCTGCCCCCCCGAGTCCTGAGGGATTGTCTCCCGCTGCCCTGCCCATCCGCCACCTCGGAACAGAGGAGCCCTCCTGGCGCCCAGGACCGAGGCAGGGGGAGCAGTGGGCGTGGCGTGGGACGGGGCAGCCTAGGTGTAGAAGATGACCTCAGGGATCTGCCCGTCCTCCACGGACGTGCCATTGTTGTTCCCGGCCGCGTAGCAGAAGGTGAAGCACGTCTTGGCCCCAGTCGTGGGCGACTCGTGGGTGACCTTGCGCAGGCCCTTGGTGCCGTAGTGGGAGTCCGGGCCCTGCGGGGTGGGGCCCAGCGGGTCAGGATGGATGTGCTGCGTGTGGACAGGGCGCAGGATCCTGACCCAGCGCGGGCAGCAGGCCCTCCACGGCTGCGACGCAGGGTTGCGTGCTCCTAGCCCCACATTGTCAGAGGTGGGCAATGGACTGGGAGGCAGGGTCCAAGTCGGGGTCCCAGGTACGGCTCAGGGGTCAGGTTTGGGGTCGGGGTCCCGGGTACAGCTCAGGGGTCAGGGTCGGGGTTGGGGTCTTGGGTACGGCTCAGGGGTCAGGTTCGGGGTCAGGGTCCCGGGTTTGGCTCAGGGACCAGGATCAAGTTTGGGGTCGGGGTCCTGGGTACGGCTCAGGGACCAGGGTCAGGGTCGGGGTCCCGGCTACAGCTCGGGGGCGGGGTCCTGGGTATGGCTCAGGGATCAGGGCTGGGGTCTCGGTCCTGGGTGGGGTGGGGCGTCAGGGGCATGGCTAGGGTTGGGGTCGGGCACACCTTGAGCGTGGCGCAGGCCGTGTAGTTGACATTGGGCAGCACCTCCACCGGCTCCTTGAACATGACTCGGAAGGTGCTGGCGGAGCCGTCACAGCTGAAGCCCGTGTCGTTCTGGCCCAGGACCGTGTTGCTGTCTGTGTGGATGATCTGTGGGCCAGGAGCCAGGCACAGCTAACTCTGGCACCCCTGCCCCTGTGCCCACCTGCAGAACCCCCAGGAGCCTGGACCCCAGGGCTGAGCCCCACCTCCAGGCCCTGCAGCGGGGGGTCCGACCCGTGACCCGCAAGGAGGCGGCCAATGGCAGGGGTGGGGAGGCATCGTCCTGGGTCCCATAGACTCTAAGAACACTCTTGCCACCTTGGGGGGAACACGAGCAGACCCATCACTGAGAGGGACGGGGTGGGATGGGAAGGGATACGAAGAAGGGAAGAGGTGGGGAGGAACAGGTGGGAGGAGGGATCTGGAGGGGCGGGGCCTGGGGGCGAGCGGTACCTGGATGTTCACTTGGTAATCGGTGGGGCCGTGGATTGAGCCGTAGAGCCCGAAGCCAACCACGAAGATGCGCTTGTTGACCGAGAACCTGAACCCGTCAGAGGAGGGAGATGCTGAGCTAGCTCGACCGTCCAGCGCCCGCCCCTCCCCACGGAGGACCACCAGCCCCACCGCCCCCCGCCCCTGCAGCTGTGCTCGCTGCCTGCGCCTCCCGGCCCCGCGCCCGGCCCACGCCTACCTGATGCGGTCGCTCGTGCCACTGTAGCCCCAGCGGCTCTCCACCTGCTGGAAGCGGTTGACGCTGCACTCCTTCCCGCGGAGGCAGCAGCGTGGACGGTCAATGAAGTCCACGCGCGGCTTGGGGTTGACGGTGAAGTGCAGAAAGAGGCTGACCACCTCGCGGTCCACCAGGATGCCCGACTGTGCGGGCCCTGAGGGCACAGGGGCGGGTAGGGAAGGCTGGGCGGACCCCGAGCACGCAGAAGACACCGGAAAGCATGGCACCCAGCCTCTCAACTCCTCAGCATCTTTCTTCTGCAGAACGTCACCGGTCCAACCACCCCCGCGGGGGGATGGCCCTTCTGCCGCGTTTGGGGAAGGGTCCGAAGCAGACATGGGGCCAGTGCTCTGAGTTGCTGGCTAATCGGCCAAAATCCCCCTCACTGCCCCAGGCCTCCCGACCTCCACTGGGACCACCCCAGGGTACCACCGCTGGTCCACGGAGCACCCGCCGCCCTGCCCGTCCACCCCGGGGCACGTACACAGACGGGGGGATGCCAGTCCCCAAGAGAGGCCCAGAGCCAGAGAGGGGTCTGGAGGTGGGGGCCTGGATGCAGCCATGAGCCGGTGACGGGGGTCAGTGCGCGGGGCGGACGGGCAGTGCGGAAGGATTGTACGCGCCCCTGCCCGCCACCTGCGCCGGGACAGGGCCCCTGACGCAGGCCTTACGGCACCACCCTCGCTTTACAGGAATCACTCATTCACCAGCTTTGAGCTCATTTCTGCCGCAGGTCAGCCACAGCCCTGCCCGGCCCACCGCCCCAGCAGCTCACCGGCACACAGGTCTGAGCAACAGGGCAAGAGATCTCCATGGGTCACGAGAGCAAGTAAGATACAAAAGTGAATACAGGGCTTCCCTGGGGGCGCACTGGTTAAGAATCCGCCTGCCAATGCAGGGGACACGGGCTCGAGCCCTGGTCCGGGAGGATCCCACATGCCGCGGAGCAACTAAGCCCGTGAGCCACAACTACTGAGCCTGCGCTCTAGAGCCCGTGAGCCACAACTACTGAACCTGTTCTCTAGAGCCCGAGAGCCACAACTACTGAAGCCTGCGCACCTAGAGCCCATGCTCCGCAACAAGAGAAGCCACCGCAGTGAGAAGCATGTGCCCGTAACGAAGAGGAGCCCCGGCTTGCCACAGCTAGAGAAAGCATGCGCCCAGCAAGGAAGACCCAACGCAGCCAAAAGATAAATAAATAAATAAATAAATTTATAAAAAAAATAAAGCTCTCATACTGTTAAAAAAGAAAAAAAGACTAGGGGTGCTCCTGGCATCGAGGGGGTGGGACCAGGGAGGCTGCACCACACCCCACAGTGCCCAGGATGGCCCCCCATAGAGGAGGACCCGGCCGCATGTGCGCAGTGCCCAGGCTGCCTCGGTCACCACTGTGCTGCCAGGGCCAGGTACCCAGGAGGTGCTAAGTATTTGACGGATGAGTGACCCCCAGTGTGGAGACAGCCTCTCAGGCTTTCTGAGGGAACACCGTGGACCGCCAGATAAAACGCAGGACACCCAGTCAAGTCTCGATTTCAGATCAAAGAGGACTGATCTGTAGGATAAGCGTCTCCCAGCTGCTGCACGGGACACGCTTACACTAAAAAAAATTGTTTCCTGTTGTTGCTAAATCTGGCAACCCTAAGCCTGGGTGGGAGCAGGGGCAGCACGGACCAGGGAGAGGCAGGACAGCGGTGCACCCGCCACGGGGCTGCATCACGGAGCCCCATCCAGAACCTTCCAGGCCAGTTTGGCACCAGGACTGCGGTCGGCACCAGCCACGAGAATGACATGAAGGGGAGGCCCCAGCCCCAGGGGAGGGGTCGCCAAGCTGGCCACCGCTGCCGCACGACCCCGAGACCCGAGTGTGCCCCCAGCACGAGAGGCAGGGTCAAGGCCAACCCCACCTGTGCCCGAGCCCAGGCCCGGCAGCAGCGGCCCACAGTCCCAGACACTACCCACCCTTTCATGAGGCTTGTCAAGGACGCGGGCGCCAGAGCCCAGCTCCCAGGACCTGAGCCCCAGACGGGACCCTCAGGGGCCTGGTACACTCGGACACGTGCGTGTGGACACCCGAGACGTGGGGGTGGGAGAGGCTGGGACGCGGGAGAGTCGGCATCTGGGGGCCGTTCCAGCGTCACCCTCTCGAGCCAGTCCAGGCTCCCGCATGGACACGGCCAGCACCCAACCCGCTGTGGCCGGGACGAGAGTCATGGGACTGAGTCACACGCAGCAGGGTCCCTGGGGTCACGCCCCTCCTGAGCATTCCCTCGGCACCCCCTGACCGTTACCTGCAGCAAACTCCTCGATGGTCATCAGCGGGAAGCGGATGAGGGCCAGTGCCTTGCCCAGAACCTTCCGCTTGTTCTCAGGCGTCACCTGCAGCTGCTGCCGCTGACACTCAGCCTCAGACCAGCGGACGACAGCGTTGAACAAGCGCACCTCGCGGATGCCCAGGGTGTCCCGCTCCAGCACGGCCACCAGCGTGTCTGCAGGGGAGGGGCCATCAGCGAGCGCCGGCCTCCGTGGCCTCGGGGATGACCTCTGACCGGCTCGCGGCCAGGCCGTCCACGGCCCTCGGGCAGCAGCAGAGTGGGGCAGGCGGCGGGGCCTCGGCGGGACGCATGTGACCACTGAGCCGTCCCCGGCCCTGTGGCCTTACCCAGGTCGATGTCTGTGAAGCCCTCTGCAGTGATGGCGTCGGCCGTGTTCTTGTCGATGTTTTCCAGGCACAGGCTGGCGAGCTGCGGTTCGTCGAAAAGCCTCGCCTGCAGGGGAGAGAGCCTGTCAACACCCAGCCAGACGGACCCTGGCTGCAGACTGCGCACGGATTTCAAGTCCCGGGCCGAGGGGCCAGAGGGATCTTCTTTCTTGAGATTCACAGACTCTCAGTAACCACTGCCTGGGGCGGGGGTCAGGCCTGCACCTCGAAAGCTGGGGCACCTAGAGGTTCAGGCTGGAGGCAGGCCCAGTCGCCCCTTGCGGCAGGCAGGAGCCTGGGGGAGAGGGCTGAGAAGGACCTGCGGGACACGGCAGCGCTGTGCTTCTGACCGTCTGAGAACTCGCACACGGGGCGGGGGCCGGGGACGGAGAAGCTGTGGGGCAGCTCGACGCCCACACCCCTGTGCATCGCTCTCTGCCTGGAGCCTGGCTGGGAGGCTAGGACACCCCACGTGGCTGCAGCTCTCAGCAAATGGCCGGGAGCGGCCGGCCCCCACCCGACCATCCAGGCTCTGGCCCTTGAGAGCAACTCAGCAGACGGGGCCGAGGCCCAGGTGCCACCTCAGCGAGGGGTCTGTGGAGCCACGATGACACTCGGGCTCTGCCCCGTCCCCGCCAGGTTCCCAGCGCCCACAGTGGTCCAGGACCGCCGCAGCCCGTCAGACCAGACAACCCCAAAGGGTCCCCCTCCAAGAAACCTAGTACGGAACGCCTTTCCCCCCACCCCTGAGCTCTGCACAAGGGCACCAAAACGCCAACGGGAAGCCTTTAGCAAATGACTGTCGTGAGGCCGGCCTGCCAACAAGGTGCACTGCACGAAAGGCGACCAGGGAAACACCGCGGTGCCACCAGGGGCAGGGACAAGGGCAGGATGAGGTGAGGGAGACACTCACCTGGGAGCAAGAGTTAAGCGGCGCCTAAACTCCGAAATTCCCTCATCCGTCCTCCCCTGCCCCGGTGTCCTTACTCGCACCCACGCACCTGCATCCTTGAGGAGACCCGGAGCACCTGCTCCCCAGCGGGTCCCGAGCCCTCGCCCCGCCCCGCAGCCCTGCCCCTGCGCCCTCGCCCCGCCCCCTGCGCCCTCGCCCCGCCCCGCAGCCCTGCGCCATCGCCCCGCCCCCTGTGCCTTCACCCACCCACCCCCACCCCCGCAGCCCTGCCCCTGCACCATAGCCTCGCCCCTGTGCCCTCGCCCCGCCCCTCAGCCCTGCCGCTGCACCCCCGCCCCGCACCTGCGTCAGCAGCATGAACGCGTTGTCCGCCCGCAGGTTCTTCTTCAGGAACTCCACGCAGTGGGCCTCGAGCGCGGGCACCGCGTACTTCTTGGCGGTGTACAGCGTGGTCATGACCGTCTCAGGCCCGATCTGAACCTCGTCCGAGTAGAGAAACCTGGTGGGGGGGGGGGGGGCGGACGGCGGCGTGAGGACAGCCGCCCAGCCCCCACCCACCGGCCTGGCCCGAGGAACCAACCGAATTAGCATCGGTCGCCCTCTGACCTGTGGACGTGACCCCGCAAAGGCAGAATTAGCATCGGTCGCCCTCTGACCTGTGGACGTGACCCCGCAAAGGCAGTTACCCGGGAAAAGGAGTGCCCACAGGCCAACCCTGGAAACGAGTCTACACAGCAGGTGGGCCTCTGTCCGGCTCCTCCGTGGGCAGCACGGGATTTGCCCCGGGACGCGGAGAGGCTTCCGCACCCCCCGACCCGGCCACAGCCGGCTGCCATGCCCGACCACTAACGGGACCAGAAGTGCCAGCCGGAATCGCAGATACCGGACGTGTTGACCACCCGCCATCGGCCCGACTCTACATGTGGGTCAGAAGTCAGGGTCGATTACAAAACCACGGGGAGATGGTGAGAAATCAGAACCCTGGCCCGTCTGGTGGGAGCGCCTCAGAGGCGGCCCTGGGCGCGCAGCTCACCCCTCTGAGTCCGGGAGAAATGACGCGTGTTCACACCAGCGCGATCCACGCGAAACCACCCGAGTGTCCGTCCACGGGCACCATGGACACGGGATGGGGGGTGGGGTGGAGGAGCCCAACCGGGAGCCCCAAAGAGCAAGTTCCTGGAAGGTGACCCCCCTCTCCTGGGACTCACTCCCCTGAGAATGCACAGGAAGCCCTGGTCCGGTGGGACCAGCAGCGGCCGGCGGGGTCAGTGACAGAATGACCACCAATGTCAGCAGTGCTGAGGGGGACCTGGTAATGGGACAGACCAAGACATGTGCGCGAAGATGGGTGAGCCGCTCACGTGCCAGTGGAGATAGTGTCCACCCTCTCGAGGGGGCAGCTTGGTTACCAAAACCCAAGCTGATACGGGGAGGGAGAGAGAGAGACAGGGAGAGATTGAGAGACAGGGAGAGATATAGAGACAGAGAGACACAGGGATGGAGAGGGAGACGGAGAGAATAGCAGTCCACCCCACATCTCACCAAGCTTAGACTAAGGCAGGGTTTGGCTAACTGCAACCCGTCACCTGTTTGGGGTCTTGATTTTTTTTTTATAGATATGACTTTTACATTTTTTCATTTTTTTAAATTATGGTAAAATACACATAACATAAAATTTACCATTTTAACCATTTTTATCAGTAGCGTTAGGTACATTTATATTGCTGTGCAACCATCCCCACCATCCATCTCCAGAACTTTCTCATCTTCCCAAACTGAAACTGTCCCCTGACCCCCCCTCCCCCTCCCCAGCCCCCGGCCCCTCCATCTACTTCCTGTCTCTATGGATGTGACTCCTTTAGGACCTCCTGTGAGTAGGTTCACACTGTATTTGTCCTTTTTCATCTGGCTTATTTCACTAAGCATCATGTCCTCAAGGTCCATCCACGTTGGAGCAAGCGTCAGAATCCTTTTTTTTTTTTAAATTTTTATTTATTTATTTTTGGCTGTGTTGGGTCTTCATTGCTGCGCGCGGGCTTTCTCTAGTTGCGGCCAGCGGGGGCTGTTCTTCGTTGCAGCGCACGGGCTTCTCATTGCAGAGGCTTCTCTTGTTGCGGAGCACAGGCTCTAGGTGCGTGGGCTTCAGTAGTTGTGGCATGCGGGCTCAGTAGTTGTGGCTCGTGGGCTCTAGAGCACAGGCTCAGTAGTTGTGGTGCACGGGCTTACTTGCTGTGCGGCATGTGGGATCTTCCCGGACCAGGGCTCGAACCCGTGTCCCCTGCATTGGCAGGTGGATTCTTAACCACTGCGCCACCAGGGAAGTTGCCAGAATCCTTTATGACATAAACGGGTGTTGAATTTTGTCAAAAGCTTTTTCTGCATCTATTGAGATGATCGTATAGTTTTTATTCTTCAACCTCTTGATGTGGTGTATCACGCTGATTGATTTGTGGATACTGAAAAATCCTTGCAGCCCTGGAATAAATCCCATTTGATCATGGTGTATGATCCTTTTAATGTGTTACTGAATTCCAGAATCCTTTTGAAGGCTGAGTAATATTCCGGTGTGTGGGTGGATCACACCTCGTTCATCCCTCAACTGTTCATGGACACTTGGGGTGTTCCCACCTTTTGGCTGTTGTGAATCAAGCTGCTGTGAACACGGGTGTGCAAATATCTCTTCAAGCCCCCGCTTCTCCCTTCTTTGGGGGATGTACCCAGGAATGGGATTGCTGGAGCACATAGTGATTCTATGTTTAGCTTTTGAGGATCGTCCAGACTGTTTCCACAGTGGCTGCCGCATTTCACATTCCCACCAGAAGCACATGAGGGTCCCAATTTCTCCACCTCCTCGAGACAAGTCATTTTGTTTGTTTGTTTTTTAATAATAGCCACCCTGGTGGGTGTGAAGTGATATCTCACCGTGCTTTTGTCCCCTATTTTGTACATAAAGTTTCCTTGGCCCACAGCCCTGCCCACAGTTTACAAATCCTTCCAGGCTGCTTCTGCAATGACGGCAGGGAGCTGTGGAGACAGAGCCCCTGCCCTCCCACCCACCCCGGGGCAGCCTGCGGACCCTGGTCTGAGGGACCATCTGAAAAGTTGCCTAAAGACAGAGGAGTGAGATTATTCCACAAAGTGCTGTGATCAGCCCACAGGATTCGACACTGTTAGATGGAGCTGAAGGGAACCAATTTACACTCTGCAGACACCGGAGGAAAAAAGGAGATGACGACACAGTGGGTGGGGCGGGGCGCTGTGAGCATGTGATATAAATGGGACCCGATATGAATGGGAGTGACCAGCCACGGCCTTGCCCGTGGTGCTGAGAGGCGAGACAGGTTCACTCCATTTTCTTCCTTATGCTTTCTTTTCTCTTCTTTTCTTCTCTCCCTCCCTTTTTCTTTCTCTCTCTTTCTGTGAGCCAATGCCATTTTTATAATCAGAAGGGGAAAAAAAAAAAAAAGCTCCACATCTGAAAAGCTGTCTTGACTGTTCGGGATAACCTTTCAAGCCACCCAGAGTTTCCGGACAGGGGAGGACGGTGCTCCGCGGAGCAGGGAGGTGTATGGGAGTTCCACAGAGCTCGCCGGCCTCCTTCTCGGTGGAGCTGCAATCTGTGGGCGGCACTCCCACCTCCAACATCCACTGTATTTGTTTTAAAGTCCTTGAGAAAAAATTTGAAACCCAGGAAGAAAAAATATAGGTGGAATTTAAAATTCTTGCATTAGGCTATTTCTTCAAAAACTCTTGAAAGGATGAAAACTTAGCGACTCACACACGCTGCAGCGCGGGTGGACCTGGAACCGCGATGCCCAGTGAGAGCAGCAGACACAGGACACGCAGCGTGTGACTCCACTGATGGGAACCGTCCGGAACAGGCAGAGCCACAGGGACAGAGAGTGGGTTCCTAGCTGTCAGGGGCTGGGGGAGGGGGATGCCATTCCTTTGGGGGTGATGGAATGTTCTGGAATTAGAGGTGATGGTTGCACACTCTGTAAACATACTAAATGTCATTGAATTGTACACTTCACATGGGTGAGTTGTATGGTATGTAAATTACATCTTGATATTAAAAATACAAAAATGAAAATGGGGGGGCGTCCAGAGCCCATCCCTCACTGAAGAGGTGAGTTCTAGAAATCTCCAAGGAGCTGGGGGCTCTGGAGGCAATGTCACCAGGGCTCTATTTTTTTTAAACATCAGGTGTGTCTGTCCCTGCCGCCAGGGCGTGAAGGACCTGGAAAGTCTTACTTGAGCAGTGCCAAGAAGGCAGCGGGCTCCACGTCCGGCAGCTCGATCTCGGTGGACGTGGTGGCCATTCCCCCGTTGAACATGGCGTCAAAGACGGCGCTGCCCACGGCCAGCACGAACCTGGCGTGTCAGAGAAGACCCGGTTACCCTCCGCGAGGCCCACCGGTCCCCACCGCCCGAGCCCGGGGGGCTGTCGGGGCCCCAGGATGTGGAAGGCGAGTGTCCCCGCAGCAGTGACACCCCAGCCAGCACCTGCAGCAGATGCTGTGCCCAGAGCATCCTGCCCTGGATGCTTCCGTTAGGAAGGCCCTGAGGACTGAGAAGGCAGTGCCTGCGGATCCGTAGCAACAAAGGCCAGAGAAGCGAAATCATCTCCCCAGGGGCTGGACGGCTTATGGCAGAGAGCTCATGCCCTCCCCACGCAACTCATTCCCTCCTTCCCTCCCTCCGTCATTCCCTCCGTCCTTCATTCATCCCTCCCTCCTTCATTCATTCCCTCCCTCCGTCATTCATTCATTCACTCAGATTGACCCAATCATTCAACCACTCCCTCCATCATTCATTCACTCACTCATTCCTTCACTCACTGATTGGCTCACCCACTGATTCATTCATTCATTCACTCCCTCATTCATTCATTCACTGACTCACTCAACCACTCCCTGCCTCCCTCATTCACCCCCTCCTTCATCACTCCCTCCTTGCTCTACACACACGGCCCCCGTGCTGGGGCTGCGGGCACTGAGACCCTGGCCTTGTTGGAGGAAGGCAGCCACGGGTCCATGGCATGGACAGCCTGACAGCGGGGCAGGAAGGAGAACGCAGGGGTGTGAGGGAGCAGAGTCAGGAAAGGCCTGGCGGGGTCACCTGAATGGGGCTGAGTCCGTGGGAGCATCCAGACGTGGGTGGCCACGGGGGCCTGCAGGTTCTGCCCGGCGCCGCGCGCCCACTCTGTGCTGTGCACCCACGGGCCCCGGGGCCCGCCCCACGACAGCCTCCCCGGGGCGGCAGAGACGGCGGGGGCCGAGCTCCAGGCCTGCCCCCTGCAGAGCCCCTGTCCCCTGGGTCTGCAAGGCCCCACGCCGCAGCCCCTCCCGGGTCCCCACGGTGACACACGCAGGGCTCTGAGAGGCCGCCCCCCTGCGGAACCGCTGGAATCGGCAGCCACAGCCCGATCCCCGGCCTCTGCCCAGTGCCCGGGGGACGCTCCCGACGCTCCCAGCGAACCCCACCTGGGCAGCCCCCTACTCTCCGCGAGGAGAACCACCCCCCCCCGCCTCCCACCTACTCCCCATCGTGGACCGGTGCTCCCGGCCCCGTCAGGCCCTCGTCTGGTCCCCAATCTGGCCTGGGGCTCTACGGCACCCCAAAGCCCAGACCAGAGATGGGGGCCAGGTGGGAAACCGAGTGTGAGTGTAGTGGGGTGAACAGTGTCTCCAAAGTCATGTCCACCTGGAACGTCAGGATGGCACCCCGTTTGGAAACAGGGTCTTTGCAGATGCCATTTATTAAGATGAGGCCACCCTAACCCAGGCTGGCCCTAATCCAATGATTTATAAAAGGGACATGTGGACCCAGACACACAGGGAGAGGCCACGTATTGACGGAGGCAGAGCCTGGAGCGCCGCGGCCACAAGCCCAGGACGCCTGGAGCCCCAGAAGCCGGAGGAGACAGGAAGGACCCTCCCCGGGAGCCTCTGGAGGGAGCACGGCCCTGCAGTACCCTGACCTTGGGCTTCTGGATTCCGGAACTGAGAGAGGACAAATCTGTGTGGCTTTGCCCATCCATCGGCGGTGCTTTGTTTCGGCCGCCCCAGGTCGCTCATGCCCTGTTCTGCCCCACCGCATCCTCGGAGCCCCCCTCATTCACCACCGCAGCTGGGCCCCTGGAGCCTCACTGCACTTCCCCACGCACACTCTCCATAAATAAAGTGTCTTCCTGTTCCTCCTTTCTTTCTAGATTAAACAAAGCATCTTGATCTCCCGCGGGGAAAACTTTCCCCAACGATTCACTGGCAGGAAGTAAGAGGTGGCCCAACTGGGCCTGTGTGTCTGTGCAGAGCCCCGGATGCCAGGCTGTATGCACCCTCAGTGCCCTCGGCGGACGCGGCGACAAACCCCAGGGCTGGCAAGGCCACTGGGTCGAAGGCGGTCTGAACATCTCCAAGGCTCCTCCACCCACAGCCCCACCCGCCGGCCCCCTCGCTGGCCTCCTGCCAGGAGTCTTCTACCCTCCCTTATCCGTCCATCCTCAAAAACATGACGATGAACATGGCAAATCAAAACCACCATGAGACGCCACCTCACCCCCACTAGGAAACGCCAGCTAGGATAAAAAATCCGGACAATGACAAGAGTTGCTGCGGATGTGGAGAAATCAGAGCCCTCGTGCAGGGCGGGTGGGGACATAAAGTGTGCAGCCGCGGTGGATGACAGGCCAGTGATTCATCGGAGGGTTCAACGTGGAGTTACCGTCTGACCCGGCAGTTCCACTCCTAAGTTGCGTGCCCGAGAGAAATGAACACACACGTCCACACAAAACCTGTGCACAAGTGCTCACAGCGACACGATTCATAGACAGCCAAAGGTGGACGCAACCCAGTATCAATGGACAGATGATGGATGAACACAATGTGGTCCCTCCATACAAGAAGTATTAGTTACCTTAAGAAGGAAAATCCGACACATGTTACAGAGTGGATGGACCCTGGGGACGTGATGCTCAGTGAGAGAAGTCGGACACAGAAGGACACACAGTGTGTGAGTCCACTCATGGGGGTCCCTGGGGGAGTCAGATCCACAGAGACAGGAAGTAGATGGTGGGGGCTAGGGGCTGGGGAGTCCGTGTTTCCTGGGGACAGAGTTTCAGTTTGGGAAGATGAGAAAGTTCTAGAGGTGGATGGTGGGGATCATTGCAAACAATGTGAATGTGCTTCATGCCACTGAACTGTGCGCTTAAAAAGGGTAAAGAGGGTGAACTTTGTGGTATGTGTATTTTACCACAATTTAAAAATTAAAAAAAAAAAAAAGAAAGAATGACATACTACCCTGAAGGGGCAGGGAAGAAAAGACCAGCTAAGTAGCTTTGGGAAACAGGTTAAAGGCCAAAAGAACTGCATACAAATACTGGGCTTTACTTAGTAAAAGTATTTTTCACAGGAGAGGGTTAGCAGCTCTGAAACTACTCTACATATCTAGGTTTGTGCTACCAACTAGACGTGTGCAGAATGAGAACCAGGGTCCTCAGCGTGGGAGCAAACAGTTATAGATTTGGAGGGGGGGCTGGAATAAATTCTGGAGGGCTGAACCGAAATCAGAGCGATCAAGATGATCTCGTGGCTTTTAGACAGGTAGATGGATGGTGGATGGATGGACGGATGGACAGACTGGTGGAGAGACAGAAATAAACAGAGATATGTGTGTGTTGGTACATTTCCTCACTCTACCTGCTAAAAAGGTCTCTAAACAACAACACCCCAGCAGCAGTGGGCACACCCAGCACCCAAGTCTTGGTTTCTAAATACCGTTTTCCACTAAAACGAACCAGAGCTCCTTGGAGAAATGGCTGACTCCAGGGCTGGGGCAGGGGAAGGACAAGATGAGCGTAGAGTATCCTGTGGCGCCAGAAAGTAAAAACACGCTCCAACATGACGGGGAAATGTTGAACGGACACAGGAGCCAAATCTGGGACGATACGAACAACAAAATAACGTTCGCACCGGATGATGACCCAGAGGATAAAATAAATATCCATGAGTCCATGATGAAATAAATATATAACTGAAGGAACGGATGAGTAAGGGAGAAGGGACAGCTCTTCCTTTTAGAACCCCAGTTAACAAATGCAGAGGGAGTTACGGAAATAGGAAATCACCATATGGCAGATGCTAGAGTAAATAACTCTTTCCAGCAGGAACCACCATACACCAGCGGGCAAAGCAGGAGGGGAAATGGGATGTCTGTACAGTCCCAAAGTATCCCTCGGGAAGGGTGATTTACAAGGGGACGGTGGTGACATCCAGTGGAGAAATCTACCCCACGACCAAGGCTCACGTCACCAGAGATGGGACAGATGGACGTCACGGGCTCAGAAGTTTTACATTCAAACACACAAAGGGGATGAAAGGAGAAAGATGGGGAAAGACATACCTTGCATTCGGAAACCACCAGAGAGCTGGAGTGGCTACACAGATATCAGACAAGACAGACGTGAAGGTAAGGAATATTACTGAACAACGGACGTTTCATGTAAACAGAGGGTCAGTACATGGGGATAGTTAACGGTACAAATGAATACACAACAGAGTCCCAAACTACACGAAGCAGAAACTGACTGTTAAAGGAGAAAGAGACAATCCAACAATTATCGTTGGAGGTTCTGATGCCTCACTCTCTACAACTGACAGAACAGCCAGACAAAATCGGCAAGAATACAGAAGACTGAACAATGCTGCCAAGCGACCTTTTCGGAACCCTCAGCCCAACGATGGCAGAATGCACGCTCTTAGGCGCAATGGCACATTCTCCAGGACAGACCACATGCTAGGCCAAACAAATATACTCAGAGGCACTGAAAGCAATGAAAGCATGTTCTCCAAAGAGAGGAATTAAACTCCATACCAACAACAGAAAGACCTCTGAGAAATCCCCAAATATTTGGAAATGAAACAACACTTCTAAGTAACCCATGGGTCAGAGAAGGAACACAACGGAAATTAGAAAAGATCTTAACTGGCACAAAAATGCAAACACGGCGCATCAAAATATAAGGGATGCAGCTAAAACAGTGCTTAGAAGTAAGCATTATATATGTATTAAATAAAGATCTAAAATAAGCAAGGTAAGCTTCCAGTAATTCCCTGGTGGTCCAGTGGTTAGGACTTGGCACTTTCACTGCCAGGGCCTGGGTTCAATCCCTGGTTGAGGAACTAAGATCTCGCAAGCCACGTGTGGCATGACCAAAAAATAATTAATTAATTAAAAAAATAAAATCAGCAAGGTAAGCTTCCATCTCAAGAATCTAGAAAATGAAGAGCAAATCGAGCCCAAAGAATGAAGAAAATAATAAAAGTGAGAGCAGGAATTAATGACACTGGGAATGGGAAAATAGAGACAAATCAATGAAACCTCACTCTTTGGGGGTGGGGGGGAAATCAACAATTGCTAGAACTTTAGCTAGACTGACCAAGAGAAAAAAACACAAGTTACCAAAATCAGGAATGAAAAAGGGAACATCACTACAGACCCTATAGGTGATAAAAGAACTTTGAAACAACTTTATGCCAACAACTTAAGACAACTTAGAGGAAATGGATGACATCCTGGAAAGACACAAACTGCCAACACTCACTGGTGAAGAGAAAATCTAAACAAACACATAACAAGTAAGTGAACTAGTCATTAAAAATCTTCCGGAACTTCCCTGGTGGCACAGTGGTTAAGAATCTGCCTGCCAATGCAGGGAACGCAGGTTCGAGCCCTGGTCCGGGAAGATCCCACATGCCGCGGAGCAACTAAGCCCGTGCGCCACAACTACTGAGCCCGCGTGCCACAACTACTGCAGCCCACGTGCCTAGAGCCTGTGCTCTGCAACAAAGAGAAGCCACCACGAGAAGCCTGCGCACTGCAACGAAGAGTAGTCCCTGCTCGCCGCAACTAGAGAAAGCCTACGCACAGCAACGAAGACGCAAAGCAGCCAATTAAAAAAAAAAAAAAAAAAAATCTTCCCACTGGGACTTCCCTTGTGGTGCAGTGGATAGGACTCCGCGCTCCCAATGCAGGGGGACCGGGTGTGATTCCGGATCAGGGAACTAGATCCCACATGCATGCCACAACTAAGAGTTCGCATGCCACAACTAAGAGTTCGCATGCCACAACTAAGGAGCCCGCCTGCCGCAACTAAGGAGCCCGCCTGCTGCAACTAAGACCCGGTGAGACCAAATAAATAAATATTTAAAAAAGTCTTCCCACACACAAAAGCCCATTCCCAGAAGAAATAATAACAACCCTATGCAAACTCTTCCAGAAAGGAGAGGGGGAGGGAATATTTCCCAACTCGCCTATGAGGTCAAAGACACTCTGGAACCCTCGGGCACCACTGAGGGGTGGGGAATGGGGCGGCCACTTTGGAAACCAGTTTGGCAGTTTCTTAAAATGTCACGTTACCCTGTAATTCCAACATGAGACCCCTAGGTATTCACCCAAGAGAAAAGGAGCAGTTCTTCCACAGGCATATTTCTACACGAATGTGGAATGTTCACGGCAGTATGATTCCTCATAATGAAAAGCTGGGAATAACCCATATAACCCGTGTGCCCATCGACTGGTGAGTGGACAAAGCGTGGTCCATCCATGCAATGGAATTCAGCAGTAACGTGAATTACTTTAGCAATAAAAAGAAATGAACTGCCGATACAATGGTGTGGAGGGGCCTTATAAACAACACACTCAGTGAAAGAAGCCAGACCAAAGCCTACACATTCTATCATTCAAATTCTATGAAATTTCTACAAATAGCAAAACTAGAGAGAGAGAGAAGGAGGTCAGTGATTGCCCAGGGATCAGGGTGGGAGCGGGGACTGAGGGTAAGTGGGGAAAGGGGCTTTTGGGGGTGACAGAAGTGCTCCCAAACTGGGCTATGGCAGTTGTCACACAAATGCATAATTTTCTATATGGCCAATTGTCAGATCAAACAAACCAAAATCCATTAAAAGCACTCGATAACATCCCATGCCCACACTTCATGGAAACTCTTAGTGAACAAGGGATGGAAAGAAACTTGTTACTGTATTAAAAAGGATTTGTCAGAAACCAGTATCAATGATCACACTGAACTGTGAAAAACACCTCTGTTACGGAACAATGCCCTGGTGGTCAGAAATGCAATCAGAACAGAAAAAATGACGCAGAAATATGAGAGAGAATGAGAAATTAATCGCCCATAACGTGACTGTCTCACTTAAAACTCTAAATTCAGGGCTTATTTAAATCTAAATTAAAATTAAAATTAAATAAGATTCAGTTTGGGACTTCCCTGGTGGTCCAGTGGTTAGGACTCTTCGCTTTCACTGCCGAGGGCGCAGGTTCAATCACTGGTTGGGGAACTAAATAAGATCCAGCAAGCCACGCAGTGTGTCCAAAAAAACAAAACAAAAAAAAAGGATTCAGTTCCTCAGTTGCAAGAGCCACAATTCAAGTGCTCAGCAGCCACAAGTGATTAGTGGCTAGGACTGGAGAGCATAGATCTAGAACAATCCCATCATCACAGAAAAGTCTACTGGACAGTGCCAGACCACAGAATCAGTGGAGCAATTATTAACAGTAAGAAGGGTTCAGAAAGAAATCATTCAAATAGATAAAAATAAATGCGCAAAAAATCTACAGCTTCCCAGCAAGAACCAACTAGAAAAAATACAATGGAGAAATTACTCATAACAGAGAAAAAACAAACAAAAACTAATAAAAAACTTAGCAATATACGTGCAAGACCTATTTGAAGAAACTACAAAACTTTCCTAAGGACTCACAAAAATGCCCTGGATAAACAGGTTTCCAGATATATTTTGTATTCTAAACTGTCAGCTCTCCCAACCTGTATCTTTGCAAAGACCAATCCCTCCAGGCAATTCCTTTGGCATTTGACAAATTGATTCTAAAGATCATAAGGAACCACTGAGGCAGAGGCTGGTCAACTACAGCCCTGGGACTCAATCCGGCCCACCGCTTGTTTCTGTAAATAAAGTTTTATTGGCACACAGCCACACCCATTCATTTCTGTCTTAATGCATTTGTGTTGCTATGGCAGAATTAAGCAGTTGGGACAGAGACCGTGTGGTCTGCTGACACTATATACTATCTGGCTCTTTACAAAACTTTGCTGGTGCAAATTTACCTGAAGGTAAGTCCCACAGGGAAAAAGATGTCTTCTGTCAGCACTGTTTCAATGACTGTTGGATGCAGGGAAGGACAGATGGATGGGTGATTGATTCTGGAAGAGTTAAGTGTGTGAGACCAGCTGAAAAAAGTCTTGACAAGGAGTAAAACTGGGAAGAACAGCCACGGCAGTTCTCAAAACCCACCATAAAGCCACAGTCATCAAAAAACGTGTTATTGGGCTAAGCACACACAGATCGATGAAAGAGAAGGGACCCCAGCCACAGGCTGCTCCACTTTTGGGACTTCTCTGCACTGCTAAGTTTTCCATGATAGATGAATAAAGGTATTTTAGATATTAATGTGGGACCATCCGATTTGTGCACAGTGCTACCCTGAAGATGCTCGGTATTTCCTCAGAGGGAGCCCCTCGAGCGTAGACAGTGGACTCACGGGTTTCCTGAGCACCTGCTGTGCCAGGCGTTTTCCTGGGCCTAGCAGGAGGGAGAGAAGCAAAACCCTGTGGCGGTCCAGTGGTTGGGACTCCGTTCTTCCACTGCCAGGTGCCGAGGTTCAATCCCTGGTTGGGGAACTAAGATCCCACAAGCTGTGACTCAGCCCAAAAAAAAAAAAAAAAATCCTGCTCACAGGAAGCCAATGACGGCAGTCAGAGAAAGTTAGAAGGAGAAAGCTGTCAAAAAGCAGTGAAGTGCAGTGCGAGGGGGTGGGGCTAAGCCGACTGGGGGCGTGGCGCAGGGGGAGGCTCCGAATGAGGTCTGAACTTGTCCGGGGCCAGAGCTGGCCCCTTCTGCCATCACTCATGCCAGGCCCTCCTGTGTCCCACGTCCCGAGTCACCCTGTACCCAGAATTCACGGCCCCAGCCTGAGACCACCCCAAGCCTGGGTCCTGGGAGATGGTGGGTCCAGACCCCATGGCCTTCCTCAAAGCTAGCACGAGCCCCTCCCTGACTCGGCCCTGCTCCCCAGTCACCAGCTCCGCACTAACATCCTCTCCGCCCCAGGCCCGCATCCAGGATCCCACGTGCCTTTCACCTGTGTCCTCAGGCTCCTCCCAGGACCGGCTGGCGTCCTGCAGCATGGCCCCAAGCTGGGTTTATCTGGTATTTTCTCCGATAGGACCAGGTGTACTGGTTTCCTGGGGCTGCTCTAACAAATTACTGCAAATTGGGTGACTTGAAAGAACAGGAATTTCCTCTCTCACGTTCTGGAGGCCGCACGTCCAAGGTCAGTGTGTCCCAGGGCCGTGCTGCCCCCGGAGGGGCCCGGGGAGGGTCCCCCTCCCACCTCTTCCAGCTTCTGGGGTCCCAGGCGTCCTGGGCTTGCGGCCGTGTGTCCCTCCCGTCTCTGCCTCTGTTGTCACATGGCCGTCTTCTCTCGGTCTCTCCTCTGTGTGTCTCTCATAAGGATACTTGTTGGATTTAGGGCCCATTCAGATAATCCAGGATGATCTCTTCTTGAAACTCTTAATCACATCTACAAAGACCCTTTTTCCAAATAAGGTCCCGTTCACAGGTTCTGGGTGTCAGGATGTGGACACACCTTGTTGGGGTCCACCATTCAACCCACTACACTGGGGTTAAGGGTTTGGGGTGGAGCACACTGAGGCGAGGTGCCCTTCTCGTTGATTCCTTCCAGGGGGACCCTGACACCCTCAGGGCATCACCCTGAGGTCGACCTTGACCACCTGGCTGAGGTGGCATCTGCCGGGTTCCCCCAAGGTGGGATTCCAATCTACTCTTTACAAGCAAGTCCCCAAATCCAGCCCACCTGGGACAGAGGCGGGAGTTAGGTCCAGCCCGGGAGCATGGAGCACGGTATTAGGAATTTTCCCCACTCCTGTCTGTGTTCCATCAGCAAGGCTGCGAGGTGTTTCCTTTATGCGTTGGGTCACATCCCCACCTGCATTTTAAGCCAGCCCGTATGCAGGATGAGCCCCGGGCCACTGTGATAAGGACCTGGTTGGGTCACAGGGTCCACCCTCCCTGTGGCCCTGGGAAGGAGGTGTCTGAGTGGTCAGTCCCAGGTCCCGGGGGGGATGGGGAGGTGGGGGGGAACTGAGGCTCAGCAGAGCCCAGGGTCACTCACGGTAGAGTCATCTACCTGATCACTGCAGGTAAAATGTCAACAATGCGTATGAAATAACAACCCAAAGGCTGAAAAGACAAAGAACCAGAACCTTCGATCTGGGAGGTCCACACAGCAGGAATGTGGGACAAGAAAGGCATGAGGGAGGCTGGGGGCTCACAGGTGACACATCAACTGGCCCCCTACTCACAGCTTGCGGGAGAGGGGGAGGACCGCAACACACACACAGGGCAGGGAGGTACTGGGGACCCCATCACAGGCCTGGAAGCTTCCTTGGACAGGAATCTAGACCTTGTATATAAATAACCAAGAAAAGCCAGAAAGAGGAATCTCGAAGGCACAAGTTAAATAAAGGCCACACGTCAGAAAAGTGGGGAGGACCCTCACAGCAGGTTGGGGGACACTCCAGGCAGAGTGGTGAGAACCCCTGAAGCCCCCCTCCCCACACAGAACCCTCCCCAGCACCCCCCAGCGAGCAGGGGCAGAGGAACCAGCAGTGGGCAGGACGCTGTCTGACATCAGTCCCACCCTACCCAGGAGTCTGGGGGCTGCACCCTGGAGACTGGCAGAGGGATGGGGCCTGGACCAAGAACACCCCCCGCTTTTGAAAGGAGGCCTGGGGGATGGGGCGTCACGGAGCTGGGTGATCGCAGAGCTGGGAGTCACTGGGGGTCCTGGGTTCACAAGGTGGGAGTCTGGTGGGGTTCTGGGGGTCTCAGCCCCAGAAGGATGGGGCACTCGGGGGAGGAGGTCACTGGGGCAGGAAGGAGGAAGTGGAGGGAGATGGTAGTGTCTGGGGGTCCTCGGGCTGGCCAGGCTGGGGGTTGCAGGGCCTGGAGAGTCTGGCAGGGGCTGATGGGTCACAGGGATGGTAGGGGTGGAAAAGGTCACTGGGCCCGGGAGATCCTGGCCAAGGTGGCAGGGTCAGGGGTCACAGAGCCAGGAGACGCTGATGAGAGAGGAGGGGCAGGGGTCGCAGGACCAGAATACGGCCAGTATCTGGAAGTACGGGTGGAAGGGGGCCTGGCAGGGTCACAGGGCCTAGGGGTGGTAGGGCCCGGGGATGGTGGTTACTGGGAACAGCAGGGTCCCAGGGATGGTGGGTGTCCCGGGGTGAGGGCAGGTCCCCGGGACCAGCAGGGGTTCCAAGAATAAAGGGTTGGGTCCTGGAACGACGGGGTCCTGAGGGTGGTGGGGTCCTGGGGACAGCAGGGTTTCCAAGAAGGGCGGGTCCTGGGGGATGACTAGGTCCCCGGGGGTGGCGGGTTTCCCCGGCGTGGGGGAGGGGTGGCGGGATCTCAGGGATGACTGAGTCCCGGGGGCTGGCGGGGTCTGGGCCCGGGGATGCTGGGTCCCCGGGGGCGGCGGGTCCCGGGACGGCGGCCCACCTGTGCGCCGGGATGCGCTGCGCGCCGAGCCCCTTGCCCACCAGGAAGTGCACGTCGCAGAGCACCTCGTTGTTGAAGAGGAAGGCGAAGCGCTCTTTCACCGTGGGCTTGGTGGCCTGCCAGTTGTAGACGGGCTCGCGCAGCAGCGCCCCCGCCCCCGGCTCCTCGGCCGCCCGCTCCCCGCCCGCAGCGGCCTGCGCGCCCGGCCCCGGCCCCGACACCGACACCGGCGGGGGCGGCCCGGGGGCGGCGGGGGCCGGGGCGGCGGCGGCGGCGGCCGCGTTGCCGGGGGCCGGGGTGGCGTTGGCGCTGGGCCCGGGGCCGCCCCCCGCGCCCGGGCCGACCCCCGGCGGGCACGACGCGCGCCCGCCGCTCCCACCCGCCGCCATCTTGTCGGTGCGGCGCCCGGCGGGGCGGGGCGGGAGGGGGGAGGGCCGGGGAGGGGGAGGGGAAGGAGGAGAAAGGAGGGGGCAGAGGAGGGGGAGAGGGGACGAGGAGGGAGGGGGCGGGGCAGGGGGAGAGAAGGGAGGGGGAGGAGGTGGGGGACTTGGAGAGCAGGGAGGAGAAGAGAGGGGGCCGGGGAGGGGGGAGGGGGAAGGAGGAGGGAGGGGGCGGAGGAGGGAGGGGGCGGAGGAGGGAGGGGCGGGGCAGGGGCTCGCGGGAGCAACGGACTTCGTACCTCCGACCCTAGGCCTGGACCCCAGACCCCAGACCTCAGACATGGGACCCCAAGTGCTAGATCTCATACTTCACACCCGGGGACCTGGACCCCGGACTCTATATCCTTTACCTCAGACCCCGACCCCAGATCCTGGACCCCTGATCCCTTACCTCAGACCCTGGACCCCATACGCCGGAACCCAGGTACAAGAGCCCAGACCCCCTACTTCAGACACTAGGCCCCAGACCCAGAAATTGCGACCCCACACCTCAAGACCCTGACCTCGGATTCAGGATCGCCAGCCCCAAATCCTAGATCCTCCATCCCAGCGGCCCCAGACCTGGGACCCCAGTCCCTATATCCCAGACCTCAGGCCTCAGAACTCAGGCTCTGGATCCCAAACTCCAGACCTCAGATTCCAGACCTGGGGCTCCAGAACTCAGATCCCCGGCCCCAGACCCCAAATCAGACCCCAGCTCCAGTCCCTGAAACCCAGATCCCAATCTCTGACCCAGGACCCCCAATCCCAAAGCCAGACCCAACTCCAGAGTCCAAACCCCAGACCTGGGATCCCAGACCCCATCCCCAGTCGGTCTGCCTGCCCAGTGGATGGGACACCACTGTGTGTGTGGCAGGGGAAGCTGAGGCCCGGGCAGGCTGCCACTGAATGCAGGGAAGATGCTCTGTGCCTCCCAGACTCAACAGATATATGGGGCCCTCCTCTGGGCCAGGTCTCGGCTGCCCGGCGCCGGCAGAGATGAACCCCCAAATGGCTAACTGCACCCACAGTGTCAGAGTGACAGAATGCCTTGAAGATGAGGCACAGGGAGCTAAGAGGGCATAAAATGGGGTCCCTTGAGCAACCTGGGGTTTGCAACCTGGAGATGCAGCCTGGGGGATGTAACGGGGGTACAAGTTCAGGGGGGCAGGGGGCAGCCCGGAGGGCTTCCTGAAGGAAGGGATGCTGACCAGTGACTTGGAGTCAGGAAGATGAATAGGGGTTGGGTAACCTCTTTAAAGTCCCAGAAGTCAGGGGCTGGGTAGAGAGGGAGGGGTGAGGGGCCCTCCGCCGGCCCCCACCTGAGCATGGGACTTGAGTAACACCTGTGATAATTTAGCATCTAAAAAGTGGCTGGGAGACCCCCAGGGGTCTTGGACCTGGTCCATCCCATGGAGAAGGGATTTCTGCGTGTGGGCTGTGGCCCATGGACACCCAGGAGAGCCACAGGCAAGACATTCTGCCTCAGCGTCCAGTCTCTGCCAGAATCCTGGCCAATTCTTACCTCCAAAGCAGACCTTGAAGCGGCTCCCTTTTCCTGGGTCCCCACAGGGGCCGGCTTCACAGGCGTTCAGCCCCTGCACTTGATTGAATGCTCTGCTGTCACCATCGTGAAATTCATAATAATTTTTCGACAAGGGGCCGCATGTTTTCATTTTGCACTGTGGTCCAGGTCCCACTCCTCCTCCTCCACTGCCGTCTAGAACCACCCAGCCCTCTCCCTGACAACCCCCAGCCCCAGCTACCTAACCTTCCTTACTCTTTTTAGAATCTAGGCTCCTCCCAACTTAAGCCAGGTCTCTGGGAGCCAGTGCTTAAAGCCCTACCAGTACTTCCCTCAATTGAAAGCCAAACCCCCTCACCTGGGGACAACATTTACCCCCAGGGCCGAGGACCCAGCTCCACAGATTTTACCAGCCCTCTTAGCTCAACGTCTTTCAGCCCCACCTCATTGGATGTACTCCCATCCTCAGCCTTGGGCTCTGGAGTTTATAAAATCCCACTTGCCACCCTCTGCTCTTTGGGGTGAGAAATTTCCCAAAGACCAAACCATACAACGTTATAACCATGGAAAAAGACATCCTGAACCCGGAGATAAGGAGTGTTTTTGTTTTTTAATATTTGCTTCTCTTTTCAAGAAAGTATTTAAAAAAAAATTTTTTTTTGCAGTTTCTCTCTCTTTTTTTTTTTTGGCCTCACCATGTGGCATGCGGGATCTTCGTTCCCTGACCAAGGATCGAACCTGTGCACCCTGCAGTGGAAGCACAGAGTCTTAACCACTGAACTGCCAGGGAAGTCCCTGGAGATAAATTTTTTTCAAAGATTTTTCTTTTTCACTCTAAAAGTAATATATAAAAAATAAAGGCGGGAACTTGGAAATGCCAGAAAAAATTCAGGAAAAGAACATGAATGTCATCTATCATATTACTATCCAAAAATAACCAATGTTAATACTGTATTTATCTTTTTTTATTGTTTATTTTTTACAAAGAGGAGAATCATTTTATATAGTTGGGATCACCCTGAATATATGTCATTTGGTAAGAAGATGTCAGCCTTTTTATGTAGGGATGCTAAAAAATGGTTCACCCAAATAAAATCGGGCTATGGATATAGAACTAGCAGCTTGATAAAGAACAAAAATCCTGATTCTTGTCTTTTGAGGATAATTATGAATTCATGGCATTCAGACTTGAGTAGTTTCATGAATTGGTCATTAACTAATCATTATTGACATGGGATACCTTTAAGTGGGCTCCGGTGTACCTTCAACACACCCAGAACTTAGAGAGGCATCCCTTCTTTCTGGCAACAAGATATACTAGGCCCATACTGCACCTTCCCTGCCCTGAAACATAAAACCAGCTATTCTCCAAAGAGCCCTTATTCCTTGGGGTGGGGAAAAGTACCGATGACTGCATTTTGGATATTGGGACCCCTCTCTAATTACTGCACACAAATTTGTGGTGGAAAACTGATTAAAAACTACTTCAGTGGTCAGGTAGAAATAATAAATTTCAAAGATTGGAAGATCGTGTTGCTCTAATTTAGTTCTAACAATGCTGCAGAACACCTGTACTCAGCAACTTCGGCCTGCCTGCGGGCCAGACCCTGCGCACCACCTGTGGTTGTAAATAAAGCTTTATTGGTACACAGCCACGCCCACTCATTTACACATTATGTACAGCTGCTTCCCGGCTTACAGGGATTTGAGTAGTTGCCACAGAGACATTATGGCCAGCAAAGCCGAAAATATTTACTCTCTGGCCCTTTACAGAAAATATTTGCAGATTCCTGCTCTATAAATGCCTCACCCAGGGCTTCCCCGGTGGTGCAGGGGTTGAGAATCTGCCTGCCAATGCAGGGGACACGGATTCAAGCCCTGGTCTGGGAAGATCCCACATGCCACGGAGCAACTGGGCCCGTGAGCCACAACTACTGAGCCTGCGCGTCTGGAGCCTGTGCTCCGCAACGGGAGAGGCCGCGACAGTGAGAGGCCCGCGCACCGCGATGAAGAGTGGCCCCCACTTGCCGCAGCTAGAGAAAGCCCTCGCACAGAAACGAAGACCCAGCACAGCCAAAAATAAATAAATTAATTAATTAATTAAAAAAAAAAAAAAGTTTAAAAAAAAATAAATGCCTCACCCAAATTATAATTTTACTCTTTTATCGTTTTGTGAACCATGTTAGTCTCTGAAGATCCTATTATAACTAGTGTAATTTCTTGTTTTATCTGGCAATATAAAATATAAATCCAGGCCATGACAGTAAGATCAACAATATCTAAAATAACTGCAGGTTGGAAATTAAGATCTAAGATCACAGAAGCTATCAGGATGAGTGTGAATGACTCACTCACTGATTGGTTAAGGGACCAGGCATATGACCAGTCCTGGCCAATGAGATGAGAGGAAAAGCCTGCAGGGGTGGGGATGCCCCTAGCATCCCGAGCCTGGAGGCTGCCCTAGCTTGCAGCTATTTGTTCTGTAAGCTAATAAATGTCTTTATGGAGTTCAGCAAGCAGAGTTGTGTTCTCTGTTACTCATGGCTACAGGCGTGTAACTGGTGCAACTGGCCCTGGTGGCCACCTCTGAACACCTCCCGCTAATGACAGACAGGGAAGTGACTTTGTTCTTGCATCTGTTTTGATAATCCCTGACACTGTGTGGTTATTTACAGCTATCCTACAGTATCCTGGGGAGACTGGTTCCAGGACTGTTGCACATACTAAAATCCAAGGATGCTTAAGTCCCTCATATAAAATCGCATAGTATTTGCATACAACCTATGCAAAAATGATACATATATTATTTCTAGATTATGTATAATACCTGATACAGTGTTTTGTTTTGTTTTGTTTTGTTTTGTTTTGTTTTGTTTTGTATCTCAGTTCCCCGACCAGGGATTCAACCTGAGCCATGGCAAACATGTTGTAGATCTTAATAGAAGTTCAAGTTGCACAGATGTGTGCATCTGTCAAAACTCAGCAAAAGCATACTTAAGACTTATGCAAGTCATTGTCAATTTTACTTCAAAAGAAAAAATATAAACAAATATTGGACTCTTGTTAGTCATATGCTAATGATATGCACACCAAACTGTTCAGGGAGCAGTGGGCTGATGTCTGCAACTGTGAAATGCATCAAAAATGAGATGAAGTAAAAAACCAAAAAAACAACAACAAAAAAAAAACGAGATGAAGTGATGCATGGACAAAGGGATGGGGAGATGACAGATTTAATAAAATGGGAATGGTAGAAGAGATGTGTTAGGAATGTGGGTGTTCACTGTAAACTTATTTAAACTTTGATACACATGTGAAATTTTTCACAATCAAATGTTGTTGGGAAAAAACTCGAATTTTGTTTTTTTTCCATTCGGCGGGTTAGGGGGCATTTCCTCTGTTGATCTCACCTGGGCTGATTTATGAGACCACAGACACCTGAAGGGTTCAGTCTGCTGCAAGGTCCAAGATGGCTCCACTGGCATATTGGGCAATTGGTGCTGGTTGTTGGCTGGGAGGCCTCAGTTCTGCATGGAGTCTCCCAGTCTCCAAAAAGCTACACTGGCTTCCTTACATCATAGTGGTCGAACTTCCACACCTCACTTCTGCCGAATTCTATAGGTCAAAGCAAGTCACATGGCCATGTGTCGATTTAAATGGGTGGAGAAACTGATTCCCCCTCTGGCTAGGAGTTCCATTGCAAAGGGGCATGCATATTGGGATGGGGGGAATTTGTGGTCATTGTACAATACACCCAAGTCCTTTGGTCTAGTTGTTTAAGTTCATGTTTAGTCAGAAGGTGTTCTATCGGGACTTCCCTGGTAGTCCAGTGGTTAAGACTCCATACTTCCAATGCAGGAGGAGCAGTTTCAATCCCTGGTTGGGGAACTAAGATTCTACATGCCACGAGGCACAGCCAAAAAAAAAAAGGTATCCTGACTCCTGACACTTCTTACTTGGTAGCTTACAGCCATCAGGTCTTCCTTGATAATGGCATTTAGCTATTGGAGGGTCAGGGAGGTCAGCTCTAAGCAGTTTGCTTTATGAGACAGAAGGAAAACAACATAAGCCATTCAATGTCTGAAGGCTTCATGAAGAGACCCTACAACCACCCACCTGCAATGCAATGAAAATTGTACATGGGTAATTTTTTTTTTTCTTTTTTTGGCTGCACCATGCAGCTTGCAGGAACTTCCCCAACCAGGGATCAAACCCGCACCCCCTGCAGTGGAAGCACCGAGTCCTAACCACTGCACCACCAGGGAAGTCCCTGTACATGGGTAAGTTAAGATTCAAATGCACACTGCCTGCTCTGGCCCCACCTGACAGCATCACACTCATTCTGAAGTTGGAGGGCTTCTGGGCTTGAAGGCTGGTGAAGCAGATGAAATCTCCAAGAGTTTTCAGCTCTTCATGAAATTACTGATTCAGGCAAAGATTACCAACGGTGTTGAGACCCTTAGGTTCTTTTTAGCAGTGCTACATGGCTTGCAGGATTTTAGTTCCCCAACCAGGGATCGAACCTGGGCCCCCTGAAGTGGAAGCACAGAGTCCTAACAACTGGACCGCCAGGCAAGTCCCCCTTTGGTTCACTGTTGATGGAGAACTAAGCCATTCTATATGCGAGATTCTCATCACACACAATACTGTTTCAGATAGCTATTGAGACTTCTCAAACAATTATACAGTAGTCAGTAAGAAAGGGGCTGAAGGATTGACAAATGGATAGATTAGGAGCCCAAGACAGACCGTATCCACATCCAGAGGGTTGATTTATGATAGAGGTGGTAATGCAGAGCAGTGCAGAAAGGACAATCTCTTCAATAAATGATGCTGCGACAACTGGATATCACTATGGAAAATACACAAAACGTGACCCCTACCTCACACCAAACACAAAGCCAATTTGGGGAGGACTGCAGACCTAATGTGAAAGATGAAACAATAACATTTTAGAAGGTGATACAAAATAATACTTTTATAACCTTGCAGTAAGGATTTTTTTTTTTTTTTTTTTGGCCTTGCTGCAAGGCTTGTGGTACCTTTAGTTCCCTGACCAGGGATTGGACCCAGGCCCTCGGCAGTGAGAGCGCCGAGTCCTAACCACTGGACTGCCAGGGAATTCCCAAGGATTGATTTCTGAAACAGGTCACATAACAATAAAGGAGGGGCTTCCCTGGTGGCGCAGTGGTTGAGAGTCTGCCTGCCAATGCAGGGGACACGGGTTCGAGCCCTGGTCTGGGAAGATCCCACATGCTGCAGAGCGGCTAGGCCCGTGAGCCACGACTACTGAGCCTGCGCGTCTGGAGCCCGTGCTCCGCAACAAGAGAGGCCGCGACAGTGAGAGGCCCGCGCACCGCGATGAAGAGTGGACCCCGCTCGCTGGAACTGGAGAAAGCCCTCGCACAGAAACGAAGACCCAACACACCCAAAAATAAATAAATTAATTAATTAAAAGGAAAGGAGGGGGGAAATTGATTAAAAAAAAAAAACAATAAAGGAAAAGAATGAAACATTGGGTTATATTAATATTAAGAACTGTTCAGGGACTTCCCTGGTGGTCCAGTGGTTATGAGGCCGGAGATAGATGGGCCCCAGTCTGAGCACCTGGAGTTTCTCCCCTGTGGACAGAGAGGAGGCTGGGCCCTGCCCAGATAAGAGATAAAAGAGCACATATTCCTCATTCTCGAGGTCAAGGAGACCTTCCCGACTACACATGAGCAGAAAGGCTCCTTGGAGGTCAAAAGAGAGGGGGCGTCACCCCATAGTAGGTGATGTCAACTACCCATAGGCCTCTTCACTAGAATCCATCTTGGCTGAGAGATGCACAGGCCCACAGGGAAGGACCCTGAGGTATACCAAATACGGACTCAGAACCAGGCAAAGCAAGATGATTGGCCAAAGGAAACCTGGAAGAAATGCCCCATATAAGTGATTCAAACCACCATGAGGGCACAACTCTCTCTCTGAGCCCACCTGTGTGTCTATCCACACGTACTCTTTTTCCTCCTAATAAACACTTCACTTGTTTCACCTCTTTCCATGTCTTTGTGGGAATTAATTTCTGTAAAGCCAAAGGGCCAGGGCCTTGTCACTGGTCCCTGGTGGGCTAGTGGCTAGGATTCAGCGCTCTCACTGCTGCGACCTGACTTCAGTTTCTGGCTGGGAACTGAAATCCTGCTTCAAGCCACTGCAGGCCGAGGCCACCTGAGATCAGTTAGGGCTCTGTGCTTCCAATGCAGGGGCCGCAGTGTGTGGGGAGAAAAAAAAAAAAAAAAAAACTATTCAAAAGACACCCTAGGAATCATTGAGAGAAAATTGAAAACTGGACTATACCTAACTAAATGATTCACAGAAGGGGAAATCCAAATGGCCAATGAATCATGAAAAGATGTTCAACCTTATTAGTAAATAGAGGAATGGAAATTAAAACTGCAATAAGGGAATTCCCTGGCAGTCCAGTGGTCAGGACTCTGCACTTCCACTGCAGGGGGCATGGGTTTGATCACTGGTGCGGGAACTAAGACCCCCACAAGCCGTGTGGCATGGCCATAAATAAGTAAATAAATAAACATAAAAAACAAAACTACAATGAGATAACACTACAGACCCAACAGGTTGGGAAATAAAAATTCAGGTGTACTGATAAGTTTTGGCAAAGATGCAAGGCAATGGGAGCTATCGCATCCTCGTGGTGGGTGGCAATATAAATCAGTACAACAACTTTGGGAAAGAGTTTACCATTATCCATGAGTCTGAAGATTCACAAACACTACACCTTGGCAATACCACTCCTAGGTATATACTCTAGTGAAACACACAGACGTATATAGCCAGACATATCCATAGCCACAATTTTTGGGGGGGGGGTAAAAGCCCAAGTCTGAAAATAACTCAAGTCAGATAGTAAATAATTTGATGGTATATTCACACAATGGAATACATATAGTTATGAAAGTGAATGCACTCAGCTACATGGAATAACCTGGATGAATATTAATTGAAAGAAACCAGACAGAAAAGAATACATGCAATACACTTTCCCTTATGTAAAGTTTTAAAAGAGGCACAACTAAATTTATTTGGGCTGCACACTCATGTGGTCAAACCATAAACAAAGCGAGAAAGTAATAATCATAAAATTCAAGTTACTGGCTACACTGGGGGAAGGGAGGACAGGGTCCAGATGACCGACCCCTGTGGTTGCGAGGGGGGTGGGGTGGGGAGGACTCCTAAGGTGCTGGCCGTGATCATGTGTTGGCTTTATGATAACTTGTTAAATTATCCATTGGCATTGCATGCACTTTTCTGAAAATGCATTACAACTCACAATAAAAATGTTTGCACACATGATGTTTTAAAAGACATCAGTAAGTTAGAGTATAACAAATTTTGGTATAAAGCCATAGTCATATTTTATTTTCCATTCTCTGGAATAGTAGTTCACCAACTGGTAGGGTTTTTATTAAAGCAAAGGTAGAGAATTCAGAAAGCTTTAGCCATTTCAACATCAATGCAAAAATGCAAATCTTTGCAGGAAGTAAAATAGGTGATGGGTGATCCCCAAGGTTCCATCTTTTTTTTTTTTTTTAATAAATTTATTTATTTTTGGCTGCCTTGGGTCTTCGTTGCTGCACGCGGGCTTTCTCTAGTTGTGGCGAGCGGGGGCTACTCTTTGTTGCTGTGCACGGGCTTCTCATTGCGGTGGCTTCTCTTGTTGCGGAGCACAGGCTCTAGGCATGCGGGCTTCAGTAGTTGTGGCACGTGGGCTCAGTAGTTGTGGCTCAGGGGCTCTAGAGCACAGGCTCAGTAGCGCAGGGAAGCCCCCCAAAGTTCCATCTTGTTGTAACTGCCCTGTTGCTGCAAAGATGAATCAAAACTTAAAATCCTGGACTTCCCTGGTGGCACAGTAGTTAAGAATCCGCCTGCCAATGCAGGGGACATGGGTTTGATCCCTGGTCCGGGAAGATCCCACATGCCGCGGAGCAACTAAGCCCATGTGCCACAACTACTGAGCCTGTGCTCTAGAGCCCGCGTTGTGCCACAACTGCTGAAGCCCGCGTGCCTAGAGCCTGTGCACCACAACAAAGAGTAGCCCCCACTACTCTAGATACCCAACTAAAGTCCGTGTGCAGCAACAAAGACCCAATGCAGCCAAAAATACATTTAATTAATTAATTAAAAAAACAAACAAAACAAAACAAACAAAAAAACTAAAATCCTGAGACACATTTCTTTTAGCAACACATAAGGAAATATTCTGAAATGTGAGAAATAAATGTTCAATTTTAATATGCCACATTCTTTATGTTAAACTGAAAGCCTTTTAATAAAAGCCCTTAGATTTGAAACCATTTTAAATTTGTAAATATAAACTTTTAAAACATCACCTTTGTATGGAGAAAGGGAATGCCATCCTCCCCTCTTTGAAATGTCAGAACCTAGAAAAGGTCAAGCTCATGATTTTGATCAGAACATCTCCCTTCTTGTTGGCAAGATGATCTTTTCTAGGGACTTCCCTGGTGGTCCGGTGGTTAAGAACCCGCCATCCAATGCAGGGGATGCAGGTGCCCTTGTCGGGGAAGTAAGATCCCACATGCCGCGGGGCAACTAGAGCCGCACGCCACAACTAGAGAGAAGCCCACAACGAAAAACGAAGACCCAGCGCAGGCAAAATTTAAAAAAAAAAATTAAAAAAAAAGATGATCTTTTCTAAACAAATCAGGATGAAACGCAAAAACTGGTGAATTGACCATAATGCTATTTCAAATCACCATTTTTAGGACCCATAGGTGGTCAAGGTGGTTAAATTACTTTTGAGGAATAAGTTACAAGATCTTTAGTTATTTTGTACACATTTCACCCTTCCATGTCTGCAGGGAAGAGATCAACACATCTATCCATAAAGGTGTTTATGTTTCAAGTAAAAAAAATGTTTTAAGGGACTTCCTTGGCGGTCCAGTGGTTAAGACTTTGCCTTCTAATTCAGGGGGTGTGGGTTCGATCCCTGGTCAGGGAACTAAGATCCCACAGGCCTCGTGGCCAAAAAACCAAAACACAAAACAGAAACAATATTGTAACAAATTCAATAAAGACTTAAAAAAAAAATGGTCCACATCAAAAAAGATTTTTTTTTAAATGTTTCAAATTTCTCTGAATACAAACTTTCTTACCTCACGTCATACCTTTGCAAAGTCACAGCTCTTTAGCCAGATGCTGAAGACATCCCGTGGGGGACCAACTGGATGAAGTTCCGGAACAGGCGTAATTTCTACGGTGCTACAAATCAGGAAGACGGTTGTCTGGGGAAGTGGAGGGGACTTTTTAGGATGCCGGAATGTTCTAGGTCTTGATGGGGTGTGGGTGACATGGGTTCCCACACTTGCCTAAACCCATCGAAGTACACTTAGGATCTGTGCAGGTCACCATTAGTAAACTATACTGCAATTAAGTTCAGTTGGCATAAAAATATTACATTTCTACCATCAGTTCTGGCATCTTTTCAAAGACACAGAGATTAGCTGTGAATGCAGAAAGTTGAGCCCACCCAGATGCGGGGGTGACCAGAGAATGTCGCCAAGCCTTTCTGCCCCACCATGTTGATATGCTTCCTGTTTGCTATCAGACACCTGAGTCCCTCGCAGAAATTCTTGGAGAGGGTTTTGAGGTTCACACCCAGGGCTCCCTGAACCACCCCCAGCCCTGTCTAAGCTGGTGGTGGCCTCTAGAGGGCGCTGTTAACATAGTCAATCCCAGGAGTTTTCATTCATTCTGGAGCTTCAGCAATTTTTAGGAAACCATCATTGGCAAGCAAGGTGGGAGATCATTTCCTACCCCACCTCCCTGACTCTTGGACACTGGGGCTGTCCCTCAGGGATATCATTCACACCAAAAATGCCTGATATTGAAGAAAAATTTTGGAGAGGCAGCAGAAAATTTGGGAGGAGCCAACTGGAGATCAGGATTAGCCATCCCCAAATGTGCCACTCTGGTGTAAGAATTACTCTGAGCTGAAAGCATCTGAGTTCTTGAAATCTGTTATCTACCTAAACA
The DNA here is from genome assembly GCF_028023285.1 of Balaenoptera ricei. Classification (NCBI taxonomy): domain Eukaryota; kingdom Metazoa; phylum Chordata; class Mammalia; order Artiodactyla; family Balaenopteridae; genus Balaenoptera; species Balaenoptera ricei. The sequence goes on from NC_082641.1 coordinate 181,017,946, forward strand.
CAGAGCCTCATACTGTCATAAATCTCTGCCTGGAATCAACTCATTTTCTCTTCTCGGAGAAGACAAGTCAGCTCCCAGACAGACTTTGTCACAAACTATCATATCTCTCACCTATTCTCCAAAGGCCCATTTATCTCTCCTAACATTCGTTTGCTCTCCCATAAGTGGCCTTTCTCCTCTCCTTTTCCTCTATTACGAAGGCCTATGAGCTCTCAAATCTCACTGTTCCTTTGGGGATTCACTTCTTTCTGCGACGCCCCAAGCATGCAAAATTAAAAATTAATACATTTGTATGCTTTGTCTTCTGTTAAAATATCCTTTGTCAGTTTAATTCGCAGCTCCCAATTATGAACTTAAGAGGGTAGAGGAAAACATTTTCCTCCCCCACACAACGAGGTCAGTTGTGGGTTGATGCTTCCTCCTTCTACTTGGCCTAAGTTAGCCGGCGTCTAAGGTGGAAACACTTCTGAGAAGCCAGCCTAGCCTCTCCTTGACATCCTGGCCCAGGAGGGGACCCCTTACAAATGGGTCAGTGACCGCAAACAGATGCGGCCCAGCCCGTGCCAGGTGCTCAGCCTGGATTTAATTTCTGGGCCATTTAAAGTCTCACACCCCATCAGACTACGGGGTTTGCCAAAGCACAGAACAGAAGATTCACCCACAGGGACAGCACGGCCCTTGTCACATCATAAATTGAGGATGTGACTGGATTTGGGGAAAGGAAGAAAGAGACCATTTCAACTGAGACCAGCCAGGAGTTTGGAGCTCTTAATGAAACTCTTGGTTCCAGCAGTGGTGATCAGCAGTGTTGAGATAACCAGGTGAGTCATGAAAGGGGAAATCAAGCCACTCTATGTGCTAGAAGCTCGTCCCAAGAGTTTTATCCATGTGACTCATGTCACTCGATTTTTTTTAAAGTTATTTTATTATTTATTTATTTTAAAAATATTTCATGTATGTATGTATGTATGTATTTTGGCTGAGCCGGGTCTTATTTTATTTATTGTGGCATGTGGGAACTTCCTTGCGGCACGTGGGCTTCTTAGTTGTGGCATGAGGACTCGTAGTTGCGGAATGCATGCGGGATCTAGTTCCCTGACCAGAGATCAAACCCAGGCCCCCTGCATTGGGAGTGAGGAGTCTTACCCACTGGACCACCAGGGAAGTCCCTCATGTCACTCTAGTCCAAGGATAAACTGTAGCACATGGAGCCACCAGATCCCACCTGAGGGGATGCAAGTGCCACCTAGGAAGTATTCAAGCCAAAAATGTTACCCTGACTCCATCAAGCCTTTGACTCTGATTTCCCACTTGTAAGAAATTCAGGGGTTCAGAAAATGAACTAAGAGCACTGGAGCTGCCAGAAGTGACATTCTGCAGGACAAGGGGCTTAGCCGCTGCAGGAAGTCAGATCAGGAGCAAAGGGCAAGGTGACCTGGGCTGTTGGCAGGAGTCTCAGCCCTTCTCCACGTGGGCCTCTCCATAGCACTGCTTGAGCATCCTCACAACATGGTGGCCGGCTTCCCCCAGATGAGTGATCCCAGAGACAGTGAGAGAAGTCACACCCCGTCATTTCCCCAGTATCCCATTGCTCACCTGGTCCATCCTATTCCATGTGGGTGAGGGCTACACAAAGCATGAGTATCCGACAGCACGATCATGGAGGGCCAACCTGCAGGCCTGGTGACCATCAAAAAGGAAGGGAATGGAAAACGAAAGATAGAGCTACCATATGACCCAGCAATCCCACTCCTGGGCATATATCTGGACAAAACTCTAATCCAAAAAGATACATGAACCCCAATGTTCATGGCAGCACTATTCACAATAGCCAAGACGTGGAAGCAACCTAAGTGTCCACTGACAGATGAATGGATAAAGAAGATTTGGTACACATATACAGTGGAATACTACTCAGCCATTAAAAAAGAATGAAATAATGCCATTTGCAGCAACATGGATGGACCTAGAGATTATCATACTAAGTGAAGCAAGTCAGAAAAAGAAAGACAAATATCATATGATATCACTTATATGTGGGATCTAAAATATGACACAAATGAACTTATCTACAAAGTAAAACAGACTCACAGACATAGAGAACAGACTTGTGGTTGCCAAGGGGGAAGGGGGCGAGGGAGGGAAGGATTGGGAGTTTGGGATTAGCAGATGCAAGTCAGTATATATAGCATGGATAAACAACAAGGTCCTACTGTAGAGCACAGGGAACTATATCCAGTATCCTATGATAAACCATAATGGAAAAGAACATGAAAAAAGAGTGTGTATATATGTGTATAACAATCACTTTGCTGTACAGCAGAAATTAACACAACATGGTAAATCAACTAGAATTGAATAACAAACAAAATTTTTAATTAAATAAATAAATAAAAAGGAAGGGAATGAACAGGACAGGCAACCAAGATTGGCAGTTCTACCCGAATGACCCCAGTGCAGGGTTTTTAAATAGACCTTCTACCTCCTGGGACATCCCTGGTGGTCCAGTGGTTAGGACTCTGCACTCCCACTGCAGGGGGCACCAGTTCGATCCCTGGTCGGGGAGCTAAGATCCCACGTGCAGCGAGGTGAGACCAAAAAAAAAAAAAAAGAGAGAGAGAGAGAGATCCTTGAGCAGCAGGAGGTCTGGGGCTCAGCCACCTGAGCTCCTTCAACCTCCGCCACTTCCCTGACTCCAGCTCCTCACCTCCTCCCCCCTTCCAGAAGGTTCTGGGTCCCTAAATTCTTCACAGGGAGAAGCCCCGCCCTCCCCAGCTCCTACCCGAGCCAGGAGAGGCCCCAGATACCAGCACCCACCCAACCGAGGAGGCAAAACAAACAAGACAGGACAAGCACACCAAAGAGGCAAGCGTGCAGGCGACATCACCTGACACAGCCAGGCAAGGACACCCACTGGTCTTGTGGGCAGCGGGAGGAGAATTCCTCTGTGGGCAGGGACCTCCTGCACCCCACTGGCCATCAGGAAAACCCTTCAGTGTGTGTGGAGTGTGCCCTCCAGTGTGGAGACTGTAAATGAAAACATTTATTCACTGAGGATTTTTTTTAAACCCACGGGACAAATATATTTTATATACGTCCATTCTGGGGCGTAAAGTGGTTCTGGATGGAGAGCAGGTACAACATGTGCCTTCCTTTATGATAGGAAGGAAGGCAGACAGGAGGCAAAGAAGGAGGCGGGACTGGCTCCAACTGAGGACACAAAAGCTCTGCACCCGCAGGCAGGTGACTTACGTGGCTGCACCTCCGTTTCCCCATCTGAGACTCCTCCTCCTCCTCCCTGTTGGGGTGCCCAGAGCACCCCCGGCCCCAGATGCAGCCCTGCTTCTATCTCTTGCTAGGGTGGGGGTCCCGGTGGCCCTCCCCCCAGGTGCCACCCACTGCTGTGGAGTGTATCCCCCTGGGTGGCTGTCACGGGGCGTGAAACCCCGAGGATCTACACCGGCGAGGGGTGAAGGTGCTGAGGACAGGGGGAGCCCCCTCTCCTGGAACTCTGGCGCCCTGACCCATTTTGCAGATGGGCGTACTGAGGCCCAGATGAGGGCAAACCCAGTCTCACGTGGAGGGGCCAGAGTCACATGGAGGGGGTTAGAAGGCCAGGAGGGACTGACCATCCAGAGACCTCACTCACTCAACCTGTCCCACCACAAACATTTATTGAGCGCCAACCATATGCCCGGGGCTCAGGATGAACAAACTGAGGATCAACCAAGGATCTGGGGTGAAACCCAAGGTAACGCACAGACCGGGCCTTTAGACCTGCGTTCTCCAACGGGGCAGCCAGCAGCCCCACTGGGCCACAAAAATGTAAATAAATGAAAGTGAAATCAGTGAAGCATTCTGCCCCTCCTCTTCACTGGCCACATTTCACGTGCTCAGTAGCCACATGTGGCTGATGGCTGCACAGATGGAGGACACGTTCATCACACCAGGTGGTTCTATCAGAAGACACCGGCTTCCACGGTCCAGTCTGACTCCTTCTATTTCCAAGTGAGAACGGGGTGAGTGGAGTTTTGTCACCTGAAAAGCATGCTCTATTTTGCTTTGAGCCCAGAGCGGTGTTGGTTGGTACCACGAAAGGCACACACACAAGGGGATACAAGAGACAGTGTCGACTTGTAGCAATGTCAGGATCTCGCTTGTGACACTGTAATAGACTTTTGCAAAAATGTTGCCACTGGGGAAAATGTTATTTCTTACAACTGCTATGAATCTACAGCTGTCACGGTAAACATTCTAAGCACAAAACATTATCTGGATGATGGAGGTTTTTTGGCACCCCCTTAAATTTCACGCCCAGGGGAGGGTCCTGGCCCAGGACTGGAGTGGTGGCGAGCCGGTTTCTCCCCATTGTGTGCCTGGCACCAGGTCCCCAGGGAAGGGATAAGTGGCCAGGGGTGACTCACTGGGCTGATGACCTCAGCTGGGGAGGCATCAGGGCTCCGACCCACAGCTCCGACCCCTGCACCTGCGGGGTGGATGCAGAATGTGCAGATAAAACGCTGGCAACAGGGGACTTCCCTGGCGGTCCAGTGGTTAAGACGCTGCGCTTCCACTGCAGGGGGCACGGGTTCGATCCCTGGTTGGGGAACTAAGATCCCGCATACCGCGGACCAGCCAAAAAAACAAAACAAAAAACCCCCACTGGCAACAGGCTCTTGTCCCTGTTTGTCTGCAAATCTCTGCTGGGGACTTGCTCACCAGACGCTCTCCCCAACGGCCTTTGGCACCAGCATCCTGGGACCCAGACCCTGGAGGCCTCCTTGGTTCCAGAGCCAAGGATGCAGCACTGGACAAGCCCCTCTTGTTGGTGTCCCAGGTTCCTGCCGCCTCTCAGGAGGTCACAAAAGGGAAACTGAGGCCGGGGAGAGCTGGAGTTGGCGGACGTGACAGAAACCCCACGGCATCTTCCCGAAGTCGCCCACAAACCCCAAACCCTATGTGCAGGGGAACGTGATGCCCATTGGACGGAGGGGATGAATACAGCCCAGTGTGGGGACCGGAGAGGGTTCACGGCACACAGTGGCCCAGGGCCGACGGGCTCCAGATGCCCATCCAAATGCCAGAGGCAGGCGAGGTGGGTTGGCAGGTGACGCTCTTCGCCCAAGTGCCCCGCCCCCAAGAAGCCAGCCCTCCCTCCCTCGCCAGCTCACCCCATGCAGGCTTCCACCAACGGGGTAAGTCCTTCCTCACGTCCGACTTGATTTCATCAGGCTTCGCTTTAAACCAGTTTCTCCTCCTTCTGGGTGAGTCTAAGACCAGGACAGGCCGCAGTTTCCTGAGAGGGAACAGTGAAAGAGGTTGTGAGATGGGATGGTCCACGGGGAGGACTTGGGTTGGTGACTGGTGACAATGGCGGGAACAAAACCTGCACAAATCCCTACACTCTGGGGCAGAGACACCTGTGCTGGTGATAAAACGTTCCTCCATGCATTTATTGAGCACTCACTGTGTACCAGACTCAACACAGACTCGGTCCTGTCATCTTTTTCATTCTTATTTAGGAGAAATTCACAGAACATGAAATTCACCCATTTAAAATGAACACTTCGGGGACTTCCCTGGTGGTCCAGTGGTTAAGACTCTGCTCTCCCAATGCAAGGGGCACGGGTTCCATCCCTGGTCGGGGAACTAGGATCCTGCCTGCCGCACAGCGTGGCGAAAAAATTAAATAAAATGAACACTTCAGGGGCGTTTAGTACATTCACAGAGCTATGTAACCATCACCTCTAGTTCCAGAACATTCCATCCCCCCAAAAGAAAACCAGTGCCCATCAGCAGTCACCCCCACCCCCTCCACAGCCCCTGACAACCAGCAATCCACTCTCTGTCTTTGTGGATTTGCCTGTTCTGGACATTTCACATAAGTGGGATCACACACTACGTGGCCTTTTGTGTCTGTGTCTTTTTCAGTTCACTTTATTTTTTAAAATAAAATTTCTTTTTTAAAAGACAGTATTAGGTTTACAGAAAAACTGCGAAGACAGTACAAAGTTTCCAGATACTCGCCCTGTTTCCCCTACTCTTAACACCGTACATCAGCATGTGTGGCCCTCTTGTGTGTGTGGAGCAGCGTGGAGGGCAGCTCCCGAATCACACATGTGATTCGCCGTGATCTCGGGGTGACAGACCCAGTTTGCAGATGCCCCGGACCAGCTGAAGCACCTGCCATGAGCCCGTGAGCCCCGTTTACTGAGATGCAGACAGGTGGCCACGGTCACCAACTTGGGAAAGGCTTCAGCTCCTCCGGCTCCGGGATTTTCCTGCCACTCCTCCAGGGGAGGTGGAAGGGGCGGGATCGGCCAAGAGGAAACCGCAAACATCAAACGTACAGCGGCAGCTCCGAGAACAAGCTGTGCCTGGCAGCTGCAACTTGGCAGGCGGCAGGGGGCAGGCAGAGGTCAGCGGCGGGGCCTGGCGGGGATGGGCGGGGCTCGGTGCCACCTAGGAGGGCGGTGGTTTGGCATGCAGCACCCACCCCATTCCCCCCACATATACCAGGCCAGGCAAGGGACGGGGCGGGGCCTGGAGGCATTGGGAGGGGGACTGCGGGGTTTGAGAGGAGGGCTCTAGCAGGCGGCTGAGCAAATGCAGCGGTAGGGCCAGGCTCCAAGGTGTGCCTGAAGGTTCCTCCGGAAGGGCCAGGTGGGGGAGGGTGCCACCTGGCGAGCCCGGGATCCTGGGCAGGAGAGGAGATTCTAGGGCGTACACCTTGCCAGGAGGCCTTTTGGACAGCCCGGAGAGCCCCCCTCTCGTCCCACGCCCCCCCCCCCCGCCAACATGCAGGCTGTCCCCGGGCGCTGGCAGACACCCAGCATCTGTGTGCTCTGTGGCCTCCACCCTCACCAGGCCCGTCAGCCCTCACTGGACTGGCTGCAGGGGTGACAATGGCTCTCGGGGTCCTTTGGGCCCCAAGCCCACACTCCACCTGGTGACAAGAACAGTCCTCCCAAAAATGGCATCTGATGGGGTCTGTGCCCTGCTCACATTCTTCCTACGGGTGTCCACCCGGGGACAATGAAACAACCACCAGACAAACGCACACTGATGTTCACAGCATGCATGACTCACAACTCCAAAGAGCGGAAACCTCAGTGACCATCGATGGGTGATGGATAAACACAGTGTGGTCCGGATGATGGACCAATCACTCAGCCATGAAAAGGAGGGAGGCACTGACACACGCCGCAACACGGATGGACCTCGAGGACGTGATGCTCAGTGAGAGAAGCCAGACACAGAAGGCTCCGGGGGCGGACCTGGACCGGCCCACCCTGGGACTGCCTGCTCCCCACCCCAGGCCCTGCAGAGGCGACCACATCTACTTCTTTCTTGCCCCTCTCACTGTACTACCTGCTGGCCTCCTCACCTGGCTCCTCTCAGATCCCCGTTGTCAGTTGAGGAAACTGACAAGCACAGCAGTCTGGAAGAGACTGCGATGCCAGGCGGGGCTGCGATCCTTAACCACTGGACTCCCCTGCCACCCCCTTTTGCCTCCTGCCTGCAGGGAGCGCTCCCTGATCCACCGCCTCCCTCCCTGCATGCCCCCCAGGATCTGAAGTCAGCCCTGGACTGTCCAGCAGAAACCCGCATACAGCAAGAACTTAATCATGGCTGAGGGGATGGAGTCTAGAGAGGGAGGCGGGCCAGCCATGAGGGGGAGGTTTGAATCACCGGGTTTTATCGAGTTAGGTGGCGCTGTCTAAAGGCACCCCTCCCCCACGCAAAGCTGTGTTCCCGTTTCCCTCTGGATCTGGGACAGCTGTGCGCTTGACCCCAACCTAAGCTCGGACATGGGGAGGTGATGCAGGAAGGCTTCCGAGGCCAGGCCGCTCAGATCCACCAGCCACGCTGCGAGGGAGCCCAAGCCACGCAGGAGGCCACGTGTGGGCACCTGGCCCTCGTTCCCAGCCGAGCCAGCCTTGGTGCCAGCCCAGCCCACGCCTGCGGATGATGAGTCTTTCCCTGCCGAGGACCCAGGTCTCCTGGAGCAGAGAGAAGCCGAGCCCACCCGTGCCCCATCTGAATCGGTGACTCACAGCATCACCAGGAATATCAAAATGCCTTTGGGCCACTAGGTTTGAGGCAGCTTGTCGCAAGGCAACAGAAAGCCGGGGTGCGGGCACGCAAACTAGTTTTTGACTTTTATTAAATCCTTACAAAACAGAATACAAAATACCGGCATTGACAGTTGGTGTAAAGGAAAACTTCTGAGCTGTATCAGTTCACCTGGTACAGTGGAGTTAAAGTGCTTGGATGTTTTTCCCCCACTTTAAAAAAATTTGAGTTCTTTTTTTTGTCTTTTTTACACATCTTAACGTTGAAACACTGCTGTGCCCCCTTCCCCCCAGCGCCAGGCTCGTTCACAGTAACGGTTCTGACCAGTCCTCCGGGCAGCACTGTCGTTGTGACAGGGGTGGGGGAGGAAGTGGCTGTCCCACCTTTGAGGGAAAAAAAAAAAAAAAAAAACGCTGCTCACAGCTCAGCTTTCCGGAGTAAAATGGCCATGGCGCCTGCAGCGGGCGAGAGTCCGTTTGTTTCTTTTTTACAAAAAGGCAGAATCCTCGGTTGCAAAACATGGAATCACTGATGGGCGAGAAATGATGGGGGGTGGCCTCCCCACCCCCGGAGTCTTTGGAAAGGCCAGTCCACAGATCGGCGGGCGGGCGGGGCGGAGGCCCCCCACCAGCCACCAAGGACGGCGACAATCTCCGAGACTCGGGGGGCCGCAGAGACGGCACTCGAGCCCCCCACGCCTCGAGGCCCGCCCCGCCCCCCCCCCCCCCCACATTCAAGTATTCGTCAAGAACAGGGAAGTCAGCTGATGTTCTGGAAAACTAACGAGACAGGACGAACAGCTAGGAGACGGAGGGCGATCTGGGCGGCTGCCCGCGCCCCCAACCCCGGCAGAAGCCCGTGTGCACGTGGAAAAGGAAGCCTGTGAATTGCATAGAGTCTCCCACCCGAGGACGAAGGGCGTCAGAGTCTCCCCAGCCCGGCGGGTCACGCGACGTCTGACTCGGGCGCGGGCGGAAGGGGCACGGCAGCTGCGGCCTTTTCCTGAAGGTGGGCGGAACAGAGACGCCGCCCTGCGGGGTGGGGGGGGTGTCCCGCGAGACCCCGGGGACGGGGCTGACAGAGCTTCCACGCCAGACCCGAGGGGCGGCCGGGCAGGACGTGGCCGTGGTCAGACTGAGCCCTGAGAAGGGGCACTCGGGTGCCCGGGTCGGGGGTCCGCGGGACCCCCACGTCGGCTGACGGGGGCCTGTCCGGCTCCTCGCGCTTCCTCTGGCGCCCCCCTTCCCGGGTGGGCAGTCCCCAGTGGAGAGGCCCGGAGAGGGGACCCGGGCAGCCGCAGCTTAAGGTCAAGGTTCGAGGGAGCCCCGATTGTCAGTCGGCGGGGGCTCCAGCGGGGGGCGCCACCCCGCCCGACCCCAGGCCCCGCCCTGCGACAGGGGAGACCTGAGAAGCCCCCGGCCCGCCCGGCCGCCAGGGTGTCTGAGAGGAGGGAAGGAAGCTACCGTCTCGTCGAGGGGAGGTGGGTGGGGGTCGACCCGTCCCTGAAAACACTGTGAGGGCCGGGGAGTGGGGCGGCGAGGTCCCGCCGGCTCGGGGAGACGCCACGCCCTCCTCTCCTGAGTCACGCGGGCGGCGGGGAGCGGCCTTCACAGTACCCGGCGCATCCCGCGCATCCTGGGCCGGGGCAGCGGGAGGGCCCCACCGGGAGGGCCCCACCGGGAGGGCCCCACCCAGCCACAGGCCCTCCGCTCTCCTCCCCGGGCGCCTGCTCTGCATTTAACACCATTGAAAGGAAAAAAAAAGGAGGGGAACAGGAAAAAAACCCAACAGCAAAAACCTTATATAAAAAGACCCCCCGAGCTGAGCTTAGCGCCTCGGAATCCAGCCGGGGGAGGGCAGCCCGCTGGTCACCCGCGAGCAATAGCTTAAAAAAATCTTTAGACTTGAGGGGGGGAAGGGCGGCCTATGTACAGAGGGAAGGAGGGGGTCACGCGTGGTCTCCCACCAGGACCACGGGGGCCGCGGACAGGCTGGCTCGCTGCCGCCGCTGGGCCAGCTTGGACTGGGAGGGCGGGGACAGCTGCAAGCAGCGTGAGGTAGCTCGGATGACCACGGGCTGGTCCTGCCCCGCCTCCTCGGCCGCGTCCTCCTCGCGCTGGGCCAGCTGCCGGTTCATGGCAATGGCCTCGGCCGCGAACGACGTGAGGTCTTTGGCGCAGCTGTTCCTGGGGACAGGGCGGAGGTCACCAAGGAGAGGGAGGTAGCCGCCGGCCCGTCCCCCCTGCTTCCCTCGGGACCCCCGGGGTCTGTTCAGTGCCCTGGGGGAGGGGCTGCAGGCCCCAGGAGGCCCCAGACTCCGCAGGGGGCGGGAGGGGCCGGCGGACTGGAATTCGCGGTGGGGTCACAAACTCATCACCCGGTACAAGGACACCCAAGCGCTTGGACGGCTTCCCCCGCCAAGACTGAAAGAGGGTCGTGTAGTCTTCCTTAAACATCTTAACATTTAGCGCCCCCTCCTGGACCCGGGGCTCCCCGCTCGGAGCCCGGGATCCCACACGGGCCTCACCTCTGCAGGACCATGGGCGTGGGCAGGGTGTTCTCCGGGGCGCACTGCAAGGAGACAGGAGAGGTGAGGCTGGAGAGCAGAGCCTGCCCGCCTCGGGGCGCCCAGCTGGCTGCGACAGCACCGGGGGTTAAGGCGGTGCACCTGCCCGGGAACCGAGCCGAGCTGGGGGGAGGGGCGCGGCCCGAGCCGGGTGAGCGTGGTGGACATTGCCAGAGCGCGTCGTGGGCGGGGCCTGCCTCTCACCAAAGCTGCCCCTTCCAGAGGGTTCCCAGCTCCCAGCAGGGGTTGGGAGCCCCCTCCACCAGCCCATCCGCCTTGACAGTGGGGCCCCAGTCTTTGCTCCCCACAGTGCCAACTTGTATTTTTGTTAAGCTCCCTGCCCTGGTGGCCTAGGCATCTGCCCCGCCAGGACGACAACTGGGCGGAAGAAACAGCAAGCTCTTCTGAGCTTGGTGGGGGCAGAGCCTTGGACAGGGGGTGGCAGGCACCCGCCTGCCACCTGGCTGACCTCAGCTTGACACTCTGTTCCAGGTGAGAAGAGGCCCCTGCGCCTCCAGGACACAGGGCCTGGTGACTCGCTGAGAAGCAGCTCCTGCAGTCCCAACCCAACCTGGTCAGCAGGCAGTGGGGGGTCTCCCTGCTGCGTGCTTGCCCGCTCTGGGGGGTCTCGATGCTGAGCCGCCTAGGTCTGTCGTACCCTTGCTCTGAGTCACCCCAGCCCACTGGCAGAGACTGGATGGAGGCCAGCGGCCCCCCAGGCCTCCCTGGGGCTCCCACTCACCCCCTGCACCCAGGGGTGCTGCAGCACTTGGGCAGCACTCAGCCTCTGCTTGGCGTCACGGACGAGAAGCTTGGAGATGAGGTCTTTGGCAGCAAAGGAGATGTGGGCCCAATCCTTCTCTGGAAACTCGTACTTGCCCTCCTGGATGCTCTCAAACAGCATGTTCTGGAGAGGACATGGAAGGTGGGGTGAGCTGCACCCAGCAAGGGCTGAGGCCACGTCGCAGATGCCTGAAGGGGCAAGCCTGGACCCGGAGGAGCACCGCTGAGTGACAAGTTCTGTCAGGGCCCCCAGCCTCCACCAGCTGCACGTGACCTGGGCCCAGGGTTAGGGTCGGGGAAAGTGCCCTGAGCTCAGCTGGCAAGGCCGGGGGCTCTGGCAGGCCGAGGAGGGCAGGGACCCACCCATCTGGGGGTGGCTGGGAGGCTGGGCCAGAGAGTGGCCTCGGGGAGGCACTTGGTGAGCTCTGCTCAAGTGGGGCCCGATTTACTGAAGGGTGGCTCTGGGCGGCCAGGCTTTGGGGGGATCAGGCCATGACGCCTGAGCCTCACATGGTGGGTAGAAGGCTAGAACCTGGCCACCACGGCAGGACCCCACTCGCACCTGGCATGCCGGGCAGGCCTCGCCGCGGTCCCAGCCGCAGTCGCTGCCGCAGTGGCCCACGAAGGGCGGGTAGCCGCTGAGCAGGATGTAGAGAATGACGCCCAAGCTCCAGAGGTCGCAGCGCTTGTCATAGATGCTTGCCTCCTCGCTGAAGGCCTCCACCACCTCCGGGGCCATGTACTCGGCGGAGCCGCACTGCGGCCGGGGGCGGGAGCGGGGGCGTCAGGGCCCGCGGAGGGGGGAGGGGGGCGCCCCGACAGGGACTTCCCGGAGCCCGCAGCCAGACAGCCCTGCCCGACCAATCACAGGTTGCTGAGGGAGCCAGCCCCGCCTTCGCCCTGCCGGCCAATCAGAGGCTGCTGAGGGATTCGGCCCCACCCCAACCCCCGCCCAATCAACAGGTGCCGGGAGCCCGCCCAGCCTCACCGCGCCCGACCGCGGCCCCGCCCAGCCGCTCTGCCCGGCCAATCAGCGGCTGTTGCTAAGCGGAAGCCCGAGTTCCGAGGCCCGAGCCGCCAAGCAGGCTCCGCACCTCGAGGTTATGCAACTGCAGCCTGGGACCGGATTCGGGGCCATTCCCGCCCTCTCCGCCCCTGCCAGCTACCCCTCCCCCCCGCACCCCACTCGGGGCGCCCTGAGCCCGCAGGCCCTCACCGGGGTGAGCAGCTCCGGGGTGGAGATGGGGGAGCAGTCCCCGTTGAGTTTGATGCCACTGCCCAGGTCAAAGTCACAGATCTTCACGGGGGACACCTGGGCGGGGTCAGAGAGGGCTGTGAGGGTGGGGGTCCCGACCCTGGGGGCCCTGGCCCGCAGGGAAGGCCACCCCCAGGTGCCCCTCACCTGGTTGGGGTGCTCACAGAGGATGTTTTCCGGCTTTAGGTCCCTGTGGGCGATGCCTGCAGGGAGAACCAAGAACCACGAGGGCGGGTCAGGGGTCCGTGGGTGGGTGGACACGTCTTCCAGGAGTCCTGGGCAGGTGGATTGGGCTAGACACCCAGGGACCCCTGGGGCAGGCAGCGTGGCCACCCACCTTTGTTGTGCAGAAAGTCCAGGGCGCTGGCCACATCCTGCACCACCACGCTGGCCTCCAGTTCGTTAAAGTGCCGCCGCTTGTGTATGTGGCTCAGGATGGAGCCTGGGCCAGGCCATGGAGCAGAACACACAGAGGTCACCTCCACTGCCCAACGGCCAGCACCCACCCCACCCCACCCTGGCAGGGAAGCCCCCACTCCGGCCTCCTCAGGTCCGGAGTCCTCCAACCTGAGCTGGCGTGTGTACCCCACAAGGCCCCTCTGATGTGCAGGCCCCCCTGAAAGGTTCTCCCTGGTGGCCCTAAGCCCCCGGCCCGTTAGGATCAGATGGAAAAGCCTGCCAGGCCCCACGTACCGCCCCGCATCTTCTCAAACACCAGGTAGAAACGGTCGTCTTCCTCAAAGAACTCAATCAGCTCTAGAACGTTCCTGGGGTTGGGGCAGGGAGGCAGGGGAGGAGTGAGGCTTCCTCAGGCCTGTGGGCAGCCACAGCCCGGCCCAGCAGGGGCCCGCCTTCTCCACCCCACCTACCCACAGGAAGGCCGCGCCTGGGGCCACAGGCCTGCTTCCGCCTTGCCCACCTCGGGACTGTCAGCCTGCCTGCCGCTGGGCCCACCCACAATGCCCAGCACAGGGCCTGGCACACAGTGGGTGCTCACTAAGTGCTTGCTGGGGGTGATGAGGCACTCGGGCCCATTCAGCCACTGAAAGATGGCTCGGGGCCCAGTGTTGTGGAGGGTAGGTCACATTACCTGTGTCCTTGGCACTGATACAACATCTCCACCTCCCGGAAAACCCTACTCCGAATGTGGCCTGGCTGCTTCTCAATGATCTGAAACATCAGCGGGGGGAGGACACACACACAGACACCAACTGGGTGAGCCAGACCCCCTACAGCCTGAGACACCCCCCCCCCCCCGCCAGAAACTTCCCCTGTGTCACGCCTGAAGCTCGTCAGAGCTTAGATTTTGAAGTTCTGGAAAGCAGAGCTATCCTATGGGGGCCCAGAATTTACCAGAAGTCAAAACTTTGGTGTCAAAACAAACTGGGGGCAACGTGTTTCCCCAGAGGCGTCACAGGAGGGGCGAGCGGGACAGGACCTGGTAGCTCTCCGCCCCTGACTGCCACAAGCCTTCGGGTGTATTTGGGGCCTGGAGCCCCTGCAAGATACTCCTTTAGGGCAGCAGGTTCCTTAGCCTAGCGGCCTCCTCTCCCTGACCAGGAGACTGGGGGCCACTGTGCCGGCTCACACACCACCCAGGGAACTGGAGGGGCCTGGGGGCACCTGGCTGCCAGCCAAGCCATCCCACTTGCCTGGGCACCAGTCTGGACAGATGCCCCGGCCCTGTAAGCCCAAGTCTGTTTCAGGCCAGGTCAGCGGGCACAGCCTCCCAGGACCCCAGAGCCTCAGGAAACCAGCCCACGCCTCTGCGCCCACTCCCCTCTGGCACCCAGGAGCTCTAAGGACCAGAGGGTTCTGGGCCCACCCCCTGGGGTGAGCCGCTTCGCTCCCAGAGAGGGGAGGTCAGAAAGCACATGCCAAAACAAAAAAAAAAGTGCGTGCCAGCTCTCTCCCAGCAAAGCCAGGCCGCACACACCTGCTGGGAACCTCTTCCCAGGTTGGACCTAAGGCCCCCTCTCACTGGGTGGGCGGGCAGCCTGGGTCACCACTGTGCCTGGGGCTCCCAGCCCACCAGCAGCCTGGGGGAGGGGACGTGGTGTGCTCCACTGGCCAGGCTCCAGCAGGAGGCGGGCACGCACATCCACTGGTCACCGGGGCTTGGCCACCACCCTAAGCACTGTCCCACCTGTCTAGTGACAAATACACCTGCCCCACAGAGGGGCAGAACCACCAGATTCCAGAGCTCCTTGAGATAATGCCAGCAGCCGTGCCCTCCTGGAGTTACCTGAACCTCATTCCGTCCCTTGGGAATGTGGCTAGGGCCCCCCCCCCACTCCACGGAGACAGCGGTCCCTCTCGGGAGGGAACGGCCTCCTGAGGGGTCACACACGGTACAACTAACCCGACCCTCTGAGCCTTGGTTTCCCTGTCGGTCAGAGTGACAGGAGCCAGGCCGCCCAGCAGGGGCCTCAGGAAGGACGCTGACCGTGCAGAATGTACCTGATGCCAGGTATGCAGTCCTACGGCACCATCACCCACCCAACTCGGGCACTCCCGGGGCGGGGACCACAGCCACCCTGGTCACCACGCTTCCACCAGGGCCCGAGGCTTCCGGCCAGCCCGCCTGCCACTGTGCACCTGGCCCTCCTTCCTGGGCAGCCAGTCTCCCGTTACCCCACCCAGCCCAGATGCAGGGTCATGAGGGAAGCCTGGAAGGCTTCTTGGAACACAGGGTCTGACGCCTGGCCAGGCAACACAGGCTGCGCAGGCGCACCCTGGGTCAGAGGCGGCCCAGGGCTTGCAAGAGGCTCTCGCGGGCCTGCCCTGGTCTCCCGATGCCCAGCTCCCCCGGGGCCCGAGTAGGGCATTGCCTTTCAATCTTTGTAACCACTACAGGGAAGCATTCGTCATCCCTGGGGACAGGGGCCTGGCCCGAGTGACCCAGCAGGTGAGCATCAGCTCTGACTGAAGCCCCCAGTTCTCGGCGGTCCCTCTGGCACCAGGTCCTTGGCCACCTGTGCAGCGGGGCCACCCCTTGTCACTTCCCACCCAGACTTGGGGGCTCAGCCCAGGCTGACCTGGATTCCCAGGTGTGGCCTGAGTCACCGGCCTTGAGGCCATTTTTAGACACTGGTTTTCCCCGGCTGCCAGTCGGCAGCTCAAATGCCAGCTCCCCTCCTTTTGCCACCCCTGGCGGGTGCCAGATCCCAGGCACGGCTGGGGAGGGGCGAGGGGGGCCGCCCAGGTGCTGGGGCCTGTCTCACCTTGACGGCATACTCCTGGTTGGTGATGAGGTTGACACAGGTCTGCACGCGGGCGTGGGCACCCTCCCCAAGCACGTCCTCCTGCAGCTGGTAGACATCTGCGGAGCAGGGGGCTGGTGAGAGCCACCCTGGGCCGGCCCATCTCCCCAACACCGCTGCCCCCGCCGGCCCCACTCACCTTCGAACCTGCCCGAAAAGCTGTCGGTGGCCCGGCACCTCTTCTTCTTCTTGCCCCTTTTCTTGGCGTCGGGGATGTCGATGGGCTGGCTTGCGGGCATATCTGTGCAGGGGCAGCCAGAGGTGAGGCCCGCCTGGCTCAGGAGGTGGCCCAGCCCTCCGCCACCGCCAGAGGCTCGCCCTCCCCCCAAGCCCCTCACCAGGGCGGGCCGGGCACTCCAGGCCGAAGTCAGGCTCCCCGTGGTGGGCCTGGTCTAGGGAGAAGGCCAGCTCGAAAGGATTCTGCCCCTGCAGGAGAGGAGAGGACAGAGCTCAGGCCCCAGCCCTGCAGGGCAGCTGCACCCAGAGTGCCCCGGCCTCCACGTCCCCACGCTGCGGAGCAGAAAGCCTAGCTCTGCCTGACCACAAGGAAGTGGACCTTTCACCCCCAGCCCAGGGCCCTCGGGGCCTCTGGGGAGGGGGTGTGGTATGGGAGGAGGCCAGACGCAGGCAGGGGAGGGGGTGCCGCCTCCCAGGCCAGGCCTGAGTCCCGTGGGGCACCAGGCCATGTCTTGAGCCTCGGTTTGCTTACCTGCAGGATGGGGCCAGCACCACAGCCCGGCTGACCGCCCGCACCCCTGCCGGCACAGGGATCAAAGGCAAAGGCGCAGGGCAGCCAGTGGGAGGGAGTGAGTCAGCGGCTTCCCGGGGCGGGGCTCCCAGCCAGACGGCCCTGCCTGCTTTCCCATGGCTTCCTGGCCTCAGTCTCCCCTCTGTGGAATGGGGCACCACTGCCCTCCTTGCTTCTCGCTGTCCGCTCATCTCCGCTGCACCTCCCGGCCCGAGACGATTCCCGCCACCACACCTCTGCTCCTGACGCGCCCACAATGCGCCCCGTCCCCCAGCTCTGCGCCTCCTCTCCTGGTCCGACCCCCCTCACTAGTCTGCTTCCAGCTCCGCACCACTGGGACCCGGCTCCGGGGGCTCACGGGAAAGGCACCCGCGGTCTCCCGCGTGAGCACTGGGCCGCTCCCTGGCCCGGCCACAGCGCACTGTCCCGCGTACCCTCAGACACCCCAGGACGGAGCCCCTCACAGGCCACGGTGTCCAGCTAAGGAAACAGCCCTTGAGCAGGGAGGGGCCTGCTCAAGGTCACCTGACGGCCCCCGGGACTGGGCGGGGGGTGCGTGGGATCCCAACAAGGGAACGAAGGCAGCTGGGGTTCCTCCAGTTTCTGCGGATCCAGCATGAGGACTGGTGGCCCCCGGCAACGCACGAGACTGAGGCTTTAAAGTTGGGGCTCTGAGGCCCCACCGTGTTTCTCTAGGAGTCTGCTCTCATTTAGCTCCCCGAATCCTGGCGGTCCAGGTGGCCAGGGCTTCGGGTGGGCGTGGGGGCCCTGTACACGCGGCAGTGGCGCCAGCTCTGATGCTGGAGGACCTGGGTCAAGTCACTGCCCCTCTCTGGGCCTTGGGACAAGGGGAAGCAGGGCTCCAGCAGGAGGGCCATCTGGCAGAGAAGGAACTCCGGGAGAGCCCCAGGGAGATACCCAGGGGCCTAACAGCAGAAGGGGCCAGGCCAGATTCCTGCAGACGGGAGGCCCGGAAGCCAGTCCGGCAGCACAGGGGCAGGCAGAGGTCACAGGGAGCGGCTGAAAAACAGGCGTGGGCCCTCCCGGCCTCGCCACCCACCCGCCCTGCAGATAGTTGCTAGGAGGCCCAGCGGGCGGGGGAGGGGAGGAAGGCAGCGCTCCAGCCAGTCGGCGCGGGATCGTCCACCAGCACCTGCCCCTGCCCGCCCCGGGGTCCGACACCCACGGGGAGCCAGGCACACAGCTGTGCCAGCACCGGCACTCAGCGCTCTGGGAAGGCTCAGTCCAGGGGCGTCTGGAGGCGTCAGGTGACTCCCTCCTCCCAGGAGGAGGGGCCCCAGGGTGGCAACGTGGGGTGATCAGGAGGGAGGGTGGACGTGAGGCTCGGGGCCAGCGGCGGCCCGCACCAGCTACCTCACCTCGGCCTAGTGACCTCAGCTCCTGGCCTGACCAGCACCCAGGGGTGACTCGAAAGGACCACGAAGGGCACGAGGACCTCAGGAGGCCTGTCACCGACCCCACACCCCTGTGCCAGCCTCCAGTGCAAAGAGCTGGACCCTGGAGAGAAGGGGCGGCCAAGCCACCAAGGTGAAGGGACACTAGCCATGCCAGCTCCTGTGTCCCTGTCACCACGTGCGGGGGGTGCTAAGACGAATGCCCATGCTGTCCAAGGCTCCACTCTCCCATGTGGAAATGGGGAAAATACATCAGAGACACCAGGCAGACACTGCTGCCAGGCTGAAGGGAGGGCGGTGGCCACGGCCCGAGGAAGCTTGGGGTGCAGTGGGAGGAGACGCCTAGCGAGGCCAGCCTCTGGCCACCGGGAGGGCCACCTCAGAGCCAGCACTCCCTGCCCAGTGTCCCTCCAACTCCCTCAGGACTCCCACAGTCCCACCTCAGCGCTGGGCTCTCGCACGGCCTGCAGAGGCCAACCCGAAGTACCAGGCAGTGCTGCCAGGCCAGGCCCAGGGCTGGCTGCGGGCCTCCAGT
Source organism: Balaenoptera ricei (assembly GCF_028023285.1). Lineage (NCBI taxonomy): Eukaryota > Metazoa > Chordata > Mammalia > Artiodactyla > Balaenopteridae > Balaenoptera > Balaenoptera ricei. The sequence continues at coordinate 181,036,587 of NC_082641.1, forward strand.
CAGCAGGCCTTGGCAGGAGGTGGCTGGAACCATCCAGAAAGTTCGACTTTGCTTTGGCCACTGTGCCGGCCCCACGCGCTGACCCCATCTCGGCTCCCACCTAGCCCCCGGAGAGGACAGACCACCACCAGTGACGTCTCAAGTCCACCCTGCTCCCGCCCAGCCCTGAACACTTGGATGTGCCAAGGCTGTGGCTGCCCTGGGGGGAGAAGCCAGGATGACAGGCGTGTGGGCAGGGGTGGGGCGCTGGCCCGGGACGCTGGCTGGACGGTCCTGGGAATTTTAACCCAAACAGTCTCAGCTCGCTCCTCCCACCCCGGTGTGCAGTTCGCCTGTAGGCGTGCGCGTGCTGCACACACACACTCACACACGCACATACACCCAGGTCTTGCCTTCTCTAGAGGGCAACAGGTTCTTGCCCAAGAAGGCCCAAGGAAGCCATTACATAACACGGCCAGCGGGGTGGGGTGGCCGCTGACATCACTGTGTCCCCTGGGCCAGGCCCTGTGGGGCCCCTGCCTAGCACCTGCCTGCCCTCCCCAGACTCGCTCATCTGAGACTAGAACTGCGGCGGCCCCATGCCACAGCCGTGGGGCGGCCGCAGAAACTTCCTGCTCCGACAGGAAATAGCCTTGGGCCTGGGGTGTCTGGGAGGTGCTGCGCTGGGAGGGCACCCAGCCCACTGCCCCATTCTGCAGACCACCCAGGAGGGTGCAGGGGAGGCCTGCAGCCCCGCCTGGGGTTCCAGGAGGAAGGACCCCGCAGACCCCCGCAGGCCCCATGACGCTGGGGACCGGACTGTGGCCTGCTGACAGTCCCCAGCAGTGCACACTCGGCTGGGCTCTGCAGGGGACATACAGCCAGGGGCCCCCACGGGCAGGACGCCCCTCAGCCCTGCCCGGGGTTCCTGGAGGAACGACCCCAGAGGCCCCTGGGCGCTAGGGACTGACTGTGGCCTACTGAACTCCCCCCTCCTCACCATACCAGCACATGCCTGGCTCGGGTCGGCAGGGGACACATATGTAGGGGTCCCCAGCCCGGCGTGGGGCTTCTGGAAGAAAGACCCGACAGGTCCCAGGGTGCTTGAGATTGGACTGTGGGCTGCTGACACCGCCACCCGCCCCCCCCCGCCCCCCGCCCCCCGCCCCCCGCCCCGACAATGCACACCAGGCTGGGGCAGCTCCAGGCGAAGGGTGGGGAGCTGGCACGAGCCCCGGGGGGTATCCTGGGGGGCGGGCTCCGCGTCCCGCCACCGGCCACTCGGGTGGTCCAACCCGGGGCGGCCCCAAGCCGACCCGGCCCTCACCTTGAAGGAACGGTGGAAGCCCTGAAGTTCGGCTGTTTTCTTCTGTACCATCTTCTGTCCGGGCCCCGCCAGCGGGGGAGGGGACGCGGGGCCCGGGGGGCGGCCCGTGGGCGGGGGGGCGGCCGGTGAGGGGACCCTGTGGGCGGGAGCAGACAAAGGAGGGCGTTGAGTGGCCGCGGCAGGCGCGCCGGGAGCCCGAGCCAGGACGGCGAGGCTCCGTGGGGCCCGCTCCCCGAGTCCGGGTCGGGGTCGGGCCGGGGTCGCAGGGCCACACTCACCGGGGTCGGGCTCCGGCCGGGGCCTTAGTGCCGCCGCCCGAGACGCGCAGCCCGGAGCCCGCTGCGCGGACCGCGCGGGGAACAGCGCCGCCGCCGTCGCCGTTGCCGCCACCGCGGACTCCTCCGCCAAGGCCGCCACCGCCGAGAGGAGCCGGGGGGGCCGCGTCGCCGTCACTTTTATAGGCCAGGCTCGGCCCCGCCCCGACGCAGACCCCGCCCCTCATGGCTCCGCCCACGCACGCACGGCGGGGGCGGGACTGGAAGGCCGCTCTGGCGGCTGGGCGTGTCTGCGCGCCTGCGCTGTGTGGTGCGCGGGGTTCGGGGGGCGGGACCCGGGAAGGATCCTGGTGGGCGTGGGCAGGGTTGCCGGAGGCTCCGGGAGGCCCGCGGGACCCTGACACTGAGCCGAAGACCAGGACAGGAGGCAAAACACAACCCCATTTTGGCTGGGGCCCCTGACCCAGGCTCTGAGAGAATCAGTCAGCTCTCTGTCCCCGCAGCCCAGTGGTGCATGGTCCTCAGACCCCGTGTCTGGACTATTAGTGTTACAGGCCTGCGGAGTAAACTGTCCTCCCTCTCCTCCAGGCCCCAGCCTGTCCTTTCAGAGGCTTCCCACCACCCACCCCCAACTGTCCCCCAACGAGGCCTGAGCTGGACCATCCCCTTGCCTGTTAGGCTACCTCTATTTCTGTGGTGCCCCCCAAGGCCACAGCTCAGGCCACGGGAGCTGTAAGGCCTGACCTCAGCCAGCTCTGGGGTGTTTGGAGGAACCTGCAGGGAGCTCCCTGGCCATCCCCCAGCCCTCCCCTGCCCCACGCGTGCGCGTGTGCATGTGTGTGTGTGTGTCTGTAGACACACGTTGGCTCCAGGTGCTGGGGTGGGGCTGCTGGACTTGCCTGCCCAGGGGAAGCCTCAGGCTCCCTCATCATCATCCCCACCCCTCTCCTTACCTGGCTGTCCCTCTCTGTGTGTACACCGTCACCTGCAGGTCTTCATGTGCTTCTGGATGGCATGGGTGTGTACAGATGCCCCTCACCAGAAGGCCAGCTCTGAGAAAGCCCAGATCCCCGCACGGCTGGTCCAGCACCCAGCACAGGGCCTGGCACACACACAGGAAGTGCTCACTGAATAGTGCTGAAGAGAAAGGATGTATTTAAGCATGTGTGAGTGCGTGCGTGCATGTCTGTGTGCACGCATATAGGGGTTGGGTAAGGTGTGAGCTTCCTGAGGCTGCTTCTGGAGCCCAGAAGTCTGAAATCAGTGTCATCAGCAAAGCCACACCCTCTCTGAAGGCTCTAGGGGAGGATCCTTCCTACTTGTTCCAGCCTCTGGTGGTTGCTGGCAATCCCTGGTGCTCCTTGGCTCATGGCCTCATCACCTCAACTCTGCCTCATTGTCACGGGACCATCTTCTCTGTCTGTGTCTCTCCTCGCTCCTAAGGACACCAGTCATTGCATTATGGCCACCTTAGGGACTTCCCTGATGGTCCAGTGGTTAAGACTCCGTGCTTCCAGTGCAGGGGCAGGGGGCACAGGTTCGATCCCTGGTCAGGGAACTAAGATCCCACCTGATGCAACCCCCCAAAAAAAGGCCACCCTAATCTAGTACAACCTCATCTTAATTTGATCACACCTGCAAAGACCCTGTTTCCAAATGTCACATTCACAGGTTCTGGGCGTTGGGACGTGGACATATCTTTCTGAGGCACGCAATTCAGATCAGACAGGAAGGGGACCCAATTTCTGGTGTGTGGCTATGATACATCTATCACCTGGTGCGGGTGTTTAGCTGTGTCCATCCTCATGTGTGGATCCATGGGGGTTGCCGGTCACGCTGACCTCAGGGAATAGAAATGAACTGAGGTCTTGCTGCAGGGCCATCTTCCTCGGTCCAGCCGAGCTCAGTTCCTGGGCAGCCTGATTTGGGAGTCCAGCTGGTGGGGGCAGATTTTTTTCCCAAAGCCAGAAGCAGCATCCAGCCCTGGGCGCTGCTCAGAGGAACTGCCTTACCCTCACGCAGCCTGGACAGATGGTCCCTTACTGGGCCCAGTACCACAGGTTGGGAAACAGGAAGCTCAGAGATGGGAAGATGACCCCCGGGCCTTTGGGGTCCTTCCACCCAGTCTCTGCCTCCTCAGCCCTGCTGACATCTGGGGCCTGGATCATTCTCTGTGCGGGGCCGTCCTGGGCACTGTGGGCTGTTGAGTGGCATCCCCACCCACTCAATGCCAGGAGCCCCCCCAGTCATGACGACCACAAATGCCTCCAGACACCGCCCGGCATCTCCTGGGGGGAGGATCACCCCCTAGGTAAGAACCACTGCTTCTGACCACTGAGTGCACTGAGTCCTGCCATCCCCCCATCCCGTGCGTGAGGAGGGTGGCCACCAAGGGAGCACTTGTGTGAGTGCTGGGAGGGGGTCCTGGTACACACACGGGCTCTTCAACCAGGGTAGGGGTCATACGTGTGTGTGCACACACGTGGGCTTCTGTGCTGGAAACACGAGTGCTTGCGCGTGTGCGTGTATCCATGGGTGCATACAGGCATATGCATACAGTCGCCACACTTCCCCCAGAATAGGATAGGTTGGAGACTCACCCAAGCCCTCAGGAGGCACCTAAGCCCCCAGGGCCGAGCAGTGGGATTGGGCTTGGTGCGGGCCCCTGTGGGTGCCTGGGCTGTGGTAGCCAGAGCGAGGCAGCCAGGCCCAGCCCCAGCCCGGCCTGCACTGGGTGGGGGTAGGGTGCTGCCAGTGGGAATGGGGGAGGGGAGGGACCTCTGTGCCTGGCCTGCTGGCTCTGGGGCCTCAGCCCTGTCCTGCCACGGGCCGGCTGACAGACCCAGCCAATTCTGTCAACTTCCTTGACCCTATGTACAGGCCGAGCAGGGGCTGGGAGGTAGCTGGGGGCCTGGCCACCCTGCCCACCTTACCTTGGGCCCCAGGAGTCTCGCCTGCCTCTGGGTGAGTGAGCCAGAAAACCTGGGCCCTGGCCCCTCCTCCTCCTGCCAGCCAGTTTCTTCCATCCCTTCAGAGTGCATTCGGGGTTGGGGCAGTGACACGGTGAGGGGCAGGTCCCGCAGGGCGAAGGACGACACAGAGCAGTGGGCAGGACAGGCAGAGTCCAGGGCAAGGATACTCCCCCCACCCAAAGGATGGCAGGGGAGGCGGCCAGCTGCAGAAGGGGGCTCAGGATTGCTCTAGGGGACCTGGAGTTGGGAGGCGCTGGCCTGATAAAGAAGAACAAGGCTTCTGTAGCAGTTGGAGCAATTCCCTGGCTCCAGGGCGTTCCCCTCCCCTACCCCAGCTTCCCTTGTGATACCCTAGGGGACCAGGAGGACAGGGGTGCTGGCCCCCATCTTCCACCCCAGTCATGGAGGGGGCTTGGCAAGCCTTAGGCCAAAGGGTCAGAGAATCAGTTCTCTGAGAAGCCCCTCCCTTCTGCAAGGTGACTCTCTTCCCATGTTGTATATGAGGTCTCCCCCAAACCCCGGAGGAGACACCAGGCAGGACATGATGCTGAGCCCTAGGGCCTCTGCTTCCCCTTACCTTCCCCTTAGCTGGCTGGCTGGGTGGGGTCCATTCTGACCACCTTCCCCTGGGCCTGGTTGGGCAGCCAGAGCCCTGGCATCCTGGGGCCTCAGTCGTGCAGAGTTCACCTCCTGGACAGCATCCAAGGGACCCCAGGACAGCTCAGGGCCTCCAAACACAGCAGGTGGAGCCCCCAGATTTAGCAAATAAAAATATAGGATGCCAAGTTAAAGCTGAATTTCAAGGCTTCCCTGGTGGCGCAGTGCTTAAGAATCCACCTGCCAATGCAGGGGACACGGGTTCGAGCCCTGGTCCGGGAAGATCCCACATGCCACGGAGCAACTAAGCCCGTGCACCACAACTACTGAGCCTGCACTCTAGAGCCTGCGAGCCACAGCTACTGAGCCCGCGTGCCACAACTACTGAAGCCCGCGCGCCTAGAGCCTGTGATGTGCAACATGAGAAGCCACTGCGATGAGAAGCCCGTGCACTGCAACGAAGAGTAACCCCTGCTCGCCGCAACTAGAGAAAGCCTGCACGCAGCAACGAAGACCCAAAGCAGCCATAAATAAATAAATAAATAAATAAATAAAATAAAAAAAGATTATAAAAAAAAAGTTGAATTTCAGATAATGAATAACTTTCCAGTATAATTCCCAGGCATAAGTATATTCCATGCGTAAGTATATCCAAAACAATTATTCTTTGTTTATCTGAAATTCAGATTTAAATGGCTGTCCTCTATTTTATCTGGCAAACTTACCAAGGGGTAATGGTAAGACCTTTGTCTCCCAACATTATTTATTTATTTATTTTTATCTTTGGCTGTGTTGGGTCTTTGTTGCCGCGCGTGGGCTTTCTCTAGTTGTGGCGAGCGGGGGCTACTCTTCTTTGCGGTGCACAGACTTCTCATTGCAGTGGCTTCTCTTGTTGTGGAGCACGGGCTCCAGGCGCACGGGCTTCAATAGTTGTGGCTCGCGGGCTCTAGAGCGCAGGCTGCAGGCGCATGGGCTTAGTCGCTCCGTGGCATGTGGGATCCTCCCGGACCAGGGCTCGAACCTGTGTCCCCTGAATTGGCAGGTGGATTCTTAACCACTGCGCCACCAGGGAAGTCCCTGTCTCCCAACATTAAAAAGAGGCACCTGTTTGGTGTGATTGTGTGTGAGTGTGAGCAGATCGGGGTGTGTGTGTGTGTGTCTGTGCACATTTAGAGAGGCACTGAGCCTGTGTCTGTGTAGGGCAGACTGTGCACAGGTGGGAATGGAGGTAAAGCCCGTGCTTGGGGCCAGTGCTGGGACCGCTGCAGTATCCTCATGAGCCCATGCCTTTGAGGGGGAGGGTTGGGCCCCTCCCTCCTCTTCTCAGGCACCTTAGGCTCAGAGCGGGCACAGCGCTGGCCTTAAAGCACTGAGAGGTTATGGAAGGAGCCAGATCCCAACGCAGCTTCCGAGCTAGGATCAGGGTGTCAGAATCAGGGTCGGGTCGGCACTCGGTGCTTGGGTGACTGTGGGCATAAGGGGAAGGTAGAGTTGGAATCCTGGGCTGGAGCCCAGCATGGCCTGTGCCCCCTCTGCATGTTCCCACCTGTCTGGACCCCCAGAAATAGGAACCACCAGCTCCCGGTCTTATCAGGTCCCCAGATAAGTGAGGGTCATGGGCAGGGTCATCACTGGGCCCTTGCTGGGCTGGGGCCTCTGGCCGTGGGGCCCAGCAGCAGGAACATCTGATGCAAGTGGCTGTAAGTGTCCCTTCCTACTGGCTGACTCACAACCCGCTCCATTCCAGTGGCTCAGCAGTCCTGGGGACGGAGCCAGGTCCGCTGTCCTCTGTGGGGGTGGGGAGAGGGCAGGCAGAAGGGAAAGCACGGGCGGGTGTGGCCAGGAGCTCGGAGCTGGCCCGCCTGCCTGGCTGTGGGTGTCTCTGCAGCCGTGCGGCCTGCTCTGCTGTGATGGTGGCGGCTGTGTAGCCTCCCCGGGGGTCAGTCACTGAAAGTCCCCAAGGGAAGGGTGGGGGTGGAGTCGGGGGCTGAGCAGTGCTGGCCCAGCAGACGGCCAAAGGCTGCCACTATGCGACTGGGGATGGGGCGCTTGGCTTGTCATCCCGCTTTCCCTCCGTGTCCAAGGCAGTGGACACCCAGGTGGCTCTCAGGGGAGCCAGGTCTCCCACTCCCAGCTGACCTGCTCCCCAAAAGTGATCTGGGCGTCACGTACAAGAGCCCTTAGTTTTGAGGAGGGTGGGGGGCTTTCTCCGGAACCTGTGGATATGAAACCTTAATGTGGCAGAAGGGACTTTGCAGATGAGATTAAGGGCCGTGAGATGGGGGTGATCCTGGATTAGGGGGTCGGGCAGTGTCATCACAAGGTCCTTATAAGCGGGAGGTGGGAGGGTCAGAGGCAGAGAGAGACGGGAGATGCTGCGCTGCTGGCTGTGAGGATGCAGGAGGGGCCGCGAGCCAGGGATGCGGCGCCTCTAGAAGCTGGAAAAGGCGGGAACTGATGCTCCCCTGGAGCCTCTGGAAGGACCCGCCCTGCCCACACCTGGATTCAGCCCCGTGAGACCCAAGTCGGACTCCTGATCTCCAGGACTGTCAGAGATTAAATTTCTGTCATTTTGAGCCCCTAAATCTGTGGTAACTTGTTACAGCGGCCCTAGGAGTTTCATACAGGCACCAACACCCGCGGCATCCCACAGTTCCCATTTAGCAGATGAGAAAAATGAGGCAAGTCCAGCCAGGTCCGGAGGAGGCCAACTGACCCCGGCTTCCCGGCCAGGGCCCCTGATGGGGCTGGGGACAGGGGCGATGTGTTCAGTGGGCCTCGCAGCCTGGACTCCTGGGCCCGGTGTCTGCTGACCTGCCAAAGGCCCCAGAGGCCGCTGTGGCCGGAGGAGGGGGGTTCTGCCTGACCACGGGGCTGGCGCAGGGACCAGGCTCCAGGAATGTCCTCCCCCGGGGTCGGATTTGCTTGTGCTGCTAAATGCTCGAGCCGATCTGCTGCCTGGCGTGTGACCCGGCGCCTTTGAACCCTCCCCGCCCTCTGCAGCGAGACGCCAGCGGCGCCCAGCCCGTTCCCACGCCGTGACCCCCGGCAGGCATGCCCTCCTCGGGGCGCCTCCTCCTCATTCCAGTAGCGGGGACTCCCGGGGGGCCCATCGCCGGCTGCCCTGGGGTGGCCGTCGGCCTGGGGCGGCGGCGGGGGGCGCCGTGGACTGCAGGACTGAGTGCCCTGGGGACCCGGGCGGCAGCGCCTGCGCTCTGGCGCTGGGCCCCCTCCGCCCGCTGCGTGACCGGTTGCCGGGCAACGCGTTTGCGTCACCGAACCCGGCACTGGGCCCGGGCTCCCCTGGAGCGGGAGGCCGGGCCCTGGCGCTGGGCCAATAGAATTCTAGGCACTGAACGCGAGGGGCGTGGCCGCGGCCTGCCCACCGGCCAATGGGATTGTTGTTGTCGAGGTCGCGCTAGGAGGGCCACGCCCCTTTAAAGGGATCGCGCGCATCTCACCGCGTTGGGCTTGCCTACGGGCTCTGAAAGAAAAACACGGCGCGGGGTTAGGGGTCCGCCGGTCTCCCTGAGCCTCAGTTTCCCCAGGTGCGCATAGCAAGGGCACGGGGACAGTGCATCCAGAGCCCGCAGCTCCCCCAAGGGGCCCCCTGCATTTATGCAGTGCCAGTTTGCACCTGGACCCCATGCAGCGCCATCCACCGCACCCCCCCCCAACCCCCCGGCAGGATGACCCTGGCCGCACGGCTTTAGGGCGATCGCGTCCCCAAGAAGATCATACTGCTGCTGGAGGCCAGGTTTGTCCTCAGGCCTGGGCCCCTGCGCCCACCCCTCCTCCTCAAGGGCCAGGAAACATCCCTTACGAGGACCCCTTCTCCGCCTGTAGGTCTGGGAGGTTGGTTCCCCTGTCCTCAGGTCTTAATGCCCCGGCACTATACCCACCCGCCCTCAGTTCCGACAGGGGAAAGCAAAGGGGGTTGGTGGTGAGGGTCTGTTTCCTGTGGACTCTGGGGGGCAATGGCCACAGCCACGATGTCCCTCCACTCTGGACGGACCCTACTCTCTGCTGTCAGGTGGCCCATGTCAATGAAAGACAAATCAGGAGTAAGAAGTGACATTGGCTGATCCTGGGTGCAGAGATCAGCAGAAGTGACCCCTCCAAAAACCATTCACCTGCACCCTCTGTGTCCCAAGACTGGAGTGCCCCCAGGGGTGGCCTATGGGTCCTGGAGATGCCTGCGGCCTGGGTTTCTGCCAAGGATGGTCTCAAAGAACAGGGCTGGAATCTGGAGGGGTGACTGGGCCCAGAGATCTGGGGAGGAGGGGGACATTTAGCTGGGCAGGGTCCCTGGTCCATGTCAGGCTTTGGGATGTGGACTCAGCTCCCCCCTGGTGGCCCTCTTTCCTGTCCCTCCATCACCCCCGACCCCAGCACCCTGGACACCGCTAACCTGGGGTGTCCTGCTTTGATCCTTGTTCCCTGGTGATGTAAAATGTTAGCTTTAGGGGAAACTGGGTGGAGGGCATCCAGGACTTCGAAGTACAATTTTCGCAACTTTTCTGTAAGTCTAAAACTTGTTCAAGATAGAGTAAAATAATAAAGAAAGCACACCACTAGTGTTGAGTAATTTCTAAACGTTTTTGTTGCCCCTGCCCATTGACCCATAAAAGATGACCAGGAGGTGCACATGGCCCTCCAAGGCGTGAGGCTGGACATGTCCCAGAAGTGTCAAGGCCTCCAGCTGTTCTGGAAGCAGCCTTTACTGCTTCCAGGAATGCTATGTCCTCGGAGGGCTGGCTTTAGTCTGCGGAGGGGAGGCCATGGGCACCCAGCCCCCCGAGGCCCTCCCCGTCAGCTGTCCGTGGTCTCCACACTCTCCTAGGACCCCCAGTCAGGGGGAAGCTCACCAGCTTGTCCAGGATTCTTTGGGGTTTACGGAGGTACCACTGAGGTGGGCTGTCTATATCCAGGGGGCCAGCATGCTGTGCTGCTGGCTGTGAGGGTGAAAGAAGGGGCCGCGAGCCAGGGATGCGGCGCCTCTAGAAGCTGGAAAAGGCGGGAACCGCTGCTCCCCTGGAGCCTCTGGAGGACCAGCACTGCCCACACCTGGATTTTGACCTCCAGGACTGTGAGATGATAAAGGTGTGTGGTGTTTTTTTTTTTTCTTGGCTGTGCCCAGAAGCTTCCAGGAATTTAGTTCCCGGACCAGGGATCGAACCTGCGTCCCCTGCAGTAGAAGCGCGGAGTCTTAACCACGGGACCGCCAGGGAAGTCCCAAACACGTGTGGTTTTAAGCCACCGAGTTTTGGTGATTCATCCTAGCAGCCACGAGAAACCAACATGCCTTCACCCTGGGCTAACCCTAAGGGCTGAGCGTACTGCTGTGACAGACTGGCGTGGCTCCCGGGTGGTTTTGGGGGCCTGGACTGACGGACGCGTACGTTCACTTGACAGAGTTCCCGGAGGAACTCATGGTGGCCCCCGAGCTGAGCTGGAGAAACAGGCAGGGAGATGGGCTCACAGAAAGCAGGAAACGGGCCAGATGGCAGTGGAAGGACAGCAGGGCCAGCAGATGCTGGGCGTCTCAAGGCTGTCTCCCTGCGCCATGACCAACCAGGGACCTTGGGGGACCAGAGGTCAGGACCAGAGCCCAGTGCCTGGCCAGAGGGAGAAGTTTCCAGCAACTTGGCTGGGGTTCCTGGGCTGCGGGGCTTAGCAGGGACCACCTGATTCCATCTCTACTCTCCAGCAAAGTGCTGAAGGGGTCAAGTGTCCCCAGCGGGAAATGCAGGTTGACCCTCCACATCGGCTAGACGCTCAGACGGGCCCCCGGGGCGGGCAGTGAAGGGGACCCTGATGGCCTGGCGGGTGTGGGGACCGGCCTCCCCCCTCACCCATTTCCCAGCTGGCCTTCCTGGGGCAGAATTCTTGTCCAGGGATGCGAGGCCCTCAGCGGGGTGGCTGGAGGGCGGCTGCTGGTATATGAAACGTCCAGAACAGGCAAATCTACAGGGACAGAAAGCGGGGAGCTGGGGGGCTGGGGCTAATGGGCTCCTTTTACAGTGGTGAGGAAGTTCTGGAACTGGATAGAGGTGACGGCTGGACGACCTGTGAATGGACTGTAAGCCCTGAATTGTCCACTGTAAACAGATGGACTGCAGAGCACGTCAGTGACGGCTCACAAAGATGCTTATCAACAACAGAGACCCTGCACAGCCCAGTGGCGGCTGGCAACTGTGCAGTGACAGCGCCAGGTGGGCATCGAGAGGACCCTGCGGCCTGGTAACTGAGGTTGGATGCAGAGCAAACATCCGCACGCTCCACGTTTCCTGACCGTGATGGAAGGAAGGAAGGGGTCTGAGTGGACAAAGAGAAGGAAGCCAGCACGCGTCCGCCACAGGTCAGGAGCTGGGCGCTGAAGGCCGCACTTTCGGAAAACATCCACGACGGGAAACAGGCATTTGAGAAAACACCTGCTGTCACTCGCAAGAGATTTCAGTGTACGCAAGAGAGGACATAGCTCAGAGGCGGTGCTGGTGAGGGTGTGAGGTCAGCAGGACCCCCAGACGCTACCCGGTGGGGGTCGGGGAAAGCGCCAACCTCCCGTGCCAGGAGTGTGCCCTGGAGCCTTTGCACCTGCGGGGTCCTGCCCCCAGGGGACACTGGGTCATGTCTGGGGATGGCTGTGGCTGTCACACTGGGGGGCTCCTGGCATCCAGTGGGTGGGGCCAGGGAGGCTGCTCCACACCCCCCAGTGCCTAGGACGCCCCTCCCACCCCCGAGAATAACCAGCCCCAACGCCATCAGCACTGAGGGGGACAGACCGTGGTCCAGAGAGACTCCCCAGGTGGGAGGAGGAGGAGACGTCAGGAATGTCTCTAGACGTGAACAACTCCAACTGCCTTCATGACATCAAAGAGCCACCGATCTGTGTTCCTGTGACGTGATGGAGTGACCCCAGTAGTTCAATGGTGGGGTTCACGTCCACTTAATGAGAAAAAGCTGGAGGCTCTCACGTGGCCACTGCGACCTGCCTCCTGGTGGTCATGCCCTGGTGCCATCCCCTCCCCTGAGTGTGGACGGCACCAATGAGTGAGGCAGTGGTCACATCAGGTCTTAATGCCCATCTGGCCCAGTCCTCTTGCTGCCTCTGATGAAGCACGTGGCCATGTTGGGGTGACCCACGTGGCAGGGGGCTGAAGGAGGCCTCTGGTTGACAGCCCGCAAGAACCTAAGGCCCTCTGTCCTGCAACTGCAGGGAGTTGAACTCTGTCAACAACCACGAGAGCTTCGAATAGGATCGGTCCCCAGTTGGGTCTCTGGGTGAGACCCCAGCCTTGCTGACACCATAACTGCAGCCCAAGCAGGGCAGGGGAGGGCCTGGACTCCTGGCCCACGGGAACTGTGGACTGCAAATGTGTGTTGTCTCAAGTTTTGTTTGTGGTGCTTTGTTATACAGCACTAGCTGACTCATACAGCTACTCCATTACTATATAACTAACAGCTTCTCTTAAAGACACATACATGCAATCTCCACTTTACTCATGGAAGCTGATGTTTACAGAGCTTACATTTCTTGTTAGGTTTGTCTGACCCTACAGTCAGGACTCTCCCCTTAAAATGTGAGCTCTTCGGCTTCCCTGGTGGCGCAGTGGTTAAGAATCCGCCTACCAGTTCAGGGGACACGGGTTCCATCCCTGGTCCGGGAAGATCCCACATGCCACGGCGCAACTAAGCCCATGCGCCACAACTGCTGAGCCTGCGTTCTAGAGCCCGTGAGCGACAACTACTGAGCCCATGAGCCGCAACTACTGAAGCCTGCGCGCCTAGAGCCGGTGCTCTGCAACCAGGAAGACACCGCAATGAGGAGCCCTCGCACCGCAACGAAGAGTAGCCCCCGCTCGCCGCAACTAGAGAAAGCCCGCGTGCAGCAACGAAGACCCAATGCAGGCAAAAATAAATAAATAAATTAAATAAATAAATTATGAAAAAAACCCAAAACATCATTTAAAAAAAAAAAAAAATCTGGGCTCTTCCCCCCATGCAGAGGTATCCATTCTGGAGAAGGCTTAGTATGTTTCCGGTGGCTGAGAGTTACTTAATCTTTGGCTATTAATTTCTAGTTTTAGTGGTGTAGTGTAAGCCCTGACAGTTGATTTTTTGTTTTCTTTTTCATAATGCAGGTGCCTGACTTAGATTGCTGACACACCTACTTCAAAGATGGCATCTCGAATAAACACCTTGCCAGCCATGGGACAAAGTAAAGAGCCAGGCGACCACCCCTCACTGAGTTAGAGATCTTGGTTGGTTTCCATAACTGACCATTTGGGCTGCTTGTTTTTTCTCTTCCCATGCTTTAAATTCCTGCTCGTATGTTTTAAAGTCACCAATAACGAGTGAGCCCTTGAAACCTAGGCCCTCACCCTCAACCCCAGTAAAACCACAACCAGACCCCTAAGCTCTCTCTCTCGCTCTTTTTTTTAACTATTTATTTTATATCGGAGTATACTTGGTTAACAACGTTGTGATAGTTTCAGGTGTCCAGCAAAGTGATTCAGTTATACATACGCATGTATCTATTCTTTCTCAAATTCTTTTCCCATTTAGGTTGCTACATAATGTTTCTCTTACCCAGGTGTGCCCTGTAATTCCCAGGTCCTATAGGCAATAAACTTTTTTTTTTTTTTCAAAGTTTCCTGATGCTTATTGCAGGTTGTCCTGCAATCATAATAAGAGCCACAGGGGCCGGTCCAGCCACAAGACTGGTTATCAAGAGGCTGAGATCTGCACACAACAACTGTGTTCTAATTAGAGGCAATGGCCTGTACAGTTTTGGGTATTATTTCATGTTTTTTGGAATTTGATATTTTTCATATAGTTGAATAGATCATCAATTGAAAAAGAAAATCAGTTTTCACAAATGCTTTGATGGTAGTCTGGAAAAATAGAGGCTCTCTAGTTGTTGAGTGAGAAATTTTAAAAATAGCCAGCAAATAAAGTTTAATAAATAGCATGTATAGAAAATATTATTTTACTTTTAATTATATTGAATATATTAAATATTCAGTTAAATATATTAACTTGTAAATCAGTTATATAAGTTATGTTAATAAATTTATATATCATTTTATAATCAATCTATCAATAAATTTATATATTGATATATCAGTGTATTAATACATTTTCTTAGCTGGCAAGAGAAGTAACTTTAAATCATTTTGCCATGTTTTCCTTGAATTTCTTTTTTTTTTTAATTGAACTATAGTTGATTTACAATGTTGTGTTAATTTCAGTTGTACTGCAAAGTGATTCAGTTACATATACATATATGTTCTTTTTGATTCTTTTCCCTTATAGGTTATTACAAAATATTGAGTATAGTTCCCTTTTTTTTTCTTTTCTTTTGGCTGCGCTGCATGACTTGTGGGATCTTAGTTCCCCGACCAGGGATTGAACCCCGGGCCCGGCAGTGAAAGCACCGAGTCCTAACCACTGGACCATCAGGGAATTCCCAAGTATAGTTCCCTGTACTATACAGTAGGTCCTTGTTGTTTACCTATTTTATGTATAGTGGTGTGTATATGTTAATCCCATACTCCTAACTTATCCCTACCTCACTTTCCCCTTTGGTAACCATAACTTTGTTTTCTATGTCTGTGGGTCTATTTCTCCTTTGTAAATAAGTTCATTTGTATAATTTTTTTTAAGTTTTCCTTGAATTTCTATTTCATTTAATATATTTCAGTACATATAGTTTTCTGACTAATATATTTTCCCTATAGAGCTATTAATCAGGAAACTCGATCAAAATAAGTATACTCTTTCTTGTATGCATTAATACTGCAATCCCTGCTTTCTCATGGTTGTCTTTGCTTGGACATAACTTGGCCTGATCTACTCTGAACCGTGCTGTGCCTTTTGTGTAACAGCTTTGTTGGGATAGAAGTCACATGTCCTGAGATTCTCCCATGGTAAGTGCACAGCTCCCGGGTTAGCATATGCAGTTGTGCAACCATCACCACTGTCTAGGTCTGTGTGAAAAGAAGAAAGTGTTAAGATTGTGGTTTTACTCTTATGTGTGGTTCTCATATTTTACCAGGAGAAGCAACCTCGATGTCAGGGGTTGGCAAACTTTTTCTATGAAGGCCTGAGAGTGGCTGTTTTCAGCTTCTGGGTCGCAGCTGCTCCCCTTGTGCTGTAGGTGATGTGCAGGTGAATGGGCAGGGCCGGGTGTCAATAAAACTTTATTTACAAAACCAGGCATGGACTCCATTTATTTACCCAAGCTCTGTCCATGACTGCTGCCTTGGTTTTTCATGAGCTAATCTCGAGCGATGCTTTAAAATATTCAACCTTGCTGTTTTCTGTATTTTCTATCTTTTGTAGCTGCTGTTGTTCCTGTGTTTGTCCCTTCAGGTAATCTCAAAGGATGCATATCGTTTTATATTTTACTAGTGGTTAGCCATATGTATATATATGAGAGTCATATGTACATACACATAGAGAACTTAATTTTGCCGATTGTCATCAGTATCTACTGATTCTGGCCAAAAAAGATGAACATATTCAATTAACATCACCTGCAATGTGACTCTCTGCCTAGTAAAAGAAGGAAACTCAACTTCAAATTCAGAAAGCTAACCAGTTATGAAATCAATTCCAAAATCAAGAGATTTCCTACATATTCCAGATATAAACATTAAGAAAGTACAGTGGGAAAACATCTCGTTCACAGTAACAACCAAAGATAACTAAGAATTAACTTTAAAAGAAATGGGCAGATAGGAAACGTCCAGAACAGGCAAATCCACAGAGACAGAGAGTTAGTGGTTAGTGGTTGTCAGGGGCTGGCGAGGGGGAGAAGGAGTGACTGTTGATGGGGACGGGGTTTCCTTTTTGGGGTGGATGGAATGTTCTGGAATTAGATGGTGATGGTTGCACAGCTCTCTGGATATAGTAACATCCACCGAATTGCGCACTTTAAAATGGTGAATTTTATAGAGTGCGACATATCTCAATTTTTAAAATCATATGAAAGGAGAACGCAAGTGCTGAACTCTTCCGTGCTGGGAATGGCAAAGGGACCCATGGAGAGATGCATGAGGCTACTGGTGTCAATCTGTGTGCTGCAGTGAGCACCTGGTCCCACGGTATTTGGCACGATTTCTATTTTCACCAAAGTCCCAGAGGCAATTTTTTTTTGGAACTTAAAGTAATTCTAAAGTTCATCTGGAATTTATCTTCGGAAGAGTCAGGAAAATATACTTTCATTTGTTTGTTTATTTATTTATTTATTTAATTTATTTATTTTTGGCTGTGTTGGGTCTTTGTTGTGGTGCATGGGCTTCTCATTGTGGTGGCTTCTCTTGTTGCGGAACACGGGCTCTAGGTGGGCGGGCTTCAGTAGTTGTGGCATGCGGGCTCAGTAGTTGCGGTGCACGGGCTTAGTTGCTCCGCGGCGTGTGGGATCTTCCCAGACCAGGGCTCACACCCATGTCCCCTGCATTGGCAGGTGGATTCTTAACCACTGGGCCACCAGGGAAGCCCTATTTGTTTATTTTTATTTTTTTACTTAAAAAAATATTTATTTATTCATTTGGTTGTGCCAGGGGGGCTCCTTAGTTGTGGCTCGTGGGCTCCTTAGTTGTGGCAGGCGGGCTCCTTAGTTGAAGCATGCAAACTCTTAGTTGCTCCGCTGCATGTGGGATCTAGTTCCCTGACCAGGAATCAAACCCGGGCCCCCTGCATTGGGAGCACGGAGTCTCAACCACTGTGCCACCAGGGAAGTCCCTATTTGTTTATTTTTACTATTATTATTTTCTTTGGCCACACCACGCGGCTTGCAGGATCTTTGTCCCCCGACCAGAGATTGAACCCATGCCCCCTGCAGTGGAAGTGTGGAGTCTTAACCACTGGACCGCCAGGGAAGTCCCAAGAAAATATATTTTAGAAAATGAGAAACTCATATTGCCAGATATTAAAATTACTCTAACTTCATAAGGTACATTAAAACTGGAGGTGGAATAGGCAAATTCCTGGAAAAGCCAGAAATGGACCCCTGTGTAAATAAGTAACATTTCTGAGGCAGGAGAGTCATATGGTGTTGGAACAGGGGATTCACTTATTATTTAAAAAATAAAAAATTTGGGCTTCCCTGGTGGTCTAATGGTTAGGAATCCGTGCTTCCATTGCAGGAGGCACGGGTTCAATCCCTGGTTGGGGAACTAGGATTCTGCATGCTGCGGGGTGTGGCCAATAAATAAATAAATAAATAAAAATGCATTGAACACTGGAGCACCTAAATATTAAATAAATAAATAAAATTTTAAAAAATAAAAGTAAAAATTTCTCTAGAGCCTTTCCTTTCACCATACATGGAAATTAAACTCTTTAGTTTACCTGGTATTTAATATTAAAAAAAAAAGAAACATGGAGAACGAGAAGAAAACAGAGGTGAATATTCACATAAAGGCCTTCCCCAGCTCAAGCTTATAAGCTCATCACCAGGGTTAGAAACCATCAGGGAAAAGGTTGACCAAAAATATGAAAGTTCAAGAATAAAGGAAAAGTGGATATATGTGTATGTATAACTGATTCACTTTGCTGTACAGCAGAAAATAGCACAACATTGTAAATCGACTATACTCCAATAAAAATTAAAAAAAAAAAAATAAGGGAAAAGTATGTCAAAAGGATCATAAGTAATGTTAAGGACAAACAAGAAACCAGGAGAAATTTGTGTAACGTATATGACAAATTATATATAGGAAAGCTTTTATAAACAAGTATGTAAAAAACATTAATAAGCCCATATGTAAAATGTTTTCAGAAACCAATAAAAGACCACTTCCCAATGGAAAAATGGACAAGGGATATGAATTGGCAATATCTCTGGTCAACAATGAATTACTACTAGGGAGTTTGGGATTGACATGTACACACTGCCATATTTTAAATGGATAACCTATCAGGACGTAGTGTACAGCACAGGGAACTCTGCTCAATATTATGTAACAACCTAAATGGGAAAAGAATTTGAAAAAGAATAGATACATGTATATGTATAACTGAATCACTTTGCTGTACACTTGAAACTAACACAACATTGTTAATCAACCATGCTCCAATATAAAATAAAAAAATTAAACAAACAAAATAATGAATTACTACAACGAGGATATTCCACCTCGAATCGATAAATGACTCAAGGCCTAAGTCCCAGTGTTGGGAGGAGGATGCAGGAAATGGGAACCACCAGACACCTCGATGGGGGTGTAAATTGGTTTCCCCTATCTGCAGGGTACTGCACAACACGTACAAAAATACCCTACAACGTAATTCCCTCTGACACCAACAGCAATATTGGCTATGTCAATAGTTAAGGATGTTTAAGGACTTCCCTGGTGGTCCAGGGGTTAAGGCTCTGTGCTACCATTGCAAGGGGTATGGGTTCAATCCCTGGTCAGGGAACTAAGATACCGCATGCTGCTCGGGGTGGCAAAAAAATTGAAAAAAAAAAAAACTGAAAAAAAAAATTAAGGGGCTTCCCTGGTGGCGCAGTGGTTGAGAATCTGCCTGCTAATGCAGGGGACACGGGTTCAAGCCCTGGTCTGGGAAGATCCCACATGCCGCGGAGCAACTAGGCCCGTGAGCCACAACTACTGAGCCTGCGCGTCTGGAGCCTGTGCTCCGCAACAAGAGAGGCCGCGACAGTGAGAGGCCCGCGCACTGCGATGCAGAGTGGTCCCCGCTCACCGCAACTAGAGAAAGCCCTCGCACAGAAACGAAGACCCAACTCAGCCAAAAATAAATAAGTAAATAAATAAATGTATTAAAAAAAATTAAGGATGTTTATAAAGATTCAGCTAGAGGAATATTTATCATAGCTATAAAATAATGGCAACAACCCAGAGGGGCTTCATTTGGTTCTCAACAGAAGGACAAGTCTATCTGGGCTTTTTCAAACTCTCCATCTGTCCCCAGGGCCAACTCTTCCCCTCCATGACCCCACATGGCCTCTCCGTTTGGTGGTCCAGGTGAGAACCAATTCTCAAATTCCAGATTCCACTATCGAGTTTTATGAACTGTAAAGGATTCAAATAATCTCTACCTGACCTTCGTTCTGACTCAGGAACTGCTTCTAGAAGCAGTGCCAACAGACGTGGCAGAAATGGGCGGCCGTGGAGACACCACCGACGGCTTAGTGCGACGGAGGAGCTGAGACATTTTCCTTTTATTTTTTATTTTAATTAAAAAAATATATTTATTTATTTATTTGGCTGCACTGGATCTTATTTGCAGCATGTGGGATCTAGTTCCCTGACCAGGGATCAAACCCGGGCCCCCTGCATTGGGAGCGCGGAGTTTTAGCCACTGGACCACCAGGGAAGTCCCCATTTTCCTTTTAGTTGATCTTGAATTAGAAGTGAAACAGCCACCTGTGGCTAGTGGCTGCCATACTGGACAGCATGGGACACTAGGACAATGCCTGCCCCAGTTTGGAAGTTTCCAGTAGCACGGGGCTCCTGATTTTCCAAGGTGTCCCTACTAAGCAGTTCTCCACTTCCTGGAAGAACATCCCTTCCGGGTACACCAGAGGTTGCCTTCTTTGTCACCTCCATTGGGATGATACGAATCCACAGCGATGTCTAAGTGGCAACCTCTCCCGTGCTGACCGGGAAGGAACAGGGCCAGCTGGTCTTGTACAAGCAACACAGCTGGTTTCTTCTACCACTGCCCCGGCTGACCAGACTTCCAGACACCAGTTCCTGCCCGCCACTACCTCTCCTGGTTGGACAAGTTTTGGGGCGAACTGTCCTGTTAAGACGAGTGATTCTCAGGTCCGTGGAGGGAGGAGTTGCTCAGAAGCTGGCCTGGCTAATTCTCGCATTCCAGGCAGCCCAAGTCTGCGGGTCCCAGGCATTCTGTGTGCGAAATATTTCCTTCTAAAGGGTGTGTGTTTCCCATGGCGGCTCTAACAAGTCACCACAAACTCAGTGGCTTAAATAATACAAATTTATTCCCTTAAAGTACTGGAGGTCACAAGTCCAAAATGGGTCTCACGGGGCTAAATGCAGGCGAGGGCAGGGTCGGTCCTTCCGGAGGCTCCGGGGGAGCATCGGTTCCCGCCTTTTCCAGCTTCTAGAGGCGCCGCATCCCTGGCTCGCGGCCCCTCTGCCATCCTCACAGCCAGCAGCGCAGCCTCTCCCGTCTCTCTCTGCCTCTGACCCTCCCGCCTCCCTCTTATAAGGACCCTGGGATGACGCTGGGCCCCCCGGGGAATCCAGGGTCACCCCCGTCTCAGGGGCCTCAACTTAATCCCACCTGCAAAGTCCCCTCTGCCCCGTGAGCTGACACATCCACAAGTCCTGGGACCGGGATGTGGATGGCTTCGGGGTCTGTTGTTCCGAATCACAGCTCCCCAAACTTTAAGATGGTCCTGGAAACCTCTGTGGTGCATTTGCAAAATCAAGGGGTAAGGAAACAGCGGCTTTTTTAGAAGGTATTTACAAGTGATGGGGAGTCCCCCCAAGTCACTCTGTCCGTCCGATGGAGACGGCACGCCCTCTAGGGGCAGGAAGGTCTGGAGCACAGGCCCCAACCCGCCTGGCAAAAGACCATCCTGTCAGCCCCACGACCCCTGAGAGTAAGTAACCCCTTCCCATTCCTCACGTATAAGAGATTTTTGGGGTAAACTCATGTGTCAAGGTCACAGGATAGTTAGGACGGGGCTGAGACAGAAAACACCCCTCTGTCTGTTCCCACTCGGTTCAAAGTTTTCTGGAACCTTCTTTATGTAGCAAAGAGGCAACAGTTAAAATGTTTGCTGAGTGCCAGAAGCAACGTGAGACAAAGCAGAAACGGGAGAGGGAGTGGGCGCCTTCTCAACCTGCTTTCCAGACAGTGGCCCTCATCAGCCCCGCCCTGCACCCTGTGAAATTCTAATCCCACTGATATTCTGTGCACGTTTATCTACTTGGGACACTCTGGGGGGCCACAAACTGCTGTGACATCTAAGATTTCTTTGCCACTTGGGGACATGTCCCAATGCCAGGCCCTCCCACCAGGAAGACAGAAATGACAACCAGCAGGTGCAGGTAAGGAGACACATGATTTACTCTGATGGTCCGGTGGGAACATCCACGGGCACGGGAGGGTGGGCAGGGGAGCCCCCCCCTCCAGCCCTGCCACCTTTCCAACCTGGCTGGTGACCTGAGTGGCACAGTGGTTATGGCGTTTGGTCGTGGTTCTGCATTTAAGAGGAGCTACACGCGACCGGGTGGTTTCCTGCAGTCTTTCCAGGACACCGGGAGTGGGATCCCGGCAACTTCAGGAAGGACCGAGGCCCAGGTCGCGTTAATTGCACTTGTTGGGTGTTGGTGTCGGGTGGCGGCCCCGTCTCCCCGCGAGCGTCCCAGACACCCAGAGGTACTCAGAGCTGGTGTGGTCCAGGCGGGCAGGACCGCCACGGCAAAAGGCCACGGAGGATGCTGTGCGCGGGTGGGGCGCGAGTGGGCGGGGCCCCCAAGCTTCTGCGGGGAGACAGTGCTGGGATTTGGTCCCGGAGCCACGGAGGGCCACGCTGACAAAGGGTTTCGATATGAAGCTGGCAGGCGTGTGAAGCAAGGCCAAGTCCGGCTAAACATTCGGCGAAACTCAAAGGTCCCAAACCGGGGGAGAGGCGTTCCCTGGCAGAATCGTACTGCTACTCACGACGAAAAGGGGACATTTTTCTAGAGGGGAGGGGGATCACTCCTTGTAGGTAAAAAACTTTTTTCTTTCGGTAACATCTCATGGTGGTCGTAAATGCAACTAGACGAATTCAATCTTTTATGCGACATGAAGGGGCCCCAGGACACCTGGGATGTGGGTGTGGGCTCGGGAAGCCGGCACAGGAGCCTAAGGGTCCCGGAGGAACTGCGGGACGGAAGTGGCCGGGGGGAAGGACGTGGGGAGGATGGAAGCCGAGCACTCGTACCACTCGGAACCAGGCCTGGGCCGCAGTGGGGGGCACTGCGGGGTCTCAGCCTTGCTGACGGGGGCCTGGCCACCCACGGCCGAGCAGGCGGGCTGGTGCAAGAGACGGACCCGAGTGGGGCCAGCCTCCGGGCAGGTGCAAGCGGTTTGCAAACGAAGTGGGTTTTCCCGGTTGCTCATAACACATGGAATCACAGAGTTCAAGTTCTATCTATCTCCCCTGTGCTGGCCGAGGACACTGGGGCTCAGGGAGGTTCAGACCCACGGGTGCTGCCACCTTGGGATCGGAGAGAGGACGCAGCCCAGACAGCACAGAATTTGCTGGGCTAGAAAACACCGGTCCCTGTTCTGGAGACGTGGCCCTCAAGTAGGACTGTCCCCCGGATGTGGACTCGGTGACAACGGGGCCGAGGGGCTCTCAGTGGCACATCCGTGCGGTCATTTCTTTCTGTTAAGAACAAGCAGGACATCAGGAAATCACACAGGAAATCGGGAGACGCAGTCTCATGGGGGCCCTCAGGCCTCACTTAAAGCAAATCTTACGAAATACAGAGCAGACGGCAGCGCGTCTCAGGCTGGGGCGCAGACTCTTTCTGTGAAGGGTCCCACAGTCCCTGTGTCCAGAAAGAGCTAACTCTAAGCATCAGTGCGGGACAAATGACCATGCGATTAGGGCACTGAGTTAAACAAAAGTGAGCTGATCACAAAACTGCACACGATGATTTTTAGTATTTGGTGAGATTCACATAAAAGGAACTGTGGTAAAGCGGCATTCACCTCCACAAGGGTGCACAACCCCACTTCTAATTCCAGAACATTCCACTACCCCAGAGGAAAACCCCAACCCCACTAAGCATGCACACTGTAATTTTAACTCTGGAAAAATGTTTACTGATAGGCAGAGCCTGCAAGGGAATATACAAAAATGAGAAAGTTCTGTGAAGGTGTTTTCAGAGATTTTTTAAAGTTGTAAAAGAATAGGGGCTGGGGCTTCCCTGGTGGTGCAGTGGCTAAGAACCCACCTGCCAATGCAGGGGACACGGGTTCGAGCCCTGGGCCGGGAAGATCCCACATGCCGCGGAGCAACTAAGCCCGTGCGCCACAACTACTGAGCCCGCATGTTGTAACTACTGAAGCCCGCGCGCCTAGAGCCTGTGCTCCGCAACAAGAGAAGCTACCGCAATGAGAAGCCCGTGCACCGCAACGAAGAGTAGCCCCCGCTCGCTGCAACTAGAGAAAGCCCTCACGCAGCAACGAAGACCCAACACAGCCAAAAATAAATAAATAAATAAAATAAATTTAAAAATAAAAGAAATAAATAAAGTGGGTTAGTGGTTGCAGGGGCTGGGGAGGAGGATGGGGGTGACTGCTGATGGGGACGGGGCTTCTTTTGGGGTGGTGGAAGGAAGGTTCTGGAACTGGATAGAGGTGGTGGTTGCCCAACCCTGTGAATGTGCTAAACACCACTGAATCGTCGACTTCAATGATGGCTAATTTTACGTTATGCAAATTTTACCTCAATTAAAACGAAAAAAATCCTTGTTCTCAGCAGGCAGGGGACGGGGGTGGGTGGAGGAGGTGTAGGTGGGGACAGGCACCCAGAGGCCCATCTGTTTCTCCCACAGGGAAGCAGGGGCAGCTGCAGGCAGGAGCCCCTCTGGGCTGCGCGACGGGGTGACCCGCCCACCCGCGCCCCGATGGGCGTGCAGCCCCAGGATAGGGGGCACTCGCCTCCCCACGACGCCCCGACCCGCTCACCAGCGGCTCCAGCTCCTTGGTGTCGATGAGGCCAAACTCCGTGACGAAGTAGTAGAAGTGCTTATAGCAGGTGTTGACGTGTGCCTCGGAGCCCAGCTGCGCGATGCGGTCGAAGTGGTGGATGTAGACGTGCACGAACACGCGGAAGAGCCGCGACAGGATCTTCTTCACCACCTGCAGGAAGTTCTTGGGGAACGGCGTGCCTGCAGAGGCGGCAGGGGCAGCTCAGCTAGGACACGCCCCCAGCTGCAGGCGCGAACCCCTCTCTGCAGGACCCCAGGCCTGGGAAGCCCACTTCTCGGCTCCCTAACAGTGCCTGGGGGCGGGGCGGGGCGGGGCGCCGGCAGACAGAGCGCCAGCACTGCAGCCCCCTTGCGGCCCAGCGCCCGCTGGACGTGTCCCGCACCCCTCGCCCCGCCCCACCCCGGTCTGGCCAGCTGTGGACACACCATCCCGCTTCCGGTGGCTCACAGGCTTCTGTGTGTGTCTGTCTCCAGTTACGTTTATTTTTCGTAATAGAACTGGAGAACCCATAAAAACCTATGTTTTGGCCTTTGACATTTTTCACTTAATACACTTCTCTCTCTCCAGCGTATGTGTCATGACATCACTTAAATCTGAATGTACATATCCTAACTTAATTGCATGCATACACTATATTGCACTTTCTTGTCCAATTACTGAATTTAATACGTTTTATTTCTATTTTCTCAAGTGTATTTATTATTTATTTATTTTGGCCGCGCTGGGTCTTTGCTGTGGCACACTGGCTGTAGAGCGCTTGGGCTCAGTAGTCGCAGCACGTGGGCTTAGCTGCGGCACGTGGGATCTTAGTTCCCTGACCAGGGATCGAACCCGGGCCCCCTGCACTGGGAGCGTGGCGTCTCAGCCACTGTGCCACCAGGAAGCCACTCTGTTTTCTAAATCGCGGTGACACACACGTACTGTGGGACTGGCGGACCCAGCCCTCCTCCGGCATTAGTCTGCACCCCCCACGTGCTCGCCCGCTCCCACCTCGTGTCCTCTTCGTCCCACAGGGCAGAGGCCACGCATTCGCTCCACCTAACCGGTACTACCAGGGGGCTGCCCAGGACCAGGGTGGACCGGCCCCAGTCCTTCAAGAGAGGGGCTCCCGAGCTGGCAGCCCAGGGGGAGGAGCACAAAGGTGCCACCAAGCGCAAGGAAAGCCACGGTGCACCAGGCACGCGCTTGCGGAAGATGGAGAGGTCAGCTGCTGGACGGTGCTGTGCTTCACAGCCCTGTGGTCAGCGAGCAAAGGCCCCAGAGACGTGCGGGCAAGTGCCGGAGATCCGTGCGCAGGGTGGCGTCGCGGGATGGCGTCTGCAGTGAGACGGGGAACAGCCCGGCCCAAGTGGGAGGTGGAAGATGAGCCCACGCGGCGGCTCACGCCAGGGAAAGGTCCCAGGCCTGTGGAGGCACGAGGCAAACGGGAAAGACGCTCCCATGAACGTGCGCCTTCCCAGCTCCCGTCCTGCTCCCTCCTGCGTGTCCCAGTGGGTGTGACAGCTGATGGGACTGGTATTCCATCAGCCGGAAGCGCCTGTGAACGTCTGTTACAGGTGGACAGGGTCCAGCGGCTCCAGGGATCTACCTCTGTGGAAGGTTCGTTCAGCATCAACGAGGCCTTTGGGTTCTCTCCCTCCATCCGACTGGAGAAAAAAGGCTAAACAAAAGTAATGCTCGGGGCTTCCCTGGTGGCGCAGTGGTTAAGAATCTGCCTGTCAATGCAGGGGACATGGGTTCGAGCCCTGGTCTGGGAAGATCCCACATGCCATGGAGCAACTAAGCCCGTGAGCCACAACTACTGAGCCTGCGCTCCGCAACAGGAGAGGCCGTGACAGTGAGAGGCCCGCGCACCGCGATTAAGAGTGGCGCCCGCTCGCTGCAACTGGAGAAAGCCCTCGCACAGAAACGAAGACCCAACACAGCCAAAAATAAATAAATAAATAAATAAATAAATTTATTAAAAAAAAAATGCTCCACCCTCGAGAGACGACCACATTCACGGGGCATCTCAGGAGCACACGCCGTCTTGAAGACCTGTGAAAGCCACTTGGTGGGACAGCGGTCTCCAGGGCATGGGGATCCCCATAAGGGAAGTCCCCTAACAGTGTCAGGAAGTCAGAGAGAGTGCAGAGCCCATGGCAAGCAGAGGAAGGTGAGCACAGGGTGTGGCTGGCACCAGCCACACGGGGTCCTGGGCCCAACGAGGCTAAGGCCCTGCCCTGCCCCCTCTCCTGGGAGAGGGATGCCAGGAGTCACCGAGGTCAACCTGGGCCATCCTGGGTGGAGGGGGAGTGGCAGCTCCGTAGAAGGGCCTAGAAACAGAAGATTCTGGGACTGCATTGTCCACACCTGCCACGATGCCCTCACACGGGGGTCACAAATCCAGCCCACCGCCCACTTCTGTAAATAAAGTTTTATTGGAACGCAGGCCCACTCCTTATGCACCCTTGTCTGTTTATATATCGTCCATGACAGCTTTCAGGCTACACAGCAGATCCGCGTAGCTGAGACAGACCATCTCGAGGGAAAAACCGGAAAGATTTACTGTCTGACCCTTTACGGGAAAAGTCTGTGAAAGAACTTTTCTTTTACGGGAAAGATCCTGGGTCTAAGCTCAAGAGCGTGGGCAGGTGGCTTTGGGGCCTAAGTGGATGCTCAGGTGTGAGTGGAACCAGCACGGGAGGTAGGATGAACTTTGGAGCTGCCCTTTCTTTGCCCGGCCACAAATTTCACCTTGAGGAGCGCGGCAGGCTCTGAGCAGCACCACAGACGAGCAAAGGGAAGCATTCCAGTCTGCGTGCCTGGCTGGGGGGTCGAACCAAGGCGAGGGGTGAAGCTGGCCCCAGGGTCCGTGGACAGGGCTGGAAGGTGTGGCCTGGGCCAGGTGGCCCGAGGAAGGTGGCAGCAGCCACAGAACCCACTGTGGCCGTGTGGCAGAGTCTCTGACCCCTGCTGGGCAGCTGAGTGATGTCTGCCAAGTTCATTTCTCTCGCCCTTCTAGTGCTTTCCTCTTTGGTAGGATTACTAGAACTTGCTTCCGTGGGCGAGGCGCTGACTAGAGGCCCTCAGGGTCTGAGTTCTAGGATGTGGACCGCTCAGGAGCTGGGGAGGCTTCAGGGGGTCCCAGCAAGGCAGGGACTCAGGATGACAGGGAGCATGTGTAGACCTGGACCGGCAACCTGATGGGGGACTGCCCAGGAATCTCTATTTTGAGAAAGTGATGATTCCCGGATGGCCTTTTCCCAGATGAGTCCCTGAAAACCCCGCCAGAGTCAGCCTGGTTCACTGTACCGACGGCGGGCGAGAAACTTAACGAGGCACAGAGCACGCCAGCGGCCAAGAGCTGGGCCCGAGGCCTGCACACTGGCCGGTTTGCCAGGAAGCCGTGTCGCCCCGGGTGAACATTGAGAACGACATCTACCATCGCCCGCAGCTGCCAGGACAAGTTACCACCTGCTCAGTGGCTCAGAACAACTCATACGGGTTCTCTCACAGCTCCTGAGGCCAGAGTCCACATGGCGCCCTGGGCCGAAGTGCAGGTGTGGGCAGGGATGGGTCCTCCGGGGGCTCCAGGGAGAACCTGTTCCTGCCTTTTCTGGGCTCACAATCCCTTCCTCCTCCCGTTGCTTCACTGTCTTCTGCTCTCCTGGGTGTCTAGTCTCCCTCCGTCTCCCTCTTGTTAGGACCCTTGTGATGACATTTAGGGCTCACCCAGATAATCCAGAATAATCTCTCCATCTCAAGATCCTTAACTTGAAGCAAAATGTAGTCCCTCCACACATGGGAGCGTCACTCAGCCATGAAAAGGAGGAAAGCCCTGACACTCGCTACCATGTGGATGGACCCTGAGAACACGATGCTCAGTGAGAGAAGCCAGACACAGAAGGACCCACAGGGGTGATTCCACTGATGGGAAACGTCCAGAACAGGCAAATCCAGAGACAGAGTGGGTTCCTGGTTGTCAGGGGCTGGGGAGGGGGTGGGGAGTGACTGCTGACGGGGACGGGGTTCTTTTAGGGTGATGGGTTTATTTATTTTTATTATTATTTTTTAAATTTTTGGCCACACTATGCAGCATGTGGGAGCTTAGTTCCCCGACCAGGGATCGAACGCGCACCCCCTGCATTGCAAGGCGGAGTCTTAACCGCTGGACCACCAGGGGAGTCCCAGGGCAATGGGTTTAGATAGAGCTGATAGCTGCACGACGCTGTAACTGTCCTAAAATGACATCAAACGGTGCACTTTAAGTGGGTGGGTTTTACGGTGTGTGGATTCCATCCTGATAAAGCTGTTATGAAAAGAACATGAAAGCGCAGAGACTCACCGACATTGGTGGGGAAGACGTCCTCGTTGTTGATCTGCACCTCGATCCAGTCCATGAGCAGGTCCATGTACCGGGGGGCCGACAGCGCCGTGGGCCGCCGGAACCTGTGCTCGTCCTGCCAGCGGTACTCGTACTTGGGGCCGCCTGACATGACGGGGCAGGAGCGCTCGGTGCAGCCGTCGCTGATGGTGCCGTAGATGAGGTTGACGCGGTTGAAGAAGTCCACCACGTGCACGGCCACCCAGTCGTTGAGCTCCTCGCCGGCGGGCAGCTGCACGGCCAGCTTCAGGTCTAGCCCCGCATTCAGCGACGCCTGTGCCTTCTTGTGCAGCTCGAAGCGCTGCGTGCCCGGCTCGAACTTGCGCTTGGGCCGGAAGGTCTTGTCCTTGTTGAAGACCTGCTTCAGGAAGGGGTTGGACATCTCCGCCGCGCACTCAGGACGCCCCCTGCGAGGCCTCCACGGGGAGGGCCGGGCGGGACGCTCACGATGGGAAGGTCACCGGGTCCCTGGGTCTCCCCCAGACCTGGAACACACAAAGAGGAAGCACTGTCACCCTGCTCAGAAGCCTGTTCTGGAAGCACCGGCGGGCAGACTGGGGACACTCCCGGGACTTGTGGTTTTGAGTTTCACCAAAAGGGCGCACAGCACTGCCCCAGGCACATCCCCCTGCCTCAGAGCAGAAGACACTGAGCCGGGCCCTGCAGCATCCTCTCTGCGCCCAGAGGCTTTCGGTAAAGCGGAGAGAGCCGCTAGCTCCCACACGCTGGCTGAGGGCGGCCCCCGCAGGTGAGGTGGTCTCTTCGTCTCCACGAAGAGACGTCCACAGCCCTGGGACTTGCGAATGGACCTTATTTGGAAGAAGAGACTTTGCAGTCTTTGCAGATGTGATTGGGTTAAGGATCTTGGGATGCCCTCTTCCCGGATTATCCCCGTGGGCCCTAAATCCAATGATGAGTGTCCCTATAAGAGAAGACAGACACCCAGGGAAAGGCCATGTGATAATGGACGCAGAGACGGGGTGATGCATCTACAGGCCAGGGGACACCAAGGACTGCCAGCACCATTAGAGTCGGGAGAGAGGCCTGGGACAGATGCCCCCTCAGAGCCCCAGGCCGAACCGGCCCCGCCCACATCCATCTGGGGCTTCTGGCCTCCGGGACTGGGAGGGGGTACACTCCTGCTGCCTCTCTGATCTTCCCTGTGTCTTGTGTCCCAATCTCGTCACTGGATTGGGGGCCGCCGTGACCCATTGCGACCTCATCTCTCCATCGTGACATCTGCACAGACTCCATTTCCAAGGGGTGGATATGAATCTGGGGGGACACTATCCACCCCAGTGCACTAAGTAAAGATGCCTCTACGAGTCGTCTGGTCTCGTGACTGACGCCGCCCGTTTTGGGGCACGAGGCCCCGGTACAGGGGCAGCAGCTGCCATGGCCCTGCCGTGATGCCCGGTCCCCCCTCTGGCTCCTCCCGAGCCTTTGCTCTGCGCCGTCTCCTCTGTTACAAACCCCACCTCAGAGGGCACGAAAGGATGAAATCGAGCACAAGGAGCCCAGGTCGGGCTCACGCTCGGGACTGGTCACGGCGCCATCCCCGCCCCCACTGCTGCTACGATGACAGCGCTGGCCCGCCGCCCCGGCTCTCCATCTCCGGCCCGGGGATGCGCTTTCCCGGGAGTGCGGACGTGGCCGGCACGGGGGTGTCTCGGGCGCTCACCCAGGAGCAGCCGCAGAAGGGGAAGTTGGCCTAGAGGGAAAGCGGAAGCAGAGCCTCTGCACCGCCCAGGCTGGGCTCCACCGCACGCACCCGTGCACCCCCATATGATGCACACCCCACTTATCTGTAACGTTTTAGTAAATCCCTCAGGAGTTGGTTTCTGGGCCCTGGGACCATCAGCCTTGTCCGGTGGCCCGCCCTCCAGACTAGCACACTGTGTGGCAAACTGCCACAAACTGAGGGGCTTCGAACAGCCCTCTTTCATTATCAGAAATTTCTGGATGTCCCACATCTGAGCCGGGCCTGATGTGTCTTTGAGCAGGGACCCTGTCACCCCCCAGGCCCAGGGCGGCCCTGCAGAGAGGACGTCAACGTCACCAGGACGGCCTCAGTGACAGAGAAGCCGTTCCAGGTGGGCAGGCCCGAGGCCGGCAGGTCTGGTCACCCCGGCCTTGGAGGACCCGTGTCCGCGGGTCCAGGCGGAGCGACCGGGAGGGGTAGGACCTCAGCAGACGATTAGTAAGAGCTGAGGCACGACCCACCACGGCCTGTAGGCCAGCGTCTCCTGCAGGCTCAGCCCTTCCACAGCTCGGAGGTCTGGAAACCCCCGCAGGCCTAGGGCTCCTGGCCTGGCCTTCAGCAGCTGCCTCTAGAATGTGAGCCTCTGGGTTAATTCCGGAGGCTGGATAGGTGATGTCTAGGGCGCAAACCAGGGTTCTAGCCAGGGCGGTCCTGCCCCCAGGGCAGCAGAGCCAGGAGCGATGCAGACTCTAAGTTATGAGAATTTACAAAGCAAAACGTTGCTCTGGCCTAAAGGGAGATGGCGCTCAAGCTGAGCCTTGAGAGCAGATCCTTCTGGAGCCCAGGGGTGGGGAGGGTGGGGCCCGATGGAAGGGGGGCAGAGGAGACCCCAGCGTCTCTCTCCTTAGGGCGGGAGTGACCGTGACCCTACCTCCTCCTGTGTCCTCAGCGTGTCCACAGGGCCTGCTCACAGAGGGCTCAAAAAGTATCCAATGTGAAAGCATGGAGGAGGCCTCCCTGCCCTGGTTAGGGGAGAGGGCATGGTCAGCAGGATAAGGGCCCCAGGGACACCCCCGTCCTGGTCCTGGGCCCCGAGGACGTGTCACCTCAAATGGCAGAGGGGACTTTGCAGACAGAATTAAGTTGAGGCCCCTGAGACGGGGATGACCCTGGATTCCCCGGTGGGCCCAGCATCATCACAGGGTCCTTATAAGAGGGAGGTGGGAGGGTCAGAGGCAGAGAGACGGGAGATGCTGCGCTGCTGGCTGTGAGGATGCAGGAGGGGCCGCGAGCCAGGGATGCGGCGCCTCTAGAAGCTGGAAAAGGCGGGAACCGCTGCTCCCCTGGAGCCTCCGGAAGGACCAGCCCTGCCCACGCCTGGATTTAGCCCCGTGAGGCCCGAGTCAGACTCCTGACCTCCAGAACCGTGAGATAATAAATCTGTGTGGTTTTGGGCTACAAAGTCTGTGGTGACTTATTACAGCAGTCTTAGGAAACTCAGACAGAGGCTACGCAGATAATCCTAATGAGCGCTGGGCAAAATAACTTGCAGTTGATGTAACTGGGTCACTCAGGCCCTGGTAACATGTGGGCCTGGGATCTTCTGTTCTCCCCGCTGGCAGGCGAAGCCCGCTCATACTTCTGGGCCCCGCTGGACACTACGGGTGTGGGAAGGTCAACTCAAGGCAGCATGAACTGTGCAAAACACAGGAGCTGAGCATCCGGGGATGGAGCCAGATGGACGGGAGGAGCTCCAGTGAAGAGCGGAGGGACCCACCTCCCCCCACGAGGACGGCCATAAGCTAAAGACAATCAACAGGGCTGGTGAGGACGTGGAGCAGTCGGAACCCTCCTGCACTGCTGGTGGGAACGTAAAGTGGGGCCACCGCTGTTGAAAACAGCCTGGCAGTTACCAAAACACAGTTAAATCTCACCCAGCGATTCTCTCCTGGGTGCCCACCCAAGAGAAGTGACAACACATGTCCACACAAAAACCTGTGCATGTGCCCAGCAGCATGGTTCACAACAGCCAAAAGGTAGAGACACCCAAATGCCCAGCAACGGGTGCACTGATCCACACACGGGAACATCACTCCGTCGTGAAAAGGGGTGAATCCCTGACACTCGCCACCACGTGCATGGACCCTGAGGACATGATGCTCAGTGAGAGAAGCCAGACACAGAAGGACCCACGGTGTGTGATTCCACTGATGGGAAACGTCCAGAACAGGCCAATCCACAGACACAGAGAGTGGGTTCCTGGTTGTCAGGGGCTGGGGGAGGGGATGGGGAGTGACTGCTGTTGACGATGGGGCTTCTTCTGAGGTGATGGAATGTTCTGGAACTAGACAGAGACGGTGGCTGCAAACGTTGTGAATGTACTGAAAACGCTGGAATGCACACGGGAGACAGGCGGAAAGTCCGGTATGTGAGTGACAGTCAGTAAAGTTGCCATTTTTAAAGCAGGGCGCGGGGACAAGCCGAGCAAGTGCGGGCTGAGCCGCTACCCCAGGCACCGCTACCCCGGGCACCATAAAGAACTCAAGCAGTTTCCCTCTCAGCTCAAACTGAGGTCAGCGCTACCTGTAAAATCTGTTTACCGTGAAAGGTAACAACACAAGCACGGAAAACTACATGGGGTAAAAGGTGCAGTCACTGATGTGTCACAGAGTGAACACTCGCTGCGTAAGGAGCCCCCTGGCGACGCAGCTAGAGGCCACCTGTGCTCTGGAGCAAGGAGGCCCCGTGCCTCGTCCACAGACCAGAAGTGCCTTCACTTCCTTCCCCAAAGCCATCATCACTTCCTGCCACCTTGGTTAACACCCAGCGAGGCATTCACAGTAACCCTCAGAACAAAAGAGAACCCCCACTTTAGAGACTGAGGCCCAGACCTAGCACTGCTGCTATCAGGGCCGGCCCGGGCAGCATCCCTGCCCCCACCCCCTCGATGCCAGGAGCTCCGCCCAGTCCTGAAGACCACAGATGTCCCCAGACATGGCCCAGTGTCCCCTGGGGGCAGGACCACCCTAGGTGAGAACCACTGGGTTAGAAGATGGTGACTCAGCCCCACTAGTTAATGATTAGTAAATCAGTGCTAAGTCACGCAGCTGGCAGCGGGGGGGAGTCGACTCCACACCCTGGACCGTGGGGGTGAAGCCGTGGCTCCTTCTGCCCGGCCACCCGCCTCCACAGCCCCACCCCTCCGCTATTCGAGCTTCTGCCCGTCTCATCCCAAACCCAGGGCCAAGTGCCCTCTGGGCCGGGGCTGCTCCCGCACCAGGTGCCTCTGCAATGCCTGCAGGCCGGCTGGGTGCTTCCGGCTCCGACTCTCCCTGGTTTTGGCGGTGCAGGCACAGCCCCAGGTGCCCAGGGCCTGGAGGGCAGGAAGGTGGTGCGTCCGAGAAGGGAATGCATTTGAGTACAGGGTGCAGCCACAAACGTCCCACCTGCCCGCTTCTCTCCCGACGTGGAGGACCTCAGACCCCGCAGGAGGCACTGATTAAAAGAGGCCACCTGCCCCGACCCTCTGTTGCAGAGACTGACCGTGTCCCCTGCGCCGGGCAGCCGGGACCTCTCTACGCGAGGGCATGGGCGCTGGACGCGTCGCGTGGGGACCCTGCGGCCCCACCTGTGACTGCAAACTTCCCAGGGGGCCGTGAACCTGCCCAGGTGATTCATCTGCAAACCAGCCACTCTCAGGCCACTTGGCTGCAGGTCAAGGGACAGTGACCCTGTGCGGACCCACTAGCGACTCAAGCCATCCTGCCCCGTGCCCACCACCTGCCAGCGGCACAGACCGATTTCAGCTTCCAAACACCCTTCGGCCCGGGCTGAGCGCAGCCCCACTTTGGTCGCGAGAAGACGGAGCGGGGTGCTCCGTGTTGTCCAGCCGGGGTGGGGCGGCGGGGGTCGGGGGGGAGAGCTGGGCCAGACCGGCCGCTGAGCCCTGGCAGCTGCTTCTGTGCACCCCCCCGCCCAGGTTCCTTATCCACCCTGCAGCCGGCCTTCTAGCCCTCACGGAAACCACAGTGTCAAGAGAAACGCAGCCCGCTAGTGTCCCACTGCTGCCTTCTATTGATTCTGGGGCCTCTCTGCGGACAGGTTTGGGAGTCTAACTCCCCACGATGTCACCTGGGGACGCATGACCTGTCAGACAGGTGCGTCTGCGGGGTGGAGAGGAGGGCCTCGGGGAGGGGGCGGGGGCGACCCCGCGGCTCTATCCACAGCCCGTCATGCCGTGGGCTGACCCAAGCCAGGGCAGTTCTGCAAGACAGGGCGGGGCAGCGGAAGGGGCTTGGAAGGTTCCTGCCTGCCCTTCTGTCTCCTCAGAAAGTGGGAGGGTTTTTTTCTAAGTGGAAGCAATGATTTTCTGAAAAACTTCCTGGATGGGCAAAGGTCCCATCAAAAGCAAAGAGCTTTCTATCAGAAACACATGCTCCCGCGGCCGCGGGGTGGCCGGCCACCGGAAGTGCCTTTTCCTCGAGAAGTGCTGCCGCAGGCCAGGGCGCCCGGGAGTTGCTGCCCACCACCGCCCCGCCGTCCCGGGTACCGTCTCTGGGGCCGTTTTGTCTTGGTCCTTCTCAGAACACCTCCAAGGACGGCGGGGCCGGGGGGTAGGCAGGACAGGCTTCTCGGAATTCAGCGCCAAGGGCTCCCCTGGTTCTTCCTGCAGACGAGATGCGTATGGCACTCAAACTCTGAGAGTCACAAAAGTTAAGATGACAAAGCTCGCCTCCCCAGCACACACGCACCCCCGTTTTCTTCTAAGAACAAAATGAAACAGTTCCTGTAAGCAACTGCCGCACCTTGGCCCGGCGGCCACTTCCTTCCGGTGCTTCCACATCCTGCCCGGCCACCGCCGCCATGGGGACAGGCCCCAAGCTCGGAGGTCCCGCACGTTTTCGGTTGGTGTGTAAGCCCTGGTCCCTGGCCTGGAAGGCTGAGTGTCTGGCTGGAAGATGCTCACGGCCCAGGATCTGTCCTGTTAAAGATGGCTGCGCTCCAGAGCTGTCTTCCATCAACTAAATGTTTATATTTAAATACTGCGACTGCAGCCTGGGTGGCGAGGCGGCCCGCCATCCTGTGGGACACACACGAAAGCCAGGTGCTTTAGCGGGTTCTGTATATTCCAGCCCTCCTGATCATCCTTTTTTTTTTTTTTTTTTTTTTTTTTACAAAAGCCAATTAAGATATAATTCACACAGCTATAAACTCCACCCTTTAAAAGCATACAATTCAATGGCTTTTAGAAAAATCATGGAGTATGCAACCATCACCACTATCTAATTCCAGAACATTCTCATCACCCCACAAAGAAACCCCGTGCCCATAAGCAGTCACTTCCTATCCCCCTTTATGGGCTAAATCACATTCCCAAGCCCCAAAAGACATGTTGAAGTCTTAACCCCCCAAACCTGTGAAGGGACCCTGTTTGGAAGTGGGGTCGTTGCATATGCAGTTAAGTTAAGATGAGGTCACACTGGAGGACGGTGGGCCCTAGGCCAGTGACTGTTGTCCTTATAAAAAGAGGGAGATCTGGACACAGACACCGGGAGACAGCCATGTGAGGGAAGCAGAGATCGGGTGATGCGTCTACAAGCCCTACAAGCCAAGGAATGAGTAGGATGGCCGGCCGCACCAGAAGCCGGGAGAGAGGCAGGAAGGACCCTCCCTGGGGCCTCTGAGAGCCCTGAGCCCACAGCAGATGAGAGCGGGCCTGGGATCTAAACCTGGCTGTCCCCACGTCCACGGCCTTCACTCCACCCAGACGGAGAGGGGCTGCCGGGTGCACACAGCCCAGCGCCACGATTCTCCTCCGAACCTCCTTCCTCAGTCTCAGTTCCCCATGGGGGCAAACGCGATTTTCTGTTCAACAGAATGGTGTCACGGGGGGTGGGGGGGGGACAGAAAGGAGAGAAACGCGGGGGGAGGTCGTGGGCGGTGTGTCTGTGTAGGAGCCACACCTCTTCCTTCAGAGGACCCGGTCCGAGGCTGCAAGAGCCGTCACCGCGTGTTTAACTGACCCGAGTCCTGCGTGTCAGAAAGGGTAACGGACAAGAAACCGTGGCCCGATCTCCCGTCCACCACGAGCTCCCCTTCGCTGGCTGCCCAAACTTCCTCTCAACATCAGGGTCCTCGGGATCTGGACTGGCCTGTGCGCTGACCCAGTCTGTGGGGAGGGCGTCCACCAAGGACCGCACTCTCTCCAGGCGCCGGCAAGAGCTCCTGCCACGCTCAGCCGCAGCCGTGGGTCTCGAATGAGGCGACCCTACCCCCAGGGGCCACGGGGGACTTCTGTGGTTGTCACTATGGGGATGCTCCAGGCACCGAGTGGGTGGAGATCAGGGAGGCTGCTCCACACCCCACGGCACCCGGCACGGCCTCCCCAGAGAGTGACCCGGCCCCGGATGTCTTATTTGGGACTCAGGAGCCGCAGGAATGACCATCTCCTTCCCAGAACTCGGTTTCTGAAGTCGGATTCGCCTCTTTTGCTGCAGCAATCTGAACCTCGCAATTCCAGGAAGTCAAGAGCAGAGCTCACCAGCTGGGGCATGTCCAAAAGTTCCCAGAGTAAAAACCCAAGTTCCAAGCCGGCTGCCTGGGGAATTTTTGTTCAACCTCCATTTCGAGAAGCCCTGGATATGAGAGAGCAGCTCCCGGAATGATGGTTAATGGCTGACTTTTCCATGAACTCTGGCTGGCTTGGGAGTGTCCTCACACGTGAAACAGACTAGCTTAACCTTCTTAGGAATACAAATCATCTAGAGTCCTGGAACTGAAACAGCACTTCCAAGAACCCCCTCAGGGACAAAAATAACCACTTATGCTTTTGCTGAGAGACACAGGTGATCTTAGAACTCAGCCTGTCACAGCTATCTGAGGCACCTGGTGTGCGAATGCCACGGTCCAGATTTTCAAGATGATAGTTACTCTTCCTTTAGGGAGGTCCAAATAAAAAGCAAACTATCAAGCCACGAAGAGACACGAGGAACCGTAAACACCCACCACCAAGTGAACGAAGCCCGTCTGACAAGGCGACACTGCGATTCCAACTCTGTGACGCTGTGGAAAGGGCAGAGCAAAAAAGGACCAGTGGTTGTGGAAGGCAGTGGGGGTGGGGGCTAAGGGACACATGAACGGGGGGCACAGGGGGTTTTTAGGGAAGCGAAACTACTCCGTGTGATAAATGATGGGTACATGTTAGTACACATTGTCCAAACCCAGAGAGCATACAACACCAAGAGTGAACCCAGGGGCCTTCCCTGGTGGCACAGAGGTTAAGAATCCGCCTGCCAATGCGGGGCATACGGGTTCGAGCCCTGGTCTGGGAAGATCCCACATGCCGCGGAGCAGCTAAGCCTGTGCGCCACAACTACTGAGCCTGCGCTCTAGAGCCCGCGAGCCACAACTACGGAAGCCTGCGTGCCACAACTATCGAAGCCTGCACGCCTAGAGCCCGTGCTCCACAACAAGAGAAGCCACCGCAATGAGAAGCCCGCGCACCGCAACAAAGAGTAGCCCCCGCTCGCCACAACTAGAGAAAGCCCGCACGCAGCAACGAAGACCCAATGCAGCCAAAAATTAAAAAAAAAAAAAAAAAAAGAATAAATGCCATGGAACACATTGAAATATAATGTACACCACGTATGTAATTTTTAACCTTTCGGTAGCCACACTGAAAAGTAAAAAATGAAAAAAGTGACTTCAACATTGATAATATATACTATTTAACCCAAGAGCACCAAAACATCACTTCAACATCTAACAAACATAGAAAATATTAAGGAAATAATTTGCACACACTCCCCGCCCCACCCCCACCTTAACACACAGAGTCTCCGGAAACTGGTGCATATCTTACACGAATGGCGCATCCCAATTTGGACCAGCCACGTTTCAGGTGCTCATTAGCCATGCGGGGCCAGTGGCTGCTGCACTGGACAGCCCGGCTCCGGGGTGGTTTAAAAGGGGAAAACCCACCTGTCAGAGGACAGGAGCAATGGGATGGGTGCTGTCTGAGGTGGGCGCTGGATTCGGACCCCGGGGAGGGGAGAGGCTCTGGATCAGAGAAGGTTGAGGTTTGAGGTGAACAAACAAAGGGCGCCTCCGGAAGGGAGGGGAGAAACAGGGCGCCCCACGGTGCAGGCAGGGGCGGGGCAGCCAGGACTTCCACTTGCTCCACTCCATAATCAGTACAACAGACACTGACAGGCTACCATGAACTTGGGGTGGGGGGAGGTGGGTGGACGGGTGCTCAGGGCTTTGGGAGGCTGCAGCGCCCTGTCCTGACACTGGCCAGGGCCAGGATTCTTGGCATCACTCCGCGCTGAGTCTGTAAAATGGGCTGATAAAAGCCCCTGAACTTTATGTTGCGGGGAAGGAAGAACAAAGAAGCCGCCGGCGGGGGCCACTTGTAACAGAAGCAAGTCCAAAATCACGAAAGTGCCGACAGGCAGTGGGGGTGAAATATGCAAAGTGCTCGCGCATCACATACCAAAATTTATCCAAGTGTATGCTGTGAATGTGTGCAGTTCATTGCATGTCAGTTGAGCCTCTATAAAAGGTTAAAAAAAAAAAAAAAAAAAAAAAAAGATGCAAGGAGCAGAAAGCACATATGAGTAGACTGGAAGACTCTTACCCCAAAATGAGCAGTGAGAGTGGCTCTCTGGGTGGAAGCATCACTGGCAATTTATTTTCTGCTTTGTGACTCTCCGTCACAAAGAGAATCACCCCGATCACACACCCCCTTCCCTCCTCAGTGACATTTTGTAAAATACATGGGCCTTTAAAGCAAACGCAAGCCCTACAGCCAGTGCACAGACGTAGCGATGGAGTCAGCCAGTGGGCAGTGCTGACACGCAAACACCTCCCACTGCTCACGGGTTCTGGGGACCGAGAAGCCTGCTTTCAAGAGGGCGGGGTCCCGGTGTGCTGGGAGCCGTAAAATCCTGTGGACTTTCCATCCACACCAGGAGGTGGGGTCCTGGTTACTGACACGGCCAGGGGGTGACCCCAAAGTGACACATGTAACCCCTAATTCCACCAAGGGCCGCCACCGGCTCCCCTCCCCTCCACTACCGTTCACCCTCTCTGAGGGGCCCGGTCTCCCCGCCGCCCGCGGTCTCCTCTCCTGAGGGGCTCGGTCTCCCCAACGCCCGCGGTCGCCTCTCTGAGTACCCACCTGCCGCCTGCCGCCAGAAGAGTCGGGCCAAGCTCGCCGCTGAACCGCGTCCCCGGGCCGCTGGCCAGCGTAGCCTCGCCGCCAGGCCGGAGAAACTCCGCGCACGACCACCCCACCCCCCGGCCGGATATACTTCCGCTCCGGGCCGAGGCCTCCCCGGCTTCCTGGGAGACCTGCGGGCGGAGCTTGCGCGTAGCGCGGGGCGGGGACTCGAACAGAGGCCAGCCTGGAAGGAGGAGCTTGCGCCGGCCGATGGCGCATGCGTGGAGCGAGGTCGCGGGCGGGGCCAACAGAAAGGTGGAGCCTCCCCGGGAGTGGCGGCTCGTGGGCGGGGCCTGAAAAAGGAACCGGCTCCCTCAGTTGTCCGTTGCGGGGGCGGGGCCTAAGCCGGGGGCGGGGTGTGGGTGGGGGGCGCGGCCCGGGCCCGAGAGGGCGTCGTTGGTTGGTGCCCGGCTGGGGGTGTGGCAGGAGATACCGTTGGTTGGTGCGCGGTGGAGGGGCGTGGCGCGGGAGGCGCCGTCGGTTGGCCGGCGGCGGGCGTGGGCGGGCCATGGCACTGCTGCTGTGCCTGGCTCTGACAGCGGCGCTGGCCCGTGGCTGCTTGCACTGCCACGGCAACTTCTCGGAGAAGTTCTCCTTCTACCGCCATCACGTGAACCTCAAGTCCTGGTGGGTGGGCGACATCCCCGTGTCGGGCTCGCTGCTCACTGACTGGAGCCAGGACACAATGAAGGAGCTGCATCTGGCCATCCCCGCGGAGATCAGTGAGTGCGGGGCCGCGATCGGGAGCGCCCCCGGCCCAGCCAGGCCCCGGCCCGCTCACACGCCTCCTCCTGCCGTCCCCAGCCCGGGAGAAGCTGAACCAAGTGGCGAACGTCGTGTACCAGAGGATGGATCAACTGTACAAGGGGAAGATGTATTTCCCTGGTAAGGGGGCGACCGCCGTGCACGGGGGACTGAGGCAGAGCCCACCCGCCCCAGGACACCTCAGGTCCGCCCGCCGACTGTGCGTGACCTCCCCCCTCTTGCCTTCCCGCCATCAGGGTATTTTCCCAACGAGCTGCGAGCTATCTTCCGGGAGCAGGTGCACCTCATCCAGAATGCCATCATCGAAAGTGAGCAAATGAGGGCTGGGGGAGAGAGAGGGTGCTGCTGCCCAGGGCCTGAGGACCCAGGGCCACGCGCGCGAGTATTTCAGTCTCCTTCCAGGCCTGGGGTCCTGGCCAGGTCGTGGTGAGGCTGGAGTAATGTGAATAGGGCGTCTGGCCTGGTGCAGCCAGGTGTCAGAACTCAGAAAGGGCAGAAACGGGGGAGAAGGGCCATACCCTGAGAGGGGCCCTTTTCATCCAGTGGGCACCAACAGGAGGCCTTGAAGGATAAATCCCACCCGTCCCTGCTACCTCCCCCCAACGGGTCCCTGGAGGCCTCAGAGTCTTGCGGCCGCCCTCCCCCGTGCTTTGCCCCATCCCAGGCTGGGGCCCACCTAAGTGACCAACGGACAGGCCCTGAGCCTTGGGCAGCCTGGGAGGGGGAGAGAGCGGGGGACAGGCCAGGCCTGCTAAGAAGGCGCCGGCTGTGCTCTCGTCCCCCCACAGGCCGCATCGACTGTCAGCGTCACTGCGGTGAGTGAGCCTCTGTCCGGGTTGTGGGGTGTGGTGGCAGTGGCGGCAGCTCGGGGCCCCAGAGGCTGAGGGTGAAGGGAGGGTGCGGCCGCCTCTGGTGTGTTACAGGCATCTTCCAGTACGAGACCATCTCCTGCACCAACTGCACGAACTCGCACGTCGTCTGCTTTGGCTACAACTGCGAGTAGGGCTCAGACGCGGGCGGCCCCCTGCCCCTGGGGTCCGAGGCTCTCCCTGGAGGGTCCCCTCATCACCCGGGCAGGGGATGGAAGCCCCCCACCTGGCCCCTGAATGTGGGCCGCGCCCCCTCCACACCCCGTGTCCCCGCAGGTCGTCGGCAGAGTGGGAGACAGCAGTGCAGGGCCTCCTCCAGCACATGTGAGTCAGGGCAGCTGGGCTCGGGGAGGAGAGACCCCCGATCAAGGCCGCTTGGCCCTGACTCCAGTCTTGCTGTCATTGTAGAAATAACTGGAGCAAGTAAGTAGTTCCCGCTCCCCAAAGGCAGTGTGCGTGTGCGTCCTCGTGGGTGAGTATGTGCTGGGGCAGCCACAGAAGGCAGCACCTGCCCCTGGTGTGGCGGGCCCAGCCTCTACCTCCCAGGGTCTCTGAGCTCGGCTGGCACGAGGAGCACATCCTGGTTAAGGGGTCCCCAGAGTCTGGTCCTACCCCTGCCCCAGGCCAGTGGCAGGCTGTGGTCGGAGCTGGGGAGGGCGCCCCCTGGTGGAGGCGTGCCCCAGTGGAGGTGCCTCAGGGCCACAGGCACAACCTCAGCCCCAAAGCTCGGAGCTAACTGGGGCCTGTTGTGTCTTTCAGACAGGACACCAACACAAGGTAAGGCCCCCCCCCCCCAGGCCCGTCCTCCTGGAGCAGGCGGGGGTATGTGGCGTGGGGTTGTCCCAGTCAGTGGGGGAGGGCAGGGGTGTTGGATGGGGTGGGCGCAGCCGGGCAGGACTCCCTCTCTGCACCTGGGACATGTGGACATCACGTCTGCAACCCCGCCCATGCCATCACTCCATGAATAAACATGAGCTCCTCCTCCTCCTCGCCTGGACACACAGAACCACTCCAGCCTTGTGAGTGACCCAGTGGGGGTAAGCCGCAGGGACATGGGTGAACTCCAGGGGCAGGAGTTGTGCCTAAGCCAGAGATCAGAACCCCATGCCCCCCCCCACTCATTGCTGCCTTTTCAGCCCTAGTCGTGGGAGTGTAGGGCGTGACCCCACTGCTGTCCTAGGGATGTGAGAACACGCAAGGCCTCCGAGTTCAGCTTGAGGGTCTGTCTGCAGCCCTGTCACATGCCCAGCTGGGAGGAGGGGCCCAGGTCCCCAGCAAAAACCCACCAGGGAGAGCAAGGTGCGGGAGGGGAGGAAGGACCGGGGGCACCCACGTCTCCTTGCAGCTTGTTATCACCAAGCTTCAGGTGTCTGGAGCCCCCGCACCTGGCCAACCTGACTCTGGAAAACGCCTCCGAGTGCCTGATGCAGCACTGAGGGCGGCCAGGCCCACCAGACCCGCCCCCGCCACGGTCTGGCGCTGTGGAGCAGGCCTGCTGCTGCCTGGGTGCCCCACCCCCTTGGAGCCCAGGCTGGGCCGGGCCGGGGCTGGGAGGAGGGGAAGGGAGGTAGATGGGTTTGTACATAGCAGCGGGATCACAGCTGTTTGACGGAATGATTAAATATCCCTGACATTTCTCATCCCGAAGTGGTCCTTGTTGGGGCTCCGGGCTGGGGCCCCAGGCGAGGTGCGACCTTGGCCTACAGGGCAGGGCTGCGGGGCTTCCCGGGTGCAAACGGCAACTAGCCTTCAGGGCAGGTGGTTCTCTTGATGACATGAAAGGAGGCTGGTGAAAGCCAGGGCCAGCATCGGTGCATCTTGGGGCTCCTACCACATCGGCTGCATCTCAGCCGAGGCACGGGAACTGCTGTGCCCACCGCTTGGCTTCTTGGTTTTGAGGAAACACCCCACATGGGTCATGAGGGGACAGACCCAAACTGTGACCCAGGGCTCAACATCCATCCAGCAGACGGGAGGTGCCTCTGTGCCCACGGATGCCGTGGTGAGCTTGGCAGCTGTCTGGCTCCTGGGCTGGCCCTTCACAGCCTGGTCAGCCGCCGATCCCTTCCCCCAGCTAAGGGGTCCCCTGCCTGGCGTGGCGCCTTCCTTCCAAGGGTTCACTGACAGAACACTGGCCTCTGCCTGCCCAGGAATGTTGCTGAGGTCAGGGGAACTGAGAGCGGGAAACTCCAGAGGGATGCTCCAACGCCCTGGGGCCTGTGCGGGGTCCACGAGCTGGAGCAGGGCGGGCCAGGCCAACGACCACCCGGGGGCCATCCGAGGCCTCTCTCCCCACCCGCTGCCGGAGGGGGCTTCCGTGCGGGGCTCCACACCTGCCCACGTTTTGGATTCAGGCTGGAGTTGATTTGGGCTCTGCTGGCACAGCCCTCTGTCCACATGGCGTCAGTGAAGCCATCTGAAACGCTGAGAATCAAAACAGCAGCAGGGGGCTTCCCTGGTGGTGCAGTGGTTAAGAATCTGCCTGCCAATGCAGGGGACACGGGTTCGAGCCCTGGTCCGGGAAGATCCCACATGCCACGGAGCAACTAAGCCCGTGCACCACAACTACTGAGCTTGCACTCTA
The DNA here is from genome assembly GCF_028023285.1 of Balaenoptera ricei. Lineage (NCBI taxonomy): Eukaryota > Metazoa > Chordata > Mammalia > Artiodactyla > Balaenopteridae > Balaenoptera > Balaenoptera ricei. The sequence continues at coordinate 181,079,966 of NC_082641.1, forward strand.
GAGCCCGCGAGCCACAACTACTGAGCCCACGCGCCACAACAACTGACGCGCGCCTAGAGCCCGTGCTCCGCAACAAGAGAAGCCACCACAATGAGAAGCCTGCGCACCGCAACTAGAGAAAACCTGCACCCAGCAACGAAAACCCAAGACAGCCAAAAATAAAATATAAAATTAAAAAGAAGAAAAAAAAACACGAAACAAAAAACCCCCAAAACAGCAACAGGGCCTCCCTTCCGGCATCTGCCCCTGCTGATCCCTGGGGCCCTGGGCTCTGTACACGTGTGTCTGGACTCCTAACCCTGCCCTTTTCTCACTGGGCGCTTCGAAAATTAGAAACGAGGGTGTGTGTGTGCGTGTGTGGACAAGCGTTTACCTAACTTAAACTTTCCTTATTTATTTCAGTAATGCTTCTGCTCACCCCGCACACCCCTTACGAATGGGGTTCCCTGGTAAGGGTGGGAGACCCGTGGACCCCTCAGAATCCCGGGGGGGGGGGGGTCAGGTGGCTCCTCGTTACCACCGGAGCCCAGGGGCCTGGATACCGTGAGGACCACGTCCCCTGCCGAGGGGCTGAGGGGGGCAGGGCAGGAGGGCAAGGGCTCCCCCGCACACCGCAACCTCCATGAGGGTGCCCTGCACCCCCCGGGCCACGGGCATTTCAGGGGTGTGTGCTGGCCCCCACAGTGGGTCAGAGTCCCCTGGCTGGGGGGGCATACACTGTCATGGGCCAGAGACCCAACAGGTATACGTCTGTTTTGCAAGTTTATTGGATCATCTTGACACAGAATCATTACAGCAGCGTGATATGTCTCTCCTTTATACGGGAATGTCGATAGCAAATAAATTCTTATATAACACATCATACATTTCGAAATTCTAGAATCACTGCACAGGATTCTGTAATAGGTTACTCTACATGCTAAAGTGACAGTTTTCATCAAAAGGAAAAGTTAAAACGTCATCGAGGACTATCGTTTCTGAGGAAAGTTCAGTCTCACGGGGGTGGGCTGGGGTCCCCCTCCCTGCCCCTGAGGTGCATTTCAGGGGCCCAGCCGCCCCTGGACACACGTGCTTCGCCGTCAGGGCTGCGGAGCCCAGGACTAGGCCCTTCCGCACGTGCAGGCACAGACCTGCAGAGCGTCCAGTGATGAGCGGAGGGGCCAGAATCGCAGCTCTCCACCACTCACCCCAACACCCGACTGGGCACGGAAGCCAGTGAGGTCCGGGATCCCCGCTGGGCACCCCCCACTCGGCGGACACACGAACACAGCGGTGGGATGAACGGGATGTGATGGACGAGAGCCTGCATGACCCTCTCCCACCATGTGTCCTGCGGGGAGGACGTGACCCTTGGCGTCAGGGATGAACAGGAATGTCGCCTGGCTGAGCAGCTGGCCTGTTCTTCACCCCCCAGCTGCCAGTGGGCAGGGCATCCGGGGACTCACGGGACTTGGATGGCTTGACAGAAGCGGGACGCGCCACCCCGTCTGGTCCCCACCAGGAACCAGCCTGGATGGCGGTCACCCTCACCCTCGGGCAGCTCCTGTGGCCACGTGCACAGTCTGCTCCGGCTACAGAAGCCCCTGCTGGCCTGGGGAGTGGAAGGGGGCTTCTCGCCAGAGAGGGCGGTGAGGGCAAAGTAAAAAAGATGACAGGATAAATCAACGCAACATAAACCTCGGTGTCTACACAGTGGATGACGGTGGACTGGGTTATCTCCCGGCTGCACCCAGTCCTTGCGACAGAGGAGAAACCCGGCACTTGGCCGCCCTCCCCGCGAGCCCTCCCCATGGCGGGTGGCGCGCTCAGCATTTGGCCAGCGTTTCCTTCATCTCCTCTAGCACGTTGCTCAGCAGTGTTGAATCGCTGCACTTCCCATCCACCGACACCGACTTCTCACCCTGCAACGGGGAAACAACGGCCAGCGCCTTGAGACGCCGCCCTGCGACTCCCGTGTACCTCCAACTTTTGCAAATGCTCTCCTACGCCCGGGTGCTTTCATAATCAAAAGGAGGGGCTCCAGGCACGACGGAGCAGGTGCACCGCGCCCTGCTGTCCCCCAGGGGCCCAGGATGGACGCTCTGGCAGAGCGCGGCAGAGGCAGCGATGCCATGGCCCTGCGGAGGACACACAGCCCCACCCGGCCCGGCCCCACAGGGGCACGCAGGAGGCAGCTGTGCAGAGAGGAAGGCTGTGAAAACCGGAGGGCGTGGGCCCAGATGTCCTGCAGCTGGAACCTGTGTGTCAACGCCCTCCACAGGGTCTAAGGAAGGCCCAGGGTCTCCTCCTATTCAGAGTGTCCAGGATACAGTCCAAAATCACTCGGCACCGCAAGACCGGGGAAATCTCAGCTCACGTGGAAAAGACAATCAACAAACGCCCACGGAGAAGAGGTGGATGTTGGAATCACCTAACAGGCTTTGAAGTAGCTACTACGAGAACCTCCCATCACCAACCACGTACATTCCTGAAGCACACAGGAAAACACAACATCTCAGCAAAGTAATGGAAGAGTCAAGATCAACCCAGTGGAACTTCGAGACCTGAATACAACAGCCAAGATGAAAAGCTCACTGGATGGGCTCAACAGCAGAACGGACATGACAGAAGAGTCAATGACCCAGACAAGAGATTAATGAAAATAATCCAAGCTGAACAGATAGCGGAAAGGAGTCGGAGGTGGGGTGGGGTGGGCAGAGTAACAAAAGGTCTGAGATTCACATCACAGGGGTCCCGGAAGGAGGGGACAAAGAATGAAGTGCTGAAGAGGTACTTAAATCATAGCTGAAAACTTCCAAGTTGTGCAAAAGACATAAACGCACAAATTCAGCAAGTTCGGCAGACTCCACACAGTTAACATAAACCCAAGGAAGTCAATGCCCAGACACATCACGAACCGCTGAAAACTGAAGACAGAGAAAAACCTAAAATAGCCAGAGGAAAACGATGCATTCCCTAGTAAAAGGAAAATGTTCCTTGTCAGAAACCACAGACACTAAAAGGAAATGGCCTAGGGCCTTCCCTGGTGGTCCAGTGGCTAAGACTCTGTGCTCCCAATGCGGGGGGCCCAGGTTTGATCCCTGGTCAGGGAACTAGATCCCGCATGCCTCAACCAAAGATCGCTCATGCTGCAACTAAAAAGATCCTGCATGCTGCAACTAAGACCTGGTGCAGCCAAATAAGTAAATATTTTCATTTTTTTTCTTTTTAAAAAGGGGGAAATGGCCTATTTTTGAGGTACTGAGTGAAAAAAGACCGACAAAGCCAGAATTTCATACCCAGTAAAAATAGCCTTGAGGAATACTGAAATAAAGAATAATCAATCAGATGAAGGAAAACTAAGAGAATACATATCCAATATACCTGATCTAAAAAGAAGTTCTTCAGACAGAGGGAAATGAGCCAGAAGGGTGGAACGTGAGGAATGAAAGCGACAGAAATGGGAGACATGTGGGCGAGCACAAGAGGCTATCTCACCCCCTCCCGCCCCCACCCGCACCCCGAGTTCTCTGAAATCTGTAAAGCTGTAATGTGGTGTAAGGCGTCTTCAACGTCTGCAAAGGCAAAACCTAAGACAACTGCCCGTGCGAAGGGATGGTCAAGGGACCGAGAGGGTGTGAGCTTTTTACATTCCGCCTGAGTTCCAAGTAGACTGTGCACACCAAGTGTGTAATGTAGTCCCTTGAGCTCCCCAAGCAGATACACAGAGACCATCAACAACACAGCCAACATATAAACACGGGATACTGTAATGCTCACATACACCACAGAAAGTGGAAGTGGGAAGAAGAGGAACGAAAAACACAGGGAAAAAACAAAATGTGGGACAAACCCAAATGTATCAGTAATACTTTAAGCACAAATGGTCTCAACATGACAACTGAAAGACAGAGATTGACAGGATGAATAAGGACACGTGACCCAAACTCCACAGCATTCACAAGGAATTCTTATCCAAACAGGATAAAGGCAGGTTCATAGCAAAAGACATACCACGTAAGCACCCATCAAATGAGAGCAGGAGTGCCTGTACTGATACCAGACAAGGTAGCCTTCAGACAAAAGAACACAGCCCAGGACAGAGAGGAGCACACCCACTGATGAGAGGGTCCCTCGCCAAGATCCCACAATTCTAACGGTCCACACAGCCAACAACAGGGCTCCCACACATGGAGTAAAGCCTGACGAACTGGGGGAACAGACCAACTGACCACCACTGGCCTCATACTCCTTGCTCACTCATCAAGGGCCAGAAGAGAGAAAATCTGCAAGGATCCAGAAGAAAAGGAAAACGCCATCAACCAGCAGGATCTAGGTGACACGTATAACGTGCTTCCAGGCACCTATGGAATATCCACCCAGAATGACCACATCCTGGGCCAGAGCACAGGCCTCAGCACATTTCAAAGGCCTGAAAAGTCAAACTAGAAATCAGTAAGCAAAAAGCAACAGGAAACTTTCTAAATGCTTAGAAATTAACATACTTCTAAGTAATCCATGGGTCAGAGAGGAAGGAGTGATAGGAAGTATTTTGAACTGTACAGAAATGAAAATGAATCACAAAAATGTGTGCAGTTCATCCAAAACAGTACTTAAGAGGAAAATTTATAACACTAAAAACTTTATTAGAAGAGACAGGTCTCGGACTTCCCTGGTGGTGCAGTGGGTAAGACTCCGCGCTCCCAATGCAGGGGGCCTGCGTTCGATCCCTGGTCGGGGAACTAGATCCCGCATGCAGCAACTAAAGAGTTACATGCCACAACTAAGAGTCCACATGCCACAGCTAAGAAGTCTGCGTGCAGCAACTAAAGACCTGGCTCGAGTCAAAAATAAGTAAATAAATAAACGAACAAACAAACAAATAAATATTAGAAAAAAAAAAAAGAAGAAGAAGAGACAGGTCTTGGTCTAAGTTTCCACCTTAAGAAACCACGAATGAGCAAAATAAACCCAAGGCAGGCAGAAGTAAGGAGATATGCAGCAAAACTCAATAAAATTTATTGTTTAAAGAAATATTAACTTTTTAAATTTTTTGGCCGTACCATGCCAGGGATCAAACCCGGGCGCCCGGCAGTGGAAGCATGAAGTCCTAACCACTGCACTGCCAGGAAAGTCCCTAACTTTTTTTTTTTTTTTTTTTTTAAATTTATTTATTTATTTATTATTTATTTATTTATTTATGGCTGTGTTGGGTCTTCGTTTCTGTGCGAGGGCTTTTTCTAGTTGCGGCAAGTGGGGGCCACTCTTCATCGCGGTGCGCGGGCCTCTCACTATTGCGGCCTCTCTTGTTGCGGAGCAGAGGCTCCAGATGCGCAGGCTCAGTAATTGTGGCTCACGGGCCTAGTTGCTCCGCGGCATGTGGGACCTTCCCAGACCAGGGCTCGAACCCGTGTCCCCTGCATTGGCAGGCAGATTCTCAACCACTGCGCCACCAGGGAAGCCCCAAGTCCCTAACTTTTTAAAAAGATTGGTTATCAGGCTTCCCTGGTGGCGCAGTGGTTGAGAATCTGCCTGCTAATGCAGGGGACACGGGTTCGAGACCTGGTCTGGGAAGATCCCACATGCCACGGAGCAGCTGGGCCCCTGAGCCACAACTGCTGAGCCTGCGCGTCTGGAGCCTGTGCCCCGCAACGGGAGGGGCCGCGATAGTGAAAGGCCCGCGCACCGCGATGAAGAGCGGTCCCCGCACCGCGATGAAGAGTGGCCCCCGCTTGCCGCAACTAGAGAAAGCCCTCGCACGAACCGAAGACCCAACACAGCCAAAAATAAATAATAAATAAATAAATAAAGTAGCTATAAAATTAAAAAAAAAAAAAAAAGAATATTAAAAAGATTGGTTATCAAATTGATCTTTCAAAAGATCAACAAAATGGATAAGTAAGACTTCTGGCCAGGATAACCAAGAAAAATGAGAGAAGACACCAATTACCAACATCAAGAATGAAAAACAGGGCTTCCCTGGTGGTGCAGTGGTTGAGAGTCTGCCTGCCAATGCAGGGAACACGGGTTCGCGCCCTGGTCTGGGAAGATCCCACATGCCACGGAGCAACTGGGCCCGTGAGCCACAGCTACTGAGCCTGCGCAGCTGGAGCCTGTGCTCCGCAACAAGAGAGGCCGCGATGGTGAGAGGCCCGCGCACCGCGACGAAGAGTGGCCCCCGCTTGCCGCAACTAGAGAAAGCCCACGCACAGAAACAAAGACCCAACACAGCCAAAATTAAATAAATAAATCAATAATTTAAAAAAAAAAAAAAAAAAGAATGAAAAATAATCACCACTGATCCCTCAGACACTAAAAGGACACGAAGAGAACCGGCCAACTTGACACACCATCAGCTCCATAACCTGGATGAAACAGGTTATGAAACAAGTCTTACAACTATCAAAGAAAGAAACTGAACTCGTAGATAAAAACCTTTCAAAAAAGAAACCCCCAGACCCAAACGCGTTCCTTGGCGAATTCTACATAACGTGCAAGAAGGAATACTGACTACACGCAATCTCTTCCGGGAAATGTGAGAAGGGGGAACACACTAGTGCCCTGATGCCAAGGCCAGATGGAGAAAAGGAAAGGCCGACACCCCTCACAAACACAGGCTCAAGGAGGCACGGCGGCGAGGCGTGGACAGGCCTGGCGGGGGCCCTCCCGTGGGGCTCACCTTCTTCACCAGGAGGCAGACGTGGTGGCCCTGGATGGAACGGCTGTACATGGAGGCGCAGGAGTCCACCCGCTCCACAACTGCAACAGAGGGCCTGGGGGTGAGGCCGGGCCAGCCCCTGGCGGCAGGGGACAGTCACAGGTGCGGGAAGAGGGCCGAGCCATCTGTCGGCATGTCCAGTCTTACCGGAAAAATGGTGGTGAAAACAGATCTTTGCCAGAAGGTTCTGGAAGGACATACTAATGCCATCAACCTTGACTGAGCTCATGCTCAGGTCCCCGGACTCCAACAACTTGGCAAACGCGTCACTGTGGGAAGGACACAGAACGGGGAGGGACAACAGGGGGATCCCCTGCAGCAGGGCAGAGACCCCAGCCCAGGGGGCGGGGCGCCTCCTTTGTGGGCCTGTAACTCAGGGTCCCCCAGGGTCTGGTAGGAAGTCAAGAGCTGAACGTGTCCCCAGGACACGACTGCACTTGGAGACAGGGCCCTAATCTAACGTGACCAGGGTCCCTGTGGGAACAGGAAATGAGGATGCAGACGTGCAGGGATGGATGACCATGTGAGGACACGGGGAGAGGGCCACGGAGAGGGGCCTCAGGAGGGCCAGCCCTGCCCGCGCTCTGGGCTCGGACGTCCAGCGTTAGGGCCACCAGGCCTGTGCTGAGAGTCAGGCGCCCGAGCTGGCCGGCCCGGCAGACGCGCTGGGCGTTCTGCGCCAACCACGAGCCGGTCACCCAACACTCCGTGCACATCCTTGTCTCGGGTCAGAGGACGTTGCCAAGGTGACCGCATGGAGAGCTTCCCACGGCACAGAAGTGGGGAGCCAGAGGTGGGCAGGAGGGTGGCGCACCTGTAGCACGGCGTGGTGACCAAGTACGAGGTGCAGGTGAAGTGCAGCTTGAAGTCCAGCTTCTCATGGGTGGAACCTTCGTCATTCTGCAGGAGCAGGGGCGCAGGGTGAGCGGGGGTGGGGCACGCGGCTGACCCTCAGGGTGCCCCCCTTCCCCACCAGGTACCTTGGCGATGAAAGACAGGGTCCCTTTGAGCTTCTGCGCCGTGACGATGCTCTGAATGGTGAACACAAACTGGGCTTCGTTGGAGATGCCTGGTGAGGGCGAGAAGCGGACCTGAGAAGCAGCACGGGGCACGGCCTGGGGTGGCGGATGGGGGTGCAGCCACCTGGGCAGGCGGCAGGGACGCAAGCCTGGCCTGGGTCTGTCCTTAGTGCTGCCTGCCCTGGTCAGGGAGCCAGGCTCAGCCCTGAGGGGGCACCAGATGACAGGATCCGGGGGCTCCTGGCCGCCCCGGGGGCCACTCACCAGGGGGCAGCTGGAAAGGCACGGGGACACCGTCGTGGACCGAGGAGCCCTCTGGCCGGGCCAGCCGGGCGTTGAGAGAGTCCAGCACGTTGAGCTCCATGTTCTTGAGGAAGCTGCTGCTCTGGTTCTCCAGGACCACGGACACCGTGACCTGGCTGTCCTTCTGCAGGCTGCCCTGCACGTCGTACGTCTGCAGAGCAAGGCCCGGGGTCGGCGGGGCAGGGAAGCCCACCAAGGACCCCCGTGGGCCTAGACGAGGGCCCGGGAGAGTGTGGGCACCACCCGCTCTCCCAGCGCATGAATGTGCAAAGAAGGGAACGTCCTGAGCCCTCGCACGAGCACCCGAGTTCCAGCTCTGTCCGCGACTGTCAGCTGTTCCCGACCCGCAGTGAGCAGGCCTCGCTGGCCGCCCGGCTCCACTCCATGCCCTGCGTGTCCAGAGACAAGAGCCCTGAGCCCGCCCGGCCCCACCCCCCATAACCCCCACGTGGCTCACCATCTTGATGTAAGAATTCTCAGCCAGGAGAGAGTAGCTAGACATGGGCTGGAACAAAAGAGAAACGTTTCAGCTTCGGGCGGCGAGGACCTGGGACCGACGTCGGGAGCTGCCAGGTGCTGCCGGCAGGAAACACTAGGAGCCCCCGCGGGTCCCGGACAACACGAGTCTACACCCCGGGGCTCCTGACCCTGGCAGGGCCGGGAGGACCGCAGGGAGGGTGCAACGCCCATGGCCCGCTCCCAGCGTGCTCGGGAAGCACGCTCACCGGGAGGGGCTCCTCATCGAGCGCGCCGTTCTCCACGGGCTCGGCCTCCCCTTCCCTCGGAGGCGCCCTCTTCTTGGATTTCTTCTGGTCTTTGGAGCGCTCCTCCTTGTCCTTCTTGTGTTTCTTCTTCTTATGCTTGGAAGGTTTCTGAAACAGGAACAGGGCTCAGGCCAACCCCACGCTCCTCCAGCGAGTTACAGCCCCACGGTGCCGTGTGGAAGCAGAGCCCCGCACGCACAGTGACAGGAGGCCACTGTGAGGAGGCCCCAGCGGCCCCCCTCGGTGGGACCTGGGTGGCGGGCTAGCACCTCCCCCAGCCCGGATCCTGCACACCACGCCCCCACCTTCTCGAGGTCCTGCTCCCCGTCCTCGGCGGCGTCCTGCTCCTCTCCCCTGGGCTCCTCCTGCTCCTCCTTCGGGGCAGCGACCGCGGCGTTCACGCCGGGCTCTTCCTGCAGGAAGACAGGTGGCAGGCTCAAAAGGCAGCTGGGGCCCGGGATGGGGTGGCCTGCGCCCTCAGCCCTGACCTGCCTGGTCCGGGACACCCCGCAGTGACGAACCTCCCTCCGCACGCCAGGCGTGTCGCCAGAATGCAGACAGACGTGTGGCCCCCAGTAAGTGCCGGTGGCCAGCAGAGGGGAAAGGAGGCCCTGCCTGAGGCCGGCTGGCACTGACCAGGGTCACGGCTGGAGACCCCAGAGCCACCAGGCCCCAGCCACTAACACAAAGCGGTTGCTCAGGAGCGCTGCCTGGCTCTGGGGGCCCGGGATCTGCGCTGAGGGCCGGCCACGCAGCCACTGCCTGGGCGAGACCTCGGGCACAGAACCGAGCCGGCCCAGACCGGGCTTCTGCCTGAGGGTCCCCCACCTCCTCCACCGCCGGGGCAGGGCGCCAAGGTGGCACCCTGACGTCTCCAAGGCCGAAAAGCACAGGTGTCCGCCGAGGGGCACTTGGGGCCAGCACAGGTCACTGGCAGGCTCTTACCGGGGCCGGGGTGGCGGCAGGCGGCGTGGTGGACAGCCAGAAGTCTAAGTCCGCACCCTGAAACCACAGGAACACACGTCTTTGGCCAGAGCAGCAGCCCTGAGAGGGCACGGTGGCTCCGCCAGGCACAGGCCACTGCAGCCCCGCAGGACCCGAGTGTGCACGGAGCCGGCAGCACGTCCAGCGCTACCGCCACGGGAACGAGCGCCCGCCGAGACCACGCGGCCAGGCGGAGTCACGCTGCTCTGCGGCAAGGCCCACGACCCGTGCGTGACGGTTCTGTAGGAGCCCCCCTCCACACGCATGACACGCACGCCATGGAAGAGGGGCAGCTGGCAGCCCGGGCCCGCCCCGCCCAACGTGACACACGCCGCCTGGCCTCTCACCTTCTCCGCCTCCTTCTTTTTCTTCTCTCGCTCTTTCTCCTTGTGCTTCTTCTCCTTCCTCTTGGGCTTCTTGCTCTTTTTTTCCACGACAGCGACGTCCTGTCTCTCCGGGGACTTGGAGGTCTCAGCGTCTCTGTGTTTCTGGACGGGCAGCTTCTCGCTGTCGGCTAGGGGCCTGGGGGTGGTCACAGGAGGCATGGCCCGTGACAAGGCCGCTCCCCCTCTGTGCAGTAAACAGAGAACAGAGGGAGGGACCAGGCCATGGGGAGCCCAGGCCACGTCCAGCCCCGCGGGGCAGCTGCCCAGGTCTCAGTCCCAGCACTCACTTGTCCAAGTCGATGTCCAGGGCCCTGTAGGGGTCGTTGGGGTCTTTGTCGTCCTCGTCGCTGGGCAGGGCATTCTGAGGGGGGAGAGGAGCCCTGTGTCCATCCAGATCAACCCGTCCGGCCCCCGACCCCGCCGAGCCTTACGGGTGGACAGGGCACCCATCTCCCTTCTCAGAAACAGGCCACCAGGTCCACACCCATGAGGGAGTCTGATCTGGGGCCTGGCGCTCGGCGCGGGCAGCGAACTCAACGCAGGTAATGGGGGCAGGAGTGCAGGGGCCGCCTGCTCACGGTGCACAGGGCACAGCTGGCTGAGGCTGCCCCATGCCACAGAGGCAGCAGCGATGGGCAGGCCCACGCGAGGGTGGAGCCCACCTCGGGGAAGGGTGCCTGCCCGCCCGCCACGCAGGCCCGCGGCTGACCTCGGGCATCTCCTCGGTGACGATGTCCACACGCTGGGCGGGGGTGATGTCCTCGTCGCTCTCCGTGTGCAGTGAGCTGTGGCGCCGGGCGCCCCGCCTCTCCCGCTCCCTCTTCTTCCTCTTTCTCTTGTCCTTCTCCAGCCTCTGCCGGTGCCGCCGTTCTTCCTCCAGCTTCACGTACTGGTCTGACATGGGCATCCCTGCCGACAGGCGCACACGCGGCACTCAGCCCGGAGCCGTGGACACGTCCCACCCGGCCAGCACCCTGCTGCCACCTGGTTCACCCACAGCCCCGAGACCCAGGCCTGGGGGAAGGGGAAGCTGGGCAATGCCCTCTGGCTACCGGGACACAGACAGGGTCCCCAGGGCGGCGAGGGGTATGGGGCTGAACCTGGGGGCCGTGGCGTGCACCCCTGCCTGCTGGGACGAGGATGCAGCACGGGGTGCAGGGCTGGAGCGCAGGCCCGAGGTGGCACCTGCACCTGGCCTGAAGCCCCCGTCACCCGTGCCACCGGGCACACACTTGCCTGGCACCTTCAAGGGCACCGAGAGGTCAATCTGCACCACGGGAATGTGGTCCACGCCTGGCGCGTCCTGGTACCGCTGGAGAGGAGACACCGAGGCCCCGTCACGGGGCAGGGCGGCGGGCCCAGCGTGATGCGCCAACGCCCCAGAGCAAGGGGTCACAAAGACGGGGGTGGGCTGCCAGCGGGGACGAGTACAGGATGGGGTGCAACACTTCCATTTTTTGCATCTGAATCTTTTTTCTTTCCGAGTTGGAAAAACAGTGCAGGCTTGGAACCATGGTGACATAGCGCTTCCCGCCCCCAGGACGGCTGGAATCAGCAAGCCCGACACACAGGTGCCGGCGGGGGACAGTCTGCAGCCCCTCAGAGAGGTGACCCAGAAATCCCAAGAGCAAGGAAACCGCGCAGCACCCGCCCCGTGGAGCCACGTGTCCCCAAGGGAGCCCAACACGGACGACGGGTCTGCGGGGTGGAGGGTACAGATGAAGGCCGTGGCTCCAGGCAGGAGCCCAGGTCCCCTCGCGCCCCCTCCCCTCCCACCAAGGCAAAGGAGCCTGACCTCGCCCACGCAGGACTCACTCCCCAGGTGTTGGTGTCGGGAGCCCCTCACGGTCCTGCCCGTGGACCTGCTGAGAGCCCCGCACGGGCCGTGGGCAGAGAGCGGACGGGCCCCGCGGGAGCGTGTCTCAAGGGCGAGCAGGCCGGCCTCACCTTTTGCGGGGACGGGGAACTCTTGATGTAGAATGGGTTGTTGGCCTGCTCCTGCTTCCGGGCCTCGCGGCGCTGAGGGGACAGGACGCAGCGCGCACGTCAGCGGGCACGCGGAGCCCTCACCTTCGCATCCCCCAGGTGGGGGCCACGTCCACGCGCCAGACCCGGGGGGGGGGGGCTGCCGGGACCCCTCGCCACTTTCACTGTCAGCCTTTGACCACGAGGAGACGGAGGGCGGCGGTGGGAAAGAGCAGGTGGGAGACAGGCAGGCGGCAGGCGGGACAACCCAGGAGCTGCACGGGCGGGGCTCGGAGAGGCCGCGTGCTCCGGGGCAGGGCCTGGGGTGGGGGGCAGGCCGGGCGAGGAAGGCCGGCGGGGGAGCGGGGGACGCAGCACGCCTTGCTTCTCCAGTCTGCACGGCACCCTGAGGCTCCGCACCCAGGAGCGCAGGCAGCAGGCGGGCGCGGCATGCCGGGCACCCCAGGGCCTGAGCGCGCTCGGGCCCCACGGTCTCCCTAGGGAGCTCCCGGCCCAAGAGGCCACTCCTGGTCTCAATGAGAACCCCACGCAAGGTCGAAGGTGGCTCAGCGCTGCCCGCCGGACAGCGGACCCAAGCCCCGGCCCGCCCCGCCTCACCCGGGCCAGCTCCTGCTCGTCCGCCTCGGGCGGCCGCTGCCTGGCGTGCCGTGGCTCGTCGGCGTGGAACATGGCCTTGGGCTTCTCGTCCTCAGACTCGCTGTCCGAGAGCGGCTCATTGATCCAGGCGTCCAGGTCCAGGCTGCAGGACACAGTGAGACCACACGGTGGCTCCGGCCTGCACGCCTGGCCCTGGACACTGCCGTCCCCTTGGAGACAAGGACGTGAAGGCTGGGCAGTGGCCCGAGGTCACAGTGGGCGAGGCAGACCAGGGGCCCTGGAGCCTGGGCAGCCCCCCTCCCACGTTCTCACGCTGCCCCCAAGGTTTGTGGGCGACAGCTGCCAGCCAACCTGCTTCCCAGGGATGGCACCAGGGGCGGGGTCAGCAGGGCCCCAGGAGAACTAGTGAGTGACGTGCATACGGTCTGTGTGAGAAAGCTCTGTCCCGCCCACAGGGGGCTGGGGCCGCAGGGGGCCTTCCTCCCAGCCCCCTCCACCTCGCCCGTCTGGACGGCAGGTCCGGGCTGTGGTCCTGCTCCCACGGGCCCTCGTGCCACCCTGCATCTGTGTCCTCTGACGGACCGCACGGCTCACCCTTCGGGGACTGGAACCTTCTTCTGTGCCTTGGGAGCCACCGGGTTCAGCTCCCCAGCAAAGAGGGCGCTCACTTCTTCTGCCACTGGCACATCTCTGGCCTGAAGTTTCTGGATGTGCTTCACCAGCTGCAAGATGCAAGACGCCTGGGGGGGCCGTGGATGAGTCAGGAAGGAGTTACGGAGGCCTGGCCTTGAAGGCCACTCAGCCCCCACGGGGCATCGCTCAAACCGTGCAGACGCCCAGCCAGACCCCTGCTGAGGACTTGCAGAACACGCCGCGAGGAGCCGCTGACTGGGCCAGCCAGGAGGCCGGCCCAGCTGCTGTCTCCTTCACGAGGACACAAACGGGCTCCCGGGCGAGACAACGGGTTGGGGGTGGAGGGAGCACCGCCCCGCAAGGCAACCGCCCCAGCGAGCAGCAGCGCCGGCCACCAGGGCACCCTCACACGGCCCCCAAGAGCGCAGCTGACCCTCAGCCAGCAGACGAGCGCACGTCACACACCCGCCGGTGACCGCAGAAGCCGCCGGGGCCCGCTGAGCGCCAGTGCAGGGTCTGGGTAGCTGAGAGCCCCACGTCACCAAGGAGCCAAGAGGCGAGCTCCCAGGCCACCGATGTCCAGACGCCATGCCAAGCTCTCCTCCGACCAGCTCTCCTCCACCCTCCCGGCCAGCGCCCTCCAGGACCGCAGTCACCTCTGATGCTTCCCTCTCAGGCTGACCACATACCCTCACATGGTCTCCCGTTTGCTCACAGTCTCCCACCCCCCTTGACCCAGGGCTTCCCCAGCATGGGGGCTCCAGATCTGCCCAACCCCCGGGCCGAGCGCAGGGGAGCCACGAAAAGAACACCTGCCCAAGCTGCTCTCCCGGAGCTGACCCGACCCCGAGGACGTGCCGACGCGCGGCACTCACCCGCTCCTGGGCTTCCAGGTCCGCGCTCTGCACAAACTGGGGCAGCCGCTCCACCAGGAGCTGCGTGACCTCCTGGGCCGCCTGCGTGTCCGCGGCCCGCTCCTTCTGCTGCAGGATGGCTGCGTACAGCTTGACCACGTTCTGCACGTACACGGCCTGGATGTGGCCCGGCAGGGTGGTGACTTTGGGCCGCAGCATGGCCTCGAGGGTCTGCTGGGGCTCCTGTAGGTGCCTGAGGACAGGGAGGGCCAGTGAGCAGCCGCCCCAGCGGGTCTGTGTGCCAGGGCTGGCGCCAGCCATGCAAGTCCCTGCCCGATGCCAGGTGCTGAGGGAGGAGATGTGAAGGGAGAAACCACGGCAATGGCGAGACAGTCACAGAGCAGCCACACAAAGCAGTCGAGAAAAAGGAAAGGAAAACTATCAACGGCCTGAATTTGGCAACAGATGACCTGTAGCTGCAGCAGTGAGGAGGGGAGGAAGGCTGGGCCAGCGGCTGGCAGACCTCTCACCGCTCCCCGTGACGGGAGACGTTCGCGGCGAGAGCAGTTGTTGCCCAACGAGGGCGGGAGAGAGGAGACGGGCCGGTGGGCGGGGCGGCTGCTGGGGCTGGGGTCTGGTGGGCACACCCGCTTCCCCTGGGGAGCAGGAGGCCCCTGGCCCCCACTCACTCGGAGAACTCCCCGCAGATCCAGGCAGCCGCGTAGAGCACCTCGCAGATGCCACTGCGCTGGGTGCTGCTGGCCACCAGATGGGCGCTGTCAAGCAGCGCGGACATCTGCGACACGGCAAACCGGCGGATGGCCTTCACGCGGATGGCCACATCCAGCATCTGGGCGGCGATGAGGTGGCCGTGGCGGGTGCCCTCCAGCCGGGTCAGCTCCACCAGGATGCTGATGTACCTGCGGGACAGAGCCCGTGAGGGCAGCGCCCCCACCTGCCCGTCCACCCGCCCGCACGCTGGGCCGCGGGCCGCACCACTCGAAGTTGGTGATGTGCTGGTAGTTGGACTGGCTGCAGATGTCGATGATCTTGGTGAGCAGCTCGTCGCGGTAGGTCGTGCCCTCGGCCTTGTCCACGTGGGTCATCAGCTTCTTGACGATCTCCATCAGGTTCTTCTTGGACACCTGGGTGGGGGCGGCTGGTGAGGGAGGGGCCGGGCAGGCAGGCGGGGCGGCTAGGCGGCAGGGTGGGCACGCACCATGCCGTACAGGAGGTCGAGGGCCCGCAGCCGGATGGACTCGTCCTTGTCGTCCAGGCACTGCAGGACAAGATCCTTGTGCGCCTGCACGGACTTGGGGTGCGTCCTCAGGATCTTGGACATGGCCAGGAGCCCCAGGTACTTCACTGCAGAGACAGCGCAGAGCTCTCAGACGTGGACGAGGTTCGGAGCGCGAGGCCGGGCCTGCAGCCCCACCCCAAACCACCTGGGCCCCGTCGGCCCACGTCTCACGGGCACCAGGCCCACCTCGCTGCCCACCTAAAGCAGCCCAACGCACTATCATCTAGACTGGGCCACAGGCCACGTCCGGCCGCAGCCCGTCTCTAGGGCAGCGTTACTGGCACACGACAGGCCTGTGGTCTACACCCGCCAGCAGGCTTCTACGCTACAGTGGCAGAGACCACACAGCCAGCAAAGCTGACGAGAATTACTATCTGGCCCTTTCCAGGAAAAGTTCGGCAACTCCTGCTCAAAAAAAACAGACCTGGGTTCAAAATGAGCAGCCAGGGAATTAATTCCCTGGCTGTCCAGTGGTTGGGATTCCACACTTCCACTGTAAGGGCCCAGGATCAATCCCTGGTCTGGTTGGGGAACTAGGATCCCAGCAGCCACAAGGCGCAGACAAAAAAAAACAAAAACGAAAAACAAAAAATGAGCAGCCCACGTGAGCAGGCCCTCAGAAGCCCTCTCCACCGTGGTCCTGGCAGCAGGGGCGTGTGACTGGCTGGAACCCTCGACAGCACACGTCAGCTGAAGGAAGTGCACGAGTGGGCACCTGGGCAAGACAGACAGCGGCTCCCCCTCGCTCATCAGGAGCCCCACGCACCACCCCACCTGATTAACCGCCGGGGGTGCCTGCAGCATGCCCGTGGGGACTTTCCCCCACGCCCAGCCTGCTCCTCCCGGGCCTGAGCTCGCCCTTTATGTCTCAACTGCGCTTCTGCCGGCCTCCCCGGTTCCTCCCTGCAACCGGGTTCCAGCCCCCCGTGGATGTGGGCACGGGGCCCAGAGCTTAAAGACCTTTCCAGTGGACACAGCCAAGCCACACCCTGAGATGCTGGCTGGAAGGGACCTGCCGTGCAGACGAGGGGGCCGTGCCCAAGGAGGAATCTGCCAGCCATGCCAGGCCCACGCTCCTCTCGGGCGGGGACGAGCCCTCACTGGCGGAGGTCTAGGGCGCAGGGCCTGCAGGGCCTGCAGAGGGAGCAACTCACAGTTCTGATCGGAGTCTTCTATTAGTATCCTCAGTTTCTGAACACAGAGCTGTAAAGAGGGGAGATGCCACTGGTCACGTCTTCTAAACCAATGGCAGAGTCGGTGTCCCTGGGGCCTAGGAGGGGAGCCCCTGGTCCCATGACATACCTGGATGCTGGCACTATGGTTGGGCATGCCAGACGACAGCGAGATGAGCACTGAAACAGATGACCGGGGTGAGGGCCCCGCGTGACCGGCCCCAGTGAGAACCCCAGGCTGGGTCTCTGCGGCCAAGAGAGCAGACCACAGGCCCTGGGCACCAGGGCTCCTTGTCTAGGGCAGGTCTATGGGCCAGCCCCCAGCTGAGACCCGCTGGCCCCGCGACGCACGATGGACCAGGCCCACCTCCCGTCTGCATCCCCACTCCCTCTGCCCATCACCAGGGCCATCTGTGATCCTGCCACACCTTGATCCTCCCCTTGGACCTTTCCAGACTCAGGGACCACTCTCTGGCCAGCCTGCCCTGCTCCCAAGTCCCATACTCGCCCTTCCTCTCCCTTTCACTGTCGCTGACCCTCAGCGACACTCACAGCCCACAGAGCAGTCACGAGCGTAGACCCCGGGCCAGCTTCCTGGGCTTTACTGAACTTAAGGCTGCCCACGGGCTGTGAGGAGCATCCCAACAGTTTGGGGCAGGGACAGGAAGGCAGCGAGAAGCTGAACCCTTGGGCCACCAACTCCCTCTGCCTATCTACAGGAAACTGGGCTGCAGGGACAAGTCACCAGGCGGTCCGACTGCAACTAACGAACTCTGCGAGACCCTTTGGGGAACACGTGCCGATTCTCTCTCGAGAACTCTCCTGGCTGTAGGTCCTATGCTAAAGACGCCACAGGGGAAGTGGCCTGAGATTTGCTTTAAAATGCTCATGAAAAGCGGTCTTGCTGGTGGGTGTGGCAGGTGCCAGGGTGCAGTGTTTATCACTGGAGTCCAAGGTTGGCCATGGCTCTGGCTGCAACCGTGTCCGAGCTGACACTTCCAAAGGGGCTGCAGACGGGCCGGGCCAAGCAGCTTCCCAGCCGGGAACCTCAAGGTTCTGGTGAGGCCCGGGGACCAGCTCCCCCGCCAGCGACAGCTCCCTGCTCCAGAACAGGTCTCCCCGGGTGCTCACCTGCGATGACGGTGTTGACACACTCGTAGAGAAGGGACATGGCAGACGTGCTAGAGAAGGAAGCACAGGAGTCGGGAAGACAGGGCCGCCTGCCTCCCGCTCACCCCACGAAGACCCCTGGGGGCACCACCTCCGAGGAAACGCGGAGCCCAGGAAGCCTCAGGTCTGAAGGCCATGCCGGTGACACCCCACCCTGGGCAGTGAGGCCATCAGATTCCTCCAAGGGACAGAAGCACCCCCTTTAGCCCTCAAAAGCAGCCTGAAATGCTCCCGCCACTGCAGCCCACGCACAAATAACCTTCTGATTCTGCGACCCCCATAAAGAGAAGCCTAGTTCCCCAAAGGCCTCTCTCCTCCAGCCCAGACCCCGCCAGCCGGCTCCACTGGGACAGGGAGTAGGCCTGGCCACGCGCAGGCAGGAGGAACACGGAGTCATGCTCCATGTCATCCCTCGGGGGTGTCCAGGGCCACAGTGAGCACAGCCCAGGACGACCAGGGTGGGCACCAGGCACGTCCACTCCACTCTGATATTCTCACAGTGATGTTCTCGAGCCCAAATCCCCCAAACCCGAGAGCACGGGCCACCAGAGGCAGTCCACATGAACAGTCATAGGACCGATGGCTTCTCGTCAATGCTCTGAAAACCACAAGCTACTATAAACCCGGTGACTGGTGATTTGTTTAAAATCAGCAACGTCCCAAGCCCTTGGCCACTTCCCAGGGGACCCCAGGAGCAGAATCTCCTGGCACCTGAAGCTTGGCCCCCACAATTCAACCACAGGCACCTGAAGTTGCGTAGAAGCTCCTAGAACATTCCAGAACTGGGCGGTGACACACTCACCTAGGGCTCTTCAACTAGGCTGCTGAGGTCTACTTGTGAACCAGAGACTGGCTGGGACAGCTTTCTCCAACCTTTTTTTATTTTTAAAATATATCCTCGTTGCCTGCCTATCTGTCTGTCTGTCTACTTCTGGCAGTGCTGCACAGCTTGTGAGACTTTAGTTCCCCAATCAGGGATTGAACCCGGGACCTCGGCAGTGAGAACTCGGAGTCCTAACCACTGGACTGCCAAGGAATTCCCTCTCCATCCTGTCTTGACTGTGCTGTCTGCAGACTGAGGAAGGGAGAGCCCAGAGACGCGGCTCCTGGCGGCGGCAGGCCCTCAGGCCTGGGTGCCCCTCCACCCGCCCCTCCTTGGGGCACCCCTCCCACGCCCGCCCCAAGCCCTACCTGTGGATCAGGTTGGTGAGAGGCTCAATCAGCTTCTTACCCAACCTTGGCTCCAAGGGGGTCAGAGCACCGAACTAGGGGACAAGAGAGGCCAGCGGTCACCCGAAGCAGGGATGGGACGGCAGCCCGGGGCTCTGCTGGCTGCGCGTGTCCAGGAAACCCCAGGGGCAACACTTGCCAGTTTGATAATCTTAATGAGGACCCAGTTGTTAGTGGAGGAGGTCATGAGCTTGAAGAAGAGCGGGGCGAGGGAAAGGTAGTTCTTGGGGTTACGTCTGGCCAGCTCACAGATGACGTTGACTGCCGCTGACTGGACCCCTGTGAAGCGAGGGACGCCATCAGCAAGGGGGCGTCCTCCGGAGCAGGCTGGTCCCTCGGGGCGTGTCCCCAGCAGGATCAAAGTCAATCCAGGTGCTCCGTCTGCCTCCACCAGGGGCTGCCCCCGCTCACGCCCCCAGCCCGCCTCGCCTGCCCCTTGGCTCCTGACCCTAACCACGACGCTCCACACCCCGTGATCCTCTGCGATGCACAGCAGATTCTCCCAAGACAAGCAAATATTTGGAGAAGTTGTCTTACACCTGCATGGCCTGGGGTCTCCCCAGAAGGAGTTACAGAAAAGGACGGGCGGAGGCAGGAGTGAACCCTGTGGCGTGGGACTGCCAGTCAAGGCAGCAGAATAAACACGAGACAGCGAACACGCGGACAGAGAGGCCTCCCCAGGGAACGAGTGTGGTGTCTGCTGAGGCCTGGAGGCAATGACGGCTGGCAGAAATAAGCACACCCAGTGGTCTTGGTTTCTAAATCCCACATCAGCTAACAAAACTAGAGCTGTTTGGAGAAATGGCGGATTCCAGGACTGGCGGGAAAGTAGAAAGTGAACCTGGCATCTCGTGGTGCCAGGAAGTAAGAAGGTGCCCTATGGGAGAGGGCTAGGACGGGGTCCCGGGACCTAGTACCCCTCCACTAAGCCTCACAGACGCTGATGAAGCATCACGGCCCCGCACGGGCCCCTTCTTAACTCAAGTCAACAAACCGGGATCGGGGTCCTCCAGCTTCTCCTTCAGGCGGGGAAAGGCGGGGCGCAGAGACTCAGGGTACTTCAGGAACACCTTGTACATGATCAGCACAGCCTTCTTCCGGATGTACGGCTTGGTGTGCGACATCTGCAGGGGCAGAGGCTGTCAGTCTCCCTGCTGACACCACTGCGCCCACCCTGCCCCGGTCCTTCCCGCACCCCCTGCTCCCCCCCCCCACCTCCCCTCGCCTCCCACACCTGCCCGCGTCTCGCCTCCATCACCTGGAGGATAACCCTCTCTCCAGCTCATCTGGCCTCTGGCCTCTGAGCCCGGCCTGCATGTTTACTCCACTGCCCCCCCCAGCCCAGGGGTTACACAACAGTGTCTTGGACGGAATCGAAACCTGCCTCCCTGAGTCCATGACCCCAGCTTGCCCTCTGGAGGCTGAGACCGGCCTCCTGGACTCACTGGGGCGCAATGAGGGACAGAAAGAGGGAGGGTGGCCCCAAGTGGAAGGTCACGCTGGAGATAGCCTCCACCTGTCAACACTGGCCTCAGACTCTTCGGGCCACCCAGGCCTGTCCCCAGAGCAGTGCCCCTCGCCCGGGCCTCAGCCCCCTCCGCACCTCTGCACTGCACCCCTGGAGCTCCTGTCCTTCCTTGGGACCGTGCTCCGGCCAGGAGGGCCTCTCGTCTGCAGGTGGGCGCACTCCTCACCTGTCAGGGCCCCGGCAGCCTGGCCCTGAGGAAGCCACCCCGCCCCCGAGATGCATTGTGACAGCTCACTACCGCCCCACTGTGGGCTCGTGACCGCTTTCACCTAGAGAGCTCCTCACACTTCTTGAAGAGGGCCTGAAGATCAATACTGTCGGCTTTGCCGGCCAGAATCTCTGTCTGACTCTGCCCTTGCTGCTGGGAAGCCCAGGGACACCGTGTGGACGAAGGGGCGGGGCCGTGTGTGGACAAACCATTTATACCAGGCAGTGACTGGATGCAGCCCGGGCCGTGCTGTGCTAGCCCCGGATCTAGAAGCTGCGTGTACCCAAAGCCTTCCAGACCGCGGGCCAAGACCTGACCATCTGCACAGCGAACAGGCCACGTACGGACAGAATCCTCCCGGGAGGAACGTGCCACCCTTCCACACTGCTTTATCATGGCTGGAGGGGGAAAGCCTCCCGACCATGGAGAATCTGGCATGCAGGCGACCCTCTGAGGGCCGTGATTTCTTTCCTTTTTTTTTTTTTTTACGGTCAATTCCAGTTTTGTTTTAATTTTTTTTATTAATTTTTATTGGAGTCGAGCACTGTGATTTCTAAGAGCACGTCCACATTTCAGAACAAAGTTCTTGCTCACCTTGGAGATCAAGGCTGGCTGGGGTTTCTGCCTTTTGGATGGACTGGGCCCCAGACAACAGATTTGCTCAGATGAAAATAAAAAGTTTCCTGGCCGGAGAACCACCTGACCACTGCCTGCCAAGACCACTGCCATCACCACCCATGCCTCAGAACACAGCTGATGGGTCATGCGCTCACGACAGGCCATCGTCCCCAGCCAGACCCCGTCCCTCCCCAGCAGGACCATTTCAGAGGAGGTGAGGTGTGAATGCCGGGCCCCACCAGGTGATGGAAGGGGAGACGGTGACTCAGTGTCCCAGCTCATCCTGGGGACCCAGGCCGTTTCCGCCCACCCAAGTGCCCTCGACGTGAAATTACAACCTCAGTTTTCCAGGCACGTCAGGGAGCAAAAGCCAAGGGGGGGCGGGCACGCTCCCAGACTCACCAGTGTCATGATGTCGTTGGCCAAGTCTCTGGCAAGATCTGGGGTAACAAAACAGGACAGGCCAGTCAGCGCAACGCCAGTGTCATACTGGCTGGGGCTGCTCAGGTCCTGGAAAGGGAGAGAGAGGGTTAGAGGCAGGCGCCCACTGCGCCTCGCTGGGTCCCAGCTGCGCCTGCCAGCCCTGCTCTGGGTCTGGAGACGGGCTTGGATGAGGACTCACAAGAAACAGCCAGCTCCACGCTCTGTCACCGAGCAAGAGCCAGGACGGCTCTAAGGGGAGGGCTGTCTCGGGTCCGCCCCTCACTCCAGGGGTGCAATGGAACAGAGCCAGTGCCACCCACGGCTTCCCTATAGGAGAACCCAAGGGCCGAGGAAATGGTGCAGCCAGCCGGCTCCGACCGCCCAAAGGCACAGAGCAGGGGCCCCCCAGGGTGGAACCCTAGAACCTCCGTTGGGGTGTCTCCCCTACTACAACCAGGGGTGACTCCTCTGGGCCCCTCCCCAAAGCGGAGAGAAGCTTCCACCAGAGCTCTACCCCTCAGGGTAGCAGGAAGAGCAGCCACAGGAAGCGCACATCTGCCCTAGCCTCTGACGTCACTCGCCTGTGCTCCCGCTAAAACCGATGCGGAAGCCCCATCTCGGCACAAAGAGAGGACTCTGTTTACATAGAGGAACCTCCCCAAACTTCACACATGTGGTAAAAGATACACTGAGAGACGTTTTAAGAGTTAACCTTCCAGGGACTTCCCAGGTGGTGCAGTGGTTAAGAATCCTTCTGCCAATGCAGGGGACACGAGTTCGAGCCCTGGTCCGGGAAGATCCCACATGCCATGGAGCAACTAAGCCCGTGTGCCACAACTGAGCCTGCACTCTAGAGCCGGCAAGCCACAACTACTGGGCCCATGTGCCACAACTACTGAAGCCCACGCGCCTACAGCCCGTGCTCCGCAACAAGAGAAGCCACCGCCATGAGGAGCCCACGTACCGCAATGAAGAGTAGCCCCTGCTCGCCGCAACTAGAGAAAGCCCGCAAACAGCAACGAAGACCCAACGCAGCCAAAAAATAAATAAATAAATAAATAAAGAAAAGAATCTGCCTGCCAATGCAGGGGACACGGGTTTGAGCCCTGGTCTGTGAAGATCCCACGTGCCGTGGAGCAACTAAGCCCACGCGCCACAACTACTGAGCCTGCGCTCTAGAGCCCGCAAGCCACACCTACTGAGCCCGCCTGCCTAGAGCCCGTGCTCTGCAACAAGAGAAGCCACTGCAGTGAGAAGTCCGTGCACCGCAACGAAGAGTAGCCCCTGCTCGCCACAACTAGAGAAAGCCCATGCACAGCAACGAAGACCCAATGCAGCCCAAAAAAAAAATGAAAAAAAAAAAGGAGTCACTAAAAAAAAAGAGTTAACCTTCCAGACTGTGATAACAATACGAAAACACAGGCTTTTAAAGTTCACTCCAGGGACTTCCCTGGTGGTCCAGTGGTTAGGACTCCACGCTTCCACTGCAGGGGGCGCAGGTTCGATCCCTGGTCGGGGAACTAAGATCCCCCATGCGGGGAAAGAAAAAAAAAATCACTCCAGCCCAGGCTGAGCAGACAGGGCCTCATGGCACAGTCCCTCCAACTCAGCGTGACTCACAAAGAGCCCGACAAGAGCAGCAGGCACCTCGGGAGCTGCCCGGGGCGTCAGCCAGCAGGTTTGCGGAGGGGCCCTCAGATGCCTGCCAACAGCCTGCCTGCCCTGCAGCTCCCGCTTGCAGCCCCGACACCAGCCACCTGCGGGGCGAGCACAACAGTTCCGCCCCGGCCCTGGCGCCAGCCGTCTGAGAGCCCCGGGCCACAGGGTCCGATGCGGGGTCTGGGGTGGGAAAGGGTGCCTCTGACACACCCTCTAAGTGTTTGCAGAGAGGCGGGAGACAAGAGATACTCAAAGTCTTGAGGCCAAGGAGGAGCTGACTACTCAGTGCTCTCACTGCAGAGCACAGAACACCACATGGGGCCGAGAGGCGCACCCAGTCCAACTCACAAGACCCAGTGGGCACAAAGGCCCCCACGCTGGGAGGGGCGAGCCCTCAGCAGGCGCCCCCAAAAGAGGGGAAAGGGGCTGAAAAAAGGAGTGACCGAGAGGGCAGTCCCTGTCGCCAAGGGGGGAAAACGAGAGAGGAAAGTCCCACGTGCCCCGCCGTCCCTTTTCCCATTTCCGAGGATCGCAGAAGGCTGTCCATCTGCCCGCTAACCTGCTCCCGCAGGAGGGGCCTACCTTGCGGATCTGGTTGGTGGTCAGCATGATGACGTCGGTCCCTTCGTGAAAGCACTGGGAAGCAGCGAGGTAGCCGATTCGCTGTGAGTGGAACAAATGGAGTCATCAGGGGTGACAAGGGGACCGGGCGCCCTCAGGGAAGCACCCAGCCCTCCTGAGCTTCGCGCCAAGCAGCCCTGGCTGGCCCGTCACAAACCAGGAGGAGGGCACCCCTCGCCCTGTCCCAGGCGTACGGTCTCTGGAGCACAATGTCTTTCAGGGGTTGCCAAGCACGTCCTGTCGCTAACGTGTGCATCCTCACTGCCTTCTTGACAGCGGGAGCTGCTGTTATGGCCTGACGGAGTAAGTCATCACGAGCGCCTAAACTCGCGCTGAGTGTAACCTAAAGTCGCACCCGCACGTGCGTGTGATACTTAAACACACGTGCAGAGCACTGGCCCAATTTTGGCAAATACGGCATTTAGTTTCTTCACCAAGAGTAACCGGCAGGCAGGACAACTGTGTCCTTCAGGAGGACGGGAACCCGCCCTCGGCAGTGACCCGCCGGCAGGACACAGCCTCAGACGCCGCGTGGTGTGTGTTCCCAAGGAAAACTGAGCCAAGCCAGGAAAACCACGGGACACCCCCACATGGGCTGTGGGCACTGAAAACCGCTTTTCAGAACGTTTACTAAAGCAGGACACGTGCTTATTTGTTATGATATCAAGTAAGAAGCAATATCTCAAACTGTGCACGAGTAGGATCCCTGAGACGCCAAGAAAAAACGCTCAGAGAGTGCTAAGAGACACCGGTACAAGTGACAAGTGGTGGCCTCTGGGGGAGACGATCAGCGTCTGCTTGTTTTTTTTGAAGAGTCACAAATTTACTTTAATTTGTATTATAAAACACATAACCAACCCTACAAACCCGAATTTCACTGACACTACTTAAAATGGAAAGAAAAACGTGATGCAAATAGTGGTAAGACCTAACTGGACAGAAGTGGTGATGGGAGTCGGTCGCTGTTGTCTGTCACTAACCCTCCCAGCATGGCCTGCATCACAGGACAGACGCCCTCCTCCCCCAGGACCCCACCCACAGGGCTCAGGCCCCAGAGCGAGCTGGTTCCCTTCACCTTGAATGTGAACTTGGAGGCGCTCATCACTTCTATGATGTTGAAGGCGGCCCAGCTGATGTCATATCCTAGCATCTGCAGCTGCGGAGGAAAGAGGCCGATTCTCACGCACCCGCCCCAGCTCCCCACCCCCATACACTCTGGGGAGATTCCTTTCTTTTTCTGACAGGTGAGTCTTCACGTTTAAAACCAAAGCGACAGGTTATAACACACTAAAATAATGCCTGATAAATAAACACCTGCAGTTTAAATACCAGCGTTACGTGGGTTAAAATTCCCCACGAGGACCGGTAACCGGTCAGGCCGTTCATCTCCGTTCTCTGACCGGGGAGGCCAGCGTGGGGTTGCCTGGTCCAGGCTCACACCCCAACCAGGGTGGCAGGGCTCCACCCACCAGGCTTCGGGGCCCAGCCCGCAGGGGAGCCGTGATAGCTGGGGCGCTCCCGCCCCTCCATGTGGGAAAGGCCCACTGGACGGGGCCCCAGCTTGCCCTGTGCCACGTGATCACCACACATGCCTCACCCTCCACCCCAAGTCAGCCCGGCATGTGCCCCCAGGCTGGCGCTTGGAGCGGACGGTGTCCATCAGTGGTGGTGGGACGGATGGACAGACAGCAGGGGGATAGTGGAGCCAGACCCGGCCTGACAGAGCGAGCGGCCCGGCACTCACGTAGGTCAGCTTGCAGACCGCGTTTGCTTTCACCGCAATGTTGTCTTGCTTCAGCTCTTGCTTGATTTCATCAATGCACTGAGAGATATATTTTGCCTAAAAGGGAAAAAAAATTGAAAAGTTGCAAGTGTCTGGCTAAAACCTAAAGAAGCCAGACACAAGAGGTCACACAGTGTGCAATTCCATTTAGATGAAACGTCCAGAACAGGCAACTCCAGAGAGGCAGAGGGGAGTCCTGGTTGTCAGGGGCTGGGGGAGGGGGAAAGGGAGGGTGATGGAATGCTCTGGAATTCAACAGAACTCTGTGAATATACTAAAAACCACTGAATTACACATATTAAAGGGGTGAGCTGAATGGTATGTGAATGATAACAAGGTTGTTATCCTGAAAAGCCCTGTCAGTGCGATAAGCTGCCTGGGATCCCCCAAAGCTCTCCTCCCAAGGGCCAGGGGACCACGGGAGAACAGGAGTGGCCTAGGCTGATCTAGCCTGAAGCAGGCACACTGAGCTCTGGGAATTCTGCTCCCCCTACTCGTGTGTATATCTGACATTTTCTACAACGAAAAGTTTTAAAACTTAGAAAAAAAGAATAACCATTTCAACACAGAGCATTAAGACACGGAAACGTTCTTAGTCCTCCAGTTCAGCCCTTTAACCAGCTGTGGACGAGAGAAAGCGCAAGCCCAGAAGAGAGCCCACGTCCCACCA
Organism: Balaenoptera ricei; assembly: GCF_028023285.1. Lineage (NCBI taxonomy): Eukaryota > Metazoa > Chordata > Mammalia > Artiodactyla > Balaenopteridae > Balaenoptera > Balaenoptera ricei. The sequence goes on from NC_082641.1 coordinate 181,106,571, forward strand.
CCAAAGGCCCGTCCCTCAGCCCGCGTGGCCGGGGGCGGCAGGTCCACCTCGGTCCCACGCTGCTGTGACTGGGGAGCCCGGGAGCTCTGCCCAGCACGGCCACCCACGTGGGGCGCCCCACTGGCACCCACAGCAGGAAGGGCCCGGCCGCCCCAGGAACCGTGCCTGTTGGGCCCCTGCCGTCCACCTCCACGCAGCCCAGGTTCATTACTGGCCCGTCCTGGGCAGCCGTCCTCCTTCCCCACACCGCGTACCACGGAGCCGGGGCCTCCCCCCAGGCACCTGTCACAGCGCTTCACGTAACTCCACTCATAACTTCACATAACTCCACTTACGGAGACCCCCCTCCGTGCCCCCATCCAGGTGAGTGCGCTGGTGCCTTCCAGCTCCTGCAGGGCCGGTGCTCACTGCCCACGTGCAGCGCTGCCCCCCAAGGGCAGGAGCACCCAAGGGTCCCCTGGGAGGGCCCCTCGCAGGCCTCTCGTTTGCTCTGGGGCTGGCCGCCCAAGAAGAACGTCGAGGTACCTAAGGCCTAGGCGGGCCAGATGGCATGGGCGCAGCAGGTGAGAGCTGCCGGGGGTGGGAGGGTGAACACCTCCGGCCCCCGGGACCCCCGACTCCTCCCAGGACCAGCCACACTGGCGGGGGCACTGCGGGCTCCCCTCGGGCTCCCCACTTCACTGAGGCCCTTCTCTAGGCAGCCTCTCCCGCAGGCTTCTCAGGCCCTGTCTGACAGGGTCTGTGTGCACGCCCCACCGGCCTCCCTGTGACGGACGCTGCAGCGTGTCAGCGCTCGGCGGCGCTGCCACCATGCGTGTCCACCCACCCAGCAACGCGAGGGCTTGGATCCTTCCCACTTTCCGGCTCTCGTGACGCACACTGCCGTGGATGTGTGTATACAGGCGCCTGTGTGGACACCTTTTCGATCCTCTTCAGTTTCCTCGCTACCCCAGCACTTGTACTAAAACACGGATCAAAAGGTCAGTACCGACACACACGGTCCAGAGTGAGGAATGTGTCCCATGGGGCGCAAGGCTCCACCCCCAGAGCCGCACAGAAGTCCCATTGGCAGTCTCAGGAGAGCCCAGCCCTACCCAGAGGCGGGTCGTCACTCAGGGCTGGGAGGAGTGTGGTGCCCCGCGCTCCCGTCACCCACCAACAGTGGCATCGCCTAAACCTGCCAGGCTGGCGAGCTCAGCGACCCCGCCCAAGTGGCTGCACCCTCCTCCCATGTCACCCCAGACCACTCATAGGCCCAGCACAGGCTCCTGGGGAAGGTGCCACCCTGAGAGCGCTCTCAGCGAGCGTCTGATGAATATTCCATGACCAAGAGTCGGACAATGGAACATGGGTCACCAGATCCTTCCAACGGGCTTCCAGTTACTAATCCCCCAGGCGCCTCAGTGCCCATCCCAGTGCACGATAACCCCTTCGTGCACCCTGGATGTGCTGTTAACGATTCAAAAGGGAAAGAACAGAGAGATGATCCCAAGTGTGGGAGAACAGGCCCAGCACACAGCGCTGCGGGAGATGGTCTGCAGGTCCCAGGTGCAAACTGGTGCATGCGCGCACACACACACAGGCACACACACACACAGGCACACACACACGCTGGCCCCTCAACGCCCAGATGTCTGTCCGCTGGTGAACGGCCAACACAGTGCACCCTCTGCACAAATCCATTTCCTAGGCGCCCCAGTGACCCCTCAGCTCTCAGGAAGCCAGGCAGCGTCCACTCCCGGCAATGTCTGCGCAGCCACCGTCAGACCATGCCTCCCACCAGCACTGTTTGGAGACAAATGTCCAGGCAGCGCAGGACAGGCGAGACCACTGGTCCTGCCCCGGCTTTGGTCCTGAGAGCCATGCAGAGCAGGGAGCAGCCTGGGCAAACGCAGCTGCTGGGAAGTGAGGGGGGAATGGGGGTGGGGTACATCCTCACGTGCACTCTGCACCCACTGCGCGCTGCACACAGCCCAGCACTCCAGCGGCCTCGTGCCCACTGCAGGACAGGCTGAGCCGAACTTCCAGCACAGACAAGCTCACTGCCCCTAAAACACATCCGCTCCCTGCAAAACCAACACTCCACTGAGAGTACAACAGAATCCAGTGTCTACAACATACCAGCCACAATGTCCGGGTCACAAGCCAAAATTATTCAAATTAGAAACAGGAAGGACTTCCCTGGTGGTGCAGTGGTTAAGAATCCGCCTGCCAATGCAGGGGACACGGGTTCGAGCCCTGGTCTGGGAAGATCCCACATGCCGCGGAGCAACTAAGCTCGTGCACCACAATTAGTGAGCCTGTGCTCTAGAGCCCACGAGCCACAACTACTGAAGCCCGCACGCCTAGAGCCCGTGCTCCGCAACAAGAGAAACCACCACAATGAAAAGCTCACACACCACAATGAAGAGTAGCCCCCGCTCGCCACAACCAGAGAAAAGCCTGCATGCAGCAACAAAGACCCAACACAGCCAAAAATTAATTAATTAAAATAATAATAAAAAAAGAAACAGGAAAACATAACCTATACCCAAGGAAAAAAAGACGGCCAATGAAGACCGGCCCTGAGGTGACCCTGGTGATGGCATGAACGCATTCATCTGCTGAGACTTCAACACAGCAACTGTAACCATGCTCTCATGACCAAAAAGAAAATATGCTCCTAATGAATAGAAAGAGAGAAAATCTCAGCAGCGAACGGAAAGTGACACAAACAACCAGATGAAAACCCTAGAAGTGAAAAACAATCTCCGAGGTAGAAGAGGCACTGCGGGGACTGGACGGGGAGCTGGAGCTGAGAAGAAAGTGGAGCACCAGGGCCCACCCAATCTGAAGGGAGGAAAGTCAGGCAGGGCTGTGGTACACCAAAGGCGTAGCGTGTGTACAACTGGGGTCCCAGGAGAGGAAGGACAGAGAAAATATGTGAAAACCAAACAGCTCAAACTTCCCCAAATGTGGTGAAAGGCATAAATTTACTATTTCAAGAAGCCCAGCACCGCCCCCCCCAAACAGGAAATATAAAAGAAAATCACACCCAGACATATCACAGGCAAACTGCTGAAAACTGAAAATAAGGAGAAAATCTTCAGAGGAGCCAGCGGAAAAGGGTGTGCTGCTACAGGGGAGCAGGGGGCTGAGGGAGGTGGGAGGACTCCAGGCCCAGGGCTCTCCATCCAAGAACACCCCTCAGGAATGAAGGCAGAGTAACATCCCTGCACCTCGGAGCACTCGCAGGGGTGACAAATGAGCCCACAGGAAGTGGCTGACCTGCAGGAAGACCCAGCCTCAACACGAGTTTTTAGCTATAAGACAGGTGCACAGGCTCATGGTTCCTACAGGCAGGAAAAGGGAGGAATGGGTTGTAAAATATTAAAATAATATTTCAGGAGGGTGGAGTCAAGATGGCATACTAGGAGGATGTGGAATTCGCATCTCCTCACAACCAGAGCACCTACCAGGCACCGGTGGGGGACCATGGACACCTAAGGGGACGGGAGGAACCCCCAACGACTGGTTGTTTCAATTATAGTTTTATTTTTCCTAATGTATTTTTTATCTCTAATTTTATTTTGGTTTTTATTCTTTGATATGGTACTGCTCCTTTTTTTCTTTCTTCTTCTTTTTTTTTTTCTTACTGCGCCACAAAGCTTGCGGGATCTTGGTTCCCAGGTGGGAGGTCGGGCCAGAGCTCCTGTGGTGGGAGCTCCAAGTCCAAACCACTGGACTAACAGAGAACCTCAGACCCCAGGGAATATCAATCAGAGTGAGGCCTCCCGGAGGTCCTCATCTCAGCACCAAGCTCTATCCAACTGCCTGCAAACTCCAGTGCTGGACGTCTCAGGACAAACAATCAGTAAGACAGGAATACAGCACCAACCATCAAAAAAAAAAAAAAAAAGAAAAAACAGAAAAGACAAAAAAATTTGTTTCAGACGAAGAAGCAAGGTAAAAACCTACAAGGCCAAATAAATAAAGACAAAACAGGCAACCTACCTGAAAAAGAATTCAGAGTAATGATAGTAAAGATGATCCAAAATCTCGGAAACAGAATGGAGAAAACACGAGAAACGTTTAACAAGGATCTAGAAGAACTAAAGAGCAAACAAGCAGGGATGAACAACACACTGAAATTAAAAATACTCTAGAAGGAATCAATAACAGAATAACTGAGGCAGAAAAACAGATAAGTGAGCTAGAAGATAAAATGGTGGAAATAACTGCCAGGGAGCAGAATAAAGAAAAAAGAATGAAAAGAATTGAAGACAGTCTCAGAGACCTCTGGGACAACATTAAAGCACCAACATTCGAATTATAGGGGTCCCAGAAGAAAAGAGAAAAAGAAAGGGTCTGAAAAAATATTTAAAGAGATTATAGTCGAAAACTTCCCTAACATGGGAAAGGAAATAGTCCATCCAGTCCAGGAAGCACAGAGAGTACCATACAGGATAAACCCAAAGAGAAACATGCCGAGAGACACATATTAATCAAAGTATCAAAAATTAAATACAAAGAAAAAACATTGAAAGCAGCAAGGGAAAAGCAACAAACAACATACAAGGGAATGCCCATAAGGTTAACAACTGATTTTTCAGCGGAAACTCTGCAAGCCAGAAGGGAATGGCAGGACATATTTAAAGTGATGAAAGGGAAAAACCTACAACCCAGGTTATTCTACCCAGCAAGGATCTCATTCAGATTCGATGGAGAAATTAAAACCTTTACAGATAAGCAAAAGTTAAGAGAATTCAGCACCACCAAACCAGCTTTACAACAAACGCTAAAAGAACTTCTCTAGGCAGGAAACACAAGAAGAGGAAAAGACGCACAATAACAAACCCAAAACAATTCAGAAAATGGTAATAGAAACATACATATCAATAATTATCTTAGGGCTTCCCTGGTGGCGCAGTGGTTAAGAATCTGCTTGCCAATGGGGTTCGAGCCCTGGTCCGGGAAGATCCCACATGCCGCGGAGCAACTAAGCCCGTGCACCACGACTACTGAGCCTGCGCTCTAGAAACTGCGAGCCACAACTACTGAGCCCGCGTGTCACAACTACTGAAGCCCACGCACCTACAGCCCGTGCCCCACAAGAGAAGCCCCCGCAATGAGAAGCCCGCGCACTGCAACGAAGAGTAGCCTCTGCTCGCCGCAACTAGAGAAAGCCTGCATGCAGCGACAAAGACCCAATGCAGCCAAAAATAAATAAATAATTAATTTAAAAAAATTATCTTAAGTGTAAATGGATTAAATGCTCCAACCAAAAGACACAGACTGGCTGAATGGATACAAAAACAAGACCCATATATATGCTGCCTACAAGAGACCCACTTCAGACCTAGGGACGCATACAGACTGAAAGTGAGGGGATGGAAAAAGATATTCCATGAAAACGGAAATCAAAAGAAAGCTGGAGTAGCAATTCTCATATCAGACAAAATACACTTTAAAATAAAGACTATTACAAGAGACAAGGAAGGACACTACATAATGATCAAGGGATTAATCCAAGAAGATACAACAATTGTAAATATTTATGCACCCAACATAGGAGCACCTCAATACATAAGGCAAATGCCAACAGCCATAAAAGGGGAAATCGACAGTAACACAATAATAGTAGGGGATTTTAACACCCCACTTTCACCAATGGACAGATAATCCAAAATGAAAATAAATAAGGAAACACAAGCTTTAGATAACACATTAAACAAGATGGACTTAATTGATATTTATAGGACATTCCATCCAGTAACAACAGAATACACTTTCTTCTCAAGTGCTCATGGAACATTCTCCAGGATAGACCATATCTTGGGTCACAAATCAAGCCTTGGTAAATTTAAGAAAATTGAAATCGTATCAAGTATCTTTTCCAACCACAACATTATGAGACTAGATATCAATTACAGGAAAAGAACTGTAAAAAACACAAACACATGGAGGCTAAACAATACACTGCTAAATAACCAAGAGATCACTGAGGAAATCAAAGAGGAAATCAAAAAATACCTCAAAACAACTGACAATGAAAACATGATGACCCAAAACCTATGGGATGCAGCAAAAACAGTTCTAAGAGGGAAGTTTATACCAATACAATCCTACCTCAAGAAACAAGAAAAATCTCAAATAAACAACCTAACCTTACACCTAAAGCAATTAGAGAAAGAAGAACAAACAAAACCCAAAGTTAGCAGAAGGAAAGAAATCATAAAGATCAGATCAGAAATCAATGAAAAAGAAATGAACGAAACAATACCAAAGATCAATAAAACTAAAAGCTGGCTCTGAGAAGATAAACAAAATTGATAACCCATTAGCCACACTCATCAAAAAAAAAAAGGGAGAAGACTCAAATCAACAGAATTAGAAATGAAAGAGAAGTAACAACTGACACTGCAGAAATACAAAGGATCATGAGAGATTACTACAAGCAACTATATGCCAATAAAATGGACAACCTGGAAGAAATGGACAAATTCTTAGAAAAGCACAACCTTCCAAGACTGAACCAGGAGGAAACAGAAAATACAAACAGACCAATCACAAGCGCTGAAATTGAAACTGTGATTAAAAATCTTCCAACAAACAAAAGCCCAGGACCAGATGGCTCCACAGGCGAATTCTATCAAACATTTAGAGAAGAGCAAACACCTATCCTTCTCAAACTCTTCCAAAATATAGCAGAGGGAGGAACACTTCGAAACTCATTCTGAGGCCACAATCACCCTGATACCAAAACCAGACAAAGATGTCACACAAAAAAACTACAGGCCAGTATCTCTGATGAACACAGATGCAAAAATCCTCAACAAAACATGAGCAAACAGAATCCAACAGCACATTAAAAGGATCAGACACCATATGATAATCGCAACAGATGCAGAAAAAGCTTTTGACAAAATTCAACACCCATTTATGATAAAAACTCTCCAGGAAGTAGGCACAGAGGGAAACTACCTCAACATAATAAAGGCCATATATGACAAACCCACAGCCAACATCATTCTCAATGGTGAAAAACTGAAACCATTTCCACTAAGATCAGGAACAAGACAAGGTTGCCCACTCTCACCACTATTATTCAACATAGTTTTGGAAGTTTTAGCCACAGCAGAGAAGAAAAAGAAATAAAAGGAATCCAAATTGGAAAAGAAGAAGTGAAGCTGTCACTGTTTGCAGATGACATGATACTATACATAGAAAATCCTAAAGATGCTACCAGAAAACTACTAGAGCTAATCAATGAATTTGGTAGAGTAGCAGGATACAAAATTAATGCACAGAAATCTCTTGCATTCCTATATACTAATGATGAAAAATCTGAAAGAGAAATTAAGGAAACATTCCCATTTACCATTGCAACAACAAGAATAAAATACCTAGGAATAAACCTACCTAAGGAGACAAAAGACCTGTATGCAAAAAACTATGAGACACTGATGAAAGAAATTAAAGATGATACAAACAGATGGAGAGATATACCATGTTCTTGGACTGGAAGAATCAACATTGCGAAAATGACTGTACTACCCAAAGCAATCTACAGATTCAGTCCAATCCCTATCAAACTACCAATGGCATTTTTCACAGAACTAGAACACAAAACTGCACAATTTGTATGGAAACACAAAAGACCACAAATAGCCAAAACAATCTTGAGAAATAAAAATGGAGCTGGAGGAATCAGGCTCCCTGACTTCAGACTATACTACAAAGCTACAGTAATCAAGACAGTATGGGAATGGCACAAAAAACAGAAATATAGATCAATGGAACAGGATAGAAAGCCCAGAGATAAACCCACGCACATATGGTCATCTTATCTTTGATAAAGGAGGCAAGGGTATACAATGGAGAAAAGACAGCCTCTTCAATAAGTGGTGCTGGGAAAACTGGACAGCTACATGTAAAAGAATGAAATTAGAACACTTCCTAACACGATACAGAAAAATAAACTCAAAATGGATTAAAGACCTAAATGTAAGGCCAAACACTATAAAACTCTTAGAGGAAAACATAGGCAGAACACTCTATGACATAAATCACAGCAAGATCCTTTTTGACCCACCTCCTAGAAAAATGGAAATAAAAACAAAAATAAACAAATGGGACCTAATGAAAGTTAAAAGCTTTTGCACAGCAAAGGAAACCATAAAAAAGATGAAAAGACAACCCTCAGAATGGGAGAAAATATTTGCAAATGAAGCAACTGACAAAGGATTAACCTCCAAAATATACATGCAGCTCATGCAGCTCAATATCAAAAAAAAAAAACCAATCCAAAAATTGGGCAGAAAACCTAAATAGACATTTCTCCAAAGAAGATATACAGATTGCAAACAAACACATGAAAAGATGCTCAACATCACTATTCATTAGAGAAATGCAAATCAAAACTACAATGAGGTATCACCTCACACCGGTCAGAACAGCCATCATCAAAAAATCTACAAACAAAAATGCTGGAAAGGGTGTGGAGAAAAGGGAACCCTCTTACACTGTTGGTGGGAATGTAAATTGATACAGCCACTACAGAGAACAGTGTAGAGATTCCTTAAAAAACTAAAAACAGAACTACCATATGACCCAGCAGTCCCACTACTGGGCATATGCCCTGAGAAAACCGTAATTCAAAAAGAGTCATGTACCACAATGTTCACTGCAGCACTATTTACAACAGTGAGGACATGGAAGCAATAAGTGTCCATCGACAGATGAATGGATAAAGAAGATGTGGCACGTATATACAATGGAATATTACTCAGCCATAAAAAGAAACGAAATGGAGTTATTTGTAGTGCGGTGGATGGACCTGGAGTCTGTCATACAGAGTGAAGTAAATCAGAAAGAGAAAAACAAATACTGTATGCTAACACATATATTTGGACTCTAAAAATAAAAATGGTTCTCATGAACCTAGGGCCAGGACAGGAATAAAGACGCAGACGTAGAAAATGGACTTGAGGACGTGGGGAGGGGGAAGGGTAAGCTGGGACGAAGTGAGAGAGTGGCATGGACTTATATATACTACCAAATGTAAAATAGCTAGCTAGTGGGAAGCAGCCGCATAGCACAGGGAGATCAGCTCAGTGCTTGGTGACCACCTAGAGGGGTGCGACAGGGAGGGTGGGAGGGAGATGAAAGAGCGAGGGGATATGGGGATATACGTGCACATATAGCTGATTCATTTTGCTGTACAACAGAAACTAACACACCACTGTAAAGCAACTATACTCCAACAAAGATGTTTAAATAAATAAATTTAAAAAATAATGTTTCATATTCCCTTGAGAGTATTTAAATATTTATCTAAAACATAGTTACACACATGAAGTTAAAGTAAGGAACGTGGGAGAGAATGATTAGTCTTTGCAGTCTTATTTACACACAGCATTGCTAACAAAGAACTATTTACTCTCCTTTTCACAAAAAAAGAAAAAAAAATGGCCAAGGTACACAGACATGATCTAGATCCAGGAAATTATACAGGCAGACCTCAGAGATATTGTAGGAAGGGTTCCAGACCACCTCAATACAGCGAATATCACAGTAAAGCAAGTCCCACGTAAAAGTTACGTTCACGCTATTCTGTAGTCTGCCAGGTGTGCAGTAGCATTATGTCTAAAAAAACAACATACAAACCTTAATTAAAATTACTTTATTGCTAAAAAATGCTAACCATCATCTGAGCCTTCAGCAAGCCATCATTTTTTTGGGGGGGGGGGGGCAGGATCTGAGTTCCCCGACCAGGGATTGAACCTGAGCCCTCAACAGTGAAAGCGTCAAGTCGTCCTAACCACTGGACCGCCAGGGAATTCCTAGCGAGTCATAATCTTTTTGCTGGTGGCGGGTCCTGCCCTGATGCTGTGGACGGGGCGGCCGTGGCCATTTCTTAAAATAAGACAACAATGAAGTCTGCCGAATCGGTGGCCTCTTCCTCTCACGAACAGTTTCTCCGTGGCGTCTGATACTGTTTGATGGCATTTTACCCGAAGGAGAACTTCCTTCACAGTTCGAGTCAATGCTCTCAAACCCTTTATCAACTAAGTTATGTAATATTCTAAATGCTTTGTTGTCGTTTCAACAATCGATTATGTCACGTCTTACGTGGGCGAGGTTCGTGGAGCCCCAAAACAACGGCAAGAGTAACATCAGAGATCACAGACTACAGATCACCATCACGTAATAATGAGATAGTTTGAAAACTTGTGAGAATTACCAAAATGTGACACAGAGACAGGAAGTGAGCAAATGCTGTTGGAAAAATGGCGGCGACAGGCGTGCTCCCTGCAGGGTCGCCACAGACCTTCCATTTGTGAAAAACGCAGTATCTGCGAAGCACAACGAAGGGAAGCGCAAAAAAATAAGGCCTGTCTGTATCAAAAACATGAAATAGAAATATTTTAAGATCTAAAGTATAAATAGCTATCACATATCACTGACACTGTTTTCCAAAAAAGAAGTTGGAGATGCAAGCATGATGAAATTCTCAAACACCTCGGCCTGTTCTGAGCAGGGTCACACTTCACCACAGAGCAAACAGTACTGAAACGGAGGTGTGATTCAGAATTTACCTGAGAACAAAGGATACAAACTTCCCTCATATACGAACCCCGCAGCTATAATAAAACAGCCATTTCAATACTGCCTGCTCAGCAGAGTTCCCTGGGACACTTAAAAATCCTCAGGATCCCCAGGCCCTCCCAGAGGAGTGGAGTCAGACCTCGAGGGCCGAGGCCCAGAGAAGCTGCCATTGACCCTGAGGTGCTGGCAGGCTGCAAAACCACGCAGCTGGACGCTGGACTTTTCTTTTGGACTCTTTTTAAGAGATTTAGGTTCACAGCAAAACTGACTGGGAGGCAGAGGTTTCCCACCCCCCGCCCCACGTGTGCACAGCGTCCCCACTAGCAGTATCCCCCACCAGTGCGACGTGTGTTACAGCTGACGAATCTACACGGACACTTCGTTATCACCCAGCAGCCACAGCTGACGGAGGTTCACTGGTTTGTGGGTTTGCACACACGTTCACTGACCCACATCCACTGTTACGGCGTCACACGGCGTAGTTTCACTGCCCTAAAACCCCTCTGGGCCCTGCCTATTCATCTCTCCTCCCCCCAACCCCCGCACCACTGATCCTTCCCCCCCGCTCCAGAGTCCTGCCTTTTCCAGAATGTCCCAGAGTTGGAATCACAGCGTGTAGCCTTACAGACTGGCTTCTTCCTCTCGGTCACGTGCACTTCAGGCTCCTGCGTGTCCTCCGTGGCTTGACGGCTTTCCCCTCAGCGCTGAGGGACACTGCATCGGCTGGATGCTCCGTCCACCACCTGGGCGACATCTTCTCTGCTGCCTCGTCCCCTGCCGTCTCCCACAGGTGCTCTCCGGATCGTCCCAACATGCCGGTCCTGCCACCACCCACAGCTGCTCGCGGGCGCCCCGGCTCGGGACCCAGAGCCTCAGCACCCTGCTCTCGTGAGCACCAGCGCCAGCGTGCTCAGACCTTTGGAGGCTTGGACGGGTTGAGACCACCACCGCCGCTGCCAGAGATGGGTGTAACGACAGCAGCATTTCCAGGGCATGCCAGTGTCAGACCAGAAACATTTCAGAAGTCGTTACGATACGCGACCAGGGAGGGCTCTCCCCGTTATTCCATCCACCTTGCCAAGAACAACCCAGCTGCCATCTACGACCATCGCTTCCACAAGAAAATATTAACATTTTAACCCAGAAACGTAGGCGAGTCAGTGTCGAGACGAGAGGACTTCTCCTGACGAGATGCAAGCAGGACCCACAAGGAAGGCGCTGTCCTGTGCTCACCTGGCCAGGGATGGGCGCCGGCGCCTCTGCAGCCGGAAGAGCCAGGCCTCCTGCAGAAGCCCGAGCTGAGGCCCACCCTGGGGTCAGGACCCGTCACCATCCCAGCAACGAACACAGCCAGGGCTCGGCGCTGAGCAGTGCAACGGACAGAGGCCAGACAGCCCATCCGGGACCACTGCCACCCCGTCCACCCCACGAGCCCCTCGTCCCCGTGCTCAGCCCCCGGGACCCCACGCAGACAGGTCAAGCAGCTCCTGACGGCCAACCATGGCCCTTCTCGTCACCCAGTCGCCCTTGGCCCAGACTGGAGCCCCACCTCGGCAGAGACAGAAGCAGATGGGTGGGGGCTGGGGGCTGGGGGAGGGGAAATGGGGACCGTAGAGTGGGGACAGCATCTCTGGTGGGGTGACGGAAATGTAAAGGTAGATCGTGCTGACGGCTGTGCGCTTTTGTATATACACTAAAACCTTCACTGAATTTCACACTTCAAGCAGGTGGATGCTAAGCTATATAAACCATACTGTCTCAATAAAGCCACACAGAGAAAAACCACTTCGTTGCCACCAGAATGGAAAGACGTTATTCGACGACATGTGACCCGACGGGCCTGCGCCTCTGGTTCTGCAAATGCTCACAGCACTAGTCTACACCGGAACAGCGACCCTCCTCCCTGCAGGGTGACAGCGGCCCGGAGACCCGGCCGCCCAGCAGTGGCCTCCAGGGCCCGAGTCATTCAAGTGGAGAAGGAGGAGACCCTCAGCGCCGGGGTCCCCCGGCAGTGGACAGTGACGGTGGCACCAGGGCTCACCCTGAGCCTCCGCGCCCAAGTAAGCGCTGGCGCCCGACAAGACCAGGTGGGAGGATTCGGGGCGGCACTCTGGGGAGGCCGAGCCTCGGGAGACAGCGAGGGGGGCGTGCCCGTCCTGCCTGTGCCCGCCGCGGACCCGGGCGCAGCCGGGGGGCCCGGGACTCGGCCATGGGGCCGCAGTCAAGCCTCCGGCTTCCCGACCTTCGACCCCCAGCCCGACCCCCAGCAGAGCTCCCAGCGCAAAGGCCGTGCCCCCAGGGGACGCCAGGCCACACCTGGGACGTCCCGGTCCTCGGACTGGAGGGTCTGGAGGCAGTGGGTGGGGCCCGGGAGGCTGCTCCACACCCCAGTGCCCAGGACGGACGCCCCCCAGGGGATGAGCAGGCCCCAGAGTCCACAGTGCCAAGGGGGCACCCTAGCATCGAGCCTACCTAGGCCACCATTCCTTCCCTGTTTTTTTTTTTTTTTTTTTAATACTTTTGGCCACACCACACGGCTTGCGGGATCTTAGTTCCCCGACCAGGGATTGAACCCACGCCCTCAGCAGTGAAACCTGGAGTCCTAACCACTGCACCCAGTGAAACCTGGAGTCCTAACCACTGCACCGCCCCCGCTCCTGCCTTTCAACCTCCTGGAATTGTTATGCAAATGAGCATTCCCAGGAGCTGATGACCCGCACAGACACAGCCCACTACAGACTTGGTCCTCACAACTGCCACCCGCCCGCAGCCTGGCCACCCACTGCGCCGGGCCTCGCCCTGTGAATAACGCCTCCAAGTCAGGGAGAGCTGAGAGCCTTGTGCTGGGAGCTCTGCTCGGGGGACGGGCTGGGGGTCGAAGGTCGGGAAGCTTGAGGCTTGACTGCGGCCCTGCAGCCGATCCGTGGCCGAGTCCCGGGCCCCCCAGGCTGTGCCCGGGTCCGAGGCGGGCACAGGCAGGACGGGCACGCCCCCCTCGCTGTCTCCCGAGGCTCGGCCTCCCCAGAGTGCCGCCCCGAATCCTCCGTTCTGGTCTTATCGGGCACCAGTGCCCAGACTCGGGCACGGAGGCTCAGGCAGACAGCGTCACGAAGGCTGCAGACAGCACTACGCCGAGGAAAGAGTAAAGGCAGGCGAGGCCGCGGCGGCTGCTGCTGGGAACAGGAGCCACAGGAGCGCTTCTAGTGGTCGTGACACCGCCCTGGAGGCCAAGGCTGCTCCTGCCCACGCTGCAGTGACTGCCCTCCCACGAAGCTTCATCAAATGCCCCAGGCAGGAAACAACCCAGAGGTCCGGCAACAGTCTGAAGGATAAATCAACCACAGCAGACCCCTGCTGGCGACCAAAGCAAACAAGCCACCGTGGCCCTTCCCTGCAGCAGCGAGCGACAGAGGTGGCCACTGACACCAGCCTGCAAGCAGAAGTAAGCGAGACGTTCAGGGACATTTAAGGGACAAAACTATAAGCAAGGCAAGGAAATTACCCTTGGAGAACTTAGGATAATTATCATAATACTTCAGCTGTACGAATGTGCATTATATACTTCACAACTAACAAGAGTTCAAAAAAAACACACAAATCTAGGAGACCCACCCTGTGGGCTGTCTAGGAAACCTCCCCGTTTCCCTTCACTCTGACCTCCAGCGCGGGCCTCCCACACAATGACCGACTCCCTGACACCAGCTGGGTGTCCCAAAACTCAGTTCGGATCTGACCCTCTCTGCCCGGTGTCAGCGCAGACCCCACAGGCTGAGGGCTCAGCCACAGGTCTGTCCCCACCTCACACACCCGCCAGCAATAAACCAGAGTTCCCGTGACCCGCTTCTCCGCAGGGAAGCACTTACTCATGTTTTCCAGTTTATCGCACTGCGAGAGGCACAACAAAGGATACAGATAAACAGCTGGACGAAGAGGCAGAGAGGGTGGGGTCCAGCGGGTCGGGAGGCAGAGCTTCTGTTCTCGTGGCACTGGGGGGCACCACCCTCCTGGCACATGGATGCTTTCACCAACCGAGAACCTCCCTGAACCTCATACTTTAGATTTTTATGGAAGCTTCATCACGTAGGCATGATCCATCATTAACTCCACCTGCAGCCCCTCTACCCTCTCTGAAGGATTGGCGGGAGAGCGGGTGTGAAGCTTCAAACCACGGCCTGGTCTTTCTTGTGACCAGTCCCACCCAGGAGCATCTCATTAGAACAAAAGACACCCCCATCATCCAGGAAACCCCAAGGGATTCAGCAGGTCAGTGTCAGGAACCAGGGGCAGAGACCGAATATCCCAACAAGGATGCCCCTAGTACCTCTGTTGCTTAGGAAACGACACAAGTTCCAGGAGCTCTGCGACAGGAGCAGGGACAAAGGCCATCTTATCTCACAATAGCACAGGGTCCAACAACACGATGACAACACAGGGGACAAGGGACACCTGGATGAAGGGCCAGCATTAGGGAATTCTGGGAAATTTTCCTTTATCAGTTTGGGTCAGGGGTTCTCATCTGGGCAATCCCACCCCCCCAGGGGGCACGGCCACGTCTGGGGACATTGTGGTTGTCAAGACTGGGCATGGCCTGGTATCAGATGGGCGGGGCCAGAGATGCTGCTCCACACCCCAGAGCGCCCAGGCCGGCCCCCCTCAGAGGATGACCCGGCCCTGATGTGGGCAGTGCCGAGGGGGAGAGACCCTGACTTAGGGTAACAACCTATTTACTAAACGTCCTATCTCCACTCTCCTCAGAAGCTGTTAAAATAAAAGGAATCTTACAGAAATAGTTTAAAAGCACCAAGCGCTTAGCCGTGCCAGACATGACATGTGCTTCAGTCACTGTCCCCGGAGCGAGGGTCAGCCCCGCACACCTCGGCACCAGGTTAAACCCCAAGAAATTGCCATTTTTGAGGTCAGAAGCACTAGAATATCAGCACTTCACACAGTTCCATCTTAATCCCAGATTATACCCAATTTCAAAATACCTCTCTACAGTCACCCCTTGGTATCTGTGGGGGACTGGCTCCAGGACCTCCGAAGACACCGAAATCCTCAGACGCTCAAGTCCCTTGTATAAAATGGCGCAGACTTGCATACAACGTGCACACAGCCTCCGGTACACTTTAAATCATCTCTAGATGACTTACAATACTTGATACGATGCAACTGCTGTGTAAATGGTTGCCTGCGTTCAGCAAATTCAAGTCTTGCTTTTTGAAACTTTCTGGAAATTTTTTTAAATGTGTTTAATGTATGTAACAGCACATATATGATATACGCTTTAAAAAAATATTTACTTATTTATTTATTTGGCTGTGCCAGGTGTTAGTTGCAACACGCGGGATCTTCGTTGCTTTGTGCGGGATCTTAGTTCCCTGACCAGGGATCGAACCCAGGCCCCCTGCGTTGGGAGCATGGAGTCCTAACCACTGGACCACCAGGGAAGTCCCGAAACTTTCTGGAATTTTTTTAAAAAATACTTTCAATCCACAACTGGCAAATACAGAACCTGCAGATACACACAGCCGACCATACACAGTTAAAACTGAATTTTTTAAAGTTCAGAAACTTTGGGACGGGACTTCCCTGGTGGTCCAGTGGTTGAGAATTCGCCTTCCAACGCAGGGGATGCGGGTTCGATCCCTGGTCGGGGAACTAAAATCCCACATGCCACGGGGCAACTAAGCCCATGCGCCGTAACCACTGAGGCCGTGCACTGCGACGAAGACCCGACGCAACCAAAAAAATAAACAAAATTTAAAAAAATTTAAAATAAATAAATAAAAATAAAGTTCAGGGGACTTCCCTGGTGGTGCGGTGGATAGGACTCTGTGCTCCCAACGCAGGGGGCCTGGGTTCAATCCCTGGTCAGATCCCACATGCATGCTGCAACTAAGAGTTCACATGCCACAACTAAGGAGCCTGTGTGCTGCAACTAAGACCCAGTGCAACTAAATAAATATTTTAAAAGTAAATAAATAAATTAAAAATAAAGTTCAGAAACTTCAGTTAAGTGGTTCGGAAATTTTTAGACCCAGGAGAAAACGCTCAGACACCACCCAAACCCTGGCTGATACTGCTGAGTGTCGCCCGATGGAATAAGCTGTGGCACCAAACAGAAAACATGGAACCCACCTCAATGCCACTGGGGGGCAGGGTACCTAAACTGCAGTGCCCCCACGTGGAACCCACACTCGTGAGGGCTGAGCCCTCAGGAGCGCCTGGCGTGCGTGGACAGCACTCAGGAAGGCTAACAGGCAAGAACAGGACAGAATCTTAACAGACAGAACCTCTCTCAATTTCTACGCACAGAAAAAATTCTCAAATTGACTTCTGGGGAGAAGAATGTTACCTTTTGACTTAATAAACGCTAAGCTCGGGCTTCCCTGGTGGCGCAGTGGTTGAGAGTCTGCCTGCCAATGCAGGGGACACGGGTTCGAGCCCTGGTCTGGGAGGATCCCATATGCCGCGGAGCAGCTGGGCCCGTGAGCCACAACTACTGAGCCTGCGCGTCTGGAGCCTGTGCTCCGCAGCAAGAGAGGCTGCGATAGTGAGAGGCCCACGCACCGCGATGAAGAGTGGCCCCCACATGCCGCAACTAGAGAAAGCCCTTGCACAGAAACGAAGACCCAACACAGCCATAAATAAATAAATAAATAAAAATTAAAAAAAATAAAAAAAATAAACGCTAAGCTCATTACAAAAAGTTATGGGTATAATTTAAAAGACTGAAAGAAAAACCTTTCCCCAAAACATGAAAAATACTCATAAGAATGAAATGTTAAAAAGTCATTTGTTTTTTCCTAGTCATACCCAAGTTTTGGAAGCAAGGACATTCGCAAGTGAATTTCCACCTACCTGCCAACATTACCTGTACTGTATCTTAGGAACTGAAGCAAACTCAAGCATCCAAGAAACAGGTGAATTAGCCCACTGTTTCTCAAACTTCTTTGACTCATTGGAAAACATACATTTTCCATGGTAACCCAACTCACAGGCATGCATACACTTAGTATCATAAGCTGAAACAAAAGTTTCAAAAAACAAGTTTACTCCACCAGTGGTCCAGATTTTCTAGTTTCTTCTTTTGGGGGCTCACAGAAGCCTGCATTCTATCACTTGCTGCACCCTCACAGGCACTCAGCAAGGTGGAGAGGTGGCTGTCACCCCCACTTCAAAACATCAGGGGGCTCTCCCCAGGTCACCCAAAGAGACCCAAGAACCAGGATGCGGGTCTCCCAAACGTCACACACTAAACCACGCTGCCTTTCCACATGGCTTTTAAAGTCACCGCTAAGCCTCACTTCTGTGGTGCCGCACAGAAGTTTTAAGCTAAAATCTATTACTTTGGGGACTTCTCTGGTGGTCCAGTGGTAAAGAATCTGCCTTACAATGCAGGGAACGTGGGTTCGATCCCTGGCCGGGGAACTAAGATCTCACATGCCGCAGGGCAACTAAGCCCACGCGCCTCAACTAGAGCCCGCGTGCCACGAACTACAGAGCCCACGTGCTCTGGAACCCGCGCGCCACAACTACAGAGCGCACGCACCACAGCTAGAGAGAAGTCCACACACAACGAAGACCCCGCGCGCCGCAACTAAGACCCGACGCAGCCAAAAATAAATTAAATAGATAAAAAAATAAGTAAATCCTTAAAAAAAAAAATCTGTTACTTTGAGGGTAAACTATACTGCTGCCAGAAGTCTTCCCTGGAATGCGCGGGGCGGGGCGGGGTAGAAGGGAAGAACTCATCTTGGAGCTAGAAGAGTCACCCCACAACCACCTGCTGTGCTCCAGAACATCTGGAACCAGTAATGACCCTCCAGATCACGACTCTTCTGATGAGGAAACCTCCACATCCCGATGCCACGTCTGTGGGAATCGCCAACAGGCTAAGGGCAGTATTCGTGTGGAACCTGGCCTTGAGGACTCCCAGCACCAGCGCCTCCACCACCAAAACCCCATTTAGTGGGCTCCGAGCCTGTGGGGACAGCGCCATCAATCCCCACCAATTCCAAATGAATAGAGCACGGCCCAGGGTACTACCAGTGATGACCGGCACACGCCGTAAAAAGCAGACCCCCTTAACTGCATTGTGCGTCTCTCTACTGGAAAGACCCCTCGGCACCTCCTCAGAATCCCGGAACAGACTGCTCAGTAACATCCAGTAACCAAGGCGGGAAAATCAGGAGACCAACCGGCACAGAAAAAGAAATCTAAGGGTGCAGACACCTTCCAAATTCACTTAGCCATGCTTAGTATCTAAAATGCAGGCCAGGGCTTCCCTGGTGGCTCAGTGGTTAAGAATCCGCCTGCCAATGCAGGGGACACGGGTTCCATCCTTGGTCCGGGAAGATCTCACATGCCGCGGAGCAACTAAGCCCACGAGCCAAAACTACTGAGCCCGCATGCCACAACTACTGAAGCCCACACGCCTAGAGCCCATGCTCCGCAACAAGAGAAGCCACCGCAATGAGAAGCCCGCTCGCCGCAACTAAAGCCCGCACAGCAACGAAGACCCAACGCAGCTAAAAATAAATTAAATAAATAAATAAATATTTTAAAAATTAAAATAAAATAAAATGCAGACCAACCAGCTACTCTTTCAACTCAAAGAGAAACTGAAAATCAGACCAAGAGTTTCCTACACTTGTAACCAACGCAGCTGGCCAGAGCTTCCAACCTGATGCAAAACCCAAGTGTAGCCAGAGAAGAGAAGGGGTGACAGAAATGAACCAAAACAACCTAATTACATTTCAGCGAGGTCACACCCATTCTGAGAAAGTGCGACAAAGAGGCAAGGAACTCAGGCCCTCAGCTGAAGGACAGAGCCCAGGGCCCTTGGTGCCTCCCAGCAAATTCCTTAACTTCTCTGCACCTTCCTCCGGGTACTGCTGGGCTTCCCGAGCGCCACTGTGAGGGCCGGCGGGGTGGAATCTGGTAGTGGGACCTGCACGATGTCCAACAGCTGCTCTCCATCGGGCAGTCTCACTCTCCAGCCGGGAAAAGGGGACCTTCTCCAACACCCCACTGTGTAAGTGCAGGCTTGGACCTCCATCCATGGAAGTCAGCGGCCTGGTGGTCACTAACTGTCCCCGATCCTCCTAAATCTAGGTCACAGGTTGGGGCGTGGCGGGAGGGAAGAAAATGGTGCCCACGATTACAACATTACTTATGGAAAACCTTTTCCCACCGACTTTCGGGTGTCTAGTTTAAGTCTGCTTCCCTATTGCAGGACCCCTGAGCGGCTTCCTCATTTCGGCCTAGGACGTCCGCTGCCCCACCCCCTCACACCGTAAAAGGCGCGGCCCCACCTTCCCGGGGACACGGGCCCACGAGGCAAGGCCCAGTTCCGGGCCAGGCACCAAGGAGTGACCTGGACGTGCGTTTAGCCCACCAGGGGTTCCCTCCGGGGGCGACCCGCGGAGAGGAGAGTCCCCCAACCAGGAGTCCAAGGCCTGGGGCGGGGCCGGGGGCCCTCCCTTTTGAACAGAAGACCCAGAAACACATTCAAGATTGGAGATCCACCGCTGGGGGGGCGGGGGGTGGGCTGTGAAGTCTCTTCCGGGCCACCCTCGGGGAGGAGGAGGCGGGCCCCCAACGCCGGGCAGTAAACTGAGGCTCGGAGACGGAGCGGGCGTGCGGAGGCCCAGGCCGCGGACAGCTGGGGCTCGAGCCGGGAGCGGGGCCTCCGGGGCGGGCTGGGGGCCGGAATCAGGGGCAGAGCCGGGGTCGGGGTCGGGGCCGGGGTCGGACTGGGTCGGCGCGAGGGTCCGGGTTCGGATCCGGGCCCGGGCCGGCGCGCCGGGCTCACCTCGTCCTCCTTGTGGTTGCGGATGCCGCGCACCAGGTCCTGCAGATTCTTGTCGAACATGCGGTCGATGCTGCCCTTGACCATCTTGAGGGCCATCGCGGCGGCTGCCGCCGGGCCCGAACCCCGGGAGGCCCGCGGCCAGGCGCCCTGAGGGGGCCTGGGGGCCGCGTCTGCCGCCCGCGGAGCGCTGCGCTGCCAGTCGCCGCGGCGGGGCGGTCTCCCAGGCCAGGTCGGCGGCGGTTGGCGGGGCGGCGGCTGCAGCGGACCCGCTCAGCAGGCCGCGCTCCCCTCCCCTCCGGCTCCGCGCCGCTTGCAAATGGCGGACAAAATGGCGGCCGGTCAGCTGACGGCGGTAACCCGGACCGGGCGGCCCGCCCCCAGAGGCCCCGCCTCCCTATAAACCCCGCCCCTTCACCCCCCGAGACGCCGCGTTTCCCTGACGACGCCAGACAGCCCAATGGAAACGCAGACAACGGCCTCCGGGCCGCTCGGCCACGCCCCCTCCAGCTCAGGGCTCTTCCCTCTCATAGGTCAGTGACCTCCGGAACTCCACCTACTTCCTCATTCCGGTTGTAACCACGCCCCCTAGGCTCTCCCTCCCTGGCCCGCCCCTCAGCTAAGTGACAGGTGTGGGCGGGCCCATCTGTGGGCGGGGCCTGCTATCGGCGGGCGCGCTCACGTGGAGCTTCCCAGGGTGGTTCCTGGAGAAGAACCCAGCTCCGCCCTTTCTGATTCTAAAAGCTGATGGTGTCAGAGAACCTTCAAAACCGAGTCTGCGGCGAACCGATCCTGAGTCTCCTCCACGTCTCACAAAATCCTGTGATATGGGCAGGACAGGGATTAACATGGCCAGTGGAAAAACTGAGGCCCAGAACTAGGACTTCAACACAGTCTTTCATTCAGCGAACTACTTTATTGACAGCCTACTGTGTGCCAGGCCTGACCAGTGAATGATACACTTGGTTCCTGCCCACCGGGATCCACCATAAAGAGAGTAAAAAAGCAAGCCACAAACTGGGGTAAGATATTAGCAATACATATATCTGACAAAGGACTTATATCCACAATACGGTTAAACAGAAAATAAAGCAGAACCAAACAAAAATTCCTACAAATCGCAAAGAAAAAGACAAACCAGTTAAAACATGGCAAAAGATTGTGAATATGCGTTTCACAAAAGAAGACATCCAAATGGCCAATAGGCTGCTGTATCTCAGTTATGAGGGAAAAGTAAATTTAAACCACACTGAGATATTTCTGTACCCCCATAAAAATGGCTAAAATTAGAAAGATTGTCAATTTCAAGTGTTGCAAGGATGTGGAGCAACTGCAACTCTCTTGTCTTACATTTCAGGTAGGAATGTAAAACTACACAGCTACACTGGAAGCCTTTGCAGTGGAAGCACAGAGTCTTAACCACTAGACTGCCAGGGAAGTCCCCTGGCTGTATCTTTTAAAGCTAATGTATGTATGCCCTTTGACCCAGCAACTCTACTACTGTACCCAACAAGAATGTATAAATACATCCACCAAAGACTTGGACAAGAATGCTCACAGCAGCCGTATTTATATTAGCCCAAAACTCAAAACGATCCAAATGTCCATTGACGTAAAATGGATATTTAACTCCTGTGGTATATCCAACAACGGAATAATGCAGCAACAAAAAAGAACAAATCACTGGGACTTCCCTCGTGGCACAGTGGTTAAGAATCTGCCTGCCAATGCAGGGGACATGGGTTTGAGCCCTGGTCCAGGAAGATCCCACATGCCGCAGAGCAACTAAGCCTGTGCGTCACAGCTATTGAGCCTGCGCTCTAGAGCCCATGAGCCACAACTACTGAGCCCACGTGCCACAACTACTGAAGCCCATGCGCCTAGAGCCTGTGCTCCACAGCAAGAGAAGCCACCGCCATGAGAAGCCCACGCACCGCAACAAAGAGTAGCCCCCAATCACCGCAACTAGAGAAAGCCCACGCGCAGCAACGAAGACCCAACGCAGCCAAAAATAAATAAATAAATAAATTTATTTTTTTAAAAATCAAAGAATGAATGGCCACAAAGTTTCCAAATATAGTAACTATAAAACCACAATCTAAGAAGCTCAATGAACTCCAGGAGAGATAAACACAGAGAAAAGCACAACCAAGCACATTATAAATTAAAGTGTTAGAAATCAGAGATAAAGTGGGACTTCCCCGGTGGTCCGGTGGTTAGGACTCTGAGCTTCCACTGCAGGGGGACTGGGTTAAATCCCTGGTCGGGGAACTAAGACCCCACAAGCCGCGCGCAGCATGCAGTATCTTAGTTCCCCGACCAGGGATTGAACCCAGGCTCTCTGTTCAGTGGAGGCGCCGAGTCTTAACCATTGGACCACCAGGGAAGTCCCAGGAAATACCTATTTTCAGATAAATAAAAGCTGAGTGAATGTGTGGCCAGTAGACATACAATAAAAGAAATGTTTTCATTCCTAGGTTTTGGCACCAAAAAAAAAAAAAGAAAGAAAGAAAAAGAAAATAAAAAAGAAAGGAATGTTAAAGGAAGTTCTTTGGACAGAAGGAAATGTTACCAGAGATTTGGATCTATGCAATGGAATGAAGAACACAAGAAATTCTAAAAATGTGGTTAATGCAATTTTTTTGTTTTTTAACTTGGCTATGCCAGGTCTTAGTTGCAGCATGCAGACTCTTCGCTGCAGCATGCGGGATCTATTTCCCTGACCAGGGCTCGAAACCAGGCCCCCTGCACTGGGAGTGCAGAGCCTTAGCCACTGGACCATCAGGGAAGTCCCAGTATAATTATTTCTTTTTCTTTTCTTTTTTAAATAGTCTCTTCCTTACTGCATTCAGGGTTTTTTAAAAATTAATTTATTTTTTATTTGTTTATTTTTGGCTGTGTTGGGTCTTCATTGCTTCGTGCGGGCTTTCTCTAGTTGCAGTGAGTGGGGGCTACTCTTTGTTACCGTGCACAGGCTTCTCATTGCAGGGGCTTCTCATTTTGGAACATGGATTCTAGGCGCTCGGGCTTCAGTAGTTGTGGCTCGTGGGCTCTAGAGCTCAGGCTCAGTAGTTGTGGCATGTGGGCTCAGTAGTTGTGGCACACGGGCTCAGTAGTTGTGGCTCGTGGGCTCTAGAGCTCAGGCTCAGTAGTTGTGGCATGGGGGCTCAGTGGTTGTGGCTCGTGGGCTCTAGAGTGCAGGCTCAGTAGTTGTGGTGCATGGGCTTAGTTGCCCTGCGGCATGTGGGATCTTCCCGGACCAGGGATCGAACCCGTGTCCCCTATATTGGCAGGCGGATTCTTAACCACTGTGCCACCAGAGAAGCCCTATAATTATTTCTTAATGTCTTCAGATGATAATTCCCTTTTAAAGAAAAACTAACAGCAATGTACTATGAGATTTATTTTACATCATATTTGAAGTAAAACAATAGTATATACAGAATGGGAGGTGGAAATGGAAATGTAAGCTTGTAAGGGTCTTACATGATGTGTGAAGCAGTATGTTTTAACCCTAGTCATATTCAGAGACAGAAAGTAGAATGGTGGGGGCCAGGGGCTGGGGGAGGTGATGGAGAGTCAGTGTTTCATGGGGACAGAGTTTCAGTTTGGGAAGATGAGAAAGTTCTGGAGATGGATGGTGGGGATGGTTGCCCAGCAATGTGAAGGTACTTAATGCCACTGAGCTGTGCGCCTAAAAATGGTTAAGATGGTGAATTTTATGTTTATGTGTATTTTACCACAATTAAAAATTAATGCATAAAAATCCACTATGAACAGTATATCAACATTTTACAGGAAGACAGGATCTGAACCTGCACTTGACCAAATCTCCTCCTCTCCTCCTCCTAATCCCAGCCCTGTCAGATGCAAGTGAAGGGATACACACAATGTGGTCCCTCCACACACGGGAGCGTCACTCAGCCATGAAAAGGGGTGACGCCCCGACACTCGCTACAACGTGGACAGACCCTGAGAACACGATGCTGTGAGAGAAGCCAGACACAGAAGGACACACAGTGTGTGATTCCACTGATGGGAAACGTCCAGAACAGGCAGATCCACAGATACAGAGAGTGGATACCTGGTTGCCAGGGGCTGGGGATGGGGGGTGACTCTGATGGGGACAGGCTTCTTTTGGGGTGATGGAATGTTCTGGAACTGGATAGAGATGATTGTGGCACAACTGTGGGAATGTACTAAATACCACTGGATTGTACACTTTACAGAGTGAATTGCACATGAACTGTATCTCAATAAGGCTGTTATTTAAGAAAATGACAAAGTAATTTCCCGTACAGCTGGGCTGGGCTGAGTGGTGTGTGTTCGATGATTGACTAAACAAAGGTGTGGATGGGTGACTAGGTGGGATGATACAAAAGCAGCCCACAATTGAACGTAAATTGGTGCAGACACTATGGAAAACGGTATGGAGGTTCCTCAAAAAACTAAAAATAGAGTTACCGTATGTTCCAGCAATCCCGCTCCTGGGCATATATCCAGACAAAACTCTAATCCAAAGAGATACGTGAACCCCTATATTCCTAGCATCACTATTCACAATAGCCAAGACATGGAAACAACCTAAATGTCCATCGACAGAGGAATGGATAAAGAACATGTGGTACATATATACAATAGAATACTACTCAGCCATAAAAAAGAATGAAATAATGCCATTTGCAGCAACATAGATACAACTAGAGATTATCATACTAAGTGAAGTAAGTCAGAGAAAGACAAATATATGATATCACTTATACACGGAATCTAAAATATGACACAAATGAACTTATCTACAAAACAAAAACAGATTCACAGACATAGAGAACAGACTTGTGGTTGCCAAAGGGAAAAGGGGGGTGGGAGAGGGATGGATTGGGAGTTTGGGATTCGCAGATGCAAAATAGTATATATAGGATGGATAAACAACAAGGTCCTACTATAAAGCACAGGGAACTATATTCAATATGCTGTGATAAACCACAATGGAAAAGAACATGAAAAAATAATATATATACATATAACTGAGACACTTTGCTGTACTGCAGAAACTAACACAACATTGTAAATCAACTATACTTCAATTAAAAGAAAAAAAAAAAACAACAGCCCACAGTTGAGCCTCACTGCCCCCCTGGGAGGAAATGACCCCACTTTCCAGATGAGGAAACCAAGGCCTCTGAGCTGTGCCTGACCCGGGTCAGCCAGCAGAGCCTGGGTTCTTTTCGATGGTGTCATCCTCCTCCCTGAAGCCCTCCCTGATGGACCCCGGCTCCACAGGGATGTGGTTGTTTAGCTGCTCCTGAGTCCGGCACACAACAGGTGCTCATAAAGGCGAGGTAACCACGCTTTGTGGGTGCTCCCGCCCCCCGGGACCCTCTTTTCTGAGGCTGAAAGAGGAAGCAATACTCCCAGAGTCACCGCGGCCAGCCTGGCGGTGGCTTTGTGCTCATGGGGGTGGAGCCAGCGCCTGGCCCTGCTCCGAGGTGGGGATGTGCCCCAGCAGGGACCTCAGGCTGGCCCTCCTTCCACCCCCGCGGCGGCTGAGGAGCTGATTGGCCCACCTCGCGGCCTCCAGCCACCTGCTGCTGTCTGTCTTGGGGCCACAAGCCCCGTGCTCCATCCTGCCCACCAGGCCCAGCGTGGCAACAGCGGGGTAAGAGGGGCAGAGGGAGGCCTGGGCAGAAGTGGGGGTCCCTGGGATCTGGGAGGGCGTCCCTGAGGTCCACGGGGGTCCCCGACTCCTGTGGCTGCCACACACACCCTTAGGGGCACCCCCTGGCCCACTGGGCCCCTTCCCCACGGCCTGCTCTGGCCCCAGGGATGGGTCACACTAACGCTGGCGCCGGAGACCCTGGGGACCCCAAAGAGCAGGGCTGTGGAAGCCAACAGACGGGTTTGGCTTCAGCTCTGCACAACCTCTGGCCCACGGTTCCACCTCCAGCCTCAGTTTCTTCATCTGCCCTATGGGAGCAGAGACGGCCAGAGGAGGTGGCGACCCCAGCGTTGGGGTCTGCAGGCCAAGGACCCCTGCCCCTGCCTGCCATGGCCAGAACCAGGCTGGTCCCGACTGCTGGGGCTTGAGCTCCTACACCCAGGGTGTCTGGGGGGAGGTTGGGTGCCAGGAATAGGGGGTGAGGATGGTCCAAAGGGAGACCCCAGGGGGGCAAGGGCCTAGGAGGGGCTGGGCCCCACGTTGGCCTGTCCTGCTGGCCTCGGGCACTGGATAAAAATAGTCGCTGGTCTCTGAGAACATGAGCCGACCCTGGGGCCAAGGGTTCCGGTTTGGGCTCTTTGCTCACCTCTGTGTGACCATGGCCAGAACCCAGCCCACTCTGGGCCCCAGCAGCCCAGCAGCCTGTCAGGAGGGGTCCTGAGGCAGGCCTGAGGGGGTCAGGGAGGGTGCCTGGCGGAGGGCTGTGGCCGTGCCCTGCGTGTGAAGCTACCAAGGAAAGGTGGCTCCAGGCAGAGGGACGAGCAAGGCGGTGTGGGGAGGTAGGGAGCCCCCTTCTCCCCAGGTCAGGCCCAGGCCCAGGCTCATACCAGGGGCTCAGCAGATGCAGGTTGCCTCTTCCCCCTACCCCCCAAGCCGGACTCTGGACCTGCTGCTTCTCAGACGTCTCCATGACAACCAGGGCCTTGGAGGAGCTGGATGGAGGCCTGGGCAGTTGCCAAGTGGAGGAGGACCTCTCTGCACTGCCTGACCCCTGCCCAGGCCGGCCCCGGGAGGACAGGGCTCAAGGTAGCCAAGAGGGTACCACAGGATGAAGCCCACGCCCCCATCCTCCTGTTGAGCCAGGTGGCTCACCGTCAGGGACCAGGACTTAGCCTCCCACACTGGACTGACTTAAACCATGCCCCCCATTTCCAACCTGTGTCCATTAGTGTGTCGGGGGTTTGTAAAGAGCCCAGAGAACACAGCTGCTGGGCCACACAGGTCAGGGTTTGAATCCCAGCCTGGCAGTGACGTGCTGTGTGCCTTTGTGCAAGGCTGCCTCTGAGTCTGTCTGCTTTCTAATCTGCAAAATGGGAGCAGTCACCTGCCCCCCACCCAGCAGGACTGAGCGGAGGGTGGGATCAGCCTGGGGGTTTCCACGACTGTGACTGTCCCTCTTCTCCCGCCAACAGTGACATCCAGGCTGGCCGACTCCAGCAGCTGGCCCCGTGTGAGTAGCCGGGGCCCTGGGGTTTCAGCCCAGGGTGCCCCTAGAGTAGGGGACATGTTGGCCAAGAGGGTGCGTTTCTGCAGCCCATGGGAAGGGTTTGGTCTCCCTTAGGGAAACACCCAGGATGACATGTTACTCCCCACAGGACTCTCAGGAGCCGGCAGCTGAGGGCAGCCCCGCAGGCGGTGTGGGTGCTTGGCCCAAGAAAACAGAAAAGGAGCCTGTGGCCAAAGTGGCCTCCGGACCTGGTAAGGAGAGGCTGAAAGCAGGAGCAAGTGGGTTTCCGGGAGGCAGGGGTGAGGTGGGGGGTGGGTGTGGACCAGCATGGGGGTGGGGGATCGGTCCTGGGCTGGGTCCTTGGATCTGGGGGGCAGGGCGATAGCGTGCATGGGGCTCCTGACTGGGGGGTGTCTGGGTGTCACAGGCCGTAACTCAGTGGGCTGTGGGAGCCTCTGCTAATTCATGATAACAGCAGCTTAGGTGCCACTAAGCTTCAGCTAATTATCTTCTAGAATATTCTCGGCATCCCAGTGAAGCGGCCAATCCCTTAGGGCTTAGTTCCTCGGCCCAGGGCCGCACAGCCGGGCAGGGCAGAACTGAGTTTAGCCGCGGGTCGGCCCCACGCGGCCTGCGCCCAGCCCGCACTTGCTCCCGCAGGCCCCCGGAGCCCCGCGCGGAAGAAGGCGCAGGCCGCGTCGCCCTCGCAGCCGCCGCCCCCGCCCCCGCCCCCGCCCCCGGTCCTGAGTGAGGAGCTGCTCTGGGGACACCTGACGCTCAACAAGTGCCTGGTGCTCGCCTCGCTCGTGGCGCTGCTGGGCTCCGCCTTCCAGCTGTGCCGCGGTGAGCCTGCGCCTCCGCACGTGGTTACTCCCTCCCAGAAGCGCGGACAGCCCAGGGGGCGGGTCTGTGCGATCCCACTCTAGGCCGTGCGCGCCCCCTTCCCCCCAGTATGGACCTTGTGAGTGAGGGGGGGTTCCCCCGCCCCGTGCACTTCCTGCTCAGGGACAGACTGACCTTGTGCACCCCGACGGTCGCGCCCCAGTCCCTCTCTCCAGGACCAGATTTGACCCCCGCCTCCCATAGACCTTAAGAGGAGCCCTGCCCCCCCCACCCCCCAGCAAGGACCTCGGTGCACCTCCCTTCCCCGGTGACCGACCCTCACCGCCCCCGACTCCCACCCCGGGCCTTGCAGGCCCAGGATGGGCGTGTGCGCCCCCGTTCGGTAGCGTGCCGCTTTCTCTGTGCGCCAGGGCGGGCGCTCCTGCGGCCCTCAGAGAAACGGGAGCATCCTTTTGCAGCCTGAATGAGGGAGGTTTGAAGGGAAGGTCATCGCAGCAGCGGAGACTCCGAACCCCTTCCCGGGGCTCGGAGGGACCCAGCCCAGCCTCAGCGTACCCGGTGGGGTCCGGCTGGGCCCCCTTGCATGTCCCCAAGGAGAGGGGGCTCTGGGGGCAAGGGCGGGGATGGACGGTGTGCAGTGGTCGGTCCCCTGGGCCAGGCTGTTTTGCATCCCCTCCCGTCCCCTCCCAGAGGCCGTGGCGGGGGAGGCGGAAGCCCCTGCGCCTGTCCCTGAGCCGTGGGTCCCGCCGAGCTCGGCCCTGAAGGAGCCAGCGTCACCCCTGGTAAGCACTTCCTCAAGCGACCTGTCAGTGGGGCCTTCACTGGGGGAAGGGGCCTGGGCCGTGGAACCCTGCGCCGACCCCACCACCCCACACTGTCCGCGTTGCAGCCAAAGTCCGTGGCCTGGGCCCCCCCACTGGGACCGCCGGAGCCCCCGGCGAAGGTAGAGGAAAGGGCCGCGGTTCCCGGGAGCAGCGGGGCTGCAGGGAAGGACAAAGGGGAGTCTGAGGAGGCCGCTGAGGAGGAGCGCGTGCCGCTTGCCAACCGAGGGCCCAAGGAGAGGCGGAAGAAGGAGGAGAGGCCAAGAAAGGAGAGGCCCCGGAAGGAGAGGCCACAGAAGGAGGAGAGGCCGAGGAGGGAGAGGCCCCGGAAAGAGGAGAGGCCGTGGGCTGCCGGGGAGGCCATACCCCGACGCTGGGAGGCACGCGAAGGGGGCCATAGGGCATGGGCGGGAGAGTCCAGAGACCCCGAGCATAGGAAGAGGCAGGCCTGGGCCTCCCCGCGGCGCCCCGACGAGGAGGACCGGCCTCCCGGCCGCCAGAAGCGCCACGCGGGCAAGGGGCGGGACTGAGCCAGACCTGGGTCCTGCACGGGGGTCCCTGAACCTCTGCTCGACCGCCCCGCGGTTCCAGCAAATAAAGCGAGTGCTGTGGTCCCCCTCATCGCCTGCTCCTTTGTGCCTGGACCCCAGAACCTGCCCGGGGCCTGAGTGACAGGGATGGGGAGCTTTAGGCGGCTGGGGGTGGGGGGTCGGGGGCAGGGAGGCAGTGGGTACCAACGGGGAGGACGCGGCTCTGCCCGCCAGAGGAGAAATGGGGGAAGGAGGCCTCCGCCTGTCCCCAGACATGCACGGACACCCCAACCGCGTGCTTTCTGGTCTTTATTGGGGGCGATGAAGGGGTCCGAATAAATATGGGCTGGCCGGGGCACGGCGCGGGGTCACCGGCAGCCACACTCGGTGGCCACCATGTTGGGCACGTGGTGCGCGCTGATGCGCTCCTCGGACAGGCTGATGAGGAGCTTGCCGGCGTAGGCCGTGGGCACGCAGCAGGGCGGGCGCTCCAGGGCGGCGCCGCGGGCCTGCATCTTCAGCAGGAGCACCACGTGGTTGCCGTACCGCGGGTTGCGGTCCGATTGCGGCCAGCCGCACGCGCCCTGGCAGTTGTTGGCCTGGTACGTCTCGGGGATGAGCACCGAGCGCTCGGCGCGGAGGTCCACGCTCAGCTCGCGCAGCCCGCACGGCCCGTCGGTGGCCGCGGCGCCGGCGCTGCGCTGCGCCCGTGCCGACCCGCTCCGCTCCCGCCCGCGCCACTCGGCGCGCAGGCCCTGCAGCGCTTTCAGCAGCAGCAGCGCGCGCAGCGGGCCGCCGGGGCCGCCCGGGTCCTCCGGGCACAGCGCCAGTAGGCGTGCCAGCAGCGGGTTGGCGGCGGGCGGCAGCCCCGGGAGGCCGCGCAGTTCCGCGGCCGCCGCCTGAAGCTCGGCGGCCACCCGGCGCGCTAGGCCCGCGGCCCACAGCGCGGACGCCGGACCCTGCAGTGGCGCGGGGACCCCGGCGGTGGCTGCCGTGGGCGGCAGCAGCAGCAGCAGCGGCTCCTCGCCGTCGAGCAGGCGCTCCAGTGCCGAGGGGTCCGACAGGTTGACCTGGCCCTGCGGGAAACCGGCCAGCGCGCCCGGGTCCAGGGCCAGACGCGGCGGAGAGGCTCGGGACGCGGGTCCCCGCAGTGCGCGCACCAGGCGCGTGAGCGTCTCCAGGAAGGGATCGGCGCTGGGCGGCGTCTCCTCGGGCTCTGGGGACGGCCTGGACGGCAGAGTGGGGAATCGTGAGGGCGCAAGGCTGCGCCGCCCCCCACTCCCCGCGCCCCCAGGCCCGGGCCCGCGCGCACCTGGGCTGCGGGAAGGGCACCGAGTCCAGCCGGCCGTGCGCGGGCATCGGCGCGGGACCCCGCGGCGGCAGCAGGAGCAGCGCCGGGGTCATCCGTGTGAAGCAGCGGGAGTCGGCGCCGAACAGCAGCGCCTGCAGCTGGGCGGTGCTCAGGGGCGCACCTGCGAGGGGAGGCGCGTGCGCGGCGCTGCTTCAGCGCCGGGGGTCTGGTGGTCGAGGACAGCCGTCCCCACGCCCCGCGGCATTCCTGTCCCTGTCTGGGCGAGACCTACCGTTTCCGCGGCGCCGCAGGGTCAGGGCGAGCCCAGGCCCGCGCCAGGCCGCCTCGGGGCGTCCCACAACCAACGGCAGGTAGCTGGAGTCCTGGCTCAGGCAGAGGCTCTGCGGAAATGGGGGCTCAGTCAGGCAGTGGGTGCGCGGGACGCCAGCCCTGCTCTGCCTGCTGCCCTTAACATCCCTTCAAGATTCCAACCTGGGCACTTGCAGCCTTTTTCTTACACCCAGTTAAAAAAATCAGCAAATCCGTAACCCCTTCCTCGCCCTGAGCGGGGGCTCCTGGTGGCCCAGGGGCAGTCCCCTTCAACTCCCTGGTACCTGGGCGCCGGGCAGCCCGGCCCCGGTGACGGTGACCTCCGGGCCAGGCCCTGGGTACAGCACCATCAGCGCCAGCTCTTCGGGGCTGGCTCCTCCAGGTGGAGGCTCCTGGAACCTCAGCGAGGGTGTCGGCTCCCACGTCACTGCGGCCAGGACAGGGGGGGAGGGGACACCTGAGCCCCTCCCCCAAGCTTGTCCCAGTCCTGCAGGAGGGAGAGCCCCCACCCCACCCAGAGCCCGGGGGAACCTAGTGGGAGAGGCTTGATGCCCCTGGACCCCAGGTGTAGGGCTTTCTTGGGACACGGGTGGCCTGGGAGGAGTGACGGACACTGTAGGCAGTGGGGTGGAGCCCTTGGGGTCTCTTGGTCTGGGGATGTCCTGGGGGGAAGCCCTTCCTCGTAGTGGGTCTGAGGCCAGTGGTCCCTGGGGACAGGCCCCCTGGGCAGCCTGGTGGGGGAGTGGGGGGAGGGGCCCTCCTCCGCTAGACCTTCAGGCTGTGCTGGTCCTGCCCCCTGTGGCTCCCAGGTCGGTGGAGAGGGGACCCTCCCCAGGCACTGCAGGAGGACTTGCGGCCCCAGGCAGGGCAAAGATAAGGTCACCCATCTCTGTGGCCATCAGCCTCCACTTCCCGAGGGGTCTCCCACCCCGGGGCACCAAAGCCGGCCCCCCCCCCAGGCCCCCGGATTAGGGCCCCACGTACCTTCCTCCAAGTGTAGGACCACCAGCCGCCGCCCCCCGGGCCCCCCAAGCCACGCCTGCAGCTGCCGCAGATGGGGCAGGGCGGGCTGCCCGTCTCTGTGGGGGCAGACTGCAAAGGTGGCCAGGTCCCGGGGCCCCCAGCGGGCGCGCCGCACAGCCTCTAGGAAGGCCCGCTCATAGCCGCTCAGGGCCCCCACCACCCGCAGGGGAGCACTGCTCCTGTTGCCACCCCCATCCAGGGTCACCAGGCACAGGGGGTCCCGAGGGCTGCCTGGTGGCCAGATGCCAGGGGGTGGCCAGTCCCAGTCTTGGTGGAAGATGAGCCCTCCGCTGCCTGGGGTTGGCTCCCTGGGCAGGGCCGGGGTGCTGGGGACCTCTCCCCTGAGGGTCCTGGCCCCCAGCAGGGCCCCCATTGCCGACAGCACCAGGGCCAGCTGAGAGAGAGGTGGACCCTGCATCGTGGGAGCTTGGAGGGGCCAGGCTGCCCCAGCTTATATGGGGGAGCAGGAATGTTTGTGCCAGAGGGCGGCCCCTATCTCCTTCAGGGATGTGACCTTGGGGGCCAGTGCCCGCCGTGAGCCCGGGCAGGCCGGCAGCCTTCTCAAAGCCCCTTCTGTTCCGGCCCGGCTGCCTATCTATCTCCTTCTCACCAGTGCTACAAAGTGTGGCCTGTGACCCATTTGTCAGACTGTCCTTGACGAGTTTTCCCCTTTGGAGCCAGGAGCAGGAATGTGAGCAGGGAGTGTGTGGCCCAAACGATCAACAATTTGGGAGGGTGGAGGGTGCTGGAGGAGGGCAGAGGTGCAGAGCCCCTGCCCCACAGGACCACTGGGTAGGTGTGGGGGGGGGCGCCCCCCCCCCCGTGCCCACTGCACGCTCGCTCACCATGCCTTTGGGGCCCACAGAGACCCCCAAGGAGAGCGAGCAGCCTTTGCTCTGCTCTCCTCCCAGAGGACGACCCCAGACCCACTGCTGGCCAGCAGGGTCTGTCCTCACCCAGCAGCCTCCAAGGCACAGCATCGCCAGTGGCCACCCCCTGGGGTCCTGGTGGGGCCCCGACCCTGAGCCACCCCCATAGATGGCGGAGGGCAGCCGTGTGTGTTCACCCACAGCGAGTGGGTGCTTCTCGCCCACCCGCCCGCCCGCCCGCTGGCCAGCCCACACAGCAGTGCACTCCAGGGTTAGCAGAGACTCTTTAATGGGCTCTGGAAACACGGCCCAGCCCTGTACAAAAAACTCAACTTCACTCTGGGGGGGGGTAACACAGGAAAATAAGGCCAGGCTTGCTGGGACAGGGGTGGCTTTTCAGTTGGTAGGGGGAGGGGGAGGAATGTTCCCAGGGCCTTCGGAGGGCAGCGGGGGTCTCAGCATCGGGGGCATGGGAGTCGGGGGGTGCACCCCGGGATTTGAGGGGTGAACTCCAGGAGGCTGGGGATGGACCCCAGGAGCTGGAGGATGGACCCCAGGAGGTGGGGGGTGGACCCCAGGAGGCTGGGGGTGGATCCCGGGGGCTGGTGGGTGGACCCCGGGAGCTGGTGGATGGACCCCTGGGGCCTGGGGGTGAACTGCAGGAGCTGGTGGGTGCACCCCCGGGGCCTGGGGGTGAACTGCAGGAGCTGGTGGGTGCACCCCTGGGGCCTGGGGGTGAACCCCAGCAGATGGGGGAGGATGGACACCAGGGGCTGGAGGGTGGACCCCTGGCGCTGGAGGGTGGACCCCCGGGGCTGGGGGATGGACCCCTGGAGCAGGGGGGTGGACCCCAGATGCTGGTGGGTGGACCACTGGTGCCGGGGGGTGGACCCCAGGAGCTGGGGGGTGCACTCCAGACGCTGGGGGGTGGACCACTGGTGCTGGGGGGTGGACACCGGGAGCCGGTGGGGGCAGCTGAGGAGGGCCTGGGGGTCCTGAGGGCGCAGGCCCACTGGGCGGCATGGGGGGCAGGGGCAGGCCTCCTGGCGGGGGCGGGGGCAACGACTCGGGCAGTGGCGGCCGAGGGGGCAAACCATTCATCAGCGGGGGTGGGGGTCGCTTCACCCCAGGAGGCCCGGCGGGGAGGCTCGGTGGGGCCGGTGGCTTCTCCATCTTAAAGTGGAACTGGAGAAAAAACTGGACAGAAAGGAGAGGCTGAGTGCGGCCCCTGGGCCTTGGGCTGGGAGAAGGTTCGGGAACTGCCTGGACCTGCAGTGACTCACCTGCTTAGTTTCCCGGTTCCAGTGAGTCCAAAACTTGCCTTCAGCCTTGTCAATCTCCCTGCTTGGCACCTGCGTGGGGTGTAGCAGAGGGCAGAGACGGGCCTTCAGGACCACGAGATGGCCCGGCTGAGGAGGCCCTTCTGTGAGGGGACAGGGTCTAGCGTGGGGGTAACAGAGTCGACTGATGTCCTCGCTCCCCTGCTCAGCAAGCCTGCAACCCCGAGAAAGTCGTGAGCTACGCTATCCCATTAACGTCCGTCTGGGGACCAGATCCGGTCACAGAATCCACGAACAGCCAGCAGCAGGGACACCTTACTGCTGGGGCCACGTCAGGAGTCTCTGCTTCTTGGCGGACACCCACCTCGGACGCCCAGCCCCCGGCCCTCATGCTACCTCGTCCTTCGCCACCCCATCAAGAGGCAAGGGCCCAGAGGGACACCCCCGGGCCTGGCAGGAAGGGCATCCTGGAGTGGGCTAGATGGAGCAGACTCCTCGGCCGGCTCCCCACCTCTCGGGGGTCCAGCGCACGCTACCTTGAAGGCGATGGTCTCGTAGGGCTCGGCGGCCATGAGCAGGTACTGCCAGCGCCGGTCCGGAGGCTCGATCCTCTGCTCGTAGGCGGACATGAAGCGGTGGCGGGGCATGATGCCCTCGGCGATCTCGGGGTAGTCGATCTGTGGGGACACGACCGGGTGGCAGCACTGCCTCTCAGGGAGCCCCTCCCCTCAGGACTGGGTCCCCAGCCTTTGCTCACCTGGAAGAGGAGGCTCTGCTGACCCATCTCCGTGTCCCTCTGCTTGGTCACTGCAACACAGGAGGGTGTCAGGACCAGCTAAGGGGCCCTGGGGCTGGCCTAACACCACCCACAAACGGGAGAGCAGGCATGGGGGTGGTCACCTGGCTGGGGAAGCACAAGAGCCATCTGCAGCTGGATGGGCACCGCCCAGGGCTGGGAGGGCTGCACCCCGGGTGCCATCTGCCCCAGATCACACGGGTGGGGGTGGTGGTGAGAGGGAGGCCTCCCCACTGCCCGCCCCCCCGACCTGGGGAGCACCGAGTGTGAGGGTCGAGACTGTGCCCCCACTTCTGGGAGAGGGTGCCCACTGCCAGAGCTCTGCGGCTTTGGCTGCTTTCCACACGGGTGCTCAGTGTCTCCCCGCTACACCCAGGAAGACGCCAGATGGCCGGAACTGGCCAAAAAGCCTGTGGTGGCCTCCCCAGGGGGATGGTGCCATCCCTGTCCTGGCTCACCAAGCAGGCCCACCCCAGGGCCTTTGCACGCCACGCCCCGAAACGCCAACCACACGCAGGATGTCCCTACTTTAGCAGGACACCTACCAGGTGGCCTGCCTTCCCCCCACCCGGCAACACGGTCCTCTGTATCCCCTGTACTCCAGCTAGGCAGCTTGACTGGCTTTCCGAACCAGGTAACTCAGGCGCCACTGCACGCGCAGACCCTCCCCCTCCCCCTCCTTTCTCCTCAGGTGAAGAGGAGCCAGCACCCAGTTCCGAGGTCAGAGGAAAGAGCCACACCAGGGCCCGCGGTCGCATCCCACAAGCTCACCCACCTTTGCTAGGAGCGTAAAGAATGATGACAGGCACGGACGGGACACCACGCTCCCCGCCCCTCCTCCGGCATGTGTGTGAAAGTTCACAGCGGGAAGGCAGGTCCCGGCCCCCAGAGAAGGAAGCCCTCTGACGGGAAGTAGAGACACTCCCCAGAGGCGGATGATGTGGGTGTGGGTGTGGGTGTGGGTGGGTGAGGGGCTGCCCGCCAAGGCCACAGAGCACCCTTACCTTTGTAGCCCGGGCGGCCGATCTTCACGAACTTCTTCACCTCCACCTTGACCTTCTCTGGCGCCGGCTGGGCGGGGGCCTCCTTGGCCTCCTTGGCTGCTCGCCGGGCCCTGCAGGCAGGACGGACATGGTGCTGAGGCCCCTCCACACAGGCCGCCAAGGCCACAGGCCCAGGTGCCAGGAGTGCCACCCCCCCGCCCTGCCCCAGCCAACCTTGGAGCTTCGAGGTTGGGGGGGACGGGGGCCAAGTGAGGTGACAGCTCTGGTGGGGGTGAGCGCCGGGCATGGGAAGGGGCGTGAGGTACTCACAAGTTAGTCTGATGCTTTTTCCCTTGGGTGTGCGCGAGGTAACTCCCCTAGAACGGGAGAGGGACGCACAGCTCAGGACAAAGCGAGCGGGGAGGTGCCGGTAGGCACCCGATCACTGCTGAGTAGACGAGCGCTAGGGGAACGAGACCCCCAAAAGCCGGAGGTGAGGCGGGCCTCCAGAGGGTGTGACGCGGGCAGTCTCGCAGCTGCTGGGGTGCAGTGTGGGCTGTGGACACTGCTTGGAAGTGGTGGGGAAACCCGGGAGTGACCATGTCCCGTGATTCCATCTCCACGACGCCCCAGGGATGAGACACGCGAAACAGTGGTTCTCAACTAGGGGGCGGGGGTGGGGTGGCTTCTGACCCCCGGGGACACCATACCCAGGACGGTCCTCCCCGGAGGATGAGCAGCCCCATTGCCGCGGGGAGACCCTCCCATATCAGGCTGTTCAATTCAGTGCTGCCGTCTGGGGCTGGGAAACACCGGAAACAAAGCACGTACTCCACGCGAGAAAAGGGACAAAGGGACCTACTCGTGCCAGGGGAGGGGCCCAGCGCGAGGGAGCATCAGACTCTCGCCTGCTTCAAAGGCGCAAACTAGAGCCACACCGGCTAGACTTCACGACCCCGATCCTGACGTGGAACGTGCCAGGGTGTCCCCACGTTCCCAGATACACATCTGTGGCAACGGTGCCACCGGTACTGAAGGAAATGGACGGAAGGACTCAGCGAGTCCACAGCAGCGCTGTGCGCTGTGCAGGCAGGTGGGGTGGGGCAGGGGCGGGGCAGGGCCGCACCTCATTGTTGTGCAGCGTCAGGCACAGCTTGCACTCGTAGGAGCCCAGATGGTTCTTCATGAAGTACGGGTCCTGCGGAGGAAGCACGCTTGTTACGCGGTGGGAGGGGCCCCGGGGCCCTGGCGGGCGCTGAGAAACCACCACTCTCTTCCGGGCAAACGCTCGCGGCGGGGGAGGGGGGGCAGAGGACACGCAGGAGCCCCCAGGGCAGCACCGCAGAGTCCACTGGGTGGGGCTGGGGCTGACCACGCGTCCCTGCAGCAAGCTCCGGGGAGGGGTCCTCCGGGAGCCCCGGCCCCACGTCCTCGGCAGCCTGGGGTCCAGGAGGCAGAGCCGACACAGCACCGCCGCTCATCCACCTCCACGGCGCGGACCGGGCTCTGTCGCCGACCAGGCCAGCACTCCTCGTGCCGCAGCACAGCCAGATGCGGGCAGAGGAGAAGCAAGCGGGCCAACCCGAGGCCCTAGGGGACCCCGTCTCTGCACGTCCCATGAGTGGGGCAGGGACTCCAGGGCCAACTGGTGACCACCCAAGAGGCGCAGAGCAGACGGCAGGGGTTCAGGTCCCAACGCCACCGCCCAGAGACTGTGTCGTCATTGGCGATGACAATCCCACCCCCAACTCTGTTTCCTCATCTGGAAAACGGGGAGGGTAACAGAACTGACCTCCCAGACCAGGCCTGTGAGGGACTTTGGGGGTGCCCGGCACACGGTGAGGGCTCGACACACCTCAGGGCATTTCAAAGTCTAAGAGGACCCAGACACCAAGGGGCACATCGAGGGCAACTCTGCCTCCAGGGGCCACTGGGCGATGTCTGGGGACGTCAGTGGTTGTCACGAGTCGGGGGGCTCCCGGCATCAAGTGTGCAGGTGAGGGTGCTGCTCCACACCCCACAGAGCCCGTGACGGCCCCCACCCCCCAGGGAGTGGCCCGGCCGCACGTCAAAGTCCACGCTGACAAACCCTTAGTCAGTTATTCGCGAAGATCTCGAGTCTGCTCCCTGCTCACACTGGACACCAGGATAAACCCCCGATGGTCAGCTGGTGTAAACCAGGGGGGCCCCCAGCATCTGTATCACCTCCTCTCCCTCCCGCTCAGGTGTGGATTTAAATGTGTGCAGCATCCCAGGACCTCAGAGGTCAGGTGGTCATGGAACCCAGTCTCCTGGGGTCAGTGGAATCCCTAACCCTGGGGTCTCACCGGAGGTGATTCCGCCCCCCAAGGGACACTGAGCGACATATGGGGACATCTGTGGCCGCTGTGACTGGAGAGCTCCTGGCATCTGGCGCGGGGGCAGGGCAGGGATGCTGCTGCACACCCCACAGCACCCAGGGGGGCCCACATACGTGTCCCCAGGGCCGAGGCGGAGGCCTGTCTCCCTGCAGCTCTGTACGGATAAGCTGCTGTCCTTCGCTGCCTGTGGTGCCATCAGGGCCCCCACCACTGGCGACTCCCGACACCTCTGGTTAAGTATAGCTTCCTGTGGTAACAGACCCTTCAAATGTGGGGCTACGAACAGCAGCCGGCCTCTGGTGGACACTGAGAGCTGCCACTCCAGGTGAAGCTCCCTGGTGCATGGTGGGCACAGGCGGTGGGAGGGCGCGTGTACCTTGTTGATGTCGATCGTCTCCAGGGCCAGCTGCCGGAGGCGTTCCCTGCGGTCCCGGTTGCTCTCAGAGGAGGAGGCCACGCCCCCGCTCCCGGTCTTGCCTCCAGGGCGATGCTGGAAGTCCATGGTGAGGACCCTGAGGCTCTACTAGACCAGAGGGGAAACCTGTGGAGGCCAAGGGGCAGCTGTGAGGCTGTGCAGAAGGCCTCACCCTCCTGGTTCAGCCTCACCCCCCGCCCCGCTCTCGCCGCCCTCAGCCCCACGCCCAGGCTTCACCAAGTCTCTTCCAGTGGCCGAGGGTCCACGATGGGCCAGGCACATGGAAACGAAGAAGGAGAAACAGGGCATCTCCAGCTGACCTTGGGGGTGGACTAAGGAAGTCCCCCCAGCCTGAGGAGTGCAAAGGCCCAAGGACCCGAAATGGCAAAGGGCAAAATGAGACCAAGCTCTCACTAATTAGTCTCACCTCCTCCAGGAAGCCTCCCCAGACCGCCCAAGCCCATGCTGTTCACTCCCTCCTCTGAATTCCCTGATTGTCTTACACTTACTTTTTGCACCCTAAATTCTGCTTCTCTGGCTCAACTGTACATTTGCTGGAAACAAGGAACACATCTACCAACCTATCCCCCCCACCACCACCACTGCCTAACGCACAAGATGTTCACGGCTCGTTCGTGGCTGAGGAAGGCTTTCCCGAGCCCTTGATGTCTCTTCCAGCCCAGCCACTGTTTCCCACCCTCCTTCAGGCTCAGCTCAGACCCAACCTCCAGATACCTCTCTCTCATCTTACACTCCCTTTCGCACTGGTCAATGTTGGCCCCAGGTGTCTGGTATCTTGTCTCTGTTGGGGTAAATTCACAGGGATGGGGCCCAGGAGTGAATATGACCCCCGCCAAAGATGTCCCTATCTCAATCCCAGGGGTTCCTGGACGTGTCACCTCACGGGGCAGAGAAGACTTTGCAGGTGGGGTTAAGGCCCCTGAGATGGGGAGGACCCTGGATTCCCCAAGGGGCCTAGTGTCATCCCAGGGTCCTTATAAGAGGGAGGCGGGAGGGTCAGAGGCAGAGAGAGACGGGAGATGCTGCGCTGCTGGCTGTGAGGATGGAGGAGGGGCCACGAGCCAGGGATGTGGCGCCTCTAGAAGCTGGAAAAGGCGGGAACCGCTGCTCCCCTGGAGCCTCCGGAAGGAATAAAGCTCAGTGAGACTCACGTTGAACTTCTGACCTCCAGAGCTGCATCATGAACTTAGGTCGTTTAAGCCACTAGGTCTGTGGTGGTTTGCTGCACCGACCACAGGAAACTAACAGTCCAGGCACCAGCCAGCTGTGCCATCGACCCGCAGTGTGACTTGAT
The DNA here is from genome assembly GCF_028023285.1 of Balaenoptera ricei. Lineage (NCBI taxonomy): Eukaryota > Metazoa > Chordata > Mammalia > Artiodactyla > Balaenopteridae > Balaenoptera > Balaenoptera ricei. Next base: position 181,146,997 of record NC_082641.1, read on the forward strand.
GAGTTTACAAAAACCTCACATATGGTGACCAGCGCGGTGACCTAGTTAGCTGCAGGATCCCAGGGCTAGACTTTTTATTTCACGCCAAGTCCACCCAGAGCCGCCAACTGGTAAAGGCAAAACACTAACAGAGCCAAGAGTTCCAATCGGTTTGGGGGGAGCCCAGTTTCTTCTTAAGCAGCCAGAACAAGCTCTTGTTCTAACCAGGAGTACGTGCCACAGGTGTCGCGAAAGCACCTGTGGAGAGGATCTGACTGGCTCAGGAAACCCAAATGCAAACAAATAATCACTCACCACGTTACAGTGAACGCCAGTACCTATCAGAGACTGAGATGAGGCCAGGGTGAAAAGGAGGCAGGTCCATCAAAACCCACCGGCTGGGGCTTCCCTCGTGGCGCAGTGGTTAAGAATCCGCCTGCCAATGCAGGGGACAGGGGTTCGAGCCCTGGTCCGGGAAGATCCCACATGCCGCAGAGCAACTAAGCCCGTGCGCCACAACTACTGAGCCTGCGCTCTAGAGCCTGTGAGCCACAACTACTGAACCTGCGTGCTGCAACTATTGTAGCCCGCACACCTAGAGCCCCTGCTCCGCAACAGGAGAAGCCACCGCAATGAGAAGCCCACGCACCACAACAAAGAGTAGCTCCCGCTTGCTGCAACTAGAGAAAAGCCCGCGCAGCAACGAAGACCTGATGCAGCCAAAAAAAAAAAAAAAAAAAAAGACAACAAAAAACCCACCCGCTGAGCAGCAGGCAACACCCCTTCCCCTGGTCTGTGTCCAGCAGGCAGGAGACCCAGCTGGTGCTCCCAGCCCAGGGGAGATCAGGAGTCTTTTCTGGGGAGAGTACCAGAGACAGTATTCTCAGACACTCACATTTGGGGCCCCCCCCCACACTCCCCAAACCCCAGCACTCTGCCAGGCCCACTGAGCTCACTAGATGAGAAGCACTGCTCTCCACGCAGACTGGTAACTTAACATAAACAGATGCAAAGAAACGTGTATCTCAGAGAAAAAAAAACCTGGTGGAAACGTCAATGGATGACAGGAGACGTTACCACACCGTGAAACTAAAACAGGTGCCAAAGGTGAGCACGGTGAATTAAAACCAGACGAAACCTGGGACTTCCCTGGTGGTCCAGTGGGTAAGACTCCACGCTCCCAATGCAGGGGGCCTGGGTTCCATCCCTGTTCGGGGAACTAGATCCCACATGCTGCAACTATGAGTGCGCATGCCACAACTAAGACCCGGTGCAGCCTAAATAAACAGATAAAGTTAAAAAAAAAACAAACCCTTTAAAAGCAAACGTGATGAACCTGACAAAACAATGAATACAAGCGCTTGAAGGTAAGAGTCAAAGAAGGCTTTCATAAAGAAGAACAGAAAAATGAACAACAATAACAACAACAATAGCGAAATAACAAGAAGCAAAACAAGAACCTAGAAATCCCGGACTGAAAACAGAACGAAACGTAGACACACTACTATATTTAAAATAGATAACCAGGGCTTCCCTGGTGGTGCAGTGGTTAAGAATCCGCCTGCCAATGCAGGGGACATGGGTTCGAGCCCTGGACCAGGAAGATCCCAAATGCCGCGGAGCAGCTAAGCCCGTGCACCACAACTACTGAGCCTGCGCTCTAGAGCTCGCAAGCCACAACTACTGAGCCCGTGAGCCACAACTACTGAAGCCTGTGCACCTAGAGCCTGTGCTCCGCAACAACAGAAGCCGCCACGACGAGAAGCCCGCACACCGCAACGAAGAGTAGACCCCACTCGCCACAACTAAAGAAAGCCCATGCGCAGCAATGAAGACCCGACACAGCCAAAAATAAATAAATAAAATAAATAACTTTATTCAAAAAAAAAAAAAAGATAATCAATAGGGACCTCCTGCATAACACAGGGAACTCTGCTCAATGCTCTGCAATGACCTATATGCGAAAAGAACCTGAAAAAGAGTGGACACATGTATGTGTATAAATCACTTTGTTGTATGCCTGAAACTAACACGATGTTGTAAATCAACTACAGACCCACATAAAATAACAACTAAAAAGAACAAACGTGAAGAATATCATCAAAGGAATGACCTATGAAATAAAAGAAAATACCCTAGGACTGAAAGGACCTAATCTTCAGACAAAAACAAAGAAAAACACTCTCAAACGAAGAGACCATGAAATTTCACAGCACTAATGAAAACCTAAAGTTTCTACCAGACAGAAAGAAAATCAGAAACAAGAGGTCGGAAACCAGAAAGGGATGAGACCCTTCAGAACAGCACGGAACTCCTAAGACGGGCAATGCTTTCACAATTCCCACCGGGGGCTTTTGATCTGGAACTTTACACCCACACTTCTGACTGTGAGGGTAAATAAAGCCGTTTTCAGCTAACCGAGAGCTCAATATAAACAAATGAGTCGACTTTTTCAAAAGCTACCTGATGAGCTCTGACGGAAGAAAGGAAGGGGAGTAGGTGGTCACACTGAAAACAAGCCAGCCCAGGGGAGCCCGGACAGCAGGTTCTAGGACAGCTACTCAGCTGCAAGGTGGGGCTCCAGTCCCGACCGGAGCCGGAGGATGCCAGCTTTGAGAGGGAAGTTTCCACGGGGGAAGGAAAAGAGGCATCCATTTGTTTCAACGTGTGGGAAAATACAACCGCTAGGCGTCTGAGGTGAAAACGCTTTGAGTACAAAGGTTTAAAAACAAGCAAAGAAAATCAGGCGAATAGGAAAAGTGAAGAAGTTAACGAGCTTTGGGGGGCAGGAGCGAGAATGGTATAAGAAAAGCAGCACAGCTCAACACACTACCCGCCTAAGCAGCGGACAGTATTTTCAGCCCTAGAAAATAAGACTGACAGGGGGTCCAGTGGCTAGGACTCCGCGCTCCCAATGCAAGGGGCCCCGGTTGGATCCCTGGTCAGGGAACTAGATCCCACGGCCCGCAACTAAGACCCGGTGCAGCCAAATAAATAAATAAATACTAAAAAGAAAAAGAAAAGAAAACCGACAGCTTGGCTAAAGTAGTGTCTACAACCACGTGCAGGAAGCGTAGGGTGAAGCTGGAGCAGGTGGGCGGGAGGCAGACGTAAGACCTCAGCAATCACGGTAGGAGGTCGAGAGACCACGTCTACGCCCGACGCATCCGGAAAAACTCAAGCTATTTACAAGCTCCTATCGGTCGCTCTGAGCTGCCAAAGGGCAGAAGGGAGAAGAGGACGGACACCTAGACTGACAGGCGGGGAAGTCACTTAACCTCGGGGCTTCGCTTGCGAAACGGGCCCAGCTAACGGGCTCTGGTGGCCTCGGGCGCGGTGCCGGGCGCTCCACCTCCGGACCTTCCTTTCTACTCGGTGGGCCTGGAACTGGGGCCACCGTCACCCCTATCCAGGTGAGTCCCGGACCACAGAGCCAGCAAGCCAACGGACGAGTCCCCGGGAGCAGGGAAGGCGCCCCGGACCACGGGAGCCGCCACCCGACCCGACCCGACCTGACCCAACCCGACCCAAAGGGCCTTTGCAGCCGGAGCTCCTAGCGGGCGGGGGTGGGGGGGGGGTCGGGCCTGCCCAGCGCCGGGCGCGGACGGGGAGCCGGCGCCCGCCCCCAGCCCGCGCCCCTGCCGAGGCGCCCCTCGCCCACTCCCCTCCAGGGAGCCCCTCGCGGTCACCGCCCTAGCCCCGCGCGGCTCTTAACTCTCACCCGCGGCCGCACTGCCGTCGCCTGTTCAGCAGCCACCTCTGCCGCCGCGCCGACTCCGTTCTGCACATGCGCGCCGCGGGCTAAGGAAGCGCTTCCGAGGGCAGGCGGGGCGGGGTCTTCCGTGTGCGCATGCCCGGCCCGCCCAGCGGCGCGGGCTAGACGCTTCGGAGGCTGGAGTAAAGCGGGCAGCAGGGAGTGCAGGCCGGAAGCTGAAGCGCGCGTGCGCACCGGCTCTCAATGTCCTTTCGGTCGGGCAAACTCGCGCGGAGCCAGTTCTCGCGGGAAAGCGAGTTGCTTCTCGTTTCCCACTCCCGTCCGCCTGTTCCCCTGAGTACGGGGCGCTATCGGTCGTGGGGGTGCTTTATTGTTTCCACCCCAGGTCCACCTTGTTGCCTGGTTACATGACAACCGTCCATCTTGCCTACTGCCCCGTGCGCCCCACGAGGGCTCTACTCGGCCCCGGCAGCCCCTGGGACGCTTCTTCCACTCGCCGGTGTAGGACAGGCTGAGCGGCCCGGGAGCGCGCAGGCGTGGTAGCTCCGGCCGCGCTTCCGGGACGGCGCCGTGGGACTCTTTTGGCGCCGGCACCGGCGCGAGCGGGGACGGCGGCTCGGAGGGCGCGGCCCAGCGCTCCGCGTTCTGGGTCCCAGCGGCGCCATGCGCTATAACGAGAAGGAGCTGCAGGCGCTGTCCCGGCAGCCGGCCGAGATGGCAGCCGAGCTGGGCATGCGGGGCCCCAAGAAGGGCAGCGGTGAGCGGCCCGGGGCGCCGGAGCGGGCGGGCGGCCGGGCGGACAGGCGGCCGGGGGGCGGGGGTGGGCAGCCGCGGAACCCGCGCGAGCCCGCCTTGTTCCCGCAGTGGTGAAACGGCGGCTGGTGAAGCTGGTGGTCAACTTCCTCTTCTACTTCCGGACGGACGAGGCGGAGGTAGGGCGGCGGGGAGGGCTGGGGTGGGGGTTGGGGTCAGGGTCGGGGTCCGGATCCGCAGTTGGGGGGCGGGGTCTGCAGTCGGGGGCGGGGCGGGGCGGGGCGGGGCGGGGGGCGGGCAGGTTCCCGGCGCCCGCCCCCATGCGCCTGTCTGTCCCTAGCCCGTCGGAGCCCTGCTGCTGGAGCACTGCAGAGTCACTCAGGAAGAGCCCAGCGGCTTCTCCATCAGTGAGTGCGGCCTGGGGCGAGGCTACTTGACCCCGTCCCGCCCCGCTCCACCCCGGCGCGGCCCCGCCAGAGTCCCCAGAGGCTGAGTCCAGTGTCCCGGGCAGCCCCACTCGCGCTGACTCCTCCGGGTGGGGGCCCAGGCCGAGCGCACTACCCCAGAGGCTGCCCTTGTCTTGTTGGGGAGCGCTGCCCTCTCGGGGTGCCTCGCTGTAACTGTTTCATTTCTCCTGGGATCAGGGCCCTGTGCTGGGGGACTGGGAGGATTCAACTGGGTCGTCTTGAGAGGGTGGGGTCTGCAGGCGAAGACGGAGCTTCTAACTAGTCTCCTGGGGAGGCTGCAAGAAGAGTGCCACAGAATGGGGGGCTTAAACAGCAGAAATTTATTTCTCCCAGTTCTGGGGGGTAAGAAGTGTGACATCAAGAGTGTTGGCATGGCTGGTTCCTTCTGAAGGAGAATCTGCCTCCATGATCTCTCTCCCGGTTTCTGGGGGGTCGTTGGCGACCGTTGTCACTCCATCTCTGCCTTCCTTTTCATGGGATCTTCTTCACTGTGTGGTCGTGTCCAGGTTTCACTTTTCTTAAGAACACCAGTTCTGTTGGATTAGAGGCTCACCCTAGTGCAGCGTGACCTCAGCTTAACTGCTTGTAACTACTTAGACCTGCAGTGATTCCACATCCAGATAGATTCATAGTCCTGGGAAATGTCTCATGTTTTAAGACTCGAACATACATCTTTTGGGGGACACAGTTCAACTGACACCCAGCTGGTGGGAAGCAGTGGGCCCAGGCGGGCCGGGGCTGGAAAGGGGACAGTCGTGGACAATGGCAAGAGGAAGTTGAGGGCTGGGTTGGGGGGAGGTGGGAGCGAGTGGGGACAGATGGGGGCTACTCCCTACGCAGGCTTCCTAGAGGACCCAGAGAGGAAGTATCACTTTGAGTGCTGCAGTGAGGAGCAATGTCAGGAGTGGATGACTGCTCTGCGTCGAGCCAGGTGGGGTGCGGCCGCCTTGGGGGCCTGGGGCAGGGGCGGGGCAGGCCCTGTGGACTCACAGCACCCTCCTCCCCAGTTACGAGTTCATGCGGAGGAGCCTCATCTTCTACAGGAACGAGATCCAGAAGATGACTGGCAAGGTGCGCATGCGTGCTGGGGTGGGAGGTGGGGGTCTTCTGGGCCCAGGCTCATGCCATCCCCCCCCCCCCCCCCCCCCCGCCATCGTCCACCCACACAGGATCCCCTGGAGCAGTTCGGCATATCGGAGGAGGCCAGGTTCCAGCTGAGTGGCCTGAAGGCATGAGTCTGGGTGTGGGGCTCCTCAGCTTTCAGCTTTCCTGCTGGGGGCTGGATGAACCCTCCCTGGGTCCCGGGTTTCCTGGCCAAGCCTGGATTTGCCGTGGGAGGTGTCTTGGTTTAAAGATTTTAAAGGCCCCAGGGCCCACAGGGGCTGCCTTTTTGAAGAAACAACCCAGCAAGCCCCTTCTGGATGCACTGGGACCCACTGGACTGGTTTGGCACCTTAGTGCCACATGCTGCTGCCAGGGGACAGTTGTCCCCTCCCAGGAGCTGTGCCCGGCCCCTTGGGTGCGTCCATCCAGGCCTGGCAGGTGCCTGAGGCTGATGCAACTCTCCTGCCCCGTGCAGGCTGAATGTACAACATTAGGTGATGCTGTGAAGGGCGTGGGCCCATGCTGGGGCCGCTGTGAATTCTCCTGCTGAAGGGGCAGGCCCCGGCCGGACGCCTCTGGGCAGAGCTGGAAGGTGCGCCTTTGAGGTGGCCAGTTTGTTCTGTTCAAATAAAGGTACCTCTTTTTCACACGGGATGGCGGTGCAGTGAATGCAGAAAGGGGCCTCTGTCCTCCGCAGGCTGCCGGTCCCGCAGAGTCACTGCGGGGTCCTGAGGGAAGTGAGGCCCTGCCCAGGTTCAAGGTTTAAGTGCCCAGTAGGAACAGAGGAGAGGAGGCCTAGAACCCAGAGCCAGGAAAGGTAGGGAGGCTGGGGCCCAGCCCACAGGGCCTCGGGGGCTCACAGGCCTCCCTCTGAGTGCAGGCGGGACTTCGGGAAGGGTTTTGTTGGTGGTGTGAAAAATACCCAAGCAGTTGGTTTCAGTTAGTCAAGAAGGAGGCCCACCCTGGGTGGGCCTGACCTAGTCAGGTGTTGGCCCTCGAGGAGGGGCTGGGCCTCCCTGAGGTGGGGCTCATTGTCTGCTGTGGTCACAGGGCCTGCCTTCCAGAGCAGGTGGGGCTTCTGCGAGTGACTGTCCTCCCCAATGGGGGATGGTGATCACGACCCGGGACTCTCTTTGCGCTCCAGGACCTTGCCGTGTCACGGTCAGGAAGAAACACTGCCACCAGACCAGGTTCAAGTGAAAACAGGTATTTTATTACACCGTCTAGAGATGGAAATGCAGTGCAGTGGGGTTCCCTTGGGAAGAGGGGGTGGAGCCAGCGCCCCAACTGAAACACAGGCTACCAGAACAAGAAAGCAAAGCCCGTCTGCGTTACAAACCAAGGCAGGGATGCGAGAGCCAGCGTGGATGGATGTGTAAATGAGAACAAACAGTCCTAACTGTAGACGGGCTGGCTGGCAGGATAAATAAGGGTGGGGGGGGGGGTTCTTAAATAGGTCACAATTCATAGGTGAACAGAGGACGCATCCCCTGACCGGAGGCTGTCCTAGTTGTTAGGTTTTCCTGAGCAAAGCGACGGCAGCCCTCAGACCTGGAGCGCCCGCGTCGGCAGCAGCGGTGGGGCTCCCGCGGGGCCGCCCTCCACGCACGCCAGTCGGCGCCCTACTCCTGTGGCTGGCGGCAGCGGCGGCGCTCAGGCTGGGACCGGAGGGTGGGTGTGGAGAGGCCGAGCTGGGCCCCGCTGTGGGGCAGACCCCGCGCGGGTCGTCCGTCCCCTGGTGCCTGCGTGTGCGTGCAGAGGACAGACGCGGCGCGGGCGTTCTCCCGAAGTGACGCAGTGTTTTGTACAGTGTCCTTTGTTCAGATGGGGGCTCCGCTGGCGGCGCCGCAGCTTTCTCGGGAGCCCTGTGTTCCTGACGCGGGGAGGGGAGCCTCTTGGAGAGGCCGGGGGTCGGGGGTCAGGACAGCACCATCGTGCACCGAGAGCACCGACCTGGGGGGAAGGGGGCAGGGTGGGCGGTCACAGGAGGAAGGCTCCGTCTCTAGCCTGATTGCTGCCCTGCACGGTGTAGAGGTGGCTGCAGGTAGCGCACTGGCCCGCTCTGACCCTCATGGCCTGCGTCCCGGGGGTCAGGAAGCGGAGCCGGGCCTCGGCCACCACACTGACCCTGCTCGCGGGCAGGCAGAGGGCCCGTGGCGTCCACCTCCGGAGGGTGTGTGGAGTCGGCCAGGCCGGGGAAGGCTCACATTAGGCCGCCACACAGAGGCCCCCCCTCCCGCGCTCCTTGATGGGTGCCACCTGGGGGGCAAGCACCTGAGGATGGTGCTCCGACTGCCCACGCTCAGCCCTCGCTGGGGCACCCAACCTTGGGTCCAGGCCCGCTGTCAGCACCTTTGGCCGATGTCGGCCCTTTCGGGGGACCGAGAGCTTCTCGGGAGGCACACAGACAACATTGCTCCACCCAGGGGCCCAGGACCGGTCACAGGTGCTGTGCTCGAGGGACCAAGAGCCCTACCGGCCATCTCGGAGCCTCAGGGAGCAGCCCTCCTGCCCGGCCACCCCCAGCGCATCCCTTCCCAAGCACCCACCGTGGCTGCTCAGATGGGGCGGGCGTCACCCCAGTGGGGTGGGCAGGCGGGCCCTGGGCCAGCGCCGCTGTGCACTAGAACAAATGGGAGGGTTTCCTCCCACTTTCCTTTCTTCCTTTTCTCTTTAGTTTACTGTGTATTCGTCATACAGTCTAAAAATAAATGAAGTCCGTCTATGAAATTTATAAATTTTCATCACCTCTCTATAAAATACTGTCACCCGTCAGCGTGACTCCCCTGTAGACACAGCTGGCACCCACGGCTAACCCGCCTGCGGCCCCGGCCGCCACAGGAGCCGACCCTGCAGCGGGGGGCTGCAGCGGGAGCCCGGGGCGGGCGGAGACGTACAAATGCACCTGTCACGCGAGTGAGCCAGCCAGGCAGGCAGCAGAGTCGGGTACCAGACCCTCCTCACGAGCACCACTGAGAACGGGTCCCCTCCTCGAGGCTCCGCCACCGCAGCCTTGCCGCGCAGGACCGCCGTTCCGATGCCAAAGGCGCCATCCCGAGGGCTGAGCCGAGGCCGTTCACAGTGATGGCGGGGCGGGCCTCCACCGGAGACGCCGCCTTTGGTATGGGAAGAGCGGCGGGAATGAACAACACGCCAGGCGCTAGGGCCTGGCGTTGGCGTGGTCAACCTCGAGAGTCAGCACCAAGAGCACGTGGAGGCGCGAGCCTGGCGACGAGATAGCACCGGGCCAGCTGGCAGCGTCTCCGCGGTGGGCCGGTCCTTCGGCGATGTCTTTACATATATTCTCTCATATGTATAGTATCTACATCTCTCGATAGGTTGCCTTCACGACTTCGGTGGAATAAAATAAGTCAAAATTGTTTATACTTTTTAAAAAACGATAAATACTTTATCTAAAACTATCGACAGTACAGGCTGGAGCCAGGCCCCAGCGCGCCGTCTCCGCAGCTCTGCGCGGCGCTGATTCACAGTAGAGCCTGTCCTCTGGCCTCCGTCCGTCCTCGCCGTCCTGCGGGGGGGCCCGCGCCGCCAGCCCGCCCCATCCTTGCATAGTCTCGCGGTTGAGGTAGAAATCCTAGTTACCTGCGGACACGGCGCGGGAGGAAAGGCAGCATAGCGTTAGCTTCGTGTCCAGACGAGCCCGTCGCACCCCCAGGCCAGGGCGCCAGAGCCGCCTACAGACGGATGGACAGACGACAGACAGCAGACGTGGTGGTGGCAGCACCCTGAGCCACGCCCCTGGGCCCCTTCAGAGGCAGGAGGTCCTGTCCCCGGGCCCTTCCAGTGCGTGTGGGGCGCTGGCTGGGTCCTGGCTTCCCCTCCTCCCCAGGAGACCCCCCCCGGTCCCCACAGCGGGCAGCGCCCCAGGACAAGCCTGCACACGCCAGGAGTGAGGCCGGCGCGGCCAGGATGGCAGGCAGGCAGCGTCCACCGTGGGCCTGGCCGCAGACCTCCCAGTGCACGTCCACGTCTGCCCTCTCCAAGCTCCTCTGACGGCGCGAGGCCACTGCAGGCTGAGCCGCCCTACCTTCTGGGCTTCTCCAACAACCGAGGCACAGCCCATCCCCAGGCCTCAGGTAGGGCTGTCTGCTGACCTGCACCCTGACCAGGAGCCCGTCCGACTCCAGCGGCCTCCCATCTGTTTCCACTTAAAAACACGACAGACAGCCAAGGACGGCAGGCAGACCCCCTGCTCCAGTCCTGGCCCCAGGGGGATGTGGACGCGGCACCAGCAGTGGCCGGGCCCGCTGCACCGGAGCCCAGGACCCTCCCTGGAGGCCTCGCAGGCACCTGCCCCGTCCAGCTCCCGAAAGCGGGCCCTTCCTACGCTTGTCTCCGCTGACCCCACACGGACGGTCTGAAAGGCACAGGCCAGGCCGTGCGCCTCGGGGGCCGGAGGAGCCGGGCCTCGGCCACAACTACAGAGCCCCACCACCCGCCCGGCATTCCTGCCTGTGGGGCTGGCGCCACACTCACCCTGCTGCCCATCGGCCCCTGCAGGCAGGCCCTCTAGCGAAGGAGGCCAACAGATGTGACCCCCACGTCCTGAAGGCCTGCCGTGTACCTGGGGCCTTAAACGCGTTGAGCTCCCCCCAAACCCTACATAAGGCGCGTTTATGGAAACGGGCTGAGGGGCCCACGAGCGCACACAAGGCCAAGCTGGGATCCTGAGCTGCCCCCATGACCCCATGCCAGGGCTGCCCAGGTCCCCGGCTGCTGCAGATGCCAAGCCTAGGGCGGCGGCAAGCTCGAGCTGGGCTCCACCCGGCCAGGACGCCAGCCCTGACTGACTCCTCCTGGCCCCCTCCCTCGGTGACCTGGTGGGAGGGCCCACCAGCAGCGGCGGAAGTGGGGGGGGGGCAGCCACACCCTCCCTCGCTCTGCTCTCGCCGCCCGGGTTCCCTTGCCTCCCTGGCTCTTTGCCTTCGCAACTCCCGGCCGCAGGAGAGCAGCCTTGGCCCCCGGGCCCCTCCATGGAGCCCCGCGGGCCCGCCTGCTCTCTGCAAAGGAAGGTCAGTTCAGGTTCTCGTATGGGCCGCCTGGTCGAGCTCTAGCCTTACCTTACAGAATACGAACTGCTAGCTAAGCAAGGTCTTTATCGCGGCTTAACCCCCGCAAGGCGCGCGGCATACGGAGGTGGCATGCCAAGGGAAACCCACACGGCGGGCGGCCCCGTGGAGCTGGCCTGCGGGATCACGGGCGCGGCCTGGGCCAGGGCCAGCCCGGGCAGGGGCGGGTGGTGCACCGTGAAGGAGGGGCGGGACACCTTGTGCGGAAGTGAGGCGAGCTTGATGGACAGAGAGGCGTTAGCAGGCGGCACAGAGGCAGCAGAGGAGGCAGGTAAGAAAGCTTGGTTAGCTGGGAGGGACGCGAGGTTCTGCAGGAGCACGGGCTCAGAGTTAGCCGGGAGCAGCGCGGGGGGCGGAGGCAAGGCGGCGTTAGGAGGGGGGGGGGCGTGGAGGGCGGGCTGCCCCAGAGGGGGCCGGCCCAGGTGCGGAGGGGGCGGGGGCGGCCTCGGCTCCGCAGGGGACGGGGCCTGAAAGGAAGAGGCCGGGGTGCTGGCCACCGCCTGCAGCGGGGTTAGGCTCAGCGTGGCGCTGCGACATGCAGCCCCACTGCCGAAACTGGCTCCAAACGGATGAGCGGAGGCGGGAGGCACCGCGTGGTTAAAGGCACCTGCAAACAGGAGAGAAAAACCCAGCTTCAACAGGCGGGCATCGCCAGCCAAGCCAAGGAAGGCGCGCGGAGAAGGGGAAGCCGACGGCGGCTGCAGCTCCAGCTCCGCGTGCGAGCGGCACAGGTGAGGGTGAAGCGCAGGCAGCGGGAGCGCAGGCGCTAGGATTACCTGCAGGACGGCTCCCCTCCCCTCCCCAGCCCAGCCCCGGCGCCCGTGCCCAGTAAGGGGCCGGCTGTGGCTCCCTGCGCTCCTCTCCACCCCGCACGCGCCACGGTGTGTGTGGCGGGTGCCGCGGCCCTTGGCTCTTCCCCAGCACCGGCCCCAAGGCTGCCCGGAGTCCGGGCCGCGTCAGGCCTGACAGGTGACCTCCGCGGGGAGGAAGGAGAGAGCCCCGTCTGGCGCCAGCTCCCGAGAGCGAGAGGGACGCCGTCAGACCAGAGAGCCTGGCACAGGCCGACTCACGCCTGAGCGCTCTGCCCACACGACAGTCACGTCTGCGTTTCGCGAAAAGGAACGAGGTGACGGGTGCAAAGTAGACCCGAGGGGATACGCGGGCACAGCCTCTCCCCCCTCAGGGGGCCCTGGAAGGGAACCTGCAAACAGCGGTGGTTAAACCCAGCGGTCCTGGAGGGCGCCGGTGACAGCGTGCGGCCCGCGGCCCGTCCCCCAGCGGGTCCCGCGCGGCCGGAGGGCGCTGCCTACCTCCGACTGCACCGCCGGCCACCCCGGAGGAGAAGCTGCCCATGGCGTGCGAGTTGGTCAGTCTGGTGGCAGCGGTTGAGACGTGCACCAGGCCGGCGGCGGGCACGGAGCTGAACAGGGACTGCAGCACGGACGGGCCCAGGTTGGCCTGCAGGGACATGGGGCCCAGCGCGAACTGCGGGCCGGGGGCGAAGGCGCCCAGGAAGGGGCGGTGGGTCTGGGCGGACGGGGCCGTGCCCCCTGCCGAGGACGCCGCCGGGGCAAGGCCCGGGCCGCTGAGGAGGCCCCCGGGGGGCGCGGCGGCGGCGGCGGCGGCAGCAGCAGCGGCGGCCATGAAGAGGTTGTGGCCGTTCTTGACGTCGGGCTCGCGGTCACGGCCCTTGCCCGCCTTGCCGTGCGTCGCTGAGGCCTTGTCCGCGGGCCCGCACACAGGCGGGCCACCCTCGCCCTTTGGGGCCAGTCCGTCCAGCTGCCTCTTGTTCACGAAGGGGCCGGGCTCTGCGGCGCCGCCCTCCTTGCCCCGCGGGCCGGGAAAGCTCAGGGGGGCGCCCAGGCCGGCCGCCTCGGGGGCCTTGTGGGAGAGAGAAGCACCATCGCTGAAGCTGTGTAAACTGAGGTCGGCTGCCAGGCCCCCGCCCAGGGCGAAGCCGCTGGCGGGATGGCTGCTGGGGCTCAGCCCGCCCGCTCCCGGCAGCGCGCCTGGGAAGCTCTTCCTGGGGTGGGCAGCCAGCTTGGCGTCAGCCGCGCCAGGTTCCTCCAGGCCGGGCCGGAAAGCGAACAGGGAGTTGTGGCTCAGAGCGGAGGCGGCCTGCAGCGGGCTGTCGGCTGCCTTGGCCAGGCCGAGGTCGGAGATGGGCGAGAAGGTGGACTTCCACTTGCTGCTGTTGACCGGCTCACTGGCCGGCACCTTCCTTCCCGCCAGGCCGCCACCTGCCAGGAGAGGCAGCAGCTGTGAGGCCTGGGCCGGGTGGGGCAGAGCGGAAGCTGCGGGGACCAGACCCCCACCGGCTCGGAATGACGCCCGCCCCCAAGACAAGCCCCCTTGGCGGAGGACGGGGCTGACCTGGTGAGGGTGGGGCCGTGGGAGAAGCTCAGGGAGCAGGGCTGCTCGTGCAGGAGGGCCGGCGTGTCAGCACAGAGCACCACACGTGCCCGATCTACCCAGGCAGCATCCAGAGCGCCTGCCACGTCCGCAGGGAAAGGGGCCAGGAGGCCGGGCAGCACCCACACCGCCCAGGGACCACTCTGGAAGCCCCATGTGGCTCCTCAGAGGCCGGGCACCAAGGACTCAGGCATCAGGAGCACTGAACTCACCATTTTCCAAGGTTTTCGGAGGAGATTTGCTTTCTAAGGAGATTGTTGCAATTTTTCTTTCAATTCTATCAGGAAAAAAAAAGAGATGATGAATGATGGCAGTCCACGGGCACACCAGAGCGCTATACGTTTACACCAAATTGCCCAGCGGGGTCGGTAAGCCGGCAATGCATGACCCGCCGTCAGGGCCCCCCGGCGCCCCCATGCCTGTGCGGTGGCGCCTGTGCCGGCACGATGACGGCCGTGGTGGGGGACACAGCTGAGAGCCGGGCCCCAGCGGAGGAGCAGGGATGCCGTTTCCCAACACGCAGAGACAGCCGCGAGTCCCAAACAGAACTGTCTCCGTGCTTAACGTGTTCTCGAGCTCTAGGAGACCGCGTCGTCCACAGAGGCGGATGCACGGCACCTAACACGTTAACTCCCCAGCAAGCTGTACCCACAGCTGCACCGAAGTACACAGCAGTGTGTGTTTCACGTGTACCCACAGCTGCACCGAAGTACACAGCAGTGTGTTTCACGTGTACCCACAGCTGCACCGAAGTACACAGCAGTGTGTGTTTCACGTGTACCCACAGCTGCACCGAAGTACACAGCAGTGTGTGTTTCACGTGTCAGGATTTTCGTGGACCGTCCTGAAGAACTACGACCTCCAGAGACACAGAACTCGCCAAAGAATCCAGAACTTGCACAACGTACTTTTCGTACGTGGAAGAGTAACTCAGCAAGACACTGAAAACACAGGCAACTAAAGAAAACACAGGGACGTCCCCGGCGGTCCAGCGGGTAAGACTCCGCGCCCCCAGTGCAGGGGGCCCGGGTTCGATCCCTGGTGGGGTAACTCGATCCCACACGCATGCCGCAACTAAGAGTCTGCATGCCGCAGCTGAAGATCCCACATGCCGCAACTAAACATGACACAACTAAGACCCGAGTGACCAAAATAAATAAATTAAGCATTAAATAAAATTAAAGAAAGGGACTTCCCTGGTGGCGCAGTGGATAAGAATCCACCTGCCAATGCAGGGGTCACGGGTTCGAGCCTGGTCCGGGAAGATCCCACAGGCTGCGAAGCAACTAAGCCCGTGAGCCACGATTACTGAGCCTGCATGCCACAACTACTGAAGCCCGCGTGCCTAGAAACCCTGCTCCGCAACAAGAGAAGCCACCACAATGAGAAGCCCGTGCACCTCAATGAAGAGTAGCCCCTGCTCGCCGCAACTAGAGAAAGCCCGCACGCAGTAACAGAGACCCAACGCAGCCAAACATAAATTAATTAATTAAAAAAATAATAAAGAAAACACAGATACACGACACACGGGGCCTCGTCAACACTGAACACTCCTATGCCTCAAAGGACACCAGCAATGGCATGAACACACCACCCACAGGACGGGAGAACACAGCTGCAGATCCCGTACCTGACAAGGGATCCCCTACGTAGACGTCTAAAGAACTCTCACGACATAACAACAGCAGCACAAGACAACCCGACTCAAGCGTGGGCCCGGGACCTGAACAGACCATCTCTCTGAGGAACAGATGATGCTGAGCGGCGTCGGCCACGAGGGAGATGAGGTCAAAACCACGGTGACACCACCACACCCTCACAGAAATAGCTACCGTACTAAAAACAAACCCAGAAAATAACAAGTGCTGGTGAGGATGTGGAGAAACTGGCACTCTCGTGCATGGTTGGCAGCAGTGTGAGATGGGGCAGCTGCCGTGGAAAAGTCTGGTGGTTCCTCAAAACGTTAAACCCAGACTCGCCACACGAGATCCAGCAATTCCACGCCTAAGTACTGGGTACATTGAAAACACATTTTCAAGTAAAAACACATGTAGTATAGGAACGTTTATAGCAGCATGATTCACAACAGCTGAAAATGAAGCAACCCAAGCATCCACGGACACACGGTGGATAAACAAAACGTGATATATACACACAGAAGAATACTAGTCTTAAAAAAGGAGGTTCTGATACCTGCTACACCACGGATGAACCTGAGAACACGACGCTCAGTGAAATAAACCAGACACAGAAGGACACACGCTGCCTGATCCCACTCACAGGGTCCCTAGAGGAGTCACATCCACAGAGACAGGAAGTAGATGGTGGGGGCCGGGGCTGGGGGAGGGGCTCGGGAGTCAGTGTTTAAGGGTACAGGGGTTCTTTCTGTGGCGATGAAAATGTTCTAAAACCGACAGTGGTGATGGCTGCACAACCCCACGAATACGTCAAAAAACCACTGGGTCACACGTTTCAAGCGGGCGGTGTGGTATGTGAATTATACCTAATAAAGCTGTTATAAAAAAAAAAAACCAGAAAGCAAGCACTCTTCACCGTCAGCTGAGTGGACACCAGGCGCCGATGGGAGCCTGCACCCCTGCCTCTTGGCTCTCTGCCGTGGCGGCCGCCCTCCCCTTCTCTCTGCCACCAAGAAACACCCGCCACGCACCGCTGCCCCGGGAGCTGCAGACTCAGGGGTCAGCCCCGCCCCACACGCACATGGCGAGATGCTCTCAGATGCCCTGGGCCCTTCACGGGCTGTTTCTTACAGTTAAAAGTGAACAATCCGGGAAGGGGCCTGTCTGCTCCAGGACGCGCCCTAAGTGGGGTCGGGACCCTGCGCCCACCGCCCAGCGGCAGGTGGGAAGCTGCCTGCCCCGCGTCCCGGCCACAGGGACCTGCCCCGTCGGCCCCACTCGCCTGGCACTGCCAGGCTCGTCCTCAGAGCCCTGCTCCTCATCCGAGGTCAGCGGGGAATAGTGGGCCCCGTTGGTCTGGCTCAGGGGCTTCTCCTTCTTGAGCACGGGCGGCTGGTCGTTGTCCTGGTAAGGGACAGGCGAGCTCTTCAGGGAGCTCTCAGGGGATGAGATGGCCGTGATTTCCAAGGGCTGGTTGATGTTGCTGACCTGAGGGGTCAGACACACAAGCCCGTCAGCAGGCCCCTGGAGCGCCCTGGACCTACCGCCCCCGACGCCACTCCCAGCCTCACCATGGAGTTGAGGTTCAGGGGGGACCCTGAAGACTGGGTGAAGAGGCCGGCGACGGACGGCAGGGCCCGGCGCTTGGGGGACACGCCCGAGCTGAGGCCGGGGGTCCCGGCCGCGGCCCGCTTCCTCCTGCCCCTCTTGCGGCTGTCCTGCCCGTGGCTCTGGCCGCCGTCACCGCGGGCGCCCGAGGACAGAGGGCTGTGCTTGCTGGAAGGCGACTGCTTGGCGCTGCTGGAGCCGGCCGAGATGGTGAAGACGATCCTTCTCTTGGCTTCACTCTCGGGATCCGAGAAGCCGGCCTCAGAGGGCAGGTCTCCTTTGCTGGCGTCGGGGAGCGGGCCCTGGGCGCCGAGCCGGGGACTGGCGCAGAGCTGGGGGGCGGGCGAGGCCGAGCCGCAGTTGCGGGGCTGCGCCAGCAGGGAGGGGTGCTGAGGGGTGGAGCTGCGGGACCCCACAGTGGCGAAGAGGCTTCCGGAGCTGGAGGACTCATCCAGGGCGGGGGGCTCGGCTCCAGAGACGAGTGGTGCCGGGCTGCCTGCCAGGGCCCCGCTGATGGCCACCGAGCCGGCGTAGGCGAAGCCTGTGGGAAGGACACGCTTTCTCAGGGGAGCTCATCCAGGAAAGGATGCCCACCTGGCCAAACCCGGCGGAGCGCAAGGAAGCTCAGCTCTCCGCGTGCTCAGTGCCCAGCACCTTGAGATGGCACCACGGAACCAGGTTCGGGTGAGGACAAGTGGGGGCCCCCGGGCCGTCACTTGTGTGCTCTTCCCACTTCTGGGCCTGGGATGGTTGGGCCCTGGAGCTCACGCACAAGCCGGTGGACCCCAGGCACCTCCAGCGGTGATGCCCGCCCCACGCGAGAGCAGCGGTGCCCGAGGCGGGATGCCCGTCCCAACAGCAGCCTCCTCCCTGTGCTCTTTACCCCCAGAAGAACAGGCGTGGATCAGGCCGTGCGGACACAGGCAAGCAACCTGACCACACACGCCTGCCGCCCCCGACGGGCTCCATGGCTGGGCAGTGGCGACAGGCACCCTCTAGGTCGCAGGGCCCCGCCCGGAAGCCTCACTCGGAGCTCTCTGAGGAGGAGCAGAACCGGCTGGAACGCGGTTGGACGAGGACGCCACCGCCCAGAGGACCGGCATGGGCCCAGGCCGAGCACAGCCAGCTGAGATGAGCAGAGCGGGACAGCCCAGCTCGGAGCCCCCGAGCCCCAGGCCGCGCTGTGCAGCTGACGTGCTGAGCCCACCCGGCACCTCTGGGTCCTCGCACGGGAGGGAGCCCTTACCCGCGGGGGCCAGGGCGAGGCTTCTGCTCCCAGCAGCGCTGCCCCCGGAGCCGTGGGCGCCAGCACCCATCTGCTTCTCCAGCGTGGACGAGGGCTCTCGGGCCTGCGGCACGGGGCTGGGGGTGCTTCTCTGCGGAGAGAAAGTGCAGATTGTCAGCTGAGCCGGCCACACGCCGCAGGACGTGCCAAGGGCCCGAGGCCGCGAGCACGGAAGGGCAAGTGGCTGCTCAGGGTGCGAGCCTGGTGGGCAGCCCCGGGAAGGTTCTCACAAGGTGAGGCACAGGTGTCTGACCTCGGTTCTAAGGGATGGCCCTGGCTAACGGGCAAGCACTGGGCCAGGGATAAACGGGCAGGGAGAGCAGTGGGGGCAGCCGTTACGATCTGACCCAGCAACTCCACTCCTACGTGGGGCCAGGCAACAGCAGGTACCCACACAAAACCCGCACGTGCACGTCCACAGCAGCCCAAACGTGGAAACACCCCAGATGACCACCAACAGGTGACGGACGAACACAATGCGGTCCGTCTATGTGGTGGAACATCTCTCAGCCATGGAAAGGAGAGAAGCCCTGACACTCGCTGCAACGTGGACAGACCCTGAGAACACGATGCTCAGTGAGAGAAGCCAGACACAGAACACGCAGCGTGTGATTCCACTGATGGGAAACGTCCAGAACAGGCAGATCCACAGAGACAGTGGGCTCCTGGTTGTCAGGGGCTGGGGAGGGGATGTGGGTGACTGCTGGTGCGGATGGGCTTCCTTTTGGGGGGATGGAATGTTCTGGAACTAGAGATGGCTGCAAGACTGGTGAATGTACTAAAACCCACTGCACCGAACACCTTAGGTGGGTGAGTTGTGTGTGAGTGACATCTCCATAAACACGAACAGCCCACTCCACAGGAGAGTGTCATTTCCAAGTCCATGCGTGTGAGACTGAATGCACATATGAACTAGAAGGAGAAATTTCTACAGAATCTGGAAGTTTTAGTCCCTCTCCGTTTGCACACGTCACCTTTTACTAAAAGGATCTAAGATAAAAGTGGCAAAGTGTTACTGGAATTAAATGTGGACATCAGACATCGTTTTTCTCGGGCACCACGGTAAGCTCAAAACGTAACCACGTGCAATTGAACAAGGCGGCTCTAGGCCTCGAGGGGAAAGAACAAGAGCAGCGGCCCTCTCGGCGCCTGGGGACGCCAGGCTTCCAGGCCGAGGGCCTCACTCACCACCTTCTCGGCGCGGCTGGGCAGCACCACGCTGGCCAGAGGGATGCTGACTGGCAGCTTGCTGGGCTGCACGGTGCTGAGCGGGATGCTGACGGGCAGGCTGGTGATGGCCTCCCCGCTGCTGGCGTAGGAGCGCTCCTTCCAACCCTGCAGACACACCACCGGGCCGGCCTGCTCCCGCTGACCAGGACACTGGGCCTTGAGCACCGCCCCGAGGGACACAGCAGCCCTCCAACCAGTGACAAGTCACCCCCACCCCAAAGCGATCCTCCCGACCTGCCAGGGCCCCAGCCCATCACCCCAGCACGCACCCCATCACGGGAGCGCAGCAGGCTTTTCCCTTCCCCTGCTGCTCAACCCGCCCTCTCCTTTCCCCAGAGACAACCCCACCCTTCCAGCCTCACCCCAGGGCTAGGGCGCGGCCAGGCAGCCTCCCACCCGCCCTCTCAGCCCTACACCACTCTGCGCGCGGGCGGGCGCTTTCTCAAGAGCTGTGGCCTCACCTTCTCACTGCCCTTCTCTCCCGTCATCTGCAAGGCCGCAGGGGACGAGGGCCGAGGGTCCTGCGGGCTCAGTTTGATGCCATTGGCGATGCCGGGGCTCTGGTACGGGAGGCCGTTCTCCTTGGCATGCTCAGCTCTGGAAACAAGACGTATCCTCAGTCATTTTCTGGGGAGCCCTCAGAGCCGCGGTTTTGCGTTCAGAGCTGGCCGCCTGGGCCTAACAATCCCCGAGATTCTCTTCCAAACTGACGATCCCCCGGTCAGAAGGCCCCCCACCACGAGCTCACCGTGGGTGCAGCTCGCTGGCGGTCGCCCTGCTGTTGGCTGTGTGGTCCTGGCTCAGGTGGCGCCGCAGCACCAGCTTGGCAGGGGAGAGCCTGGTGTAGTCGGGCAGGGCCAGGCCGGACAACTTCTCGAGCCTCGGCCGGCCACTGTGGTTCGGGGTGCAGGGCACGACCTCCTGGTCCAGGGGGGAGGCCAGGTACTGGGGGGTGTTCTGCTTGGGCGAGGGCCGGCTCAGCGCGCCGCAGAGCTCGTAGCCGGCCGCGTGGCCGTTCATGGACAGCTCTGGGCTCATGTTGCTCAAGTGGGGCAGGGAGAACCTGGCGCAGTCCAGCTCCAGGTGTGGCCGGCCGGGCTCAGCCTCCTGCTCTCGGCCCAGGCCACCCTTCCCGCGCACGTGCAGGGACAAGGCGTCGTCGGGCGGCACGCAGGACTTGAGCTGCAGGAGCTCCTGCTGCCGCTGGCTCTTCT
Source organism: Balaenoptera ricei (assembly GCF_028023285.1). NCBI lineage: Eukaryota > Metazoa > Chordata > Mammalia > Artiodactyla > Balaenopteridae > Balaenoptera > Balaenoptera ricei. The sequence goes on from NC_082641.1 coordinate 181,167,491, forward strand.
CCAGCTCCACGATGCTGATCTGGGGGACGAGAGGAGGCATCAGGCCTGAGAGGCCCCACGCCCAGCACCTCACTGGCAGGGCCGGTCCTGCGAGAGCGAGAGGGACGTGGGCCGGCTAGAGGGACGTGGGCCAGCTAGTGTGATGGGCAGACGAGCGTCAGCGCGGGCGCGCGGGGGCCCCGGGGGCTGGGGCCCGAGGCATCGTTTGTCTGGCTCTCCCTACAATGAATCAAGGGCCCACAGCTTCGGGCCGCCTCTCGGTTACACAGGAGCGTCAGGACCCCGCACGCAGCCTCCTGAGACTCCTCCTGCACACAGGCTGGCAGCAGGGCCGGGCCACCACAGAAGGCAGCTCGACACCGTATCCTGGGACCTACAGCTGCTCCGACGGCTACTCGGGGGACGTGTGTCTTTAGGGACGTAGCCTCCAGAGCAGCCTCCGGTGCAGAGGAATTCACTGCATTGCCGTTCTGCAGTAACCCATCCCTGAAAGAGCCCCCAGGGCCGGGCAATGGCGAAAGCTTCATGTAAATCACGAAACCTCACTGGGGAGAAGCAAACACGGCGGGAGGCCTCGGCCTGCAGACGGGCTTCCGGGAAGCCCGCACCCGCGCGCTGATCTGTCCGTCCTTCCTTCCCGCACCGTCCTCTGCTCACCTCGTCAGCACGAGCTGTTCTCACGGTGCAAGTGAGGGCCGCCAGCGGCAGCCTCAGAAACAAGGCGCTCGCCAGCCCGGGCGGTGCGGCGGGGACTGGGCCTAGGACGCTGGTCCTGGTGCCCCAGCTGAAGCCTGAGCCCCGCCGCCTCCGACAGGCCTCCTACCTGCAGCTCCAGGCAGTGCCTCTGCTTCTCCGAGATCTGGCTCTTCAGGGCCTGCTTCTCCTTCAGCAGGCCCTCCAGGGACAGCGTGGGCCAGTCCAGCTTCAGCTCCTCGCACCGTGCCTGGAGCTGTGGGGACGGGTGGGCGGCCGTGAGGCGTCGGAGGGCCCTGGGCGCCCCACTGCCGCAGCCTCAGGGCCCGCCCTCGGTCACCTCTCTGCCCCGGGACCCTGCCCGGCCTGGAGCAGGCTGCCCGCCCCGCCCCGCCCCGCGCACCAGCCCCGCCCCACCCCGCCCCGCCCCGCCCCGCCCCGCGCACCAGCCGCAGGCTCTGGCTCCTCAGCTCCCGGTTGCCCTTTTCCAGCTGCTCCGTCTGCTCCCTCAGCTGCTGGTTGTGAGCCGAGATCTCCTTCTGCGCTTGGATCAGGTCGTTGTAGGTCAGCGCCTTCACTCCCAGCTGAGGACAAACGACGGCAAAGGGGGGGCTCTCACGGGGGGCCGGGGGCATCACGAGGCAGGAAGCCTCCCTCTGACCACCTCCAGGCCGCCTCATCAGGGACACTTTCAACGTGAAGAGCACCAGGAGGGCACCAGTCCTTCTGGATCTTGGCCAGACGTCCGGGCTGGGCCCTGGGCCCCGCCTGCCCCCCATCCCGCACCAGGGCCGTCTGCGCGGCCTCAGGGCGGCCAGGGCGGGGCGTCTACCTCATCCAGTTTCTGCTGGAAAAGCCTCTTGACCTCCTCCTTCTGAGCTTGGCAGTGGCCGAACAGCTGCTGCACGGCGCCCACCAACCGGGCGTTCTTCTCCTGCGGGGCAGGGCCGTGAGCGCGAGGCCCCCGGGACGGGCGCCCCGCCGCACTCGCAGCCCGCCTGGCGGACACGGCGGCGGACACGCACCCGTGAGGAGGTTGGCCAGACCCCCGTCGGGGCCTCACCCCGAAACGTGGCACCACGTTACCAGGAGCCACAGAGCCTGACGCTTCCCGCCCTCAGGAAAGCCGGGGTGCCCGCACCGGGCCCGAGGGCGGCCGCACCACACAGCCCCCAACCCCAGCTCCGCCACCGAGGCTGCAGGGCACACTGTCCCCAGATGAGGACGCCTCAAACGGGGCAGCAGGGCCCGGCCAGCCGTGGCCCGGGGGCCATCAGGCCCCGCAGGTGAGGGGAGCTGGGCCTGGCAGCACCAGGTGCGGCTCACCTTCTCCTGGTCCAGCAGCTGCTGCAGGTTGGCCTTGTACTGAGGGGTCTTTGTGTATGCCAGGAACTGTAGGTACTGAATCTTGAAGGATTCTACGAGGGGAGCCGAGACAAGGTTTTAACTCAGAAACCCTCCCGCTGAGGCTCGAGGCGGGGGCAGGTGGGGTTCGGGAATGGGCCCGAGTGGTGCTGGGGTCACACGGTGCCGTTGTCGTGCCGGGGCCCGTGTCCCACACTGCCTCAGCATGTCCCGCCGCCACGTGGGGCTCGTGCCCACGTGGGGACCCTGGCAGCCCCTGCCGTCCCCAGCCCGCTTTCTCGTTCTCCCCAAGGACACGTGGGTTGCGGTCAGCCAGTCGGCCGGTCTCCTCGGTAAACATATGCTACTGATGTTGAATTGAGAAAACTGTACAGGAGTTTCCTTCATCCGCTTTCTGAAGGGACAAGGCATCTCAAGGCAGCCCAGCCACGTGAGCACGAGCTCGACTCGGCAGGACAGAGCCCTGCTCCCTCGGGGCACCGGGCTCATCCCGGACAGCTCTCCCTGACACCGCAGACACGGGGCTGGGTCCTCCTCTGCAGGGCACCCTGGGCACCGTGGGTGGTGGAACAGCATCCCTGGCCTCCACCTTCTCGACGCCAGGAGTCCCCCCACCCCGCCAGTCGTGACGATGGCCCCAGACGTGGCCTCGCTTCCCCTGGGGCAGGACCGCAGCCTCAGACCGCCGCATGGGCCCCGCTGACCCCAAAGCCCAGGGGCGCCCTGGCAGGGCTGAGCCTGAGCCCTGGGAGTGGTGCGCTTGGCCACGCAGTGTGGGTTTCCCAGGGGGTCTGCAGACAAGCCGCTCCTCGCGCTCCGCCCCGCCCGCCCGGCCTCCCTCCCGGGGCAGCTCACCTAGCAGCCTGTGCAGGGCGGGCGGGGCAGGCGCCAGCAGCAGCTGCTCAGGGGGGCGCCGCTGCGTGCTGGGAGGTAGCTGGTAGGGGGCGCCTGCGGGGAGACAGCGGGTCACGCTCCCTAGACGCCAGGCCCTGCGCGACGCCCCAGCTGCCCAGCCAAGCCGCCACCAGACCCCGAACCGCGGCACTTCGCCCTGCCTGAGCGGGGCTTCTGCACGGGACCCCCGCGGAGCCCTCGGGAGGCTTTGGAGCTGGAGCACCCGCCCCCGCACCGAGTACTCAGTGCAGACGCTGCCGCAGTGGCTTCTGCCCAAGCCGGCAGGAAAAGGGACAGCGGTGAGGCTCCCCGGGACCCCAGAGCACAGCGGGGCGGGGGCGAGGAGGCACTCACCCTGCGGCGAGGGTGACGCCGCCCGCGACACGGTCTGGGCGTGCAGCAGGTCCAGTGCGCTCTGGGTCTTCTTGGGCTTGCGCTCGGGGTTGGCGGTGCTCATCTTCTTGGGACGTCCGCGCTTCCGGCCAGCCATCTTCCGGCCCTTCTTGTTCAGCTTCTTCTTCCGGGCCTTGGAGGGAGACGGCTTCTTGACAGCGGTCGCCCCGGCTTTCTCTTCCTCAGCACCAGAGTCCTAGCGGAAGACCGTGTGAGGGACCAGCCGGCGACGTGGGCTCCCGAGGGCAGTCTGGCTCCCTCCCCTGAGACCGGGGCCGGCCCATCTGGCCGGGGGCGTGGCGCTCACCATGGGGGTGTCGGCGGGCATGGCCGCCTTGCTCTCGGGCACCTTGGTGGGGGTGGTCGTGTTGCTCTTGTTCTCCCGCTGCTGCCGGCGCCGAGCTGCCTCTTGTTCCTCCTGGGGAGCAAGCGGGGGGCTCGTCCTCTGAACCGCGGGCACCGCAGAGACCCTCCTGCCTGCAGGGGCCCTGCAGCCCTGGCCCCGGGGGAAAGCGAGGTGCACACACCCCACATCCCGTCTCTGCTGGGAACCCAGTGGCCCCCCGGACGGCCTGGCCTGGCCCCCCCCACAGCCACTTCCCCACCGAGGGGCGCACTGTCCACAGGCGACGGCTGCGGGACACCCACGGCAACAGGAGGGAGGACAGGGCCACCCTCAAGGCCATCCTCTGTCTCCAGGTGGGGGTGGCCGTCACCATGCCCTGACCCGGAGGCCCTAGTGTGGCAGGAAGGGCCCGGGCGGGGGGCTCCTTCAAGGCTCACGTGCTTGTCTGAGCCTCCAAAGAGAAAGACTCTGGGACAGACGTCCCACAAGGTTCAGAGACAAAGTGATGACCACAAGGCTGCAGGACATTTTGAAAGGTTGTAACTCCAACCTATCTCCCCCAAAAATCTCTCAAGAAACGTGGCCAGGGTGAAGCTGCTCAAGACGCGGCCGCCACAGCCAGGGGGCCCCGGCACCCAGGCCCACGCCCGGTCACTCGGGATGCCTCGGGCCCTGGTCAGCTTAGAGATCAAGGACAAATACACAAACTTACCCTGAGTTTTGGATTTTTCAGACTAGAAAAATAGTTTTCAAGCTAAAAATGGAAAAGGAAAAGAAAACGTCTCATTAGCGATGGAAAACCCTGTCAGGACAAGAGCCACAGCCCAGACCCACCGACATCAGGCAGTGATGGGCGCGGTGAGCGCTCGGGACCCCGGGTTGGGAGCAGGACCTCTGCCCGCCCACGTCAGCTGGAGGCGGGTCGGGGAGGAAGGGGTGCCACTCACTATGGTGCGGTCGATGGTGTGCAGGTAGTAAGACACCGGCTTCCCCGTCCACGACACCGAGCCTTTTAGCGGCGACAGCTCCACGACGCGCATGATGGTGCCGATGTCTGCGCACAACGGGGCGCAGGGGTCAGGGGTCGCCAGGGCACCAGGGGGAGGGGTATGGCGGGGCTCAGGTCCCAGGCGCGTCCCAACCGCCGGCTGGGGAGGTGCCCATGGCCCTCCCCGCACCCAGGCGCCTGGCCAAGGACAAGGGCGACGAGCCCACAGGGCGGGCTCCAAAGGCCCGCGGGGGCCGATGTGGCAAGCAAGCAGCCGCGAGGATGCGCAGCGCCTGAGGGTCCCACCTCCCCGCGGCCCCGCACACACTGCTGCTTGTCCTTGTCACTGCTCCCTCGGGTCCCGGCACCACGGTCCTGCCCAGGGCCACGTCTGGGGACGTCTGGGGTTGTCACAACTGGGGGCCTCCCGCATGGAGTAAGTGCGGCCGCCGCTCCACATCCCACAGCGCCCGGGACGCCCCCGCCCCCGTCACCACTGCTGGCGGGCGACCCCGCCTTAACCCACGGCAGGTGCTCATAATTGCACGTGTTAAGAACTCGGCAACACGAGAGCTCTTACCACTCAAGTTTCTACTGTTTATTCTGAAGTTCAGAGGTGCAAAGGGCTTCGAGGACACAATTCTGCCACCTGAAACACAGAGGGGGATCAGTGCCGGCCGTGGGGACACCAGCGCGCGATACGAGCAAGAGCCTGATGAAGGTTAGAGCACCAGGATGCAAAAGCATCCAGAGAAACCAGCCCTCTGAACACAGAAAAGCCGAGGGACTGGGAGTCCTGAGCTAATCTCACAGCTAAAAGCAAAGCGGCGCCTGAGAGCTCCGACCCATCTCACGATTTGCTTTCCTGCAAAACGCGCTCAGGGCCTCACAGTCCCCTGGGTCTCGCCGTGGGGCCCGCTGGGCACCCCCTCTACAGCTTCTGTGCTGTCTAGATGCGCCACACCCACACCAGATCCGGGCCAGAACCAGCCCTGACCCCAGAGACAGACAGAACCTGAGGGAGAACCGGGTCCGGACACACAGACAGAACCTAAGGCTGGACCAGGCCCTAACCCAGAACCAACAGAACCTGAGGGAGAACCGGGTCCTGATCCACACACATAGACAGAACCCGAGGCAGGACGAGGCCCGACTCCAGGGAAACAGGACCTCAGAGAGAACTGGGCCCAGACTCCACACAGACAGAGCCTGAGGGAGAACCAGGCCCTAACCCAACACAAACAGAACCTGAGGGAGAACCGGGTCCTGATCCACAGGAACAGACAGAACCTAAGGCAGAACCGGGCCCTGACCCCACACAGACAGAACGCAAAAGGGTCAGGTCGGGAACAGCTGCACAGAAAACAGTTTTTCCAATTAACTCCCGGCATGTGTGCAGTCATTGTAGGGAAAAGAACCACAAGGACTCGCAGCCTCCTGCAGAGAGGTCACCATGATTGACAATGTCACCCTCAGGTTACAGGCGCTTCCCCCATCCTGTACGAAACACTGTCAGGAAACGTAATACACCGGAACGTTCCAGCGTAGGAAATACAGAGCCAAATATAAAAGTCAAAGAAAACGCGTGACGAGTAAACTGAAGCAGTCAGGATGAGCCCTCTGCTAGCGCACGCGCTCACGGCTCCCCGAGCCCCAGCCTGGCCTCTGGGCGCCCCCCACCCCGAGGAGGTGGCGACGCCAGGTCCCGGGCTGGCCAGGGGCGAGTTTGGGCAGTCGGCTGGTTGTGCCAGCAAAGTCACGGCAGCCAGAGGCTGAGGGGGTCCCCCGGGTGCACCTGAACAGTGTCGAAGGGAGGACGCTCGAATTAGGAATGTGCCCCCTGCAAGGCTTCCGGGACAACAGGTGCCCTGAGGGGACTTCTGTGGGCAGGTCACCAGGGGCCCCGAGCCGGCTGCGTGCAATACCCGGGCGCTCAGCTGGGACACGGGGTGCGGAGGGCGAGGTCAAGATGACCAAGAGGGACGAGTGCAGAACGGGCGACATCCCACGAGACAACGAGGCCAGATGCCCAACGGGCCGCGTCCAAAAAGATGGAGGGGCCACGACCCGAGGCCCTAAGGCTAGAGAGTCGGGACCGCACAGCCCAAGAGGCGCCCGGGGCAGCTGGCAGGGCAGGAATCCACGCTCCTCTCCCAGGTGGGGCGCGGGGATGGGTGCCGAGTGCTCAGGAGAAGGGCCTGGGCACGGCGCTCGTTCCCACAAAACCATCAGGAGCGACCCCGCGCTCACCTGCACACGCACACACGCAAACACACACGCAGCCGGCAGTGCTGAGGCCAGCTGGAAACTCTCTGTGCCTATGCTGGGTGATCCTTTCCCCTCTCCTGTTTGCTTGAAACGTTTCATAACAAAACTTGGGGGACACACCCCGTTCCTCTCTCCCGGCCACAGAGGAGATCAGGACGGCATGGGGGCCTCCCCGCAGCTGCGGGGACAGGGAGCAGGACAGAGCGCGGCGCGTCTGCAAAGACCTGACGTGGGAATCGCAGCAGCAGCGGCGGCAGCAGAAGCTGCCCTCCTGAGCCCGAGGACGAAGACGCTTTCTGGAGACCTCCCTGCAGGACAGGTGACTCCTGCCATCTCATGTCACGACTGGAGAAGCATGGGGACACCCTGTCAGGGCCGCATCCCTGGCCAGGCCCCAGGAAGGGGAGCGGGCAGAGCCCAGCAGCACCGTGGGCACGCGGGGCGGCATATCCGACCTCACGCTGAGGTCATAGCCCACGGGGGGCCCGGGAGACCGGTCCCGTCCTGCCAGGAGGACCCCGAGAAGGATGGGCACCTGAGGCTGGAGCTCTCACACGGATGGCGACAGCCCCCGGCCGAGGACCAGAGCCCGGCCGTGTGCGCCTGGGCGTCCAGGGAAAGAAGCCCGCGACTCCACCAGCGGTGGGATGACCCCCACGCTCCTGGAGCAGAGCGCATCACAGGGCACAGACAGAGCCGCCGTCACCCCGAGTGTTCACCACACATGGGAAGCTACTGGCCTCCCCACGGGGAAGAAACAAAGCAGCAGGTGAGAAGCAGGCGCGAGGGCACAGGACAAGGGGAAACGCGGGCCCTCCCCGGGTCCCCCAGCTGCTGCCCTGCTTGTCAGGACCATCGATGGTGCTGGGACAGAAAACGCCCAGCTTTCTGAGGGAGACGGACTGAGGAGGACGGCCTGGAGAAGCAGCCGCTCCTCCGTCCCCTCTTCCTGGAACACACCGGACCTGCTCTCCCACTCTGAGCCTGAGCCCAGCTCACCGTGGGACCCAGGGGCGGGCACGAGCACACACACTAGGCTCAAATGAAACTGGTCAGCTCCCAGCTGTGGAGAAGGCTCCGCCCAGGAGTCCGCATCGGTCTGATGCTCCGCGTGCATGAGGACGCCCCCGGCACAGCTAAGGGACACCTCACGGTGCTGCTGGGCCTGGGCGGGCCTTGACGCAGCTCCCTCCCTGCACCTTCAGTGGCCTGGAGGGATCTCACTCGGGGACCACCACGCCAGAGGGAGGAGCTCGGGACACAAGAAGACCGAACAACCCCCGCCCGCGTTCCTGAGGAGGGGAGAGTCCGCTCAGACGCCAGGAGCTCCCATCGTCCAAGCGCTCGGCCTTGGCACTTCCCTCCCAGTCTCTTCATGGCCTGTCGAGACCTCCCCCATACAAGGTTCTGGCCAGATGCCAACAGCACTCACTCCACAAAAGCACCAAGGTAACCCGTGAGTCTAAACGCTTTCATAAGCACGGGGAGAACATGCCCCTCCTACATGCTAAACGGATCCTGACTTGAGAACAGACTCAGCTTTCAGCTTCACCCCGTGACCTCTCCTTCCAGAGCTGTGCCGAGCAGTTCTGGCAGCACTTCCAAGACTCGGACACAAGAAAGGTGAGGTCCCCTCCCGCTTCCGGGTCTCGACTGGCCTGGGGACGGAGGGTGAGGGGGAAGGGGAAGCAGCGGGGGCGGCTCTGGCCAGGCAGCCCAGGTCCAAGTACAGGAAAGGCCCGGCCGGCAAAGGTCGCAGGGGCCGGCCAGGGGAACCCCCGTGCCCTCAGCGCCCCCAGGTTAGGGTTCTAGATCACATGGGGACACCCAATCAAGTTTCAGTTTCCCATACACAGTGAAGAATCCCTTAGGAGAAGGCAGGATGTCCTTGAACTAAGAAGTCACTCCCTGTCTCCAGATATCTAAACTAACCAGACAACCTGCAGCTCCCTTGCTAATCTGGCCCCGCCCCAGTCCTTTGGGCCGGCTGCAAGCTGGGGCCTGAGCGGGGGAGGCGTCAGGTCTATTCCACCACACGCGCTGAGCTGCGAGGCACCCGCCCACAACCTAGGTGACAGTGAGAACCACGATGGATGGGACCCCCTGCCTGAGGCCTCTCCACCAGGGCCGAACCCGACGATGCCAGTCAGGACCCCGCCACCTGTGACCAGGGCCACAGCCACCCAGCCCCGAGCAGGTGCAGGCGCGGACGCACAGGGCAGGGAGGGGAGCTCGTTACCTTCCTTCATGTTTGCGAACCGCTCCTTCAGCTGGTGATCCACCTCAGGACCAAAGGCAAAGTTATTCACAAATATAACACTGCAAAATAATATTCCAGTTGAGTGAAAAGAGGTTCTACCTGCACACACGTACAGAGCCGCAGCGCCTACCACGCCTACCGCCTCTGCCGCCGGCTCTGCCCGCACCACCTCCGCCCGGCCTGGGGACGGGTGCCGGGGCCCACGGGCTGTGACTGCCACCCTGGGTGCCGTGAACACGGACACCGCGACAAGCAGACCGCTAGCTCCCTTGGCAAGGCGCGCACGGACACGGGCCCAGGGCAACGGGCTGCCCTGCCTGCCCCTCAGGTGCCCCGGGGTTGGAAAGCGGGCAGCTCAAGCACCAGCTGGGCAGAGAGGTGCGAGGACACCCAGGCAGGAAAGCAGCACAGACCCGTCAAGCTGCACCACCACCCGAGGGCCCAGCGCCAAGTTCTTCCGAGGCAGGGCCTGGCCCATCCTCTCCCGTTTCTCAAACGTTCTCTGGCACCCGACGGCCCGAGGAAGCGCTGCCTGAAGACGCCCACCGGGCAGTAGGAGGCTGCTGCCCGCACAGGCCCCCAACCTGTCCCCTCCTCTGCCCGCCGGCTCCTGCCCCCATGTAGGACCCCCACCAGGGATCCCTTCCCCATCTGAACGTGACGGAGAGCAGCGAGCTGTCTGCTGTTCCATGCCACTTGTCTGGAATCTCGGTACTAGGACAGTAACGGAGGATCTGACTGGGGCGAGGATGGACACGGGCAGCAGGAGAAGCACTGAAGGCGTAAGCCAAGCTCTCTCGCTGCCGACCGCTTGGAAAGAAACCCAGATGCGGTGCGGTTCAGGTTGGGGCCGACAGGCAGAGCCCTGACGAGAGCGGCGAGCTGGGGAGGCTCCGACAGGGCGTGGGGCCGGCCTGGAGAGGTCCCTGCGCTGGGATGGAGCCTGGGAAGGCTGCATGCCAGGGTCTCAGGGTGGCAAGCCAGGACAGACCCTGGGCTGCCTGAACTACAATCACCCGAGAGGAACAAGGAAGCTCCCTGAGGCCTGCGGAAGCCAGGATGAAGACCCCTGAGCGCAGAGGAGCTGGTCAGGGCGGGGACACCCCCAAAAGGAAGCAGAGTGCCTAGGGCACTCGCCGTCTGGGGGTCACCGTCTGGGGGCCCCGGCAGAGCCCAGCCTCGGGGCCTCACGGTGCTCTGGGCGAGCTCTTCCTCGCCGGGCCACAGCTGCTGGGCGCCCCCCACGGCAGCTGCTCCAGAGCCCCCCGACCCCATCTGATGGGGACACCCACGGGGTCAGCACAGTCCCCTCAAGAAAAGGGGGGCGGCGTGCCCAAATCAGGTGAGACATTCTCACGGGAGAGCGAGACAAGGACAGGCCTTTGTGAACGAGGGATGCCTGTTTCCTACCTGCCTGCACGGAACCCAGTGGTGGGGCCTCGGGGAGCCGTGCAGCGAGCACATGCAGAAGGAAGCGGGGAGGCCAGACCGCGAGGTCGAAGGGAAAAGGTGTGACCCGCCCCCCTCCAGAGAGCTGAGAGAGTGACACGCCCGCCCCGCGGTCACCAAGGCCCGGCCACCCCCACTGAGCCACACGAGCGCCTCGCGCTCCACAGGCACTGCCACTGCTGCCGCCAGGTGCGCAAGCGCGGGGTCCAGCCCGCTCCCCGGCCCCAGGTCTGGGCAGGACAAGGGAAGGAACCACGGAGGCAGAGCTGCCCGCAAGCTCAGGATACGCGGCGGTGTCGGCCTGGAGACTGCTTGCCACGGCGCTACCATCCATCCCGGGGAGGCCCGACGGCAGGAACCTGCACTGAGCCCAGGCCCTCCCCGCGCTCTCCGGCCCCTGCCTGCTGGGGTGACCCCCGGGGAGGGGGAGCAACCCGGGGAGGGGGATCTGCGCCGCCCCGCGCCATCCTGCCCTGCCCGGCAGGCCCCCGCGGCCCTCGCAGCCTCACGCTGGCCCGGCCGTACCTCGTGTTGGCGATCCGCTCTCTCCACTCCTCCGAGAGGAAATCTCCTCTCTCCAGCTGAAAGGAGAAAAGAGGGACAGCCCATCACTCAGGGGTCTCGCTCGCCTCTGCACCCCGCCCCCACCTGCCCCCCAAAGAAGAGATGGAATGAGCAGAGGCCCTGAGTTGGGAGGCCGCGGCAGGGCGGTGGCGTTGGGGCCAGGCTCCCACAAGGGGACGGCGGGGAGAGGCCGAGACCACGCCATGCCCATGCAGGGCCAGCAGGGGGCGCCCCGAGGCGGCCGTGCTGGACAGAGCACACGCGGCGAGGGCGCAGCTCTCCTGCACCACCTCGCCTGTCTCCCGGGCAGCAGGGCTGTCCTTACGCCCTGACCACTATCTTTGTTAGCCGACTAATCTCATTGTGCCTCAAGGCCAAAGTCTGCCTGAGACAACTCAGACCTTATTAACCTAACTGCCCAGAACTGTACCACTTAACAAACCAAGAAATCTGGCTTTATAATTCTTAAAAAAAAGGCTATCATCCCACTCCTGGGTGTCCACCCCAGAGAAGTGAAAACAGACCTCCACAGGAAAACCTGCACACCCCTGTCCGCAGCAGCAAAGGTGGGAACCCACGTGTCCGTCATGAACGTGGACATATAAACACCCTGTGGTCCCTCCACACACGGGAGCAGCACCCAGCTACAAAAAGGGGTGAAGCCCCGACACTCGCTACAACGTGGACGGACCCTGAGAACACGATGCTCAGTGAGGGAAGCCAGACATAGAAGGACACACAGTGTGTGATTCCATTGATGGGAAACGTCCAGGACAGGCGGACCCAAAGACAGAGCGTCTCTGGGGGAGGGTGGAGGTGGCTGCTGGCGGCCCCCGTCTGCACCCCACAAGCCACCAGGTGACCAGAGGCCCTCCAGGCAGCAATGGGGCAGCACCACCCAGCAGGGCTGGCCCCTGAGCCTGTCTCGGACGAGCAGGAGGGACGACCCCAAGCGGAGGAGCCTGTGGGTGAGTGCCACGGCACCCAGGCAGAGCAGCTGCAGGTCCGGCGCCCTCCAGCACACAGGAGTCACCCAGGGACATGAGGGGCCGAGCCCCGCAGGGCAGAACGGAGATGGCTGTCCTAAAACACGAAGGTGCCGTGGGAGGTCTACGTCCCGGACGTCCGCGTCTGCTCGCTGGGTCCTCTCCCCTCCTGAGGCTGCCACGGTTCCCTGCGCACAGCCCAGCAGGCTCGGGGCACTGACCCAAGTCCAAAGTCCTTACGATGCCGCACAGGAAAAAGCTCAAGCTGCAGGCCTGAGGCCGTGTCCTGCGAAGGCCGCTCGGTGTCTGGAACCGGACCTCAGGGGCTCCCTGTCCGCACACTCTCCGGGAAAACATGGGGTCCACATGGGCACCTGCTCTCCTCCCAGAGTCTGGGGTCTCGGCTGACCGGCCCCCAGTGAGAACCCTGGGCTGGGTCCTGTGAGCCTCCCTGGGGCCCGCACCTCGCTCGTGCTGTCGCGTCTCGCTTGGGGGAGTGAAGCGCGCCCTGTGGAGTCTGGAAGCTGCGCCCGGTCCCCTGGACCCACCCGACGCCTCTTCCCTCCGCTGGTTTTGCTCCGTCCTGTCTCTGAATAAACTGCAATGTGAGGACGACGTCTGCTGCGTCCTGGGGTCCCGCAGGCTTGTCCTGATGTGGCTTCTCTCTCCATGGGGGCTCACCCATCCAAGCCACACCGTTTCAAGCCACAGCGCCACTGCTCTGTTGTGGCCTCACGTTCAAGGCAAGAAAACAGCCATTGTCCCGGCCCCGCCGCCATTCGCCTCTTGACACAGACTGGCCGAGTCGGCTCTGTGTCGCTGGGGCCAATGTGCCCGAGTTAACCGTGGCAGGAAGATGTCGCCCCCCACCAAGGACCCGTGACTGGCCCCAAGATAACCAACACCTCCAGTGTGGAGAAACGCACGCGGGGATAAGAAAGAACGGACTCCAGCCCGCATAGGCACAGGGGCTGCCACTGCCTGCCCGGGGACCTGGCCGGGGGTACCTCCCCACACAGCACTTCCGGGAGGCCGCCACCGCCCCAGGCACGCGAAACCTGTGTGCCAGGCCCACTGCCAGGGGCCGGCAGCACGGGGTCACCCGGCTGTCGCCAGGCGGAGGGGGTGCCCTGAGGTGTGACAGACGCAGGCAGAAGCCGGGCTTAGGGAGGGCCCAAGGGCTCCGACGGGAGGAGAGCTGTGGGCTGCAGGGCCGGGCAGGGACCGAAGAGGCGGCTCGGGCGCCAGGAAACACGCTGGGCTCGGAGGCTCCTGCTGGCTTCGTTCCCCTGCTCAGTTACTAAGTGACAGAGGCAGGACCCTGCCCGCCAACCAGGGCACCTGCTCCCAGCCACAGAGAGCCGCAGTGGGGGCACCTTTCCAGACCCAGCCGGCAAGCTCCTGCCAAATCCAGGCGTTGGGCAGGGACTGTCGCCACACCCTCCTGGAGCAGGGCCACGTGGACGCCAGAGGCACAGCTGGCTGCCGCTCCGGACACGGCCGCCAAGGCCGCGACCAGGAGTCCTCTGAGCCGAGTTCTGCTCGCAGCCACCTCGCGAGGCCGCAGAGCAAGGGCAACTGACAAGCGCCCTGGACCTCACGAGGCCAAAGAGCGAGAAGGTTCACACACAGGGAGCCCCGCCAAGGAGCCAGCTGACGTGCCACTGACCCCCAAACACCCACCAGGCCAGGCGCTGCCGCCCAAAGGTGACGAGGGGAGGAAGGAAGGAGAGGTGACCCGCCGGGGCGGGCAGCCCACCAACCTCACCCCCGCCTCTCCCTCCAGCAGCGGGGATTGTACCAGCAGCTAGAACCACACTCCGGATAAAGCAGCGAAGGCTGCCCGCGGATCCATCGGGGCATCCCTGGGACCTATGTCAATGCAGACTTCTGTGCTATGGGCTTGAACTGCTTGGCCCTCTCACCAGAAGCAGGAGGCACTTCTTAAATTTAAAAACCTATGTTTTAGGACGTCATGAGGTCTTAGGAAAACGGTAAACCACCCAGGAACTCTTAGCAGCATGCCGGTGGATCTAGGGACTGGGCAGGAAGAAGTTTCCTGGAAACAGAAACCAACTGGACTGACTGCCCTCAGCCTGAGCAACGAACAGCAGAGGACTTGAGGTGCAGGAGGGACGCAGGAGGACAGAGGATACGCCCCTCGTTTTTCACCGAGGGGAGAGAGTCCTGCAAGAAATCCCACCAGGAAAAAGGGGAGCGGAGCTGGGCCCAGCCTGTAGATGTGCAACTCCTGGTCCAAGAACAGCAGAGCGGAAGCAGAGAGGGCACGGCCGAGCTCACGCCACGAAGCCACACCACCCCGATGCCAAAGCCAGGCGTCACGAGAAAGGAAAACTACAGACCAGCATCCCTCTTGGCTGCAAATAACCTCAACAAAATAGGAGCTATACCCCAGGGCCAGGTGGGATTTACCCCGGGCGTGGAAGTACATCAACCTCTGTACTCTGTCCCCTCAACAGGCCAAAGAAGAAAATCACACAATGCAAAAGCAGCTTTAACAAAACCCAATACCCATTCACAATAAAGGTTTTCAGCACAAAAATAACAACAGAGGTGAACTTTGTCAACTTAAAAAAGAACATCCACAAAAAAACCCTAAAGCTAAATAACATCACACCCATGGTGAGAAGCTTGCGGCTTTCCTGCTAAGATCAGGGGCAAGGCAAGGATATGCCCTCTCATCCCCGCTCTTCAACACCATACTAGAAGCCCCGGCTAATGCAATAAGACAAGAAAAGGAAAGGGTACAGATCGAGAAGGAAGACATAAAACTGCCTTTGTTCAAAGGTGATGTGATCGTCTATGTAGAAAATCCAAAAGAATCAACGACAGCGACGGCAACCCTGGAACTAACACAGCAGCTACAGGAAGGCTGCAGGATGAGGGTATGGCTGTACGTCAGCACAGAGCAGACAGAAGTCAAGTGCAAACCCCTCAGAGTGGCCAGCACATCACTGAAGGAGGAGAACGAGGCTGGAGGCCCGATGCCACGTGGTTCAGGACTGACTCTCACGAAGACGCAGCTGTCAAGACACTGCGGTGCCACTGAGAGAGCAGACGGGGAGAGCGTGGGACGGAGCGGAGCGGCCGCTGGCCTCGGACGAATCAACAAAGACGGCTCAGCAGACAGAGGCAGCCCTGCAGCAGACGGGGTGGGGCAGCTGGATGTCTGCACACGGAGAAATGAATGTAGATGCAGACCTCACTCCCTCCACAAGAAGTAACCAGAAAGAAACCACGAACCTACAGGCAAAACGCACAGCCACAGAACTCCTATACGATACCGTGAGGGTAAACCTAGGTGAGCTGAGGCTTGGCTTTTAAACACGACACCGAAAGCATGACCCATGAAAGGAGAAATGGCTAGGCTGTTCTAAGAGCCTGGAGCCCCCTCTCCTGCGCCCCCATCTGCCTCCCACCTACGATTACGTGACCCACTCTGGGTCCCCGAGGCGACGGGGACGCCGATTCTGGCCCCACAACCCTGCCCGCAGGACGGCGCAGGGAGAGCAGCGAGCACGGCAAGGAACTCTGGGAGGGGGCGTCAGGACCACGTCGCAGCCAGCTGGGGTCTAAGTGACCTGGGGGGCGTGAGATGGGAAGTGGTGGGTGTGGTGAAGATCCGGTTGCGGACCCCGCCCCCTGCGATGCCCCAGCAGCGGCCCAGGGTATGGTGGCTGCGTGGCGGCCGTGCGTCCACAGGCAACCGAAACCTGGCAGGGAGACTGATGGAGCCTTGAGCACAGAAACGCACTCGAGCCGAGGATGCGGACGCGGACACCCTGGGCAGGAGGAGCAGAGAGAGAGGCCAGAGCGTCCAGGATCCAGGAGCGAGACCTGAGGAACCTCGGCGTCGAAAGGCCGGGCTGAGCGATGCTGAGTGAGGGGCAGAGGGGCAGGCAGCACCGGGACAGCTGGGGGACTCATCCGCTGGGCCCCACACTGCTGCGGGGGGCAAGCAGGAGAAAGATGCCCTCAGACGGCCCGCGGACGGGGCAGAGGTCGCCTCGCCCACACCCTGCCGCCCCCACCTGCCGACCCGGGAGGGGCGCTGCCTCTGAAAGAGCCGGTGCTCCGAGGCCTTGCCGGTGCCTGGGGGGCTGAGGAAGAGAAATGCCACGTGGGCCACCTCTGTTCTCTGAGCGCCCGCAAGGGCCCCCAGGAGGGAGGACGAGAGTGGCCGGCAGAGGGTGGAAAGCGTGGGGAGGGCGCTCGGGCAGGGGAGCTGCCCCCGCCCCCGGGGGCGGAGGCTCAGGGCAGGCACTGCACCAGCAGCCACGGGGCATGGAGCGGTGGCACTCACTGTGTATTCTGCATGCTTTTTTCCATACCATTTCATCCACTTCCTGAACTCTCGGTCCATGGTCTGCAAGGGAGCCGAACCAGACAGCCCGTCAGGAACCAGGCAGCCGGGAGGGCACCCACGGCTCCCCAAGCCCCCTTCCTCCCCTCGCCCGCCCGCTCCGGGGTCCCTGGCAAAGGCTTCCCAACCACAGGGAACCCGAGTCAGCGGGCGTGCGAACCACAACTCTAAACACGTTCCTGTGGGGATGACACCGCTCAGACGTATGCTCTCCCCAGACCCTGCCGCCCCCCAGGCAGACGCTGGCACAAGGGTGACGCCAGCTGACCCCACGGTGCTGGGGGAACTCCCCTCCCCTTGACCCCCGGCACAGGCCACGCCCTCGCCCCACAGGCCACCACAAACCAAGGTTGGAAAGAAAAGCGACGGATGCAACCGTGCCCAGGGCCCAGAAGCGCTCACCTCCGCGTACTTGGCCGGGATGTCAGCTTTCTCGACACCATAGTGATGTTTGCAGTTGGTAGCCGCGGCGACCTGCAGCACAACCTGGCCCACTCCTTCAGAGAGAGAGAGAGAGAGAGACAGAGAGAGAGAGAGAGAGACAGCAGCAGGTGTCAGATGTGCACTGTGACAGAGGCCACACCCCAGCCACTGGGGCGATGGCCACAAGGTCACCAGGCAGAGGCCACGGGCTCTCAGCGAAGGTGCCCGAGCGCTCTCCGAGGTCACAGAATGTGTTCAAATGCCCCAGGCCGTGGGCTGAGCCGCCACCAGGGGACAGCCATCTGGGTTCCACTTCATCATCCAAGGACAACACTCCACGGCCCCCCAGCCAGAATCCGTCCTTGGTCCACGGCCCCATGTGGCATTAACTGTCCAGACACAGACCCAGCTGTGTGAGACCCAGGAACCCCTCGGGAAGGCTCCCGCCCGCCCCGGACACACCACGGTTCCACTACACGGCCAGCTCGCGTCCTCAGCCGAGTCTGAAGCGGGCTCAGAGAGGGGGCGGGAGAGCCCCACACCACACATGCCAGCAGGACGGAGGCAGAGTCTGCGGGCATTTAGGCTTCATGACAAAAGGAAGCTTTTTAAATGGTCTCTCCTTGAACTTAGATCAGTTGCACTTTAAATAAAGTGTCAGGAGCCCCTTGATTTCCCATTTTGAATAGAATGTACTCCAACGATGAAAACAAACCTCTATTCAGAAACACGGGGTAAACACGGGAGAGGATGTGCGGTCCCTCCCAGGGGACAGGGGGAAGGTGTGGAGAGCTGGACCTGAGGAGGCTGGCGCTTCTCAGAAATCATAAGCCTTCTGACACTAGGGGAATTTTACAGGCTTTTAAAGGAATGACCTTTGAAGTACGTGCATTCTTATTAAAATATGAATCGTACACTTAAAGAGGACTTAAACCGACGATGACACCACGAAAGAAGCCATCTTCGTCCCCATCTGCAGGGCGCCTGCCCGGCTGAGACAGGGCTTTCGGGTCTGTGAGCAGGTCACATGGGGTGGCAGAGATGCCCCAGCGGGCTATGCTGGGGGTTCCTGATGGAGCTGCCCAACGACATGCCAGATAGCACCCCCGTCAGCCCGTGACCTCACGGGTCCCACCAGGAACCAGTCAGCCCAATGCTTACTCAGGCAGCACGGCGTGCCACGTGTGCGCCTGCCAGGCCCTAACCCCAGGAGTCTCCACTCTGCGCAGAAGGACGCCCCGTGAGCAAGCAAGGAGGCTGCTTGGGCTGGTGAGTGCGGGCAGGGGGGAGGGACCGCCAGCAAGGTGGGGGCTGGTCCACCTCGGTGGTCCCCGGGGCCGCCTGTGGGCCAAGAGCCAGGAGCAGCCCCAGGCCCAGGAGGGAGCAGGAGGGAGTGCAGCCACGAGGCCTGGGAGCACAGGGAGCAGGGCTCTCCTCTCCGCAGCAGCAGGCACGGGGGGTGGGGGGAGCGGGGGGCGGGAAGCAGAGCTGCAGCTCAGCGCTGGCGGCTGGGCGGAGCCCACGGACCTTCTCAGGCTGGCTGAGCAGGAGTGAAGGGGCAGGTTTCTGGGCACTGGAAAGGCAGGCTTGGTTTGCGGCCTGCCGGGTGGGGGGAGGGGTGTGCTGACTAGGACTGCAGGGTCAGGGCTCCCCCACTGCCTAGCACTTGCCCCGGACCCCTCCCGGCGGGCACACGGGCTTGGCCCACACTCACCGCTACCCAGGTCCACAAACAGGTCGTCCTCGGTCATCTTGATCTCGTCGATCATCTGGGCGACCAGGTCGAAGGAGGTCTCCCCGTACACCTCCGGGGAGAAGGGCTCGTAGTTGTTGAGTTTCTCGGGGTCTGTCACCGAGTGGTTGTAGACCTGCTGCAGGATGTGGCGCAGGAGCCCCGTGGACGGCCGCGTGTTCAGCTTCATGGGCTGCGTGGTGCCCTTCCACTGCGGCACAGGGGGCGCCAGTCGGTCCACCTGGGCCCCACCCCGCCGGCCACGCCACTGCCCCCAATGGTGACGCGTGTGCGTGGGAGCGTGTGTGTGAGCCTGTGTGTGGATGTGTGTAGTATGAACCTGCGTGCACGCGTGTACCCGTGCGGGGGTGCGTGTGCACACGTGTGCACCCCTGGACCCAAGCAGTGTGAGCTCCCCAGCACAGCTCCCCTCTCCTAGCTGGTCTGTCCCAGCACCCAGAGTGCCCGAGGGGTGGGTGAAGGACGGAGAAGCCCCAGGAAGGCTCCCCGTCACCCGCCCGCCTGCCGTGGCCCCCAGGGGCGACCAGGGCCCGGGACCCCCTTGGAAGTAACGAGGTCGCTCAGTTCCGACTGTCTGCCTCACAGCGGCTGCAGTTCCCCGCCCCCTCCCCACTACACGGTCCAACGCCCTGGGGTGCTGCAGACTCTGCACTCCCAGGGCCTCAGGGGTCGGGTTGAAGCACCCAAGCGACTCGACAGGCAACGGGGTCCTGAAGCACAGCGTGGGCCCGGAGGAGGAGGCGGGCCCGAGGGGCAGGTGAAGGCCACATACCAGCTGGTGGATGCTGTCGATGGCCCGGTTGTACTTGTCACAGAGCCTCTGCATGCTTTCGAAGCTGAAATAGGCAGGGGATAGCCGCTGGCCACTGCCGAGCTCGGAACAAGCCACCGGGCCTCGTGGGAGGGGGCAGAGGTCCCAGGGGCATCATGGGGCCTCGAGACCAGAGCGGAGGGGTCGGCTCACGGGTCAAAGCCTCGGGCAGCGGCGCCCTGCAGGCCTTGGGTGAGGAAAGGGCTACGCACAGCCATCCGCAGAGAGAGGCGGGCGGGACCAAGGCTGCCTCACCCCCAACCCATGGATGCAATGAAGTCCCACCGCCCCAGGGCTGGGCCGCCCCTTCCCCGTCCTAGCCGGGGGGAGCCTCCATGTTTACCCCTCGGCCTAACTTGAGTGGGCGGGGGGACAGCCGGGGCACCGAGGGCCACGTGGAGGCAGACGGGCTCCTGCTCTATTGGTCGGGTGGAAGGGGATGACAGCCGACAGCCTGGCTCTGCAGAGAGTAGGGTCAGCACCTCCCCCCTCACGCCAACATCACTTCTGTTTACTATACCTGTTTAAGTTTCTGACACTTTCACAGATATAAGCAGCCTGTGTTAGACGCCTAACAAGGGAGTTGTCAGGAGTTTTTAACAAGACTAGGCTCTCCCAAACACCAAGGGAATGAGTTTTCAACGGAATCCCCTAACCCAGGGGTACCCCCGGGGCGGTATCTGGGGCCATTTGTGGTTGTCACCAGTGGCATTGAGAGATGGGGCGGGGGCTGCCTGGGACGGCCCCGCGGAGA
Source organism: Balaenoptera ricei (assembly GCF_028023285.1). Classification (NCBI taxonomy): domain Eukaryota; kingdom Metazoa; phylum Chordata; class Mammalia; order Artiodactyla; family Balaenopteridae; genus Balaenoptera; species Balaenoptera ricei. The sequence continues at coordinate 181,187,822 of NC_082641.1, forward strand.
ACGACCTGCCCGAGGCCCGCAGTGAGGGGCTGTGCCTGGTGCCTGCGCTGCACAGGGGAGGGGCTGTCACTCGGGGGCTCGTCCAACACCCCCTACAGGCAGGGCAGAAGGCCGCTGCTCCCCAGTGAGACGCCAAGACCCCGGGGAACCCAAGGATGCACACAGGGGTGCAGGGAGCACCCGCCGCAGCCCCTCCCCACCTGCGTCTTCGAGCCCCCCCGGCCCTCAACCCTGGCCCTGGAAGGACTCTGGGAATTTAAGTGCACCTTCCTTCCTTCCTAACAGAAGTAAAAGAATTCAACTGGGACCTGTAACCATATGGCAAGTTCAGTTTCCTAGAATGGCAGCTGCAGCTGAAAAGCCAGAGATCTCAAGCGGGAAAGAGCAGGCACGGCTGAAGCCTGTGAAACTCACACACAGACACACAGAGAGGGATACGCGGCTCCAACACGCTGGGAGCAGGCTGACACGCCACAACAAGGCAGGAAACCCACATTCCGGGTGAGCTAACCACGTGCACAGGCACGAGGGGTCCAGCCCAGCACCGGGCCGCGGGGTCCCGGGGAGCACGGCCCAGCAGCCACCCGAGTGCAGTGTCTGTGAGTGACATGCCCATCCCTGGCCCCAGGCACCCACTCTTCGAAATGGAAGGGTGGACGCGATGGCCAGTCCATTTCCAGCTCCTGTCTTCCTACGCAGGCCACAGGGAGAAAACAACGCACTAGTTCGCAACCTCACTTCCTTGTGTTCTGACTTCTACACCTCCTTCAAAGCCTCTGGCTACACCCTGGAAGAGACCTTTTCCTGGGAGGATGAGCAACACGGAAGCTCAGGGGAACCTGGGCACCCTGATCCCTGCCAGGATCCACCCGACAGAGGAGCTCGGCCCTCTGTGCCGGCCCTGCCGTCACAGACCCTGAGGTCGCACGGGTCCCTGGGGTGGGCGCCGTCAGACCGCCCCCTGCCCTCGCCCAGCCCCACGTCCTTCCAGTCTTTCCTCAACCGGCTGAACACGGAGGGAAGAACACCAAACCCCCACCTGCAAGCACCTTGCACCAAAAGCGCCCTTAAGCACCCCGGCTGCTCTAGGCCGGGCCCATGGCACTCAACCATCATGAGACATGAGCTGCACGGACCTCAAGACCATCATTCAAGGTCAGCGGCCACAGCCGCCCTCACCCCAGGGGCAGGAGGCGTCCTCATCAGGGGTCAGGACCCACGGATGCGCTGGCCGCCCGAGCCCGTGTGGCCACCTGTGCTGACGCTGCCGGGGTCTGGTTGCTCTGGACGAGGGGCCAACACGGGTGGCCTCTTGTCACAACAGCAAGTACTGATGACTGAACAGGGAGGAGGGGGAGGCAAGGGGGTGGGACCAGGGGCTGACTGAGGCTGGGAAGGCCAGCCAGGACCACAAGTCCTCCAAACGCGGAAGTGAGCCCACGTGAGCAGGTCTGGCAGCAGGGCCTGTGCGGGGCTCGAGGGCGCCTCGGGGCCGCGTTCTCTGCCACGAGCAGCTACCTAAGCTGGAGCCTGCATGCCACCTCGAGACTGCCAAGGACGGAGACAGGCAGGAGCGTTTCTCAAAGAAAAACAAAAAAAATTCCAGGCAGGCATTCCAGACACGGCCTCGCCCTTCCCCACCCACAGGACTCTCCTCGGAGACCCAGGATGTGGCTGTAGGAAACTGCTAGACGTGGCCAAAGCCAAGTGAGACCTTGACCAGAGCTGGGCAGGGCCCAAGGCTCCCCAGGCCAGGCCGCCGGCGCTGGCAGCTGCCTGCCGTGAAGAGTGACTCCTAACTTGGGGTAGTTTCACACACACACCAATCCCAGTTGCTGCAACGTGCAGTTTCCAATTATGTCCTCACTCTGACAGCCTCTGCCAATATTGGATAAACATTTCCTACCAAAATAACTCAATGCTGGCTCTGAAAGGAAACTCTAAAAGGAACTTTCCCATCAGCCTGCAGCATCGAGGAAGATCTAATTATAGGCTGTGTCCACACACGCTGAGCCCGTCCCAAGTGCAGACGCAGCCCAGGCAGAACCCGGCTTACCTTTTGGTGTCATAGTCGATTAAAACATAATTCTCCATAGCGAGCTTGAGATCTGGGATTTCTTCACAGACCCACCTGAAACACAAAGAAAACTAGTATTAGTGCTCTGTTTTTTTACTCTCAACACTGTTCTTAAACGCTGTTTACTCTACAAATACAAAAACAAAACATCCTCATTACCCAACTCAAAATGTGAAAGAGTGAAGGGAGGTGTTACTTCAAAACAAAGGCTGTGAAGTTTACAATGCTGTCATTACAATGATGCTGTCCTTATGAATTACACAAGTATTACATTGCTTCAAGTTCCAACAATGTTGTCCATTGGGAGCTAAATGGACTTAATGTGTTACAGGGTCTAGGAAACCAAATCAGCTCAAATCAGGGAGTCTGAAAAGCAACGTATCCACCAGAAATGAAAGGGAACTATTATTTGAAGAATTAACTAATCCCAAGACAAACAACGGGGCTTCTTCAATAAACACACTGAAGGAATTCCCTGGTGGGCCAGGCCAGTGGTTAGCACTCCGAGCTTTCGCTTCCAAGGGCCTGGGTTCAATGCCTGGTTGGGGAACTAAGATCCCAAAAAACAAAAACAAAAACAAAAAAAACACTGCAAGGGAAAAAAAGAGATGGAGGGGGAACCTGCGGACTGAAAGACAAAAATATATCCACCAAACCCAAGGTGTAACCCTGATTGGATCCTGATACAATCTTGAGAAAAGTTGTGAAAGAGGAGTCATCACTACAGAACTTACAGAGAATAAAAGGAAAATAAGGGATATTATGAAAAATGCCATGTCAATAAACTCAACAACTTGGGAGAAATGAACAAATTCCCTGAAAGACACAAATTACCAAAACTGACAGAAGAAGAAACAGAACATCTGAATAGCCCTATACCTATTACAGAACGTGACTTCCTAATCAAATACCTCCCACAAAGAAACTCCAAGCCCAGGTAGCTTCGCTGGTGAATTCTATGGATCACTGGAGAAGTAACACTAATCCTTTTCAGCTTTATGAGGCCAACGTTACCCTGACAGCAAAACCAGAGAAAGACAAAGCCTTGTAAACATAAAGTCATCACGAGGAAAGAAATCTACAGACCAGTATCCCTCACAAACACAGACACAAAAATCCTTTAGAAATATTAGTAAACTGAAGTCAGCAATACATCTTATTCACGTAGAGTTTATCCCAGGAATGAAAAGTTGTTTAACATTCTATAACTAGTCACTGCAGGGACTTCCCGGGCGGTCCAGTGGTTAAGACTCTGTGCTTCCACTGCGGGGAGCAAGGGCTCGATCCCGGGTTGGGAAACTAAGACCCCACATGTCGTGTGGCACGGCCAAAACAAAAACAAAAACAAAAACAAACTAGTCACTGTAATTTACCTCATTAAGAGAATAAAAGAGAAAAAAAGTCATACGATCCTCTCAAAAGATACAGAAAACGCACATGACGAAATTCAATTCCTATTCACATAAAAACTTTCAGGAAACCAGAAACAGAAAGAGCCACCCTCCACCTGATGAAGGGCATGGGGTCGTGGTGGAGCTGCTGTCTCTGAGCAACAAGCCCGCTGCTGCCTGGGGCTCTGCCAGGAGGGGTACAAGGAGACCACAGGCCTGGAGAGGAAGGAGAGCCGGCTCTCTTGTGCCCACCTGGGTCCCTGTGTCATCCAGCCAGATTGCCTCATCCAGCAGCAGGTAGTTTTCTCCATCGTGCAGACCCCAGGCCCCTCCAAACACACACACCGGCCCTAGCCACTGGTGGCCGGCGCTCCCACGTCAGGGGTCTGGCTCCCCTCCCTGTGAGACCCGCCCAAGCTCACAGTCACCAGGGCAGCTGAGCAGTGCTGGCTCCCGTGTGTCATCCCCCCCAGCCCCCGGCTCCCTCAGACCCAAGGGCCCCTGGAGTCACTGCCCCCACGGTCATCACAGCCTCTCCACCTGGGCCTTCAGGGTGAGCGCCTTCACTGCTGGCGAGCTCTTGTCCAGCACACCTGCGTTCCCTTGGGAGGCCCCTAGCACAGAAGGCAAGGGCCCCCGCAGCCAGCACCAAGCTGGCAGTGCGAGCCTGCGCTCCCCAAGGATGGGATGGGCAGGGACCTTCAGCCTTCTACCACAGGTCCTGGACAGCACCACAAGGCAGGAAAAAGGAATGCACAGCATAAAGACAGGGAAGGAAGAAGCAAAATTGTCCCTACTCACACACACATGACTCAATACACAGACCATCCTAAGGAATTTACAGAGGACCTACCAGAACTCATGTGAATTCAGCAAGGTCACAGGACAAAGATCAACTACATTTATAAACGCCAGCAACAAAGAATTTTAAAAAGGAACAATTTTTTTTTTTTAATAAATTTATTTATTTATTTATTTATTTTTGGCTGTGTTGGGTCTTAGTTTCTGTGCGAGGGCTTTCTCCAGCTGTGGCGAGCGGGGACCACTCTTCATCGCGGTGCGCGGGCCTCTCACTGTCGCGGCCTCTCCCGTTGCGGAGCACAGGCTCCAGACGCGCAGGCTCAGTAGTTGTGGCTCACGGGCTTAGTCGCTCCACGGCATGTGGGATCTTCCCAGACCAGGGCTCGAACCCGTGTCCCCTGCATTGGCAGGCGGATTCTTAACCACTGCGCCACTAGGGAAGCCCAAGGGAACAATTTTACTTTTTTTTTTTTTTAATTTTATTTATTTATTTTATTTATGGCTGTCTTGGGTCTTCGTTTCTGTGCGAGGGCTTTCCCTAGTTGTGGCAAGCGGGGGCCACTCTTCATCACGGTGCACGGGCCTCTCACTATCGCGGCCTCTCTTGCTGCGGAGCACAGGCTCCAGACGCGCAGGCTCAGTAATTGTGGCTCACGGGCCCAGCTGCTCCGCGGCATGTGGGATCTTCCTGGACCAGGGCTCGAACCCGTGTCCCCTGCATTGGCAGGCAGATTCTCAACCACTGCGCCACCAGGGAAGCCCAAGGGAACGATTTTATATGTTACTTAAAATAACATTAAAACGTGGACTTCCCTGGTGACCCAGTGGTTAAGAATCCGCCTGCCAACGCAGGGAACATGGGCTCGAGCCCTGGTCCGGGAAGATCCCACATGCCGCGGAGCAACTAAGCCCGTGTGCCGCAACTACTGAAGATCCCACATGCTACGGAGCAACTAAGCCTGTGCACCACAACTACTGAAGCTCACGCGCCCTAGAGCCTGCGTTCCGCAACTACTGAGCCTGCAAGCCACAACTACTGAAGCCCGCGCACCTAGAGCCCATGCTCCGCAACAAGAGAAGCCACCGCAAATGAGAAGCCCCCACGCCGCAGTGAAAAGTAGCCCCTGCTTGCCACAACTAGCGATAGCCTGCGTGCAGCAATGTAGACCCAACAAACCCAAAAATAAACAAATAAATAAATGTAAAAACAAAAACAAAAAAACAACATTGAAACGTAAATACTTAGGGATTATCTTAATGAAAAATTTGCAAGACCTCTACATTGAAAACAAAACATCACTGAGAAAAATTAAAGACAACATAATAGTAAATATATAAATAAACAAACAATGCTCATGGAATACAAGACTAAATATTGTTAAATCTCCTCCTCAAACTGAACTGCAAAATAATTCCTATGAAAAAGTCCAGTAGGCTTTTTTCTGAGTAACAGACAAGCTGATTCTCAAACTGACATACAAAGGCAGAGAATCTAGAATAGCCGAAATAGTCTTCAAAAATAACAGCACTGTTTCAAGATTCACACTGCCTTAATTTGAGACTTAATGTAAAGCTACAGTAACCAAGAGTGGGGTATTGGCAGAGAGGTGAACGAACAGATCAATGGTACAGGACATGGAATCCACAGATAGACTAAATTTTAACAGCTGATTTTTGACAAAAGCACCAAGGCAATTTGATGGGGAAAGGAACATCTTTTCAACAAATGAGGCTAGAACGATCGAATATTGAATGGAAAAAAAAAAATCTTGACCCCCATAAACACAAACCCTCATCAGACATAAACAAAGATTAATTCACAATTGATCTTAAACCTGGATGTAAAAGCTAAAACCACAAAGCTTCCTGAAGAAAACAGGAAAATAACTGCATGACTCTGCAGGCAAAGATTTCCTGGATATGACCCAGACGACCCACCAACAAAGAATAAATTGATAAGTTAAAAACTTCCACTCATCAAGATGCCATTAAAGCCGCAATCAGCCACACTATGCATAATACGCTATCTCACTAGGCACTCAGTTGGAATATGTTAATAATTCTTATAACTCAGTAAGAAGACAAACAACCCGTTCTCAAAAAACAGCACAGCGCTTCCCTGGTGGCGCAGCGATTAAGAATCCGCCTGCCAATGTAGGGGACACAGGTTTGAGCCCTCGTCCGGTTAGATCCCACATGCCACAGAGCAACTAAGCCCGCGAGCCACAACTACTGAAGCCCGCACGCCTAGAGCCCATGCTCCACAACAAGAGAAGCCACTGCAACGAGAAGTCCGCGCACCGCAACCAAGAGTAGCCCCCACTCACGGCAACTAGAGAAAGCCTGCGCGCAGCAACAAAGACCTAACAGCCAAAAATAAAAATTAACTAATGAATTAATTAAAAAAAAAAAAAAAACAAAAACAGCACAAACTCTTCTCCAGGGGAAAAACCAGAGCTCTCTGGAGCAGTGGCCGACTCTTGCGCTGGGACACAGCAAATTCAAGATGACTCTGGAGCATCTGGCGGCTCCAGAAAGTGAGGATGTGCTCAAGAGTGGGTGGGGCCAAGTCAAAGGGACTGGGCACAAACACAAAGAGCCCCCCAGGCCAGCACAGGAACAGCCTGAGGAGCAAAACAAGTAATACAGCAGCGGGGTATGACCCACAGAATGAAGTCAATGCCTGAGGAGGAACAGCCTTTCCTCACAGAAAAGTTCCAATTAATAAATGGTGGGAGAATGACGGAAACAGAAAAGCACCTTTTGGGACTTCCCTGGCGGTCCAGTGGTTAAGACTCCGTGCTTCCCCTGCAGGGGGCATGGGTTCAGACTATGATCCCGCATGCCGCGCAGCACGGCCCAAAAAAAAAAAAAAAAAAAGCATCTTTCAAACGCCCCAGTAACTAGTCCTTGCAGTCCACCTCTGGATGCTAAAAGCAGAGGCAAAAGTCCAAGAAGAAACAGGATATCTGCACAGCCTTCAAGTATTGGGTTGGCCAAAAGGTTCGTTCAGAAACCCGAATGAACCTTTTGGCCAACCCAATATTTCCCCCACGATTTTTATTAATTAAAAAGGGGAAAACAGTAACTTTACACTGGAGAAATCTGGAAGATACCACCTCAACCACGTGATCCAAGTTAATGTCATCATGGCAAGACATGTGGATGCCACATGCCTCTTGCTGTACTCAGAGCTCTTATCAGGAACACTTTTTGGTCAAATGCTTTTTCTGCACCCATTCCATACTACTGGGAAGCAGACCACACGTGACGTTTTCATCCATAAATATTTCAGTATTTAACTGTAAAACTTATGGCTTCTTTTTTTTTTTTTTTTTTTTAAATTTTATTTATTTTAGTTATTTATTTATTTTTGGCTGTGTTGGGTCTTTGTTTCTGTGCGTGGGCTTTCTCTAGTTGCGGCGAGTGGGGGCCACTCTTCATCGCGGTGCGCGGGCCTCTCACTATCGCGGCCCCTCTTGTTGCGGAGCACAGGCTCCAGACGCGCAGGCTCAGTAGTTGTGGCTCACGGGCCTAGTTGCTCCGTGGCATGTGGGATCTTCCCAGACCAGGGCTCGAACCCGTGTCCCCTGCATTGGCAGGCAGATTCTCAACCACTGTGCCACCAGGGAAGCCCATGGCTTCTTTTTTTTTAAACGTAAGTGGATGCCACTGTCACACCTAGGGAAAATAACACCAGGAATAGTAGAGAATTCCTCAAACTCATAGTGGGCATCTGTGAAGAACCTACAGCTAACATCACCTCAGTGGTGGAAGGCTAAATCTTTCCCACCAGGATCAGGGAAAAGGCAAGAACACCAGATTTCACCACTTCATTGCAAAACAGTCTTGAAGGTTCCAGGCAATTCAGTAAGGTCCAGAAAAAGAAATAAAATCATGAAGCCTGTAAAGGAAGAAGTAACGCTGTCCCCACTTACAGGTGATACAATTATTTCCACAGCAAGTCCCAGGAAATCTATAAAACTACCACTAGGATTGATGAATTAAGCACAAGGTCATGGTTAATACACAAAAATCAACAGTATTTTTACCCAGTAGCAGAAGGCAAATAGAACTTAAAATTTAACACACAATCCCACTTATGGTAATGACAAAAGCATGAATGAGCTAGGAATAAACCTAACAAAAGGTTGTCCAAGACCTCCACACTGCAATGCCAGAGCTGCCAAAAGAAATGTTGAAAGGCCTAAGTAAGTGCAAAGGTATACCATGTTCATGGATTGGAAGACTCAACAGAGATGGCAAATAACTCCAAGATGACCTACAGATTCAATTCCTAACTAAACTGTGCAAAAATCAACAAGCTGATTCTAATATTTACATGGAAATGCAAAGGAGATGGAATAACCAAAGCAACATTTCAAAAGAAGAACAAAGATGGAGGACTGACTCTGTCTGATTCCAAAGCTTACCATAACGCTGTGGTAACCAAGGTTTTGTACTGCCCAAAGGACAGAGCCATGGATCAGCGGCACAGAACAGAGTCTAGAAATAAACCACCTGGTACACTGTCAACTGATCTTTCACAAGGGTGACAAGGAAATTCCACAGAGAAAGGACAGTTTCATCAACAAATGCTGCTAGAACTACTGGACGTCTGGCATGCAAAACAATAAACTTGAGCCCATACTTTGCACCACATGTAAAAATTTATTCAAAATGGATGAAAAGATGTAAATGTAAAACCCAAACTATAAAACTTCCAGAAAACATAGGAGAAAATCTTTGTGACCTTGAGTTAGGCAAACACGTCTTAGCATGCAAAAAACCCACAAACCATAAAAAAAAAGGTGATAAACTGGACTTCTATCAAAATTTAAGATACCTGCTCTTTAAAAGACAATGTCATGAGCGTGAAGAGACAAGCCACAGACCAGAAGAAAACATACCTGAGAAAGGATAAATCACAATGATAAAGAATGCTCAAAATTCAATAATTAAAAAACAACCAGTTTTTAAAACCAGGCAAAAGATGATGAATGTCATCAATTATTAGGAAAACTCTCATAAAAACTGCAATGATACCACCACACGACTCGAACAGGACCAGCAAAAACAACGCAGTGAACATCACCTGCCAACAACGGGCGCCACGGGAGTGGTCCTGCACTGCTGCCTGCAGCGCCAAGTGGGGAGGCCCCTTTGGAAAACACTTTGGCAGCCTGTCTTCAAGCACAACCAACCCAGCAATCCCACTCCCGGGTATTTACGCAGAAGGAAGGGAGATGTGTCCACACAAAAACCTCCGGGGGATGTTTACAACACCTTCATTTACAATTGCCAAAAATCGAGATCCACCCAAACATGTCTGTCATCTGGTAAACGAATAAGTGAACTGTGGTCCATCCTGCAATGATGCACTCCTCACGAATAAAAAGGAAAAACTATTGTTACATTTTTTAAAAATGTAAAATTCTAGAAAATGCAAAGTAATCCACAGCAGCAGAAAGCAGGTTGGGCTGCCCGGGACAGAAGGGAGGGAGAGGTGGCCGACAGAGGGCACAAGGAAACACAGGGGTGACGCCTCTGTACACTGGTACATGGGGACACCCACACATCCACGTCGGCCACTGTACACTTTCCACACATGCAGTCTCCTGCACTTCAACCACACCTCGACTGTGTCATGATAAACCCTAACGTGGAAAAGAGGAAAGTGGGTGGACGTACAGGTGAAACAAAAGCAGCTGAGAGTCGGCGAGTGCTGGGCTGGGCGGCTCATCACACCCACTGCCTACCTCTGGGCATGTCGGAAATCCTCCAGGATAAAAAGTAAAATAAGAGGAAAAACAAAATAGGTTAACTACTCTCTTTGCCAGTGAACAGAACCCGTCTTCGGGGACACGAGGGAAGGAGGTGAAGTCGCCTGTGAGATGAGGAGCAGGCCTGCGGCTGGCAGGCACCGCCAACCCGGGAGGGGACCAGGCCTGTCTGGACAGCTGCAAATCCAGTCCTGACGCCCCGCACTGCAGGGACACCCCCTCCCTGCAGAAAGGAAGCAGGTGGGGAGGCCAACCCGCCCCCCGGAGCTCGCTCGGCTCCGGCGAGTGTGTGAGAACCCAGGCTGGCCGACTCAGTGCCCCCCGCCTAATCACACAGCCCCACTTCCTAACCAGCAGCTTTCTTTAAAAATAAACCATTATTATTTATTTTTTTTTAAACGTTCACCTAGTTTCTTCTTCTTTTTTTAAGTATTTGTTTATTTATTTATTTATGGCTGTGTTGGGTCTTCGTTTCTGTGCGAGGGCTTTCTCTAGTTGTGGCGAGCGGGGGCCACTCTTCATCGCGGTGCGCGGGCCTCTCACTATCGCGGCCTCTCTTGCTGCGGAGCACAGGCTCCAGACGCGCAGGCTCAGTAGTTGTGGCTCACGGGCCCAGTTGCTCCGTGGCATGTGGGATCTTCCCAGACCAGGGCTCGAACCCGTGTCCCCTGCATTGGCAGGCAGATTCTCAACCACCGCGCCACCAGGGAAGCCCCTAAACCATTATTTTTATGATAGATTACACCATTAACAAAAAAAAAGTAGATCCCAAATTCTCAGCACCACCCCTGGACAGGCCCACCCTGCGAGACTCACACCCATGATTTCACTCAGTCTTTCAGACAATCCTGCAGGAGGCCCTGCTCAGCCCCGAGAGCAGAGAAAACAATCTCAGGGAGTCTGAGGCCACTCAGCCACCAGGGGCAGGACAGGGCCTCACATCACAGCCCAGACCCCCATCCTGACTCCTTCTTGGGGCACTGCCAGCCCGTCCGCCCCAGGTTCAAGCGGATATAATGGCGTGTGGCCCAGGCAGTGGCTACACAGCTAAGGATTTTAAGGAACAATGCAGCGAGATGCCAGGGCCATGGTCACACACGTGGAACATCTAAAGCCAAGAGTGGTCGCAGGATTCCGCGCATGGGCCCCCGAGGGCACTCTGGAGGCCATCGCAGACCCTCAGGTCCCACGTGAGGAGACAGCCCACTAGAAACACAGCAGGCGGCCCTCCTCCCAGATCTCGCCCGGGTCAGCCTCCTGGGCACCCGGCCTCCTCTGCACAGCACGGGGCAGGCTCACAGAGGGAAGAGCAGCCCAAACCCAAAGGTCACAGCAAACCCCACGGGAGAAGAGTAAAACAAGGTGATGAGGTGAGAGGGGAGGGGGTCCCTCGGGAAGCTGGCCACTCAGGATTTCCAGCCTCTTCCACAGGAAGCCAGCTCACGAAGCACCAAGACCTGTCCTGGGTCACACTCAGAGGACTTGACCCCCTGACCCCACAGTCCCGCTTCCCAAGCCTCCTCGATGCTGACGATGCTGACGCAGATCAGCACGGAGGAATGGGGGCGCGCACAGCTGGGGGGCTGCTGGGAACTCAGGACTGGCCCACCCCGAGGCCCCGCCCCCGAGGCCCCGCCCCAGCAGGCGCCACACTCACCGGATGGTCTCGATGATTTCATGAGCAGCATCGTGGTGTTTGTCCTGAAAGACAATGGGACAGGGTTTAGAGCCGTCCCTCCACCCTCCGGTGATGGTGGCGACCAGAGGAGGCGGGTGCTGCAGCCCCCAGGACTCCCCGCCTCATTTCCCGACCCGCGGGACCTACCAGAGAGCCCTACCCACAGCGCTGGGGCCATGTCCTGCCACGTGGGACACGCTGGCTTCGGGAGCGCCTGTTCCTGCAGTGCCCTGCCGCCCAGCGGGCTGCGGGGAAGGGACCGGGACGGAGTCTAAGCCCCCGACCCTCCTTCCCCAGGACTTCCCCCGGGCGCTCCTGCAGCCTGGAAGCCACAGGCCTGGCTCTGAGTCCCTGAACCGCTGCAGGCCTCGGTTTCCATCTGTAAAATGGGGAAACACCAGTCGTGCAACCACCGGGAGCAGGCAAGCAGCGGTCCTCCCTCCCGGCCACAGCGGCGCTCTCCTCTGGCCCCACTGCGCCCGGCGGGCTGGCCTCGCCGCTTTCCCCGAGGAGCACGTCGGGGGTCGCTCTGGCCTTTCGTCGGGGTCTTGGCGGCCAGCTAACCCAAGACCGCGCAGAAACCAAGTGAGGACGACGCATCGTGTGGACGGTCTGTAACTCTAGACTGCACCTCCACCCCGCCAGTGAAGGTTTCTATCGCGGTGAGGAGGGGCCTCGAAGAGAATGCACAGCGAGAGGAGGGGCCGCGAAGAGCATGGGCTGAAGCCGGAGGTGAGACGGTCAGGCCCAGAGCTGCCAGCCCTGCCCCGGGACAGCAACTGCCCCTCTCAGCCCAGGCCACCATTTCCACGCTTCACAGTGGAGGACGGCAACGCGGGCAGAGCCCCTGCAGGCCAGGGCACAGATGCCCGGAAGGTCCCAGGGCAGGGCCCCCCATGGCGCAGCGTTCCTAACAGGTCAAACAACTCCGGAAACACCCTTCGTGTCCTAAGCCTCATCTTTGCAACAGCAGCCCTACTGAGATATAATTCACACAAAATGGGCCCCCGCTTCAAGTATACAGTTCAGTGGGTTTTAATACATTCAGAGCTGGGCAACCATCACCTCTATCTAGTTCCAGAACATCCCATCACCCCATTAGCAGACGTGCCCCAATCCCCTCCCCAGCCCTTGACAACACTAATCCACTCTCTGTTTCTGTGGATTTGCCAGTTCTGGACGTTTGTAAATAGAATTACGATATGTGACCTTTTGCCCAGAGTCTTATTTTTTAAGGCAAAGGAAAAAAACCAATCTTCTATCGTTCTTAATAACATCCTCCAACTTACCAAGGATGGAGCAGTAAATATCCATTGAACTCATATTACTTAGACAAGGTGGGGGGCGGGAGGTGGAGCACGTGCGGTCCAGCACAGGACAGCCCTGCAGACCAGTGGTTCCCGAAACGGGAGAACCGACCTGCAGCATCAGCACCACTGCTGACCCAGAAACCCTGGGGAAGAACCACTGATCGGCCCCAAGGCCTCCTGGCAAACGTCAGAAAACAGTGAGGACAGCTGGGTTTGGAAAACAGTCTGGCAGCTCCTCAAAGGTTAAACAGTTAGCAAATGACCCAGCAATTCCTCTCCTGGTGTCTGCCCAAGAGAAATGAGAATATTCGTCCACACAAAACCCTGAACATTGGGCTCCCCTGGTGGCTGGTGGCACAGTGGTTAAGAATCCACCTGCCAATGCAGGGGACACAGGTTCGAGCCCTGGTCTGGGAAGATCCTACATGCCGCGGAGCAACGAAGCCCGTGCACCACAACTACTGAGCCTGCATGCTGCAACTACTGAAGCCCGCGTGCCTAGAGCCTGTGCTCCGCAACAAGAGAAGCCAACGCAATGAGAAGCCCGCGCGCTGCAAGAAAAAGTAGATCCCACTCACCACAACTAGAGAAAGCCCGCGCGTAGCAACGAAGACCCAACGCGGCCAAAAAAAAACCACACACAAAAAAACCCTGAACGTTAATGTTCACAGAGGCGTGATTCACAACCGCCAAAAGGTGGAAACCACCCAAATGTCCATCAACAGATGAACGAATAAACAAATGTGTCCCTCCACACATTGAAATATTATCCATCCATGAAAAAGAGTGAAGCACTGACACTCACTAAAACGTGGACGGACCCTGAGAACACGATGCTCAGTGAGAGAAGCCAGACAGAGAAGGACACACACGTTGTGATTCCATTGATGGGAAACGTCCAGAACAGGCCAATCCACAGAGACAGAGAGTGGGTTCCTGGTTGTCAGGGGCTGGGGAGGGGGATGGGAGGGATGCTAATGGGGATGGGGTTTCCTCTTGGGGTGATGGAATGTTCTAAAATTGGTAGTAGTGATGACTGCACTCAATGAATACATTACAAAGCAGGGAACGGCACGATTTAGGTGGATGAGGTGAAGAGTGTGGAAATTACACCTCAAAACAGCTATCAACAACAACAACAACAACAGGGACTTCCCTGGCGGTCCAGTGGTTAGGGCTCCGGGCTTTCACTGCCGAGGGCCCAGGTTCAATCCCTGGTTGGGGAACTAAGATCCCACCTGCTGCACGGCGCGGCGAAAACAAACAAACAAAAAAACCACAACAAAATCTACAGGAGGAAACGCACAGTACCGTTAGAAGCACCCCCGCCTCAGTAGGAAGATACTGAGCATCGCAGACACTCACACGGCCGACGGACTCTGTTCCTGCTCCACAACATTCAGTGAGTCCAGACAGACAGTCCTGGCAGCCCTGAATTCCCTGGGCTCCTGTACCCACTGAAAGCAGAGAAGACGCCACGCTGTCCCGCAGGGTCTGCTCAGAGACAAACGCACACAGCACAGTGTACAAGGCGCTGAGTAGTCACAGGGTGAGGAGGAGGATCTAGAACTTTCCACCAACGCTCTCTCGCGTCACACGCCTCCTGAGGGGAGCCGGGCCCCGTGCACTGAGGAGCCTCAGCAGCCCTGCGGGGGCCCACATGCAGAGGAGCCACGGGAGGGGCCTCCTGGAAGCCAGGCATCCCGCCCGGTCCGGCCTTCGGATGGGGCAGCCCCGGCTGAAGCCCCTACTGCAGCCTCCTGAGGGACCCTCGGCCGGAATCCCCTCGCCCGCCTGCTCTGAATCCCTGCCCTCAGAAACCACGGGAGGTCATCAGTGTGCGTCGTCTCAAGCTGCTAAATTCACGTCCGCGTTTAGGCCGATACACTACCCTGAGAGCATGGCCCATAAGAACAAGTCTTAGAGCCACAGGAGGACGTGACAGTACCCAGGAGAGTCTGATTCCGGTCACCACTGTGGAGTTACAAAACAGGGTGCGTGCTCTGAAAGGACCCCGTGAGCACATGCGTGTGCCTGAGTGTGCGCCGCGTGGCTGCCCCGTGCCGGCTCGGACTGCGCTCCCTCCCTCGGCCCCCCCAGGAGGCTGGACGCGCCCCGGAGACGCTCCTCCTGCAGGGGCGGCAGGGGCCCTCACGCAGCCCTGGCTGAGCCACCGCGTCTCAGGCCGCGTCACGCCGACCTGGGAAGACAGGGGCCTGGAACGTGGTCTCATCTGTGATGAGATGAACTCAAGATTTCCCAAGCTTTAAAACCAGAACGAAAGGAAGGGAACAGTTTATGACGTGCCTCCTACGATCTGGGGATGCTGCTTTAGGCACTGGCCAGCTTCCAGCGACCGTCCTGAGTCGTATGATTTAAGATGCCCTGATCACCATCGATGATTCAGAAGCTGTCACAGCTTCTCGGCTGTGGCCTCTTCTCCTTCACAGGCCTTCAGAACAGAGCGACACCAGAAGCCGACCCAGAAAGGTCCGACTGAGAACAGCCCTGAGGAAGCCCGCGCTTAGGAGCACCCGCACCTCCTCCCCCGGGGGAGCCCTGGAACTCCGGGGTCTGAGGCCAGCCCTGGGCTCGTTGCACGGGACGCCCGGCCTCCCCGTCCCAGCCACAGCCCCGGCCCGCTGCTGGCTGCTTGCTGAGTCACTGACTAACCCAGGCTCTTCTCACG
Organism: Balaenoptera ricei; assembly: GCF_028023285.1. Classification (NCBI taxonomy): domain Eukaryota; kingdom Metazoa; phylum Chordata; class Mammalia; order Artiodactyla; family Balaenopteridae; genus Balaenoptera; species Balaenoptera ricei. The sequence goes on from NC_082641.1 coordinate 181,203,551, forward strand.
GATGGCGTCAGAGCCTCCGCAGGAAGCCGCGCAGAGGCTTAGCGGAATGCTGCTCACCACAGAGCCGGCGGCCTCACTCCGGGATCCTGGGAAAACAGCCGCAGTAAGCACAACCGTTCCCGCCTGAAAAAGCACCCTGTGCGGAAGCCGGAGGCTGTCATCAGGCCTGAGCCGCCACCAAGCCCGTCCCGTCCGCCCGCTCCCCGCCCCTGCCCAGCTCAGGTGAGGGCGGGGGCCGCCCACGGGGCGGGGGAGTCTGGCTGTCCCACTCGGCAGGCCCCTGCCTCCTCCTTGACTGTGAGGACAGGTGTGGGAACAGGAACTCCACCCGGACGCCCGCAGGTCTGGCTCTGCCCCCGCTCGTCCCCGCAGGCCCTGCGCCCGGCGTGACGAGCCTGGACAGGAGGCCTCCTGGGTGCTGGCTGCCAGGGCACCGCCCACCCCTGAGCACGCAGGCCGGTTCACGGTGACAGGGGCACGACATCTGGAGACATCGTCCCTGGAGGACCCGGCGAGAGGCAGGAGGCAGAGACTAGGGAGGAGACAAGACGTGGACTCCGTCCTCCTCTTCCCACTCGCAGCAGGAAGACGCCGGGACCCAGGGGGCCTCCGAGGCAGGGGCATCACACCGGGACGAGCGTCAGAATCCCTGGTCAGAGTGGAGTTCTGGGGCCACCCGCAAAGTTTCAGAGTCAGCAGGTCTGGGCCCCAGGAACCCGCATTCCTAACCAGTTCCAGCTGGTGGGAAAGCTGCTGGCCCAGGGGCCCCGCTCAGAGAACCACCGGCCTGAAGCAAGCAGGGACCACACTCTCTATCACCGTCTGCTGAGGGCACGAGTGCCCAGGAGGTGCCGAGGGGGAGCACCCTGGGCCTCTGCCCGCGGTCCCCACTCCCCAGCAGGCTGCAGGGGGCACGGCCTGCGGGCTGGGGGTCGCTGCCTTCTTCCCCGCGGCTCTGCACACCTCCGGGGCCCTGGGGTGGGGGCCAAGACAAGTGGGACAGAGCGGCCAGGGTGGGATGCACGCACTGTTCCCCGAAGTGGAGAAGCACAGCGGGAAGAGTCAAAGGCAGGGGAGATGGAACACGGCGGGAGGTCTGCCGGCTGTCTGTCTGCCTCTCTCAGTGGCAGGGCTTTGAGAGCAGAGGTCTGGCTGGAGGAGTGGAAAATCCACAGAAGGCTCTCCGTCTGGGAGGAAAGCCAGGCGGGTGAGCAGAGGGCCCCGAGGCCCAGCGAAGGCGCTCAGCCTCACCTCTCAGCCCTCGGCCCCGCTGGGGAGCACCCACTCGCCAGGGGGAGGGAGCAGGGGGTGAAGGGGGAGGGGGAGGGCCAGCGCCTGCGGTGGGCCTGAGTATTCAAGAAGCGACCAGGTTTTCACTTGAAAATGAGTGCATCTCACACAGGGGCGGGGGTGGCAGAGAGACTGGCTGTGGAGCATCACATGGGTCTCGTCCACAGTCAGCCCCGGACGTTCGCAGGCCCCCAGCAAGGGGGTGCTGCCTGGCCCCAGGACCGTACCGGAGGACAAGCCAGGCCAAGGAGGGGAACCGCCTGGTAAAGCGAGGCAAAGGAGAGAGCCAGGAAGGAGGCTCTCCTCCCACCGCCGACCCGGCCCTCTCCCCGCAGGGCCAGGCGACAAACCAGGCTGGTCTCGGGACTGAGCTGCGTCGCAAAAACCTGCCCACAAGACCGGCACTGCAAGGAACAGTCAACATGGGAAAACAGGAAGGGGCTGCCGGGACCCCATGAGGCCAAAGTCCAGCTGGAGGAGGAAGAGAGAAGAGGGAGCGGGCCCGTGGCTCCCGGGCCACGGACACAGTGCAGGACACGGTGGGCCCGTGGCCCGGACCCGGGCGGGTGGGACCCGCTGTGCACACAGGGGCCCCGATGACCAGGGTCCAAGGAAGGAGTCCTCACGAGGGAGAGGGGTCTAGAGCCTCACTGTGCCCACAGCGGCCCCTGGCCACCTGGACGAGGGGCAATGGTGCGCGCTGGCCCACTCCAGTGCCATGTGCTGTGAGCACAAGATGCACACGGATTTCTAAGACATAGCGCGCGCATGCACACACACACGAAGTAAAACTGCCCTTTACTAATTTTTTAAACGATACGTTGAAAACGTAGTATTTGGGCTATACTCAGTTATGTACAATCAATGCTGTGAAAACGTACCTCGCCTCCTCCTTTTGACTTGTCACGTGGCTACCAGGAGGGCACGTGCGTGGCTCATGTACCACCTCAACTACCGCCGCACCTGCGGGAGCGTTTCCAGACCTGACCCTGAGCCTGAGCTCCACGCCTGGGTCCGCAGCTCACGGAAGCCAGTCTGCGCAGAGCCAGGACCGGCCGGGACGTTCTGCTGTCCGGGCAGCCGTCCTTCTGTAGGACGGGCATGGGTGTGTCCCCAGGAGGACGGGGCGCCACGGTGGCTCCAGAGGTGACAAGACCATTTCAGTTGCTTCAATCCAAACTAGCCCACCTGTAACAGCCCAGGCCGCCCAGCCACCCAAGGAGCCCCTGCAAGTGCTGAGCGCCAGACGCCGGGGGCCCGCGTGGAGGGGCCGTTGTGCAATGACTCCGGTGGGACGGGGGAACGCGACGACCAAAAGTTCACCACCAGAACTTTTCTTGCCGTCACCAAAGAAAATGCTTTACTGCCACAGAGCAGTCCAGCCTGAGGCCAAGGCCAAGGCCGTGACGGGAAGGGAGGGAAAGCCCAGGGATGGAGGAGGCCCTTCCGAGGGGGCACAGCTGGAGAAGGACTCGCCCGGGGCTCCCCGAGCGAGAAGTGGAAGCACGGCCTCCACCCCGCAGTCTCAAAGGCCAAGGCGAGCCGCGCCCCCAGCCTTCAACTGTCTCCACTCCAGCAAGGGGTCCTGTTAGCACCGTAGCAGTGCAACTGACGTTGCCCCACCCCAGGACCAAGCCAAACGAACGCCTCTCCAGGGGCCTCGAGACCCCACGACCTGGTCCACACAGACGGGAGCATCACTCAGCCCTGAGAAGGGGTGAAGCCCTGACACTCACAACAACGTGGACGGACCCTGAGAACACGACGCCCAGTGAGAGAAGCCAGACACAGAAGGACCCACAGGGTGTGATTCCACTGATGGGAACCGTCCAGAACAGGCAGATCCACAGACACAGAGAGTGGGTTCCTAGTGTCAGGGTCTGGGGCAGGGGACTGCGGGCCCTTTCCGCTGACGGAATGTTCTGGAATTAGAGGTGACGGTTGCACCGCTCTGTGAATATAGTAAAAGCCACTAAATTGTACACTTCATATGGGTGAGTCCTGTGGTGTGTGAATGCTATCTTGACAAAGCTGTTATTTAAAAAGACACAAGACCCAGCACGGCTCCTCCTCCCCTTGTCCCGCCCCTTCACCTGGTGTCTGTCCCAGACCAGGTGTGGGCCCAGCGTGTCCTGCGGCCCCAGCACCTGCTCCCCGGTGGGAGCCTCACTCAGCCCGCAGGGCGAGCGCAGAGCAGACGCCAGGGAGCCACCTGCAGACCAGGGGAAACGTGAGCCACCACCACCACGCGACGTGCAAATCCTTCCCGAGAGCTCCCCGCCCCGAGCCCCACGACTCCCGCCGTCCCCATGGGCGCCACCCCGTGGCGGCCCCTCGGCCCCCAGCACACAGCCTGCAAAACCCCTTCCCCACCCGGGAAAAGACGCGTCAGGTTTTTAAGGGACAAGCGTTCTCAGAGATAACCTCTCTCACACACCGGCTGCCCGTGCACCTGGCGTGACTCTAACACGCTTTCCGGGCATCGGCCGCGCACCCCATGACTAACTGAGGGGATTCAAACGGAAGCCCCTCAGAGATGAGGAGGCATCGTCATCCAAGGTCAATACTCAGTGAAGCACACAGCCTCCGACCTCCCAACTGCAGCTCCCGGGAACCTGTGACTCGGCAGCCCTGCCAGGCGCCATGGACAGGAAGAGGGCCCGGTCCCACACGGGGGCGCCAAGGAACAGAGCCCCGGGCCAGGCACCGCGACAGCGGCCGTGGGTGGGGAGACAGAGTCTGGGAAGGAACGACAAAGGCGGGCAGTGAGGGAGGCACTACAGAGCCATGCGTGAGCTGCGGAGCACCGCGGACAGACACCCGGCACGTCCTCTGTGAACACCCTTGGGACCGCTCAACGCCACGGGTGCGGCAGGAGACCCGGCTGGTGGGAACGGCAGGGACAGCTTGAAGGGACAGAGAAGATGCCAAAGAGGCCTCCAGGCAGCGCCCTGAGTGGGAGGAAAGAAAAAGGACTGTCATCCCACAGCCAGGGAGACAAGGCGCACGCACTGGCGAAGAGCGCCAGGACCACGAGAGGAGGACACGGCAGAAAGAAAGAGGGAGGAGAGGGGTTTCCTGGGAGACGAGCGCCGGGCCCGGGACCCAGGGACGCGCAAACACAGCCAGTCGCACCCTACAGGTCCCCAAATTCAAAAGGGACGCCAAACACTCTGTATCTTGATTGTACCAATGCTAATGAAATCATTACATCGGTGCGTAGCTTTGTAAGATGCCACCATCGGGAGAAACTGAGTAAAGAGAACGTGGGATGTCTCCGTCTTATTTCTGACGGCTGTGCAAGAATCTACGATAATCTCAAAATAAAAAGTTTAATTAAGGAAAAAAGGATGCAGCTCCTAGAGGTAGATTGGGGGTGGGTCCCCAGCAGCTCCGCCACCTCCTGCCTAGTGAATATCCAAAAGGCCGGCCACCTCTGGCTCCTCCCACCAGGAACAGAGCACACAGGCGGTATCTGGATGTTAGGGACCAAAGTACAAAAGCTAACAGCCACGTACGTATGGAATATCAGGCTTTTCCGGTGATCCCTTCCTCTTTAAAGAGGCTACTTCACCCACAGAAAGTCGTCAAAGGGTTAACCTGCCTTCCACCTGAGCTCAGATTAGGCAGGACTCACGCCAGCAGAGGTCAGATCAGAAAATATTTTCTGAGTCACAGGGAGGGATGGCTCACTCGGCCGCCCACTTCAGCTACTACTCACAGTCGAGTGAAGGGCATGACTGCTCAGCGGGCATTCATCAGAGACTCGTGGGCTCTCAGGAGGAAGCCAGAAGCAGGCGGGGACAGTCACGCTGGGGCCGCTCCACGCCCACAGCCTCAGTGAGTCACGGAGGGGAAGGACCACTGCACGCCCTCGCAGGCTCCTGCCCAGCCATCAGGCAGCCGAAGATACCACCTGCTCCCTCCTGAGCTGAGACCCGGTTTTCCCACCAAAAGAAGGGCCATGCTGCTTTAGAAATGCCGCCGTGAGCTGCAAGTGCATATCTGGGAACTCTCAGTCACAGAAGGAACAAAACTCGCCCTGCACCCCGCCCTCCCATTTGTCAACTGCGCAAAAGCCCATTTTGGAGGCTGGACACTTCCGCGTGCGGACGGCTGTGGCTGTTTGCACTTCCTCCTGCGGGTGCCCCCTCCTCAGAGAAGCCACTCACACCTCCCCCAGGGCAAACCTGGCAGCCCCACCCTCTGGGACCTCAGTTGGTCCCATATACGGTGCACTACACCTCAGCTGAACTTCTGTGTTTATAGATCACCTACCGTCCTCGGTTCATAAGTTTCTTGAGAATAAGAATACTGTCTACTGTCCTCTGCGCCCCCTGGAACACTCACTGTAAATATCCAGGAGGTGCTTGCAGAATGAATGAATCAATGAACAAACAAGCTCAGTCATTTCAAACGTGCGGTCACATGAGTAATCTGACCTTCTGAAAAGTTAAGCTTCTGGAAGGAGACCATTTTCTTAATGTATTCAGCATCGAGTCATCACAAAATATGAACTCTTATAAAGTACCGCCCCCTCACTTCCCATGAGAAAGCAAAATTCCTCAGTGGGGAAATGGGAGGGTAGCAGACGTTACCCGCAAAGCTTTAGGAAGGCTGCGGCTCGCTGAGCACATCACTAGGGCCCCTGACCGCCTGCCTGGTAGTGGGGCAGACACACCAGGAACGGCTACTGACCGGCAGGAGGAGCGCCCGGCCAGGCAGGCAGCACACCCCGCACCCTGCCAAGCGAGGTCCGGCCAGCAAGGGAAAGACACTCTCCAGTTCAGAACCGCCCACCGCTAGAAAGCCAGGTCCTGCCATGGCCTGGACACACAAGGTCTTTCTTACAAGGGTTACAAATCTGTGGCCTTGCTGTGCCTTGAATAAAAGACGGTGATGGGGACAACGTGACCATCTCCAGATGAACCTTCATCTTCGTTTCAAGTGCCTGGGTGCTGGGTCACAGTGGATTTCTAAACTCTTCCAATACTCAAAAATACCAATTTCTAAGATGCAGAAGGGTTGTTAAACATACACTTAGCACAGACCCCAGTCTCACTCCTGAGTATTTTCTCAAGTGAGGTAAAAACCCAAGTTCACATGGAAACCTGCCCTGGGATGTTTACAGCAGCTTTATTCCTGATCCCCATAAAACTGGAAATATCCCACAAGTCCTGCCACCCGCAGGCGAATGGACAAACGGAAAATGGAATACAACACAGCAAGAAAAAGGGGTGACTTCTCATACCCGCAACAACAGGGATGACGGACTTCCCTGGTGGTCCAGTGACTAAGACTCCGCGTTCCCAATGCAGGGGGCCCGGGGTCCATCCCTGCTCAGAGAACTAGATCCTGCACGCGGCAATGAAGATCCCATGTGCCGCAACTAAGACCCGGCACAGCCAAGTAAATAACTAAGTAAGTAAATATTAAAAAAAAAAAAAAAAAAAACAGGGATGAATCTCTGATAGGTTTTGCTGAGCCAAAGCAGCCAGAATCAAAAAGCTACATACTGTTGTTCCGTTTATCTGACTTTCTGGAAAAGCCAAAACCTTAGGGACAGAGAGGAGATTAGTGGCCAAGAGGCTAGAGGCACGCTGGCGCCAAAGGGCAGCAAATGGGATGACGGGATTGCTCTGCCGCCTGATGGCGATCATCTGTCAAAACTCCTAGAACTGTGCACTACAAGTGAACTATGCTTCACGGCTACTAAGGATAAACAAATTATTACATTTTGAAAAATGCGCCGGCCAGCCAACCGGTACATGACAAGTGCAGTAAGAGGGGCGGGGGAGGCGAGGCAAGTGGATCAGCTGGAGTTCTGAAGGTTCTCCCCACTTTCAGTTTCCGTGCCCTGGGATGTCTCCCCGCCCTGCCCATTGCTCAGGCCGCCCACCCGGGCCACCCGGAGCTACCCAACCGGAAAAGCCAGAGCCCGGGCTCAGCCGCGCCTCCGGGCGCAGGAAGAGCAAAAATAGAAAGCGCCGGTGCGCAGTGGCGGGCTGGAAACCCTCCGACCTCGGAGAACCGCGGAGAACCGGGGCCCGGAGCCAACATCGGCTCCCGGGCGGTCCCAGCGTCCCGACCCCGCCCCCGGCCGCGACACAGTTTCCACAAACTGACACACACGGAGCCCGCGCGAGGGGCGGGGCGCGCGGGCTTCCCCGCCGGGTCCCCTGGAGGCCGGTCCCCGGCAAGCCGAGCGCGCGAAAGGGCGCCCCAAAGGCGCCGGCCCACGGCGCCCGCTGCGCTTTCCCTCCCGAAGGCGGGCTGCAGGGCCCAAGCGTGGACCCTGGGACACGAACACGCGCACCACGCCGCCACCGGGGACGAGAGGCCGGGCACCAACCCGGCCGGGCACCCTGCATTTCTGGAATCACCGGGACGCCTGTGTAAATTTCCGTTTGGCCTGTCATTTTCCAAAGGCCACTCAAAATCAGGGGACATAATGCCTCCTCTCCAAGGGTCCAGACAGCCCACCCATTCAAATTAGGGGACAGAACGCCTCCTCTCCAAGGGTCCTGCCAGCCCACCCACTCAAGATCAGGGCACAGAACGCCTCCGTTCCAAGGGTCCTGCCAGCCCACCCACTCAAGATCAGAGGGACAAAATGCCTAACTAAAACAAAACAAAAACACAAAAAACTGGAAAGAGGGAGAAAAGGGTGTCCTCAAAAATAAAAAAGCTAAGCACGTTGACAGCGCCAAGAATAAACTACCAGGAAAAAGAAACCCTACATGTCAGATCATAAAGTACGGAAGGGCAAGCCCGCCGGCAGTCCAGGCCCGGGGGGACCGGGGTCCCTAACCCGGCAGAGCCAACGGCAGCCCGGCTCGGGCGCCCCTCGGAAGCGCGGAATCCCCGCGGCCAAGTCTGCGCCCCAGGCTGGCCCCGGCTCCCCTCTGCCCACCCTGCGCGCGGGGGCTGGAAACGGCTGCGGAGAACCACGGCGGGGTGGGAAGGAGGGTCCAAAGAGGGTCTGGGGACTCGAGTCGCTCAGTTTCTCGGTGGGCCCAGCGCGCGCCGTGGGGGAAGAGGGGCGGGGGTCCGAGGGGAGGGGACGGGCGGCACTCACGTAGACCGGCAGCGGCCACGGGTAGACGGCGGGCTCAGCCCCCACGGGCGACTTGAGCCTCAGCTCCAGCTTCTCCCCCATGTCTGCGCGCGCGGCCGCCGCACCATGCTAGTCGGGCGGTTGGGGGAGGGGCGGGGCGCCGCCGGCGGGGGCGGGGCAGGCGGGAGGGCGGAGGAGGGCGGGCGGGCGGGCGGGAGGCTGAGGGGAGGGGGCCTGGCCTGGGCCTCAGCCGCCGCCGCCGCGCTCCCGTCCGGCCCCCGGCTCCCTCTTTGTGGTCACAGGCCCGGAGCCTCCAAAGCCGCCGCCATCTTGGGCCGGCGTGAGTCGAGCACAATGAGCCGGGGGCCGGGCTGAACCACTCGCGGCGCGCGCGCGGGGGGGCCCGGCGCGAAGAGGCGGCGCGCGCCCGCTGCCCCGCCCGCCGCTCCGCGCGCGCCCCCCCTCAGCCCCGCCCCGTGGGCTCGCCCGCACTCACGCACGCACTCACGCACGCACGCACGTCCTCGGCTGCCCCCGGCCACCCCCACCGGCCCGACGTGGGGACCCGGGGAGACCCCTCGGGGCTTGCGGTGGCGGGTTCGAGACCCTCTCTTGGCGTACCGTGACAACCCCCCCCCCCCTAATAATAAGACTATAATTCCTCATTAAATGTGAAAGCCGGAATCCCGGCTTCTGTTCACAAGAATGCCGTGTATTTAGCCTATGCTAGGCACCAGACCCTGGACGCTCAGTACTGGCAAAAAAGGAAATGCCCTGCCCTCATGGCGCTGCCATTTTAATTGGAATAGTAGTGACAATGCTCAGGGGAGAAAATAAAGTGTCATCAACGCCACGGGGATGGTTAATCTCATGGGCGCACTGCGCGGGGCCCTGGCAACCACAAACATTATTCCAGATGTGGCCAGAAAGGTATTTTTCAGGTGAGGTTAACACTGAAATTGGTCCACTTTGCGTAAAGGAGATTGTCAATGCCGCGGCGTGGGTGTGCCTCATCAATCAGTTGAAGGACGAGAGAAAAATGAGGTTCCATAGAAAGAGGGCACTGTTCCTCCAATGGCCTTCGGACATCAGCTCTTCCCTGTGTCTCCAGCCCAGAGTCCTGCCCTGACTTGCCTGCCGCACCGTCACGTGAGTCAACTCCTTAAAACAAAACTATATATCTAAAAATACTGAATATATACAAGCCTATTAATTTGTATATGTGTGTATCCATATTATATATATGTATGTACGCATGCATATATATTGAATATAAGGTATGTGCATACACATATATATGTATATACCCATATGTTTATATGTGCGTGCGTATGTAGTATATGTGTAAGTACTACATATAGTATACATAGAAACCTATATATTTGTGTGTATATATTGTATATATGTATGTATGTATATATATAGTATACGTATTATAAATGTGAACATGCTGTATATATACACACCCATATAAATGTGTGTATAAATACAGTATATGTACACTGTATGTATGTATACAGTGTATATTTATATATAGGTGTGTATATATGTTGTATACCTGTATGTGTATATGTTGTATAGGTATTATATGTATATATGTATATACTGTATATATACACACTTGCATATGTATTTATATGTGTAGATACATGCGCATATTTACATATAGGTGTGTATGTGTGTATATACATTGTATATATGTATGTGTATATTTTTTATATATATGTATGTATATATACTGTGTATTTATATATACAGTACATATATATTTTTTTTTCACACACACACACTGTATTTTATTTTTACAAGAGATAAATCGACTGACACCAAGCATTAGTACATATATATTTTTATGCTATATGCTTTTATATGTAGGTGTATATGTGTGTCTATATGTATGTATGTGTATGTATTGCATATATTATATGTGTATGTATAGTATATGTGTATGTATGTATACTGTATATATACACACCTATATATCTTTGTATGTGTGTATATATATATGATATATATGTACCTAGGTGTGTATATTGTATATGTTCTATGTATGTGTATGTACTGTATATATACAAACTATGCATTTTATATGTGTGTATGTATAGTGTATATGTATGTGTATTGTATATATTATGTGTATATGTGTGTATGCATACTGTATATATACAAACTATGCATTTTATACGTGTGTATATATGTATGTGTGTATTGTATATACTATATGTGTATATGTGTGTATGCATACTGCATATGTACACAGCTCTCTATTTTTGTATGCGTGTACATATGTACGTGTGTGTGTATATACACACACACACTCTATGGATTCTGTTTGTCTGGAGAACCCTCACTGATACGGACACTTATGACAATTGAGTACCTGCTCTTTGCCAGCCAGGGAGCCAAAGGCTTGTCCTTTCGGTGTCTCCCTTAGGTGTCACAAGTCCCAGGAGGGAAGGCGATGCCGCTCCTACCAGTTGAGGTGCCTCAGGGTCAGAGAGGTGCACGGGGGGGGGGGGGGGGGGCTGGAGCCTGGTGGAGCCCAGGTGGAGTTCTAGCAGCAGTACAGCCTAGCAGTCCCACTTCCCCGGGTGCTTCTCACAAAGACGCCGAGGGAGAGACGGGATCTGAAGGAGGGGATGAGGAAGCTTCCGTGGGTCCGCAAGCCCAGACCAAGGCTGACTCGTCAAGGGTGTTAGAGGTCAGGACTGTGGTTACCCTGAGGGTGGGCTTACACAGAGCCATTTACATTCTGAAAAAGTATCCATTCTGCTCTTGTTTGTATGTTTACCCCCCTCCCCCAAACCTTTTAAAAACAGATTCTCTTGGTTGCTGGGAACACACACGGGGAAGTTGTGTGTGAGGGGGTGTGATCCAGGGGACAGGGAGGATAAGCCCCCCACTCGTAGGGCAAGGAGTGGCTCAGCTTTGTGAGCTGAGGATGGCCCACGAGGTCCCAGAGAGAAGGGTCCCTGCTCCGTCCCTGCTCTATGCACCCCATTCCCAGCCTGAGAAGCCCAGAGCCACCCCCCCCCCCCAACACACACACACCAGGCAGGAGAGCCAGTCGCCCTGGCTCCGAGGCTCCGGCTCCAAGGCTCCGGGCACTAGGAGCTATTTTCAGCTTTCATGCCCTAGGCCAGAGCTATTGTCTCCGGAAACTCTCTGTCTCTCGCCCGCCCTCCCTCCCTCCCTCCTCCGCCTCTTCCCCTCCCGCTCGATCCGTCCTCCCCTCCACCCTGCATTTCTACACAGGATGGCTCCCTGCTCCCCGTGCCCACCCCCACCATTCGATGGATGTCAAGCCCTGGGGACTTCCCTGGAGGTCCAGTGATTAAGACTCCGAGCTTCCACTGTAGGGGGCGCGGGTTTGATCCCTGGTCAGGGAAATAAGGTCCCACATGCCGCACGGCACAGCCAAAAAAATAAATCAATAAAAAATAAAGTTATAGTGATGAAACAGCCCTAGTGGTGCAAGGATGGGACGTATAGCTCTATGGTATAGAATAAAGGTCCAGAAACAGATGTATGAGAACTTGATATGACAGAAAGTGGGGAAATTAAGGAGTTTTCAATAAATGGCATTAGGACAATTGCATATCCACGTGGGAAAAAGTAAATTAAAAAAAGAAAGCAAGCCCTGGTCAGGTGTGACCTTGGGCCCAGGGCCATTGGCACACGTTGTCGTGTGGGACGTTCTTCCTTAGACTCCTCCCTCCCTCCTGTGTCACTGTCACTTCCTCCAGAACCTTCCTGGACTCCCTTACACAAGCCTGGGATGTGCCCTCACCCTCCCTGGATCACCAGAATTCCAATCCCGGCCCACCCTTCCCCGCCAGGTAAAGAACTGTGCCTGGTCAATAAGACTGTAGAGGCCATTGGCCATTGCTATTCCAGCTGGAATTGTTACTGTGTTTAGATAGGGTGACCAACACCCGCCCCCAGTTTGCCCAGGACCGCTCAGGTTTGAGCGCTGGAACTCTGGGGAAAACCCTCAGTCCCGGGGAACCCCAGAAGGCTGGTCAGCCTATTTAGGACGGATCTTTCACTTGATCTCCCAACCCCCGAGAGCCAGAAAGGGAATCTCCCCCCTCCTTCCACTGTAACCTTCATTCATTCATCCACTCATCCCTTTATTCAACTCCTTTATTCAGCAAGTATTTATGAAGCATCTACTACACAGCAGACACTCTTCTAGGTGCTGGGGACATAACAGCATCCCTGTCCTCACAGAGCTCACGTTCTAGCGAGGGCAGCAAACAGTAAACTGAGAAGGTGTGATTCATTACATGGGGATGATGTCTCGGAGACCACTGCAGGGCAGGGGAGGTGGGAGAGGAAAGGGGCAGTTCTAAATGCAGGCGCTGACGGGATTGGGGCAGACCTTGCCCTGGGCCAGGCTGGTTGCTTCAACACAGCTGTCCTCGCCCAGAGCCATCCTGCCCCCACCTCACCCAGTTCTTCCGTGATGTGTGGGGAAAATCTGTGGTTGTCACAACTGCGGGGGAGGGGCCCCTGGAATCAAATGGGTGGGGCCAGGGTTGCTGCTGAACCCCACACAGTGCCCAGGAGGGGCCCCCAGCAGAGGATGACCCGCCCCGAATAACCCCAGTGCCGCGGGGGAGACCCTGCACTAATATTATTCAGACCCGCTGGTGCCCCCAGGTTCCTGCACAGGCAGGGACTCTATCCGGGTCACCTCTGTATCCCGAGGTGACCTAGAGCGGGGCAGCCAGGAGGGCTGAGATGAGGATCGGGGGTGAAATGACAAATCTCTGTGCCCAGTCTCCCCGCCGCACCCCAGGGGCGATGGCCTCTATCTCCTCCCTGTGCAGGTAGCTTTTCCCTGAGCCATTTCTTCTTGTCAAGGTCCCTGTCGCAGGTTGGGTTCCCCAAAGATGACGTTGAGAGCAAGGATTGGAGTGCAGGTGGTTGATGTGAGACGTGCAGAGAACAGATACAGCTGCCATAGGGTCCTGCAATTCCACTCCTGGGCATAGATCTGGAGAAAACTCTAATTCGAAAAAATGCGTGCACCCCTGGGATTTCCCTGGTGGTCCAGTGGTTAAGACTCTGCACTTCCAGTGCAGGGGGCATGGGTTCCATCTCTGGTTGGGGAACTAAGATCCCACATGCCGTGTGACAAAAAAAAGAAAAAGAAAAAGAAAGAAAGAAAAGATACATGCACCCCAATGTTCATTGCAGCACTGTTTACAATAGCCAAGAGATGGAAGCTACCTAAATGTCCACTGATGGATGAATGGATAAAGAAGATGTGGTACATATATACAATGGAATATTATTCAGCCATAAAAAGAAGGAAATAATGCTATTTGCAGCAAAGTGGATGGACCTAGAGATTATCATACTAAGTGAAGTAAGTCAGACAGAGAAAGAGAAATATCATATGATCTCACTTATATGTGAAATCTAAAATATGACACAAATGAACTCATCTACGAAACAAAAACAGACTCACAGACATAGAGAACAGACTTGTGGTAGCCAAGGGGGAGAAAGAGTGAGGGAGGGTTGGATTGGGAGTTTGGGGTTAACAGATGCAAACTATTAAATATAGGATGGATAAACTACAAGGTCCTACTGTCTAGCCCAGGGAACTATATTCAATATCCTGTGATAAACCATAATGGAAAAGAAAGAAAGTTTTATTTATAGGTTCAATCCCTAACTGAGCTGGCCCATCCCCTCCCATGGTTCTAAGTGCAGCCCGAGTCTGCAGACTTCCCACCGTGGTCCTCACCTCCAGAGCAAGCCACCTGCAAACCACCCACATCTTCCCAGGGGCTGGCAACTCTCCTTTGCTACTGATTCCAAGACACATCCAGATAGCAAAAATGTGACCATGAAAAGAAACTCAGGCATGTTCAAATCAAGGAAATAACATTCTTATCTCTGTTTAGTACTTGCTTAATTTTAGAATAGCTTAGAGTTACAAAAAAGTTGCAAAGATCTGTACAGAGAGTATATTGTGCCGTGGACCCTGACCCAGTACCCCTATTTCCAACACGTTAGTACGTTAGTACGACATGTTTATCTAACTAAGGAACCAAGATGGATACATTGTTATTAACTAAAGTCCACACTTGATTAGAATTTCCCTAGTTTTCCCCTAACATCCTTTTTCTGTCCCAGTCTCCTCTGGGCTGTGACATTTCTCAGACGTCCCTGGGTTTTGATACTTTGAAAGTTTTGAGGAGGACTGGTCAGGTATTTTTTCCCTCAATTTGTTTGTTTGTTTTCTGATGTTTTTCTTATGGTTGGCCTGGAGTTACAGGGTTTGGGGCGGAAGATCCAGACAGAGATAAAAATGCCATTCTCCTCAGGTCACATCAGGGATACACTACATCAATGAGACTTATGACAAACGAATTTACCGTTGATCACCTGGCCAGTATCGTCTTTTTTTTTTTTTTTTTTTTCTGCGTTGGGTCTTCGTTGCTGAGCGCAGGCTTTCTCTAGTTGCCGCGAAAGGGGGCTGCTCTTCGTTGTGGTGCGCGGGCTTCTCATTGCGGTGGCTTCTCTTGTTCCGGAGCACGGGCTCTAGGCATGCGGTCTTCAGTAGTTGTGGCTCGCAGGCTCAGTAGTTGTGGCTTGCGGGCTCTAGAGCGCAGGCTCAGTAGTTGTGGCGCGGGCTTAGGTGCTCCACGGTATGTGGGATCTTCCCGGCCCAGGGCTTGAACCCGTGTCCCTTGCATTGGCAGGCGGATTCTTAACCACTGCGCCACCAGGGAAGTCCCAAGTATCGTCTTTTAACACTCGGGTGGACATTCCTCTTCCTCAAAGAGCCAAAATTAAAGAGACAGATAATGCGGAGTGCTGGTTCAGCTGGGAGCCACTGGAACACCCGTATCTTCCTGGTGGGAGTGCAGATTGGAGCAACCGCTTTGGAAAACTGTCCAGCAGGATTCACCAGAGCTGACATTACTACTCCAGGTCTCAGCAGTTCCCCTCAAAAGGTCACACCCAAGAGAAACATGTCTACTCCCTTCTAAAGGACGTGCATCAGAATGTCCATGGTGGTTCTGTTCACAGTAGCCAACAACTGGAAACAATGTAAATGTCCTTTCAGAAGACAACGGGTGAGGGACTTCCCTGGTGGTCCAGTGGTTAAGACTCTGTGCTCCCAATGCAGGGGGCCCGGGTTGGATCTAGATCCCGCGTGCCACAACTAAGACCTGGCACAGCCTAAAATAAAAATGAAAGAAAAGAATAAAATAAAACTAGGTCTGCGATGGTGGAAGTGTAAAATGGTGCAGCCACTGTGGAAAACAGTTTGGTGGGTCCTCACAAAGTTAAACATAGAATTGCCATATGATTCACTAAATTCTATTCCTAGGCAGACAGCCAAAAGAATGGAAAACAAGGACTCAAACAGATATTTGTACACCCATGTTCATAGCAGCACCATTCACAGTATGCAAAAAGCAGAAACACCTCAAATTTCCATCGACAGGTGAGTGGGCAAACAAAATGCGGTCCCTCCATACAATGGAACATTATTTAGCCTTACAAAGGAAGGAAATTCTGACACTCATTACAACGTGGATGAACCCTGAGGACATGATGCTCAGTGAAATAAGCCAGGCACAAAAGGATAAATGCTATATGATTGCAGTTATATGAGGTCCCTAGACCAGTCAAATCCACAGAGACAGGAAGTAGATGGTGGGGGCCAGGGGCTGGGGGAGGGGCTGGAGAGTCAGTGTTTCATGGGGACAGTTTCAGTCTGGGAAGATGAGAAAGTTCTGGAGATGGGTGGTGGGGATGGTTGCACAACAATGGGAATGTACTTAATACCAGTGAGCTGTGCACTTAAAAATGGTTAAGATGGTACATTTTATGTTTATTTTACCACAGTTAAAAGAAAAACAGTGGTAGAACATACAATCATAATAACCAGCTTTGCAGGCAAAGCTTCTGCCCCAGAAATCTGGACCCCTCTCAGCGTCCTCTTGATGCATTCCCGATGCCTCCTTTGCTTTGTCCTGGGGTCAGTGAGCTCATTCTTGGCAAGACTGGGAGCACGGATGCATCTGTCTCAGCAGGGAAGGAGGATGAGAAATCTGTATGCCAAGGTGAAGGTCATCCAGCAGATGTAACTTTGGACAGATGTCCTCATGGAGAAAGATGGACACAACACGTTCTACGAAAAAAGCAAGGTGCTGAGGGGTGTGCAGAAGAAACTCATATTTGCACACACACACATACATACAATGTGCTTGCATATGATGGGCCCTTTCTGGCTCACAAGAAACACACCACACATGGTACCTGGAAGGGAAGAGTAGATTGCTATTCCCAAATATTCGAGTCTCTCCCAACAAGAGGACTGTGCACGTCCCGACACTCTGCCATGTGTGTTTACAAGGTCTCCCGCTAGAGTGCTCAAAACATACCCCCCTGCCCCACTGATCCCAGGCTTGATGATGCAGAGCAGTTACCTGCTGCTGCGTACAAACCAGCACACAACTTAGAACATCCACCATGTAATACACTCCTTGCTCTGTAGATCAGCAATTTTTCAAAAAATTTTTATTGGAATATAGTTGCTTTACAATGTTGTGTTAGTTTCTGCTACACAGCAAAGTGAATCAGTTATACACATACATATATCCTCCCTCTCTTTTTTGGATTTCCTTCCCATTTAGGTCACCACAGAGCACTGAGTAGAGTTCCCTGTGCTATACAGTAGGTTCTCATTAGTTATCTATTTTATACATAGTATCAATAGTGCATATACATCCATCTCAATCTCCCAATTCATCCCACCCCCCTCTTCCCCCTTCGTGTCCATATTTTTGTTCTCTACATCTGTGTCTCTATTTCTGCTTTGTAAATAAGATCATCTATACCAATTTTTTCAGATTCCACATATATGCATTAATATACTATATTTGTTTTTCTCTTCTTTTTTTTTAAGTCTTTTTTTTTTATTCATTTTAAATTATTATTTATTTATTTTTTGGCTGTGTTGGGTCTTCGTTTCTGTGCGAGGGCTTTCTCCAGTTGCAGCAAGCGGGGGCCACTCTTCATCACGGTGCGCGGGCCTCTCACTATCGCGGCCTCTCTTGTTGCGGAGCACAGACTCCAGACGCGCAGGCTCAGTAGTTGTGGCTCACGGGCGTAGTTGCTCCGCTGCATGTGGGATCTTCCCAGACCAGGGCTCGAACCCGTGTCCCCTGCATCGGCAGGCAGATTCTCAACCACTGTGCCACCAGGGAAGCCCTGTTTTTCTCTTTCATTCTAACCAGTATGAGGTGATACCTCACTGTAGTTTTGATTTGCATTTCTCTAATGATTAGTGATGTTGAGCATCTTATCATGTGTTTGTTGGCCATCTGTATATCTTCTTGGGAGAAATGTCTATTTAGGTCTTCTGCCCATTTTTGGATTGGGTTGTTCTTTTGATATTGAGCTGCATGAGCTGCTTGTATATTTTGGAGATTAATCCTTTGTCAGTTGCTTCGTTTGCAAATATCTTCTCCCATTCTGAGGGTTGTGTTGTCGTCTTTTTTATGGTTTTCTGCCATGGTTTTCTGTTCTGTGTAGCAGAAACTAACACGACATTGTAAAGTAACTCTACTCCAATAAAATTTTTTTAAAAATTGCTGATCTACAGAGCAAGGAGCGTATTACATGGTGGATGTTCTAAGTTGTGTGCTGGTTTGTACACAGCAGCAGATAACTGCTCTGCATCATCAAGCCTGAGGTCAGTGGGGCAGGGGTGTGTGTTTTGAGAACTCTAGACCCTGTCTTTAATCAATCCTCCTTAGGGGAGAAAGCGTGGGCCCTTAAAGCCTCTCCAAATGGCCTCAAGAGGTCTGGAAACTTCCATCCTTGTCCTCTTACTGGAACATCAGGATGTACTGTACTGAAGTCTGGTTTGCCTCCTGGAGGACCAGGATCAGAGATGAGCCAGCCCAGCTGAAGCCCTCTAGAGCAACCAGCCTGCCGCCCACCGGCTAAATGAGCACATATATTTGAGTGACTCCTGGCAAGACCAGCAGGGGAACTGCCCAGCTGGGCCCAGTCCAAATTGCTGATCTACACACTAGTTATTAGCCAGGACCATTTTTTACAATAGCCAGTACCATTTTTTTTTTTTAGAGTCCATATATATGCGTTAGCATACGGTATTTTTCTCTTTCTGACTTACTTCACTCTGTATGACCGACTCTAGGTCCATCCACATCACTGCAAACGACTCAATTTCGTTTCTTTTTATGGCTGAGTAAAATTCCGTTGTATATATGCGCCATGTCTTCTTTATCCATTCCTCTGTCGATGGACACTTAGGTTGCTTCCATGTCCTGGCTATTGTAAATAGTGCTGCAGTGAACACTGTGGTACATGACTCATTTTGAATTATGGTTTTCTCAGGGTGTATGCCCAGTAGTGGGATTGCTGGGTCACATGGTAGTTCTATTCTTAGTTTTTGAAGGAACCTCCATACTGTTCTCCCTAGTGGCTGTATCAATTTACATTCCCACCAACAGTGCAAGAGGGTTCCCTTTTCTCCACACCCTCTCCAGCATTTACTGTTTGTAGAGTTTTAAATTTTATTTATTTATTTATTTTAAATTTTACACTTTATTTATTTATTTTTGGCTGTGTTGGGTCTTCGTTTCTGTGCGAGGGCTTTCTCTAGTTGCAGCGAGTGGGGGGCCACTCTTCATCGCGGTGCACGGGCCTCTCACTATCGCGGCCTCTCTTGTTGCGGAGCACAGGCTCCAGACGCCCAGGCTCAGTAGTTGTGGCTCACGGGCCTAGTTGCTCCGTGGCATGTGGGATCTTCCCAGACCAGGGCTCGAACCCGTGTCCCCTGCATTGGCAGGCAGATTCTCAACCACTGCGCCACCAGGGAAGCCCTATTTATTTATTTTTAAAGTTTTTATTGAATTCGTCACAATATTGCTTCTGTTTTATGTTTTGATTTTTTGGCCACATGGCATGTGGGATCTTAACTCCCTGGCCAGGGATCGAACCCACACCCTCTGTGTTAGAAGGGTGCTTCCACTGGACCACCAGGGAAGCCCCATATTGTCTGTAGACCTTTTGATGATGGCCATTCTGACCGGTATGAGGTGGTATCTCATTGTCATTTTGATTTGCATTTCTCTAATAACTAGTGTGTAGATCAGCAATTTGGACTGGGCCCAGCTGGGCAGTTCCCCTGCTGGTCTTGCCGGGGGTCACTCACATATATGTGCTCATTTAGCCGGTGGGCGGCAGGCTGGTTGCTCTAGAGGGCTTCAGCTGGGCTGGCTCATCTCTGATCCTGGTCCTCCAGGAGGCAAACCAGACTTCAGTACAGTACATCCTGATGTTCCAGTAAGAGGACAAGGATGGAAGTTTCCAGACCTCTTGAGGCCATTTGGAGAGGCTTTAAGGGCCCACGCTTTCTCCCCTAAGGAGGATTGATTAACGACAGGGTCTTCATCCTGACCACCTCTGGTTTTTGTAAATAAAGTTTTATCAGAACACCCATTTGTTTACACACTGTCTGTGACTGCTTTTCCGCTGCAACAGCACAGTTGCACCATCGGACAGAGACCACCTGGTCTGCAAAGCCAACAACATTTATTTACAACAACATTTACTCCAACAACATTTACTCCCTGGTCCTTTACAGGAAGTTTGCCAGCCCCTGACGTAAAGCATCAGAACACCCTCCCCTTGGAATCAGCTGCCGAGCTGCCAAATTTCCCTCTGAACTGAAATGATGGAGCTGCCAGCTCTTCGAGGCCTACTAAAGTCTCCAGAGGTGGACTTCCCTTGCAGTCCAGTGGTTAAGACTCCGCACTTCCACTGCAGCGGGCGCAGTTTCGATCCCTGGTCGGGGAACTAAGATCCCACATACCGTGCGGTGCGAAAGAAAGAAAGAAAGAAGGAAGGAAGGAAGGGAAGAAAGAAAGAAAGGAAAGAAAGAAAGGAAGGAAGGAGGAAAGAGAGAGAGAGAGAAAGGAAGGAAGGAAGGAAGAAAAAGAAAGAAAGAAAGAAAGAAAAAAGAAAGAAAAAGAAAGAAGGAAAGAAAAAGTCTCTGGAGTTGTTAAGGGAACCATTGACTGAAACCCCCCGTCCCGCCCGGCGAGACACGATAGTAACCACTTGCATGAGTTATCTTACAACAGGAGGTCCTGGTAGGGATGTGGAACTAACAGGCTACCACCAACTGGAAGAACTTGGGAAAGGTCAAAAGGAGAGAGGAAACACCAGTCCATGTCCTACCAACTCCTAGAATCCTTCTCGCTGGAATCCATCTCCTCTGAGTGATGCACGCGCCACCAGGAAGGACCCTGAGTCATAATGATTGCCCAGAGGGACTTCCCTGCTGGACCAGTGGTTAAGACTCTGTGCTCCCAATGCAGGGGGCCCGGGTTTGATCCCTATTCAGGGAACTAGATCCCGCGTGCCAAAACTAAAGATCCCACACGCTGCAACTAAGACCCCTAGCAGTCAAAATAAATAAATAAATATTTTTAAAAAAAGAATGATTGGCCAGAGATAACCCGGAAATTAACCCCATTATCATAAAACCCGAGACTGTGAGCCCCGTAGCAGAGCAGTTCTCCTGGCTTCCCTTACCCTGCTGCTGTCTGCCTGGGCGCCCCTTCCCAATAAAGTCTCTTGCTTTGTCAGCACATGTGTTTCCTCGGACAATTCACTGCTGAGTCTTAGGCAAGAGCCCACTCTCAGGACCTGGAAGGGGTCCCCCTTCCTGCAACAGAGGGACAGCAAGGGCTGCAGAGAACAGAAGAATCACATTGGCTCTGCTGGGCCAAAGTCCAACCTGCCAACCCCTCCGGAGCCCAGAGTCTCTGAGTTCCCTGCTATTGGGGACTTAGGCAACTAAAACACCTCCAATTACTGAGCAACTACTGCATTCCTGGGCTGGACCATGCACTTTACACACAATCCTCACTCGATCCTTCAAGGAACCCCGTGGGAGACATTCTTTTCATATCCATTTCCTACAGCTGCTATAACAAAGGGCCGCAAAGTTAGTGGCTTAAAACAACACAAATTCATTATCATACATATATTGTTTCCCTGGAGAACATTGACTAGTACACTGGGCTAAAATCGAGGTGTCATCAGGGCTGCATCCCTCTCTAAAGGGTCTGGGGCGGGGGGAATCCATTCCCTTCCCCTTTTCAGCTACTGGGAGCTGCCTGCAACCCTTGGCTCGTGGCCCTTTTCTCCATGTTCAAGGTCAGCAACATCAGGCTGACTCCTTACGCTGCCATCCCTCTGGCCTTTCTCCACTTTTCAAGAGCCTTGGGATTACCTTGTGTCTACCAGCATAAACCAGGATAAACTCCCCGTTTAAGATAAAATCCCCAGTTGGTCTCTCAACAAGGTCAGCTAAATCACAACGTGAATTCCACCTATAACCTTAATTCTTTTTTAAAAATTTTATTGAAGTATAATTGATTTTTTTTTAAATTTATTTTTGGCTGCATTGGGTCTTCATTGCTGCGCACAGGCTTTCTCTAGTTGCAGCGAGAGGGGGCTACTCTTCGTTGCGGTGCGTGGGCTTCTCATGGCGGTGGTTTCTCTTGTTGCGGAGCACGGGCTCTAGGCATGCGGGCTTCAGTAGTTGTGGCACGTGGGCCCAGTAGTTGTGGCTCGCGGGCTCTAGAGTGCAGGCTCAGTAGTTGTGGCACACGGGCTTAGTTGCTCCGCGGCATGTGGGATCTTCCCGGACCAGGGCTCGAACCCATGTCCCCTGCATTGGCAGGTAGATTCTTAACCACTGCACCACCAGGGAAGTCCCTGAAGTATAGTTGATTTACAATGCTGTGTTAATTTCTGCTGTACAGGGACTTCCCTGGTGGTCCAGTGGTAAAACTCCGAGCTCCCATTGCAGGGGGCCGGGTTCAATCCCTGGTCAGGGAACTAGCTCCCACATGCCGCAACTAAGAGATCCCGCATGCCGTGCTGAAGATCCCACGTGCCACAGTTAGGACCCAGTGCAGCCAAAACAAACAAACAAATACATACATACATACATACATATTTTTAAAAATTTCTCCTGTACAGAAAAGTATATACATTCTTTTTCATATTCTTTTCCGTTATGATTTGACACAGGTTATTGAATATAGTTCCCTGTGCTATACAGTAGGACCTTGTTGTTTATTTAATTCCTTTTTATCCTAACATATTCACAGCTTCTGGGGACTAGGATGTGGACATCTTTTGTGAGGAGGCCCTTTGACCTGCCTACCATATTTTATAAAACATCCCATGGGTTCAGTGACTTGCTTGGGTCACAAGGGACTAGTCAGTGGTTGGGCTGGGTGGTCTAACTCCAGAGCCCAGGCTATTCCCCAGAGCTGTGATTGTCAGGGCCCCAAGTGCCTGTGGACAGAAGGAAGGCAGTGGAGGGCTGAATGCAGGGTTTAGAAAAGTGAAAACCTGGTCTTTCACTAAGTAGGCGGAGCTATTTTAGGACACTCCACATTCCCCATAAAGTCCCTGGGGTCTGAGGTTGCATCTCCTCTGCCCCCTTTGTCCAGGCTGCTGCGTCCTCCCCACTTCAGCAGGATCTGGGCTCTTGTCTCTTTCTGGGCAGCTTGGCGCTCTCCGTGGTACTGAAATGCACCCCCCCCCCCCACCCAGCTTGTCTCTAGAGAGAGGTGAGGGTCTCTGAAGTTCTAGCTCCTGCTTTGTCTTGCTGACTACACCCCAGGCCTCCTTATTTCCAGATCCTTAACTTGGTCTCAAGCTGGGGGTCATCCTCAAGTTCTAGGGCAGCCCATATCTTGGATCTTTCCTGGAACCTCTAAATATTTTTGCACTTAGAGACTCAATGGATGTGAAGTAGGGGAGGTCTGTAACTGAAGGAAGCGCTCCCTTTACTGACACGTCTCTTAGGAATTAGGCAAGATCAAGTGTCCAGGTTTGGGCTTCAAATTATACCAGTTGGTTTGAGCATGCTGATTAAAAAACAAAGGGAAAATAAACAAAAAACAAATTCTCTTCTGCTATTTTGACCTCATGGCGGCCTCCAGAAGCCATCTGGTCAGCCACATAGGATCCCTGGAATCTCCAGATGTGCTTTTTAAAAAAACTGTGGTAGGGACTTCCCTGGCGGTCCAGTGGTTAAGACTCTGGGCTTCCACTGTAGGGGGCATGGGTTCGACGTCTGGTCAGGGAACTAAGATCCCGTTTGCCACGTGGTGCAGCCAAAAATAAATTAATTAATTAAATAAAATAAAAAATTTAAAAATTTGGTAAAATACACATAACATAAAATTTACCATTTTAATCATTCTAAAGTGACAATTC
This sequence comes from Balaenoptera ricei, assembly GCF_028023285.1. Lineage (NCBI taxonomy): Eukaryota > Metazoa > Chordata > Mammalia > Artiodactyla > Balaenopteridae > Balaenoptera > Balaenoptera ricei. The sequence goes on from NC_082641.1 coordinate 181,227,213, forward strand.
AGTGGCATTAAGCACATTCACATTGTTGTGTAACTATCCCCACCATCATCACCAGAACTTTCTCATCTTCCCAAACTGAAGCTCTGTCCCCATGAAACAGATTCCCCACCCCTCCCCCAGCCCCTGGCCCCCACCATTCTATGTTCTACTCTCTGTCTCTATGGATTTGCCAATTCTGTGTCCTTTTTCTGTTCCAGGATCCCATCCAGGGTACCACATGATACTTAGATGTCACGTCCATTCTCTTAAGTGCCTCTTGGCTAACACAGTGTCTCAGAAATTCTTGCTTTTGATGACCTTGACAGTTTTGAGGAGTGCTAGTTGGAAATTTTCTGGAATATCCCTCAAATGCAGCTTGTCTGGTGTTTTTCTGATGATTAGGCTGCGGTGATGGGTTTTCAGGAAGGAAGACACTGCAGAGGTGAAGGGCACTTCTCATCATGTCGTATCAAGGGTCTGTGCCATCCACATGACTTATCCCTGTGGATGCTGGTCTTGATCACCTGGCTGAGGTGTGTTTGTCAGTTTTCTCTACCGTAAATTTACTCTTCCCCACAGTCTTTCCAGCCCACACTCTTTTGAAAGAAGTCAAAATGCACAGCACATACTTTTTTAAAAAATTTATTTTATTGGGACTTTCCTGGTGGTGCAGTGGTTAAGAATCCGCCCGCCAGTGCGGGGGACACGGGTTTAATCCCTGGTCCGGGAGGATCCCACATGCCGCGGAGCAACTAAGCCCGTGTGCCACAACTTCTGAGCCTGTGCTCTAGAGCCCGCAAGCCACAACTACTGAGCCCGTGTGCCACAACTACTGAAGCCCACGTGCCTAGAGCCTGTGCTCCGCAACAAGGGAAGCCACCACAAAGGGAAGAATGTACATCACAACGAAGAGTAACCCCTGCTCGCTGCAACAAGAGAAAGCCCTCGCACAGTAACGAAGACCCAATGCAGCCAAAAAAATAAATTAAATAAATAAATTTAAAAAATTTATTTTATTGAAGTATAGTTGATTTACAATGCTGTGTTAATTTCTACTGTACAACAAAGTGATTCAGTTATACATGTATATACATTCTTTTTCATATTCTTTTCCATTGTGGTTTATCACAGGATATTGAATATAGCTCCCTGTGCCATACAGTAGGACCTTGCTGTTTATCCATTCTCTGTATAATAGTTTACATCTGCTAACCCCAAACTTCCGATCCTTCCCTTCCTTACCCCCCGGCCTTGGTAACCGCAAGTCTGTTCTCTATGTCTGTGAGCCTGTTTCTGTTTCATAGAACCCCGGCCCCCTGCATTGGGAGTGTGGAGTCTTATTTATTTATTTATTCATATTGATTTTATTTATATATTTGGTTGCACTGGGTCTTAGTTGTGGCAGGCAGGGTCCTTTGTTGTGGCATGCAAACTCTCAGTTGTGGCATGTGGGATCTAGTTCCCTGACCAGGGATGAACCTGGGCCCCCTGCATTGGGAGCTCGAAGTCTTAACCATTATGCCACCAGGGAAGTCCCAATTGTGGTAGATTTCTTAACACTTACTTTCTGTAGCACAAGATGCTCCAGGCTCATCTTCTATATTTCCTGCCCCAGCCTAGAATCAGCCATTTCTCCGCAAAGCTCTGGTTCCTTTTATTGGAGAATGGTATTAGAAACCAAGATCTGGGTGCTGGGTGTCATGAACTTTTTTTTTTTTAATTAATTTATTTAATTTGTTTATTTTTGGCTGCACTGTGCGTGGGCTTTTTCTAGTTGCGGCGAGCGGGGACTACTCTTGGTTGCGGTGCGTGGGCTTCTCATTGTGATGGCTTCTCTTGTTGCGGAGCACGGGCTTTAGGCGTGCGGGCTTCAGTAGTTGTGGCACGCGGACTCAATAGTTGTGGCTCACGGGCTCTAGAGCACAGGCTCAGTAGTTGTGGCACACAGGCTTAGTTGCTCCACGGCATGTGGGATCTTCCTGGACCAGGGCTCGAACCCGTGTCCCCTGCATTGACAGGCGGATTCTTAACCACTGTGCCACCAGGGAAGCCCTGTCATGAACTTTTAAGTGTTCCATGTGATGGGGCAGGGATATGTGATGTGAGTCTGTATAAATGGCTTTTATGAATCACATTGAGGATATAGTGCTGGACCACACTGTACTCTAAAATTATAGACTGCCATTGCTGTTCTGAGTCCCGTTAGTGAGAATGCAACATCTTGCTCTTGCCTGGAGAGTGTGAACCCTGTAGGTCACTTTGACCCAGAGAAGCAGCCTGGTTTTCCAGCCCAGGTGTGGAGCTTCAAGTAAAGGTTGTCTAGACACAACATTCCATTTGGTAGTTTCCAAGGAAACAGGATCCTGCATCCTCATCTCAGCCATATATATATATATATATATGTATGTATAATTTTTTTTTTTCTGGCCATACTGCACAGCTTGTGGGATCTTAGTTCACTGACTGGGGATTGGACCCGGGCCATTGGCAGTGAAATTTCAGAGTCCTAACCACTGGACTGTCAGGGAATTCCCATCAGCCCAAGCTTAATGCCAACCTCTTTACTCATAGCTCTGCCTAGCTTTGAGCCTAACAAACTCCACTTTATGTAAATATTACCTAAACTCTACATTTCCCCCAAATCCTATAATATGTCTCTGTCTTTTTGTTTTTTTGTTTGGGGAGACACCCCATACTTTCTCTACTAGGTGGTGTCTCTTGCTGCAGCAAGTTATTAAGCCTAACTTTCAGAGACCAAAATTGTGTCCCGGGAGGTCTTTATCAGATGGGCTTTACCAGTGAAGGGGATGGGGGTGGCGAAGGGCCATTTCTGCAACACAGAGAAGGAAGTGGGGATTAGCCCTTGCTAAGTCCAGGTCTTTAGACTCATTTTTTTCTGTGTAGTGTTCCACAAGACATTCGGCTGTTCTGAGACACAGTTTTTTCATTAGCATAATGGGGTCAGTAAATTTGTTCCAGTGAACTTCCGTGGATGTTGTGAGAATCGAAGAGGAGAGAGAAGTGAGACATATTTCAACTGTTCTCTTCACGGGAGGAAAGAAAGGAAGGGGGCTTCCCTGGTGGCGCAGTGGTTGAGAATCTGCCTGCCAATGCAAGGGACACGTGTTCGAGCCCTGGTCTGGGAGGATCCCACATGCTGCGGAGCAACTGGGCCCGTGAGCCACAACTACTGAGCCTGTGCGTCTGGAGTCTGTGCTCCACAACAAGAGAGGCCGCGATAGTGAGAGGCCCGCGCACCGCGATGAAGAGTGGCCCCCGCTTGCCGCAACTAGAGAAAGCCCTCGCACAGAAACGAAGACCCAACACAGCCAAAATTAATTAATTAATTAATTAATTAAAAAGAAAAAAGAAAGAAAGGAAGGGTCTTGGGGAAAGGTGAGGCTGCAATGTGGGTGGGAGGAGGGAGAGACAGGATCAACAATCCAGATATTTAGTCCCTTTCCGCTTCCCTCCCTGTGAAGCGTCTGCAGTAGAGAGTTTCCAGAATTAGGATTGTCAGATTTAGCAAATAAATATACAGGATTCCCAGTTAGAGTTGAATTTCAGATAAACCATAATTTTTGTAGTATATGGCCCAAATATTGAATGGGACATGGTTATACTAAACAAAATTCACTATTTATCTGAAATTCAAATTTAACTGGGCAGTCCTGTATTTTAGGTGGCATTCCAACCCAGAATTATACTGGCAGCCTTTTTGGAAAAATGGTCCTGGGCAATTCCTGGGGCCTGGGTAACCATATTTGTTATCACGTGACCCTGTCACGTGACCATAGTTCCTTAACAGGGATTGGATCTCCCAAAGCTGCCAGCCATATGTTTGGAGAAGCAGCCTATCAGGTGGCCTGGAGCTCTAGCCAATAGGGGCATTGGGCGGTGACATACTGGACCAATGAGAGCCTTCCTCTGTAGGAATATTGAAGGTAGAAATAGAAGTGAGTTCAAATCCTGCCTCTGACCCTTAGTGGCTGTGTTTTGGAGGGTCCTCAGCCTCAGGGTTTTTTTTTGTTTTTAATTGGGGTATAGTTGTTTTACAATGTTGTGTTAGTTTCTACTGTACAGCAAAGTGAAGTAGAGTTCCCTGTGTTATACAGCAGTTTCTCATTAGTTATCTATTTTTAAGCCTCAGATTTTTATATGAACTTCATAAAGGGAATTAATCGAGGCACCATAGGCAAAGCTTATACTAAGTGCTCAATAAATCTGCCCATTGTTGTCATTATTATTATTATTATTTGGCCGCGCCACACGGCTTGCGGAATCTTAGTTCCCCGACCAAGGATCAGACCCCGGCCCCCTGCAGTGGAAACGCAGAGTCTTAACCACTGGACCACTAGGAAAGTCCTATTGTCATTATTAATGTCCATATAATTAACACCTTTACCCTTCCTTCTTTTTATTTTCCTGTCAGCGCTGCCTTTCCTTCTTCCCATGAAATTAGGCAAGCAGGGAATACAATAACCCCACTTTACAATTGATGAAACCAAGGCCCAGGATCACATTGTTGAGTTGAGTTCCTGGTGGAGCCTTGGCTATGACCAGGCCCCTCCAGGCTCCTGAACCACCTCCCTGGCAGCCCAACTCACACAGAAGCCGTGACAGGAGTTACCAGCCCTTCCATGGCCTCCCAGCGGACCTGGTGCCTGTGTTTATCAGTACCGCAGGTGATGCAAGATGATGGGTACTTTGGTGGGATCTCCTCCCTGGCCAACAGGGGCCTGAGGCAGCCTAACTGGTGTGTCTGGGGGCTGGAAGTGCCTAATCACTCACCCAGACACCAGCCAGACACAACCCTCGGGACCCCACCTTTCAAAGGCAGAAGCAGAGGTGTCTTCTGGCTCTGAGTCAGATGGCTGTTCCTCTGCCATTGACCTTCTGAGTGACCCGGGAAAGCTTCCTCACCTGCCATGTGGGCACCAGAACTACGGCCTTATGTGCATGTATTAATTGAACAAACTTTTTGACAAAACCAGGAGTTGGCGAGAATAGATAGCACCAGAACTCCCACCCATTGCTGCTGGATTTGTAAATTTGTACAATGCTTTGGAAAACTGTTTGGCATCAATGACTAAATCTAGCAATCACTTACCCCATGACCCAGTGATTCCATTCCCACATACATAGCCAAGAGAAATGAGAGCACTTGTCCACCAAAAAACATGCACAAGAATGTACATCTTTTTTTTTTTTTTTTTTGGCTGCTCCATGAAGCTTGTGGGATCCCAGTTCCCTGGCCAGGGATTGAACCTGGGCCACAGCAGTGAAAGCGCCAACTTGTAACCACTAGGCCACCAGGGAACTCCCAAGAATGTACACCATTTAGATAAATGTCACATCATCGGAAGGAAAGCCTCTGTGCTTCCAAGCACACCACTGAGAAAATGAAAGGACAACCCACAGAACAGGAGAAAATATTTGCATCTAGATATCTGAAAAGGGACTTCTATCTAGACTACATAAAGAACTCTTACAATTCAAAAAATTTTTAAAAACTCAGTAAAAAAATAGGCAAAGTAGCTGAATAGACATTTCTCTAAAGCAGATATGCAAATAGTCAATGCGCTCCTAAAAGTTGCTCAACGTCATTAGCCACCAGGGAAATGCAAATCAAAATCACAATGAGGTATTGCTTCATTTCCACTAGGATGGCTAGAATCAAAAAGACAGATTAAAAAAAAAAAAAATATATATATATATATATATATTTTAAAAAAAGACATAATATCAAGTGTTGGAGGGGAAGTGCAGAAATTGGAACACTTATACATTGCTGATTGGGATGTAAAATGGTGCAGCTGCTTTGGAAAACAGTCTGGAAATTCGTTAAAAGTTTGAACAGAGTTATCATGTGACTCAGCAATTCCACTCCTGTGTATATGCCCAAGGGAAATAAAATATGTGTCTACACAAAAACCTGTATAAGAATGTCCACAGCAGCATTATTCCAAATTGCCAAAAAGTGGAAACAACCCAGATATTCATCAACAGATAAATGGATAAACAAAATGTGGTCCCTCCATACACGGGAACATCACTCAGCCATGAAAAGGAGAGAAGCACTGACACTCGCTACAACGTGGATGGACCCTGAGAACACGATGCTCAGTGAGAGAAACCAGACACAGAAGGACACACAGCGTGTGATTCCATTGATGGGAAGTGTCCAGAGCATGCAAATCTACAGAGACAGAAAATGGATTCCTGATTGCAGAGGCTGGAGAAGGGGGTGGGGTGCGACTGTAGTGGACACAAATTTGTTTTTGTTTTTCGGTGATGAAACTATTCTAGAATTAGATGGAGTGATGGTTGCACAACTTTGTGAATGTACTAAAAACCACTGATTTGTACATTTAAAAGTGTAAATTTCATGGTATATAAATAATATTTGTGGGACTTCCCTGGTGGCACAGTGGTGAAGAATCCACCTGCCAATGCAGGGAACACGGGTTCCATCCCTGTTCCGGGAAGATCCCACATGCTGCAGAGCAACTAAGCCCGTGCGCCACAACTACTGAGCCTGCGCCCTAGAGCCCACGAGCCACAACTACTGAGCCCACGTGCCACAGCTACTGAAGCCCACACGCTCTAGGGCCTGCATGCCACAACAAGAGAAGCCACCGCGATGAGAAGCCTGTGCACCGCAACAACGAGTAGCCCCCGCTCGCACAACTAGAGAAAGCCCATGCGCAGCAACAAAGACCCAACGCAGCCAAGATAATAATATTTGTGAAAGAATAGAAAAAATATATATATATATTGGTCTCTGCCCCCTAGTTTCTGGGGTCCAAAGCTCCTAAATCTCTTTTAATTTTCTGGTTGATTGGAGTGTTTTTTGGTGTAATGAGATAGCTCTGGGTGGGCTCCTGGCTGGGACTGGTCACCAGAAAGACCAGGCCATGATTAGAAACTTGGAACTTTCAGCTTCACTGCCACCCTCCAGGGAGGGGAGAGGGGCCAGAGATGGAGTTAATGACGGATTGTGCCTCTATGATGAAGCCTCCATAAAAATCTCTAAACTGTGGGGCTCAGGGAGATTCTTGGTCGGTGAACATGGGGAGGGGCTTGGAGAGAGAGCATGAAAGCTCTGTGCCCCTTCCCACATACCTCGCCCTATGCATCCTTTCGTCTGGAGGTTCATCTGTATCCTTTATCACACCCTTTATAATAAAGCAATAAGCAGTAAGGAAACAGTTTCCCTGAGTTCTGTGAGCTGCTCTAACAAATTAATCGAACCCAAGGAAGGGGTCATGAGACCTCCGATCTCTAGCCAGTTGGTCAGAAGCACAGGTGACAACCTGGACTTGAGTTTGGCATCTGTGGGGAGGGGCAGTCTTGTGGGACCGAGCCTTTAACCTGTGGGGTCTGATGCCATCTTCAGGTAGAGCGTGTCAGAATTTAGTTGAATGGTAGGACTCCCAGCTGATGTCACAGAGAATTGCTTGCTCTGGGGGAAAAAAACCCATGTATCTGGTGTCAGAAATGTGAGTGGGCAGCAGTGTGCAAGTAAAAGAGAAACACAAGAGGACAGAGGACTCAGGAGGTGATATTAGGAGGTGGGCTATTGGGATGAGGTCATAAAGGTGGAGCCCCCACGAATGGGATGAGTGCCTTGTAAAAGAGACCCCAATGAGCTCCCACACCCCTTCCACCATGTGAGGACACAGCCAGGAGATGGCCACCTAGGAGCCAGGAATCGGGCTCTCACCAGATGCCAAATCTGCCGACACCCTGATCTTGGACTTCCAGCCTCCAGAACTATGAGAAATAAAAGTCTGCTGTGATATTCTGTGACAGCAGCTCAAACAGACTGAGACAGTGTGTAATGGCCCACCCCTCCATCTTTCTTCCTAATTCTGCACTCAGTGATGTCACAATGGTAGCTTGAAATCAGTGAGAGTATTTACACGGCAGAAATTGGCAAAGGTGACAAATCAATGCCCCCACCACCCCACCCCTGCCAAGGAGCCCATGGTTAAACATTTGCCAGCTCACCTTGCATGGAACATACTTGGGCGAATTTAAACTTTGGAATCAAGACCAGGTGAGCCAAGGTTAGACCTACTGAAGCCTGGCTGACCATGGGTGACCATGATCTAAGCCACTGAGCTTTGGTGTAGTTTGTTACATGGCATTATCACAACACTTGCTGACTACTACACCAGGTGTCCACCATGTTGGACTGAGAGAGCGTCAAAGCAGTGAAGTCAAGTGCAGATGAGAGTTTGTTAAGGGTGATGGGTGGGGTCCAAAGGTAGCTGGGAGCACAGGCGAACATGAGACCTGGGTTCAAATCTGGCAACTTAATAATAGCTGTGGGGTTTTGGTTAACTGACCTCAATTCTCTGAGCCTCTGGCTGTCAAGAGCAAATGGACTCCTCGGAAAACTAAAAAGAGAATTACTGTATGATCCAGCAATCCCACTCCTGGGCATGTATCCTGACATCACTATAATTAAAAAGGTACATGTACTCCTATGTTCATAGCAGCACTATTTACAATAGCCAAAACGTGGAAACAACCTAAATGTCCATGGACAGATGAATGGATAAAGAAGACGTGGTACATATATACAATGGAATACTACTCAGTCATGAAAAAGAACGAAATAATGACACTTGCAGCAACATGGGTGCAACTAGAGACTATAATACTCAGTAAAGTAAGTCAGAAAGCGGAAGACAAATATCATATGATATCACTTATATGTGGAATCTAAAATATGGCTCAAATGAACCTATCTACAAAACAGAAACAGACTCACAGACATAGAGAACAGACTTGTGGTTGCCAAGAGGGAAGGGAGTGGGGGAGGGATGGATTGGGAGTTTGGGATTAGCAGATGCAAACTATTGCATTTAGAATGGATAACAACAAGATCCTACTGTATAGCACAGGAAACTATATCCAATCTCCTGTGATAAACCATAATAGAAAGGAATATGAAAAGAAGAATGTATATATATACATATATATATATGTATGTATATATATACTCACACACATATATGTGTGTAACTGAGTCACTTTGCTGTACAGCAGAGACTGGCACAACATTGTAAATCAACTATACTTCAATTAAAAAATAATAATAATAAAGAGCAAATGGAGATAACCCCCACCCATTGTCTCGAGGATCAAAATAGAACACGTGTGCAGTATACCATAGGCACTCAATAAATTCTTCCATAAGGTGATGCCTGATCTGGTCCTTGATGACCTTGCCAAGCTCACCCTCCTTCACTCCCTTCCTTGCTCACTCTGTTCCAACCACACTCGCCTCCTCTCTGTCCCCCCATCATACCAAGCACCACAAGTTCATTCTAACCCTTCACTTTGTCCTGACACCTGCCTGGACCATTTCCCCCAAAACTTTTCTTGGCTATGACTTTGTTTTCTACCTCTGCTCACTGCCAAAGTCAGCACACAATCGACACTCAGTATACTGTTACTGAATGAATGAATAAATGGGTGGGTGGATGGGAGGATGGATGGGTGGATGGATAGATGGGTGGGTGGATGGATGGATGGTTGGATGGGTGGATGGATGGATGGATGGGTCATTTTGGGATGAGAGAACTGACTCAGGGCTGGAAAAGGGACTGATCATATGTGTCCAAACCTCTGGCCAGATCCCCATGCTCAGAGCTCCAGGCCAAGATCATTTCAGAGAAGAGCCATCCCTTCTCTGAGGCTGACTAGCACTGCCCTCTGCTGGCTGTCCTGGAGTTTGCATGCAGCCCACCAGTTCCCAGTAATGTAAAAATAGGCTCTTGTCAAAATCCTGCTTTAGTCTTCATCTTCTTCCTTTTTTTTTTTTTTTTTTTTTCGACATGCAAGAAATTTTTTAGTTGTGGCATGAGAGATCTAGTTCCCTGAACAGGGATCAAACCCAGGCCCCCTGCATTGGGAACACGGAGTCTTAACCACTAGACCACCAGGGAAGTCCTCAGTCTTCATCATCTTTTTTTTTTTTTTTTTTTTTTTTTTAAATATTTATTTATTTATTTTTATTTATTTATGGCTGTGTCGGGTCTTCGTTTCTGTGCGAGGGCTTTCTCTAGTTGCGGCAAGTGGGGACCACTCTTCATCGCGGTGCGCGGGCCTCTCACTATCGCGGCCTCTCTTGTTGCGGAGCACAGGCTCCAGACGCGCAGGCTCAGTAGTTGTGGCGCACGGGCCTAGCCGCTCCGCGGCATGTGGGATCTTCCCAGACCAGGGCTCGAACCCGTGTCCCCTGCATTGGCAGGCAGATTCTCAACCACTGCGCCACCAGGGAAGCCCAGTCTTCATCATCTTAATAAGCATTTATTAAGCACCTATCCATACAGCAAACAAAAAGACAAAGATCCATAGATCATAGAATTTGAGTTCAGGGTGGGAGAAGTGGTGGATACTGATTATAAGCCTAGTGGTCAAAAATATGGTGCTAGGGACTTCCCTCATGGCACAGTGGTTGGGAATCTGCCTGCCAATGCAGGGGACACAGGTTCGATCCCTGGTCCGGGAAGATCCCACATGCCGCGGAGCAACTAAGCCCGTACGCCACAACTACTGAGCCGGCGTGCCACAACTACTGAAGTCCCTGTGCCTAGAGCCCGTGCTCCACAACAAGAGAAGCCACCGCAACGAAGAGTAGCCCCCGCTCACCACAACTAGAGGGAGCCCATGCACAGCAACAAAGACCCAACGGAGCCAAAAATAAAAAGATAAATAAATATATTTATTTAAAAAAAATATGGTGTTAGAAGATAATAAAGTTTATGGAGAAAAATTCAGCAGGAGAGGGAGCAGATATCACGGGGTTTCATTTTATTTTTTTTAATTTATTTATTTTTAAAAAATATTTATTTATTTATTTGGTTGAGCCAGGCCTTAGCTGCGACAGGTGGGCTCCTTAGTTGTGGCATGTGAACTCTTAGTTGCGGCATGCATGTGGGATCTAGTTCCCTGACCAGGGATCGAACCCAGGCCCCCTGCATTGGGAGCTCGGAGTCTTAACCACTGCGCCACCAGGGAAGTCTGGGGGGGCTTCATTTAAAAAAAAAATAACAGCTTTATTGAGGTATAACTGACATACAGTAAAATGCACATATGTAAATTACAGAATCTGGTAAACTTTGACATTAGTATACCCTGTGAAACTATCAGCACAATCAAGATAGTGAACACCTCCATTATCCTCAAAAGTTTCCTCATGCCCTTCTGTGATCCCTCCTTCCTTCCCTCCCCACCCCTTGTCCCCAAGCAACCAGTGATCTGCTTTCCATCACTACGGGTTACCTTGCATTTTCTAGGGCACAGTTTCTCTACTTCATCACGGCTGACGTTGGCCCTGAAAAGGTGAATCCGACTTAAGAAGCTGGATTCTGGGAAAGAGATGATCACTCCTGCAGCTTCTTAGCCCTCTCCCCCCCCCCCCCGAGTCGTGACAACCACAGATGTCCCAGACATGACCCAGTGTCCCCTGGGGAGCAGGATCACCCCCAGGTGAGAAATTCTGTATTAATCCTAGTTCAACCCCATGAATCAAGGACTTTTGTGTAGTTTTTGTCTCAAAACAGATGAGAAAACTGAGGCTCCAATAATGAGCTGCCTGAGTCCCCGACAGAGTCGTGGGCATAACCACCGTGTGCAGGCCGCCCCTCACTCCACCTCACCCCCCCCCCCATTCAACCTTTCTCTAAATTTGTGCTCTGCAACACAGCAGTCACTCGCCACCATATCCAATTTTTTTTTTTTTAAGGAATTCCTTTATTTTTATTTATTTATTTATTTATTTATTTATTTATTTATTTATTTATGACTGTGTTGGGTCTTCGTTTCTGTGCGAGGGCTTTCTCTAGTCGTGGCAAGCGGGGGCCACTCTTCATCGCGGTGCGCGGGCCTCTCACTATCGCGGCCTCTCTTCTTGCGGAGCACAGGCTCCAGACGCACAGGCTCAGTAGTTGTGGCTCACGGGCCCAGTTGCTCCGCGGCATGTGGGGTCTTCCCAGACCAGGGCTCGAACCCGTGTCCCCTGCATCGGCAGGCAGGTTCTCAACCACTGCGCCACCAGGGAAGCCCCATATCCAATTTTTTATTGCGGTAAGATACATGTACCACCAAATCTATCATTTCAACCATTTGTAAGCGCACAGCTCGGTGGCATTAAGCACACTCACATTGTTGGGCAACCATCCCCACCATCATCTCCAGAGCTTTCTCATCTTCCCAAACTGAAGCTCTGTCCCCATGAAACACTGATTCCCCATCCCCCTCCCCCAGCCCCTGGCCCCCACCATCTACTTCCTGTCTCTGTGGATCTGACTCTCTAGGGATCTCCTGTGAGTGGGTTCACACTGTATGTGGCCTTTTGTGTCTGGCTTCTCTCATTGAGCATGATGTCCTCAAGGTTCATCCCTGTTGCAGCAGGTGTCAGAATCTCCTTCCTTTTTAAGGCTGAGGAATATTCCACTATAGGGATGGACCACATTGTTTTTATCCATCATCCATCAGTGGACACTTGGGTTGCTTCTACCTTTGTCCATTGTGAATACACTGCTTTGAACATGGGTGAAACCCTGCTTTCTTTTTTTATACCAGCTTTATGAGATATAATTTACATACTGTACTCTTCACCCTTAAAAAGCATACAGTTGGGGGCTTCCCTGGTGGCGCAGTGGTTGAGAATCTGCCTGCCAATGCAGGGGACACGGGTTCGAGCCCTGGTCTGGGAAGATCCCACATGCCACGGAGCAGCTGGGCCCGTGAGCCACAATTACTGAGCCTGCGCGTCTGGAGCCTGTGCTCCGCAAGAAGAGAGGCCGCGATGGTGAGAGGCCTGCACACCGCGATGAAGAGTGGTCCCCACTTGCCGCAACTGGAGAAAGCCCTCGCACAGAAACGAAGACTCAACACAGTCATAAATAAATAAATAAATAAATAAATAAATAAATAAAAGAACGTGAATTTCTTTAAAAAAAAAAAAGCATACAGTTGGTAATATTGAAATGTGTGAAGACAACCCAAGAGTTACTTATCGATGGATTCCATTTCCTATGGTCGAATGAACAGTACCGGCCCTGTGAGCTTCTGTAGAATCTTAAAATACCACTTCACCTGATAATTACTAAAACATCCATTGGTCGTTACCAAAATGGCATACAAAGTGACCGAAAATAATTTAACCCCCTTCCACAAGGGCTGCCTGTACAAACCTCACCCTGACGAAGAAGCTAACGTGCATTGGCAGAGTTACAAGTCACAGGCTTATCTCGAAAGCACTGAGGAACTTTGGGATACTCTCCCTGAGCTATATCATTTGAAATCTGTAAAAGGACGTGATGTGATGGTAGGTCTGTGGTTCTCAACTGGCGGTGATCCTGCCTGCACAGGACACCGGGCCACATCTTTGGTTGTCACCACTAGTGGGGGCTCCCGGCATCAAACGGGCAGGGCCAGGGAGGCCGCTCCACACCCCACGGCGCTCAGGATGGACCCCGACAGAGGGTGACCCGACCCCAATGTCAGCAGTGCTGGGGGAGACCCTGTTTAATTTAAACCATCAAAAAACATGACACAGTATAAAATACCATCAGGACAAAGCCTTGTTGGTTAGTCCAAACACTTTTAGCACACATGGGCCGTCATAGTAGTTACCCATGAAAACAGGTCTGCAGGAGGGGCTGAGAGGGCTGGCTCTGGATTCCGAGGCCCCAGTTTGAGTCCCAGCCAATTCTCCCACGTCCAGATCCATGTCGTTCGCTGGAAGAAAGGTACTGTTCGTGCCTGTCTCTTTGAGTTGCTGTGGGAAACCCGCCTTCATTCAGACTGGGAGTGCTGTCACCCCACATCACCTGGTCCCCAGCTCCCTGGTGTTCCCCCGCCCCAGTTATGGGTTAGTGCACTACCTCCAAAAGATACGTTCGAGTCCTAAGCCCAGACCCATTTGGAACGGGGTCTGCTATAGGGTGAATGTTTGTGTTCCCCGCCTCCAAATTCATATCTTGAATCCTAACGCCCTCCACTTGTGATGGTATTAGGAGGTGGGGCCTTCAGGAGGACACTAGGTCAGGAGGGCAGAGCCTTCGTGAATGGGATCGGTGCCCTTATGAAAGGGACCCCAGAGAACACCCTTGCCCCTTACGCCACGTGAGGACACAGCGAAGAGGAGGTGCCAGCTATGAACCGGGACACAAAATCTGCCGGTGCCTTGATCTTGGACTCCCAGCCTCCAGAACTGTGAGAAGTACACTTCTGTTTATAAGCCACTCAGTCTGAGGAATTCTCTTTTTTTGTTTGTTTAATTTATTGTATTATTTATTTATATTTTGGCTGTGCCGGCTCTCAGTTGCAACATGCATGCGGGATGTAGTTCCCCGACCAGGGCTTGAACTCGAGCCCCCTGCATTGGGAGCGCAGAGTCTTACCCACTGGACCACCAGAGAAGTCCCAGGAATTCTGTTGCAGCAGCTCGAATGGACCGAGATAGAGTCATTGTAGATGTAATTAGTTAAATGAGGTCATACTGGAATGTTGGGGGCCCTAATCCAGTATGACTGTGTCCTTATAAGAAGAGGGAAATTTAGAAACAGAGTATCCACGTGAAGACGGAGACAGAGATTGGGGTGATGTATCCAGAACCCAAAGGAGCCCCAGAAGCTGGAGGGGGCAGGAAGGACCCTCCCCTGGAGCCTCTGGAGGGAGCTCGGCCCTGCCACACCTGGGTTCAGACTCTGGCCTCCTGAACATTCGAGAACAAATTATTGTTGACTGAAGCCCGCCAGTATGCAGTCACCTGTTACAGCAGCTGCAGGAAACTCAAACACCCTGAATATTCATCCCCCCCCCCATTTGGTGGTGCAGAGAAACCCAGCTCCCCTGCTCTGGGGGGACCTCAGCCTTCAAAGGGACATCCTAAGACCTGCAGCCAGGTGTTTGCAGCTGGGAAGCGTGGGCCACTTTGGGACCCCTGAGAAGAAAGGGAAGTGGATTTCGTCAATGAGTCACCACCAGTAAAAATCCTGAACACATAACCCCGCTGCCCTCCCCACCCCCGGAGGCACCCGGAGGCCAGACACACCTGCCCACCTTCGGGGCCGAGGCCGGCGCCTTCCTGCCCCCTCCCACCTCGCTCAGAAACAGCTCTTATTCTCTGCCTTATGACGCAGGCAAAACCTGAACATTAGAAACGTACCCAAGTTCAAAGAGGACAGTTTTTAAAACACCCGCCTGCTCCCATCCAAAAACAGACGCTGTTTAATATTCGAGGGTTCTCTCCTCAGATGTTTTTGTAACCTTGTGTTTCAATATTATTTACATATTTATTTTTACAAGACTGGCATCATTAGTGAAGGTCTGAACATCTTGTTTTGGAACCTACATTTTCTTTTTTTCCTCTTAAGAGTATATTACGGTTTGGCAGTTCCTCAAAACGCTAAACATAGAATCACCATATGACAGCAATTCCACTCCTACGTATACACCCAAAGGAGGAGAAAGTGGGGACTGGAATTGATATTTCTACATGCATGTCCATGGCAGCATGTTTCACAAAAGCCAAAAGGTGCGAATGAGTCAAATGTCCTTTGACAGATTAATGAGTGGATAAACACACGTGTCCCTCCACACACGGGAGTATCACTCAGCCATGAAGGGGGAGAAGCCCTGACACTCGCTACAACGTGGACGGACCCTGAGAACGATCCTCAGTGAGAGAAGCCAGACGCAGGAGGACACACAGTGTGTGATTCCATTGATGGGAAACGTCCAGAACAGGCCAATCCACAGAGACAGAGAGTGGGTTCGTTTTTAACTTCTTATTTTGAAATAATTTTAGGCTCGCAGGAGAAATTTACCATTGTACCCATTGGCGGGATCACGTCCAGGCTGGGGTATTGAGCTGCTGGCATGATTCCTTCCAGGGCCACAGTGAAGTCCAAGAGGGTAGGGTGCCCGGGCCAGTCTGGGAAGCAGCACCCCGTGTGGGCCCCGGAAGGCCACCGAGCAAGAGGAAGAAATACCCCTGGATTGTGGGTGTGGGGTGCCGTTTTTTTTTTTTATTGTGGTAAAATACACATAACAAATTCACCATCTGAACCATCTTTAAGTGCACAGCTCAGTGGCATTAAGTACATTCACATTGTCGGGCAACCATCCCCACCATCATCTCTAGAACTTTCTCATCTTCCCAAACTGAAACTCTGTCCCCATGAAACCCTGACTCCCCATCCCCCTCCCCCAGCCCCTGGCCCCCACCATCTACTTCCTGTCTCTGTGGATGTGACTCCTCTGGGGACCCCCTGTGAGTGGAATCAGACAGTATTTGTCCTTCTGTGTCTGGTTCTCTCACTGATCATCATGTCCTTGAGGTTCATCCATGATGTAGCAGGTGTCAGAACATCCTTCCTTTCTAAGGTTGCGTAATATTCCAGTGTGTGGATGGACCACATCGTGTTTATCCATCACCTGTCAAATGGACATTTGGGGTGTTTCCACCTTTTGGCTGGTGTGACTCAAGCTGCTCTGAACACGGGTGTGCAAATATCTCTTCAAGACCCTGCTGGACTTCTCTGGCGGTCCAGTGGTTAAGACTCCACACTCCTACTGCAGGGGGCACGGGTTCGATTCCTGGTTGAGGAACTAAGATCGCACATGCTGCAGTACGGACAAAAAAAAAAAAAAAAGACCCTGCTTTCAGTTCTTTTGGGGATGCACCCAGGAGCGGAATTGCTGGGTCATACGGTGATTCTATGTTTAACCTTTTGAGGACCCTCCAGACTTTTCCACAGCAGCTGCACCATTTTATATCCTTCGGAGCAGCCATGCACAAGGGTTCCAATTTCTCCACATCCTCGTCCACACTTGTCATTTTCCATCTTTTTGATAATAGCCACCTTACTAGGTGTGAGGTGGCGTCTCACTGTGGCGAGCCCCTCGTGCTTTAAGCCAATGAGCTGGGGACTTTTGTTCCTGCAGCAGACCCCAGACCCCAGCCTTCCTGACTAACAGAAACACAGCAGAAAAAAATCTCACCACGTGGAAACTCTCCAACCCCACAAGTGACCATTAACATGCAGATCAAGGCAAAAAGAGTTCCAAAACATTTTTTTTATAATACTTCCTTTTGGTGAGGCCATGGCAAAACAGGCCTTCGCCTCTGCTGCTTGTGGGAAAGTAAATTCTTGTAACATTTCTAGAAGCTCTGAGGTAATAGCTATTTCTTTGACCTAGAGATTCCACTTCTAGGAATTGATCCTAAGAAAATTATCTAGAATGCCACAAATATGTATACACCAAGAGAGTCAACACAGCCTTTGTGTAATAACCACAAAAGCAGAAACTCCAAAATACACAGCAAGGACCTACTGTGTAGCATACGGAACTCTACTCAGTGTCTTGTAATTACCTATAATGGAAAAGAATCTGAAAAAATATAAATATATATGTATAACTGAATCACTTTGCTATATACTTGAAACTAACACATTATAAATTAACTATATTTCAAAAAAATATATATGAACAACATAAAAAGTAGCCCAGAGTTTGAGATAAGCCTGCTCATTTCCCCCATCACCCCCTCTAGTCCTTGGTGATGGTGTTTTTACGGGGCTGTCAAAACACCAGGAGCGTGCTGGGGTGTCCTGTGCTTTATCACTCGGCAACAGACGTGTGTGCGGATTTGTGGCCAAATCCGGCCATTTGAGGCTGTTGTCCTTTGGCCCGGTTCTCACTGAGGGCTGTGCAGGCATAGGAAAAGTGGTCGTTTTTTGTTTACTTCCCTCTTCTGGCTGCTTCCTCAAGAGGCCAGAGGCCTCCTGACTTTCTCTTTGGAGAATAAGGTTAGGAGAGAGGGCCAGGCTTGAAAAGGATGCTGAATGTGGTGAAAGGACTTTAGCCCCTTTTATGTTTACTTTTTAGCAGTTGATGACGAAATTTTTCAAACGAACAGAAAGGTTGAGGGAAATTTACAGTGAAGGCCCACATTGCCGCCGCCTAGATTCTACAAGTCATATTTTGCTGTGTTCGCTTTGTCCTGTCTTTGTTTACCCACCTTACTTTTAAAATTTCATTCCAAAGTCTACTGCAGGCATCAAACCCCTTTAGCAGGTGCACTGTTTACTGGGGATCCATAAATGTTTGTGTCTTTAATAGGGACTTTCATGGCAGTGCAGTGGTTAGGGTTCCACGCTTCCACTGCAGGGGGCGCGGGTTCGATCTCTGGTGGGGAACTAAGACCCCACAAGCTGCGTGGCCAAAAAAAAAAAAAAAAAAAAAAATCATTTGACAAATGTTTGTGTCTTTAATGTTTGGATGAAATTCACTTGAGGGAAATGTACACATCCCAACTGCACTGTCAGATGGGTTTTGTCCAATGTGCCGAATGTCACCCATGGCCCATGAAGATCCTGAGTATTCCCCTCACTCCGTGTGTGAGCTCCCTGGGGCGGCTGTAACAAATCATCATCAGTGTAGTGACCTAAAACAACACAGATTTATCCACTCACAGTCCTGGAGGCTGGAAGTCCAACTCGGGTCTCATGGGGCTAAAATCCAGGCGTGGGCAGGGCTGGTCCTTCCGGAGGCTCCAGGGGAGCAGCGGTTCCCGCCTTTTCCAGCTTCTGGAGGCGCCGCATCCCTGGCTCGCGGCCCCTCCTGCATCCTCACAGCCAGCAGCGCAGCATCTCCCGTCTCTCTGCCTCTGACCCTCCCGCCTCCCTCTTATAAGGACCCTGTGATGATGCTGGGCCCTCCCAGGGAATCCAGGGTCACCCCCATCTCAGGGGCCTTAACTTAACCCCACCTGCAAAGTCCCTTTGCCAGGTGAGGTGGCACATTCACAGTTCTCAGGACTAGGACGGGGAGGTGTTTGGGGGCTGTTACTCAGCCGACTACACTCCATGAATCTTTCTAAAAATCAGAGTGAGATCCCTGGCATCCTCCCGCCTCGCCATACTGATTTTAGCAGGACACCGGGCATGGGCCCTCCATCCTTGACGTGCCTGTCCCATGTCTTCTGTTATCCCTTCCCAGCAGCTCAGCTCTCACCTCCTCCAGGAAGCCCTCCCTGATGCCCCCCTCTTCCTCCCTGCAATCTGGGGCCCTCGCCTCTCACAAACTCCCTGCTCCCAGTGAGGCACCTCCCCTCTGTCTGATTTCTTTCTTTTTTTGGCCTTTTAATTTTTATTTATATATTTACTTTTTATTGAAGTATAGCTGATTTACATTGTAGTGTTAATTTCTGCTGTACAGCAAAGCGATTCCATTACACATATATACATTCTTTTTCATATTCTTTTCCATTATGGTTTATCACAGGATATTGAATATAGTTCCCTGGGCTGTACAGTAGGACCTTGTTGTTTATCCATTCTCTATATAATAGTTTACATCTGCTAATCCCAAACTCCCAATCCTTCCCTACCACAGCGCCCCCGTCGCCCCATCTGATTTCTCTCTCCATCCCCAGCAAGCCCAGCCAGGGTGGCTGCCTTGGGCACCTGTGCCCACCCTGAGCCTTCCCCACTGTGGTCTGCTCAGTGTGTAGGTTCCCCCTTCCCAGCACACGCAGGTGCCCCCAGATCAGTGGGAGAAAGAAAGAGAAGGTGACACTGGGGGGGGAGACTGGATGATGTCTGGGGACTTCTATGGTTGTTACACTGGGAGGGGGCTCCTGGCATCGAGGGGGTGGGGGCCAGGGAGGCAGCTCCACACCCCACGGCACCCGGGATGGCCCCGAATGTGGAGAGTGGGCATTCATTTCTGCCTCAAGAACCCAACCCTAGGACTTCCCTGGCGGTCCAGCGGTTAAGACTCTGCGCTTCCAAAGCAGGCGGCACGGGTTCGATCCTGCATGCCACATGGCATGCCAAAAAAAAAAAACCCCACAAAAAGCACAAAAATAACCAACCCTGACTGCAGGCTCACAACCGAGATCTGACAGTGAGCAAGGCTTTTGGTGCCGGATGAAACCTGGAAGGAGAGTTTGGTCTTGTTCAGAGTTTACAATCTCAGTGGCAGGTGCTTTGGTGCCCCCAACATGCACACACAGGGATAGAGCAGAGGAACATGGTCCCCATCCTGTGTCATCCTGTACCAGGTCACTCTCACCTCCCCGACAGCAGGCAGAGAGAGCTGTCCCTAGAACCGGAGCCCACCCTCCCCACGAGGAAGAAGTGACACTGCTCCCCATATCCCCGCCCAGAGCTGGGGGCCCTGCAACCCCCGGAGACCCCACGGTGACTTTTCCGGACACGTCTCACCCCGACCTCATGTACACCCATTTTCTCCTCCACCCGTTTTTTTTCCCCCAGCTGCTGCAGTTTGTTTTTTTTACCAAGAGGTTACATATTTTTCCCCTTTCCACCCACAGTGATTCCAAATTAAAGCGTGCTTTGGCCAGCAAGGGCGCAGGGCCTGCTGATGAAGAAGGAACCTCCCACCCCAAGTCCTGGGTCTGGAGTTTTCTGCTGGTTCCCCTGGACTGCAGAGACCTGGACGTGGCCTAAATGTCATCCCCCAGAGACTGGCCTGGCACGCGAGGCATTCTTGGAGACATCTCCCTGGACCAGGGTCTGCGTGGCTGCTTGAGCCCACTGTGCTGGCAGTCAGCTGGGAGCCCTGTCACCCCCTGGCCTCAGTCATGGGGGGTAAACACGGCTCGACCCAGTGACCAGTGGCCAGCCATGGGCAGTTACAGATCCTGGACTCTTAGCCCAGAATCGCCCGTCTGTGTAACACACCCGAGAGTTGCCATGAGGCAAAGACCCAGATTTCGAAACCCATAGGTTCTTCCAGCCTTAAGAAAATAGAGCCTGAATAATGGTACACCAGGGACTTCCCTGGCGGTCCAGTGGTTAAGACTCCGCGCTTCCACTGCAGGGGGTGCAGGTTCGATCCCTGGTCGGGGAACTAAGATCCCGCATGCCATGCGGTATGGCCAAAAAGTTAAAAAAAAAAAAAAAAAAGCATACTTGCCTCACAAATAGTGAGGACACTTAAGTGGCACCCTAAGTGGGTCGGTGGGAGTGAGCCCTGGCAATAAAAGAAACACTGAAAACAATAAGAAAGTTAACTACAAATTCATCTGGTTTTGGTTTTGACCATGAGCGGCAATTCTAAGCAATGTCATTCATTAAATATTCTTTCTCTGGTAAATTTCTTTGGTTGACCTAACATTTGCAATTATTACAGTCTCTGTTGAGTTTTAATAACGTACATACAGAAGCTGTAAATTAAATGTTTGTATTACTTATAAATGCTGTATACGTAAACAATAAATTCTGCATTCCACATGGAAGGGTATTTGGAGACACACAGGGACTTCGCCACATGCTTTGGAGAGTAAATTTCTATCAGTTTTGTAATAATTCAAGGTCCTTTTGCAGAAAGTTTGTGCCTCTAACCCCAACGGACACAGTAGCTTGGAAATAAAAATGAGATAAAAAGGACAGGCAGGGATTGTAAAGACAAAGAAACAAGTAGGAGTTACTTCATTCCATGTAACTCTTCAGAGACTCTGTGCTTAAAACGTAAAAACATGAAACAAAGTGGGACCTGCAAGAACAATATTTTTGCTTGGGGCAAATTTTAGTTCACACGTGAAATATCTTTGTGAGTTTATCTGCAAGGAAAAGCATTTTTGCTTAAGTCCAAATGTGACGCGAAATATTTTCCTGAATTTGAATAATATCTTTGACATTGAAAGTAAACTGTAAATTGTTTTAACACGTGAAAGACCGAATCCACAAACACCATTATTAGGATCGATCATTATGAGGTTATTACTGAAAATAGTTTTGTTCTATGGGGCGGTGTGGGAGCTGGGACCCTTCTCTCCAAATACCCGGGGCCTTTGTCGCCAAGAGCCGCTAAGGGGAGGGAGTCCTTTAGAGGGAGGGGACCCTAGCGAGGGCGACAGGGACCACCGCGGAGACGTGGCCACCGCGAGTCCCCCGAAAGCGGGCGCAGCGACACGCCCAGGCCCCCAGGCCCGGCTGCGGGGCGGGGCGGGGCGAGGCGCGGCGCGGCGCGCGGCGCGCGTTCCCGACGCCACGCCGGCCCCGCCCCCTCCGCGCGCCCGCAGAGCTACGACGGGGAGGGGGAGGGGGCGGGACCCGACGCGTCCTGCTCAGTCCGAGGCGCGGCCCCACCCCGGGTCCCTCGCCGTCTGCCAATCAGACGCCGAGAGGGGCGGGCGCGCCTGGGCTTCCTGGTGGCCCCACTCCCTCGTGCGGCCGCGTTCCCGCGGCGTGGGGGGGGCGTGGCCTGGGCGCGGTACGTATAAAGGCGGGCGGCGGCGGAGGCGCCATTTTGCGAACGGCGAGCAGCGGCGGGGGCGCGGAGAGGCGCAGCGGAGGTTTTCCTGGTTTCGGACCCCAGCGGCCGGATGGTGAAATCCTCCCTGCAGCGGATCCTGAACAGCCACTGCTTCGCCAGAGAAAAGGAGGGGGATAAACCCAGCGCCACCGTCCACGCCACCCGCACCATGCCGCTCCTCAGCCTGCACAGCCGCGGAGGCCGCAGCAGCGAGAGGTGAGCGCCCCGCCCCCGCCCGAAGCTTCCAGAAGCGCCGCCGCGCAGGCCCGCAGGCGGCCGGCCGCGGGGCGCCACGGAAGTCCCGGGAGCGCGAGGTCCGCCCCTTTGTCGAGGCCACAGTCGCGGCGGGGGGGGGGAGCAAAGGGGGTCTCTGATTGGATTGAGGGGCCCGCAGTCTACTTGGTCGGATTGGGGGGGACACGAGGATTTCTGGTTGGATTGGGGGCTCGCCAGGGTATCTGGTTGGGATTGGGGGGCACGGGAGTCCACGGTCCGGTTTGGGGGTGGGAGGTTCCGGGGTCGGGTTTGGAGGGCGGTCGGGCCGGCGGGTCGCGGGAATCTGCGCTTTGCGGGCGCGGAGGTTTTAAGCGCTTAGCGGAGCGGCCCTTACCCCTATCCCGCGCCCCGACGTGGCCCCGGGACGCGGCCGCCCTCGCGGTCACTTTTTAGCCCCGAGGATGCGCGGAGCCGGGCGGCGCCACGTAGACGGTGCCCGGGGCCCTTCTCGGCGTGGCGGCCGGCCCGCCTCTCTCCCGTAGGACGGCTGGGTCGAGGGCGGTCGTGGCCGGGGGCGGGGGTCTAGGTGAGCCGCGCTCGGCGCGGATCGCGAGCTGTTTGACCACGGCCCCGGGGGTGCCCTCGCGCGGGCCTTGAGCCACGATGCCGACGCCCGCGGGTCGGGCGCCCCGGATGGGAGCCGAGCAAAATGGAGGCGACCGTGGGGCCTGTTGACACTGCGCAGCAAATGGCTGCTGGCGCTGCCGGCTGCGCGATTGTGAAAACCTCCCCCGGGGCCGAGGGCCGCTCTGCCGAGATGACGCAAGCGGAGGCCTCGGGGTGCGCGCGGGAGGGCGTCTGCGCGGGCCCGTCTCCGCTGCGCCGGCGGGGACACCGAACTGGCCCCGCGCCTCCCGGCGGGTGCCGACGACGAAAGGGCCGCAGTAGGGGCTGCTTCAGTGGAAGGACGGCTTTGCTGGACTCCTAAGAAAAGGCTGTTAGAGCTTCAGGTCTGCTGGAGACTGCAAGGTGGAAAAGGGGAAGCTGAAGCGCTGGACTTAGAAGTGGGAAGTAGAACCTGGCGCAGGGCTGGGTGGGGCGACACTTAGCGCCGGTCAGAAGATAGTTAAAGGGTAGAAGAGGCACCCAGGGGACTGGTTGGACCTTACCAGCGTCACCACCTGAGGAGGTGGATTTGAGGGGCTTCTTGTTGCTGTGGCTGCTGACCAGACGGAGGCAGATGTTGACTCTGCACCCGGCGTAAACATTGCGCTTGAAAGATGGAGGCGCGTCCCAGGGACCTGGGCTCTGGTAGGCCTTGGTCTTCGCTTGGCCTTGCTGGGGCTCGGGGCCCTGTCAGCGGAGGCGGGGCGTCTCCCCCAGTGCTGCTCACCAGTGCCTTTTCTCCAGTTCCAGGGTGTCCATCAACTGCTGTAGTAACCTGGGTCCAGGGCCTCGGTGGTGCTCCTGATGTCCCTCACCCACCCCTGAAGATCCCAGGTGGGCGAGGGAATAGTCAGAGGGATCACAATCTTTCAGCTAATTTATTTTACTCTGTAAGTATCCTCGTTCCTCGGACCTCTGCGTACGTGAGGTGGGGGGGAGAGAGTAGCCAGACCCACAGAATGTTTTATGCACCTTTCGTGTGCCAGGAACTCTCCACGTGGTTTTCCTGAACCCAAGGTGGAAGGAACAAAGGTGCGGACCGCAGCGCAGGCTTTGACTGAGCCTCTAGGAGCTGTTGGCAGCTCCTGTTTGCGCGCAGCCCGGGGCTCCTGCTCCGGCCTTGGGTGGAACCACCATTCCTCAGGGGCCCGGGAGGCTCCACACCCAAACAGCGCTGCAGGGCGTGGGGTGAACGGTCGTATGGGTGCTTTTCTGGGTTTTCCAGACTGTCAGGGTACCAAGGGGGAAGATCCCCAGGCTGTGAAGGCTGGCGTTCAAGGTTGGATTTGGTTTTCTTCCGCAGGATAATCGGCTGAATGTAACAGAGGAACTAACGTCTAATAACAAGACGAGAATTTTTAACGTCCAGTCCAGGCTCACGGATGCCAAACACATTAACTGGAGAGCGGTGCTGAGCAACAGCTGCCTCTACGTTGAGATCCCAGGCGGCGCTCTGCCCGAGGGGAGCAAGGACAGGTGAGGGCGGGCCTGTGTGTGCCTGGGGGGCAGAGCGAGGCAAACCGTGTTTGCACCTCAAAGTTGGACTCCAGAGGAGGGAAGCCTGAGTCAGGAGCCAGGCGGTGGTTATTGTTTCCGGAGTGAGGGTTCCCCTTTTAAGCAGTGGACCAGCAGTATCACCCAAGGGACACCAGGGGCCATCTGTGGTTGTCACATTGTGGGTGTTGCTCCTGGTGTCAAGTGGGTGGGGCCAGGGATACCCCACAGTGCCCAGCACAGTCCCCCAGAGTGACCTGGCTCCAATGTCAGCAGTGGCAAGGCTGACCCTGGATTAGACCCGGGAGAGGCTGGTGCTCCCAGTATGCAGATGAGGCCACAGACAGAAGTGGGAGAGCTGGGCTAGGGCCCCTGTGGGGCGGCCGGGGCGCGGGCCCTGACGCTGGAACCTCAGCTTCGCAGTTCTTCTCGAGTTTGCTGAGGAGCAGCTCCGCGCTGACCACGTCTTCGTTTGCCTCCATAAGAACCGCGATGACCGAGGTGAGTGATCTCCACGCGAGGGAGAGGAGGAGATGGGAGAGGCTGCCCACTGCCCTGGAGGCCAGGCCCGGGGTGGGGTCCACGCGGTCCAGGGGCCGCGCTACACCCTGCTGGGCAGTCCCCTTGTCCTAGACTTGGACCTTCTGTCTCAGGCGGTCCCCGGGCCGGGGGCCCTGCAGGTGGACGGGGGGTTCTGACCTGATGGTGTCTCCTCCGCAGCCGCCTTGCTCCGTACCTTCAGCTTTCTGGGCTTTGAGATTGTGAGACCGGGGCATCCCCTTGTCCCCAAGAGACCCGACGCTTGCTTCATGGCCTACACGTTTGAGAGGGAGTCCTCCGGTGAGGAGGAGTAGTCTGAGGCCCCTGAGGCCCCTGGGGCTCGATTGCAGACCGTTCCGTGTGCACTTGCTGCCGTGCTTCGGGCGGGTGGTGTGATCAACTGCGCGCTGACCTGCGTCAGCCTGCTCACCTGCTGGGTTTGTCCGCATGTCGTAATTGTGCAAATAAATGCTCACTCCAAATTAGCCGTGTATTTCTTGAAGTTTAATATTGTGTTTGTGATACTGAAGTATTTGCTTTAATTCTAAATAAAAATTTATATTTTACTTTTTTATTGCTGGTTTAAGATGATTCAGGTTATCCTTGTACCTTGAGGAGGAGTTTCTTATTTGAAGTCTTTTGGAAACAGTCTTAGGTCTCTTAACTTGGAAAGATAGGTATTAATCTACCCTTCTATTGCTCTCAAAAATCCAAATAAAACGATTACCCTTCCAAGACCTGTGTTGGCTCAGTGGTGTTGACAGGGGCGCTGTCTGAATGGAGGGCAGGTGGAGGGGTGGGCCAGGGCCAAGGGGAGAGGGGCCTCGAGGTTGCCTGGGGTTCAGGGAGCTGTGCGAGCGTCCTGAGCTGAGTGACTCCGCTACACACACTTCTTTCTGCAGAGGGGTGGGGAAGCCAAGGGCCTGGTCTCATCTCTGGCCACAGCCAGCCTTGGCCTCCTGTGGGCAGCTCTGCCCTGGGGCTCCACCCCGGCTGCTCCATACCGCGCCTGCCCGCCACTTCCAGGGCAGATGGCAGCCTGCCCCACCCCACACCGTGGGCCGTCACTCCTTTTCCCAGTGCCATTCCCTGGGGTGGCTGAGGCTGGCTGGAGTGGCCTGGTTCCAGTCTGAAGCTGTTCACTGGGTCCTGGGAAGTGGCGGGGGGCGGGGTGGTGTCTAGCCGTGGGCACCCTGCCCTTTAGCCTTTGTACAGTGTCGTGCTGGGGCAGGAGCACTGCTGGTGGGTGCCCTGGCCGGGGCAGAGGTGGGGAGGTCTGAGGCAGCCAGAAGGTGAAGATACTGCAGTGGCGGGGGGCTGTGGTGAGGTGGGGGCGGAAGGCGGAAGAGCTGCAGGGCTTCAGCGCCACCTGCTGGCTGCATCTGCGAGCGTGGCCCGGCGATTGACAAACAGGCTGCCAAGCGGGTATCTTTTACTGAGGAGGACGGGGTTTAGGGGGATTCAAGTATATTTGGGGGTTGGGTGGGCTATTCAGCTACCTGAATGATGATGGAGTTGGCTTTCAAAGGTCTGGGGAGACAGCTGTCTCCAGTCCACGTCGGCAGGGCAAGGGCCGAGAAAGGGGTTTGGAGTCGGGGTGTTGGAGGAGGTACAGGAGTCTGAAGCAGAGGTAGGGGGGAGGGTGTCTGCAGTGGAGGGAGCAACGGGCAAGCCCTGGAGGCCAGAAAGCACCTCCACGGATGGTGATGTGGCAGGCGGGGCTGGCCAGAGAGCATGCAGAGCCTTTAGAAGAGCCCCATTGTACTGTGAAGGCACTAGGGAGCCATGGGAGAGGTCTGAGCAGGAGAGGGCCCTGGTCATACCTGGGGGTCAGAAAGTTCCCCCCAGGATCACCATGGTAGGGTTGGGGTGAGTGAGGGGGCATGACTGGAGACCCCAGGCTACGGCAGTGGGGCCCCTCAGGGCTCCTATGTCCATTTTTCAGAGGTATAAACCGAGACCTCATTTTCTCCCTCAGGTCCCCTGTTGTATACCACTTTGTTCATTCCATCAGTTAAACGCCTAGCGCGTGTTCAGCCTGGCCCCTGCCCTCAGGGAACTCCCAGCCTGATGGGTGAGGTGAACAGGTGACAGGTAAAAAGATGAATAAATACTTCCAGGTGGTGACAAGTGCTCGGGGAAGGCAGGGCGCGGAGCTAGAGAGGGCCCAGGAGGGGCAACTTTATTTGCTTAGAAGAGGTGAGATTTGGACAGTCTGGCAGAGGGAACAGGCCATGCAAAGACTTGGTGGCTGGACGGAATTTAGTGTCACAGAGGAACAGCAAGGAGGCCACGGTGGGTGGAGGGAGTGGGGGGGCAGGGCATGGGCACGTTTGGGCAGGTGAGCCCAGACCCCACTGGAGTGGGCTGGCTGTCTCAGGTTCCAGGGAGCCTCCCTCCCCCTGGAGGCCCCAAGCAGTTCTTGACAAGGTAGTTCACAGCACAAGGGGGTGTTCCAGGGCCAGGAATGCCTCTGATGCCGCCATTCGGAGGAGTGTCCACACTGTCATGGAGACAGTGGCCATCAGACCCCAGCATGAGAAGGGCATCCTGGCTTCTGCTGGAAGGCGGTAGGAGCGGTTCTACACACTGAGAAAGACATTAATTGTCGGGGGGTTCCACACCTGGAAGAGGGGTGGGCACCTCTGGCATCAGAAGGCCTCAGCAGGCACTGGCCATTAGCCCCCAGCCCTGGAAGGGGGGCACCTGAATTCTTAGGGGGCCTTGGGCCCAAGTTCCCAGCTGCATCCTCTGCTGGCCTTCTGGTCCCTTCTGGAAGGGGGCGTCCACCCTATCACCAGCCCCAGCCCTGGGAAGGGGGACCCGCCTCCTAGAGAGGCCCTGGAACAGGTGCATTGCTCACGGGAAGGATCAGTTCCACAGCAGCTCCAGGGCGAGGTACAAGGAGTCCTCAGTGGCCTTGGCCAAGTATTCACAGCACAGCCAGTCTTCCAAGCTGGGCACCTCCCCACCCACGGCCCGCTAGGCTAGGTGCAGGACCAGCAGCGCGTGGCGCATCCGCAGCCAGGACCCCAGCGGGGCTCCGTGGCCACGCAGCTCGGGCCCGGGCCCCCAGAGCAGCACCTGCAACGCGCCGCGCCTCCCGGCCGCCGAGGGCCGCGCGCGGGCCAGCTGGGCCGCCAGGTGCTCCAGGCCCACGGCCAAGGACGTGGCCAAGAGCGCGCCCGGGCCAAGCAGCTCTCGGAGTGGGCGGCCCAGCTGCCGCGCGTGGGCGGCCGGGGGGTCACGGGGGGCCGCAGCCGAAGTCCACCAGCAGCAGGCGCTGGGGCCTGGCGGCCGAGCAGCCCCGCGGTGCCGCCAGCAGCAGGTTCTCGGGCCGCAGCTCGGCCAGGGCCGCAGCCCACGCCTCCGGGAGCTCCAGGGCTGCAGGAGCAGCAGGGCCACAGCCCTGCGAACTCCTCGGGCAGCTGCGCGCCTGTCTCCACAAGCCACTGGACCACCGTGAGCTCCGGCACCTCCGCTGCCAGCGCCACGGGGCTGCTCCAGGGTGTCTCGGGAAGTGCGCCCTCGGGCGCCAGACCACACAGCTCCTGGAGGTTGAAATGCCGGGCCAGCGAGGCCTGCGGCCCTAGGCCACACGGGTGGGGCTCGTCTGCTCCTGGCTTGGGCACCTGCGGGACAGAGGGACCCTTCAGAGCTCCCCGCCACCAAACCAGCACAGCTCGCCCAGTGCCTCTACCTGTTCTGAAGACTTCCCACCCCACCCAACCTGCCCACCATCGCTGTATCCCTCCAAAAGCAGGGGGTTCGTGTTAATTTGGATGTTGGTCGCCAGTATGATTTTAAGGAAAGCTACACCAGGGAGGATAGTGTTTAGGGGATTGGACTTTCCACTCTGCCAAAGGGGCGGACGCTTGCCCCTTGGCAGCAAGGGAGATGACAGCTAAGGTGCCAGAGCTGGGCTGTCCAGTAGAAATGCAACTCGGGCCACGGTGGAATTCAAATTTTCCAGTAGCCATGTTTTAAAAAGTGAAAAGGAGCAGGTGAAAGTAACTTTCTTTCTTTCTTCTAAAAAAAAAAAA
Source organism: Balaenoptera ricei (assembly GCF_028023285.1). Taxonomy (NCBI): domain Eukaryota; kingdom Metazoa; phylum Chordata; class Mammalia; order Artiodactyla; family Balaenopteridae; genus Balaenoptera; species Balaenoptera ricei. The sequence goes on from NC_082641.1 coordinate 181,256,471, forward strand.
ATTCACTAGTTTGTTTTATTTTTTAGATTTCACATACAATTGAAAACGTACTGGATTTGTCTTTCTCTGTCT